>NC_041736.1:49386274-50776274 GCF_004115215.2 Ornithorhynchus anatinus
TCCTCTGTCTCTTCATACAGATCCTATCCATCCTCTTTCTGTCAGTCATCCCTGAATTTCATTTCCAAAAGCCCCTGCTTGTATTAGCTCCAAGTTTATTTTATCGCAAGCAAATTTTTCTGTCTTTCCTTGGAGTCTCTTTCCCAACTGACTCCACTGTCTTATTCTCCCATCTTGTCTTCCCTTGGTCTCCCTGCTCTCTGTTTCTAACCTCTGCCTTGCTCCCCCAGTCCCTTCTCTCCCTTCTCCTTTTCAGCTCTTGATTCTCCTCCTCCATTTCTCCCTGCTTTACTCCTCCCAAGCAGCGTGGCTCAGTGGAAAGAGCACGGGCTTTGGAGTCAGAGGTCATGGGTTCGAATCCCCGCTCGGCCACTTGTCAGCTGTGTGACTGTGGGCAAGTCACTTAACTTCTCGGTGCCTCAGTGACCTCATCTGTAAAATGGGGATTAAGACTGTGAGCCCCACGTGGGACAACCTGATTCCCCTCTGTCTACCCCAGCGCTTAGAACAGGGCTCGGCCCAGAGTAAGCGCTTAACAAATACCAACATTATTATTATTACCCCTCATTCCCAGAGTGCTTGCAGGAGCAGCTCACTCGAGTCAGGCTCCAAAGAATATTTTCTCTGGGCCTTTTTCTTGAGGTTCCCATTTTGGTTTCCCCAGCTCATCTTTCCTCTATCTCTTCATACCAGTTCCATCCACCCTCTGTCAATAATCCCTGAATTTCCTTTCCACAAACCACTGCTTGGGTGAGCTTCTAACTGATTCTGCTCCTCCATTTCTCCTTGCTTCATCTCTGCTGTGTCTCCTCCTGTTCTACTTCCAGTCTCCTCTCTGCCTCTATTCCTCACTCCCAGAGTGGTCGCAGGAGTGGTTCAACCAATTCACCTGAGACAGGCTCCACCGCTGGAGAGGAATGGTATCCCCCCAACTCGAAGTTCATATTGGGTCTGAGAAGGTGGTGATGATAGGGAAAGGGGAAGCAGAGCCATGAAGCCTCATATCACTGTTTCCAGTTCTTCCTTTTTTAAGTTTTTGGAGGAAAGTAATCCATGATGAAAAGAGAAGAAAAGCAGCATGGCCTAGTGGATAAAGCACAGGCTTGGGAGTCAGAAGGACCTGGGTTTTAATCCCAGCTCTGTCACTGGTCTGCTCTGTGACCTGGGGCAAGTTGCTTCACTTCTCTGGGTCTTTGCTCCCTCAACTGTAAAATTGGGATTAGACTGTGAACCCCATGTGAGACATGGGACATGGACTGTGTCCGCCTGATTATTTTGTATCTACCCCAGTGCTTAGTACTGTGCCTGCACATAGTGAGCACTTAACAAATACCATTTAAAAAAATGCTTAGGGCACAGAGCTTTCCTCACAGAGCTCTCTTCAATGTTCTTCATTGTTTAGAACAGTGCTTGGTACCTAAGGCTGGCCATCTTCCACCCTTGTGTTCTGCTTCAGGCCCAGAACAGTCGCTAGCTGCAGAGTTGCCTTTGTTAGGTCAATTAGTGGTATTTATTGAGTGCTGACTGTGTGCAGAGCACTGTACTAAGTGCTTTGGAGAGTATGATAGAGGGTAAAAGGGTAAAAGGTTCCAGAGAAGTGACAAGAGGCTCATGACTGAAATGCCATCCTTTTAACAGTGAATAATCACCATCGAACATTCAGAAAATAGGACAAACTCCCACCCTTTCCCAACCAAGTAAAATCCAATCCCATTCAGAATGGCAAGCATTCTGAAACACACTCTGCTCACTCCACCTCACAAAATGCATTTGTACTAGTGTTGTAAATAACGCAAGTATCCATTCTGCAGGTAATGTTTACGTTTAGGAAATATCCTTTCACATGTTATGTGTCTTGGATTGCAAGCTCCCAGGGGGAGTTTAACAGAGGTTATTTATCTAGCCTTTTTGGCAGAGTCCAGCCCATCACTTAAAAAATCAATTAATCAGGGATATGTATTGAGAGACCTCTACATAGCTTTCTTAGCTATTAGGTAAGTGTTTGATACCATCAGTAGATCTGGAGTCTGGAAATTAGCAAATTCGGCTGACCTGAAAGGTTACTCAAGGTTTTGAGGCTATTACTGAGAAGCAGCGTGGTTTAGCGGAAAGAGCATGGGCCTGGGGATTAGGGGACCTGGGTTCTAATCCTGGCTCTGCCACTTTTCTGCTGTGTGACCTTGGGCATGCCACTTAACTTCTCTGTGTCCCAGTTGTAAAATGGGGATTCAATATCTGTTCTCCCTCCTTCTCAGACTGTGAGTCCCAGGTGGGGCAGGGGCTGTGTCCAACCTGATTAACTTGTATCTACCCAGCTCTTAACAATAACAACAATAATAATAATAATACTTCATGAGGGTACGATTGATAAGGTCAGAGCTGAGAGTGCTCTGATTCAATCCATTTCCCACGACCAGTGCGGTAAAGCAGGGATGCTGTTCAAGTTACTGTTCTCTCCCGGACTAGAAGATGAAACAAGGGGCATGGTTGCAAATGTTACAATGAGCTTCTGTCCCTTCCGGAAACTCTTTCATCTCAACAAAATCGGAGCACCAGCCCATGTCCTAGTGACAGTCATTCAAGATCGACTGTTTGCCAATAACCGTGCCCCAGAGGACACACCAAAGAAGACACGCAAATGGCCGCTGGTTCCCCAAATCAGCCCGGTTTTACAGCCTCATGACAAGTCTACATACTAGTCTGCACCAGGGAAGCCATACGCAGAACCGAAAAGCCATACGCAAAACTATAGATAAGGATGAAGAAAAGTAAATCAAGAAGGCCAGAACATCTTCTGGCCGGTCGTCTGATAGTGTGTGGCGGCAGCGCGGTATCAGGGTCTTGGCCAGACAGAAGGGCTACAGAACGCTGTAGTGTTGCCAACCTTCTCTTCGGCTGGGACATCACCAGGACCCCAAACAGGCGCCACATTCAGCTCCTCGCACTTCTTGCACTCCCCTCACTGTCATTTCTGGGCCTGACTCAATATTAAATGGCAAGATCCCAAACAATGAATGAATTCATTCATTCACTCGTATTTTTTTGAGCGTGTCCCGTGTGTATAGCACTGTTCTATCCTCTTGTGAGAGTACAATATGACAGTTCTGGATCGGATAGAGCATGAGTCTGGGAGTCAGAAGGACCTGGGTTCTAATCCCGGCTCCACCGCATGTCTGCTGTGTGACCTTGGGCAAGTCACTTCACTTCTCTGAAGTTGCCTCATCTGTAAAATGGGAATCAGGACCGGGAGTCCCACGTGAGACAGGGACTGCGTCCAATCTGATGAACTTGTATCTACCCCAGCACTTACAACAGTGCTTGGTACATAATAAACGCTTAACAAATACCATCATTAGTATTATTATTAGTCATTCTTCTAGGAACAAAGCTAAATTCTCCATAGCACAGCTACTTTGGGTCAGACACATGAAGAGAATGATTAACAGTAAGATTACCCCCAACCATTGCTTTATGGAGAATTGAAATTGGGAAGCTGGAAGTAAGGAGGACAGAGGGAATCAGTTGCCAAGGAATGACTAGCGGGGCATAATTAATTTAAACCTTCAAAAAGGGGGAGTCCTGTGAAGAAAATATACATTCACTGGGAGAAAAAGGAGATTAGAAGGGCATTTTCTAATGTGGTGAAATCAAGTAATATCTTTCAATGATTTTGGACAGTCTCTTCAATAAAGGGAAGAAGCAAGACATGTTTTAGAGAGAAAGATGAGCAGTTACTTCTTAGGAATTCCTATTACACTGCAGGGAGTAAAAACAGTATTGTAAACTTCCAGATTAGGAGGGTGTAGCTGAGAGAATGCTGTTATTGCCCCTTATGAGACAGGGACTGTGTCCTATCTGATTAGCTTGTATTTACCTCAGCACTTAAAACAGTGCTTGACTCATAGTAAACACTTAAATGTAATAATAATAATAATAATAATAATCAATAGTTTTTTGAGCACTTACTTTGTGCAGACCACTGTACTAAATGCTTGGGAGAGTACAATATAACAGAGTTGGTAGACACGTTCCCTGTCACAGGGAGTTTACACTCTAATAATAATAAGGTCATTCTCTTAATAGGCAAACCCCAAGGGTCTGGTTTATATTTGTCTAATATATAATGTAACATGCTTACAAGCCTCCTCACTTTAATGAACTGAAATAATTAACTTTTTTTGTTGTAGATAATCATGCCTAAATTATGCAAATGATAGGGCTCAGCATGAATTTCAAATGCTTGTGCCAACACTACCAGAGTATGTGATTTTTTTTCCCCTGGCCTTGTCAGTTCATTCCATTGTATATTTACACATGAAGCTATTGTTTAAACAATGCCATGCCTGGTGGGGGGGAGAAATGGCCCATCCAGCCTAGAATTCTATTTTCATCAATAGCAACAAGGATGCTTAGATGTGACGCTTGTCCTTCTCGACACTCATTTGAGAACATTAAGGGAGATTGTAGCTAACATCCCTGACTTTTCTCCTCCATATCTAACATCCCTAACATCTATCATCATTACGGACCACTCACCCTACTAGACTGTGAGCTTCTTGTGGGGAGGGAATGTGTCTACCAACTCCATTATGTTGTGCTCTCCACACAGTAAGCACACAGTAACTATGACTGATTGATTGATCCATGAAGGCATCTAAATCCCCTAGGACATGCACAGATTTTTATGGTAATTAATGCTGTATTTTTGCCACCTGCTGTCTATAGAGGCCACATTGCTTTTCTGACTCCTTCCTCATGATACCTTGTGTTTCACTGGTCTTTTTGGCCTCTGCAGTTGCTGCTTATTGAGCCAGTGATTTGAAACAACAGTCCACAGTGCCTCTAATAGGAAAAGAGATGATGATAGCCTGACCACTTTCATAGAATTCTAGGGTGCTCAGCCATCAGAGTTCAGAAACTTCTATTGTGGGTAGATTTTCAAGTTTTTAAAATTACAGTTCTCCTTTTTCACTCCAACTTTCCTAGAACTCTTCAATGAAGACTATTTTTTGAGTGCCTTCCGGACTTGAGAGGGTACCATTAAGTTAGTTAGTAGAGATGATTTCTGCCATCAAGGACTTCTGCTACTTACCTGCTGTGAGACACTGGGCATGCCATTTAAACTTTCTTAGTCTCCACATCAGTTACATGAAGCTTCAATATCTGTTCTCTCTCTCCTTCTTAGACTGTGAACCCCATATGGGATAGGGATTGGGTCTGACCTGGTTAACTTGTATCTACTCCAGTGTTTAAGACAGGACATGTCATATAGTAAACATTTTACAAACACCACAATTATTATATTGCCAAGCCTAATCAGGTAGCAAAGACAGAAGGCAGAAGTAGTTGAATGGTAATGAATGTGTCCTCTAATATCTTTCGTATACATGAATAAAAGCAGCCTTCCCAATATCTACTGGGCCAGAGTGTCATGAAAAAAATTATTTTTAATATAAAACCATGTTTTTTTGGCTTTTTTTGCAGCGGGTGAGGCAATTTGGTGACCTATTCCATAGGCTAGTACTGCATAATTGCAAATCCTACAGGTAAGGAGTGAGATTTTTATACTTTGTGAAAGCTGTTTGATTTTAATAAAGACTTTGATTAAACAATTACAAATCAATCTTTAGTTCCTAAGGAAATAGCATCAGTTGCTTTAAATCGAATTACTCCATCCGAGTAACTGGCAATTCTTTCCTCCAGGGGTTTTTGAAATGAATTATTTAAAGGATCACATTGTCAAAATGCAGAATGAGATTAATGAGAAGGAAGATTGGGATACGTAAATTATCTCAAAAACGATGGGAACCAAAAGCACTTGGCTGAAAGTTTTATAAGACACATTCCTCAGGCCCTGGAGGTTGGATACTGGCTCCTGACTGTCCTTTCTCAAGAGCCCTGGATGTCCAGTTGATATTGAAGATTTCCACTCCATATGGAATTCACTAATTAGGAGTTGTCTATATATGAATTGTGTAATTACTTCCAATCAATATGGGTCAAGCTTTATTTTAGTATCAGTCTCCCCTGCTGAATTGAAAGCTCCTTGAGGACAGGGATCATGTCTACTAATGCTACCATTCTCTTGAAAGCACTTAGTACAGTGCTCTGCATAGAGTCAGCGCTCAATTAAAAATTATTAATTGTTTGATTTTCCCTGGGAGAAATAGTATTCTTTTGAAGATCCTTGGATATAATTTCTATTGCATTTTGGGGGCAGGCAGAGGTTATTATAATAAAATAGTAACTTTTATTATTTATATTGAATATATCACATAAAATGATAGACAATATATTAAAGATAATGAATATTATTGTTTTGGTATTAGTTAGGCACTTAATATATGCAAAGCACTTTAATAAGCCATTCATTACAGGCAGATCAGGCACTCACCCCTGTATGACATGGGGCTCCCAGTCTAAAGCATCGCCCATTACCTAACGTTCTAGAGCAGGAAATGGACAACCTGTACCTCAGAAGTCACACCTGGATCTTCTGAGATCTTCTCAAGACAGCAGGCATGGAGGCAGAAGCTGGTAGGGGAGGGCTAAAAGCCATTAGATTGGAAATGAAATTTAATGTGCATTTAAATCGATCTCTGAGCACCAACTACTCCAACGTTTCTTTTTGTCTGGCTCTTCACCACCAAAAAATTGCTGACCGCTTTTCTAGATTTTCCTTCCTATTCTATCTCACTGAACTACCCTGCGGAGAGGGTCCCGACTTGGAAAAATTCATAATGCATAGCAGATTCAATCGGTGTTTTATGAAATTCAAGTGGGAAACAGCCCCACCCCACCCTTCCTAGCGCAGCTATCCCCACCTGAGTTCAGTAAGCCCAAACCTGGGGTGGATTTGGCGCTAACTTTACCTACAACCACTGGAAAGCATTTGAAACCTTAACTACAGAAGTTGCTAAGGCAACAAAAGGCGCTCCTCTGACGGATGCATAACTGACCAGCTAAAACTTCACTGAGGGCAGAGTTAGGGCTGGGTTTCTGCTACTCACCACTCACAAAAGTGGCTCGTTTACTGCAGAAATTCAATCAGGGGCTGGAAGCCTTATTGGGCCCAGGAGTGCTTCCTCCGCCACTTCCCTGGCCCTATTCGCCTTCCACTTCCCTATAATAGTAATCATAGAGTCCATTCAAACTTGACCTTACTTTTTCACCAGTTTCCTCTCCTGACAGAAATGTGCTTTGCACTGACCTTAGCCTTTTAAATACAGTCATCACGGGATGATAAATTGATCCATTTAGAGTCAACTACAGCGAGTGACTTGTCATATGGTTCTTCTGCCCTGTTACTATTTAATTAGGCTTAATTGTTTCCCAGTTCCTGCACTGCGAGCTGACTCCGGTAGTGGGGTATGGCTGCAAGGAGTGTGCAGCCCCTCTGTAGGGAAGTACTGATGTTCTGAAGTCCAGAGCTGAGAGTGTTACAGAATGAGTTTGTTGAACTGCCTGACTTTTAGCTAACTAAAACAATTTATTCAGGCTTTTCAAATGAGAAGCCCAAGAGTAGAAGTGAATCCATTTAGAAATGGCCAGGCAGAGAAAATCTTGACTGTCCATTTCCCTTGGAGGAAAACCGCCAACCCCCTGAAGAAGCTAGTTTGATGAACAGCTGGTGAAAATAGAAATCAGTAGCCTCTACTAAATCCACCTGGTAGCTATGAGGCTCTTTTTTATGGTATTTGTTAAGCACTTACTATGTGCCAGACTCTGCACTAAGCACTGAGGTAGATACAAGCTAATCGGGTTGGACACAGTCCATGTCCCATGTGGGGATCACAGTCTTAATCCCCATTTTACGCTTTAGGTAACTGAGGCACAGAGAATATAGGTGGTCACACAGCAGATAAGTGACAGACCTGGGATTAGAACTCAGGTCCTTCTGACTCCCAAGGTTCTAATGCCGGCTCTTCTGTTTCTCCTCAAGCCCAAGTGACATCTGGGGCATCTGTTAAATTTCTGAGGGCCACTCTTGCTCTCTTTGGCCCACTGGGTGCTCTTCAATGACATGGAGTCCCAAATTATGGGCAAATGACTACTCTGCTTAGTAGCTCCTTTTGTCCAATGCAACCCATTGTGCCAGACTTTAGAAACCTTCTGAATACCTGGAGTCTTGGACTCCAGATACGATCAAATGAACTGAGTGAACTCAGCTGTAGGATTGGATTAATATGTGAGCTCAGTGGGGTGAAGTCACAGGGCCTGGGCTAAGGGAGGGGGGAGGGAGAGAGAAGGGGGCAACACCTTGAAATATGGCTCTCGCTGCCTAAACTGCTGCTGTCGCAGCCGCCACGGCTCCTGTCAAAACCCCCCCTAAAGCGTGGCCGCATCAAAGCTGGTTTCTCTCACCCCACTGTGGCAGAATTCTATCCCCTCAAGAGCCTTTTTCCAGCAGGTCCCAGCATGTGATTGGCAGATCGAGCTGCCCTCTCATCTAAGGAAGTCTAGCCTGCATACTAATCATATCTGCCCGTGCTTGGTCCCCTCGCAGTTTTGAGGGCAGCTCCTGTCTGACCTGGAGTCGAATACCCAAGAGATATGGGATTTTCCTGTCCCCTCGCCCTCTGAATTACCCCAAGTCACACTCCTTCTCTCTAGACTATAAACTATACACGGAAAAGCAGCATTTCCTAGTGGATAGAGCATGGGCCTGGGAGTCAGAAGTACCTAGGTCCTAATCCCAGTTCTTCCATTTGTCTGTTGCGTCCATGGGTAAGTCACTTCACTTCTCTGAGCCTCAGTTATCTGTAAAATGGGGATTAAGACTGTGAACCCCATGTGGGACAGGGACTGTGTCCATCCTGATTGGCTTTGTATTCACCTCAGCGCTTAGTACAGCGCATGGCACAGAGTAAGGGCTTAATAAATGCCACTATTATTATCATTTATTAAAAAGCTCTTGGTGGGTTGGGAAAAGTCTACCAAATCTGTGGTATTGTACTCTTCTAAGCACTTAGTACAGTGAACCCAAGAGGAACTTGGCATTTTATTGAGTTTGCAAAACAGGTAACACTGGCAACTGGCCAAATGGAAATGAAATGAAACTATTTCCTGGGGATAAAGATTGTTTTGATTATAGAGAAATAGATTTATATTAAGCACAGTGCCCTCATTTTAAGAATTTAACATGCATTAAATACATCTCTTTGAAGTCAATTTTATAAAATTGTAGCATTATAATATTTCCACTCCTATAACAGACAGTTGGATGAAATTAAAAACCTTCCTCTAAAATGATGTGTAACGCATTTAATCCTAGATAGAGGGGAATAAAAACATGAAATTGCCTTTGCAGTATTACTCTATTTTCCTTGGAGTTAACACTTAGCTGGAGGGCTGCATCAAGATGGTGTGATTTGAAAACACAAAGAGCAAATACTTTTTTAATATTCTGAGACATTTAGGATGGAAAGTTAAATTTCTCATTTGAAATATGTAGTTCTTTATCTGTGAAAGGAAGTTTGTTAGAGTAATAATAATAATGTTGGTATTTGTTAAGCGCTTACTAAGTGCCAAGCACTGTTCTAAGCACTGGAGGAGATACAGGGTAATCAGGTTGTGCCACGTGGGGCTCACAGTCTTAATTCCCATTTTATAGATGAGGTAACTGAGGCACAGAGAAGTTAAGTGACTTGCCCAAGGTAACACTCTGTACTAAATAATAATAATTGTGATATTTGTTAAGTGCTTACTATGTGCCAAACACTGTACTAAGTACTGGAGTAGATACAAGACAAAGTGATCCCACATGGGGCTCCCAGTCTAAATAGGAGGGAGAATGGATATTGAATCTCCATTTTGCACATGAGGGAACTGAGGTCTGGGGAAGTTAAGTGATGTGCCTAAAGTCACCCAGCAGGTACCTGGCAGAATCAGGTTTAGATTACAGGTCATCTGACTCCTAGATCTGTGATCATTCCACTAGGCCATACTGTTTCCCTAAATGCTTGGGAAAGTGAAACAGAAGCCCTACCAAGGCTTCCTACCAACAAGGAGCTTACCGTATTATTTGAAAAGCTTACTGTTTTCCAAGGGGCTCAAATTTTAACATTCTTTTTGGCTTTCTTGCCCACTGCCTCCATCTCTGGGTTAATGACAGGTATATTTTATGAAACTTCTCAAATCAAAATATGTGTCCATTTCTTTGCAATAATTAGGCTGGAGATTTACTACAATGAAGTTTTACACTTTTATATCGACTGCTTTAAATTGGGATTATGCTGACCCACATCTGAACTGCTCAAGAAATGAGTGCAGTGCAGTTGCTAAAATAATAGTAATGGTATTTGGTAATTAATCAGTCAGTGGTATTTACTGAACACTTACCATGTATGTGGCAGAGCACTGTATTAAGCACTTGGGAGCGTACAACACAACAGAGTTGGTAGTCACCTTCTGTACCCACAAAGAGTTTGCAGTCTAGAGAAGTGCTCCAAGCACTGGGGTAGATAGAAGATAATCAGGTTGGCCACAGCTCCTGTCTCACATGGGACTCACAGTCTAAGTAGGAGGGAGAACTAGCAGTGAATCCAAATTTTTCAGTTTAGGAAACCAAGGCACAGAGAAGAGGAGTGACTTGCCACCTTTTCAAAGGCATTTCAAATTTCAAAAGCAAAACTGCATATTGGCTTGAGCCTGAAGGGCTCTTTCATGGCAAATTCAGCCCCAGGGAGGGAGGGAGGTTGCTAAGCAACAGCTTGGCGGTTCTGCTCCCGGACAAGTCCCTGTCTTGCACCTTCCCGTTACAGATTCAATCCCTTTCCATAACGGAAGTGGGATGTTCTGGAGGGTGGAGGCTGCCAGGAGGCCGCTGTGACCCCCGGTTCTCCCCCATCTCCTTGGCCACCGTGGACCCTCCTTGAGTTGCTGAGACAAATATCCCTGGTCCAGGATTTTGGGAGTTGGGGTAAATAAGGAATGAAAAAAAAGTTCTGCCTGATTGCCCCAGATCTACTTGCTTTCTTTGTTTCCCCTCTAGCCTGGAAGCTCACTGTGGGCAGGGAACATATCTGCCAACTCTGTGATACTCTCCCAAGTGTCTATTACAGTGTAGTACAGTAAACAATAAATGCCATTGATTGATTGGCCAACTCAGGCTTACACCCCATCCTTGTAACAGTGTTACAGTGGAGACAAATGGGAAACTGAGGAATGGAAAATTGGAGGAGTAACTCCTTGCATTATTCCAAACTGTACTTTGCTTGATACATTTTATAGGTGAAAAGACTCCCCCTTCATTAACCTGCTCATTTCTCTTTTACAACTGCTGGATAGTCTTTCAAATATGTCAGCCCAGGACCCGGCTGCCTCTTTACTCCCCTCCACTGATTTCATTTTTTTAAAAATTTTAGTTCTAAGAATAGTCTACTAGCAGTTTGTGAAATTGACCTTATTTCAATAGCAGGTTCAAGCTGAGCGAACCTATTGCTACCGGTTACCTATCACTGTTCTCGCTGCAGAGTTCCAAACCAGCTTAAAGGGGTGAATTTGTTGAAGATGGGGTTTGCTGAGCCGAGACTCTGTCCAACCAGCCACACTGCAGATTGAAGGCATGCTTCCAGGAGTGTCATACTGGGCCATTTCTTGGAAATGGCTTTTAGCTTTGATTGTGACATTTCCGGAATTATTCTCCCTCTGCACGTTGATGGAGAACTGCTTCAGAACAGGTGGGATTCATTTGGAAATGCAATTGGGAATCAAATGTTTAAAAGCGCAGATGGGACAGAAAGTTCCCGAGGTCTGAAGTCTCCCTACCTTACTGATGCAAGGGGGTGCGTTGCCCCCACCGGCAGCTTCATTTCACCCTTTCGGGCTTCGTAGATAGGACTAGTTTGTTGTGGACAGGAAATGTGTCCACTAACTATGGTTCTGTACTCTCCCAAATGCTTAGTACAATGCTCTGCACACAGTAAGCATTCACTATATATCAATGACTGAGTGGCTAAGCTAAGGCTCGCTAGCACAGAGAGGCTCAAGAGGCACTTTCTATGGCATTTTAAGGATGGTTAAATGGTTGCAAGACAGTTGGAACCAAGGTTTTCTTTTAACTTCTCTGCCCTTCAGTTTCTTTAGCTGGAAAATGAGGGTGCGTGTTCTCATTCCTATTTAGATTCTGAGCCTCATGTGGGATAAGGACTGTGTCTGACTTAACTAACTTGCACCTACTCCAGTACTTAGAACAGCGTGTGACACATCATTCAATAATATTTATTGAGCGCTTACTATGTGCAGAGCACTGTATTAAGCGCTTGGAATGTACAAATCGGTAACAGAGACAGTCCCTGCCCTTTGACGGGCTTACAGTCTAATCGTAACTGCTTAACAAATACTATAAAGTAAATAAAGGTATCTTGATGTATCGTACTCTCCCAATGCTTAGTACAGGGCTCTGCAAACAGTAAACACTCAATATGCTTGAATGAATGAATGAATCTCAGTCCTGTCTGCTTCCTAGCGAAGTTAAAGATGTTAAGGAGAAAGTTAGGGATGTTGGCTCCTGTGTCCCAAACTGTTAGAATGAATGACAAGGGCAATCAATCAGTTGTACTTATTGAGTGCTTACTGTGTGCAGAGCACTGTATTTAAGCACTTAGGAGAGTACAGTATAACAATACAACAGAATGGGTAGACACATTCCCTGCCCACAATGAGCTTACAGTCTAGAGGTGGAGACAGACAATAATATTCATCAATTATGGATATGTGCATAAGTACTAAGGGGCTGAGGGAGGGGTGAATTAAAGAGAACAAATCAGGGTGACACAGAATGGGAGAAAAAGAAATGAGAGCTTAGGGAAGGCTACTTGGAGGAGATGGGCCTTCAATAAGGCTTTGAAGGTGGGATGAGTAATTCTCTGTCCGATATGAAGAGGGAGGGCATTCCAGGCCAGAGGCAGGACATGGGTGAGAAGTCGGCAGCAAGATAGACGAGATCGAGTCACAGTGAGTATGTTGGCATTAATGAAGCAAAGTGTGTGGGCAGTGTTGTAGTAGAAGAGCAGTGAGGTGAGTTAGAAGGAGGCGAGTTGATCGAGTGCTTTAAAGCCAATTGTAAGGAGTTTCTGTTTGATGCAGAGGTAGATGGGCAACCTCTGGAGGTTTTTTGAGAAGTGGGGAAACATGGACTGAACATTTTTGTAGAAAAATTATCCAGGCAGTGGAGTGAAATGTGGACTGGAGTGGGAGGCAGGAAGCAGGGAGCTCAGCAAGGAGGCTGATGCAGTAATCCAGGGAGGATAGAATAAATTCTTGGATTAACGTGATAGCAGTTTGAATGGAGAGGAAAGGGTGGATTTTAGTGATATGGTGTAGGCTGAACCGACAGGATTTAGTGATAAATTGAATATATGGGCTGAATGAGAGACGTTTCAAGGATAATGCCAACGTTAGAGGCTTGTGAGAAAGGAAGGATGGTGGTGCTGTCTCGAGGGATGGGAAAATCATGGGGAGAACAGGGTTTGGGTAGGAAGCTAAGGAGTTCCGTTTTGGACATGGTAAGTTTGAGGTTTTGGTGGGACCTCTAAGTGGAGATTTCTTGAAGGCAGGGAGAGATGCGAGACTGCAGAGAGGGAAATAGACCAGGGCTGAAGATGTAGATTTGGGAATCAGTCATGTCGAGGTGGTAGCTGAAGCCATGGAAATGAATGAGTTCTCCAAAGGAGTGGGTGTAGATAATAATAATAATGTTGGTATTTGTTAAGCGCTTACTATGTGCAGAGTACTGTTCTAAGCGCTGGGGTAGATACAGGGTAATCACGTTGCCCCACGTGAGGCTCGCAGTTAATCCCCATTTTACAGATGAGGCAACGGAGGCACAGAGAAGTCAAGTGACTTGCCCACAGTCACACAGCTGACAAGTGGCAGAGCCGGGAGTCGAACCCATGACGAACCCATGACCTCTGACTCCCAAGCCCAGGCTCTTTCCACTGAGCCAGCTCTTTCCACTGAGCCACGCTGCTTCCCCAGTAGATGGAGAATATAAGGGGAATCATAACTGAACCCTGAGGGATCCCATCACACAGATCTTTGAAACCTTCTGTTGTCATACTTGGAAACTGAATACACCCAGTTCTCCTATAATAGATGGGTTGCATTCTTGCAATAGGGAAAACTCCTGTAAACATATTCACCCAATTTGACTGTGCTAACACAAACGATTTCTTCCAGTACTGCAGTGTGCCATGATCAAGCGGCTATACACTTGGGGATGAATCATCCCTAAATCCCTAATACTGTTCTAGCAAAAATGTCTAGTGAAGTGACCTCAGTATTTGTTAAGCCACACTGCAGAAACGCGGCAGAGCCGGGATTAGAACCCATGACTTTCTGACTCCCAGGCCTGTGCTCGATCTATTACACCATGCTGCTTCCCTATACTAAGTTGTTGGGAGAGTACAAAACAACAGAGCTGTTAGACATGTTTCCTGCCCACATATGTTTGTCTAAAATTACTTTTTCGTATTCTCTGTACATGTTAAAGACTCACAAAAATGGACTCTTTCAAATTAGAAGTTCAAATCCAAGCTTGTGTACGAAGCCCTTTATCCTGCCATGTTTCCCCTATATGTATTTTATTTTACTGTCTCTTTCTCCCTCTAGGCTGTAAACTCTTTGTGAGCAAGGATCACATCTACCAATCCTATTGTATTGTACTCTCCCAATACCTGATACAGTATTCAATAAATATCATTCATTGTTTCATTGACTGAATGCAGACTGATCAATTTAGGCTCTCGCACTAGAAAGATACCAGCCAGAAGTTTCTCCTCCTTTTGCCCCAGAGCTCCTACAAGCCGACCTGGTAGTTTACAAGTTTCTTTTGACAAGGGAAGCACAACCTGTTCCAGAAAGTCTGGGCATTAAGAGGTTGTTTTATAAACCGGTTACAGTAAACCTATCTGCTCGGTTGGCAGCTTGACCGTGATAAAGTCAGAAAGACTGAATGGGGAGAGAAATGGATAATGGAAAAAGATGCATAAGGCACTCAGAGCAGTCTGGCTGGGGTCAGTGGGAGTCCTGGATCCAATCGTTCATAATAATGAACTGCCCTGACTGAAAATTGATCAAAGAGAAATGGTCATTTCCTGCTTCGAGGATTTTTATGTCTACAAAATATCCTCTCGCATACTCTCTCTGCTCTATTACCCCTCTCCTTACCAACAACTCAGGCATATACCCAGGCTTCTCATTCTGTACTCCCGACGGATCCTTCTTCTAATGTTTCCAAGGGCCGGAATCTAACAATAGGTTTCTTGATAGTTTTCATACTATTCTGCTGGCTAAATCAGCTAATATTAGGAGGCTTTAAGATGAATGATTTTTAATGGTATTTGTTAAGTGCTTAGTACGTGCCAGGCATTGTACTGAGCACCGAGGCAGATACAAGCTAAGCAGGATGAACACAATCCGTGTCCCACGTGAGGCTCACAGTCTTCATCCCTATTTTTCAGGCACGGAGAAGTTAAGTGACTTGCCCAAGGTCACACAGCAGACAAATGGCAATGTAGCCCAGCTATCCCCGTCCTCCCTATTAGTTTGAACTAATTAATACCGGGAGTTATCTCAGCCGGATCACCTCATTGGTTGGCAGACCTTGCGGTAGCTGCTGCCCCAGAGACCCTGCAGCTGTGCATTCTCCCAGTCCCACCCATCTGCCGGTCTAGATGTCCAAGACGGCCCCAAGATGCCCTAGTGGGTCAGCCAGGGCGGGCAATTCTAGGATGAGGAAAAACCCCAGATGCTTTTAACCAAGTGGTCATGCTGCAATAAGGTGCTGAAGATCCGAGGGTGGGGAAGTGAGGAAACGTCAGACGCATCGCAAACAAATAGACGAAATAGGATCAAAGGTCAGGGCACACCTGTAGCCACCACTGCAGCCAGGTTTTGTGGAGGCCTCCTGCCATGAGTATAGGCGGAAGCGGTTAACACAGTACTTTTCCTCAGCGAGGGTAGAGGAGTCCGAGGGCAGGATAATTTCCTTTCTAAACATACTCCTCTTCCAAGGAGACTAAGTCACTAGTGTGATGGACTGGTGGAGTGGTTGCACCCGCAACTCTGTTGTATTTGTACTCTCCCAAGCACAAGCGCTACGTAGCCCTCTGCCTCTTTCTAAGATAATAATGATGGCATTTGTTAAGTAAGCGCTTACTATGTGCAAAGCACTGTTCTAAGCACTGGAGAGGATACAAGGCACTGGAGAGGATACAGAGTGACAAGGTCGTTCCACGTGGGGCTCACAGTCTTAATGCCCATTTTACAGATGAGGTAACTGAGGCACAGAGAAGTAAAGTGACTTGCCCAAAATCACACAGCTGACAAGCACGGGATTTGAACCCATGACCTCTGACTCCCCAGCCCGTGTTCTTGCCACTGAGCCACGCTGCTTCTCTGATGGCAGCAGTGGTGTCCGTATGCTCTTTATACTCTATTGCATCCTTCTGCCTGTAAATTATTTTTTGTGTCTTCCATTCCCCCCAAGCCCCCAACAGATTGCAAGCTACTTGAAGACAGGGATAGTGTCTACTAACTCTCCAACGGTTGGTAAAATAGAGGAAGCCCGTGATAAATACAAGTGATTGAATGATCGATACATTGGTGGGGTGGAAGTTAGTGGGGAGGAAAGGGAAATGTTGGTGGGGAAGGAAGAGAGATGGGTGGATTTTGATGTTGGATTGTTAGTTGTGTTGTCTTCCCCGACTGGTTCATAGGTTCCTAATGAGCAGGGACTGTTTTCAGTTTAAATATATTATTTTGTATATTGTGAGACACTCGGTGCTGTGCTTTGCACAAAATAGATAGTCAAGAAAGTATTAGCATTAAATAATTGATCACAAATATGATTCAGTAGCTAGGAAATTCAAAGGTGATGTTAGAGGGTAAGGCAAACAGGAATTTGAAGAGAAATAGTGGAAAGTTTTTCATCTATGGAGGATCAAGAGCGATGATACTACTCTGCAATATTAATCGGGTATTTCTTAAGGATGAAATATGATCAAGTCCCACAAGGACAGGAAGCGGACCAAAGCGGTCTCCCGTGAAACTGACACTCAAAAGAGAATCCATTTGAGCTTCAAAATTGAGATTTGAGCATCCTCCTCCAAGGCAAAGCAGATGAGGAGAATGTGGACTTTCAAAGGCACTGGAGAGGTTAGAGAGGCATCGAGCAGCTCCGGTTTATGGGAGATGGAAAGCATCAGGTGGGTGATGCATTAGCCGCTGACCTCCGAAACAGAGCGTATGGATTTGTTTCTGCGTTTGAAATCCGTAAAAGCAGGATCTCGGTGGGCAGAACTAAGTGCTAAAAATGACAAAGAATTAAAAGATGGAGAACAATATTCATTAATGCAATGAAAGATGAGAGAGAAAGGAAAACTTTCTTCTCTGGAAAAAATATATCTGAAGCTGACTTCAGTGGCCAGAAGCTGACTGTAGCAGAGGAAACGTGGATGTGAAATTCCTGGTCGCGGCATGGTCTCTTAGGAAAGGAATATTTTGCACAGGTGGAGCCTGATTGGTCACCCCATCTATACCTTACTTCCCAGTGGCTTTCTGCAATGGAGTATTGAAGAGGCATTGTCTTTCTCTTGCCTCTCCCCAACTCTCCCCTCTGTCTGCACTGCTCTGATTTAATGTCCAGAGTGGAGGGTGATGAGGGATGAGTAGGGGGCAGGGCAGTCAGGCAGAGTAATGATACGATAGGGAAGAAGCCTTTTCTTAGCTATGGCCCTGTCTAGAAAATGGCTGCTCTCGTGACTGGGTTCTCTGGGGGCAGTCGGCAGAACGTTAAATTCTTTGGCTTTTTTTTTAAAATGCTGGGGAGTTTCCACAATTTTTAGCTCTGTCACTCCTCACCAGGTGGCAGCTGCAAGGCCATTGGAGAATACATGAGTGTCAGGGTCTACTACATATGAACTGTAAATAGATAATCCCCAAAGGGACTATATGGCAATTAAACTTTCAGATGCCTCCAGAACCGTACACTTAGATGGTGCTTTTGCCTGACAGAATGTGAACTAAATTGCAGAGAAGACTATGGCCTCCTTTTTGTGTTGTAGTTCGTGTACTGCGAATCCTGCAGTGATTAGTCCAAGGCGCTAATTGCCAGTGATTACAAATCCAAGGAAGCATCAATACAGATTAATTTAGCAGAAGGAATGAGCTTCCTTAGCCATAACACACCAGTCCTGTTCAATCAGGGAATTCATTTTGATTGAACAGCAGACCTCAAACATCTCTGGATCACTGTTTGAAACTGATAAGCAGAACCTTTCCTGTTCTTTCCTTTTCTTGCTACCAGACCCTCCACAATTCCTGGGTGACTTCTGCATGACCTTACTTATTTCCCTTTATCAGGAGGAACTATGAGAGAAAGCCATAAAAACATAGAAAGTGACCTTTTCGTACTAGCTAAATAGGTCAGGTATTTTCAGGAAAGAGGCACTAGCCAGGAATGAATCAATCCTGCGTTGCTTCGCTAACCTGATTTTGTTCTTTTATTCAAACTCTATCTTTTAATTTAGTGTTTACAAGATAATCTTTACATTTTGCCCTGGACATACTTTTTACATATTTTTAATCCTTTTCTTTCAATCTGAGAGATATTTCAATAGTGGATCAGTTTTATGAACATAATTGTAGACACAAGAGAAATGAAATAGTTAAAAAATGGAGATTTAAAATGAATAGAGAAAAGTTTTTAGAGAAATACACCCTCAATCAACATCGGGGAGCTCAGACCTCATAGATCAATCAGTGATATTTATTGAACACTTGTGTGCAGAGCACTGTACTAAGCACTTGGAGTTGTAAAATACACTGTAAGATCCTTGAGGGCAGGGATCCTTTCTACCAACTCTAGTGCTTAGTACAATGCTCTGCACACAGTTAAGTGCTCAATAAATACCACTGATTTTTAATTGCGAGAGTACAGTAGAGTTGGTGGACATGATCCCTGCCCTCTAGAAGCTTGCAATCTAGTAGAGGAGCTTACAAAAGATCAGGCTTTTCTGGAAGGGAAAATCCGAAGGGGTGGCAGGGACTGAAATTCAGTAGTTCAATAGGCCGATCAACCCACATCATGCAGCTTTCTTTACCTTCCACTTTAGCACCAGGAGAGACAGTACAGAATGAGCATGTGAAGAGGAAATTCAAACTTAACTATGTCAAAGGCCTGAAGGCTCCAAGATTCCCTTAACTCATAAGAGTGAATTTTCTCCTCACCTCTGCAGTCCACTCTCATACAGTGCTCTGTATACAGTAAGTACTAAATAAATACGATTGAATGAATGCTCTGAATGGAGCCATATCAAATGCCCAGGAATAGTAAGATGTGCTTTAAAAAGTGTGTGAAGTCACCATGTTCCTTTGACTTAATTTACACTATTTCTTCTTTCGCAGGAGAATCATTTGATAGCATTTATTGAATGTGCACTCTGCAGGGCACTGTAGTAAGCATTTGAGAGTCATCCTAGCCCTCGAGGAGCTTATAACCTAATAAAGAAGACAGATACTAAAATTAATTACAATTAGGGGAAAGCAAAAAAGTTTATAGATATGTAGATAAAGTTTATAGATATATAGATAAGACCCACTGTCCACTTCAGCAAAGCAGTGGGGGTGAAACAGCCAGAACCTAGAGGAATGCCTACTGGGGCTGTAACCATCAGTGATAAAGGTTTCTGACCGAAAGACAGCCAAGGGTGACTAAGTGGACGGTGAAGCAGTTGCCCGGCGTCGGCGCTGCAAAACAAGACCAGTACTTACGCTCCAGTCAACTTGGCCATAAATGGGAATTGCAGGTAAAATATTGCAGGCATTTTGAACAGTGCTGCACCCCTGCTCAAGAATTCACTTGTTGCATCCACTGCCCCTTGAGCAACACAACTGACAATGATGAGAGAGAGAGTGTGGGTGGTGCTTCCCAAACCATTAGCACTATAATCAATTTCTGCACTAATATTCTCAGTCCCAAAGTCTTCATGAATAAATCTAGGCTCTTTCATCATTTATGAAAAAATGGTCTAGTGGAATGAGCACGGGCCTGGGATCAGAGGATCTGGGTTCCATTCCCGACTCTGCTACTTGCCCGCTGTGTGACCTTGGGTAAATCACTTAACTTCTCTGTGCCTCAGTTTCCTCAACTGTAAAATGGGAATTCAATACCTGGTCTGTCTCCCTCTTAGACTCTGAGCCTGATGTGGGACAGGGACTGTGCTGGCCAGATTAACTTGTATCAACCCCAGAGATTAGAACAGTAGTAAGCGCTTAAGAATGCCATTAAAAAAAATTCAGAGGTCAATTAGCGGTATTCATCACCAGTATTATGTCAGCTGGAAATCAATGAATTTGGTCAGCACACTTTCACAAGTAAAGATGACACAGTAGAGTCCATGATCACCCTAATTAAGTACTGAAGCACCTTTACAAACCTACGAAAGTCATTAATAGAACAGGAAAGAATTTAATTATCTGTGTGTCACCACTTAATTAGCCATTCAAACTTCTGTCAGGTTGAAATGAAATTCCTTCCTTTGATGCTTGGTTTATGAGCATTTGAAGTTGATCAAGGTCTCTGGCTAGAGGAGAGATACAAGCCATTAAAATGGCCTCTAAAGAGCAAAAAGCAAAGTAGACAATGAGCACACTCATTAATCTGCTACAACACTGCCTGGCTCCAGAGAAGTGAGGGATTTGAAGATCTTTATTTGAGAGAAGCTTATCATTTCAAAAAGTATTTGATCCAGATCAGGATATGAAGAGGAGGCCACACTAATTCAGTGTGGATGATACAATCCTCAGATAATTTTAGAAGCAAGGAATAAATATAGAGAGGATCTAATGGTGAAAGGACAGAGACAATACACTGCTTTAAGGTGACATACATACATAGACTGTAACCTCACTGTGGACAGGGAATGTTTCTGTTTATTGTTATATTGCATTCTCCCAAGCGCTTAGTACTGTACTTAGTACTTAGTACTGTGGTCAATCCAAGATAATCAGATCAGATCAGACACAGTCCCTGTCACACATGGGGCTCTCAGTTTAAGTAGTTTTAATCACCAGTGTACAGATGAGGAAACTGAATCACAGAAAAGTTAGGCGACTTGCCCAAAGACACAGAGAGGGCAAGTGGAAAATAAAAGTACAAAAGAAGAATCATACTGAATATGATCGTGATATTCTAGGTGTGACTTTTGAATTTTAATGTCCTAACCAAACACAACAGAAGAAGATAGAGGTGACACAAAATCTCCCAGAATCAGGACAAAGGTGATAAAGTGTGATGCTGGTGTTCAGCTGCCTGGAGATCTGTCAGCAGACAAGGGTCCGTGATGAATCTCAGACAGCTATTGACAGAATTTACCCTGTAAGATATTTGGGAATTTTCTTGTTTTCTTGGCCCAGTGCATTCAGGGGAAGGTTTTCCCTTTCAAAACTGAAAACATTATCCCAGTAGTCATAGTAGCTAAAGGGGCATCCATCCTCATCCTCATTACAGTTATTCGTTAAGTATTTCCATGGGACCAAAACTATATCTGGATGCTGGGGAAATACAGTGGAAAATTACCTAATGGTTCTCACCTTCCATGAGTTCCCACTTAAAAAGGGGACACTCTTTCTCTCTCTTTCTCTCTCTCTCTCGCTTTCTCTCTCTCTCTCTTCAAGGAGTTAGCAGCTTCTTCGGGTCTGATTGCCTGCTCAGGACCTTGAGGACACCTTTTATTTCCAATGTTCTAACTCGAGAAAGCTCAGCTACTGCTGTCCCTCATTGCACTTATAGACCAATAAGTCCTATTCATTGAGGGTTTACGGTGTGCAGACCACTGTACTAAGCACTTGGGAGAGTACAGTAGAACTGCCTGCCCATAGGAGCTTGCAGTCTAGAGATCATAATGTCGTCTTCTTCTGGAGGAGGTGAGAGAAACTGGGCCTTAGTCTCAACCCTCCAGGACCCAGGAGCTCCAGTGTTGGGGGGAATCAGAACACCCATGAAAATATCCTCCCATTCAGAGCACTGATAAAACCCAGGAATATGTTTATGGTGAACCTGGCAGATCGGTTAACTTGCTGTTGATTGGACTAAGGGCCCCGGGGAGACTATGAAAGAGGCCTTCTAATTCCTCCAACCTCACCCACAGCGGTGGTGGAGACATAACTTCCGTCTAACGCCATGGAGTCTGATAAACAAATCAGCTGTTTGAACTATTGTCCCATTAAGAAACTGATCCAAATGCTGCACTATGAAGTATTTATGGATCCAATTGTGGGCATTAAAAGTTAGACTGATGGCGGTGTTCCACAACCCTAATGTAGCTGCAGTTTCCATCTTTCATTTTGTTCTGGCAGGTGTCATGTTTTAATATTCGAGCAGAAACACCCATGCTTTACCTAGGTTATAAGTAATTTAGCTATCCTCTTTCTCAAACTGGCTACCTTCACACTCTCTTTCTTTTTGTGTCTTTCTTCTGGTATCTTTTCCCTGCTGCTCTTCTTTCTTTCTGTGGGACCCTTTTATTCAGCTCTTACTGGGTCCCTTCCTTTGTACCCTACCTAGCTTTTCACCAGACCCCTTGCTTACCTCTTCCCTCATGCCCAGCACTCTCGCCCCTTCACATCCGTCAGACCTCCACTCTCTCCATTTTCAAAGCTCTACTAAAATCACAGCCCCTCCAGGAAGCCTTCCCTGATTGACTACCCAAACCACCATCCCTCAATCATCAGACCACTGGATACTCCATCTCCTCCATATCACCTTTTCACTTGGTTATGTACCCACTAAGCACCATGATACTCACTCCACCTCCATAGTACTTTTATACACATCCTTATTTGTATAAGGATACACATCCTTATCCTTACCCCCTTATCCTTATCCTATTGCTTATCCTCTTGATCCTGGGCGTCCTTATACATCCTTATCCTATTGCTCCCCCCTACCTGGAATTTATTTTAGTACTGGTTTGCTCTGTTAGATTGTAAACTCCCAGAGGACAGGGATCATGTCTATCAACTCTATTATACTCCCTCAAGCACTTAGTATAGTGTTCTGCACGTAGCAAGTGCTCAATAAATAGGAGTGATTGATTGATTGATCCTCTGAACCTCTTATATCCCTCACTTCTCCTCTGTAGTCCCTCCTAAAGGCCTTCCCTGTCAAATTCCCCACCTTCTTGATCATGCCATCCCATCAGCCTCTTGGGCTCACATGACTTTCTATTTGTTATTTAATTGCTTACCTTAGTTTTTATCATTTGTCTTCTTTTACCAATTGCAGACTGAGTCATTTGTGTTCTCTTGTCTCTCCTCATTTGATTATAAACTTCCTGAGGGCAGGAACAGCATCTTTCTTTCCTATTGAATGCTCCTGAGCACCCAGTACAGCGTTCAGCACTCAGAAAGCGTTCATTAAGAAGTGTTGTTCACGATGATGACATTATGTCCTTACTTCAAGTGTACTCCTTGGCAGTTGCCATTGTCAACTCTTCCTTGGCATGACCCCTGCATCTATAATCACCTGAAATGCTGGGCGGAGAGGACTAGCCCTGAACATTATGTAACACTGAACAATGGAGGGAAGAGGAAATTCCTCTGGAGATCCTTAAAATTCAGATCCATCCTCACCCATCTGGGGTGATTTAGGAATGGTTCAGCCTGAAGACTGTTGTTATTATTATCGTTATTAATATTATGATTAGTATTATAATAACAATAATTAGACTAGAGAGTAGATGAGATGATCTTTCTAGATCTCTTGATGCTATGATTTTCCTCCCATAGAAGATTCTCCCTTTAAAGAGGATGCATTGACACATGGTGTTGACATGAAGCTGTTGATGGTGGTTTATGGTTTCTTCTGAAGAAAGAAAATTACATCCATTTTTTTGCAGTCCAGTGCTAAAAATATCCATAAAAAGAAGAGACAGGTGCTGCCAGAGATTAATTGTGAGGTTTCATTTCTAAAAAATCTTTGATTGCAGTTGGCACCTCTATATATGCTGAGCATCTTGCTGAAGGTGCAGTCAAGCAGCATGGGAAGATTATCTGACTGTGCTGGAAAGTAGTGTGACTGAGAGGAAAGAGCATAGGCTTGGGAGTCAAAGGACCTGGATTCTAATCCCAGCTCTGCCACTTGCCTCCTGAGTGACGTTGAGAAGTCACATAACTTCTCTGTACCTCAGTTTCCTCCTCTGTAAAATGGGGATTCAATATCTGTCTTCCCTCTCCCTTACACTGTGAGCTCCATGTGGGATGGACAGGTACTGTGTTCAACCTGAATACCTTGGCCAGTGCTTAGTACAGTGCCTAGAACATAGTAAGCCCCTAACAATATAAAAAGAGCAGTCAGACAAATGCTGAAAAACATTCCTGTCCTTTAGAAGGACACCTCCCCGCCACCCTCTGCCTACAGGGAACTCACAAATGAAGTCCCGCTTTTGAAAATTTCTGTTTTGAACACTTTTGAGGCTTTTTCCATTAAAACCCTTGCCCGGTGGCTAATGCTCCTTTAAGCAAGATGGTCCCTTGCCAGTGAGTACTGTGGGACCAGGGCTTGCTGCTTGTGTGGGTTCTGAAAGAGGCAGGAGGGCTCTGCATCACTCTAGCTTCTGAAAGTGCAGGCACATTTCACACTGCCACCTGTGTACGTTAAATATAGTTCATTCCTTCTCAGTTGTAGCAGTTCCCATATGGCCAAATCCCACCCACAGGAAGAAGATTGCACAGCCCCATCGGAGGTGAGGCGGGGGTAGGGAGACTCACATTGAAAATATTCCCTATGCAGGTCCAGGGCAAAGACACTTTCTGGGTTTGTCCTGTGCTCAAAGGTCTGCAGAAAGGCAGTGGGCACTAGAGTGAAGGAGGTCCAGCTTCCAGCATCCCCTTTTCCTCCTAGTGACCACCAGCCTACCTACACCTACTGAGGGGGTGACAAAAGGAGTGAAGTGAATGTGGAGTGTGGTTGAACCCCTTCTGCTGTGCGTTGTAGGCACTTGGGGGAGGAGGAGGCAGGAAGGAGGGAGTGGGCAGATGGAGAATTGGAGGTAAAGGAGTTTGGACAGGGAACCTCCTTCTCTCTACCTCCAACACTCGCAGCCTGTGGGCTATAGAAGCTATCGGAGGTAAAGGAGCTATTGGAAGGGAAGGGTAGGGATGGATGCGGGAGGGTCAGCTGTAATCTCCACCAAAAGGAAAGAAAATGCCAGAAGCTCATTCTGATAAAGATGAACACCTAAAAAACTCTAGATTGCTGACACCAGAAACTCTGGATTTATCTCTTCATACCAACCATGTTTTCATACTCCATGGAATCAATTATATTTACTGAACACTCATTGTGTGCAGAGCATTGTACTAAGCACTTGGGAAAGTACAATGCTATAGAGTCAGTAGATGCAATTCCTGCCCACCAGGAGCCTACAGTCTACAGCAGGAGACAGTTATTAAAATAAATTATAGAAAGGGGAAATAGAGTGTAAGGATATGTATGCAAGTGCTGTGGGACTGGAGTGAGTATCAAAGTGGTTAAGGGATACACAGCTAAGTGCTTAGATGACACAGAGGGCAGGGCGGATAAGGGGAATGAGGGCTTAGTCGAGGAAGACCTCTTAGAGCAGGTGTGATTTTAGAAGGAGGGATTTTAGAAAGTGGGGAGAGTGGTGGACTATAATATCCAGAAGTTGGCTGTTACCTCCACTGTTGTCAATGAAAGCATATTGCAGAGGTGAAAAGGGTATGATTCTCTAAATACATCTAATAAGGCCAAGAATGAAGAGGAAATACTCCAATGTTGCCATGATTTCATTAAAGATGCCAATGAGGCTCAAGTTTCCATTGTGGTCTCCAGACCACGATCTCTGTTCCCAAGACATGGCAGGGAGTCGGGGGGTGGGGTGGGGGAGGGAGGAGGTGCCAGAAGGAGCAAAACTGGAGCCCAACTCTGGGCACCAGGAAATTGGGGTGTTTGGGGGGCAGCAGAGGACACCAGACATACAAAGATGAAGGTTCCTAACAGGCCTTTACCTAACCAGGGGAGATGGGGAAGGTAGGGGAGGTAGGGAAGGAGAGAGAGAGTATTCATTTAATACAAAGCAATAACAAGAACTAGAGGGAAGAGAAAATCTCTGGTCAGGAAAAAATTGAGTTAGAAACATAAGGGAAATAGAAAACTAGATTCATACCAGGAAATGAAAGTATCTTGGGGAGAAAAAAAATGCATTATGGGAGAAAATAAAGCAAAGTTGTTATTCAGGAAGATGCCCTCCAAAGACCTAAGGCTGGAGGAAATGAATAAATCAAAGTTGAGCTTGAAATGCAGAATGGCAGAAAATAAATCTGCTTCTTGGAAGAAAGTAAGTCTGTTTCTTAGGGTAAGCATGCTTTTGGATCATCATTTCTATTTCTTCATCATTCTGAAATGGAAGATCAGCAGTTCCATAATTTCTAATCAGCTGGAGTAAGGTAGAGCTGGGGTAGAACTGGGGAAAGGGAAGTAGGAAGACAGACCCCCAATGCAAATGAGACCCTGCAGTAATGGATTGACTTTAGCATAGGTTCCATATTTTTACCAATAAAACTCTGTGGATCCACTACCAGAACGACTGCAGATGGAGGCAGGGCGTCCTGGGAGAGATGTGAGTCCGACAAGACTCGACAGCATAAGACAACAACAATAGGTTGTGTGGTTGTGGTCTCAATCCTGAAGGGGTTAACTTAAGAGCTGCAATACGATGTCTTCAGGGAAAGCTTCTAATTAAGGCTTTCTAGATAAAGATTTTTGGAAACCAGGCAAATGGGTATCTATGCCATTTGGATGTTCATTTAATTTCAATTGATTGATAGTAATCTTTTCCACTTAGTAGAAGGTGCATGGTTGTTAAATTTCTAATTTGTCTTGAACTCTAAAATGCTATTACTTCGAATTGATGGTTGGGTTTGGATATGTGCTAAAAAGCTGAGGGGGCTATTTTCTGAAATAATAATAATAATGATAATAATAATAAAGCACTTTCTATATGCCAAGCACTATATGAAGGGCTAAGGTAGATACAAGATAATCAGGTCAGACATAGTCCCTGTCTCCTATGGGGCACTCAATCTAAATAGGAGAGAAAACAATTCCATCTCTACAGATGAGAAAACTGAGGCACAGGGATGTTAAATGACTTGCCCAAGGTCACACAGCAGGCATGTAGCAGAGCCAGGATTAGAACCCAGGTCCTCTCACTCCCAGGCCCATGGTCTTTCCACTAGGCCATGCTACTTCCATCTGTCTCAGCATTCAGCACAGTGCTTGGCCCCTAGTATGTGCTTAATGAATTCCACAGCTAGCTGGCCCACAAAGAACAAATGCAAATATTTTTGTATCTATTGCTGTAGAGAAGCATCGTGGCTTAGTGAAAAGAACCAGGGCTTGGGAGTCAGAGGTCGTGGGTTCTGATCCCGGCTCTGCCCCTTGTCAGCTGTGTGACTTTGGGCAAGTCACTTAACTTCTCTGGGCCTCATTACCTCATCTGTAAAATGGGGATTAAGACTCTGAGCCCCACGTGGGATAACCTGATGACCTTGTATCTACCCCAACGCTCAGAACAGTCCTTGGCCAATAGTAAGTGCTTAACAAATACCACCATTATTATTATTATTACTCAAATGCTTAGCACAGTATTTGGCACATAAGTGCTTAATAAATATCATTATGAGGGGGGCTGGTGTAAAATTCTGGGGAGAAATATCAGAGTGTAGATGAGGCTAATGCCTTGGGTCTCGACTGGCAGGGGAAGAGTGCTTACTCTTTGTCAGTGCTGATAGAGACAAGTGTGTTACATTGTTATTCTGGGCTCTAAATGGCCTCACCTGAGCCTTGAATTACAGCACTGACTGATGAGGGAAGAGGAGCCTAGGGTCTGGTTAAGACACAGGAGTTTAAAACTGCAATATGATCTCTCCAACCCTAACCCTGCTACCTTGAAGGTGAGACTCTGGGAGGAAGAAAAGAACAAAAGTAAGCTTTGTGGAGGAAAAAGGGAGAGAACAAGTGAAGATTTCTTTCCTTTTCACTGCTGTCACTCTTGGATTAGTTTTCTGGGTAAGATAACGGAGGGCAGGTTCTATGGGTGAGTTGTCAGTCTGGACCCTGGAACCTAGGGGTGCCTGAGGCTTTTTTTTAAATGTAGCCCCTCACGTTACAGGGTGGTGGTGGGGTAATTGAATCAGGACAGAGAGATGAGCATTATGGGATTTGGGGAGGAGGAGTTGTGGAGAAGTTACAGATTTGGGCATCCGGTGGGTAAGGAGAACTGTGTGGATGGAGGCTGTGTTTGTTTTGGGAGTGAAACAGAATATTGCACAATGGGGGAAACTGAGTCAGGTTAAAGTATGTCTGGAATAAGTCTGGAGTGCAATCCTATCTGAGTAATCAGAGTAAGGCCTCTGGTGGTCTGTTGGAGAGGAAGACTGGGAGAAGTCTCACAAGGCCAAAGTTTGTCTTTCCTCCTTCTTCAACTGTGGACCAGGTCCCCTTCTGATACTTCCCAGGGGACTGGGGAGGGACAGAAAGGGCAGGGTATTGGGTATTGCTGAGAGTTCCCTGAGCTGGAGCACCTACCCTGTACCTGCCCTCCAACTAAATAGTTGAAGTGGAGCTCCAGGGTTTGGACTCTAGGGGAACTATGGGTGGAGGAGCCTGGGGACTTTCTGAGTTTGCCTCAGTGTTTTAGAGCTGCAAGTATTTAGACGTGTGATGAGATGTGGTAGAGCTTGAAAGCTGGAGTATGTTGAGATGTCTTGTCTTATGCTGTCGAGTCATTTCTGACCCATAGTGACACCACGGACACGTAACGTGGCTCAGTGAAAAGGGCACGGGCTTGGGAGTCAGAGGTCATGGGTTCTAATTCCGGCTCCACCGCTTGTCAGCTGTGTGACTTTGGTTAAGTCACTTAACCTCTATGTGCCTCAGTTACCTCATCTGTAAAATGGGGATTAAGACTGTGAGCCCCACGTGGGATAACCTGATCACCTTGTATCTCCCCCCACAGCGCTTAGAACAGTGCTTCGCACATAGTAAGCGCTTAAATACCATCATTATTATTACTATTTCTTCCAGAACATCCTGCTCTCCTGCAATCATTCTGTTAGTGTATCCACAGAGTTTTTTCTTGGTAAAAATACAGAAATGGTTTACCACTGCCGCCTTCCACACAGTAAACTCAAGTCTCCACCCTCGACTCTTTCCCATGCTGCTGCTGCCCAACATGGTTGAGTTTTGACTTGTAGCAGATTGCCTGCCACTCGTTACCCACCGCCCAAGCTAGGGATGGAATGGGTATGCCTCTGCTTGACTCTGCCTCCTGTAGCCAAAACTGGTAGAGTACTGGAAACTCTCCAGGTGCAACCATGAGAGGGGGTGTAAAGATGTAGGATTGGGAAATTTAAGAAGGAAATTGGAGGGCACCGTTAACAATAGAGAGTATCCACGTTACTCTTGTTTTTCCTAAAGTTTCTACACTGGCTACAAGGTAAACATAGGAAAGTCTGAAGCATCGATGTGTAAGTTGTGATTGCAAATGTTCTGGATTCATTTAAACTTTAATCAGGCTGTTTCACTGTTCCTTTCATTTGGCTCACACACCAAACTGCAAAGATATTCAAGCAGTCTACTTAAATCGGGGAGTTCTTTCCAAAAGTCTGAAAGCATTAATTGAATTATTACTTTGAAGCCAGTAAATCTTACAGACCTCTTGTTTCTCCAAAGTAAGGCGGTCGTTTTCCAACAACATTATCTTCCTGTCGTGAAATTCCCATCTGTGAGCCACGATTCCATTCCCCTAGTCTCTGCTTTTTTTTTTTTTAATGTAATTTAATCCCATCAGGGCTTGTTTTTTATACTGACTCCCTCCGGTTTAGCAAGTGAAAACTCCCCCTGTTCCACTCTGAGGCCAGGCTACTATACCTATTGTGGAGGAGATGGGTAAGCAATTATTTGAGTAAAGGAAGTTACATGCAAGGCAGAATTTCTGAGGAATTTTGCCAGAGCAGATTTTGGTTTAATTTATACAGTGTTCAGGGATTCAATCGCAGTGGGAGTATGTTTTTCTTTTAATTATATTTACTGGTCTTTGAGTTTCTGTCTTTTGTAACAACTGCTGGATAGGGTCTAAGACCAATTTTTTTTATGGCATCTGTAAGCACTTACTATGTGCCAAGTTCAGTACTAAGCCCAGGAGTAAACATAAAATAATCAAGTTGGATGCAGTCTTAATCCCCATTTTACAGATGAGATTACTGAGGACCAGGGAAGTTACGTGACTTGTCCAAGGTCATACAGCAGATAAGACAAGAAGCAGCATGGCTTAGTGGAAATAGCATAGGCTTGGGAGTCAGACCGTGGAATCTAATCCTACCTCCACCACTTGTCAGCTGTTTGACTTTGGGCAAATCACTTAACTTCTCTTTGCCTCAGTTACTTCATCTGTAAAATGGGGATTAAGGCAACCTGATTTACCTTGTACCTAACCCAGGGCTTAGAACAGTGCTTGGCACATAGTAAGTGCTTAACACATACCATCATTAGTAAGTGGTGGCAGTGAGATTAGAATCTAGGTTTTCTGACGCTCAGGCCTATGTTCTTTCCACTAGCCAATACTACATCATCTGTATTTGTTGGGTGCCTCCTCTATGTGTAGCGCTCTGTACTAGGGGCTTGGGAAGATACACTAGAAGTAAAAGGCATCCTTACGGAGTTCAGGTCAGAGTTCCTACTGAATTGCAGTTTTGCTTCCTGCTGGAAGCTCTTCCACAGTGAATGAATAGAATAAGGAGTCCCACTTGGCCTTCAAAATCCATGACCTGCTCAGATCTTCAAAATGGAAAAGACCTAAGAAAGGACTTGCATCTAAACTTCACCATAAAAACCACTCCAGATCTGTGGGTACAGCTTTGATAGGTGCAGGCTATCACCTTATATACTGCTGCCCCTAGACTATAAGATTCTATAGACATATATCTAACAATAGTTAGATCATATATGCAAAGTACTGTACTAAGCACATGGGAGAGTAGAATAGTTAGATCATATATGTACATTTAATATGTGTGTGCTGGGAATGTGTCTGTTATGTAGTCCTCTCCTTAGTACTTAATACAGTGCTCTGCCCACGGTAAGCGCTCAATAAATACGATTGACTGGCTTCCTGCTATTCCTGTTATCATTTGGCCATGAAAGGAAGCCAGCTTCTGTTGGCTTCAGAGAGGAGAAACAGGATTCAGAATTTGGCACACTTCATTTGAAGACTGATCCCCTGCCTGATTTTGGCCCTAAATATGTGCCAAAAGGACCATTTGCATCAACAACTTGGGATTTGCATTCGATACGGTCATTGCTGAGCGCTGGTTGTATTGTTGGCGGGGCGGTGGTTCCCATTGCTTCCTCACTTCCACACACAGGTGGTTCCTCTTTAGCCTCAGAGTTTCCTGCCTGGTCCTGGCACTGTCCTGTGCTCAATTAGGCTCACAATAAGAGAGGTGTTCTTTTTCTTTTTTACTAGAGCTGAAGGGTGGAGCTCAGTTACTTTGGGTCTTCCAAGTCTTGATTTCTAGTATATTTAATCAAATTTTTTGAACACTTGCTATGTGCAAAGCACCATACTAAATGCTTAGCTCTGTATTCAATCAGTTTCTGACCTGATTCCTCAAGTTTATTGAATCGTAAATGACCGTGTTGGCCACATTGTCTCTTCCATCACCCGAGCTCTCCTTGGTATGCTACCTCAGAATTCCCACCTGGGTCACCATGGTAGAAGTGTGGAATGGCATTTTTCCACTAAATATCTTCCCACAGAGGAATGGGTCTTTTATGCCCGGTAAGTGAGAGAGGGGATTTAATTTATTTCTACTTTCTGGTTGAGCACTTTGAGAAGGAACATAAAAAGGAGGAGGGGACAAGGGTTTCAGTGAAGAATATGGACTGTTCTCCACTTAAATCCCTGTCTTCCCTGTCAACCTCTTAAAAGGTTGAGCTAATTTGGAAAAAAATGCATCCATCAGACCATTTTCTTGGTAAGGTGTGAGCAACGAGAAAGGGGGAACTGGGATCTATGCCTGTGAACCCACCTCCATATTTCTCCAGTTGAAAGAATATATAACTTCCTTTGTTCCTTCCTCTTGCTTACTGCCCAAGCCCACTTTCTCAACTTGAGCCGGACTATAGTGAAAGATCTGTTCTACCAGGATTCCTGCTCTTTTTTGCAAAGCCTGCCTTCTGCCAGGGGGATTAATAGACACATCGCATGCTGGGAAAGGAAGACCTTTCCCAGTTAGTCCCTGGCTAGGAAGAAATCCAATTTCACCCACACAATATGGACTCGCTAAGTGTTTTCAGTTGGTCTGGGAGTTGGAAAGTTTGAATGGATATCTCTAAGAGGACTTCTGAAGGTGAATTTACAATGAATGTCATCCTGTGAACTGCTTTTCAGTTGGGGTGTTCCTATTTCATTTGTCCAAGTAATAATCTAGAAAAGAATATAAGGTACTCGCCGTCCAAGGATGCAATCAGTGATCAACAGGAAGGACAACTGAATTAAGTGGGAGTGTGGTCTAGGGGAAAAAAAACAGAGCTGGAATTTAAGTGACTCAAGTTCTACTTTGTTTAGCCAGTGACCTGCTGTGTTATCTTGGGCAAGTCACTTAACTTCTCTGTTACCCAGTTTCCTTCTCTGTGTAATGGGGACTAGATATCTGCTGTGAGGCCCACATGGGACAAGGACTGTGTATGAATGAATTATCTAGTATCTATCCTAACACTTAGCACTACAATATAGGCCAGGCTCTGTACTTAATAAGCACTGTAATTATTATAACAGATTATTTTGTGGGAGAATGCTTGGTCGTGGCAGTAACATGGCATTAAGTTTCATCCTATCTGTTTGCAGTCTCCTGTAGGGTTGTGAAACCCACACAATTTTATGATTGTCTCCCCAGTAGAGTGTGGGCTCTTCATGGACAGGGAATGTAGAAAGAGAACATGTCTGGGAGTCAGAGGACCTTAGTTCTGCTCCTGGCTCTGCCATGTGACTGCTGTGTGACCTTGGGCAAGTTATTTAACTTTCCATGCCTCATTGACTCATTTGTAAAATGGGGATTTAGACTTTGAGTCCCACATGGACACCGATTAGGTTATATCTACCCCAATGCTTAGCACAGTGCCTGGCATGTGGCAAGTGCTTAACATAGCATTAAAAAAATGACACTTCATTTTATACTTTTCCAAATGCCTACCTAATACAGTGCATCACACCAATTGAGCCCAAATTCCACTTTTAAGGTCCTTAACTGGTTTCATCAGCATCACCAACCATTATTTTGTTTCCACTGGAGTTTACTGAGCCCATACTATGAGCAAGCATTACGTTAGGCTCCTAGGGAGCAAACAATAGAAATAGAAAGTTCAATATCTGTCCTTCAGTAGTTTTACAATGTAATCAAGCAATGGTATTTATTGAGTACTTACTGTGTGCAGAGCTTGGAGACGTTCAATAATACAGTAGGTGACATGACGTAAGTAGTGTGGTCCAGTAGGTAGAACGTAGGCCTGGGAGTCAGAAGGAACTGGGATCTAATCTCAGCCCTGCCATTTGTCTGCTGTGTAACCTTGGGTGAATCATTTAACTTCTCTGTGCCTCAATTCCCTCATCGGAAAAATGAGGATTAAGACTGTGAGCCCTATATGGGACATGGATGGTGTCCAACCCAATTACCTTGTATCTACCCCAGCACTTAATACAGTGTCTGGCACATTGTTAAATGCTTAACAAATACCATTATTATTACTGTTATGACAAATGGACACACAGAAACATATAAAAATGGGGGCAATTCCTGTGTTTGGAAATGTGGGGCTCAGCACAATCACCAGTGGTCCTAGGCCTGGATTGCGAGGGACTGCGAGGAAGGAGAGGTGGAGACAAGCTCATATAGGATAGGTGGAGGGAGAGTGGAAGGAAAGAGATTCTCTCTCTGCCCCCATGGGGCACTTCCCTCCTCCCCTTATAGTTGAAGCAACATGGGCTTGGGAGTCAGAAGGATAGTCAGAAGGATCTGGATTCTAATCCCAGCTCCAACAATTGTCTGCTGTGTGACCTTGGGCAAGTCACTTCACTTCTCTGTGCCTCAATTCCCTCATCTGAAAAACGGATATTAAGACTGTGAGCCCCATGTGGGACAGGGCCTGTGTCCAACCTGATTAGATTGTATCTACCCCAACACTCGGTACAGTGCTTGGCACAGAGGAAGCAATTAACAAATACCATCATGAAATATTCCCCAACCACAGAGAGGTTGACCAGCTCCTCCCCTCCCTGCAGCCACCCTATCCTTCCAACAAACTCACCATGTCAACTGGCCTTGGGGGCCTCATGAGAGAGATAACAGGCCTCGCTCTCTGGCTTCTGGTCATGCCAATCCCTGGCCTTGGGGCCCCTCTGTCAATCCCAGAGCCACCAGCCCAGCGATCGTGGTCTTCTGCTGACCTTCTAGGAGACCAGAAGGGAGGCAGTGGGCAATGACGGATGCCCCATCTGGGAATGGAACAAACACGGCTTGAGCGCTAATGACCAGGGTCGGCACATGAAGTTGAAATACTTCCATCACTTCTTGCCAAATCGTGTCAAAGCCGACCCGCAGGCACCCCCTCCCTGCACACTGGTGAAGCCAAATGCCTTTCCAATTAAAGGAGTCCACATGAGGAAGTGCATGATAATGAATGCACCCAGGAAAAACAATCCAAATTATGACTGTCTCCCCAGCATTCAATACAGTGCTCTGCTGATGGTAAAAGCTGAGCAAATCCCATTAATCATTCGATGATGGTCTCTGAGCTATTGGTCAAGACTTTCAATCGTATTTATTGAGCACTTACTGTGTGCAGAGCACTGTACTAAGCACTTATGTTCAAGTGCTTACTATGTACCAAACACTGTTCTAAGCGCTGGGGTAGATAAAAGGTAATCAGAGTGTCCCACGTGGGGCTCACAGTCTTAATCCCCATTTTACAGATGAGGTAACCGAGGCCCAGACAAGTCAAGTGGCTTGCCCAAGGCCACACATCAGACAAGTGGCAGAGCTGGCATTAGAACCCATGTCCTCTGACTCCCAAACCCATGCTCTTTCCACTAAGCCACGCTGCTTCGCTTGGGAAAGAGACCTCAGGGTATTGTTAGCTGTTCTAGATCAGCAGTCCAAAAGACTAATGAAACTCTGGGCGTGATCAAGAAAGGGACATAGAAAAAGATACACGTAGACGTACCACTTTATAAGACTCCATCAAACTCCTACTGTGGCGAATGCCATTATGGTAGTTGCATTTAAGAAGGACGGGACAGAGCTGGAGTAGATAGACAACCAAAATCAATCACTCAATCTATCAATGGTATTTACTGTATACACCGAGTACTCCTAGACTGTACTCATTGTGGGCAGGAAATGCATCTTCTAACTCTGTTATATTGAACTCTGCTAATTGCTTAGTAAAGTGGCTTGCACCCAGTGAGTGCTCAGTAAATTCGATTGATTGATCAGAACCTTGCTGGGTGTGACATGAATAGAATGGATAAAAGCTTCTGTAGGTAAAAAGGGAGGGCCAATAATACATGATGGTGGGATATGTGAAGCACTTAATCATATTTTTTGAGTGCTTATTGTGTGTAGAGCAGTGTAGTAAGCACTTGGGAGAGTACAATACAACAATAAATAGACACATTCCCCACCCACAGTTTGCTCACACTATTTGCCAAGCACTCTAAGGTGGGAAGGGTAAAGATAAATAGGTCACCCCAAAGCAAGGGGCACAGAAAAAAACATGCTGCAGTCAAGGGGAAAGTGGTTCTACTCAGAGACAGCTTTTAGGATGCTGCAAAAACAGCATCAGGAGCTACACGCTGGTCAGTTTAGAGGGATCAAACACTGTTTATGCCTAGGGAGGTTGGAACTGTTAGTTCTATATAGTTTTTTTCAGCGCTGGTTTTGGTACAGTCATGTACAAATTACAAAGACAACCACACCCACAAACATGCAAACACAATCACATAAGAGTGATGTCATGCAAGGAACTAAAACAGCTTTGACATTTTTCTGTCTAATAATCCATTTAAGTAAAAATATTCTGCTCAAATTAACCTTCTGAATGGTCTAACATTCAATTCAATATATTACATTCATCTTATCTAATAATATAAGAATGGTATTTGTGTCTATTGTTGTATGTACTCTCCCAAGTGCTTAGTACAATGCTCTGCACACAATAAGCGCTCAGTAATTACAATTGAATGAATGAATAGGTGCAAAGATAAGCACTGGGGTTTGCACCCTTAATTCATTCCTCCTTCAGCCCTACAGCACTTACATATATATCTGTAATATATATTTATATCTGCCTTCCCCTTTAGACTGGAAATTCATTTTGGACAGGGTACGTGTTTACCAATCTGTAATATTGTATTCTCCCAAGTGCTTCATACAGTGTCCTGCACACTGTAAGCACTCAATAAACACAATTGATTGGGGCCTGGGGGGGGGGGCGGGGAAAGAGGCTCAAGATAACAGATTGGACACAGTCCTTACCTCGGATGGAGCTCCCATCTTAAAAGGGATGAAGAACAAGTATTTTAATCCTTTGTATAGTGAGAAAAGTGAGGATTCAAGTGACTTGCCCAAGACCTCTCAGCAGGGAAGTTGTGGGACTGGCTCTCGAATCCACATCTCCTCATCCCCAGGGTTGTCTTCTTTTTGCCAGATATCTATTTGCATAACTCTCTAACTATTGTGATTATGTTTCATTTGCCTAGGCAAAAAATTCCTACTCCACTGTTTAACAGTTTTAAAGGGTAGCTTTTTATGTCAGTATTCTTCCTAATAATTCTCCACAAAAGAGCCTCATAGGATTAGGAAATTCAGAATTCACTAAACCATTGCCATTACTAGGGAAGTAGCAGATAAAAGCCAGTAATTTTTAAATGAGTGAGGGAAGCATCATGGGGCATGACATTCTCCATCCTATTGCTTTTCATTTTCTATCTTCCATCTATCTATATGGCAGGGGTGTGGTCTGCCATAAAACCTCACCAGAGATGAGGTTTCAAAGGAGTGGAATGGTCCAATTCAGGAAACACACAGAAGCGGTGTAGTCTAGTGGAAAGGGAATGGGCCTGGGAGTCAGAGGACCTTGGTTTTAATTCCAACTTCCGTTTGCCTGCTATGTGACCTTGGGCAAGTCACTTAACTTCTCTGTGCCTCAGTTACCTCATCTGTAAAATGGGGTATAAGACCCATGTCGGGCAGAGACTGTTTCCAACCTACTTAACTTGTATCTACCCAAGTGCCTGGTACATAGGAGGCATTTTAAAAAAAAATGCTGACTAGATGACCAAGTGTCACTCAAATGAGCATGGCCAGTGAGAACTGTTCAACCTAAACTGTGAATGTGTACCCAAAAAAAACATTTAACGTAGTATAAGCGGCTAGAAGAGTCATTTGGCACCCAAACATATGGCAGAAGGAAAAAGATGATTTAGGTAGGAGGTTGGGGCAAACAATAAGACACCAGATAATGGGAAGTCACCTGGCGCTAATCAACTTGAATTAAAATGTGTTTTGAGCCCAGTTTGCAACTGTCCCAGTGTACTTCTTATTAAAAACTTGAACAACAAAGGATAAAGGGAAAGTGGTGATGAGGGAGGCTTTGCATGGATAGCAAATAAGAACAAACTCCATACACCACTCCATGCTCAGGGCTAAATTCCACTAATTCTGTTCAGCCTCCAGCTGTGTATAAATGAATTGACAGGCTTTGTCAGAACTTGAACCCTAGGATCACTTCATTCACTGAAGCTGGAGGAGCAGTGTGCCAAGCCTTAAAGACCCTACTGTGTTTTTGTGAAAGGACGTATTTATTTATGCACTTATCTTGACCTAAAATCTCTCTGATGTAATCTGACTTTGGGGATGGTTGCTAAACCTTGAGATCCTGACCTTTCATTATCAGTCAATCAATGGTACTTTTTGAGCACTTACCGTGTGCAGAGAGCTGTACTAAGACCTTGGGAAAGAACAATGCAGTAGAGTTAGTAGACATCATCTTGCCCACAAGGAAATCCTTTTGGAATTAAATGACTAACAGTCTTACCTGGTATTGATGAAATCGCCTTAATAATGATTATAACAGTGACAGTGGAATTTTTAAAACACTTATTTTGTACTGAATGCTTGGGTAGATATAAACAGGTGGGCCCACAAGGGGGTCACAAACTAAGGAGGGAGAACAGGTATTGAATCCCCTTTTCAGCTGAGGAAACTGAAGCACAGAGAAGTTAAGTGCCTTGCCCAAAATCACACAGCAGGAAAGTGGCAGAGCAGGGCTTAGAACCCAAGTTCTCTGACTCCTGTTTTCTTTAAAGAAAATCATTTATCAACGTATAATATTCTGCTGAAACGGGTGGTATTGTACCATTGTGGAGATGTATAAATTGAGGCTCAGAGAAGTTAAGTGACTTGTCCAAGGTCACACACAAGTCAGAAACAAGACAGGAACCCAGGTCTCCTCACTCATATACACATCAGAGGTCTTTTTTCTAATGTCTGTTGGACGTGTATCAAGGCTTAAGCAATGTGTCTGTGTAGCTGAGAATCCATTTTCTTTTCATCAAGAATGTCCAAGCCCTGCTTCAAAGGATCCCACCAGTCATCAATCAGTCAATCAACTGTATTTATTGAGCACCTATTTGATGCAGACCACTGTACTTAGCGCTTGGGAGAGTACAGTAAAACAATATAACAGACACATTCCCTGCCCACAATGAATTTACCATCTAGAAGGGGAGATAGACTTTAATATAAATAAGTGCTATGGGTCTGGGGGAAGGGAGAAGAAAACAGGGTGACAAAGAAGGAGGTGGAAGAAAGTAAATGAGGTTTAGTCATCAGTGGGAAGGTGGGACCCACCTAGGCACATATTGGATTAGGCCATATGAAATGCTCAAAAACTGAGAGAGCTGCTAAAGACACAGATATATCAGCAAGGAGAAAGTGGGGCAGGTGATTACTACAAACTGTGACTTGCTCTTTAGCTAAGGTTCTGATGGAGAATGAATAGGGGAATTCAGAAATCATCTCCTTTACACAGGTCCTTTTAATCTAATAATGGAAAGCCAAAAACATTTTACTGGGAAGCTTTAGCAGAGCGGTTTCCTGGCAAAACCATTTTAAAAATCATTGGCCATTTCACAACAGATTCACAACAAACTCCTTGTCTTCTGAAATTGTTTTCTCTGAATCATTAAATTGATGAGAAAATGAATTTTGAGAAATTTGTCTTGCAGCTGTGTGTCATATTCACTGGAGATGGAGAGACCAGAAAGACTCTACACAGTCAATTTTATTTATTCATTCAATTGTATTTATTGAATGCTTACTGTGTGCAGAGCACTGTACTAAGCGCTTGGAAAGTACAATTTGGCAACAGATAGAGACAATCCTTACCCAACAACGGACTTACAGTCTATATTTATTGAGCTTTTACTGTATGCAGGACCCTTTACTAAGCATTTGGGAGAGTGCAATATAACAGAGTTGGTAGGGATGTTCCCTGTCCATAATGAGCTTACATTCTAGAGATGGAGACAGACATTAATGTAAATAATTTTTGAATATGAACATAAGTGTCGTGGGACTGAGGGAGGAATGAATAAGTGCAGGGCACTATTCGGAGAGTTTAAAATGAGGGCTTGTCACCTTGAACCAAAGTCTGCCATGGCCCCGAGTGGGGAATCTGGGGGATTGTCACATCAGCTCACCAGTAGCGGAAGCCATCAGGGCTGGGCTAGCCCAGAGCTGGGACAACAGTGGGTTGGGCAGTTGGAAGGTTGAGGGGGAAAAAGAAAATGAACTGATCCAAACTGGGCTGATAATACAGTATTTATTAAGAATTTACTCTGTGCCAAGCATTCTGCTCAACTCTGGAATAGATATAAGGGAATCAAATTGGGTAAAAATCCTTTACTATATAGTTTTCACAGTCTTTAATGTTGAACTACATCTCTCATGAATACCTAGACACACCTCAGAGTGTTAACTTCTTACGGGCTGGCGATGCATTTTACTTCCGTTGTACTTCGTGTAGCGCATGGCATTAAGTAGGGGCTCAGTAAATACTACTGCTATTACTGGAGTTTCTTCTCTTTGTGATTTTGCTAAGCGTTTATTATGTACCAAGCACTATAGTAGTAGTAATAGCATTTATAAAGTACTTACTGTGTACAGAGCACTGAACTAAGCACTGGGAAAGAATTACACAGGTGGAAATTAGACAATGTCCCTGTCTCTCAGGGGACTCACTGTACTGTGTTGGGATAGATACAAAAGAAAAAAATCAGGCAAAAACCACGAACGCAAACCACTGCAAACTCACTGCAAACTCAAGCTCTGCAGCTTCACTTCTAGCTGTGAGTATGGTAAACTACTCACCTTTTGTAAATGCACTGTTCTCTCTCTCTCTCCATGTGGAAGGCAACTGGTTTGCCAGAACTATAATTCTATAGTTCTGAACTACAATATAATAAGACTGTGAGCCCCATGCAGGGCAGGGACTGAGTCCAACCTGATTTGCTTGTATCTACCCCAGTGCTTAGTACGGTGCTTGGCACATAGTAAGTACTTAACAAATGCCATAATATTATTATTATTAGTAAAACAGTCTCTCACTCATACTCCCCACCAGAGACTTCAAACTTTGTATCTGCCCAGTACTTTGCCTTCATAGTTGATTTGTAACACTCAAAAACTTGAGATGAATCAGCACTTTCATCTCCATTTCTCCCAAAGAGCAAACAGGCACTGGAAGCTCATCCCTAATCAGCCCCATTGAAAGAAAAGGTTATCTTGGACCAAAGTCCTAGAATCTTTATTCTCAAAAATTAAACATCTTTTGCTGAAGGAATCAGGAAGGCAGTACCCAGTGCCCACTTGGTAAACCCTCAGTGATTATGGCCTCTAGTGTATATTTATTCCACCATAATATGCGATATCAAAACCTGGCACTGCTACCGTTCTAGGCTTGCCATCCAATCTATATCAATCTCGTCTATTGATTTTTTTTTTAAATCCAACCACTGCTGAAATAAGTTTCCCTCAGGAGCCCCAGTTGGGATAACAGGGCTCAGTATCGCTGTGGCCCTAAACCAATTTACAAAAATCCCCGTTTTCTATCCTCGACATATCCAGCTGGGTCACAGCATCAAGCCATCTGAGTTGTGCAATGTTGATCATTTCTGATGAACCGGTATCATTTTTAATGATAAGGATCATCACAGTCAAAAGCATTTATCACCCACAGGAATGAAGCCTTGCCATTTCCCTGAAAGCACTTTAGAATGTTCAAAGATAGGAGCTCAGTTATGCTTTAGGCTTGGATCTGATGAAAAAATTTCCAACACAAGAAATCTTAAAGTTGAACTGGAGCAAAAAATCAAGTTGGGAGATGTTGGCTCTCCCACCACAAAGGTTGGTGCCCTCGAGTCTCTAATATGTATGAATATGAAAGTATTATTAGTTAATATTTGACTCTAAGTAGGAACCAACCTCATTTGCAAGTCTATCTCTGCCAACCAATTCACGATCTGAAAATGTCTGGCCATTTTCCCAGTGGATAGACTGTCTGGACTGGAAAATGGAAACCTCTAGGAAGCACAGAAGACCTGAAGGTGTGAATAGAGTTCAAAGCCTTCCAGTGATATTTAGGATATTTCTCTAAAGGGATCTTCCATCTTGAGAGCCCTACTCCCAATCTCTGTGGGCGTAGGGAGTTAAAGACCCAGGTAGTTCTGCTCTTCCTTTTCTGACAAGAAACATGATGGTGTGGAGAAAGTCTTGATTAAAATCAGTGCCTGGGGTCAAGTCAAGGGTCAAGGATCAGGGCTCATGGATCAGGTGAGTTGTCCCAAAGCTCCAGTGGTCTGCTCAAGTTAATCTTCTGAATTTAGGCAGTAACTTATGTGCTTCTGGCCATTCCTCAATGTCCCCATTCCCTCTATGTAGGTTCTCTTAGCATTTGGGGAATTTAATAATTAATAGTTTCTGGATGTTCCTTCCTTGTGGTGTTTATGCCCGTTTTATCCACTACAAGGAATTTTTGACTCTTCACATGAAAATTAATGGCCATCAGAACAAAGGGCTCCGAAGTGCCTTTCTAAGAGAAGTTTCTCCAGACTTGACATGGTAGTCAGACTGCGTGTACAGACAACTTCCTGTTTCTAGCAAGGTCCAAATTCCTCCATAAATATCCTTGCTGTTTGCCTCTGACCCTCATTGGCATAGCAATATTTTAACGCAAACAACAGGACATCATCAGGTTGAGAGTTTTCCCCTATGTCCATCTGAAGTCTACAAAGACTCAGAGAAATCAGAGAAGCAAGAAAAACTTCCACTGGTCAGTCCGATCCCCCATATAATGCCCCAGATCTGCTCCAGCTCAGGTATCGGTTCACAGACTCACTCAGGACTGTGTTTTTTGGCCAGAACAATAGGCACTGGCCATTCTTGGATAGGCACATGAGAACAGACTCTACGTGTACTCAGCATGGAAGGACTCTTGCTCGTATATTGGCTTTTTCGGTCACACACCCACATGTGGAGGGTGATGAATGTCAACAGCTCCGCTCCAAAAATCCCAAGGGCACATCCTGGGTGACATGATGCCCATTTACTGTAATGGAGATCTGGGCCCAGGCTCACTTCCCCTGAACAAAGTCAAAATCTCTTCCGGCCTTTATGAAAGAATTGGCAAGATCAGTTGCAGAGAGATTACAGGAGATGATTTTGAGAAAGAGTAAGTTTTCCAGTGTGAGACATTCTGAAGGGCGTGAGCTTGCGTGATTTCCACCCTCAGAATAATCGGTGCCTAACTCCTATCCATAAATCAACTGAACTAAAAAGAAATCATGTTTTGATATTAACACCTTGATTTTAAAATCCAAGCCTCATTCCAAGCCTGGGCCTTTCCTCTGTAATGTGGCTGAGAAGTTCCATGAAAGCTAAATGATGAGATTTTGTCCTAATTCTATGACACCAGTTCAGCCCTGTAACAACAGATCCACTTAGCATCCTGCCAAAGGTAGTTTTAGATTCACTGCCTGACCCATCATTCATTTATTGAGCCTTTACTTTGTGCAGAATGCTGCACTATCAAGAATACAATAGAATTGATAGACACTATCCCTGTCCTCAAGGAGTTTACAAAAATAACAATTAATTGTGGCATTTGTTAAGTGATTTCTATGTGCCAAGCACTACTCAGGACTAGGGAAGATACAAGATAATCAGGTCCCATATGGGGCTCACGATCAAAGTGGGGGGAGAACAAGTATTGAGTCCCCATTTTGCAGATGGAGTTGAGGCCCAGAAAACTTAAGTGACTTGCCCCAGGTCACACAGCCGGTATGTGGGAAAGCCAAAGATTAAAACCCAGGTCTTTTGACTCCCAGGCCTGTGGTCTTTCAGCCTAGTGGGCATTTAAATATATTTCAGGTAGGGGGAAGCAGCAGGATTTAAAGGTTTGTACTTATGTGCTGGTGGGGAAAGGGAGAAGTGTTTAGTAAACACTTAGGACATTGGGGAATCATAAGGCCTTAGAAGCCTTTCCAAACAGGGTTCCTTCCACAACTCTGGAAAAAGAGAGAGAGGACAGACAGGGACAAGTTCCATAGAACCGGGATGAAGAGGAGGCAGAGGACAAGGGTGGGCTAGGGCAGGGCAGGAGGAGAGTGGGTCAGTGGTCCCTCCCTGGGAGAGTCTGTGGCCCCCTTTTATCAACCAGTAATTGAAAAGGAGAAGTTGTCTGACACCAAACGAACAGTTTGTGATTCTCCATCCTTGTGTTTGTGTTTGTAATTTGGGGCATTAATCAGTCACCTCATGTACTGTTCCTAATTGAGCTGGACTGATTCTTTCCAGGGCTATATGAGGCCAGGGGTGGTTGTTAGGTTGCTTTAAAAATTCCGATTCCACGAAATCCTCTGGCGGTCTTCCTTGAATCATGGAATGAATTTAAATTGATTACCATTTTATCATGGTAGTGAACACTTAGTCAGGAGGTTGATCTCTCCTAAAGGGTGTTTTCAACTAAAGGTTCCATCTGCCTTTGAAATAGTCACTTTTCAAGATTATATTGAGCCTGGAACTAGGAAGAAAATACCTTGTCATGTCAAAATCAGGGAGAGTTGGCCTTCTATTGCTACTTAAATCCCATTTTTTCATTATTTAAGAGAAAGAAACATATTACAAAAAAGAAAATATGCATCTCTGTGACTTTCTAAGTGGTTTGGTTAAGCATCTTGTATATGTCAAGCACTGTAGTGAGCACTGGGGCAGATATGGGCTGAAATTCTGTGACCAATAGTTTTGACATGAATCGAAGTGAAGCTATACTAGAATATTTGGGCAGTACTTATTTTGGGCTTCAATTTTTTTTTTAAGGAATTATGACTTTAAGTTCTATGCTTTACATCACCAAAGAGATGAACACATCCATTAGAGTCTGAACAAATGTTAATCAGGATCATGCATTTTTTCCAAATCATAATCTTTTTCATTTCATTGCTTAATTCTTTTTCAATTGCTTACATGGCTTAGAATTCTATTTGACTGTGCATGGCTAATAAATATCTAAATTCATTGAAAATGAAGCACAATTGTTTGTAAACTTACATTCTAAGCTAATTTTAAGCTGCTTAAAATATTCCCCTATGGATTCTCTTTGGCCTCTGTGTTTAAAAAAAAAAAAAAAAGGAAATGAAGATAATGCCCATAGAAATACACTTATAGGCCTGAAGTTTGGACCAGAAGGGAGAAAAATTATTTTTTTTTCCTGAATAGGTGAGATTATTCTACTCAGTGCAAAAATGATGTCAAGTAAACAATTGTCTGACATGTTCCTACTAGATTAAAAAGAATTCAAAGTGGAATGAGCTTTTGAAAATGCACTTTATACTATTTCCCAAAGTAAACAATCTGTTCCCAGTCATGTTTTTAGAGGTCCCCAAAGCAGAATTCCCTAATGTAATTGACCCAAACCACAGAAATCCAGACTACAACAAACACAAAATAATGGATCATAAAATACATCCGTGAGCAAACCAAATAGGTGGCCAAATATTTCAATCTTCCTAGGTGGTCAACCATTAGCCCAGATGGTCTGATTTTCCTTTGCTACAGGAAGCCTAAGTTTTTTTAATTTCGTTGAGGGATGAAGAAGGCACTAGGTCAGTACTGAAAATTGTCTTAAACATGACTGGTCACACTATTAACTGAGGTTGCTTAAGTTAAGTTTTGGCTACTGCTAATGGGCAGATACGTTTGCATACTTTAAGATGCTTGGGTGTTACTCTTTCAGAGAATATAAAAATCTGCAGCAGGTGTAAAATTGGAGCTCACCACCTAGCAGTGGTAGAACCTGGAAAGCAGGACTGGAGGAGACTTGATAAGAAGTTATTTAACAGAGGTAGAGTCAAGATTCATATTCTCTCTCTCTCTCTCTCTGGCTCTCTCTCTGGCTCTCTGGCTCTCTCTCTGGCTCTATCTCTGGCTCTCTCTCTCTCTCTTCCCCCCCCACCCCCACCCCCATCCCTATGACTTGGCAAGACCTAAGAAGCAATTCATTGAAAGTATGAAAGAAAAGAAGAAATGAGCCCCAAAGAAAACTGGAGATGAGGTATATCAAGGAATGATTTTATGGGTTTACAGCCTCAAACAGAATCTCCTCACCCAGAAAAACTGTTATGGAGAAGACACATATCAAATGCTGAAAACAGCAGGTCAAGGTGACCCTTCAGCAGGCTTGATATATTAATCCACTACAAAAAAAACAAGAATTCCATCATTCTGACAGATGATGTATTGAAAACAATGAGGGGAAGAATCAATGCAAATCACCATGGTGAAAATGATTCCCTAAATTTCACTAGCCTGAGTCAACTCCCACCCTGAACCCTGGCACTCACTCTCACTGTCTAACCTCCTCCCCATGATTACTTCCATCCTCCTGCACCCCTCATCCACTGTCCTTACCCTGTCCTGTCACCTTATGGTGTCTTTACAATTCTAAATGTTCCCCTGTGGCCTTTTTTCTTCCCAATTACACTCTCACTCACCCACCACTGGCCCAGAAACCTCTCCATATTCCTGACCTCTATCAGTCTGCTCTTATCCCCGTTGATAGGAGCTCGACCACAATGTACCCACTTACTACCATTCCAAAACACCCCAGCACCAGTTGCTGAATTTCCTGAATGGCCCCTAGAAGAAGTAGGGCAACTTCCCCAAGTGCCATGCCTGTTTCTAGATGGTAAGGTGGTAGGGGGTTCCCTTGGAGACTTTTAATCTCCCTCTTCTCTTCCTTTCCTCTCTCTCTTTTTCTCTATTTCACTCTCCTTAGAGAAAGGTGTTACATAAACCCAAAGCTTTTTGATACCACTAGGAAATAATTTTCCACACATGAAAGGTGATGTTTAGCAATGAGGTTGAGAGTTTTTACCTGCCTCGTTTGGTAACTGTTCTAATTTGCTGTGTACCAAATTCCTCTGGATCATGGCTCTCCCACTCCAGCTTTTTTCAGGGGCAGTGCTCTTCTCTCGTCCCCTCAGGGTCACACCTGGAGAGTTTTCCGAACTCTATCAGTCTCGACTGCAGGAGGAGTTGTCAAGCAGAGGCCTACCCATTCCATTCCTAGCTTGGGCAGGGGATAGCGAGTGGAAGGCAATCTGCCACAAGTCAAAACACCCCTTTGCTGGGCAGCAGCGGCAAGGGAGAGAGTCGAGCGAGGAGACTCAAGTTTACTGTGTGGAAGGAGACAATGGTAAACCACTTCTGTATTTTTACCGAAAAACCCCCTCTGTGGATACACTACAGGAATGATTGAAGATAGAGGAGGGGAATTATAGGAGAGATGTGTCCATGGTGTCACTATGGGTCGGAGATGACACAACAGGATAAGACATGACAAGATCTTCTGTCAGTGGGCCCTCCCAGGGATGGGAATGCTGTTTTGAAGAAAAAGCCTAAGTAAGAAGCTTAATTTAGGAGTTCCAAGCCAATGCCCAAGTCCAAGCAGTGGGATGGAGCCAAGAGAAAGTCCAGACCCAATGCCTTATTCGATTAACTCCCTAATCCTCAGAGCCTTAATTTGGAGGTTTGCAGGTTGATATATATCCAAACATAGTGCCAGCATGTAAAACCAAATATTGTCCTCATCTGCACAGTGCAAAGTGCTCAGATTTGTTTTCAGTGCCACATGTACAGCTATGAATTTTATCATGGAGTCGCAAAATGAAGGAATGACAGGCAAACCTAATAGAGCTAACAGAAACATGAAAATTATTTAAACAATCATTTCTTATTATTAATAATGAATCATTTAAGACTTTTCAAGGCAGATTTCTGGGAATGGCAAACAATTTTCCAAAAAGATCAACCCCTAAAAGGATAGGATTCATAATTTAAAAAAAGTAAATCTTTCCTAACCCCCAAAAGGCAAAATGAATAATGATGTCAGACATTGCAAATAGGAAGCACACCTACACAACAGAGCTCGTTGTTGCCCGTTTTTGATAATACCTCACTCAAATGAAAATCAAATAAGGTAAGAAGTGAAAGAAACCTGGATAAGTTTGGGCTGAACCCTTGGTCAAAGATATGAAGCATTGGGAACCTGGGTCTTAGTGTTCTCGTGATCTGCAAATCTAAATTCTCCCAGGGTCTCTTGGTGTGAGGTTAGAGATACTGTGGTTAAATCTGATAATCACAGAAAGGGGAGGCCAATACTGCGAAGGAGAGGGAATGTGATGCTCTAAGGGGAAGCTAATAGTGAGATGGAAAAGGAACAGGGAATTTGAGGGCAGATCCCAGCGCGTGATTTATATGAGTGAGGAAGAAGGCTTAGGAGCCTGGGACAGGGACTTTGTCTAACCCGATTAGGCTTAGGACCCTGATTCTCGGACGTGTTTGTGGCACAAAAGCTTATGTATCTTGGAGAAATGTCCCTGAAGCTAGTTTTTTATGTCCTTCCATTGGGCGGTCCCAGGAAAACTGACTCAGCAAGTCAAACAGTGTCACTGGTTTTTTGAGCCAATCAACGTTTTCCTGGTGGTCAGAAGGATGAATTAATATAGAGGGTCTGCCTCTGTGGCCCAACTATCCCATATGGGGTACACAGATGGGGACCTTGGGGCCGCCACCAAGGTTTTGAAACCAGGACGAGTTCCTCGTTCAATCTGACTCAACGCTTCCCAGCTGCCACCTCTGAGTCAGAGCTTGGTTGGGAAGAAGCGAGGGAGTTGGGAACAAAGTTTCTTCTCTCTTATCCACCCAGATCCTAAAGCTGAAAAGAATCAACAGGCATCAGAAACTGCTTCTGGAATTGGAGGGGCATTCTGATAAACCAAGTGCACAGTCTCAAGGAGTGACTTTTTGGGGACTTAGTCCCCCCACAAAGCTGCATAAGTCAACTTTAGGATTCTACCTTTCAGGCACTGTTTCAGTGGAGGACATAGCCCATTGCTCCTAGTTACTTCATCAACACCATCACCGACAGGGTTGCTTTATGACCTCCTGTAGCCGGCTAGGACTAGAACTGCTGGAATTCTCAGTCGGTATGACAGGTTAAAATGAATTGTCCATATCAGACCTCCTAAAGCTTTTCTTCTGAGGATGTGCCACTATCATTTTTAATGAATAGGGTTAGGGTCAAAGTCAGAAAATGAAGCTATCTGACCTCCAAATGGAGCTATATCAGGATAACTCCACCCATCATCCTAACCTGAACAAAGCCCACTCTCATTAGCAAATAGGAAAGAATGTTGATCAGGGCCAGCTTGATTTTCAGAAAGCTGTCATCAGTGATTTTCATGTTCAGATAGCGCTGGGGAAGTAGAGAATGGCACTTTTCCTTAAATGAAGAGTCTCGACCATGTGCAGGACAATTAATTCACACTCAGAGATGCCAAGGAAATAGATGTGCCCATCAGAGAAGCAGCTAGATTGAAAGCTTATTTTGGGCAGGGATGGTGTCTTTGTTTTCTTCTATTGTAATTTCCCAAGTATATAGAACAGTGTTCTACATGCAATAGGTGCTCAGTGAATTCTATTGATCGATTGATCTATCAGTCAATAGCATTATCAATCAAAGGCAATGGTGGTGGGTGATTAATACCTGCTCCGTAGGGGATAATGTATATGAAATCCACCTGAGGTCTTAGGAAGAAACATCCTAAAGAAATCCAAGGTTTTATCTTTCTAACTTTGTCCTCTCAGATTTTTATAGAGTCAACAATTCCCTGCACATAAAACATAAGTCTCGTGTTCTAAAAGTACAAAGACAGCAATACAGTAATCAATCACTCAGATTTACTGAGCATTTACTGCCTGCAGAGCACTGAACTAAGTGCTGGGGAAATTACAACATAACGGAGTTGGTAGATATGTTCCCTGTCCACAAGGAGCTTACAGTTGAGAGGGAAAGGCAGACATGAAATAAATTGATATTACAGACTGGTACTTTTACAGATGAGTTACGGTTTAACTTCCCCAAAACATTCAGCGTATTTATTCTTGGAGATCATGAACTGCATTTTAATCACCTGGGGACTTCAATTTTTGTCTCCATATTACCTCAAACAATTAAAGCGAGGAACACTGTTGAAAAGAACGCATTATTCTATTCAGCATTACTTTGTCAGAACATGTCACGGGGTCTATGATAATAAATATTCTCAGAAAGATGGGCAAGGCATGGGCTATTTTTCGGCGGGTTTCTATAATAGTATCCCTTTCTCCAAGAATCTTGGAGGTATTTAGCATCAGGCAACAGGTGGCATCCTCGGGCTCTCCCAGTGAGGCTTGTAATATTACCTTGAGTAAATGTGCAGATCAGGAAGACAAGGGATGCCTTCGAAGGTTAGATTCATCTGTGACTACATACAGTGTAGGACTGAAGCAAGTACCTGTTCAAGTAGGTCCAAAGAAAGATTTGGATTTCTTTAGGATGTTTCTTCCTAAGACCTCAGGCGGCTTTCATAAACATTATCCCATTTTGCCCTCAGGACAACCCTCTGAGGAAGGGAAGGACATATATTGTCATTCTCATTTTACAGATGAGGAATTGAGAAACGGGGTTTGGTGACTTGCGCATGGTCACACAGTGAGTCCGTCAATGGCAGAACCAAGACTAGCACACGGGTCTCCTGCCTCTGAGGCTTCTCTTTCCATTGGTTCCAGGAAAGCTGGATAATTTGCCACCCTCAGTCCCCTTTCCCCTCAATATCAAGATTTGTTTGTGTTAGATAGCCTCACCTTTCCATTCAATTTTGGCTGTATTGACAGTCTCTGTGACCTAACCTTTTAACGACTAGGTTTTCCCAGCCTCCCATGGCAAAAACCTCTCAGGAAAGAGCTGGATCGGTGACTTTAAAACAAACACAGAACCAAAGGTCTGAAGGAACACTGCCCTCCCCCAATAAAGTCAGACCGCAGTAGCTTTTGTTGACTCAGCCTGGCCCTAAGACTGTAGTTTTCTGCCTTGCTGACTTCCAGATGAGGCTACTGTAACCTATCATCCCATTGGCTCCCAGATGGGCGTCCATAAGCCCAAGCATCAGCAGGAATAGTTGGCCAGGAGCCTTCCCTGTAATGAACCTTCACAGGGCATGAATCCAGCCCTCAGCCCCCAGCACAAGCTGTTGGTGAAATCCCATATTCTTTGTAGGAAGCTTCAAAGCAGTGGTGCAAAAACTGGCTTTTGCTTTCTCCACAGATTCATTTTCTCCTCATTTAGAGGCTAGAAGTGACCAATAATCAGCAAAATTAGTCGGTGACTGGCCCAACTGAGCAAAGCCCACGTTTTACAACCTCTCAGTCCTTGGCCGTGGCAGCCTCCTCCACTAATTCCCTCCTGGATGCTCGCAATCTGTCCAAATCCTTCCCATGATTCAAATTCTGGGCACTAAGGAACACCTCCTCGCCAAATTCAATAGACTCTTTCTCACTCTCCTCATTCTGAACCTCTTTGATGTCTTTGCCTCTAATGGTTATCCTCTTCACCTGACATTCATTCTAGTCTCCATTTCAGGACCATCACCCTTGCTTCATTTTCCTCCCACTTTTCTGACAACTTCTCTTGGCTCCTTGACTGGCTCTTCATTGGTCCCTTTCTCCTTCTCCCACTCACTGTGGATATCCCCACAAAGGATCAGCCCTTGGTTCTCTGCTCTGCTCCCTTTGACGTTCACGTCCTCCAGCTGCTCATCCTTGCCTGGTTTCAGTAGCCCCCTGCACTTGAATGATTCTCCAACTGAATCTCCAGCCCTATCTTCTCTCAGCCCAGTCCTTTTTCAGCCTCTCTCTGGTCTCAAATGTCTTGCTGTTTTTAGTACATATGTCCTTAGCTGCCCTGACACCATCTATATCTAAGACATTTCATCATCAAAGTTTTCCCATCCCAAATTCCCTGTTGTTATCAATCTCTCCTCCCGGTTTCTCTGACTTGTAATTGTGGTGTTATCTTGGTCTTATTTATTTTTCTTTTGCTTTCCACATTCAACACTACCAGCCTTATCACTGGTCTCCCTACCGCTCATCCCTCCCCTCTCCAGTCCATACTTCTCTCTGCTGTCTAGATCATTTTACAAAACAGTTACTCAGCTATTGCCTACTTTCTTTTCAAAAACCCTCAGCGGTTACCCATTCATCTCTGCATTAGACAGAAGCTCTTGACCATTGACTTTAAGGTAGTCAACCAGCTCCCTCTCCCCTACTTACCCTTACTCCTCTCCCACTACAGCCCAGCTCACATGATTTGTTTCTCTCAAACCAATTTACCCACTGTGACTTGTTCTCATCTCTCATCCCTCTAGACTGTAAACTCGTTGTGGAAGGGAACGGGTCTGCTAACTCTGTTGTATTGTACTCTCCCACGTGCTTAGTGTGGTGCTCTGCACATAGTAAGTACTTAATAAATACCATTGAGCAATTACCTCCAACTTCTTGCTCAAACCCTTTTTCCTGGCCTGGGTTCAGACATCAATAAACATTCATCATCACCCAGTGTTCCCTAATTGGAGAAAATTCAGGAGATGCTAAAGGCATGAAAACAGAGAGCGTTCTTCCATATTGAGAATCATCTAAAAGTTCCAGGGAAAAAAGAACTTTATAGGAGGGATAGAATTAGCTCAGAATCTGGAAACAGTATAAAGTCTGTTGATCATGGAATCCTGCTAGAGGGAGTGGGAAAAAGAAAAGATGTGTTGAAAAGAGACAAACACAAACCAAACTCCACTCCAATATCAGGCACCAATTACAGTGGGAGACTTCAGACACCTTCAGCCCACATTACCAATGTGGCTCTAAATCTCATCTTGTAAAAGTTGAGAAAGCTATCCTGAAAAGAAGAAAGTAGAACCTCTGGAAGAGACTACGGTCCCAAACAAACCTCACCCCCTGAAATAATATTCTGAGTTCAGTAACAAATGTATTGGCCTGGATTTGTGGGGGGAAAAAGAATTGCTTCATAAGTTCCTAAAGATCAACAGGAGTCCCATTTTGGAAAATATAGCTAACAGCCCTGTTCTCCACAGGGATAGAGATGGTGGGGGTTGATGGGGTGAGGGAGAGAACCAGGGGGCAGTAGCATCCAGCAATTAAAATAACGAGTATTGAAGTATCATCTGCTCCAGAAGGCCAAGAAAATGAGACCTGAGAGAGAAATGACCTCACCGGGATCTACCAACATCTGAAGGGAAGAGGGAAAAATAAATGGCAAGCAGCTAGAGAGCAGCTTGGGTCTGTGTCAAATGCATGACGGAGTGGAGGGAGATGAGAAAGAAGGAGCAAAAGCCGATGAGGGACTGCACGCTTTCCAAAAAGTTGAATAGCTTTCCACTCTCAATACGGGACTCTGGGTGACAATTACAAACAGATTTCAGAAAGGAGTGAGGCATCGAGGCTGTGGGGTGTATCTTGTAACCGGAATGACTGAATGGAGATCTGGAATACATTTCTCAGAACCATAGCCTCCACAGACCGGAGGGGCTCTTGAAAGATCACTTAGTCCATTCCCCTGCCTCCACTAAGGCTGAACCCATCCTATTTTTAAGGGGTCCCGGAGAAGATTCTACAATTCTCTTGGTTGACTTCTGATCTTATATCACTCAATCAGCCAATCAACGGTACTTATTGAGTGCTTACTATGCGCAGAACAGTATACTAAGTGCCTGGGAGAGTAAAATGCAAAAGATTTACCATCTAAGCAAAGCTCCATATGCTACAGTGAAAGCCCATTTCCCCTTGTTCTGACCATAAAATTGGGACTCAAATAGTCCCTATCCCCTGTGGATAGGCTTAAAAACCTGCATGAAGTTAGCCTGTGGCCCGTTCTTCCCTGGACTCCATAGTTCCACTTTCTTTGCTCTCTTTCCTAGATCCCAAACTAAGAAAACTGAAGGGAGAAAACCTTCTCTGGGCAATTCCCCAGTTATTCAGGTCACATGGATCACAACAGGTTCCAACAGTTTTGTAAGTTATCTGTATTTTTGGTATGAATTTCTGAATCCAGTCACTTTCACTACTTTGTAAACTCCTTGAGGTGCAGGGATTGTGTCTACTTACTTTACAGTAGTCTTTCCCAAGTGCTCAGTACAGTTCTCTGCACAGAGTAAGCATTCAATAAATAATGATTGATTGTACCTTATTTAGACGTTTCATATTTTATCCCCATATTAGATTGTAAATATCTTTTCAAGGAAGGACTTTATTTTGTTCTTTTGATATGTCTCCTTAGGGTCTAGCAGAGAGGTGTAGTACAAAGTAAGCATTAAATACATAGATGATGATGATGATGGAGATGGAAAAAGAGAGAGGTGAGAGGGTTGTCTAAAAGGGAGCTGGAAACAGTCATCCAAAGGCCACTGCCTTCCTATTTGGCTTTCTCAGTCCCCAGATCCGTCTAATTATCTCCCAAACCCTTGAGTTAGGTCAGGAAAGAAGAATCCCAGGACTCCCCTGGGGTGAACACATCTGTCATGAGCAAATTGGAGGATTCCAGTTGTCCCAAGATGGGCCTGCAGACCTTAGTTCTAGACCCCCCCCCCAGGGATTTAAGTTATTGTTTCACTGGCTCAGGAGTACGGCTTTGCCTGTGACACCCAAGACCACTTCAGGCTTGACCATAGAGACGTCTGGGAACTCTGGAGAGGGAAGCCCCAAAACCATCCTGCTTTTTCCAGGATGCCTAGGTGGGGCATGTCCTGGGACCCCCTGGATGACCTGCGACCCAAGGCCCAAATTGTCCCTGGCCACCCTCAGGATGGTGAGTCCCATTCTGAACCAATCCAGTTTGGGTGAGGCTGGACCTTCCTTAGGACTACAGGCAGCCAGTGGCAGCCAAGAGGTACCCAACTTGCTGACCACATCCTCCCTGGCAAAAAGATAAAGAGCTCAAACTCAGTTCAAATCTGTTTGTTCTTGCCCTTCTTTCCCACTTTACTAGGGTTTTCAGATACCAGTGATTTTTTTAATTTTCAGGGGAAAAAATTCAGGGTAAACTGACTCGAGGGAAACAAATCACACTGCCGTATATTGCTAAAGCGGGTGCTGATCCCAGCAAAGAGCTGAGAGTGTCTTTGAGCTTAGCCCTTGAGGCTGCAGTCTCTATCATTCCGGCTACTGACTGGGTCTTGGAAAAATCAGTCCAAGGTTGAGGCATCAAAGGCATACCTGAGCAGAAGAAAAGAGAAATACCTCAGCACTCTATGGGCAAAAGAATACTTTCCTGCTTAAAAAAAGCCCATCTGTGCCAGACAAATACTGGAATTTAGAACCAACAACAGGAAGGTCTGAGCCAATTGGATATCTGAAAAAAAAAATCAAACTAAAAGGGTATAGGCTTCAAGGCACACAAAAGAGTAAATGAAATGATTTTGTCAACTGTGCTCTCTGCAATCCAATAGCCAGAGTCCAAAATTGATTTCACTGGCCCTACAATAACTTAAGTGGGGCATGGTGGGGACCTAGTGGATCAGCAAGTCAACTCTGCAGAAAAATCAGAACCAAGTCAGCAGCTGCAAAAATGGACACATTCGGAGAAAATCAAACACATACACATGCGCCCACACATATATGCGCATGTGCGTACACATACACGCACCACCCCTTTCTCCCCCAAAGAAAACCTTTCAGGTTCTAATATCCTCACCATGATCACCCAAATTTGGGCTAGTTGAAAAAAATGCAGAACTGGGAGTCAGAAGATCTGGGTTCTAATCCCGGCTCTACCACTAGCCTGCTGCATTGACCATGGGCCAGTCACTTAATTTTTCTATGCTAGTTGAAAAACATGGGCTAGTTGAAAAAAATGCAGAACTGGAAGTCAGAAGACCTGGGTTCTAATCCTGGCTCTATCACTTGCCTGTATGTGACCATGGGTCAGTCACTTCATTTTTCTGTGCCTCAGTTTTCTCCTCTGGAAAATGGGGATTAAATACCTGTTCTCTTTTTTCCTTAGACTGTGTCTTATGTTTGGACAGGGACTGTGTTTGATCTGATTAAACTGTATCTACCCCAGGGCTTAGAATGGTGTCTGGCATTTAGTAATTGCCCAACAGATAACACTATAATTATTATTATTAATCATTTATTGGGTCCACTCTGGTTCTGTGCTGGTGCAGTAAAGTACAAGTGAGATGGATGTGATCCCACTTCTCTAGGGTCTTCCCTTATGAAGAAGATCAGTGTACACGCACATTAAACTTGATACAGCGAAAATTAATCCTTTCTTTAGAAATGTCTCACCCTAACCCCATTTGCCCCTCTCTGATGCATCCTATCCCGCCAACGCCCACAAAAGTATTAATGAGTTAAAAGGAAGCCGCGTACAATGTACCCATTTGGGGGGGGGGGCGTTAAATAAGCCTGAGAAAACGGTACGTTTTGTTATTATATCAACACCTAGACCAGTGCAATCTAGGCTGATGCAAGAGATTAACAACAAAGTACTAATCAGGTGGGAAAAGGGAGTTTTATTGAAAAGATCCTCCGACTTCCTTAAATAACAATAACCTTGTCCAGAGTTAATTAAGGTCTATCTCTTCCTTTCAATGAATCTCACTTGGGTATCGCTTGTTTTCTCATTGTCTTTGTTTTGATACCTCTCAGAAGAATTATAGCCAGTACCAAGGTGATTTCACTGCTCCTCTCAGACGCTTCCTTTCAAGATATGAAGCAGCGTTGTCCATTTTTCAAAACTGCCCACAAGCGCTCTTTCAGAATAGGTATGCCTTATGAATGTCTCTGTATCCAGGTCGAGAAATGTTCACTTGAGTCACCGGCCGCTGAACACAGAGTGCCAGGTCTAATTCAACTTGCAGAATTTCCAAATAATTTCTCGACCTCTCAGGAGAGCCTGAGACCCACTCAGTCACCTCCTGATACTGAGCATATAGGTGTAGACTGAAGTGGCTGTACAGATATGGATTTATGGATTTATCATCCTATTAGATGCAAAGTTCTTGAGGGTAGGGAATACATTCATTTTTAAACATGTTCCCCAAGCAGTTTATGGGTGTTTAATAAATACAGGGAGGGCTTCCTGAAATGTAGACCTTGGACAACAAGTAGGCTCAGGTTAAAGCAGGGTCCTGTCGGCAAGCTCCTCGCAGACCCTGAAAGATGGCAATTCCCAGTGCCATATGGGGATAATAATCTCAATCACTCAGTTCTGTGGAGTGATAATGGCGGTATTTGTCAAGCACTGCCTATCAATCAATCATATTTATTGAACACTTACAGTGTTCAGAGCACTGTACTTGGGAGAGTACAGTATAATAGAGTTGGTCTCGATCCGTTTACAGTCTGAGGGGAGAAAGGAGATGTTAAAATGACGGATATTTGTAAAGCACTGTCCAGCGAAATCAGAACTGACACAGTCCGTGTCCCACAAGGGACTCCCAATCTAATAGGGAGGGAGCAAAAGTATTTCATCCTCATTTCGCAGGGCAGGGAATGTGTCTGTTTACTGTGGCGTGGTACTCTCCCAACCGCTTAGTACAGTGCTCCGCACACAGGATGCGCTCGATAAACATGAATAAATGAATGAATGATGAGCAAACTGTAGTGCAGAGAAGCAGGAAAAACATCAAGGAAAAGTTCACCTGCATTGTCAAAACATAGAATGGCCACTAGTAATAATTGTGATATCTGTTGAGATTCACTATGTGCCAAGCATTATACTAAACACTAGCGTAGCTACAACACAATCAGATTAGGTGACATTCCTGTCCTACATGACCTCACAGTCATGTGGACAAAGTGGAAAGGAAAGAACATGAGGAAACTGAGGCACAGATAAATTGACGTGTCCAAGTTCACATGGCAGGGAAGCGTTGGAGCCAGAAGCAGAACCCAAGTATTTCTCCCCCCCCCTTTTTTTTTTGCCCTGAGAGAAGATGAGGAAACAGAGTTCAGGAAAGGCTTCTGGAGTTCAGGGGAATTTGTACAGTTTAGCGAATCCCAGTCTACTTAACTGCTGGAAGAGATGATGGTAAAAATCTATCCCAGCCTTAGTTTCCTCGCCTGCAAAGCAGATCCGGAACTGAAGGGCAGGGATATTAAAATTAGCTAACAAAAATTCTCCCAATTGAAAAATAATATTAAGCCCTTAGATGTTAAAAAGGCAAATGCTTTGAGGTGAAGAAGTCCCTAGATAAGGAAGAATATTAGAAATCAATTTTCTAGGAGCACCAGAAGGAAAAAATGATCAGATTAAAAAGCAGAGAGAACAGAAATTCCATCCATAATCCCTGCCTGTGTGAAAGAAGCCATACTATTACTCGCATTAGTATTTATTGAGTGACCGCTTGGTGCAGTAGTATACTATACTAGACACTTATATGACATGTTTCCTGCACATAAGGAGCTTACACTCTAAATGGGGGAAGAGAAACAGAAAAATTTAAAACTTGATAAAAAATGTGCCATGAGGATGGGGAAGCAATTAAAAAAAATCTGAATCATCTTCCTGATGATTCATGTCACAGTGGAACCCCCTGTCCAGCCTTTCAATCAATCATAATCATATTTAATCATAAATAAATGATAAATAATCATATTTAATCATATCAATCATATTTATTGAGTGCTTACTGTGTGCAGAGCACTGTACTAAGTGCTTGGAAGAGTAAAGGATTCCGCTTTTCATTCAGTGCTTAGAACAGCGCTTGGCACATAGAAAGCGTTTAACAAATATTATTATTATTATTAGCTCTTGGAGTTTGGGATGTACTTCTAGACTGCACTTTTTGTTGTTTTAGATGTTTCAGTTACTTCTCTGTTTGCACGGGGGGAGGAGGAGGAAAAACGTGCGGTGAAACCAGTTCACACTGAGAGAGAGTTTAGCTCTGAAGGAGTGATCAACGTTATTACAGCCACGAGACTCTCTCTTTATTTTCAGGCTCTGCTTATTATCAGGATGGAATAGGGGTGAAGCCGAGTGGAATTGGGAAGCAAAGTGATCTAGTGAAAAGAACATGGGACTCCTGGCTTCTCGTGTCAGTTGTGTCCCTTACCTACCCAGTGATCAGTGAAAAGAGCACGGGTCTGGGAGTCAGAGGTCATGGGTTCTAATGCCGCCTCCGCTGCTTGTCAGCTATGTGACTTTGGGCAAGTCACTTAACTTCTCTGTGCCTCAGTTACCTCCTCTGTAAAATGGGGATTAAGACTGTGAACCCAGTGTGGGACAAACTGATTACCTTGTAACACCACCTCCCCCCACCCCACGCCACGCCCCCGAGTTTAGAACAGTGCTTGGGACATAGTAAGCCCTTAACAAATGCCATCATTATTATCATTAATATTACCACGGGTAGGCCATTAAACGTCTCTGTGTTTCTGTTTCCTGTGGGTAAAATGGGGATTTAACGTCTGTTCTCCCTACTTAGAGAAGCAGCGTGGCTCAGTGGAAAGAGCCCGGGCTTGGGAGTCAGAGGTCACGGGTTCTAATTCCGGGCCCTCTGCCTGTCAACTATGGGACTTTGGGCGACTCGTTTCACTTCTCTGTGCCTCAGTTGCCTCATCTGTAAAATGGGGATTAAGACTGTGAGCCCCTCGTGGGACCCGATTTATTTTGTCAACGAGGTGTGCATCCCCTTGATTCTATTTATCGTGGTGATGTTGTTTTTGTTTTGTTCTGTTTTGCTCCGCTGACCGTCTCCCCCGACTAGACCGTGAGCCCGTCACCGGGCAGGGATGGTCTCTATCTGTGGCCGAATTGTTCATTCCAAGTGCTTAGTACAGCGCTCCGCACATAGTAAGCGCTCCATAAATACTGGCGAAGGAATGAATGTATTCCCCCCCCCCCCCTGCGCTTAGAATAGCACTTCGCACATAGTAGCAGAAGCAGCGTGGCTTAGTGGAAAGAGCTCGGGCTTGGGAGTCAGAGGTCATGGGTTGCAGTGACATAGTAAGCGCTTAACAAATACCATAATTACTATTAGTAGTAGTAGTAAGCGCTTGCGGACATTATATCTATCCCAGAGCTTAGAACAGTGCTCAGCACATAGTAAGTGCTTAACAAATACCATAATTATCATTAGAAGTAGTAGTAAGCACTTGATCGCATCGTATCTACCCCAGAGCTTAAAATAGTGCTCAGCACATAGTAAGCGCTTAAAAATACCATAATTATTAGTAGTAGTAGTAGTAAGCGCTCGATTACACCGTATCTACCCCAGAGCTTAGAACAGTGCTCAACACATAGTAAGCGCTTAACAAATACCGTAATTATTAATAGCAGTAGTAGTAAGCGCTCGATTACACTGTATCTACCCCAGAGCTCAGAACAGTGCTCAGCACATAGCGCTTAACAAATACCGTAATTATTGTTATTGTTAAGAAATGCCATCATCATCCTCATTCTTATTATTATTACCGTGAGCCCCAAGTAGGTCAGGGACCGTGTCCGATCCGATTAGCTTAGAAGCTACCTTGCACGGCGGTGGAAAGGGAGCTGCAAAATGACCCCCAAAAGTGTTGCCTATGAAGGGGGCACAGCCCATCCGACTGCAGATCACTAGGCTTCTCACTCTCGGCTTCGAGGCCGTCCATCACCTCGCCCCCTCCTACCTGTCCTCCCTTCTCTCTTTCTACCGCCCAGCCCCAACGCTCCGCTCCTCCGCCGCCCACCTCCTCGCCGTCCCTCGGTCTCGCCTCTCCCGCCGTCGACCCCTGGGCCACGTCCTACCTCTGGCCTGGAAGGCCCTCCCTCCTCCCCTCCGCCCTACTCATCCTCTTCCCCTCTTCAAAGGCCTCCTGAGAGCTCACCTCCTCCGAGAGGCCTTCCCACACTGACCTCCCCTTTTCCCTCTGCTCCCTCTTACCCGCCCCTTCACCTCTCCGCAGCTAAACCCTCTTTCCCTCTCCCCCTTTCCCTCTCCCGTCCCACCCCCTCGGCACCGTCCTCGTCCGCTCAACTGGATATAGATTTTCATCACCCTGTTTATTTTCTTAATGAGATGTACCTCACCTCGATTCTATTTATTTGCGATTGTCTTAATGAGATGTTCATCCCCTCGTTTCTATTTATTGCTATTGTTCTTGTCCGTCCGTCTCCCCCGATTAGACTGTAAGCCCGTCACTGGGCAGGGACCGTCTCTATCTGTTACCGATCTGTCCATTCCGAGCGCTTCGTCCAGTGACCTGCCCATAGTAAGCGCTCAATAAATACTATTGAATGAATGAATGAATAGGCAGCATCTGCAGCATCTGCAGCTTCCTCCTCCTCCTCCTCCTCCAGCGCAGCAGGTAGAGAGGCCCACGAATCTGCCACTTGTCAGCTGTGTGACTGTGGGCAAGTCACTTAACTTCTCTGTGCCTCAGTGACCTCATCTGGAAAATGGGGATTAACTGTGAGCCTCACGTGGGGCAATCGGATGACCCTGTATCTACCCCAGCGCTTAGAACAGTGCTCTGCACATAGTAAGCGCTTAACAAATACCAACATCATTATGCCCGTGCGGGCCTTGCCTGCACCGCCCTGCACCGCACACTGAGCGGGCGGCAATAGCCCGGGGGGGGGGGGGGGGGGGGGTCGGACGATGCCATCTGCCCTTTGCCCAGCAGCGTCGGGCTCTTGTTGCGGCGCTCGTCATTCACTCATCCATTCAATCGTATTTATTGAGCGCTTACTATGTGCAGAGCACTGAGCTAAGCGCTCGGAATGGACAACGGATAGAGACCATCCCTGCCCAGTGCCGGGCTCACGGTCTAATCGGGGGAGAGCAAAAGAGAAGAAAACAAAAGCAAGAGAACAGCGTCACGATAAATAGAATCAAGGGGATGTACATCTCATTAACAGAATAAATAGGGTAATCAATAATATGTACAAATGAGGACAGTGCTGAGGGGAGGGGAAGGGAGGTGGGGAAGGAGCAGAGGGGGAGGGGGAAAGGGAAGGAGCAGAGGGTGGAGGGGGAGCAGAGGGGAAGGGGGAAAGGGAAGGAGCAGAGGGGAAGGGGGGAAAGGGAAGGAGCAGAGGGTGGAGGGGGAGCAGAGGGGAAGGGGGAAAGGGAAGGAGCAGAGGGGAAGGGGGAAAGGGAAGGAGCAGAGGGTGGAGGGGGAGCAGAGGGGAAGGGGGAAAGGGAAGGGGCAGAGGTGGAGGGAGAGCAGAGGGGAAGGGAGAAAGGGAAAGAGCAGAGGGTGGAGGGGGAGCAGAGGGGAAGGGGGGAAGGGGCAGAGGTGGAGGGAGAGCAGAGGGGAAGGGGGAAAGGGAAGGAGCAGAGGGTGGAGGGGGAGCAGAGGGGAAGGGGGAAAGGGAAGGAGCAGAGGGTGGAGGGGGAGCAGAGGGGAAGGGGGAAAGGGAAGGAGCAGAGGGTGGAGGGGGAGCAGAGGGGAAGGGGGAAAGGGAAGGAGCAGAGGGTGGAGGGGGAGCAGAGGGGAAGGGGGAAAGGGAAGGAGCAGAGGGTGGAGGGGGAGCAGAGGGGAAGGGGGAAAGGGAAGGAGCAGAGGTGGAGGGAGAGCAGAGGGGAAGGGGGAAAGGGAAGGAGCAGAGGGTGGAGGGGGAGCAGAGGGGAAGGGGGAAAGGGAAGGAGCAGAGGGTGGAGGGGGAGCAGAGGGGAAGGGGGAAAGGGAAGGAGCAGAGGGTGGAGGGGGAGCAGAGGGGAAGGGGGAAAGGGAAGGAGCAGAGGGTGGAGGGGGAGCAGAGGGGAAGGGGGAAAGGGAAGGAGCAGAGGGTGGAGGGGGAGCAGAGGGGAAGGGGGAAAGGGAAGGAGCAGAGGGTGGAGGGGGAGCAGAGAGAGAAGGGGGGGAGCTCAGCCTGGGAAGGCCTCTTGGAGGAGGTGAGCTGTCCGTTACATTGTTTCTACCGCAGAGCTTCGAGCAGCGCTCAGCTCCGCCAGGTGGGAGGGCCAAGTGCTTAGTACAGTTCCGCGGGGCCGGCCGGGGCCGCGTGCAGCTCGTGCAGCGCCCAGCTCCAGCCGCCAGGGGGCGCGGGGGGGCGGGGCTGCAGGGCTGTGCCCCGACCGCCAGGGGGCGCGGGGGGGGGGAGGGGGCGGAGCCCGGCCTCCCGACGAAGCAGAAAAGCCCCAGCGAGCGGGGAGGGCGCCCAGAGCGGAGCGGGCAGAGCTGGGGCAGCCGGCGGTGGCGGCGGCGGGCTCCTCTGCCTTCCCCTTCCCTCCCCTCCCCTCCTTTCCCCTCTCCTCTCCGCCCGTCCCTTCCCCTCCCAGTCCCCCGGCCGGCGCTGGAGAGCCCCGCGCCCCATCTGCACCGACCAGGTACGGCGCCCCCGCGCGGAGGGGCTGGGGACGGCAGGGAAGGGCGGCGCTGGGCCAGGCTGGGATGGACTGGGCTGGGAAGGACTGGGCAGTGCTGGCGGGACGGGACTGGGCTGGACTGGAAAGGGCTGGGAAGGACTGGGCAGTGCTGGCGGGACGGCACTGGGCTGGACTGGAAAGGGCTGGGAAGGACTGGGCAGTGCTGGCGGGACGGGACTGGGCTGGACTGGAAAGGGCTGGGAAGGACTGGGCAGTGCTGGGCAGTGCTGGCCGGACGGGACTGGGCTGGACTGGAAAGGGCTGGGAAGGACTGGGCAGTGCAGGGCAGTGCTGGCCGGACGGGACTGGGCTGGACTGGAAAGGGCTGGGAAGGACTGGGCAGTGCTGGCGGGACGGCACTGGGCTGGACTGGAAAGGGCTGGGAAGGACTGGGCAGTGCTGGCGGGACGGGACTGGGCTGGACTGGAAAGGGCTGGGAATGACTGGGCAGTGCTGGGCAGTGCTGGCCGGACGGGACTGGGCTGGACTGGAAAGGGCTGGGAAGGACTGGGCAGTGCTGGCGGGACGGCACTGGGCTGGACTGGAAAGGGCTGGGAAGGACTGGGCAGTGCTGGCCGGACGGGACTGGGCTGGACTGGAAAGGGCTGGGAAGGACTGGGCAGTGCTGGGCAGTGCTGGCCGGACGGGACTGGGCTGGACTGGAAAGGGCTGGGAAGGACTGGGCAGTGCTGGGCAGTGCTGGCCGGACGGGACTGGGCTGGACTGGAAAGGGCTGGGAAGGACTGGGCAGTGCTGGCCGGACGGGACTGGGCTGGACTGGAAAGGGCTGGGAAGGACTGGGCAGTGCTGGGCAGTGCTGGCCGGACGGGACTGGGCTGGACTGGAAAGGGCTGGGAAGGACTGGGCAGTGCTGGCCGGACGGGACTGGGCTGGACTGGAAAGGGCTGGGAAGGACTGGGCAGTGCTGGGCAGTGCTGGCCGGACGGGACTGGACTGGACTGGAAAGGGCTGGGAAGGACAGGACGGTGCTGGACCGTGCTGGCAGGACGGGACTGGGCTGGACTGGAAAGCGTTGGGAAGGACTGGGCAGTGCCGGCAGGACGGGGCTGGATTGGACTGGGCGGGGCCGATCTGGGCAGGACTGGACTGGAAAGAGCTGGGAAGGACTGGACAGCGCTGGGCAGTGCTGGCAGGACGGGACTGGACTGGGCAGGGCTGGTGAGGACTGGGCAGGTGGAGGGGCTGGTGGAGGTGCGGGCCCGTGCAGGCGGGGCGCGCCCCCCGCCCCCGCCCCCGCCGCCGGCGGTCGGTCGGTCGGTCGGTCGGTCGGTCGGAGGAGAAAGTTGGCGGCGGGAGGCTGCGGGCGGCCCCGGGGTCCGCGGCGGGGTCCGGGCCGGTGAGGGGGCGCGGGGGAGGGGGGCGGCCCGGCCCGGGCCCCTGCGGAGCCCGCCGACCCCGCCGAGCCCCAAGCCGAGCCCCCCGCCGCCTGCAAACTCTGCAACTCCAAGCGGGACGACGGCGGCGGCGGCGGCTCCATCCCACCCCATCCCACTCCATCCCACCCCATCCCACTCCATCCCACCCCATTCCACCATGCTGTCATCCTATCATCCCATCCCATCCCACTCCATTCCATCCCACCCCATTCCACCCCATCCCACCACGCCATCATCCTATCATCCCTTTCCATCATCCCCTTCCATCATCCCCTTCCATCATCCCATCCCACCCCATCCCTCCCCATCCCACCATGCCGCCATCGTCATCATCTGGGCAGGGCAGATTCCATCCCATCCCATTCCTCCCATCGCTTCCCGTCCCCGTAGACTGTGAGCCCCCGGGACTCGGGTCAGACCCACGGAGATCGTGCGGAATCGGCCCACCACTGGTATTCGCGGAGGGCTGATCGTGTACTAAACGCCCGGGAGAGTGCAATGCGATACAGTAGTCGAGAATCACTTCCTCGACCTTACGATCCGGTCCGAGGGGTTTACCGTCTCATCTGCCAGGTTGAGATCCTATGTGTTCTTTTCTTTTTTTTTTTAAAGGTATCCGTCAAGTACTTATTACGTGCCAGGCACCGTCCTACGCACTAGGGTAGATGCCGGATCGTCGGGTTGGACAGAGTCCCCGTCCACATAGGACTCGCTGTCTTACTTCCCATTTTACAGGTGATGTAACTGAGGCCCAGAGAAGTTAAGTACCTTGCCCAAGGTCACAGGGCAGACAAATGACAGAGACAGGTATTCCCCCCCTCCCAATTTACCTCTCCCCCACCCCCAAAAGACGTGGAATCTGGTCTCCTACCCTGCAGGGCTTCCGCTGTACCCGTGATGGGTGTCCTTCGTGGAAGTATCCGTCGGAGGAGGGTGCGGAGCCAGCTGGGAACTGACCAAAGGGGCAGGTGTTCTGACAGGCTGGGGTCAGGGCCTGGCTATCTGGACCATCGGGGCAGTGTCCTCCAGGGAGAGGTTCCAGCACAGTTCTAGGACCTCTGAGAAAGAGACAAATTTATCCCGACAACCGTGGGGGCTGGGACACGGTGGGGACAGGCCTTGGGGGACCCAGCCTCTCCATAGCCTGACTGGAGCCAGAACCCTGCCCTCCCGCCTCCGGGTCACACAACCATCTTCCTTTTGGTTCAGGTGTTTAGGAAAAATTACCACCTCCCCCCCGGCCCCTTCCCACCAAAGTCCCAGGCGGGCTGCTCGATTGCTCAGCGCCTCCCTAAATAAAACTAACCCGTTATGATTGCTAGCCCATCATTCCTAGACCAGGCGCTGACTTTCTATTTAAAAAAAAAAGATATTTTAAGCATTTACTATATGCCAGACATTATACTAAGCGCCGGTGTAGATACAAGCTAATCAGGTTGGATACGGTCTCTGTTCCACATAGGGCTCACAATCTTATTCCCCTCTTCGTAGATGAGGTAACTGAGGCACAGTGAAGTTAAGTGATTTGCCTAAGATCACATTCAGTCCTCTGACTTCCAGGTCCATGCTCCTTTCGCTATTCATTCAGTAGTATTTATTGAGTCCTTACTGAGTGCAAAGCATGGTATTAAGTGCTTGGGAAGTACAATTCAGCAATAAAGAGACAATCCCTGCTCACAATGGGCTTACAGCTTAGAAGTGGGGAGACAGATATCAAAACAAGTAGACAGGCATTAATGTAAATAAATAGAATTAGAGATATGTACATACATACACAAGTGCTGTGGGGTGGGGAGGGGGGTAGAGCAAAGGGAGCGAGTCTGGGCGATGAAGAGGGGGAGCTGAAGAAAAGGGGGCTTAGTCTGGGAAGGCCTCTTGGAGGAGGTGAGCCTTCAGTAGGACTGCGAAGTGGGGGAAGTGCGATAGGGGAATATGAGCAGGGAGGGAGGGCATTCCAGTCCAGAGGTAGGACGTGGACCAGGGGTCGACAGCGGGACAGGCGAGAACGAGGCACAGTGAGAAGGTTAGCGCCAGAGGAGTGGAGTGTGTGGGCTGGGATGGAGAAGGAGAGAAGGGAGGTGAGGTAGGAAGGGGCAAGGGGATGAAGACCTTTGAATCCAACAGTGAAGACTTTTTGCTCGATACAGAAATTGATAGGCGACCGCTGGAGATTTTTGACGGGGCCGGGGGGGTGACATACCCAGAACGCGCTGCTTCCCTTCCAGGTTTTAGCATTAAAAGGACAGTAAGTAGCTGGGATCGGGGGAAAGGGGGAGGTTAGATCAAGATTTGGAGCCTTAGAATACCCAGAGTTAGTGTACAGAAGGGTTTATACCTTGCAGATACGCTTGCATCTTGTAGCTACAAAGTGAGGAGTTCAAATGTGATAGAACTGTCATTATGTTGTGCTTTCTCAGCACCTCTGCCGGGTCATTTGGGCCGAAGTACTAGTATTTATTATTTACTGTGTGCAGAGCACTGAAAGTGCGAGGAAAGAATGCACAGGTGGGAGTTAGACATCGCTCCTGGACCTCAGGGGACCCACAGTGGGTGGGTTGAATATTGCATCGAGGCAATTCTCTGAACTGTAAGCTTGTAACGGGAAGGGAACGCATCTACTAATTCTGTTGTACTGTACCCTCCCGAGTGCTTAGTACAGTTTATGGATTGAGCTAAACACCAGTGGTGGATTGAGCTAAAGTGACCTGCCCGTCGTCACACAGCAAGGCAGTGCAGAGCCAAAGTCGGTTTTGGTACCTTACACCCCATTCTGCTAAACCAGGATGTCAAGTGGGATTCCCCTGATTGCTAATGAGCAGCAGGACCCCGTGGGATGAGGTGAACTCTTTTCCTGTTCCCTTTGGCTGGTTATTCAGCCCCAAGGGGATGCTGGGTCTCCAGAACTCCACAGGGCTCTCCTGCCATTTGGCTCCGTCCCGGCCCCGGGGCCTGCCAGCCACCTCCGGCAAATGTGGGCAGCTGGCGGTGGGCAGTGGGCACCATTGAACCGAACCGAACCGTGCCAGGCTCACTGATGGATGTGGCCTGCCGTTCCTGTCTTCCCAGATGTCCGGGAATGCAGCTGAAACTCGCGGCCCTCTCGGCACTCTTCGCCTGATGAAGGCAGAGAGAGGCTGACCGCTCCCTCCGAATCCGCCACCCCGGCCCCGCCGTCCCGTGCCCGCACCATGGGGCCCGAGCTGCGGAACGCCACCGTCCACACCAACCCCGCCGTCCCCTCCGCCCCCCATCGGGACGGCGCCCCCTCCCTCGCTTTCAACCTAAGCTACGGTGACTACGACCTGCCTCTGGACGAGGACGAGGACGTGACCAAGACCCGTACCTTCTTCGCGGCCAAGATCGTGATCGGGGTGGCCCTGGTGGGCATCATGGTGGTCTGCGGCGTCGGCAACTTCATCTTCATCGCCGCCCTGGCCCGCTACAAGAAGCTGCGCAACCTCACCAACCTGCTGATCGCCAATCTGGCCATCTCCGACTTCCTGGTGGCCATCGTCTGCTGCCCCTTCGAGATGGACTACTACGTGGTGCGCCAGCTGAGCTGGGAGCACGGTCACATCCTCTGTGCCTCCGTCAACTACCTGCGCACGGTCTCTCTCTACGTCTCCACCAACGCCCTGCTGGCCATTGCCATGGACAGGTATAGAGGGGGCAGGGTGGGGATATAATGTGTGTGTGTGTGTGTGTGTGTGTGTGTGTGTGTGTGTGGAGTTCCCCTATCTGGAAAGAGTTCAGAACCACATGGGTGTCCAGCTATGATGCCCGTTGAGGCCCAAGCGGCCTTGAGCTGTGGCCAAAAGAAAACTAGCTTTCCCAGCCCCATTTGTGAAGAGATGAGTGGGCAGATCTTTCTTGCATCCCTCACAGCCACTCCCACTTGTAGGAAGAGAAGTACTTGACTTCCTGTTCGTGGCAAGGTAGCCCAAATTCTTCTGGAGTAAGTAGAGATTTCACAATAATAGTAATAATTGTGGTATTCAATGCTTACTATCTGCCAATCACTGTTCTAAGCGCTGGGGTAAATACAAGGTAATCAGGTTGGGCACAGGGACTATGATCCCACATGGGGTTTACAATCTTAATCCCCAATTTACAGATGAGGTAACTGAGGCACAGAGAAGTTAAGCGACTTGCCCAAGGTCACACAACACAGACAAGTGGCAAATTAGAACCCAGAACTTCCTGACTCCCAAGCCCGTGCTCTTGCCACTAGATTCATCAAAGCAGTCCATCAAATAATCCCTCTTTAGCAATAGGTGCTTTTCAAATAAGATGACTAGATGCTTTGCAGAAAATCCGGGGATGTGTGGTTGCAAATTGCCTTGCTTATATTTTGAACAGAACATGCAAATTTTATGAAAAAAACCCAACTCAAAGAGCAGCAACCAACCGATGGTACTTACTGAGTACTTAACTGTGTGCCGAAAATAGCATAGGGTAGTTAAATGACTTCCAGGCCAATATCCAGAACTCCTAGAAGCAGGGAAGTGCTGTGCTGAGAGGAGGAACAGTTGAGTTCTAGGACCAGGCTGAGCCTGGAGTGAATCCCGGGAATCTGGCACGGTTGACCACAGAGGGGCAATAGTCTCCGAAAGTGAGAGCTTCCACTAGTCCCCTTTTAAAGTCACCTTCAAATTGAGCCCCAAGCTCCAGCCCCTCACTGCCCCTTCCATCCTCAGGGCAGGGGAAGCAGTGTGATCTAGTGGAAAGAGCAACACACCTAGGAATCAGATGACCTGGGTACTAATCCCAGCTCTACTCCCTTGCCTGCTGCGTGACCTTGGACAAGTGACTTGCCTTCTCTCTGCCTCAGTTTTTTTCATCTGTAAAATGAAGATCAAGTACGTGTCCTTCCCACTATTTAGACCGTGAGCCCCATGAGGGACAGGGACTGTGTCCATCTGGATCATCTTGTATCTATCCCAGTGTTTAGTACAGTGCTTGGTGCGCATTCAACGCTTAAATCCCACAATTGCTCTTATTATTGGAGCCGCTCTGCTCCATCGCCATCTGCCCGATCTTGCTGCTGGCTGTAGCTATCTTTTCAGGAAGCGACATGACTTCCCCAGAGCTACTTTGACATTTATTGAAGATAATAGTCTGCCCTGGGGTCCTTTTACCTACCCGAATCTGCATCCTTTATTAACTATGCCTCATTAAAGGAGCCCAAGGAGAGATAGAGAGGTTGAATGACTGGCCAGGAGTGAGCTGTTGGCCTCTTAACTTTTGGAAAGGCCTCTTAAATTTTGGAAAGGCAGAGGCTCATCTCTTTCTTATGGTAAAGTTGCAGCTCACAGCTCACAGAATAAGGGGTTGGGTGTTAAGAGCTGGGAAGAGACAGATTGGATGATTTCAGCATCCCCTCCTGCCTGCACAGCGACTCCTCCCCCATCACCTCTGGCATGTTCTCAGATGCTCCAAAGTACCGGATACTCACATTAAATTAGGAAGATCTCTCTGCTCTTGCTCCAACATCCTCCAAAGCAGTTAGTATTGGCGGTATCCAAGCCCCGGAGTTAGATTCAACTAAATGCAGAACATTTTCTCACTTGCCATTTTGTTCACCCGGTCCTATTTTCCAAAGAGAAGAGGAAAGACAGGTCCTCCTGTCCAAAGCCTTGGGGATTTAGTGATTTCATATTGTCCCTTCCTCACCTATTGGTCAGAGAACGATCAAAGGTGCCCAAATTGTGTTAAAACTGATAGAAGTGTAGGGTGCAGAAGGGTGTGTTCATGTGACGGTGGGACAGGTGTGTGAAGTTTGTTTACATTATAGAGGTTTTCAAACAGCACACCTCCCCAGACAGAAGATTACATCTGGAAGGAGACCAGAGTAGAAAGCATCAGTTGGCTGCACCCTATTTCCTCCCTGTCTTCTCTCTCCAGATCTTCAGCACACAGCCGAGGAGTCAAAGGAATACCAAATCAGGCCTTTGGCCATGCTCAGAACTTGCCTGACATACTTTAAAGTGGTATGTGCCGGCAACATAGACGAGGAAGAGGAGGAGGAGGAGGAGGAGGAGGAGGAGGAGGAGGAGGAGGAGGAGGAAGGGTACAGGCTGGAGAGAAGCAGCATTTCCAGATTCAGCACCATACTGACTTGAGTCTAATATAAAGCAATGTGGGCTCCTGTGTGACTTGAAAGGCCCAGACCCTGATCTGAACTCAGCTCCTTTATCCTGCCCCATAAGGCCAACCTGAAATACTCTGTTATTTCAGCTGTCAGCTCTTCACCCGTGCACTGAGGCTAGTTTCAATAGATGACAAGGGAGAAAGTGGGGTAGAAGAATGGAGACTAAGAAAAGAGGGGAGAAGGGGAGAATAAGGATCAGTTAATGTGAGTTTTTGATTTATTTTTCAATCTTTGTAGGACCAGTTTTGCTATCAGGAGTGAAGGGTTGGAACTATGAAAAAGAAAACACCTTTGTAGACTGGTGGGTTGCTTAATTATCTCCAAAGTGGACTGATTTTTTTTTTTTTTAATATGGCCCATTCCCCTTAGGCTTTTCTGGGACGTCCTTCAAGTTCCGACAATAAATCGGAAGGCCCCCTTCTTTGCCTTCATCTCTGAGTGTTTCTGGGTCCAGGCAACTGTTGTCTATTTCAGGTAGCAATGTGGCAGGCTGGCTTCCAGTTAACAGTCACATACAGGGCACTGAGAACTAGGTGCGGTCGTAGATACCGGATTAGTCAGGTTATGGGCTCCAGAAGCACAAAAGAATAAGGCCAGTGAAAATGTTTGTTGGGAAATGAGAATGATTTCCTTTCTTGTTTCTGGCACTGAAACATTTCTTTCCATTTGTGAGGAAATAAGGCAAAGTGAACCATTGGGCTACCATTTTATTTAAGTGGCTTTGAAGGTGAAGAATTAATCAGTGGTATTTATTGAGTACTTACTGTGTGCAGAGCACTGGATTCAGAGCTTGGAAGAGTGGAATATAATCGAGTCGGTAGCTACATTCCCTGCCCACAAGAGACAGGTTTTTGAGTCTGAGGCCTGCTCAGTCAATCACCGTTCTGGACAGGGACCGTATCTATCAACTCTGTTATATCGTATTCTCCCAAGCACTTAGTACGGTGTTCTGCACCTGGTAAGCACTCAAATACGATTGATTGATTGATTGATTGATTGGTGTGTGTGCCTTCGGCACTACATGCTTGGGAGAGCACTACAGTAACAAAACACTCATTCCCTGCCCTTAGGTAGTTTACATACTAATGGGGAAGAAGGATGAAAAGGATTTACAAATAGTGTGAGCAGGAGGAAGAACACGATCCAACAAGAGGACTATTGAGGATAGTCTGCTCTCTAACCTGCCCGAATCTTCATCCTTAATTAACTGTGCCTCATTGTCTCCAGGAGGTCCCACAGATCACACAGCAGACAAATGGTGGATGTAGGATTAGAACCCAGGTCCTCTGACTCCCAAACCCGTGCCCTAACACAGATCCAACAAGAAGACTATTGAGGATAGTCTGCTCTCTAACCTGCCCGAATCTCCATCCTTAATTAACTGTGCCTCATTGTCTCCAGGAGGTCCCACAGATCACACAGCGGACAAGTGGTGGATGTAGGATTAGAACCCAGGTCCTCTGACTCCCAAACCCGTGCCCTTCCCACTAGGCCGGGCTGCTCCAATGGTGACCGCTGGGCTGACATGACTTGGGTCTTGGGAAATGTTCAGGCAAGACTTCTGGAGGAAGGACATTTTTAAGGAGGGCTTGGATTGAGAAAGACAGTTGTAGTCTGGCAGATTTGGGGGAGGGAAAGGCATGAGCAAGCGGGAGAGGCACGGAAGAAAAGAGGGTGGTAATAGCTTTACGATGATCTTGGGAGGAAATTAACTCATTTCATCCATGTCACCGGATCTGGGGGTTGAGATATAGGGTGAGGTTGAATCTCTGGCAGGGTGTATACACAAATGGACACAGGGTGGACACAAATAAAAAGGCATCATCCATATCCATTTTTTATCGTCTTGTTCTTTTAATTTAGGTAAGTGAAAATCTTTTTTTTCACAAGCAAACAGCATAGAGCCACTGACCGCACATATTTAAAAGGAGTTTAAAAAATCCCTAAAGCTTTATTCACATAAAAATGCTCTGCATATGGGTGATTTCTTCACTTGAGGCTCCATGGAACCAATCAGTAATAATTCCAGAATTTCTGATTTTCTAGGATTCTTGGAAATGATTCCTCTTTCATGTGTGTCCCATTTCATTAAGATGAAGCCTGAAAAAATCTGAAGCATATGGATCGATAGATATATTTTTACAGTCCCAGAGGTTAGTTGAAACTCTTCATTAAACTTGGAAATCTCCTTGTTTGAGAAGCCAAAAATCTTACAGAGAGTTTTTGCTCCATCACTGACCTATCATCTCTGAAGGGGCCGGAGGGATTGAAGCATTCTGGCCAGATAGGTGGGTGGGTGGCCAACTCTCCTATTCTTAAAGATCTTCAACAAAGTAGATTCCATCATCTTCTTTCCAAACTGATTTCTATGCTTGGAACCATGATTGTCAGGAAGTTTAGGTTTCTGAGGGAAGGAACCATGTCCTTTACTTCAATCAATCAACTGCATTTATTAACTGTTTACTGTGGGCAGAACACTGTCTAAGTCCTTGGAGAGTACAATAGAACAGAGTTGGCAGACACGTTCCCTCTCCACAATGAGGTTATGGTCTAGAGAAGCAGCATGGCTTAGTGGAAAGAGCACGAGCTTGGGAGGCAGAGGTAGTGGGTTCTAATCCCGGTTCGTCCACTTGTCTGCTGTGTGCCCTTGGGGAAGTCACTTAACTTCTCTGTGCCTCAGTGACCTCATCTGTAGAAATGGGGATTAAAAAACGTGAACCCCACTTGGGACAATCTGATTACCCTGAATCTACCCCAGCGCTTAGAACAGTGCTCAGCGCATAGTAAGCGCTTAACAAATGCCATAATTATTATTATTATTATTATTAGAGTGGGTGGTTTACTTGTATTACTTTTAGTATAGATTCCTCAATTGCTTAGTTTAGTAGACACTTAAATCACAGCTGTTGATGATGCTGATCCAATAACGGACCCAAATCTTTCCCTTGTAATTTCAGCCTATTTCCTCTTGCTTTGCCCCATTGGAGATGTTGATGTAGGCCACCAGATCAGTAAATATATAACACATTATAAGACACATATTGCACGGGAGTAGCCTGAAAGGAGAAACTTTGGTTAAATGATTCATTGAAACTATTGAAACTACTGGGACTTTCATATGTGTCTCTTTGGAGAATAGCTTTTATCTACCCCAGTGTTGTGAACAGTGCTTGGCACGTAATAAGCACTTAAATACCACAATTTAATTTTGTCGACACAGTGATTACCTAAGGATTGTCACTTTTTACCAGGGATCTACTGCGGCATTTGAAACTGAACAGTGCCAAAATTTGCAACAATCTGAGACGAACGCATTGAGCAAAACAGAGACTCATCCAAAATTCATCTTTCAGAAGCTAGACATTAGGTGGAGCTTGATTGATTTCTGATCCCAGCCCTCCTTGTTAAGGCAAATAATGCTCCAAACTCTTTTCCTCTTTCACTAGTATTTATTGAGTGCCTACTTTGTGCAAGAGCACTAAGCTAACCCCGCACAAATATGCTAGAAGGTTAGGTCAAAAGAAGCTCACACACATAATCTGTCATGATGCGAGTCTGAATGGTGGAATGGTTGCACATGTAAACACAAAATGTTTTAGGTGGAAGAAAGAAATTGCTCGTGCCTTCCTGATACTTCCAGCCACTCAGTGGCCCAGTCAAAAGAGACACATAATGGATGAAAATGATCTTTTCCCAACATGAAGGTAACCGTCACCAGCATACCTTTCCCCCTCTAGACTATAAGCTCGTTCTGGGGGGAAACGTGTCTGCTCTGTTGTAGTGCACTATTCCAAGCTCTTAATAGAGTACTCTGCACAGAGTAAGCGCTCACTAAATACCACTGATTGGTTGATTTTTCAGCTTGTCACTTGAGTGTCTCAACTCCACGCCTCAGGGTCTAGATAGTCAGGGAGAGAAGCATTTGCTAGGGGACCAGCCTCAACTCAACTTGAGAGATCTGGAGGATATTTCACCATTCGTGTTCCTTGGTGGGTCTAGTAACTGCTGATAAGGGTGATAGCGGAGGCGCATGTTCTGTTAGAGTTGGAAGTGTGGAATGCCCTTGTACCTAACCTCCCATCAGCGCTCTTTCATCCCCTTGGTATTTCTGGGGAATTTCCTAGTCAATAGTTTTGTCCCTTGCTCTCTGTTAAATGTCAACAATAAATTGATTTGGGACTGGCTGCACACACAGCAAGGCAGAAACAGATCCATGAGCAGGGGAAAATTAAGCAGCTGCTGTTTTTCTTCAGGAATATTAACCCAGATGGAGAGGGGCAATGTGTGTGTGTGTGTGTGTGTGTGTGTGAGAGAGAGAGAGAGAGAGACAGAGAGAGAAGTTGCAGTAGTTTGCCAAAGTCTACAGAGCCAAAAGTAATACAGAAGCAGTGTGCTCTAGTGGATAGAGCACAGGCCTTGGATTTAGATGATCTGGGTTCTAATGCCTACTCCGCCACTTTGCTGTGTGACCACAGGCAACGTCTCTGGGCCTCAGTTACCTCGTCTGTAAATCAGGATTATTATTAATAATAATAATGATATTCATTAAGCGCTTACCTTGTGCCAGGCACTGTGCTAAGTGCTGGAGTGGATACAAGCAAATTGAGTTGGACACGGTCCCTGTCCCATATAGTCTCAATCCCCATATTACAGATGAAGTAACTGAGGTACACAGAAGTGAAGTGACTTGCCCACGGTCACCCAGCAGACAAGTGGCGGAGCCGGGATTTGAACCCATGACCTTCTGACTCCCAGGCCCATGCTTTATCCACTACACCATGCTGCTTCTTAAGACTGTGAGCCCTGTGTCGGTCACAGACTGTGGTGCAACCCGATTATTCATTCAATAATATTTATTGAGCGCTTACTATGTGCAGAGCATCTACCCTAGTGTCCAGTACAGTGCCTGGCACATAGTAAGCACTTACCCATTAAGAAAAAAAAAGGGAGACAGATAATCAAGAGGACATTGATTCAAACTCAGCCCACGAGCAGCTTGCAAAATAACGTGAGTAAAAGAATGTGTGGGCACACGGGAAGGGTCCACAATTAAAGGGAGTCAGAATAGGAGGCAAAAATAGATTTGACTATTCTGTTATCTTGCTACAGTTGGCTTAGTGGAAAGAGCACAGGCTTGGGTGCCAGAGGATGTGGAGTCTAATCACACCTCTGCCACTTGTCTGCTGTGTGACCTTGGGCAAGCCACTTAACTTCTCTGTGCCTCAGTTACCTCATCTGTACAATTGGGAATTAAGACTGTGAGCCCCATGTGGGACAACCTGATTACCTTATATTTACTCCAGTGCTTAGAACAGTACTTGGCACATAGTAAGTGCTTAACAAATACCATAATAATCATAATAATAGCAAGAGCAATACAGTTTTGCTCTTCAAATCATTTTTTACTGTACAATCCTCTGGCATCTCAAAGCTCCAGGTGACCAACCCTGTGTGGGGAAAAGAACATTTCAGCCTTCATCATGTTCCAAACATTGGGAAACTAAGCCTCTCCCCAGAGTAGCCCTGGGGTCCAAAGGAGGGATGGGAGTTGCCTTGGTTCTTGGGCAGAACCCCAGAACTCCAATTTTGGGGGAGCCATAGGCTACATGGTACCCACGTCGGCCGGCCTTCCCCTCTAAATTCTGAATTTAAATTAGAAAACGAAAAAGGACAATTCAAACCTTGAGTCGTGACAAGGAATAAAGGAAAATAAGATATGCAAATGAAATTATGATAAAAGGCATTTTAGGATCCTAAGGGGATTGGCTGCTCAAGTGAAGCATTTGGAATTCATTTGGAACCATCAAGGACAATTAGGGAAGACATCACAAGTCTCAGATGAATGAAGCTGAAGTGAGGTTGACTGGTTAAAATGTTTGAATCTGGAAATCGTTTTCTGCTAACTTAATATTTGCACTGCATATAGTGTAGCCAAACAGAGAAAATCCATAAACCCCTAGGTTCTGGTCATGAGTAATAACTTGGCTTGAGTTATTTAAGAGTGGATTACATGAGACAGCCATTATGGCCTTTAGAAAGGACACTTACAAAAATCAAAGCCGGCAGCACCTTCTTTTTTTGTTATTGTTGTACTGAGTAAAGTCGTTGGATAAAAATCCACTGATGGGGTAGACCCGCTTAAAGACCAAAAATAACAAACATAAATATTAATACAGCCAGCTAGAGTGACTAGGTGTTAAAAATCCACCCAGGTGTAGTTAGCAGTCTATGCGAGGGAGTGAATTGCTCTTCAGTGAAATTTCCCAGTGGCACCCAATTGGGGTGCCTCTTGCTAGTGGTTAGAAGGAAAACAGAAAGTTAAAGGTGGGGGTAATATTGGTGGGCGAAAAAAGCCCAAATGAGCATGAGCCTCTTTTCCTGGTAACCCATAAAGTCTCCCAAAAACCTAACAAAGGAAACTGGAAGGAGAGACAAAGAGCCCTTACACTTTAACTGCCACTGCTCAATTTTCTTTGAACCTAATCTGGCTTCCTTTACTCTGAGCACAGGGGCCCGGGTTCCGCTCTCAGTCTGTCAATGGCATTTATTGAGCATTTTCATTGTGCAGAGCACTCTACTTGCCATGTGGGAGAGTATAATAGAATAAGTAGTTATGAACGCTGCCCTCAAAGAGCTTACAGTCAAGTGCTTAAAAGTATAGTAAGTGCTTGATAACTCCAACTGATTAATTAGTTCCCATATACACAATGCCTGTTCTGTCTCCCCAGCAATCCATAGTTGATTGGATTCCCCCAAAGCTTTTGGAAGAAGTCGTTAACCTTCATATTTCCCCTAGAGAGAGTTCTGTTCTTTCATCTATCTTACTCTGGATCTCAATGCTGATGTTTTGTTTCTGCTGTTATTGTGTGTGTGTGTGTGTGTGTGTGTGTGTGTGTTGGGTGCTTACGTGTGCACCCATCTGTGTTTTCTTAGATATCTGGCCATTGTCCACCCGCTGAAGCCTAGGATGAATTACCAGACAGCCAGTCTCCTGATTGCGTTGGTCTGGCTGGTGTCCATCCTCATCGCCATCCCGTCAGCGTATTTTGCCACCGAGACGGTCCTCTTTATCGTCAAAAGTCAGGAGAAGATTTTCTGTGGCCAGATCTGGCCAGTGGACCAGCAGATGTACTACAAGTCGTACTTCCTCTTCATCTTCGGGATCGAGTTTGTGGGCCCCGTCCTCGCCATGACCCTGTGTTACGCCAGGATCTCCCAAGAGCTCTGGTTCAAGGCGGTGCCCGGCTTCCAGACGGAGCAGATCCGGAAGCGGCTGCGGTGCCGCAGGAAGACCGTCCTGGTCCTCATGGGCATCCTCACGGCCTACGTGGTCTGCTGGGCCCCGTTCTACGGGTTCACCATCGTGCGAGACTTTTTCCCCACCGTGTTTGTGAAGGAGAAGCACTACCTCACGGCCTTCTACATCGTCGAGTGCATCGCCATGAGCAACAGCATGATCAACACCATGTGCTTCGTGACTGTGAAAAACAACACCATGAAGTACTTCAAGAAGATCCTGCTGCTCCGGTGGAGATCCACCTATAACGGGAGCAAAACCAGCGCCGACGTCGATCTCAAAACCAGCGGGCTGCCCGCCACCGAGGAGGTGGACTGCATCCGGTTAAAATAACCGATCTGATTTTTGGACAGCGTGCGCACGTGTACATGTGGCAGGTGTTTCCGTGCTCCTCTAGATTGTAAACTCCTTGTAGGCAGAGACTCTACCAATTCTATTCTTTTTTTATGGCTTGTGGTAAGCGTTCAGTATGCGTCAAGCACTGGGGTAAGATACAAATTAGTCAGGTCAGGCACAGTCCCTGTCCATGGGACTTACAGTCTAAGTAGGAGGGAGAACAGAGATTGAATCCCCATTTTACAGTTGAGGAAACTGAGGCACAGAGTAGTCAAGTGACTTGCAAGCAAGTGGCGGAGCTGGGATTAGAACCCAGGTCTTCTGGTTTCTAAGCCTGTGTTTTTTCCCGCTGGACCACTCTGCCTCCACTCTGCCGTTACTCGCTGAAGAGCTTAGTACAGTGCTCTTCAACAAATGCCATTGATTGATCTTCTGTTTCATTAGCTCTACGGTGGTACTTGCCAGACATTAGCGTGGGAGCCGTTCTCAGTCCGGACCCAGAAAATTCCTGACCCTCTCTTTTCCCAGAGAAATGGCTATAAGACTTTCCCCCTCACTTGTCTTCTGATTGCTGGAGCATTCCCTGAGTCAGGCAGGTCAGAGCAGGAGGGGCTGTGCCTTCCCCAGTTTACCCTGTTGACCCCAGGCTTTCTGGGGGGCTCTGGACCAGGTCCTCCCCATCCTTAAGAATGTTCTGTTAACTGCTTCCAGCTTCTTATAAAGGAAAAAATCCCTCTACTTTGGCTACAGGATTCAGGATTCCCTCTCTGTCTTTCTTTGTGCTGAAGGTAACTTTCCCATCTCTCGTTTCTCCCCCAGTATTATGGATGTGAAGTGCTAGTCTCCACTGCAATCAGGAACAGAAAGTTGTACCTTTTGGATTGCAGTTTGTCCAGTTGATACAAACCTGCTGAACTCTAATGCCTCATTCAGTCTGTTCCTAAAATGCTTATTGTGATGGTCTCCAATGCTATTTTTCTTATTTCCCATTTGTATAGCTCCAAGGCAATGTGTGGCTTTCACTTTGTTCGTGAGTAACAGTGAAGTGCAGTTCACCTTAGCCACACAAGTTGCAGTGTGTGAATCTTTCTTCTTTTTCACAGTTTCAAGTCAAGGCTTTTATCTCCTGCTACAATTCCCTTCCATCCCTTACAACCTGAAATGTGTAGCCCCGCTAATTCTGACAGGTAAAGCGTTTCTAAATACTCATGGCTGTTTGTGATTTTGGTGTTCCTTTGTAAAATAATAAATTTGATGGTTTGACCTCTGTATTCATGGGTGGTGCGGTTGTGTTGATTTTTCTTTCATGTTTTAGTCTAAATTCTTCTTCTAGAATCTGATTATTTCATTCGAAAAGGTGGTAGGGAAAACAGTGTTGACAACCTCTTTCACTCCTGCACGTTAACACCCACCTGGCAATTAGAATCCCACCAGAAATTTGTCAAAAGAATAATTTGCTTATTTATATATTTTGCTGACAAAATCGTATTTCTCAAAGGCTTATTTAGCTTTAAGTGCATCCTCTCATTTGACAATGCATTTGAGAAGCAGTGTGGCCTAGTGGAAAGAGTAAAAAAACTGGGAGCTAAGAGACTTGGGTTCAAATCCTAGCTCTGCCACTTGCTTTCTGGGTGACCTTGGCAAGTCACTTAAATTTTCTGTACCTCTGGTTTACCAATTTATAAAATGGGGATGAAATACTTGCTCTCTCTCTCCCTTTTAGACTGTAAGCCCCATGCGTGACAGGGAATGCATCCGACTTGATTATCGCATACCTACTCCAATGCCTAGTACAGTGTTTGGCACATATTGTCTAACAGATGCACTTATTTGTATTAATATCACCTTATCTGCATTCTACAGCATTGGCGTATTGGAGGAACAATCCTGATTTTATTAAGGCAGATAATGAAAATTCATTAGCCAACACAAAGCCAGAAGACTAGGTTTGTGATCAGATTGTTCAAAAACTCTCACTGCTGTTTACAGATTTGAAAATGGTTTTGAAATTGAAGAAGCTGCTAATTCAAGTATCTCAGCAAACCTCATCTGTGTAGAGGGAAATGCTGCATTTTCTGGGATTATTAGAAAACTGTGGCGATGTCTTCTACTTCTGGTTGGAAAATTCGAGCTGTTTTAAAACGTAAACAGAATATGAAGAAAAGTACTGTCTAGTTTTCTCTAGTAGGTAGTTGATTTTTACCAGTGTATTTTTTTACTGTTGATATGTAATGAATATCATTACTAATACTCCAGGATGAAAAGGAGTAAGTCAGAGGGGCTCAATTAATTCTTCACTGGATTTTACTGAGGAAAATGAGAGTGATTTCTGTAGCAAACAGGAATGAGGACTAACATTTCCAAACACTGTTCTAAGCACTGGGGTCGGTACAAGTTAATTAGGTTGGACACAGTCCCTGTCCCACACGGGGTTCACTGCCTAAGTAGGAGGGAGAAATATTGAATCCCCATTTTACAGTGGAGGAAACTGAGGCACGGAGAAGTGAAGTGACTTGCCCAAGGTCACCCAGCAGGTAAGAGGTGGAGCCGGGATTAGAACAAAGGCCCCCTGACTCCCAGGGGCTCTTTCCACTAGGCAACACTGCACCCTGTTGAGGTGAGTTTGTTCAGCTCAACACCCCCCAGCTGTTGCTGCTTTAGCCTTCAGAAGAAGAGGCAGAGTGATGACTGATTCCAAACCTTACCCATTGTGTTGTATTGTCAAGAGGGGCACTGGTTTTTTTTCCTCTAAAACCCTTTACTTTTTTTCCGACTTTGTCTCCTGATATGGAGATCTAACCAAGTCACTTCTCTTGCCCAGATACAAAGCCCAAACACAGAATCAAACCTATGAATGGAATTACTTAGTGATCAAAACATACACACACACACACACACACACACACACACACACACACAGCAACCAACTTTGTGGGTTTCCTTATTCAGGTGTGTTAAGGAATGATGGAAAGAGCAACTAAGATCTCACGGGGCCAGTTCTCTAAAGAGTAGTCATTATGGACATAAGGCCAGAGCAGTTTTATCAACGGTCAGAAGAATCTAGAGCTATTTTTGGTTTTAGGAATGACATATATGTGGATTTTTTTTAAAGAGAAGCAGCAAGCCCTAATGTAAAGAGCATGGGCCTGGGAATCAATCAATCAATGGTATTTACTGACCTCTTACGTTGTGCAGAGCACTGTACTAAGCACTTGGAATTAATCCTGGCTCTACCACCTGCCTGCTGGGTGATCTTGGACAGGTCCCTTAAGTTCTCTGTTTCTCAGTTTGTTCACCTGTAAACGTTTAAATGATTGTTCTCCCTTCTTTTTAGACTGTGAATCCCATATGGGGCAGGGTCTGTGTCTGACCTAGTTATCGTATATCAACCCCAGTGCTGAACTCAATGTTTGGCATATAGTAAATGCTTAATAAATACCATAGTTATTATTGCTACTACTTTTTTTTTAAATAGACCAACCCTAGGGATCAGTCATGACCACAGATACTCATTTAATGCTTTTTCATAATTTGTGTCAGTTAAATCATTTAGAGAGAAGCGACTAACCTATGGAAAAGAGCACACACCAAAACTGTCCTTTTAAAACTTCCATTATCGAGTGAAATCAAAAGGAGGTGAGCACACATCTGTTATTACTGATATTACCCTCTGGAGCGAGTAACTTTTTCTTACTCCCATCACTTCTTATCTTTATTGACGATTTTAATTTCCCATCTTCAGATTTATTCTTCAATAGGGCCAGACTCCTCAATCAGATAACTATGAGCGGTAATGGGATAAGTCATTGGCCCAGAACGCCCCATTGACGTCCCAGCTCCCAGTAACATCCCGGCATGAGGCACTTCTTCCCAGGAAGCAGCTGACTCACAGCAACTTGCCATCGGCTCCGACCTCGGTACAACAATATGACGTTTCCTTTTTTGTTTTCTTCCCTCGCAGCTGCTATTCAAGGTACCCGATCTGTGTTCTAGAAGCCGCTCCGTGCCTCTCGGGGACCCCAAGAGCCAATAAAAACAAGTGGCAGACCACAGATCTGGGTGTCAGGAGAGCTGTGTTCCAGTCCCAACTCTGTCACTCACCTGCTCTGTGATTTCAGGCACTTCATTCAACCTCTCTGGGCTTGTTTCCTCACACAAAAATGGGGATAGTGGTCCTTTCGTCACAGGACCCCTATGGAGACAAAAGAGATAAATGATTTTAAAGCACTTTGGAAAAAGGAAAGAGCATTGTACAAATTCCAGGTGTTATATCACGGAGTCATCTGGGAGTAATCCTATCTGGAATCTAATGTCTGTCTCCCCTGGTAAATTGTAAGTTCCTTGAGGATAAGGATAATGACTATCTGTTGTACTCTCCCGAGCACTTAGTACAGTGATCTGCACATAGTAAGAGGTCAACAAATACCAGTGATTGATTCATACACATGTCCTTCTAATCTGTCATGGGCTAAGACAAGGCCTTTAGGCAGAAATCCAGCTCCAGGAAGCGCCACACAATGTTTCTGGTCATAAATGGCACCAAATCCTTTCTGAGCCACAGACCAGTCAGTAGGTTTCAAAAAGGCAGAAAGGTTAATGATTTCATGATCGTCCTCTCCCTCTTTCTTCCCCACCTCCCAGATGGGCAGCTGCCTCGACTCTGAGCCTCTCCAACTCTGCTGTTAATAATAATAATAATAATAATAACGATAATAATAACTATGGTATTTGTTAAATGCTCACTATGTGCCAGGTGCCGTACTAAGCACGGGAGTAGAAGCAAGCAAATTGGGTTGGACGTAGTCACCGTCCCATGGGGGACTGAGTCTAAATCCCCATTTTGCAGATGAGGTGACTGAGGCACAGAGAAGTGAAGTGACTTACCCAAGGCCACACAGCAGACACGTGGCAGAGCCGGGATTAGAACCCACAACCTTCCGACTCCCAGGCCCGTGCTCTATCCACTATGCCATTGCCTCCTATAACTATAAGAAAAGAGTAGGTCAGTAATACAGACTGAATGGTCCCCGTCAAACCCAATGTGGTTTTTTTTTCTTTTCTGGGACCATCTGGCACCCATGATGGTGGAGGGGTCACCACCCGCCCCACCCCACTGGAGCAGAGAATGAGGGCCAACAGTGGAAGGGTTGAAAACGGTAAGTTTGGGGGCTCTGCTCTGGGGGACTGCCATCAACAAGCTAAAGCAATCTTCCTCCTGTAAGTAAGCATATTTTAAAAGAAATCAGATGGGTCTTAGAAAATAGGGCAGAGGACCAATTTCCAGTCTTTTCAAATAGCTTCCTGGCTTCCTTTTTACTTTTCTTTGACTTCTGGCCAGCCCTTGACCCTCCTTATCTTTCTCTCCATGCCCCTTATTCCTTCACTAGTTAAATACACCACTTAAGAAGCCTCAAAAATCATTCCACAGTCTCATTTTTTCCAACTCTTTTCTATTCGCTTTTTGGTAGTCCATAGTGGATAGGGTATCTAGATTTTCCCATTTTGACCCACCGGACAGAGTTTCTGCTCTGAGAATTTGATGATCGGGGGATCACCGTCCACTGATTCCAGCGGGCCGGACTAGGAGGTTCTTCCCATTAGTTAAGGTTTACTCTCCAGTTGGCATGTTTTTCGCATTCATCCCTAACATCCCTAACATCCCAGGCCAATTTCCCAGGGCGAAGGGTCCCGGGGTCATTTACCTTGCAGTGATCCCCTTGTACCAGCAGATGGCGCGAGGTGCCGAGGAGTTAAGAACCCATTCATTCATTCATTCATTCAATCGTATTTATTGAGCGCTTACTGTGTACAGAGCACTGGACTAAGCGCTCGGAAAGTACAATTCAACAACAGATAGAGACAATCCCTACCCAACACTGTCTCACAGTCCAGAACCTATCTCACTTGGGACAAAATCAGGGCCGTCTTGTGACCTAGCATCATTTGGGTCACTACTCAACAATTTTTTTTTCCTGGTCGTCTTGGTTTTTCAGCTGCCCAACTTCTCATCCCGTGGATGATTAGCTCTCTACTTATTTAGTTCCTAGCACCCAACGGGTGAATGGGCTTGAGTAATAATAATGTTGGTATTTGTTAAGCACTTACTATGTGCAGAGCACTGTTCTAAGCGCTGGGGTAGACACAGGGGAATCAGGTTGTCCCACGTGGGGCTCACAGTCTTAATCCCCATTTTACAGATGAGGTAACTGAGGCACCGAGAAGCTAAGTGACTTGCCCACAGTCACAGAGCTGACAAGTGGCGGAGCTCGGATTCGAACCCATGATCTCTGACTCCAAAGCCCGTGCTCTTTCCACTGAGCCACGCTTGAGTCTGTAGCTTAAGCATTAACCACGCTCAGGGAGGGGAGATCAATGGAACCATCCATTCGATCGTGTTTATTGAGGGCTTACTGTGTGCAGAGCACTGTACTAAGAGCTTAGGAAAGTACAACACAACAGCAGTGACATTCCCTGCTCACAACGATTTATTGAGTGCCTAATGTTCAGAGTACTGTACTAGGTGCTCGGGAGAGCACAATATAGCAGAGTTGGCAGTCACGGGATTCCGCCTTTTAACCACAACTACACCACAAACACGTTTCCAAGACTGCAAAATTAGTCTGATCCAGTAGCAACTTTTCCATCCTCATTGGTTTGTGGAAATTTGTGGCATTTAAAAAGCTTGTCGGCCTGTCAACGGCTGAACTGGTCCCTCTATCACCCAACCTCTGACCTCTACCTCTCAGTATCCTAGCAGAAAGAGCAAGGGCCTGGGAGTCAGAAGAACCTGGTTTCTAATCCCTGCTCTGCCACTTGTCTGCTGTGTCACCTTGGGCAAGTCACTTCACTTCTCTGGACCTCAGTTACCTCCTCCGTAAAATGGGGATTAAGACTGCGAGACTCCTGTGGGACAGGGACTGTGTTCAACCCGATTTGCTTAGATCCACCCTGGCATTCAGTCAGTGCTTAACAAGTACCACAGTCAATAACCTAACCAAAAGGAAGCTGAACCCACAGAGCCTTTGACTACCAATAGAGTCAGCAGCGCCCACAATTAGCATTTGATAATTGCTCTTGCCCTCTGTTTCCTACTCCTCCCTGCCCCCCATGAACCACATGGTGTCATGTTAAGGAAATGTGTTCAGGCTCAGCCTCTGTGCCACCACCATTCTGGTGAGCTCACTTTTCGTTTTCAACCTTTAGACTTCAGACACATTCATTGCTTAACTTATCTGAGTTATTAGGACAGTATTCTCAGTCATTCAGAGGAACAGATCTAGAAAAATATGAAGCTCTCATTCACCTAGATGATTGGTCTGTTCTGAGCCTCGGTTTATAGAATCTTCAAGGTTTAATAGACTGGAGCCACCTAGTTCAAATGTCCAGAGATCAAGGCTTCGAGCTTAATTTCTCCAAGTCCTCACACCGTTCATCCAGTGACAAAATTTTCTCCCCTGTTTGGTCTATAGTGCACTGACAAAGTTCAAAGGATGAAAAAGCACAAAATCAAGTCCAAAGACCAATGTGTTAATACTTCATTAGGGAAGCATCTAGTCTTCCAAAGATAATTCCCTGAAACTAGCTGATGCGATAGTAGAGGGAAAAACCTGTGGAAAACTCAATTTTGCCATTATAGCTCTCCATAAGAGTGTTTCCTTTCCCTTGCAGGAAGGAGGGTTTGCAAACTGATGGGTTTCAGGTGTTCAGAGACTACATGCTCTTTCCCTTGCTTTCTGGCAGTCTTGCTGCTCTGTGTTGTTTTTATCTGGGATGAAGTCTGCACTTTAGTGCTCTTTACAAAATCCACTTAAAGGATTAATTCCACACTGCAGCAGCAATCAAGTTGGATTATCAGGAAATTAAAATCATGGTTGCACTGGATTTTTTCTAACTTGCTGGAGTTTAGGAGATCAGTGGTCAAAAGCCCCTTGTCTCTAAATTTCAAGAGGTAGACTCTGAGTGACTCCAGCCCAGCTTCCAGGACTTTGGGAATCTTCGCCAATGTGTTGTAATAAAGTAACCCAAGCAGACATCAGGTTTCCAGAACTTAGAAGTCAGCTCACCTGTCAGCAATCTTTCTTGAGCCTTTTACTGGCTTAGTGAGGTCAAGCCCTGGAAAAGTAAGACATTCCTATTCCCAGGTGGGCTTATATCTAGGAAAGGCAGTGGACTGAGTCAGTGGCAGATGTCTCCCTAGGCTTAGACCTGGTGAAGAATCTGGGGAGATTGGCAATTTCAAACATAAATCAAAGCAGATGGAGGGGGAGGGTGGAAGCTGACACTTAAGCTATACAGCTCAGGTCTCTCTCTTCTCTCTCATCTCTTCCCCTCTCCTCCTCACTTTTCCCTGACCCACCACTGCTGGATGGAAGACGGGTCCTTTTGAAGCAGCCTGGTCAGAAACCTGCATTCCCTACACTTCTACCTTGGGAAGGTGATGACTGTTGAAGTTCTTGGAGTCCCACCCGGACCCTGGAAGAGCCCGCCGACCGAATCCGCTGGCAGTCAGGTATGGCATTTCTGGATACTTTCAATGTGGGATGAACGTTTTTACAGTAAATGACTATGGCTTATTCCGTGTAAAATTTGAGAATTAAAACTCCAAGGTGCAGTGATGAGCTCAGGGTTGAAAAGCAGCAAAATGACCACCAACCTCAGCAGAGCCCTTACACGGTCTTCTGATCAGTGCCAGGGCTGGAGTAAAGGACTAGGTACAGGGTTTAGGGAAGGCTAAGAGACAAGGAGAGGAAAGCTCTCAGTGTTTGGGCACTAGATTGTGGGCAGGGAATGTGTCTGTTATTGCTGTATTATACTCTCCCAAGTACCTAATTCAGTGCTCTACACACCATAAACCTTCAATAAATACAATTGACTAGCTACCATTTCAGTCCCCTGAACTTGAGCACAAGCTTCAAATCCCCTCACCTTCCTCCCTCCTCCACCCAACAGTGTTTTCAAACCCAGAAACATTTTCAACACTTTGGTGTTTATAAGTGCTTGAGAGTGACCAGTGCTGTATCAGGATAATTGTTTCAGAAGCTTCATGAATCACCAATTAAATCAAACCCATTAATGTAAAGGTCAGAAGTTGTTTGCCTAATTAGCAAGATTCAAGCATCTTGAATCCCAATAACTGAGGAGGGGGAGCCTCTACCTTCACCTTAGCTCATTCCTCAGGTCCCCCCTCACCCAGTTTGGAGCCCTGTCTTCTAACAGTAGCAGTGGTATTTATTAAGCACTGGCTATGTACTAAGTACTGTGCTAAGACCTGTCCTTCAGGAGATCTCTGCAGGCCTCAGAGTCAGGGCCCTTGGTTTTCTAGACTGTCAATAGAATGGGCCCATAGGCCTGGAAGCATTCAACAGCCCAGAGCACGTTGGGCCAGGAGTTTTGGATGAAGAAGGTGCGGCCTAAGGGCAAAAGTATGGCACCGGGAGTCAGAAGATCCAGGTTCTAGTCCTGACTGCCATTTTCCTGCTTTGTGACCTAGGGCAAATCACTTAACTTCTCTCTGACTCACTTTCCTCATCTATAAAATGGGGATTTTAAAAAGCCTGTTCTCCCTCCCTCTTATACTATGAGCCCCATGTGGGAAAGGGAGTGTGCCTGATGGGAATATCTTCTCAGTGGTTGGGCACATAGAAAATGCTTGATAAAAAGCACAATTAGGAAGCATGATCCCTGGCTAGAGGCAGCGAATCCATCTCAGTATTCTCAGGATTATTTTTTGTGGCATTTGTTGAGCCTTTACTATGTGCCAGGCACTGTAATAAATGCTGCGTTAGGTACAAGCTAATCATATTGGAGACAGTACTTTTCCCACATGGGGCTCCCATTTTTAATCCCCATTTTACAGATGCAGTAAATGAGGCACAGAGAAATCAAGTGGCTTGCCCAAAGTCACACTGCATACAAGTGGAGGAGGAACTGGGATTAGAACTCAGGTCCTCTGACTCTCAGCCCTGTGGGTTTTTTTTTTTTTGCTTTATAGTATTTGTTAAGCACTTACTCTGTACCAGACACTGTAATAAGCGCTGGGTTAGGTACAAGCTAATCACAAACTCTACAGAGACTTTCCCCATGAGAGATGAAAAAGATGACTGAATTGCATTAAGGTACATTACACTTGTAAATGGCCAGAAACAAGACAGGCACTAGAGGAGATTTAACTGCTTTAGAGAAAAGGCTTTGAATAAATAAGTATTATTATCACCTAAGTGCTTAGTACAGTGGTCTAGAAGTAGTAAGTGCTCAAATACCACTGATTGATTTTAAAACAGCAGGACCTTAGCAACACTGAAGAGTCAATAAGTGGTGGAAAGAGAGCTAAAAATGGAGCCTTGTTAGAAGAATGTAGATTCCTATTGTGACTCCTTCAAACTTCATTCTTTTCACGCCCTCCATGATGAACTGGGCAAAAATCATCTAACTTTAGCTAGCTGACAAGTTAGGCATCATTAATGCCATCAGGGCCAAAACTGAACTTGGAAGATTTTTTTTGCAATTTGCCTCGGGATGTGTCCCAAGTGGATGTGGTCCAAGTCAGTGCAATAAGTGAGAGAATTTGAAATTGGAAACTGGGTCCTACAGACACACATGAACCTGGGTGGTCTGCAGTAGCTTCCAGGGGGATGGTGGTCTTCAGTAGTGAGTGACGAAAGGTGAAACCCCATCCCCAAGGTAAAAGCAGATTTCTCAGAAAGAAATAGGGATAATTGCTCCCTACAGTGCTGCCTTTCCTCCAACTTTATTCCGTCCAAGGAAGCCCAGAGCCGAGCCTGGAATGGTCAGTCAGTGGCATTTATTGGCAAGGTCCAAAGATACTTTGACTTCTAGGTTCAAGGCTTGGAGCAGGCTCACTGCCAGCTGCCTCTTACACAAGATCCCACTGCAGGTGCTCCAACCCCCAAATTTCAAGTCCAAAGTGGCTCTGGGGCTTTAAACTCCACCCCCATGTCTCTCACCCTAATCATGATCATGGCACTGTGGTGAGAGGAGTCCTGACCCAGTACGCGTGGCTCAGTGGAAAGAGCACGGGCTTTGGAGTCAGGGCTCATGAGTTCGAATCCCAGCTCTGCCACTTGTCAGCTGTGTGACTGTGGGCAAGTCATTTAACTTCTCTGTGCCTCAGTTCCCTCATCTGTAAAATGGGGATTAAGACTGTGAGCCCCATGTGGGACAACCTGACTCCCCTGTCTCCACCCCAGCGCTTAGAACAGTGCTCTGCACATAGTAAGTGCTTAACAAATACCAACATTATTATTATTAGTAGTACTTGGCTCCAAAGCCTCAGATGGGCTGTCCGTCTGCTCTGGAAAATTTATCCCTCATCTCATCACTATTAAGTGACCATTTTTCTTCTGTGAAACAAAATTATTGGTGGGGGGGGATGGTTTCAAGGAGGCTATTGAAAATACTGAAACATTATTTTCAGTCTTACGAGCGATGTTAGGACAAACTACAGTTATCTGACTTCTCTGTGCGTCTGAAGTATGTGAGTAGGGTTGCTCATAGGTTGGAATTGGAGCCGTGAGTGGAGTAAATGAATGATCACCTTAGTGGTATTAGGCTAATGAGTGGGGTGCTTGGGAGATGAATCTATTCAGAACTGCCTATTTCTGAAATCCATAAGCTTCTGGGAAGCTGCACAAACCATGAAGTCACAGCTGCAGGCAGCGACGTGCTTGTTTTTGATATGGTTGTTTTGATGTAGGTTTTTTTTTTTCCATCTAAGCACGTTCAACAAGAAAATGGACTGAGCTATAGAGAGGGCTGTGGGCCCTCTTGAGTTTCCATTTAATGCAGAGTTGCAGCACTGACCTTTTGTCTGCTACCCCTCAAAGCCCATCTCACAAGAGATAGAATGAAAACATCTGGGTCTGTACTGTGCAGTGGCTCTTGTGAATGAAAATATGCAAATGCTATTCAGATTCTTGCTCTGTGGCCTGGATGAGAACCATTGCCATGAACCCAATTTTCTCACCCTGCTATTTGCCTGAAAAGCAGAGAGTAAGGAAACTAGGATAATTGGAACCAATGCAGCAAAGAAGCCCCAGACTTTACCAAACTTTTAGAGAATGAAATTTTCTTAGAAAGACCTTCAATGCCTAGGATGACAAATCTAGAAAGGGGAAAACAGTTTGTAGGATTAGAGAGACAGAGGCAGTTCTTCCATTTTTTTTTCCAGCACAGAAATAGAGAATTACAGAGAGACAGGAGCTATTACCTCAAGAAAACAGAAGAATGGATATATACGTTTTTGCCTTTTTTGTAATCTTGACTTCTTTTCCTCAAGGTAATCTTAGAGAAATCCATCAGAGTAATTATCTCCCAAAGCTGAGCAGTCAATATTCAACAGAAAAAATAGCAACGTTTCTGTTTATGCTTGTATTTTCATCCTTTATAATGACTGAAATTTATTTCCTTATAGCACTATTCATCCAAAAACCTCAAGACCCCATTAGTTCATGCTGCTTCCCCTAAGGGCTAAGTACAGAGCTCTGCACACAGTAGGTGCCCAATAAATGCTATGGATCAATTTGATAGATGGAGGAAGAAGCACAGAGAGGTGAAATTATTTGCTCAGGACCACATAGAAAGTTGGTGGCAGAGGGTTTTCTCCAGCAATGCCAAATCCTGGTCAAAGACTCTGATCAATGATTATCTTCTGGATCTTGGGTGGAGTGTTTTTATCATGGTATATATCATTCTGCTATCTTTGGGGTTGATGGCAACTGTATAAACATGAAATGAACATTTTAAAATATTGCTTGTAAATTTGGATTTTATGATCGTTGTTGATAAAATGGGTTTATTATTATATGTTAAATCTTTTAGACATTCATCTTATATTTCTGGTTAAATTCCAATCAACACTTCCAGTGCTCTAATGCAAAACAGTCACTCCCAATTGCCAAATTAAAGCTAAGATTTAGTCATCCAGTTAGGGAGAACTGACACTCCAAATCATTTTCCTTTGCCCCTTTGCAGAACACAGAATGGTTTGAAAGCAAAGCAAGATTTAAATAATTAATTTCAAAGAACCCCTGGCCAAAACACTAAACTCATTTTGGCTTAATTGGAATTTAATTAAAGTTGATGTATTAATCCCACATGTGATTGCTTCAATATAGGGCAGGAGGCATGCTTTGGGGATTTTCTACAACAGAGTATTCTTTAGAATCTCCCTGATTTGCTCTTCCAGAACCTCCAGGTCTCTTGTGTTCCAGTCTTGGTCAATTTTCACTAGGCCTCGCTCCTTCTCAATGCAGGAAGGAATAGTGATAGGTCACCTCATCCAGTACCCGTCTTCAAACAGATGAATGACAAAACCCTCCTGGACAGATAACTGACAATTCGGGCCTGGGAATATGGGTGCTCTTTTAATATTGCTATCAAGACTCTGATGAGTAAAAGCCTGTGAAATCAGATGCTTAGTAATGAAGTGGGTAGATAAGTCTGTTTTGTGGCCCCTGAACGTTTGCAGAGATTCTGAGTGTGGGCCTCTGGGAAGGAGCAGGCTGACACCCACTGAGGCTGATGCCCTGGTGAAGAGTTCAGTGAGTGGGATTATCATTCGGGTCAGCATTTGCCAAATGCAGAGGAGAAAATGTGCTGCTACAGGCCTTCACTCAGATCCACTGATGGAAAAATCTGCTTCTCAGCCTGGCGTCTGAGTAGATTACGGGCCTTTTGCACACACAGGGGGTTGGTGGGATGAGCTTTTACCCACTGTGTGACCCATTACCAGGGATCTTAAAATGAAGGACCAAGCTTCTTCGCCCGTGTCCGAGCCAAGGCCAGATGTGTCGGGGAAGGCATTAGCCTCCTACTGGGGGCCTTGTTACACCTCCATCAGGAAGTACAGAAGCACATCTCTCTGGCCAGAGCTGGAAATTAGCTTGGGCTCTGGAGAGCGCAACCGATCGCCCCAGTAATCTTAGCCTCATCAGTGTCAATCCCCCAAATTGCTTTGTTCTTCCCAAATGACTAAGCATGTGGTATGGAACCTACAATGTTCATGGCCTAATAATCAAACAAAAATAACCCTGCCCAAATTAGCTGTGAAATTCACAGGAAACAGAGAACTCTCTCTTCTGATTTGACCAGAATCTTGAGATGTACTTAAGTATCCCTGGATCTGTATCAGGATTGTATTTACTAGTTCTTTCCTGTGGTTTCACCCCTTCTCCCATCCCAAACTTTCCAACACTAATCTTTCTTAAACCTCCCCCAGATAGCTAGCCCACAGACAGCTCTGCCGCCAGTCCCTAACCCTCAGTCCCCTCTCCCCCTCACACCCTGCTCTAATAATAATGATGATGGTGTTTGTTTTTATTAATAATAATGATGATGGTATTTAAGTGCTTATTGTGTGCCAGGCACCGTTCAAGCCCTGGAAAAGGTACACGCTTATCAGGTTGGATGGAGTTCCTGTCCCACATAGGACTCACAATTTTAATCCCCATTTTATAGATGAGGGAACTGAAGCACAGAGGAAGTGAAATGACTCACCCAAGGTCACACAACAGACAAGTGGAGGAGGGGGATTAGAACCCAGGTCCTTCTGGTTCTCAGGCCCCTACTCTATCCACTACATCACGCTGCTTCTTGCTCTCTGCATGGCTGCAAAGTGGATTCAAGACAGATGTGTGGGCAGTCAATTCATTTAAAGCAGAACACTCAAAACTAGGGTAGCTTCGGTCCAGCTGAAATTCACTCCCTACTGAGAGCTGATGCAAGTACATGAGATTTAATCCAAGTAGTTCGAATCCCTCAGAAAGATGAGACTCAAGTGAGGAGAGTTTTTTGGGTTTTTTTTTACCTGAAGCGAATTTTAAACAGAGTCATCGATGACCAGACCATCACAGTCATGGTCCATGTCATCTGGCCTCGGCTTCTGACTTGCTGGATAGCCTCTTGGCAACCATCTCTGTTCCTCCACTTCGTCTGTTAAGCCTGATGAAAATACTCACAGCTCTGAGATGGGAATGAGTGAAAAGCACTGTGAAGCCCTTTCTAAACCACATATTGGATAAAGCACTTGCAAGGGGGCAGGACCGGATGGAGTTTCAGCAGGCAAGGAATGTGTCATTTGGTTATTTTGACTTCTCAATTGCCTAGCACCAAGTGAGTGCTCAATAAAGCTACTGCTGCACAGTGTTAATTAAGGTGAGAGGAACTATTATGTTACAGCCAAATTCACTGCCACCTTAAGATACTGGTTCTGTAGCAATAATAACCAAACAGAAACATTTCCTGAGGTAAATGTCTCTCAGGAGAGTTAATGACCTACAGAAGAGCTGAGGGTTATTATCCCAACTGGTCATCCATTCTAGGAAAATGTCCTCCTACAAGGACTCAGACACGACCTTATGTATTAGGTCTCTTGATTCTGTTTATTAAGGGCAGTGCCAGATTTAATGGGTGAGGTATAGAGAATGAAAGACTTACATGTCCAATTATTGATATCTGAATCATTTCTCAAAATTGATTTTAGAAAACTAAATTAACTTAAAAGACAAAGAATTGCCTTTGGCAAAAAAAAAAAAAGGGCAAGTGTTATTTTGGACTTTAAGAACTCTTTTTTTCCTCTGTACAGAGTCACAATTCAGCAATATGTTTTTATCTAAAAACAGCAAATGTAGAAAATGGGGTCATACTGACAAAGGTCCCAAAGTTTTTAATGGTAATTCTCTAGGAATTTACAATCCACTGGGCCCAAACCTGTTATACTAAAAAGCAATATATACCCAGGTAGTGATTCATGGTTTAATAATAATAACAATTATGGTATTTGTTAAAGTGTGGTTTATCTAAGAAATTCCTGAAGTGCAACATCAACTGAAAATCAGATTTGTGTTTCTTAAACTATTTTAAATATATATCATCCCTAAAAATGAGTATGTGCCCCAAAAGTTGAGGCTCTGCATTGCCTGGCAGAATTATATTAATAAAGTTGTGGTCTTTGGACATTCATGTTTTATGTCTGAAAGCACTACACTGGGCAATCTAACTAGCAAGATGTGCCGGAATTCAAAGACTTGACTTTTTCATTTTGAAAACACATTGTAAAAAAACTTGTAAAAGTAATACTTGGGGTTTTTTTCTATAGAAAAGAGCAGCAGCAAACATCCACGAAGTTGGAAAATGTATGAGGGCACCAACTCAGATGAAGGAAACTCAGAATGCTATTGTATAAAATATTAATATATGGTGACATTTAGACAGTAGCTGCAGGGCTAGCTGAGCAAAGTAGAGTTCTGGACTATACTGAAGGATGAGAAATGCTATTCCAATTGCTCTTCGGTGGTACTGAATTAACTTTCATGTAGAACATAGGGTATATACCCTGGAATTACAATGAAAGAATCTTAAAAAATTTAACCAGGGTGCCTGTAACATGCCCTGAGAATTAAATAATAAAAATGATAATGTTGGTATTTAAGCGCTTACTATGTGCAGAGCACTGTTCTAAGCGTCGGGGTAGATTTACTGGGTAATCAGGTTGTCCCACGTGAGGCTCACAGTCTTAATTCCCATTTTACAGATGAGGTAACTGAGACACAGAGAAGTTACCAGTCACACAGCTGCAACTGGCAGAGCCAGGATTTGAATCCACGAGCTCTGACTCCCAAGCCCATGCTCTTTCCACTGAGCCACGCTGCTTCATTTAAGTACTGTGCTCTTTTTTTTATGGTATTTATTAAGCACTTTGTGCTAGGCACTGTATTAAGCACTGGGGTAAAAAACAGTCTGTGTTCCACATAGGGCCTCACCGTTTTCATCCCCGTTACAGATGAAGTAATTGCAGCACAGTGAAGTTAGGTGACTTGCCGAAGGTCACACAGCAGATAAGTGGCAGAGCTGGGATTAGAACCTAGGTGCTTCTGACTCCTAGCCCCATGCTCTCTCCATTAGGTTTCTTTACTAAACCTATCTGCTCCCTTCTCTCTCCGCCCAGAGGCCAGCTAATAGATCAGTGTGAGCCCAACCGGGGCCACCACTTTAGCAGAAATGGCATGTTTGAGTAGAACCCCAAAAGTGCTGCCTATACTAGGCTCAAGGAGAAGTAAACCTGGCGGGCTTGGGAGTTGTGGCAGGGTTAAGGTCACTGCCAGAGATATACCTTACCATTTTTAAAACTCTGCTTTAAGGAAAGTCTACAGAGCCAGCCTAACAAGTTTTCTCTCTTTTTTCCGATTTCATAGCTATCTCAAATTATCTAGAACATATAAGTCCATCCAAGGCCTGATAGAAATCAGGGCAGGTCTAAAAGGAAATCGGGCAGCGGGCCAAATGTACTTACCTCTTTTTTCCAAACCCCCTTCTAGTGAGTTTGCTTGGGAATCTCTGTTTGTGAAAGAATCGAGTGGCATTCCTTCGCGTTTTCTTAAGCTGATGTTAGGGGAGCAGAAGAGGGGATGGAAGTGATTTAAGAGAAGGCGGCACCATTTTTTCAGTGTGGGCAGAACCAATGCAAAATTTTCAAAGGCAATGGAATTCCTGCTAATCTAAGCACTTTTTAAAACTACTTGTAAAACATTTCAAAAATTTTGTAGGTTAACATTTTGTAGGTTAACATTTACCATAACCTTCTCTAGGTAAAACAGGCCAAAGGCCAAGTCCAATTGCAGACCCAACACAGGCTGCGCAAGATGGGGAAAGAATTATAAGGACATTCTTCCTTCAGAATTACTTGATCAACAACCACTATTTCTCCTTATTGCCATTGTTTTTGCCCTCAGGTCCATCAATCTATCTCCCATTTTCAATTACGTATACTCAGTTCTTCCACAATACATTTTCCCTGCACCTTTGGGGAGAAGCTACTAGGGAATTAGGGAACATTTTTTGAACACTCTTGCTGGATAGAACGCTAAGTGAGGTTGGAAGAATCAGTTGTGGGCATGCTATAATATGCATTTTCCATTAAACAAGGTTTGGCAAGAAGTAGCTCATACTTCATTGGGAGAACTGAGTATAGTCAGATAGATACAAGTAGTACTGCCTCCCTATTCACAGGGCTAGTCTGACAAGCCTCAGACACACTGGCCACAAAAATCTGATAGGATAACGACCTTCTGTAGACCCAAAGTAAGGGCCTCCAGAGTAGATTAGTTTTCCGTTCCAATCTAGGGTTGGACAAAGTCCCTGTCCCATACAGTGCTCAATCTTAATCCCCATTTTACAGATGAGGTTACTGTGCCACAGAGAAGTAAAAGTGATTTGCCCGAGGTCGCCCAGATGACAAGTGGCGGAGTTGGGACTAGAACCAGATCCTCTGATTCCCAGGCCTAGGCTCTTTCCACTAGGCCACACTGCAGTTCGCTAGACTCAGATTTCATGGGATGAGAAGCAGCCCATGTAGTGGTTAGAGCACGGGCCTGGGAATCAGAAGGTCATGGGTTCTAATCCCAGCTCCACCACTCTTCGGCTGGGTGTCCGTGGGCAAGTCACTTCACTTCTCTGGGCCTCAGTTACCTCATCTGTAAAACGGGGACTAAGACTGTGAGCCCCACGTAGGACAACCTAACTACCTTGCATCTACTCCAGTGCTTAGAACAGTACTTGGCACAGAGTAAGTGCTTAACAAATGCCATAATTATTATTATGATTATAAATGGATTGTAAACACACTCAGGGAGGCGGGAAACAAGGGCAGCACAGGCTTGGGTTCCTACTCTCCCCTTGCCACCCTTCCCTCCACCATTCTGCAATTTAAACCATCATTTCAGCCCTTTAGACAGACACTCCTGCAATTTCCCCACACCTCCTGCTATGATCCTTGAATACTACTGAATTACCCAACTTAGCCCCTCTCAGGGTCACAGCTGGAGTGTTTCCAGAACTCTACCAGTTTCCACTATAGGAGGGAGAGTGGAGCAGAGGCCTACCCATTCCATTCCTAGTTTGGGCTGTAGCTAGTGAGTGGAAGGCAATCTGCTGCAAGTCAAAACTCTCCTGTGCTGGGCAGCAGCGGCCTGGGAGAGAGTTGAGGGCGGAGACTCGTTTACTGCGTGGAAGGCGGTAATGATAAACCACTTTTGTATTTTTTCCAAGACAACTCTATGGATTCACTACCAGGATGATTGCAGATGGAAGTGGGGTGTTCTGGGAGAGGTCTGTCTGTGGTGTCGCTTTAGGTAGGACACGACTTGACAGCATAAGGCAACCATCACCACCCTATTTAAGGCCCAGCAAAAACACTTATGTCCTCATAACTAACTTAAGCACTTCTATTTATATCAACGTACATTTCCTATTACCTCAAGCACTCGGCTACATATTTACTTTTCCTTTTTCCTCCTGACTGTAATTTGTTTTGGTCTCATCAGCTACACTGTACACTTCTTTAGGACTGGTATCGAGTCTGTTGTTCTCTGCCAAAAACTGCTAGAAAGACACAGGATGTCAAGTTGATCGATCCAACCGGGCCTTTCATCTCCTTTCTTCCTTCTCTCCTTTCTAGTTGAATTAGTTTTAATGCAACGAATGTTTTGACTAAAACTACTTATCACCTACTCTGTTCTCAAAAACAACTTTAGGCAAAAAAGGACAAGGCTGAAGATCGGCACTTCATGAACCTTTATTGGTAGTTCAGTCAATCATTTACTGAGCACCTCCTGAGTGCACAGTACTGTGCTAAAACACTCATTTGCTGTGTGACCTTAGGCAAGACACTTAACATCTCTGGGGCTCAGTTCCCTCACCTGTAAAGTGGGGATTCACGTATGGAATCTGTTCTGTTCTCCCTCTTTCCTGACTGGGAGGTCCAGGTGGGACCTGGTTATCGTCTATCTATTCCAACGCTTAATACAGTGCTTAATACATAGTAAGTGCTAAACAAATACTGCAATTATTATAAGTGCAAAACTCCCTTGGAAACTATGGGGATCTACATACTTTGGTACTGGGCTCCAACCAGGAAAAGGGCGCTGTACATTCACATGGTTCTAGTATCTATTTTCTATCTTAATAGTGCTTATTGTGTGCAGAACACTGTACTAGGTTACTGTCAGCTCCTTTGTGAGCAGGGAATGTATCTACTTTAAGTCCTTGGGGAGTGCTATTGGACACTCTTTTGGGGGGGTTGCAGCAGACCAGAAGCTGAAAAAGAGTTCAAGGCAGGGAAAGCAGAAAAGTACCATTATTAGTTTTTTTTTTTAAATCCTCAATCCTTGCATTATATGAGAACTGGGGGTAATACCAAACCAATTACCACCCCCTCCCCCAGGTCTCCTATGAGTTTGCATTCTCGGAAAACTTGCATTGTGATATTTATTCTAATGCCAGAAAATTACAAACCGTTTCTTCCAACACTGCAGCGCACTGCACCCAAGCAGGCCTGTGTTCTCTGATAGTCTTTCCCTAATAGCGATCTGGCCAAAACCCATGTTATGGCCAAACTGAGTGCACAGTATTTCATTGGGAGCAGTGAAATACTGGGCAGTGAGTTCAGCCATAACATGTGTTTTGGCCAGAGTACTTTCTGTATACTGACAGCTAAAAACATTTCTTGAGGCTTCCGTGGCCTGCACACAATAAGCACTCTAAGGAAGCTATCCTTGACATTGCTTGAATCTTTCTACATTGAAAAGCAAAGCATATGGTAGCTGTAGGGTATAAAATGGCATTCCCTGCTTGGAGACCATTTCTATGCCAATTCAATTTATTTCAGTAACATGATTTGGACTGATTTTTGTCCAGGTTCAGAGTTGAAGTTTCTTTGCAATCCCACTGTTCACATTGAATCTACTATAAAAATATGCCGGGGATTTTATGAAGACACCCCTTTTTACAATTCCTGACTATTTTGAACATTATCAATTAGACTCCATTGAAGAATCACAGTTACACTTATTAAAGACACAATCCAGCCAGGGCACAAATTGCACAATATATTTATTCTTTTTAAATACAAAGTATTTTCATTAAGCAGAAATCTGCACAAAATTAAGTGTTTTGTTAATTCTGTTCCCTAACTTGCACTTTTTATAAACACAGAGAAAGAATAGGGAAGAAGAGTCGCTTGCTCCTCTTCAGCTCAGTAGGACAAAATAAATCCCAATGCAACTAAATTATTCATAATATTAAACTATGTAAACAATAACTAAGTGACAGTTCCCCCACTTTGAAGGCCACCCACATAAAGTTATCAGCTAAAGAAATGTGAAGTTAAAAATCAAGCCTATCAGGAAGTTGGAAAGAAAGAACTATGCCACTGTAATCCCTGGATGTGTTTCTACACGAAAGCCTGTACTTCAAACTGAATATTTCCAGGCAAAGCTATTTTTTTCTTTTCATAAATTTCTTTGCTTCCTTCAAGAGCCCTTCAACATCTTCGCTCTCTTTGCCTTGTGTTTCTGGTTCCCAATCAGAATCTTCATCTGTGGGTTCATACTCATCTTCTTCCTCATCATCTATAAAGCTGTCATTCAGGTCGTACTCGTTGGGTTCACCGCCGTTATCACTGTCCTCATCCAATTCACTTTTGCCTGCATCAACATCAGATTAAGAATACCTGAGGCTGCAATTACTACAGGAGAGACCTTGAATTGGTATAGTTCTTTTAATCTTCCAAAATGCTCTCATAGCAGTGATCTCATTTTAGGATATTTGGATATCCAGGAAACGAACCGCCAAGGTATGCTTTTAGGAGAAGGTTGTGATTAGGACTGCTGACTACCGTGGGGGCAGCCCTGAAGTGGGGGGAGAGCTGTAGTCTAATGGATTTGGTGGGGAATGGAGTTCTACACAGGGTTCTGTGGCCAGAGCAAGGAGTGGAAGGCGGGAGGCATGAGAGCACAGTACAGTTCAAAGGTGAGAAGATGCATTCTGGAGAGAAGAGGGTGAAGAGTAACAACAGGAAAATGGAGGAAGCTAATGTGGATTGAAAAAAGGCAGATAAGGAAAGTTGTTTAGCCTTGACTTTTAATCCAGTAAATCTCATGTTTGCCGACATTAACCTACAGGGGAAATTTTTGGCCAAAAAAACCCAAACCAATTTTGTTTGGTTGTTTTAATTTGATTACTGCTAATGTATTTCCTTACAGACGCTCGTCCGTTAAAAATTTTTTAGCCCATTCCCAAGCTTATCAAAACCCACCATTTAAAATCATGGATTTTTATGCTACAATCCTACAAATGGTTGTAAGATTTCTCTCGTTCTGGGTTTACAACTTGCAAATCCGACAAGTACCATTAAATGTCACGCAATCCAAATGTCACTCTCTTTGCCGCTCTTTTAAGAAGACTAATCCTGTACAAATAGCATCTGTTGGGGCAACAAACATGGGATTTGTGAGATGTTTGAATCTCTTTCTTTCAGAGACTTATTTCCTTTGCCAAATTATTCTTGGGATTCGTACGATTTTCTTTTTACAGAAAAACGCGTCTCTAACAAAACCATAACCAAACTGCACGTAATTCAGTCTGCTTTCAGAGAGAGCTTAAAATGAATGGGAAATGAATGTCTCAAAATGGCAGCATGGTTAGAGTACGGATTGATAGGATGTGAGAAGAACAATGCCGAGAATTCCATCCCCAGGTGTTCTGCTAGTGCTCTCTCAGAGAAAGCCCCAAACACTTACCTCCAAACAGATCTTTCAGGCATTACATTAATGCTTCTAAGAATTAAATATGTCAAATGCCATCAGTAGAAGTTGGTTGTTCACTGAATATAGATATGTTTTTAAGGAAATGTCAGCTGGGCTCTTTGCCGCAGTTGTGCCCAGCAGCTTGCGAAAAAGGTTAATGGAGCTCTGTCTGCCTGAATGATATATTACATGGAGCTCAGTAAACTGCTTCAAATAGGAACTTGCTGAACCTTTTACCAGCTTTCTTGAACTTTAGCAATAGCCCCAGGAAGCAGGATTCCTCATTATTCTCTTTGGAAGGGCAAAGGAATAATTCACATTTGTCATAATCTTTAAAGTAAATAAGAAATGAGTCATGCTCACACACAAGGAAACACATCCCCATTGGAATAGAAGTCTCCCCTTACATATTGTAGCATCTCCTGGTCAGGGACCATCCCTTCTCTTTGCATTAACTTTTATGCCTTCTGTGGTGCCATATGCACAAAGGTATTAATGGGTAATATTTAACAGTTCAACAGCAAGAAGAGACTGGTGAAAAGAAGGCTGGTTTTCTATCCCTAATCGAAATGCTTTTCTACTGTTAAGGCTTTGCTAATGGAAGGTTATGCCTTGCCTACAGGTCAGGAAAAGCTTCCTTTAAAGCCTTTAGATATCCAGCACTGGAGTTAAAAAATAAAAATAAAAATTAACTGGTTCCCAAGAGATGTCGACTCCCCTGAGAAAATGGGGAGAGAGACTTGCTCAGTCCAGGACTCCAGCAAAACCTAAAGAGATTCTAAATGGTGTTGAAAACAGATGAGTTTCTGAGCAGGGCGAGGGTGGCCATCCAACCCTCTTTAGTCCCATTGTCCCCTCTTGAAAAGACTGGCCCATTTGGCTCCCCCACTCGATCAATCAAATGGTATTTACTGAGCACTTATTACATGCAGAGCACTGAACCAAGCACTGGGGAAAGTACAATACTATAGAACTGGTAGACATGTTCCCTGACCACGAGGAGCTTATGATCTCTAGGGAGAGACTGTAAACTCCATAGAAAGAGGACAACTGGAAAGAGACTGTCTTAGTTTGATGTCGTAACCAGTCACCTCGCTTTAAACTTCTGCCTTTTCCACCTTTCTCTATGGAGTGTGAGGTGGGTGAGGTAGGGAAACACTAAATGCAGATTAGGGGCAGACAACTTGGTTGTCTGAAAATGACATAAGAGGGGGTGCTGTCAGCTGCAAAATAAAATGAACAGACATCACAAAATAAATATGGCAGTGTCCTGGGACAAAGGATAACATTGATAAGAAGGATTTAATATAGGATAACAGAAATTTTAAGATAGTGGTGTACATCAGTTTCTCAACACATGGACATTCTCGCCGTTCTTGTTCACACATTCTGCAAAGCCAAAATTAAGGCACTTTCAAATCTGCTTCAGGGTTTCTTTAGAATTTATTCTAAATTTAGAAATTATTCTGATGAATATATTTATATGGCTATTGGAGAATAGTTTGGGTAGAATGCACTAATGAACAGACATTTTTAAACATTGCTCGTGTGAGCAATCTTTTCCAACTGGTTTGTAACCTAGGTTTTCATTTGAGGTTTAAGTTCAGCAAATGGTATATAGCAGAGGATCAATTTATTGTAGTTAGTATTTCCATTTTTTAAATGCAAGCAGCCTCTCCAAAAACTTAGTCCAATTTACACGCATGGCAATAAATTTTGGTGAGAAACAGAAAATGTGCTGCAACAGGGCATGATGTGAACTCCCCTAGTCACTGGTGATGAATACTCAATAACACCTGGTATGGCTCAATTTTTTTTTTTGAAAACTCTTTTGGTACTTTATAAAAACTCAGTTTTCTTCTATGCTCCTAATTTCATTTTTTCTTCTGATTTAGAAAATACTCAGAGCAAGTAATGATCACCTAATCATTACTAATTATTAATTACTAATCACCTAATGATTTCTTCACTAATTCTGTAGGTGACATACATTATCTACAGGACTACGACAGCTTTTCTTTCTTGTGTAACCTAGTTATGTACAAGGAATGTGTCTGCTAATTAATGATGGTATTTGTTAAGCGTTTACTATGTGCCAAGCACTGTCTATTGTACAGTACTCTCCCAAGCAATTAGTACAGTCCTCTGCACATAGTAAATGCCCAATAAATATGGCTGTTTATTTTCTCATGATGCAGTAATCCATCTTTGGAATTCCTTCAAAGAGTATTATTTACCAACCTGTCTTAGTAGCTGCCCTTCGGGATCTCTTGGCTTTAGTCTCTGTAGAAAGAAAAAATGTTATATACAAATTCACATATCTATATATATATATAGAGAGAGAGAGAGATTGAAATATGATTCAGCCAAAATATTTAAATCTTTTGTATAATCATAGAAAATACTTTCAATTATTAAAGTCATATTATTACTGTGCATAAAATACAATCCAAATTTATTCACAATGGGAAATTCACATCAGTCTATCTGGCCCTTCCTTCCACCCCCAACAGTCACACAAACCAAGGAGCAGACAGGCACGCAGAATAAGAATTGTGAGATGGTGCCCAAAAGGGCACAAAAATACTAAACAATTCAACTGTGAAACAAGGAAGATAAAACACTAAAAGACCAGGTCATAAGTACAGTGGAAGGTAGGAAAAGGCATGGAAGAATAAAAGAGTTTACCTGGGGATTCAGGATGCTTGTATTCTAACTTGTGCTGGGGATTTTTTCTGGAAAAACAGAGGGGTATAGTAAGCTCAAATTTACAGCAGCTACTCAAAATTATACACTGTACAGATAAAATTAGACCCAAATTTCATTTTGTTGTAAAGGAATTATTTTCCTCTTCAACTACACTTATATCTGGGGTTCTTACTGCATGTGAGAGTCCAAAATCATATGTCAATATTACCTATAAGATTCAGACTTAATCTTTCACTCAGCCATCAATCTTATTTGTTGAGCGCTCACTATGTGCAATGCGCTGTACTAACATAAAATCCAAACTTCTAATACTTTTCAAATGCTACTAAGCATTTACCATCGAACACAGTCCCTGACCACACAGAGGACCCCTGATTGCTCTTATTCCCATTTTACAGATGAGGACACTGAGACCTAGATAGGTTTAGGAGCTTACTGAAGGCCACACACTGGGTTAGTGGCAGAGCTGGGATTAGAACCCAAGTCTGCTGACTCGCAGGCCTAGGCTCTTTCCACTTCTGTGTAGTATTAACTTTTGCAGAAAAGAGAGAGAAGGAGGGACGGGAGAGGGAATAATTCTGATAAGACTCTTTATCCCTGTAGGAACTCCAATAAATCATTCAAATCAATCGAAAGAATTTGAGTGCTTGCCATGCAGGATACTTTACTAAGTGCTTGGGAAAGTGTAATAAAACAGAGTTGGTAGACCTGTACTCTGACCGCAAAGAGCTTATACTCCTGGCCCTTGTTGGGTAGTAGCTCTGCTAACCCTGAAGCACCTCAGGACTGGGTTGCCTTGTTCGAGGAGTCCGAGGCATGTGCTGCTTGGCCCCTTTGAGCCTTTCCTGTCCAGATTCCGGTCTTATTTTGTCAGTTTAGCCTCAAACGATCAGGATCTCATTCCTCGTCACTGTATATTTACCATAAGCACAGCTTCAAAAGCTCCTCCCTAAACTGTAAGTTCCTTGTGGGTAGGGATCATGTCTACCACATCGGTTACACTGTACTCTCCCAGGCACTGAATACAGTGCTCCACTCAATGTAAGTGCTCAATAAATAGCACTGATGAACTGATTCAGAAGTGCCAAGGAAGAGGCAAAGAGACGGCTGGTCTTCTTTTCCATTAACAACCTCCAGTGGAGGTTGACTATACCTTCATCTGGAGCCTTAGAATGCTTCTGAAGCAGCGTGGCTTAGTGGATACAGCACTGGGAGTCAGAAGGACCTGGGCTTTAAGCCCAGCTCTGCAGCTGTCTGCTATGTGACCTTGGGCAAATCACTTGAATTCTCTGGGCCTCAGTTACTTCATCTCTAAAAAGGGGATTAAGAGTATGAGCCCCATGTGGGGCGGACTGTGTCTAACCTGATTAACTGTATCTACCTCAGTACTCAGAACAGTGTTTGGCACTTAGTAAGCACTTAACAAGCACTATATTATTACCGTTATTATTATTCTCCTGACCTGGCACTCATGCTCATTTATATTCTTGTCAACATATATTCTGGAAAAACACAGCGGTATAGTAACCTTTGCCCAAGTGTTCTAATTCAGCGAAAGGATTGTTACCCAAACAAATGAATCAATTCTGGGAAACTCTAAATGTCAGGAGAAGCAAACTAATTATATCAGAGTGGCTTATTTTTACTTTCAATAAGGTAAATACAATGTCCAGTTCTTCAATCGGCCACAAACTCTTCAGTCTATCAAATACTAGACCCCTTGATAAGGCTTGACACAGTCATATCAATCTCTCCTTTGGAGAGGTGTTTTAAAAGTAGATTGTATTTTGAAACATCTTTTAGAATCAGAAATATTCAAGTCAGTATCTAATGTTTTCATGATATGGAATGATCTAATTTGATGTTATCTTGTTCCAAATCAAGCAGCAACTCTCTGAAGCCATCATAGACTTTTTGCTTATGAGAACTTCCAACCTCATGAATATTTTCTGATAAACGCAATTATTTCTAGGCGTTTGCAACAGCATTTGAGGGTATTGTGGAACCATTTAACCAAAGCATTTTCTCTGTCCATAAATGCAATTTCCTAAAGCTGGTGCAGAGTGAGTTTGGGTCAGGAATATTCAAAAACTGTACATATTATTTAGAAGGCCCAATTGTACTTCTGTTCTTATTAATGGAAGCTTTACTACCCTTATAAATTGTTCTTGCTCTGCAACTTGTCTTGACAATCAATGTTCCATTTATTCCGCATCTGTATATGTGACAGATCCACTCCCATTATGTGGGTTGTTTTTAAATAGATCTACTCTAGTAACTTTTCAAAACATCCTGGGATTTATAAAAAAACAGTCATCTTTAGAAAAAGAGTAGAGAGGTTTAATCTTTTTCCAGAGATGGTTTTCACATGCAATTTTCCTTATTTGTAATGACTGAAATGAAAGGGCATTTGAACCTATTTCATCACAAACATACACATACGCACTGAATTTTAAAAGGAAGGTTCTATTGTAAGAATCCCTTTATAACCAAATCCTCACAGGGCCAATTTAAATCTTAAGATGGCTTTGGCATGGACTGTCCTGAACAGACACCAGATTCCCGTTTATGGGGCCACTAGTCTACTATTTTCTCCCAGGCCCTCCCCCAGGAACCCTGATAATCTCCCATCCAGTTCTGCCCGTCCTCCCAACCCACTGCATCCCTGGTGTGGGTTATAGAATTCCCCCCACTCCAGCAAGCTTGGGAGGAGGGTGACGAGGCCAGACAAGAGTCACATGAGACCTGGGATGACAGCTGTCAGTAGGGCAAATCCAGGAAAAAATCATGAGCCACTAAGGAAGACATATCCTTCTTTGGAAAGAAAAAAAAAACCCTCTCTGCCCTAAAACTCACTAATGTTTTTCAGTTCTTTCAGCTAATCTTCTTTCTATCATTAATGGCTAATGAGGCAGGTTCTGCAAATTTGTTTCAACCTGAGGTTTGTTTTGCTCCCTGAAGTCTCAGCATATGCCATAGAAAGTCATCATAACCTGGCTGGAACCATTTGAAAAATGATTTAAAGCCCGGTGTGTTTTTAGTTCTGGAACATAAGCAAGGACACCATGACTCACAATGGACAATTAGGAACCAGTTCCTAATTGAAAACATGTTTGAGAACTGAAATCCAAATGTTGGTGGTTTGAATTTTCTACTCAAAGTGTAGGACTTAGCCAGGATTCTTGTACTAATATCAATACATGATCCTTGAATACTTTCTGAGACTGACGTCCCTACCCACATCTTGGCTGTCCTTATATAAACCTAGGTTTGCTCCAGTATGACTTGTGCTTTGTGTGGCTTCATCATGATTTTTAAATCATATTACTTCATGCCATAACACTTTAACATTTTATAGATTATGTCCATTTTTGTAAATTGAGGGGAGAAAAGCGACCCAAATAATCCAAGATTGAACATCCCTATTAATTATAATTTGCAACTCAATTTGGGGCGGGGGGAATTACTCATTTTAAATGCAAAGAAATACATTCAACCTTATAAGCCACTCACTTAGTTAAAGTTTTTAACACCTTTAAAAAAAGTTTCATTATTGAATTCCTTCTCGTAACTAAGAAGTCCCTCTGAGAATGCAGAGGGATTTTTCTGTTTATACATTTAAAAAATCTTTTCCTTAGAGCCCAGTCCCACTGATCTCATGGAGATACTTCTCTTCCACTTCTTACCTCTCTCTCTGCTAGTAATCAAGCATGCAGTCATAGAGCAGGTGAAGGTGGATGTTTTTACTTTTAAACTGCTCCAATGTATGAACTATTCCAGGTTATGGTTCAACCCATGCCTGACAGAATTCCTAGGCCAATTGGAGTAGTAAAATGGCAGCATCCATTTAATGCAAAGTTTCATTACCTTGGCTAAAACTACAATATCAGAGAGTAAGTTTGGGAAGAATAAAAGTGTTTTGTTTGAGAAACCGCTCTTTCACATTCAGCTTATCCTTCTCCCAGTGGACATCGTAAAGACTCTCGTTAATATAACTCTAGCAAAAGGTCATTTATCAGAGTGAATTTCACCCAAAAAATCACCTGCGGTAACTCAAAATTTCTCTACTGTAGTGGAAAGGATCTCTTAAATCCCCCTCCCCACTATAAGTTATGTCCACCCAATTGTTAAAGTGATAAGATTTCCTGAATTGGATGGAAGGGCCATCTTTTAGAGGGCTTCATCCTGCCTCAAAAGGGCCTAGAGTAGGATCCGTTAGAGTTCCCAGCTGAAAACAGGGTATCAGGAGGGGATATAATGTGGTGGCCAGGGCACAGCAATGGGGTGGGGGAAGAGGAGGGAAAGGAAGGGGGTAAGGAGTGATGGTGGAGAGGAGGATGAAGCTCCTGCTCCTCCTTCCTACTTGGCAACAGTTCCTGCTGCCAAAATGACCCATCTTCAGCCTTTCCTTGGACCCTCAGGTGTGGGACAGGGACAATGCAACCAGCCGCACCAGAAAACCCAGCTTTGGTTGGGCTGGAAGGTGGTGGAACTATTAGCAACTGTGAAAGAGGAGGATAATAGCAACAACAACAATGAATCTTTTCGTTAACTCTTCTAGAATGATTAGTAGTTAATAGCATTTATTAAGTGCTGGGAAATAGTACTTAGGCTGGAATTAGGTACGATTCCGTTCGCTCAGGGCACTCCCTACTTAAGAATCTTCTCTCCCCCTTTCCTTCTCTGCCTTTCTCGCTCTCTCCCTATGCTTTCTCCTTTTAGTCATTTAATTGTATTTATTGAGTTTAGCCATTACTTCAAGCTTTCTATCATTACTGCCTAAGCAGGCAGGATCTGCAAATTTATTTCAACCTGATGTTTGTTTTGCTCCCTGAAGTCTCACTCTGTGACATAGAAAGTCATCATAACCTGGCTGGAACCATTTGAAAAATGATTTAGAGCATGGTGTGTTTTTTAGTTCTGAAACATGAGCAAGGACACCATGACTCGCAATGGAAGATTAGGACCCAGTTCCTAATTGAAGATGTGTTTGAGAACTGAAATCCAAATGTTGGCGGTTTGAATTTTCCATTGTCCAACTTTTTTTTCTCTCTCTCTCTCTCTCTTCTTCCACTCCTTTTCAGCCCTATCTCATCTTGAACCCTAGAGAATCTAGACACTTTATTTTATAACTCATTTGGGATGATTCTTCAACAATCTTCTTTGGCAGCAAATAAAATGACTAAGGACCACATTTCCAGAGCTCAGTTTCCTCCATTGCAGTTTGCTTCCCTAGGAAAAGAAGTGAGAAGGTGGTAGCAAGAAGGAGAACAGGAATATTTACCCACTTCTATTGGACAAGTGGGTAAGTGGGTCCCTGTAAGGGTGTAGAAAACGAGTTGCAAACTGCACTGGGTAAGTATCCTCTATTCAGTAGCTGCAGGGGTCTACTTAGTGTCTAAAGTGGGCTCCTTTAAAAATCAGCCCCTTTGTAAAAAAAAATTTTACCATCTGCAACTAACAGCCAAATTAATATCTGTCTTTTAATTTTCATGCAAAATAACTTTCATGCAAATTAAATTAGAATTGAAACAAACATTTCATCATTTTAATTCATTAGGTTTCCCTGAATGCATATAGAAATAAACCTAATTAACTCTCGCATATCAAATTCAGATGCAAAGGAGTGAACAGCTTGTAAATCCCTAAAACAAATTTCAGTTTTGCCTAGAAAGTAGTACAAATATGAATCAATCAGCACCACATTTTTGGTTAATAACATTAAAGGATAATAATGGGACTAAGAGTATTACCCCTTATTTTCTTCCTTCCTCCTCAATCATGCCTTTCCAATTTCCTTTTCTTGCTGCTCTTCCTCTACTTCCTCTTTACTTATGGGTGTTCAAATCAGGCTCATTCCGGGTCCGAGGCTCTTCTTGCTCTACGTCTATTTGCTTGGGAAGGTCATTGGGAAACTTGCCTTCAGCTGCCACTGCTATGCCACAGAATCCCAAATATGCATCCCCAGACTGACCTCTCTCGCACCCTTTACAACCTCATATCTCCTCCTGCTTCTGGGACATCTTCATCTACAGCATCATTATCACTGTCAACAATATTTACTGAGCACCTATGGGGCCCAGGATACTGTAGTAGCCACTTAGAGCATACAGAAAAAAGTAGAAGACATGATTTCTGCCTTTTAAGGAGCTGGTATATAACCTGCTGGCAGCTTCAACTCAGAATTTAATCTTCTTTCTGGGCGGGTCCAAAGAGAAGACGAAAACCACTGAATATTTATAGTAATCAGGGGTCATTTCCCTCACCTATAACAGGAAGCTCCATAAGGACATTCTGGTCTCTCATCACCATCATCTTGACTTGCCTCGTCCGCATCTTCGTAATCGCTATCTCCAGGATGGCTGAACTGTCGGAAATGGACAGGATTTTTTCTGTGAAGTAAGCAGGAGAACATGAAACATTTCAGTGGACCTTTAAATCCACTAAAATGCAGCTTCTTGCAAAATGTCCCGCTCTACTGTACTAGATGTTTGTGCCATTCTGTTGAACTAGTAATTTTATATCACTTCACCAGTTCACAACTCTTTGGTTTAGATTGGCACAGGATAGCTTTAGGATGGGTGAAGGACCTTGGGGTCTCTTTGCAAACATGATTTTACAGGCTATTAAATGCTGAACAGCTTAAGAGGCTTTGTAAAGCTAGAAGCTTGAAATTACAGCTAATATGCCTGAGTTTCTGGAAACCAATAAGAGGTACTTCAACATCCACCCAGTTTCTAGGAATATTTGACTACAATACACTCATCTGCGGTAATACAAATGAGAGTTTTACTGAAAATAATTGAAGATAAGCACTGTGACAAAGATAAAAATTAATCCAAGTTGGAAATTTTGACTAGCCCATAGACCTTAAGGTTATCAACAATTACGCCCACCCTGATCAAAACAATGAATCAAGAGACCACCAAGAATACCTGCAGCCCTATTTTACCTGTAGCAAGTCTTCCCATACATGCAAGGTATTCTGCAATGCTTCTTTTCCTGAACACTTTGAGGAACAGTTCTGTTTGGAGCTGAACTAGAAGCTTCAGGGTCTGGATTTATTAATTCAGGATCAAGGTCTTGGGTCTCAATCTGAGAAGCGTGTGATGGAGATGACTTGTTCTCATGACACTCAGGATTTCCAGAATGTCCCCTTGGGTCACTTCTGTCCATCTTACTTGCTTCTGTGCAGTGCTTGCCTTTAGAATCTAGTGTGTGTTCGGCATCATCACCGTTGGGCTCCCAGTCAAGTCTCGCCAAAGGACTTTCACTTCTCGGTGATTCAGCCTCGGCAGTATTCACCTTGGCTTTATGTGCTGTCCCTGAAACTGGTCTAACTACTTCCTGTGTGGGGGAAAAAATACAAGGCCAATCCTCATCAAGTGCGTTTATTATATTTAACCAGTAATTAATGTGAACAATGAACTGTACTGGATGCTTAGGGTACCTGCAGATGAAATATAAAATGCAATCCCTGTCCTTGAGAAGCTTGGAGTCTAATGGAAAAGAGATAAATCGACCAAACCGCAATTAATAGAGGGTGAGAACAGACTGACAAAAAAAGCAAATGGATAAATAACACTTGAGAAATACATATTTGAGGGCCAATTGGAGTTTTTTTATGGAGGGATATGCACTCTTAATGGTGTTTTAGAAAAATGCTACGCACATATGTAATGTAAGGTAGACTAAAGAGGGAAGAGGATGGGAGTGGGCAGGTCAGTAAGCCATCATATCATATCCTGTCTGGATTCCTGCATCAGCCTCCTTGCTGACCTCCCAGACACATGTCTCTCCACACTCCAGTCCATACTTCACTCTGCTGCCCAGATCATTTTTCTACAAAAACATTCAAGGCATGTTTCCCCACTCCTCAAACTCCAGTGGTTGCCTGTCCACCTCCGCATCACACAAAAACTCCTCAACATTGGCTTTAATGCACTTTGTCATCTTGCCCACTCCTACCTCACTAACTACTCTCCTACTACAACCCAATCCATATACTTTGCTCCTCGAACGTTAACCTTCTCACTGTGCCTCTATCTCATCTATCTCACCGCTGACCCTTTGCCTTTGTCCTGACTTTAGCCTCGAATGCCTTTCTTCCTCAAATCCGACAATTACTCTCCTCCCCTTCAAAGCCTTATTGAAGGCACATCTCCAAGAGGCCTTCCCTAAACCCCCCTTTCCTCTTCTCCCACTCCCCTCAGCACTGTCCTGACTTGCTTTCTCTTTTCATCCCCCCCAGAGCCCCACAACACTTATGTAAATATCTGTAATATGTCTGTTTATTGTTGTATTGTCCTCTCTCAAGCGCTCAGTACAGCACTCTACACACAGTAAGCACTCAAATATGAATGAATGAAGGTTGAAGTGAAATTAATGCAGAGATGCACGGAGTGAAGCAAGAAAACTAAGCAGAAAATAAAAAAGGACCTGGAATATGATTTCAAAGACCCAAATGGGCCAAAATTCAGCAGTTGTAAAGAGTTCTTTTAGCTCTGCAGTTAAGTATGCTTGGCTATAATTTCTAATGTTCATTTCAATTCTATCAAATTATAGTGCATAAATTCAATTGTATCCCAATTAACCAAGTCCCTGGCCTACTGTAATTATCCCCAAGAGGATACCTGAGAAAGGAAAAAAAAATTACCTCTGAACTGAGACTTCCTTCGAGTTCCTGTTCAACCACTCTTAATTTCTTCCCCTGATCGCTTTCATTTTCTTGAGCGTCTTCTAAATCTGATAAAGGCAATCGCTTTCTCCCCGGCTGTTGAGAGACTGGAACACTTCTTCCTTTTCCTTTCCCTTTAGTTACTCCAGTACCTTCCAAAAATAGAAAAAGAGAAATCATGAAATAGAGTAATATATATTGTATTAGCTCCTCATTTTTGTTACCACTACATTGATTATTTATAAAGCTTGTCAAATATTATTGCAATTTTTAATAGCAAGAGGAAAGAATTTAAACTTCAGATTGGTCTAAAAATAGATCTACAGGGTGAATGCTTTACAATGGAAAAGCTCTTAATCCAGTAACTACAATGCACTTCATAATCCTTAATTATGATCCCCATTCCCTTGGCATTAAGATACAATATTCTGTCTGTAGATTAAGACCTAATTGGGACAAGTAACCTCCATAAATTCCATCAGTTAAGACATCTGGCAGATACCATGCAATCAGATCATACACAGTCCCTGTCCTACATGAGGCTTAAGTTCTAAGCGAGAGGGAGAACGGTATTGAATCCCCATTTTACAGGTGAGAAAACAGATGCAGAGAAGCTAAGGGATCTGCCCAAGGCCACACAGTGGGCAACTGGTGAAACTGGGATTAGAACCCAGGTCTCCAGGATGGCCAGTCCTGTGTTTCTTCCATCGGGCCACCCCTATTAGTGCCACGGGACAGTAATTTCTTAAGCACAGAGAGAGGAGAACCAGTAGTATTAAGTGCTTACTGCAAGAGTCCTAGCCAGTTAACACATCTCCCAAAGGGTTTAATTTACACTAAAGCAATAGCGTGCTCAGGATCTTGTCCAATTCGTGCTTTAACCAAATATAATTTAAAGCAAAACTAAATGTTAACTATTCTAATAAATCTACTTTAATAATAGGCACTGTTCCCGTCCACCCAACTGAGCTCAGATGGGGGCGCTGTAGAGGACAGTCGTGGCACTGGAGAGAAACTTGTAGAGAGGAATAGGAAGCAGTTCTGCAAGCTGATCTCCATTTAGCCTCTGCTGTTTGGCTTCCATGGCAGTGCCACTGAGGAAGAGTAGGGCCAGGGAAAATGAGGGAGAGATGGCAGCAAAGAACAGGTGAGGCAAGAAAAGAGGAAGGCAAAGGGGACCTGGAGAACTAGAACACAGATGTCCCGTTTTCCAGCAGTGTGCTCTTTCCACTAGACCAACTACAGGACTCTGTCTTTACTTATCCTAAAAAATAAGGCACTTTCTATAGAAAAAGAGAAAGGGGAACAGAAAAGACTACAAAAAAGGGGACAAAGGAAGCTAAATGAATAAAGCAAAATGGGGTGCAGATTCCAAATTTCTCCAGCGCTAACCTGACTCTGATCTTAAGATGAATCCCTAAACTTTGTTATATGAGAATGGAAAAGAAATTATACCACTCGTCCTTTCTAACAGTGTGGGGGGGGGTGTGTCCATCCCTTTCGTCCTGTTCTCTCTAGTGAGGTTATTTCTGGTCCTCCTTACCACATCTTAAAGAAAAGGCAAGTGGAGAAAAGGAAAAAAATGATCTTTCTATGTGTCTATTTCTCGTGCACCGCCAGGAGGTTTCTTTTCTTTTCATTTTGTTTGCTTGGTGGTGCAGAAAGGAGGAGGAGGAATGTCTGGGACAGTAATTCTAAAGGACCCTGGGGATGGCTTGATGATGAATGGATATTGATTTTTAACACTGTTAGAACAATAAAGATCAGTCCCCGGCAACAGTTAAGAAACTCCATAGGATTTATGATTACATGGTGATGTGTGGTTTTCTCCCTTGAAAACTATTAAGAATTTCAGCAAAGGCACCTCAATTCACAAGTAGAAAGGGTAATACATTTTTTGGTGTGTATGTGAGACAGTGTAACTCAACTATGGCTTAACTTCTCCCAGGTGGCTAATTCTGTTTTAAAGAACAGCAGGAGGTAACCCTCAATTTAAATAAAATTAGAACCTCAGTGTATATTAGGCACTCGCATGCACACATATACATGAAGCTCAACATATTCCAATCACTGATTGAGAAAGCAACCTCCCTCTGCCCTCCCCTAGTATCCTCTAGAAGCAGGTTTATCTTTGCTTCAGGCAGAGAAAAACGATTTGGTCCAACCTGCTTTGTGCTGCCATCTTCTCCCCAGCTCCCTCCTTGAGCCCTTGTCAGCAGCGTGCTACGGAGAAATCGGAACGGAAGCAAAGGGGAGACACCCCTAGGTACCAAGACCAGCTCTGTTCTACCAACGCGGGAAGCAGCGTTGGCCTCACTACAAAGATTTAAGTCAGACAGGCTTAAATATTCTTTTAGGAGAGAGGGAGGGAGGAGAAGCCCCTGGTCTTTTGTGAATTACGTTTCTAAGCTGGTAATGCTATTTAATGGGATTTTATTATGCAGACAAGCTGGTGGGTAAAGTTAAAAACTTAATTACCTTTGGCTAATGAAAAAGTGGCCCACTTCATTTAAAATGCTATTATTAGACATATGGTAAAATTTTTGACAAAAAACAACCTAGTACCTAATGTTCAAAATTATGGGCAAATCAGCTGAAAATCAAATTAGCTCTTTTCCTATCGGCAAATCTTTATTTTTGTCTTTTTTGAGCAGTAGTTTGCTCTAAAAGGTTTATTCACTTTGGTTCTACATCATTACATTGAACATATGACAGCTTGAATATATTTTCTTCCTCATGACAACCAGCTATCACCTTCTACTTGTCAGAGGTGCTGATGAAAATGGCACTTTTTCTTGGGAGGGTTGTGAGACAGAAATTAGATAATCTGGACAGAGACAGCAATGTAAAGCAAGTCATCCTTAAATGTAGCATGGTATATTTCCACTGAACTACCTGCAAGCCAATCACCAAATCTCTCTCTCTTGCCCTATATCTCCTCCAATCTCCAGTCCTGCATCTCCTCTTACCTCCATGACATCTCCAATTCGATGGCCCACCAGCATCTCAAATTCAGTATTTCTAAACCAGGAAGGAACTTTCCCCCTAACTTTTCCACCTCGGTCAAAAACACCACAATTCTTCCTGTCCCGAAAGCCTACAACCTCTGTGCCATCCTAGACTTTTTGACCTCTTTCCACTCTCACATTCAATCTACAGTCAAATCCTGTCAGTTTTTCTTACTCATCACCTCTCAGATCCCACTCTTTCCTCTCCACCCAAACTGGTACCACCTTGGTACGAGTTCATCATATCAATCAGTCAATGGCATTTATTGAGGTTTACTAGATGCAGAGCCCTGTACTAAATGAATGGGAAAGTATTAACACAACAGAGTTGGTAGGATGTGAACCCTGCTTACAAGGAGCTTATAGTCAACATGGCTAGACTATTCACCAGGCTCCTCGCTGGTCTCCCAGTTGCCAAGGTTTCACCACCTCCACTCTACACTTTTCGTTGCTTCACAGATTATTTTCTTGAACCGTTGCTCATTCCACATCTCTCCTGCCTTCGAAACCCTCCGTTGGCTTTCTCTGTCCCTCTGCATAAAACAAAATTCCTCACAACATGCTTCAAGCTTCTTCTCTAACTCATCCTATGCCTAGGTGCTCGGAGCAAATGCAGTAGGAAAGACCAATGACATACCTGCTCCAGTTCTAGCTATTTGTATGTATAGATTACATATTAAAACCCACATATCTATAAGGGAAAGCATGAGATATTGCCTCAAAATCATAAACAGAAAGATATGACAAAAGGTGGAAACTAATGGGTTGATTTCAACTATTCTACAAATTTCTTGGCAGTGGATAAAAACTGCAGCTCACACTTGCACCAAGCACTTTGTAGTAGCAGGACTGGTGTGGGGGCGGGGGGGGGGGGGGTTGTTTTCCAGAAAATGACACACCAAGTATTAGTTTAAAGATGAGGGAGGGCACAAACTCACTTGCGTTGGTTGGTGTAGTTGAGGGGCTTGGAGCGTTTAGATCTTCCTGCAGCATCCAAGCCGGAAGGATCCGTTTCCTCTGGATGGGGTTTGGCTCAACACTGCTGATTCCCACAAGAGACTGAAGAAGCATCCTTGATTAATACCACAATATCGATAATGTATCCTTCCCCTTTCCCTTAAAATTCAAATCCATATATTTTAAAAAGCATTATAAGAAAAAAAAAATCCATCTTCAGCTGATCGACATTTGCTAAATGTTCGCCTGTAAATCAAGGAATTTCAAAATAATTTTATCTAATGGTATTGGACTATATGACTCTTGCCCTTGGAAATTTTTAAAAGATTCATCTGAAGCAAGCAGAGGCAGTGCAGTGAAAGCAAAACACTACTCCTGCACGGATTTAAGGAGTTAATGGGGGGCAACTGGTATAACCAGGCCTGATATCTGGGTTCCAGATGATAGCGGGTGGAGGAAGCACAGGCAGATCAGCAAAAAGTTGAGCCCATGTAGGCCTAGCTAGGTTAATAATAATTCTACTAATAATAATTAGGTATTAATGAAGCACTGACTATACCTGCCAAGTGCTACACTAAGCACTGGAGTAAATACAAGATAATCAGGGTGGACACAACCTCTGTTCCAAATGGGGTTCAGAGTCTAAGTTAGAGGGAGAATGGGAATTTATTCCCCATTTTACAGATGAGGAAATTGAGGCACAGAGAAGCTAAGTGACTTGCCCAAGGTCACACAGCAGGCAAGGTGCAGAGCCAAGATTATAACTCAAATCTCCTGATTCCATACTTGTGCTTTTTCCACTATACCACCCGGCTTTTCCGGATCTCAATCAACCCATCAATCAGTGGTATTTATTGAAAGCAGTTCACTGCAGTTCACACTCGCACTATGCACTCTGTACAATGCAGAGAACTGTTCTAAGCACTTGGGAGAGTACAAGAGAAATGAACAGACACATTCCCTGACCATAATGACCTTATCTCATCTGGTTTTTCTTTTATGGAGCCTTGATACACCAAACGGGATCTGCGCTGAGGATAAACTGGAGGCAGCTTAGGCCTCGCTTCCAGAAGGCACAGTACAGATTTGCAGTAGATGTTGCTGGCTCGCTTATGGTCTGGTTGGGCATCAGGACACTGTGGTCCAGAGCCAGACCAAGTCCTGGGTTTCTGACCTGTGCAAGGCCAGTTACTGTGGCTGGACGGGCATCCCTTATGCAGAAGATAAATCCAGCTAATTTTCTAAAATAAAGGCAATTCCCAAGGTCGGTAGTCTGACCCTATCCTGCTTGCAACCAAAGTAGTTATGTTCATTAAAAAGGTGGATATTTGTTACCTATTAGGAAATTAGATATAGTTTAGTCACGGAAAAGAAGATATAAACGTTGTTCTGTAGGTTGATGTAATCGCTAAGAATTGGGCCAAACCTAGCTAGGTAAAGACACAGAGATAAAGTTAATAAGCCTGCATCCCCAGACCTTCTCCTTGGATATCTTGTGTATAATTCGGCTAGTCACTTCTGACTCCAAGAGGCAAGTTAAGTCTCTTACGGGTTTCCTCCAAGAAGAATACCGGGGACACGTAGAAACTGGTTCCAGAGCTACACTCTCCCCTTCTGTAGAGACAGCCTGATGGATAAGGCTAACTATAGCAGTATACCCACCTCACGGCAAGGTTAGTTTGTTCTTTGCTAAGCCCTGGGGTGGACACAAGATAATCAGATCAGATACAGTCTCACATGGTGCTCCCAAACTAAGTGGCAGCTAGCATAGGCATATTACCATTTTATCGGTGAGGAAGCTGAGGCACGGAGAGGTGTAGTGACTTGCCCAAATCCATACCGCAGATTAGTAAAGGAGCTGCGGAATAGAACCCAGACATCTTCACTCCCAGATCCTTGCTCTTTTCACTAGGCATACTGCTCCCAAGGTGAATTCCTTATTCCCAAGCTTAGCAGTCCCTTTCTCATCACCAGGGGAGAACGGCCAGTAGAAGCCCATGGACAAAACCCAGCAAGACAATCTTGGACCACATTCGCTTAACACGGTTACTCTGAAATCAGGTCCACTTGGATCTGACCCCACTTTTCTTGTCAGCTCCCAAATCCCAGTTCCCAAACCATGGTAGAATTGCGATCAAATGTCAAATGCTCTCACCAAACTATTAGAGGCCGTTTCTTCTGTCCCCTGGAGGCCTGCATGTGCTCTCTTAGCAGTATTTTTACTGCAAGACAAGGACGACTCCACCCGAGGACCAGATGACAGGCTAATAGGCAAATTATTTAAGGGGGACTCAGGCGCATCATTCAGTAGGTCATCTTCATCAAGGATTGGACTGTTTCTGTTAAATGAAAATGCATTTATAAACATGGATTTCATCCTCCTGCCCAAACTTCCTCTATTCCAACTTTCCCGGTAGACCACATCATCACTCACACTGGCTTACAAATTCACAATCTTGAACTGCTAAAGGTGCTTCCTCGATGTTGTTCCCCCTTCCCCTCCTCCCTTATAATCACCATCTGGTCCTCAACTAACCAATCAATCAATCATATTTATTGAGTGCTTACTGTGTGCAGAGAGTGCTATACTAAGTGCCTGGGAGAGTTCAACCCAACAATAAGGAGTCCTCCTCCAAGAGGCCTTCCCCAAATAAGCCTTCTTTTCCCCGGTTCACTCTCCCTTCTCTGATATCTATGCACTTCAATCTGTGACCTTGGGACACCTGATATTTGTCCCAACCCCATAGCATTAATACATGTACCTTTAAGTTATATATTATAAATTACTGATTTATTTATATTAATTAATGTCTGTCTCCCCCTTTAGACTGTAAGCTTGTTATGGGCAGGGAACACGTCTGCTAATTCTGGTGTATTGTACTCTCCTGAGCTCTTAATACAGTGCTCTGCACATAGTAAGTGCTCAATAAATACGACTGATTGAACAATATAACAGACACATTCTCTGCCCACATGTCACCTACCAGGTGGACCTTTCTAATAGCCTCTTTAGCTGCATAACATCTATTAAAATGCCAGAGGATACCATTCCCCTCCCCAAAAGTCTCTTTTGTTTTCCCATTGCTTTTCTCATCAAACAAAAATTCCGGGAGCATCAATCAATGAATTAAGAGTATTTAAATGCCTTCTGGAGATTAATCTCTGTGTTAAGTGCCTGAGAAAGGACAACAATACAAGACACAAATTAGAAAGGTAGAGCATTCAGAGACCAGAGCTTGCTTCACGAAAGTTCCACTGGCTAGATCTGCACGAATCCCAACCTCCACTCCCAATTTGAATCCCTATTTACTATACAGGGCAACCTAAATCAAATCCAAACTGCTTCATATTTTTGTAACAAAAAGTAACTTGTGAGGATGTTCAGAACCTAGATAATGGCAGCCTGAATTGACCGTATTGAATCCTAAAATATACTCCCCGAATATGCTGCTTTATTTTTAGATCTGACATAGCTTGTGCTAAAAACAGTCTATGCATACCACAGGTAATTTCCCCAAAATAAGAGAAACCTCATAAAACACAAATTAAAGTGCTTTAACATTGCTCCAAAGAGCTTACAGTCCATATTCCTTTTCTTACTCAGACAGCATCGTGATTTCTACCTTGAACAATGCCAAATGTATATGCACTACCTTCCCTCCAACACCATACCATTTTACCCTCCTACCCAGATAGGTGAGTGTTGTCAGAAGAACATTTCCTAATTCCTCAACAGCATTCATGCTCCAACACACAATGAAAACGCAAGCTATCTCAGAATGGCTTGAATCAAGAAAAATCGTGGCACCTCACTGAAATTTCTAATCTGATCGAAATGATTTTTCCTTGTTTCAAGAGATGGGTCATTAGTCATATTAAAGGATAATAACTTATACTTCAAAAATGATCAGTACAGAAAGTTTCATCCCCAAGGCTCAACTACCAATGGTTTTTGCTCCACATCCAATGCCTGACATGAGTTTTTAAAAAAAGAAGATAATAATCAATGATCACTGCCAGCTTCAAAGCTAAAATGCCATCTGTACCTCTCATATGTTAACTATCTCTTGGGTTAGCGTTACCCCAAACCACCTTCCTAAATACTCAGAAGCATAAGTCTGAATCAAATTTTTGGTAAGCTTTAATGGAACCCTTAGTGTTATTCTGTTCTTTTTTACTGCGATTCAAAAGACAGTCGGTTTCTTAAGGATTCTCGTAAATGGCTTAATGAAACAGGGTAATTGTATTTTACGAAAATTTGATTTAAACTGAATTCAGCTACTGATGGATGACTCAGTTTTCTCTATTGTATCGAACAGAACGTTTGCTGACCAGCAGCGAATCTCAACAGGTTCTAAGTTTACATAAGAAAGCTAGCAATCAGCACAGACAAATTGCTTAAACATCTACTGGTATTAAGGTTTCAATATAAGGAATATAATCCTAAATTTTTTTAAAAAAATATGAAATTTCTGAACCTTTCTGCCAGGATATAAAAATAAAAAGAAATAAAAACTGGGCAATTCAGCCGAATGTTTGTTCTCAAACAAAACTTGTCCAGGATTGCATCTGTTTTGTAATAAGCCCTCAATCAAATTCTTTTTTTATGTTGTTTTTGACCCACTAAGATGACTTTTTAAACAACAAAATATAAAATATTTCTCACCTTACAAAATCAGAGGTTGCTAACCTTTAGACATATTTTAACTACCTAATTTGGAAAGAGCACCATACAAGATCAAGAGAGAAAGAGGAGGACCTACAATGAAGAGTCCTAGACAAACTGCCCACAGACCCACAGTTCTCTGGCCCATCTCACAAGAAGCCCTTCTGTAACATGCTAGAGAAGGAAATGGGCACAATTAAGGTTTCTATTCCTGCTGGGAGAGGTTTTTGTAGATGTTCTAAGTTTCAGGAGCTAACAGTAGGGGAATTAACAAAGGTTCCTGGAAAAGTTAAGTGCAAGGAGGAAACAGTACCTCATTTCTTTTAAAGGATTAATGTATCATTTCCTAGATTTACCTATTCCTTATTCTATGAATTATTTTTGTCTTGAAAAGCAGAGCTAGAAAATCGTCCTAAAGGATGAGATTAAGTCAAGCATTCCATACCATAAGATAAAGAGGTTCCAGATGCATAAGGAAAAGGTGTTCACTACAATCACCCTTTTACTTTTCCCTCCTCGGCTTCAACTACATTAACTTCTTAAAACTGCCTTTTTTCACTGATGCATTACAAAACTTTAATATCTAAATTCATAAGTCTAGCATACTAAGAGAAAAAAAAGTCACTGAGCTAAATTCCACTTTAAGGCAGAAGTAACTTCAGAAGTATTTTATGAACCAATCAGCTTAGTTGAGCAACTGCAGAACTAACCGTATTATTTATTGCCCTCACTTCAGAATATTCTTACCTTAAAGTGCATTCCATCTGCGAGTGTGTAGAGAGAACCCGGAAAACATATTTATCTATTAACAGGGAAAAACTATCTCCATGATTCAACCAATGCCACTCATTTGTTTCCAACGGCAATAGCTGGCTCTCCTCAGAAGCCTGATGAAAACAAGGATTACTGTGGGTCTGCCAAACAAACAAAAGAAATAAAGGATACACTATAGTACCTTCTCAAAGGATGACTATGGGCTAGAAGAACAACGAATTACAAATAACAGCCGACTCAGAGAGTTGTGAGAGTCCAAAATACCCAGAAGAAAATGTACTTCAGTTCAGAACACAAGAGTGTTTGGGTGAGCAGAGCCATCTGCATATCAGTAAGTCCAGGGCTGGGTTAAGGGGTCCATGGGGCTGAAGCTCAGGGGTCTCCAGCTAAGGCCTGGGGGGAGACTGGACCCCAAACACCCCACACTGTGTGGGCTCCAGCCAAGCAACCTGCCTTTTCCACTCCAGCCCCCACCTAAAGCCTCTCTCAAGTCCGATGGGACCCTATTCTTCCAATAGCTCTCCATTGTGAGGAGGCCTCCCCGGCCCCTTCTCCCTCTAGCAATGGCCAGTTGGCAGGGGCAGCATGTGAGGGGCAAATAGGGGTCATAGTTGCAACTCCCACCAAGCCACCAGCATGGCCAAGGGAGAGGCTCCGCGGATGCCATTCGGTTGGACCCGCGGACGAGACGCCAATGTCGTCATTCACAGTGTGACCTAATGATGTCGCCTGTTGCACGGGCCCCCACAAAATCCATTAATCCCAGCCCCATGTGAGGGTTAACAGACCCTGACTAAACCCTTACAATTTAGAGAAAAAATACCTACTGTTCAAAAGGCACTCTTCCATATGCCATATCCTTTTTCCGAGCCTGGTCTATGGTCCTACTGGCAAGGCCCTTTGGACCTGAGCCATTTTCATTTGCATAATCTACAACAGACCGTGTCTGAGATTTTTTGTCCTTCTGCATCATCATCATCACTAACCTGATGACCCCTCGAACAGGTTTAGAACTAGCGCCGACTCCTTTAAATGAACCTTGGCAGGTAGGCGTTACCTCCCACAGTGCCCAGATCAGATGGTTTCTTAAAGGATGGGAATGAAAAATCATCTTTGAGTTCGACTGTAAATTCCTTGAGCACGGGAATCATATCTAACAACTCTATTGTCGTCTCTCAAGTGCTTAGATCGACACACGGTAAGCACTCGATAAATATAAATGAATGATCAATTCTATCTACCCCAGTGTAGACATAGTATTTGGCACATAGTAAGGGCTTAACAAAAACCACAATTACCATTATTATTATTATTGTATTTGTGAAGCATTTACTCTGTGTCAAGCACTGTTCTAAGTGCTGGGGTAGTTGCCAGTTAATTAGGTTGGGCATAGTCCCTGTCCCACTTGGGACTCACAGTCTAAGTAGGAGGGCACAAGGGAGACTGATTTTTTATTTTTTTTATTATCATTACTATCCTGAGGACAGCGTACCCTCAAAAAAGATATTATGAGAGGCCTAACTGTGGGTTTAAGTAAGGCAAATTATCTCTGGGGTTAATGAGTACAGGCCAGGAAAAGGCAGTCACACTTGGATTTAGTTTATGATTGCTGAACAACTACTGGCTGCTGTGAAAACCTTAGTAAATACCAGGAATTTCTTTGAAAGTAAAGGAGTCTGCGTCATGTAGAATGCAAAATCTACCAATTCAGAGACATGCTATCATGCGGGGAGTGGAATTATGACATCCCGCCAACCTCAGCAGGCAGCCCTTAGGAAGCGGGGCCGACTTGCTCAATGCCAGATGCTTCCGGTGCCTATCGGAGGCTCCCAATCCAAGTGGCACACGATGGGGGCAGAAAACTCCCGGGGGAAATCTCAAGGTTCACTAGTGTGCCCCAACGTAGTTCCTGGCTGTCGATGGCCGCCTTGGGGCTACCTTGAGTGTCTGATCTTAAAAATGACTGGAAAGCTGTAAGGGAAATGGGCATTAACCATGAAATGGAAACCTTACTAGATTCTGTAGAAATCAAGGTTGAAACCAACACTGCCTGGTGGAAAGGGCATGGGACTCAGAGTCAGGAAACCTGGGTTTTGGTCCCGACTCCACCACTTGCCTGCTGGGTGGCCTCAGGCTATCACCTGACTTCTCTGTGTGTCAGTTTTTACATCTGTAAGATGGGGATAAAATACCTTTCCTCCTTCCCTCATGAAATGTGAGCCCCAAGTGGGACAGGAATTGGGTCCAATCTGATTATCTTCTATCTACGTCGACGGTTAGTTAAAAGACAGTAAGTGTTTAATAAATTCCATCCTTAACCGAGACCCATAAAACATCCCAGGCACTGAGACTTGACTGAGAGGTGACCGACAGGGGCATGGCGTGATTGGGAAGGCAGATGTGAAGGTTTCCAGGAATCGGTCTTCCTTGGTTAAAATGGTCCTCAGCTAAAAACAACACTCCTTCAACCTTTCCTAAGAATGCATCCCTAATGCAAAGCAAGAGATAATGTTGATCACTGAGCTCTACAATACTCTGCAAACATTTCCTCGCAATATCTTCTTCAGAGAGATAAGGAGAGAGCCATTGGATAGTTTAGTTTTCTAGAAACTGCTCCCTAAATTACAACAGGAATATGGAATTTGAATCTATTTGTATATTTTTATTTAAACGGTATGTCATTCCAAAAACTTGGGTCAAAAGAAACCTTCCTGATACCAAAAGAAAAAAGCATTTGACGTGAACCGTAAATATTAAAGAACATGTATGGAACTACTGCAGATGGGCAGAGTAAGAGCAAAAAGCCCAGACTGAAAGGAAGTTTTCACTGCAAGGAAGAATCCTTTCCTGGCACACTTTCTAGGAAGAATAAACATTGGCCAAGACCACAGGGGACAAAACAAACCACCACTGGAAAAAATCCTGGAGGATCCAAGTGTTTAATTTTTTTTTCCAAAACAACTTTTCCACGAAGCAAAATGAAGAACTGCAGCTAATTATTGTCATAGCTAGGCAGATCAGTTAAAGTTAGACTTAGGTTGTGGAGAGGGTCTGTTTCTCTGGGAAACTGGGTTCTGGGGGCATTCTCCCGATTAGCTTGGGCATCCTCTCTTTCTTGCGAGTTGCAATAAGGTTTTTTTCCCCAAAAGGATTAACAATTTAGAGTTAATCTCCCCGGAGTAGCCTACACCATAAGAAGGTCTTTGAAGGGAAAGTTAGGTTTAAGTAAGCAGATAAATTCTTATTGCAATCCTGCCTTTTCCTACCAAAACAGAAAACAGATTATGCAGATACAACAGTTCTCCTCAAGTGTTCCAACCCTGCAGGGCCGATCTCTCCCAAAGGACTGGTTAGGTGCGTTCTCGGTTTAACCCAACCCTCCCTTCTCTGCCAGCTTCTCTCACTGATGGTAGGGAACCGTATGTGGACACAGAATACCACAAGACAAAAGAAGCATTTTTTTTCCCATAAAAAGAGAAGCAGCATGGCTCAGTGGAAAAAGCACGGGCTTTAGACTGTGGGCAAGTCCCTTAACCTCTCTGTGCCTCAGTTATCTCATCGGGAAAATGGGGATTAAGACTGTGAGCCTCAAGTGTGACAACCTGATTACCCTGTAACTACCCCAGCGCTACCCCAGCACATAGTAAGCACTTAACAAATACCAACATTATTAGTAGTAGTATTAAAAAAGCCACTTCCTTTCCTTGAACACAAAACTTTAGGGAAATGGACATTAACTGTGAAATGGATACCTTACTAGATTTTCTTTATAAATCGAGGTTGAAACCAACACAAAACGGAAATTGCGCAAGAACAAAAAAACCTAGAAAAAAAAAAATTAGCCCCATTTCAACTACTGGAGCTTATTATTTGGACACTTGCTTAGCCCTAATATTGAGGACTCTGTTAGACTGTCCCTTTGTCATTTGTTCAATTTATTTACATGCCAAAGCAACAAAATCGGTGGGTTTGGAAATCTACCATCTCCTCCGGCAGTGGCAGAAATCAGTGGAGAAGGCGAGTGAAGAAAGGGGAGAAGCAGAGTCGGGCCTCTCAGGGTTTGTCCTCGACAAACATCCCCCTTTTCCCCTCTCTGAGCTCCATCCCCCCCCAAGTCGATCTGTTTTATTTATCTATTTTGATGCAGTTGATGCCTGTCTGCTTGTTTTATTTTGCTGTCTCCCCATTCTAGACTGTGAGCCCATTGTTGGGTAGGGATTGTCTCTATCTGTTGCCGAATTGTACTTTCCAAGCGCTTAGTACAGTGCTCTGCACACAGTAATCGCTCAATAAATACGATTGAATGAATGTTTTCCCTCACCCCTCTCTATCCCAATTTTGGCAACTGGTCAGGGGAGACATTCTGTAGGTGGGCAGTCCCTAGGCTATCATCAATAGCCGAGTTATAAGACTCCTAAGACAGTAAACACATTGAAATCTTGTCATCACCAAAGAAACAAAAGCTGGCCGTTCTTTTTAATTTTTTAATGGCACTTATTAAGCACATATTATGTGCCAGACACTGTACTAAATGCCGGACAGCTTATCAGGCTGGACTCATTCCATGTTAGCCTTAATCCCTACTTTACAGATGAGGTAACTGAGGCACAGAGAAGTTAAATGACTTGCCCAAGGTCACATAGCAGGTACATGGGCAGAGCTGGGATTAGAAACTAGGTTCTCTGACTCCCAGGTTCATGCTCTTTCTACTTAGGCCACACTGCTTAAAAAAAAAAAATTCCAAATGTTTCCAAAATTGAGAAACTCAATAGACTAACTTGTAAAGAAGAAAAACGGGGAAGAAAAAACAAATCAACAATCGAGTTACCGGTTTGATTCGAAGTTGATCGCCTACCACCTCCAGTATGGCATGTCTTCTTGATACTTTTCTGTCTGCTATCTGGAGGGACGAAATAACGTTATTGGACATGCGCTTCATTAAAGACCGCCTAAAAACAAAGACAAGTATAGAACAGGAATAGAGAGACAGAAAGGGGGAAAGCAGAGTAGTTCAATAAATCCTACATCAGTCAGATTCCACATTTCTAGGGTCTGGAAGAAACGAAACCAGATCGAAAGTGCCTTCCTCCTAAGACAAGTTTAACCTACAACCTGGTACTGCACTAATGCATCAAGTGTATCGATCCCATCTTTCACCTCTGTTGGGCGACGGATTTCCACAATGTCTGTCGGCCCCAGACCAAACCATCTCCTATAGTTGGATAATGTTATTGGGTGACCATGCAGGAAACTAGGATGAGTCCTCCTCATCCTCACCAGGTGCTACCGTCATTAGAGGCTAAAAGCAGTGGAATGACTGAGGATGCTATTCAAGCTGAAATATATATATCTATAGATATATAGATATATATATATATGTTCACAGTAGCACCTGCAGTCACCACGTGCTGATGGTTTTAGACTCCTCATCAGGATTGGAATCAATCAATGGGATTTAATGTGCGCTAAGGTTCTGGCATTGAGGCAAGACAGAGTTTGAATAGATATACGGAAAATCGTCCTTACAATGCAAGGTGGTTGAACACAGCAAGGAGAATGGGGACTCTCTCACTCATCAATCACTCATCAATCAATCACTGGTATTTATTTGCCATCATCCATGATGGTACTTTTTATGGCATTTGTTAAGCGCTTACCATGCTGCGGGCAGGCACTATACTAAGCACAAGGATAGATACCTGAAAATCAGGTTGGACACAGTCCATGTCCCACAGGGGGCTCACGGTCTTAATCCCCAATTTGCAGATGAGGTAACTGAGGCCCAGAGAAGTTAGGTGACTTGCTCAAGGTCACATAGCAGATAAGTGGCGGAGCCGGGATTTAGAACCCCGGTCCTTCTGACTCCCAGGTCCCTGCTCTATCCACTAGGCCATGGTGCTTCTATTTATTGAGCGCTTACTCCGTACAGAGCTGTACTACGTACTTGGGAGAGGACAATATACCAGATTTGGTGGGCACGTGCTCTGCTCACAGGAAGTTTCCCGTCTTAACTTGCCGTCTCCATTCCTCCCTCTCGACTCCCCTGCAGCTTGGAACGCCTTCCCTCCCTTCTCGTATCGGACAGATCACGGCTCTCCCCAAATCCAAATCTCTCCTCCTTATCTTACCTCCTCCAACAACCCGTCTCCCATTAACTACCCTTTGAACCAACTGTAGCGCTTACGAGCTTTACACCCTCCTTGGTACTTGGGGATACGTGACTGTTCAATTTATTTTGACCATTCTTGTGGTAAATATGTTTATGCTTGTTTCCCCCTTCAGAATGTAAACTGCTTAGAGGTAGGGACCGTGTCACTTTCTTATCCATACTTCCCGAGTATCCACTAAAGTCCACTATATCGTGTGGGCGTTCAATAAATGCACCAACTATAGTGAAGAGGCATGGCTGAGCAGAAAGAGCACAGGCTTGGGAGTCAGAGGACGTGGGTTCTGATCCCGGCTCCGCCACTTGTCTGCTGTGTGATCTCGGGCAAGTCACTTCGCTTCTCTGTGCCTCGGTGACCTCATCTGTAAAATGGGGATTAAGACTGTGAGCCCCACGTGGGACAGCCTGATAACCTTGTAGCTTCCCCAACGCTTAGAACGGTCCCTGGCACATAGGAAGTGTTTAACAAGTATCATCGTCATCCAGATCAGATGGGGCTGGTGGAGCCAAAGTTGGGATGTTGCGGGAGAGGATCCGGCCCAGATGGAGAGGTGTGGATGGGGTTGTGAGGGATCCAGCCCAGATGGAGAGGTGTGGACGGGGTTGTGAAGGATCCAGCCCAGATGGGGCTGCTGTCGTCGCTGCTGGAGGGGATCAGAGCCCCGACGGGGAGGTGTAACCAAGGTTGTGGGGGATCCAGCCCAGATGGGGCTGGGGTCGCCGAGGTTGGGGTGTTGCGGGAGGGGATCGGGGCCAGATGGAGAGGTGTAGATGGGGTTCTGAAGGACCAAGCCCACACGGGGAGGTGTGGATGGGGTGAAGGATCTAGCCCAGACAGGGCTGGCATAGCCAAGTTGGGGTGTTGGGGGGAGAGGATCCAGCCCAGATAGAGAACTGTAGAGGGGACTGTGAAGGATCTAGCCCAGATGGGGAGGTGTAGAAGGGGTGGTGAGGGGTCCAGCCCAGATGGGGAGGTGTAGATGGGGTAGTGAGGGATCCAGCCCAGATGGGGAGGTGCGGACAAGGTGGTTGAGGGGTCCAGTCCAGATGGGGAGGTGTAGACGGGATGGTGAGGGATCCAGTCCAGATGGGGAGGTGTAGACGGAGTGCTGAGGGGGGTCCAGCCCAGAAGGGGAGATGTAGACGGGACTGAGAGAGAGCCAGCCCAGATGGGGAGGTGTAGACGGGGCGCTGAGGGGGTCCAGCCCAGATGGAGAGGTGGAGACGGGACTGTGAAGGATCCAGCCCAGGTGGAGAGGTGGAGACAGGGCGGTGAGAGATCCAGCCCAGGTGGGGAGGGGTAGAGAGGGTGATGAGGGGGTCCAGTCTGGTGTGGTGGATGGAGGGGGTGGGAGTTTGGGCGGCGTCGGCGGGGTGTGGGGGGGTCCGGTGGTGTCGGGTTGTGGGCGGGCGGGCCGAGGCCCCCGCACTTACTCCCAGCAGCGGCCCGCGTCCGATGACCGTCTCCCCCGCCGCCAGGGCCACGCGCGCGCCGCCGTCCGCCGGGGCCAGCTCGAAGCCCCCGCCCATGGCAGGGCCGCCACTCTGCGCGACACGCTCCGCCCGGCGCTCCCCGCTTCCGCCCCGCACGCCCGCCTTCCGGGGGGCTCCGGCCGGGCACGGGGAAAGGGGGGGGGGGCGGAGGAGGAGGAGGAGGAGGAAATCCCCCGGCGCCCCGGCCCATCTCGGGACTTGTAGTCCGCGGCCCCCCGGCGCCCCGCGTTTCCACCCGCGGGGAAAACTACCGCTCCCGGCCTGCCCCGCGCCGCCTGGGCGCAGGCGCACTGCGGGCGGGGGGGCGGGGCCGGCCCGAGGAGCGGAAACGGGCGCCCCCCGCCGGCAGGTAGGGTCCAGGCCACCGGATCGGACCGGATCGGACCGGATCGGACCGGATCGGACCGGATCGGCCCCGCCCGGCCCGGCCCCGCCTTAGATCTCGCGACCCCGCGCCAACGCTCAGTCGGGGGCGGGAGGGCCGAGGAGCAGGACGTGTGTTCGCGCGCGCGCGCGCGCTCTCTCTTTGCCGACCGCCGTCGCCGCCGCGCGACTTATTGGACGCTCAGGGATTTCTCCCTCAGCTGCACGCAGGGAAATAGAACTGTCCCTCCCCCTCCCGCCCCCCCATTAGAGAAGAGAACCGGCTGGGGAGTCAAAGGTAATGGATTCGAATCCCGCCCCTGCCACTCGTCAGCCGTGAGACCTCTGGGCCAGTCCCTTCAAGACCCCGGGCTTGGAGGGGTGGGGGGGGGGTCGGGGTGCGAATCCCGGCTCCGCCGCTTGTCAGCTGGGTGCCGGTGGACCGGTCGTTTCACTTCTCCGGGCCTCAGTGACCTCGTCTGGGAAATGGGGATTAGCCGTGAGCCTCACGGGGGACCACCTGGTCACCCTGGGTCTACCTGCACGTAGTAAACGCTTAACAGAGAATAATGTTGGTATTTGTTAAGCGCTTACTAGGTGCAGAGCACTGGTCTGAGCGCCGGGGGAGATCCAGGGGAACGAGGTGGTCCCCCGTGAGGCTCCCAGTCTTCATCCCCATTTTACAGATGAGGTCACTGAGGCCCAGGGAAGTGACTGGCCCACAGTCCCACAGCTGACAAGGGGGCAGAGCCGGGATTCGAACCCCTGACCTCCGACTCCCAAGCCCGGGCTCTTTCCACTGAGCCAACGTTGCCTTTCTAATACCGACGTTATTATTCTCCGGGCCTCAGTTGTCTCATCTGGGAAATGGGGGTGAAGGCTGGGAGCCGCACGTGGGACCACCTGATGACCCTGGATCTCCCCCAGCGCTTAGAACAGCGCTCGGCGCAGAGGAAGCGCTCAATACCAACATTATTCATTCAATAGTATTTATTGAGCGCTTACTATGGGCAGAGCACTGGACGAAGCGCTCGGAATGGACAGATCGGCGACAGATAGAGACCGTCCCTGCCCAGTGATGGACTCACGGTCTAATCGGGGGGAGACAGACGCACAAAAACAATAGCAATAAATAGAATCGAGGGAAGGTACATGTCGTTAAAGCAATAGCAATAAATAGAATCGAGGTGAGGTACATCTCATTAACAAAATAAATAGGGTGATGAAAATCTATATCCAGTTGAGCGGACGAGGACGGTGCCGAGGGGGTGGGACGGGAGAGGGAAAGGGGGAGAGGGAAAGAGGGTTTAGCTGCGGAGAGGTGAAGGGGCGGGTAAGAGGGAGCAGAGGGAAAAGGGGAGGTCAGTGTGGGAAGGCCTCTCGGAGGAGGTGAGCTCTCAGGAGGCCTTTGAAGAGGGGAAGAGGATGAGTTGGGCGGAGGGGAGGAGGGAGGGCCTTCCAGGCTCTGCACATAATAAGCGCTTAATACCGACAGTAGTAGTATCCCGGCTCTGCCACTTGTCAGCTGTGTGACTTTGGGCAAGTCCCTTCACTTCTCTATGCCTCAGTTCCCTCATCTGTCAAATGGGGATGAAGACTGTGAGCCTCCCGTGGGACAACCTGATGACCCTGGATCTCCCCCAGCGTTTAGAACAGGGCTCTGCACAGAGGAAGCACTTAACAAATACCAACATTATTATTATTATTAGACTGTGAGCCCCTCACTGGGCAGGGACTGTTCATTCAATAGTATTTATTGAGCGCTCACTAGGTGCAGAGCACTGGACTGAGCGCTTGGAATGAACAAGTCGGCGACAGATAGAGACCGTCCCTGCCGTCTGACGGGCTTACGGTCTAATCGGGGGAGACGGACAGACGAGAACGATGGCGATAAATAGAGTCGAGGGGAAGAACATCTCGTAAAAACCGATGGCGACTAAATAGAATCGAGGCGATGTACATTTCATTAACAAAATAAATAGGGTAATAAATATATACAGTTGAGCGGACGAGTACAGTGCTGAGGGGAGGGGAAGGGAGAGGGGGAGGAGCAGAGGGAGATGGGGGAAAAAGAGGGTTAAGCTGCGGAGAGGAGAAGGGGGGCTGTAGAGGGAGTAGGGGGAGAAGGGGAGCTCAACCTGGGAAGGCCTCTCGGAGGAGGTGAGTTTTAAGTAGGGTTTTGAAGAGGGGAAGAGAATCAGTTTGGCGGAGGTGAGGAGGGAGGGCGTTCCGGGACCGCGGGAGGACGTGGCCCAGGGGTCGACGGCGGGATAGGCGAGACCGAGGGACGGCGAGGAGGTGGGCGGTGGAGGAGCGGAGCGTTGGGCCTGGGCGGTAGAAAGAGAGAAGGGAGGAGAGGTAGGAAGGGGCGAGGTGATGGACGGCCTCGAAGCCCAGAGTGAGGAGTTGTTGTTTAGAGCGGAGGTCGATAGGCAACCCCTGGAGGTGTTTAAGAAGGGGAGCGACAGGCCCAGAGCGTTTCTGCAGGAAGATGAGCCGGGCGGCGGAGTGAAGAATAGACCGGAGCGGGGCGAGAGAGGAGGAAGGGAGATCAGAGACAGTAGTCTAGCCGGGATATAACGAGAGCCCGTAGCAGTAAGGCAGCCGTTTGGGTGGAGAGGAAAGGCCGGATCTTGGCGATATTGTAAAGGTGAGACCGGCAGGTCTCGGTAACGGATCGGATGTGTGGGGTGAGAACGAGAGAGATGTTGCCGAATTGTCCATTCCAAGCGCTTAGTACAGTGCTCTGCACATAGTAAGAACTTAACAAATACCAACATTATTAGTAGACTGTGAGCCCGTCACTGGGCAGGGACTGTCTGTATCTGTTGCTGAATTGTCCATTCCAAGCGTTTAGTACAGTGCTCTGCGCATAGAAGCGCTTAACAAATACCACCATCGTGATTATTATTAAACGGTGAGCCCATCACTGGGTAGGGGACTGTCTCTCTCTGTTGCCGAATCGTACATTTCAAGCACTTAGTACAGTGCTGTTCACATAGTGCTTAACAAATACCAACATTATTATTATTAGACTGTAGGCCCGTCACTGGGCAGGGACTGTATCTGTTGCCGAATTGTCCATTCCAATCGCTTAGTACAGTGCTCTGCACATAGTAAGCGCTCAATAAATACTGTTGAATGAATGAACAGCCCCCCCGGTTGTGGAACTCAGAAACACCACCCCAATCCTGGCACCTCGGGGAAACTAGGTGTAAAATGTGGTAAAAAAATAAAGTCATGGGCGAGAGGTCCAGGATTGATAGTTCCGAGTGCTCCCTTATCTACATGCACCAGAGTTGCAAGGTTGGGTGGTCATTTCCCAGGCATTCACGAAACGAATTTCGCTCCTGCGCAGCGCAGGGTAAAGGGGAGCGAGCGGGCCCCAAAACAGCTTGCAGACATGGCAGAAGATGGGGGAGAGAATCGCCGAGTTGATGGGGTCCATTAAAAACCACCCGCTCTTCTTTAATCTCTGCAGTGGTGATATATTCCATTGCTCTCGGTCAGTGGCATTTGATAAGTGCTTACTGGGCAGAGCACTGTACCGAGTGCTTGGGAGAGTCGGCACAACAGTTGGTAGACACAATTTCTGTCCTCAAGGGGCTTAAGATGATTTAATCTATAGTACTCTGTGAGCACCTGTTGCATACAGAACACCAGATGTTGGGAGAGCTCAATAGCATTCAAAGACTTGTCCCAGTCCTCAAGGAATTTGCAATCTAAGGAGGAGGAGGCAGCCACTAAAAAAAAAAAAAATTAGATTGTAATTTCCATTAAGGGCAAGGAACACATGACCCAACTGTTATGTTCTCCAGAGCACTCAGTACAGTGCTTTGCGCACGTAGCGGCTGCTCAAAAAGTACCACTGTTCGATTAGAATTGGGTTTTTTGCTACTTATTTGAATTTCAGGGAAAAGGATGACAGTTGGGAAGTGAGTAGTTCAGAAGCTACATTTAAAAACACCTTTTGATTGTTTCAAATGGTTTTGGTGCCTATAACTTTCCTCAGACGACCAAGTGCTGATAACCAAACACAATTTCACGTTTGGAGCTCATAAGCGTCCATCATCCCTAAATCCAGTTCAAAAATTGAGGGCTAATCCCAGACAATTTCTCTAGAAAGCACATCACCAAATTTTTTGGTAACCTAACAGATCTGTTTCACAGATTTACCGTGTCAATAGCCTACACTTCAGTGACTTATTTTCTTGTCAAACTGTAATATGTAGTTACTGAAAATCAAATGGAACATTCTACACTGTTAAAAATAAGGATTTTTGTAAGATTGGAAGATCATTTTTTGTCAAACTGGACGCTTTCATTTAGTCAAGTAGTATTGAAATTCAAAAAAAAAAAACCCCATAAATTATAGTCTGAAATGTAATGTGAACAAAAAAAACTTGACATTTTTCAATCCTGTGTTTCAGGTCCCAGATATAATTTCTGATCAGCCAAGACATTATGCAGAAAAACTCCAAAAGGAATAGTCATCCTGTTGATAAGGAATCATGTACTGACAGGAAGAAAGAAAGTCAAAAAGACTTTGTTGAAGTGCTCCCTCCAGAAGTCACGTTTGAAATTTTTAGTAAACTTGACATCCAGAGTTTATGCAAGGCCGCCATGACTTGCAAAAGGTGGAACCAAGCCATTGAAAAGAGCGACTACTTATGGAAGCACCACTGTCTGACCCGCCGAGCCATCTGCCAGAAAGAAATTGATGGTGATCGAGGAAATGGGTATTCATGGAGGGTAAGTTGAAATTTTCCTGGCCTGTTGGAGGCGGTGCTCGAGGAAAGGAACCGGCATTTATCAACACCGTCATCGTCTTCATAAGTATCAGATCTCCGTCACGTGCAGAACGCTGTAGTAACTGTTGGGGAAGCTGCATAGAACTGTTTACCTATCCGTTCTCCAGGAAGGGCCGAAATGGTTAACGCCAACTTTCTGTGACGCCAACTTTCTCTGCCTGCCACATCCTCTGCCTCTGTCATACCATCTTTCATTCTACCTCTGTCATTCATTCATTTGATCGTATTTATTGAGCGCTTACTGTGTGCAGAGCACTATACTAAGCGCTTGGGAGAGCACAAAACAACCATCAACAGACACATCCCTGCCCACAACGAGTTCACAGTCAAGCGGAGGGCAGTGTACAGACGTCAATACAAATAAATAAATTATAGGGACGTAGGTGCTGAGGGGCTGGGAGGGGGAAGTCCTCTTTGACCTTCTGAGTCCCTCTCTTTTCCTCCCACCGCCCCCAGTCCGCCTGCTCTAACGCGATCAGACCTTTCCCCCCGTCTTCTGTGGGATGGGCTCACATTTGGAGGTGCCATTCCACAGCGGCGCCCATCCCTGCCTGCCTTAGGTCGGGGAACCAAGAGGGCGCCCGTCCGCCATGAGGGGCCTGATGGCTGTTATCTGTGCAGTAGACAGTAGGTGCCGGTTCTCGCCCTCTAAACTGTAAGCTCGCTGTGGGCAGGGAACGTGTCTGCCAGCTCTGTTGTACGGTGCCCCCACCCCCCCTGCACAAAGTAAGTGCTCAATAAATTCCACTGGTGGTGAGGATGATGATATTAGAGAAGCCAAGTGGTAAAAAGGATTCCTACCTTACGCCCCTCTGCAACTTTGTCATCGGTCCTTCCTAAAACGTGTGTCTTAGAATTGCACTCAGTATTCCAAGTGCAGATGTCCCACGGCTGTATTTAATAGCGCAGAAGCAGCATGGCCTAGTGGATAGAATAATAATAATAAATAATGGTGGTATTTGTTAAGCACTTACTATGTACAAAGCACTGTGCTAAGCGCTGGGGGATACAAGGCGATCAGGTTGTCCCACGTGGGGCTCACGGTTTTTAATCCCATTTTACAGACGAGGTAACTGAGGCACAGAGAAGTGAAGTGACTTGCCCACGGTCACACAGCTGGCAAGCGACGGAGCCGGGATTAGAACCCCTGACCTCTGACTTCCAAGCCCGGGCTCTTTCCACTGAGCCAATGGGCCTAGGAGTCAGAAGGACCCACATTCTACTCCCAGCTCCACCACTTGTCTGCTGCGTGAGCTTGGACAAGTCGCTTGACTTCTCTGTGCCTCCAGTTCCTCATCTGGGGATCGAATGGGGATTAAGACCGCGAGCCACAGACTGTGTCCAACCTGATTAGCTTGTATCGACCCCATTGCTTAGTACAGTGCCGGGCGCATAGTAAGCGCTTCACAAATGCCATTAAAAAAAAAATAGCAAAGCCCTGCCCTTTGATGTGCTCTCCGATGCCTCTCTGTGTTTAGTTGCCTTTTACCTGCTCCCGTGCACTGAACCAGTGACTCCCGTGGAAGCTTATCTAGCCTTTTACAGCTCTCTCAGCATTCTTAAGTCACCTGGAGGTTAATGGCCATCTGCCATCTGCGTAGCATTTCCCCACCTAGAAGAATTTCGGGCCTTCTGCAGGTGTGGAGAACTCTTTGCCACTCCCCCTTCCAGATCATTTCATTCATTCAGTCGTATGCCTTGAGCCCTTCCTATGTGCAAAGCATTTATAAAAATGCTAAACCAAGCTAATCCGAGCAGTGATTTCCGGGAGGCCCGAACTGGATACACCACTCATCCATCCTGAAAAGGACCGGTGTGGGCAGGGATTTCTCCCTTTCTTAATAATAATAATGTTGGCATTTATTAAGCGCTTACTATGTGCCAAGCACTGTTCTAAGCGCTGGGGTAGACACAAGGGAATCAGGTTGTCCCACGTGGGGCTCACAGTCTTAATCCCCATTTTACAGATGAGGTAACTGAGGCACAGAGAAGTGAAGTGACTTGCCCACAGTCACACAGCTGACAAGTGGCGGAGCCGGGATTTGAACTCATGACCTCTGACTCCAAAGCCTATGCTCTTTCCACTGAGCCACGCCGCTTCTCAATTTCTTGAGAATTGTACTTTCCAAGCGCTTAGTACGGTGCTCCGCACACAGTTAAGCGCTCAATAAATACGACTGAATGAACGAAATGGATCTTTATCCTCTTGTTTCCTATCTCTTACCTAGTTTTCTACCCAAAAATTCTGGTAGTACAGTATTAACTGAGTGTCTGCTCTGGGCAGAGCTCTGTACTAAGCACTTGGGAGAGTAGAACCACATTCTTAGACCCAACCCTTGCCCTCCAGAAGCTTTCAGTCAAACGGTGATTGATCTACTTTAAACCTACTTTAAATGCCCGGAAGCTCAATAGTAACGATGCAGGACCCAACATTTTTATATCTTCATTTTCGGTTTTCAATAAACAGATCTTTGCCATCGTTTCATTTTCATCTATTCGTTTTCTTTGGTTTTTGTTTCCTTTTTCAGGTCACACTTCTGAGGAATTACTGGATGAGCAAAGTGAAGTACGAATGGCTGAGCGGCAAATACAGTAACATTTCTTCTCCCTTTAGCCTGCCCAAAAGATGCATTTGTCCTATGGACGCAGACTCGTGGGGAGAAATTCTAGAAGCAGAAATGAAAAGAAAGCGAACTGACTCTTAGGGCACAACTTTTTATTTATTTACTCATTATCTGTGAATAGAAGAAAGCTCATGGGAACATTTTATGAAATTTTAAGCTTAATTTATTTTTATCTTGCACTTTATTAGAAAAAAGCTCTTATGTGGCAGATTTTTAATGTACACATTAAAATTCAACACATTTTATCTTTTAAATACCTTTCTAGGCAAGTGATTTAAATATTCTTGTGGATCTATTTTTAAAATTCTGCTTTGTAATAATGGGAAGCCATTTGCGTTTGATTTGTATCTGCTACGTAGAAGCCAGATCTGCACAAGCCGAGTGCATTTTGACAGATTTTATTTTACTCGCTTTCCCTTGAAACATCCCCTTCTGGACCTCTGCGGACTCTGCACCCATTTCATTTCCATCCGCAGCAGCAGGTAGCAGTGTTATTTACTTAAGCATCTGCTGTATGTGGAGCAGCCTAGGAGGCTCTAGGAAATCTACAGAAGTTCAAGGTGTCGAACCAAGTGGGAGTGGAAGAGCTCCAGGCAGATCCGGTGACCCTGCTCTTTCCACCAGGCCACGGCCGCCTCCACGCTAACTTATCGGGGCGAGTTTCCAATCCGAGGCAGACTTATGTCCCGAGGGAAATAAAACAGGCAGCTAATGGGCGGCGGATGCTTCTGCGCCCCAGCTGCAAATAGGACAGGCTCCTGGTCCAACGATGGACCTGCACAGGACTGAGTCGCGTGACTGAAACTAATGACCACCCCCCGCCCGAGGCCAAGGAAGAATCATTCAGAAATTCGACTTCCATTCGGCCCCGGCCTTTGAACCATTTGGAAATACGGTTTGGCGTGTTTTTTGTTGAGGCTGTTTCTTCTAATTCGATACGACGCGTCACCTCATACGGACGCACCGGTGACCACTGAAGAAGCAGGAAGCTTTTGTGAGCTGTACGCTGAAGAGATGAGCCAAACGACAAGAACCAGCTCCAAGGGAAGAGCTTCAGCGAGGGGACCGGATGGTGAGCCGCAGAAGATACCCGTTCCTAAGAAGAGCCCGTGATTTTAGACACCATTAAAGTGTCGGTGTACGTGATACTAGACGCAAATAGTTTGGGGCTATTTATTAAATCATACTTGAAAAACAACTCGTCTTCGAAAAGGTGGTCGTCTTATGAGATTCAAAATGTGTCCTTAAAGAGATTTGAGCAATCAATGGTATTTATTGAGCACTTATTGTGGACACAGCGTTATACGAACCCCTTGGGAAAGTACGGTGCAGTGGAGTTGGTAGATGCAATCCCCACCCATCATCAAGCTCCTTGTGGGCAGAGGATGTGTCCCTTTATTGTTGTATTGGACTCTCCAAAGCGCTTGGTACAGTGCTCTGCACACAGTAAGCGCTCAACAAATACGAAAGAAGGAATGATTAGTGGTATTTATCGTATGCTTAAAGGGAGCTTACAGTCTACAGGGGGAGCTAGACGTTAAATAACAGAGGAAATAGAGCATAAGAATATACTCAAGTATATCCTTGAGCGTCATGCCGGGGGGTCGGGGGGTATTAAAATGCTTAAGGGGTTACAAAGCCGTGACAGGTGAGGCAGCGGAGAGGTTGCATAGAGGAAATGAGGGCTTAATCAGGAAGCAAGAAAAGCCGTATGGCCTAGCGGATGGACCTCGGGGCTAGGTTCCGATCACCTGTCCGCTTAATGACCTTGGACAAGTCACCTACCTTCTCTGTGCCTCCGTTATCTTTTCTGTAAAATAGAGATTAAAACTATGAGCACCAACTGAGACCCGGACTGTGTTATACTGTTGTGCTCTCCCAAGCACTTAGTACGGTGCTCCGCCCACAGTGAGCGCTCAGTCGATACGATTGAATCAAGGTATCCGACCCAGTGCTTTGTACGATGCACGGCGCTTAACAAATGGCATAGGAAAAATCCAAAATCTAATTATTCCGTAGCTGTTTGTCAAAATGAGATTTCGAGTACTGGAGCTTTATCGTTAGGCACTTAGATACCTCCCTGAAGTAAAGATACTCAGCGTGGCTCGAGAGGCAGCGTGGCTCAGTGGAAAGAGCCCACGCTTGGGAGTAAGAGGTCATGGGTTCGAATCCTGGATCTGCCGCTTGGCAGCTGTGGGACTGTGGGCAAGTTACTTCACTTCTCGGTGCCTCAGTTCCCTCATCTGTAAAGTGGGGATGAAGACTGTGAGCCTCACGGGGGACAACCTGATTACCCTGTATCTCCCCCAGCGCTTAGAACAGTGCTCGGCACATTGTAAGCGTTGACAAATACCGACATTATTATTAGTAGTATTAAAATGGGGGTGAAGACTGTGAGCCTCACGCGGGACAACCTGATTACCCTGTATCTCCCCCAGCGCTTAGAACAGTGCTCGGCACATTGTAAGTGCTTAACAAATACCGACATTATTAGTATTATTATTAAAATGGGGATGAAGACTGTGAGCCTCACGCGGGACAACCTGATTACCGTGTATCTACCCCAGCGCTTAGAACAGTGCTCGGCACATTGTAAGTGCTTAACAAATACCAACATTATTAGTATTATAAAGTGCCTTGGGAAGATCAGAGAAATCACAATTGCACCAATTTTTTTGCCATAACTTTCGCTAAGCAAGACTCTTAGCGCCACCTCGTGAGCAGCCTAAAAATAATAAAAACCAAGACTCCCGGACAACATTCTCTCTCTCCATCATCTAGGAACAACTAGCCGGTTTTCCAAGATCTCTAATGTCTTTGAAGCTACATTTCCTCCCAGTCCGATTCTACTTCCCCCGGATTTCCAAGTTTATACTGAATCTGTCCGGAGATTTATTCCGTCACCCCTCCATCCACCAAGTCCCCAGATACACATGCCTACCCTGTCTGTGGTCAGCAGTGCCACGTAGATCAGTCAGTGTGGCTTGGGAATCAGAGGCCATGGGTTCGAAACCCGGCCCTGCCACTTGGCAGCTGTGTGACTGTGGGCAAGTCACTTCACTTCTCTGTGCCTCAGTTACCTCACCTGTAAAATGGGGATGAAGACTGTGAGCCTCAGGTGGGACAACCTGATTACCCTGTATCTCCCCTAGCGCTTAGAACAGTGCTCTGCACATAGTAAATGCTTAACAAATACCAACATTATTATTATTATCAGTCTGCTTTAGTGTTTTTCAGCGAGTACTGAGAGACTTTCTTGTGGTCTTTAAAATGCAAATATTGAGACAACATATTCAAAGAAGAGCTGAATAGTTAAAAGCGTCCTCTCATCATAGAGAAGCAGCATGGCTTAGTGGAAAGAGCCGGGCTTGGGAGTCAGAGGTCATGGGTTCGAATCCCGGCTCCCTCACGTCAGCTGTGTGACTTTGGGCAAGTCATTTCACTTCTCTGTGCCTCCGTTCCCTCATCTGTAAAATGGGGATTAAGACTGTGAGCCCCAAGTGGGACAACTGATTACCTTGTATCTACCCCAGCACTTAGAACAGTACTTGGCACATAGTACGTGCTTAACAAATAGCAACGTTATTGTTATTATTAGCATAGGAAATTCCCCAACATCAGTACGGGTTTTTGTGTTTCATCATTGTGTAAAAACAATCTTCGCTCCGAGACGGGACCCAGGCAACAGCAAAAGAAAATCTCAGAGCTTGAAAAGTCAATTTGCATGGTATGGGCAGCATAATCCAATCAACTGTCTTGGTTAAGCGCTTACTGTGTGCAGAACACTGTACTAAATGCTTGGGAGAGTATAATATCACAGAATTGATAGACATGTTTCTGGCCCACAAGGAACTTACAGTCTAAAGGGGGAGACAGACATTAATACAAACGAATTATGGATATGTGCCTAAGTGCTACGGGGATGAGGGTGGGGAGAATAAGGGTACAAATCCAAGCGCGAGGGCGATTCCGAGAGGGAGAAGTAAAAGAGGAAATTAGGGCTTAGTTGGGGAAGGCCTCTTTCTCATGCTATTTGTTAAGCACTTACTAGATGTCAACCACTCTTCTCAGTGCTGGGGTTGGTACAATTAATCATGTTGGACACGCTCTCAGTCCTGCAGGTAGGAGGGAGAACGGGTTTTGGATCACCATTTTACCCTTGAGGAAACTGAGGCATAGAGAAGTTTTAAGTGACTCATCCAAAGGCACACAGTAAGCAATTGGCAAACCTGGAATTGGAATCCAGGTCTTCTGACTCCTTGGCCCATGCTCTTTCCACTTGGCCACACCACTTCTCCCCCGTTGGAGGAGATGTGAATTTAATAAGACTTTAAAGGTGGAGAGAGTGATAGTCTCTACTCTTAACTGAGCATTCCAAAGTTTAGCGTTGATCCATTTCACCTCAGGAGAATATCTTACTTTCTCTAACAAAACCCTATCATTTTCATTAGCTACAAAGGTTCTTGAGTCCTTTTATCTCAAAGCATCTCACACATGTTGTTCCAGCAGCCTGAAACTTGATCACTAAATGGGTTTCCCAATGCTAGTACTCCCTGATGAATGGTTGACTATCAATCAATATTATTTATTGAGTCTCCCCTGTAGACAGAGCACTGAATTAAACAATTGGGAAAGTACAATGCAAGCGAGTTAGTAGACATGATCCCTGCCTACGAGGAGCTTGCATTCTAGTCGGGGAGACCGACATTAAAATTAAATACAGATTACAAATACTTAGTATTTGGTCTGCACCTCACACTTCGTTTAATTTCCGATCCTAATTATACAGCTTTTCTTTTACATAGTTTCTCACTTCCTTTGTTCTTTCATTTATCTATTTTTGTTATACCAAACTAGTCTTTACAAGGAAATGTATTCTGCGCCCTACTTGGCTAACTGCATTAGGTTGAACTGCAAATTGCAGCACATCATTTCCTGAACTTTAAGATATCTTATGAGACATGGAATATTAAATACTGGAGTGGTTGTTCTGGTCATCTCAGGCTCTGTAAAAGGGGAAACCACATAGTTTTTTTTAAAATGTCTCTGACTCTACTGAGATGATGGTATATATAAAAGGGCTATAAAAGGATAGGGATAACTTTAGAAAATCCATTTTTAAATAAAATAATCAGCATCGTAACTATAACTTACATCTACAATTGCTGCATCACAGTGCAAGTTATCTGGTGGATGGTTTGGAAAGAGCCCGGGCTTGGGGGTCAGAGATCACGGGTTCTAATTCCCGCTCCGCCACTTGTCAGCTGTGTGACTTTGGGCAAGTCTCTTTACTTCTCTGTGCCTCAGTTCCCTCATCTGTAAAATGGGGACTAAGATTCCCTCATCTGTAAAATGGGGACTAAGACTGTGAGCCCCACTGGGACAACCTGATCACTTTGTATGCCCCCAGCGCTTAGAACAAATATTGCTTTGCACATAGTAAGTGCTTAATAAATACCATCATTATTATTAGTTTGATGTATTCAGAAGACTGCATTGAAAAAAATGCCTTTAAATATCGTACATCAGTTGTATCATCTGAGTAGTTTGAAGATTTGAACTCCGGGTCGTTAATCTACAGGTACTGAGTCTGCGCACTCTCCCCTACTTCCCATCAACATTAGCTTGCCCACACACCCAGGAGCCCAAGCACATAGTACAGGGCTTTGCACAGAGTAAGAGCTCAATAAATACGATTGAATGAATAAATGAATGAATGAATGAGCCCTGCACTTCCTCAGACAGTGGCTCCACAAATGTCTACTAGGAGGCACCATTTCAGGCATCCAGGACAAAGACGAGGGAGTGTAGGAGTGGCTTTCACAGTCCACTAGAATAATCATTTCCTTCAGTCAATTGTATCTATTGAGCGCTTACTAGCACTTTACTAAGCTCTTGGGAGAGTACAATAAGGAAGTTGGAAAAGAGCTCACACACAGGCTCTCGTTCCTGCAGCTTTGCTGACTGGGCTGAGACTCGTCGCTCTCCTACAACGGGAGCCTCCATCACACAATCAATCGAATTTATTGAGCACTTCCGGTGTGCAGAGTGCTAAGTGCTTGGGAGAGCACAATACAACAGAGTTGGTAGACGCGTTCCCTGCCGTCCACATTCGTCACTATCCTTTCCCATTTGTCTCATTTCTCTTTTTGATTCCAACTGTTCTGTTCACTGGGCTAGCTCAAGACTCTTGGAACATCAATAGATCAATCAGTGGTAGTTTCCGAGCGCTTACCGTGGGCAGAGCACTGTACTGAGCACTTGGAAGAGTACAATGGAGTATGTAGACATCATTCCTGTCTTCACGGAGCTTGCAATCTAGCGGGAGAGACCGATATTAAATAAATACAGATAGGGTAAGCCCCTGAGTGTAAGGATACATCCATGTTCTAGAGGTTGGGGGTGGGATTTAGAAACGTGCTTAAGGGGTTAAGGACTCAAGTGCTTAGGTGATACAGCGAGGAGGGAAAATAGGAGAAAATATTAATATTAATTAACTGATTATGTTGATTCATTGGGAGATGAGAAATTCATCGGGTAAGACTCCCCGAAGGAGACTAAACTATAAGCTTCTTTGGGCAGGGAATGTGTCACTTTACTGTATCTCAAGTGCTCAGTACAGTTCTCTGCGTACAGTAAGTGCTCAATAAATAATATTGAATGGATGAATGAATGAATGAAATGTGAATCATAGTTGGGCTTTTGAAGATGGTGAGAGAGAGATGAAGACATCATTTTAGTATTCCAGATAAAACCCCTGTGGGCTAAATAAGCAACTTCAGTGAATCAATCAATCGATGGTATTTATTGAGCACTTAGTATGTGAAGAGCACCGTCCTAAGCCCTTGGGAGAGTACACTACAACAGAGTTAGCAGACATGTTTCCTGTTCCCAACGAGCTTACCGTCTAGAGGGGGAGAGAGACGTTAATATAAATAAGTGATTTATAATAATATAATTTACAGATATGTACATTAGCGCTGTGGGGTTGAGGATGGGGTGAATAGCAAATGCCCAAAAGTAACAAGTCCAAGAGCAGAGATGACGCAGAAGGAAACTGGACAGTATGATGCCCTTAGGACAAGACCCGACCCGAGAGTCTACAGAGTATTTCAATTCAGCCCATCCACCTGCCCTTCCGGACGGCTTCCACGGGACACAGTTCTTTCACTTTGGGCCAGAGGCAGCACGGCCTAGGGGAAAGAACACGAGGCTGGACCTCAGGAGACCTGAGTTCTAATCCCTCCTCTATCACTTGCCGCCGTGTGATCCGGTAGGTCACTTAACTTCTCGGGGTCTCAGTTGCCTCACGTGTCAATGGGGATTAATGTATAGTAAAGGCTTAACAAAAAAACCCTCTCATCCCTTTGATTCTATTTATTGCTATTGTTCTCGTCTGTCCGTCTCCCCCGATTAGACCGTAAGCCCGTCAAAGGGCAGGGACTGTCTCTATCTGTCACCGATTTGTCCATTCCAAGCGCTTAGTACAGTGCTCTGCACATAGTAAGCGCTCAATCGATACTATTGAATGAATGAAAAAACCAGGATTATTATCACTGAGAGCCTTCCATAAACTTGGGGGTTAAAGATCTCTGCTTTGATTCTACTCCCCAGTGATGCTTTAGCTCCAGAGAAGCAGACTGCAAGCCAGTGTGAACAGGATGTTGGGTCTGAGTTCATAAGCTTCAAGAGGTGAGAAGCGTTTAACCCCCTTCGACCATAAGATCCTTCCCCTTATTAGCAGCGAAGCTGTGACTAATCAGAAGAAAATTATAGTCATTCTTACCACAAGGTTTTCAAGGCACCCCACCCTGCCAGATAAAAGAGTTTTTAGTTGCAGTCTCATTCCTTACCTCACCGTGGGCTGCTCTGGAAAAGCAGATGATGAAATTTACTCTCATCGTCTCCCAAGTAACTAGTACAGTGCTCTGCAAACGGTCAGCGCTCAATAAATTCCACTGATTGAACATCACAAGAGACGCTTACGTGCCTGGCGCCAGGCACAGTGCAGGGAATTTAACCCCCTCGTTCTAAGAGATCTGAGGAGCAGGGAACGTGAATTCATATTAATGTCTGTCTCTCCGCTCTAGATTGTAAGCTCATTATGGACAGAGACCATGTCTGCTAATTCTGAGGTATCGTACTCTCCCCAGCGCTTAGTACAGTGCTCCGCATTTAGTAAGGGCCCAATAAGTAAGATTGGTCGATTGATTGATACCAATTCTCCGGGAGTGTATTGTCCCAAGCATTTAGTACAACACTCTCTCTGCACGTGGTAAGTGCTCAGTAAATACATTTGGTTGACTGACTGATTGAGTGTAGTTCTCTTCTACTGGACTCTTCCCTTCTCTGGTCACAATGTGAGGCATCTGAGAGTGATAATGAATCTTGAATGGCAAGATTTTGGTGTCTCCTATAGCCTTCCTCGCAGAAACAACAGAATCCAAATCTGGGTCTTAATGAGCTAAATTGATATTATCCTCTTGGGGCACATTCCCCTTCCCTTTGGAAGTGAGATACTCAGCTTAAGGAAGTGTGGTTTATTCATTCATTCATTCATTCAATAGTATTTATTGAGCGCTTACTATGTGCAGAGCACTGTACTAAGCGCTTGGAATGAACAAGTCGGCAACAGATACAGTCCCTGCCGTTTGACGGGGTTCCAGTCTAATCGGGGGAGACGGACAGACGAGAACGATGGCAATAAATAGAGTCGAGGGGAAGAACATCTCGTAAAAACAATGGCAACTAAATAGAATTGGATAAGGTAATGGCCTGGGAGTCAAAAGACCTGGATTTTAATCCTCGCTTCACCATTTACCTGTTGGGTGATCTTGGGCAAGTCACATAACTTCTTTGTGCCTCAGTTTCCTCATCTGTAAAATGGGGATTCAATACTTGTCCTGCCTCCTACTTCTACTGTGAGCCCCATATGGGCCATGGACTGGATCCAACCTGATTTCTTGTATCTACCTTAGTGCTTAGTAAAGTGCTTGGCACAGAGTAAGTGCTTAACAAATACAGTTATCAGTACTACATTATTAATGATAATAATAAGAAAAATAAATTCCTAACGTTGTTTAATTCAAACTGTGAAGGGGAAATGCACGTTAAGGAAATGCTAAGTGTATACGTGCAATCTTATGTACACTGCCCTCCTCTGTCCACGAGAAAGTCATTAGCCTGAGGCTAGGGTGATCAAGTAGCATTTTTATGGCTATATAAAAAACATAGTAAGTGCTTTAATAAGTGCTTAACAAATGCAATCGTTATTATTATTGTTGTTAATAATAATAAAAATACCTGGCTATTTGGAAAAACTAAAATCCCTCCTTTCAAAGAGAGAGCTGGCCTCAGGGCCGGGATTAGAACCTAGGTCCTAGGACTCCCAGTCCCCTGATCTTTCCTCTAGGTCATGCTGTTTGTGCCTCTATCCTAGACTATGCCTTTACCATAAATACAGTGGTAGCTATGCCTAGGGCAGAGAGAACGAAAGAGAGAGAGGAAAACCTCTTCATTTCATATGCAAATGCATAGATATGCATAACTTCAAATAGGTACGCAATTCTTGTGGTCCCCGGAGAAAGTGAACTCTCTGACAGGTGATCTTCAAATATAGGTTTTGCTATATCTATCTGCACACGGGGAGCGGCAAGGCTTAGTGAATCCAGCAAAGAACTGGAAATGAGGAGACCCGGTTCTAATTCTGGCTCTACCATTTGCCTACTACGTAGCCTTAGGCAAGTCACTTAACTTTGCTGTGCCTCAGTTGACTCATCTGTAAAATGGGGATGAAATGTCCGTTCATTCATTCATTCAGTAGTATTTACTGAGCGCTTACTATGTGCAGAGCACTGTACTAAGCGCTTGGAATATACAGTTAGGCGACAGAGACAATCCCTGCCCAATGACGCGCTGTTCTCACTTCCTCTCAAATTGGGAGCCTCTTGCGGGACAGGGACGAGGTCCGATTGAATTGTGTTTACCCCACTACTTAACAAATAGTAAGTGCTTAACCAATCCCACTATTGCTATTATTATAGTAAGCGGTCAATAAATACCACCGGTATATATGTCGTATGCTGAATCATTGCAACAAGAGTGTTGGTCGACTACTGGAAATTCCCGTGTGTGTGCGTTAGGAATTTCTGGCCAAGAAACAGCCCGAGGACTAGAGGAGACCTGGCTTGGGAGAGGGGCATGAAAAGGGGCACGGACATGGGCTTGGGCACGGCCTGGGAGGCAGCATGGCCTAGTGGATAGAGCACAGACCCGGCAGTCGGAAAGACCTGGGTTCTAGTCCTGGCTCCGTCGCTTGTCTGCTGTGTGACCTTGGGCAAGTCACTTAATTTCTCTGTGCCTCACTTATGGGGATTAAGACTGTGAGCCCTCTGTAGGCAGGGACTGTGCCCAACCTAATTAGCTTGTATCTATCCCAGCATTTAGGACGGTGCTTGACACTTAGTAAGCGCTTAACAAAGTCTATCATTATTAGTGGCAAGGCAGGCCAGGAAGAGAGAGAATTTGCTGTGGGATCTTGGGGACAAATCATTCATTAATGTTTTCATTCACAAAGCATATTTTATGTCTTTCATTATACAGAAACTTTCAATAGCAGCCTAGCAGAAGACTGTTTGTGGTTAGGAACATTTTTACTATGCTTATACAGTTAAATAATCTGAAGCACCAGGAGGGTTTTCCCCTATCTCACAGCATTGGAAATTTTTCACTTTGTGTGACCAGAAATTCAGAAAGAGACCTCTTACCAGCCCTGCAATGAATACATCACTGCATCACTGAGAAGCAGCGTGGCTTGGTGAAAAGACCACGGGCTTGGGAGTCAGAGGACGTGGATTCTAATCTTGGCTCTGCCACTTGTCTTCTGTGTGACCTTGGGCAAGCCACTTAACTTCTCTGTGCCCCAGTTACCTCATCTGTAAAATGACGATTAACACTGTGAGCCCCACGCGGGACAACCTGATTACCTTGTACCTACCCCAGCACTTAGAATGGTGCTTGGTACAAAGTAAGAGCTTAAATACCATAATTATTATTATTATTATTATTATTAAACACTGGATTTGGAGGCCGCTGGATCTCACGCAGCACAATGCATTCCTAAACACCGCAGAAGGTCCTGCCTGGCTTTCCATGCAGGCAACAAAGTAGAATAATAATAATAAAAATAATGGTATTTGTTAAGCACTTACTATGTGCCAGGCACTGTACTAAGCGCTGGGGTGGAAACAAGCAAATCCCTCCTAGACTGTGTATGCTTTGTAGAACAGGGATTGCTCCCAATCTGATGATCTTTGATCTACCTCTATGCTTAGCACAGAATAAGGGCTTAACAGATATGACAAAAATGATTGTAGTAATGATTATTATTGGACTGTAAGCTCCTTCAGGACAGGGAGCACGTCTACCAATTCTGTTTTAGTTCTCAGTAAATACTATTAATTGATCGATATTAGTATTAGGCATACTGTAAATACCATTAAAGAGATACCGCATGCAAAGGGCACAAATACTAAAATCCCTACTGGGATCCACTAAGGCCAAACTACTCAGTAAAAGTAAATGAAAAGGTGGAAGCGTCTCCTTAGAGGAGTTGTAGCACCTGACCTTTGAACATCAGAAAAATAAAATTTAAACGAGATTTACCTGCACTTTCACAAGTTTCAAGCCTCTTCGAGCATTGCTATGTCAGTAATTTGTCAATTTGTCAATTTATTCTTGCTTTTGTGCCTCTACCATCAGCCCCATTTCAATGAGAGTCGTTGATACTCTTAGGTTTGGGATATCGATTCATGTGCTGCTTAAGAAGGTGTTTAAGATGGGAAATTTATTTGGTTTCTTTTAAGATATTTCTCCAAGAGCATGATGTCCAATGCCATATTGAAGGTTATCAAATCTATAGGCACAATCATTTCAAAGATTCCATTGAAAAAAGGAACTAAAGCAGCAGTTTCCAAGAAAATTGTGTTGTTGCCACAAATGCAGCCATCTATCAGTTGTCCTCTGTAGTCTAAGTAGACTTCACTGGCCACATTGCTTTTCATAGTCTGGGAAGCACAGAGTATATACTTAATAGACATCCTAAACTATTACATTATAGATAAATGGAGACCTGGGCTGCATCTGGATGAGCACTAGTGTGGTTTGAGCTGCAGAGAGGAAATCAAATGTTACAAATAAGAGTCTGAGGGAAATGAAAAAAAAACACCCTATTGTATCTACAGTACCCACTGCGCCTGCATATTTCCCAGAGATAGTTCACAAGCTGGTATTATATTTTCAAATATAATGCAGCCTCACTGGGTCGATGTGTCCGTATTTGGTGCATGACACACAAAGAATTTTTGAGGGGTTTTTGGTTGTTTTTTAATGGTATTTGTTATGTGCGTACTAAATGGCAGGCACCGATATAAGCACTGGGTTAGATACAAGTTAATCAGGCTGGACACAGTCCCCGCCTACAAAGGGCTCACAGTCCTAACCCCTGTTTTACCGATGAAGTAACTGAGGCCTAGTAAAGTGAAGTGACTTGCCTAAGGTCACACAGACGACCAAGGGGAGGAGCCAGGATTAAAACCCAGTTTTGTAGTAGCTTAACCAGTCGTCAAAAAATGTGAACTGCAAGGGTAGGCTTGGGTATTCATTTCCTGGCTGCTGTGGTTTCCATTTGTTACTTTAATATTTTTTTCTTGCAAGCTTCCTAGTTCTGAAGGCAAGTCGTAAAAATAAACAACTGCCTATGTGTTCAGGGCCTGGGAGCGCCCAATGACCAAAAGGCTAGAATTGATTCTGCCCCTCCTTCCTGTAACTCTTGGATTAATTTTTCACAAGAATCTGAGTTGGAGGGAGAAGCAGAGTGTTTCTGCAGCAGGCAGACTCTTCCCTTCTCTCTCGGTAGAACAAAATCAACTGTAGTGGAAGCTATGTTGTCAGCAAATGTGGAGGGAGTCTTGCAGTTTGAGGCCAAATGAAAGCCTTGTGAGCATAAGATTTTGAAAGGTAGCTGCAAGCCTGCTGCAAACCCTTCGGCTCAAGTAACTTCCTCTAGCCGCACAATTCCTGTGACATTTAGCCAGTCTCGTTCCGAGCAAAAATGCATAGCTGGCAGCTACTAATAATGATGGTCTTTATTAAGTACTTGCCATGTGCCAAGCACTGGGGAATATACAAAATAATCAGATTGGACGCAGTCCCGGCAATCAGAGTCTAAGAGGGAGGGAGCAGAGGAATTTAATCCCTAGTTTACAGAAGTGGAAATGGAGGCATAGAGAAGTTTGGGTTCTTTTTGTTGGTTTTTTTTAATGGTATTTGTTAAGCGCTGACTGGGCACTAAGCGTTGGAGAAGAAACAAGCTAATCAGACTGGATATGGTCCATGTCCCACTTGGGGCTGAGAGTATTGAATCCCATTTTACAAATGAGGTAACTGAGGCACAGAAAAGTGAAATGACTTACCCAAGGTAACACAGCAGGAAAGTGGTAGAGCAGGAATTAGAATTTAGGTCTTCTGACTACCAAGCCTGAGCTCTTTCTACTACGCCATTCAGTCTCCTGTGCTTCTGTAAAGTTTCGTGACCACTGGGATCATTATTTCACTATTTTTAAAGGCAATTTGGACTCTGACAATAACCTGGGGCAAATAGAGGACTCCTTCTGTCTATGAAAACCATTTACTTCTCCAGCACCTCAGAATTTGGGAGCCTGTGGTCTCTATGAGAGAGGAAGAGACAGCAAAAATAATACCTGATTCAGAAAGCCACCAGCGTTTGTGGCTAATCATGTTGGACACAGTCCATGTCCCATACGGGGCTTGTAGTCTTAATCCCCATTTTACAAATGAGGGACCTGAGAAGAGAAGTTAAGCGACTTGTTCAGCGTCACACAGCAGACAAGTGGCAGAGCTGGAATTAGAACCCAAGTCCTTCTGACTCCCAGACCCACACCCTGTCTACTAGGACATGCTGGTTTGAACAGCACAGCTTTCAAACAGTAGACACACTGTTCAGTCCCTCATCCACGAGCAAATGTTTTATAATCTCATTAAGACATTACACTAGAGGTTTGCAAAAGGTAGAGACAACCTTGTGATGAATAGATTTTTAATCCACGTACTCAGAGAGGTGTCCACTTTCAAAGACCCCTCGCTCATTATGGGCAAAGAATTCATTCAATAGTATTTATTGAGCGCTTACTATGTGCAGAGCACTGTACTAAGCGCTTGGAATGAACAAGTCAGCAACAGATAGAGACAGTCCCTGCCGTTTGACAGGCTTACGGTCTAATCGGGGGAGACAGACAGACGAGAACGATGGCAATAAATAGAGTCGAGAGGAAGAACATCTCATAATGTGTCTGCTAATTCTATTGCATTGCACTCTCCCAAGCGTTTAGTACCGTGCTGTGCACATGATGAGCTCTCAATAAATACCATTGATTGATTGATTGCTTCGTGAGGATGAGCACAGGTTTTCATTTGTACTCTGCCCATACCTCCATTTCTCAGCTGCTCAGTAACAAATGCACATTGATTTGGGGTTGCCCTCTTCTGCATTTTATTCCTATTCCAATTTGTAAGACTTTGATCCAAGGTTCACACCTACCCATCAACATGGGCTAAAAGAAGAGCCTTAGGAACGTCAGAAAACATTCACATCTACGTCAGCATCTTTACTCAGGGTGGTAACTTGGTTGATAGGAGCCATGATTCTCGACGACTGAATTAAACCTTTTTTTTGCCCCAACTTCATTGAGGTTGCTCTCAAGGGGAAGATAGACGTTCCCCAGAACAATACAAAGATGAACATCGGAGACATAGCGGCCTATGGGTTACCCAAATAGAAACCTTCACTGAAGACCCCCTCACTTAGAAGAAGAACCTCTTGCCAGGATCTTAGAATGTTAAAATGATGCTCAGAGAGCAGAAAGTGGATTCATCAAAAAAAATGAGCCACAAAAAAAAAAAGAAAAGAAATCACCAAAGTCATTCATATACCAGCAAAGAGGTGCCCGGCTTGTGAGAAAGCTCTTCCATCTCGAATTGGTCTTGTTAACCATCTTTGGCTCTATTATTAACAGGAGCAATAATGCCATTTTTATCAGATTTTAAAATGCTCTTTTTTTACAAAAGGAATGGAAGCTATTTTCCAAAATTCCCTCTCTTCAGTTACCACTCTTACTACCTCATCAGAGAACATCTTTGCACGGAAAGCGCTCAACAAATACCACGATTATTGTTATTAGAAAGAGGTGAGGTTCGGTGGGGCAAGGCGATTGAGTGATATAAGGAGTTTCTGTTTGATACAGAGGTGGATGGGCAATCACTAGAGGTTCTTGAAGAGTGGGGAAACATGGACTGAATGTTTTTGTAGAAAAATGATGCGGGCAGCAGAGTAAAATATGGACTGGAATGGGGAGGGACAGGAGGCAGGGAGGTCAGCGAGGAGGCTGATGCAGTAATTAAGGTAAGATGAATTAAGTGCTTGGATGAACATGGAAGCAGTTTGAATGGAAAGGAAAGGGCAGACTTTAGTAATGTTGTGAAGGTTGAACTGGGAAGGAATGGACAACCAAAAAACAAGCGGTGGCTTATAAAGGCGGGTTTTATTTTTACCCCTTTCCAGACTAGGCTGGCTGCATTGTGAAGCCATCTTAGGATCATATCTGATTTGCTCAGTCAATTGATCATTTATTGAGCATTAACTAGGTGTGCAGAGCACTGTACTAAGTGCTTAGGAGAGTACAATATAACAGAGTAAACACGTTCCCTGGCCACAATAAGCTTTCGGCCTAGAGTAGGAGGTAGATGTTAACAGAAATAAATAAGTGCTGTGGGGCTGAGGGAAGGGGTGAATAAAAGGTGTAAATACAAGTGCAAGGTCAACATGGAGAAGCAGCATGGCTCAGTAGAAAGAGCCCGGGCTTAGGAGTCAGAGGTCATGGGTTCTAATCCTGATTCTGCCACCTGTCAGCTGTGTGACTTTGGGGAAGTCACTTAACTTCTCTGTGCCTCACTTACCTCTTCTGTAAAATGGGGATTAAGACCGTGAGCCCTACGTGGGACAGCCGGATCACCTTGTATCCTCCCCAATGCTTAGAACAGTGCTTTGCGTATAGTAAGAGCTTAACAAATGCCATCATCATCATTATTATTATAGGATAAAGTAGGATAAGCAGAAATGAGGGCTTAATTGGGGAAGACCTCTAGCAAGAGATGTGTGGCTCAGTGGAAAGAGCGCGGGCTTGGGAGTTAGAGGTCGTGGGTTCTAATCCCGGCTCCGCCACTTGTCAGCTGTGTGACTTTGGGCCAGTCACTTCACTTCTCTGTGTCTCCGTTCCCTCATCTGTAAAATGGGGATTAAGACTGTGAGCCCCACGTGGGACAACCTGATTACCTTGTAACCGCCACCCCCCCAGCACTTAGAACAGTGCTTGGCACATAGTAAGCGCTTAACAAATATCATTATTATTATTAAGGCTTTGAAGGACGGGAGAGTATGGTCTGTCAGAATCGAAGAGGGAGGTTATTCCAGGCCAGAGGCAGGATGTGGTTGAGGGGTCAACGTCGAGATAGATTAGACTGAGGTACGATGAGTAGGTTGTCATTACAGGAGCAAAGTGTGCGGGACAGGGAGTATGGTGGTGCTTTCTACAGAGATGGAAAAGTCATGGGGAGGGAAAGGTTTGGGTGAGAAAATGAAGAGTCCTGTTTTGGACTTGTTAAGCCTTGGTTTTGACCTCTCTTTCCTCTCTCTCTCCATTCACTTCCTTATGACAAAAATGTATTGTGGTTTGAGGTTTTTTGTCCTTTTTAATACTGATACACTGAAGAACATATCCACGGATGTCTGAAATTTGAAGATAAACCAAATCGACCATGTCCATGCAAAATTTGATTAAAAAACCCCCTAATTAACACTCTATCAAAACCTTCCGGCTTGACACTATCGCCTCTGAGGTTTCAGGAAGTATTGTTGCAAACTGATTTGCCAGAAGAGGGCAGAGAGGGAAATGAAAACGAATCCACTCATCTATTTGTGTTTGCTAATCCAGGGAAAAGGATGTTGAGGCCGACCCGCAGCTAAATGGACAGGGACCGTAACAACGATAACGGAAGAACCGTTAGGTTGCGGATTATGGCAGAGGACAGGATGTTCTGGAGAAAGCATATCCATGGAGTCACTATGAATCTGAAATGACTCAACGGCATATAATAATCATAATAATAATCATCACGGAGTGGGGTTAAGGGCTGGAATCACTAGCCAACCCTTCTCTGGAGAAACGGTCTTCTGTGCAAAGCAGATGGGCACCAGATCTAACAGTCAGCGATATCTAAATCCTAATTCAAGCTAAAGTGTGAGGGTGTGAATAAACCCAGTACATTTCATCTTGACTTTCTATGATGCAGAAGGGCCAGTGAAATAACAAGGGTAAGAGTAGTGATTTTCCATGTGCTGTGATTTAGCCCTGATTCTCTGCACCCTCAACAAAAACATTATGTGTTCCTAAAGAGGTGAAGTTGGTAATGCACTGAAAGGTTTATGCAACAGATTTTCCCAAATAGATAAAGAAATGCCGGGGAGACAGGTTCCCAAATAATATTAAAACTGCCCAAAACTGCCCTTCCTTTTTGTCTTGAAATTGAGCCAAACCAACATCAAACTTCTGGTTGATTTCTGAGGTTGGTTAATGTTTAAATAAGGTGGGTTCACTTTCTCATCATTTCCCTTCTTCCTCTTTCTTCACCCTTCTCTTGCTTCATTCTAGATAGTTTTGAACTTCTGGATTTGGGTCACAAGCCAGGCTGCAGCAAAAATACCAAAATACTGAAAGCTACAGTGTTCAGAGATTAGCATCCTAGACTCCTAGGGCTGGAGAGGAGGACACCTTTCAAGTGGATTAGATTGGGTAATCCTGACCAACATGGAAGCACCTGATTCTGTCTTTATTAACAACAGTCACAATAGTAATTGTGGGGGTTTTATGGTGTTTGTTAAGCACTTACTACGAATCTGGCATTATACTAAGCACTGGGATAAATAGCAAGATAATCAGGTCCTACATGAGGCTTAGGGTCTAAGTAAGAGGGAAGAACAGGAATTTAATCTCCATTTTGCAGATGAGGAATCTGAGGTTAAATGACTTGCCCAACGTGACACAGCAGAAGAGAGGGGGCATCAGGATTAGAACCCGAGTCCATGCTTTTTCCACTAGGCCACACTGCTTTGTATGGGACAAGTAATGTAGCTCTCTTGAAACACAGTAGTCACCCCCCAAAACACACACACACATACAACTATGATGCTTGCACCATCGTGGCCAGACAGAAGGGTGATCAGCAGTGGGGATGTGGGGAAGATAATCACCATAATCATCAACTCAACAGAGAAGAAATAAGAAGCAAAAGTTGAACACCAGAGTTGTCATATCAACAGAAACCCATCATGTTTATTTCATTTGTACAATACACTTATGTTAATAAATACTAAATTTTCAAAAACAAAGAGAAAGAAACACTGTGGATCATGCTTGTTTTAGAAGAAGAAAACACTCTGAAGACTAATTGGAGCACCATCTGGGGACAATTGATTTGCCTGGAGTCAATTTAGAAAGAGATTTAAGAAACGCAGGGCCCCTAAGAGAGGGCAAGCATAGGATGCTGTGGTATGGAGTTACCAGAGGTGGGTGGTTTGCTAAGTTATAATGATTTTGGAGGAATTTGCCAAAAGGAGGATCACTGCCCATAAAGCCTTATTAGCTTCTGGAATGTCTAGAGGTGAAACTAGCCATAGCTGCTGGGACACTGCAAGCAAGCGGTGAGTGGGTCACAGGTAGGGAGCTGGAGAGATCCTTCAAGGAATATGTGACCTTGAGTAAATCAACTGAAGTTCTCTATGCCTCAGTTACCTCATCTGTAAAAGGGGGATTGAGGCTGTGAACCCCATGTGGGATATAGGCTGTGTCCAACCTACAAATTATGTAGTCATATGAATGTCTGTTCCCCCCTCTAGACTGTAGCTCTTTGAGGACAGGAAACATCTCTACCAATTCTGTTATACTCTACTTCTCCAAGCTCTTAGTATAGTCCTCTGCATGTAGTAAGCACTCAATAAATACCATTGATGATAATGAACCTGATTATCTTGTATGTACCCCACTACTTAGTACAGTCATTCATGCATAGTAAGTGCTTAACAAATACTATTAAAAAAAATTCCCAAAGCTGTAGGTGGACACAGATGGATTATCTAACAGTAGTATTTATTCAGTGATTACTGTGTGCAGAGCATTGTATTAAGTGCTTGGGAAAGTACAGTAAAGTAGGCATAACCTCTGCCCTAGGGAACCCACTGTCTGTGTTGTCTGAATATAAAGCTGCCTAAGTGCTTGTCAGAGGGAAATGAACTTGTGACCTCCATGCATCACTGGCACATGGAACAATGAGCAGCTTTTTCTGACTGCCTTATTAGTCACACATGGTAAATGCTTAACAAATATTACTAATTATTACTATTATGGTATTAAGCATTTACCATGTGGCGAGCACCGTACCCAAGCTGGGATGTATACCAGATAATCAAATTGGATATGGTCCCTGTAGGAGGGAGAACACGTATTAAATCACATTTTACACATGAAAAAACTGAAGCACAGAGAAGTTGAGTGACTTGCCCAAGCTCACACAGCAGGCAAGTGTTATAACTGGGAATAAAACCCAGGTCCTCTGACTCCCAGATCTGTACTCTTTCAAATAGGCTGTGTTCCAGAGATGCCCAAGAAGGGGGAAGAGGATGAGAATTCCACTTTATTTAGCACCAGGGCTGCTGGGCAGATCTCCACCTACCTGAGGCTTTGGAGGTCAGAAAAGACCTCTGAATAAGCATAGCAAGAAAAAGATCCCATGACTAGCCTATTTTTAAATAAAAAGGACACTTTGAAGGAGGCAGAAAAGATAGTCTGGCTTGTTCAAATAGTTCAAACATGTGCAGAATCTATTCCAAAAAAAACCTAGAGCCATTGGACTAAGAAAGGCAGTCACTTTAGCAGGGCCTTACAAGTAACCACTTTCCCAAGCAAATACATCAATGCCATTCATTTAACTACTTTGTGTCTTCTAGTAAGCAGGGTGGGGTCTCAAAAATACTTGCACTCCATTGCTAGGCTGCCTTAGTGAGAAACATCCTCACTGAGGCTAGCACACTTAAAGACAACTGAATGTTGTGGCCCAGCACAGATAGGATATTAAAAAAATTTACAGTGGAAAAGAACATAAATTATTGACTTTACTCAGATACATCTTTACAAGATATGCTGGTGAAGATAAAGAAATAAAAGGAAGCAATGCTGTAGATCAGAAAACTTGCTAGGCCATTCAAATCGTCAATAATAGTAATTATGGTACTTGTTAAGAGCAGTTAAGAACAGTGACAAGCACTGTTCTAAGCATTGAGCTAGATACAAGTTAAATAGGCTGGACACAGTCCCTTTCCCATATAGGGCTCACTGTCTAAGTAGGAGGGGTGACAGGTACTGGGTAGTAAACATTCTCCTCCACTCCTGAGAATCCGTTGCTTATATTCAGAATTGCCATGGAAATTCTGCCCCCATTTTCATGGCTGATCTTGGGAGAGAGCTTGTTTGGGGGATATGACAGAAATTCCTTGGGGCAAATGGCTCAAAAGTTCATTTCCCTGTCCGAGCCACAGCCTGGATGGCTTTAATCCACTCTGTGCGCTCCTTGGGGGTGGCCGCTTGTACGAAATAATGAACCTCGCTGGCTGTGATGATCTCGAACAAGTTGCCGTCCTCATTCTTCTTGGCTAGAGGAGGGGGAAATGAAGGAGAGGTTCAGAAAATTATAAAGTTGAAAGAGTTCTTGAGAGGTCATCCTGTCCATCCCCTTGACCTCAGAGATCTAAACAATCCCAAGCAGGTGAGAATCTGCCCTCTTTTTCCAGCTCACCAGAGTTCACAATCCAATTTTTAATGGGTATTCCCCATTTAATAGTCCCCAACTGGACTTTATCCAAGTCATCACTGTCATCATTATTAATTATGAATTATAATTATGATAATTATTGCATTCATTAAGTGCTCACTATGTGCCAAGCACTGTGCTAATTGCTGGGGTAGATACAAGATGATCAGGTCCCACATGGAGCTCAGAGCCTAAGTAGGCGGGAGGGCAGGGATTGTCTCTATCTGTTGCCGAATTGTACATTCCAAGCGCTGAGCACAGTGCTCTGCACATAGTAAGCGCTCAATAAATACGATTGATTGAACAGGTTTTGAATCCCCATTTTGCAAATGAGGGAACTGAGGCACAGAGCAGTTAAATGACTTGCCCAAAGTCACAGAACAGATGCATGGCGGAGGTGGAATTAGAACCCAGTCCTGTAATCTTTCCACCAGATCGTGCTGCTTCTCTAACATCCATCCTGGTACTTAAGTAATAATAATAATGATAGTATTTATTAAGCACATTCCTGCAGAAATCAACAAAGAAGGAGGGGCTCTCCAAAAAAAAGACATCATGGGTCCATAAAGGTAAGGCCTTGTTATCTTAATGGTTTGTCCCATTCAGGGTGTCTCCCTGTTTTTGAGCTTGCTTCTTAGTTCAGCATCTCGGGTCCAAGACAGCCATCACTCCCATCCCTCTCCCGATTGCTCCCGACCGTCCCAGCTCTGCTGCATTGTTTGAGATCGTGCTTCACTACAGTAATTACGGTGGTGTTTGTTCAAACTTACTAGGCACAAAGCATCGTAGTAAATCCAGCATATGTCAGTAACTTGCCCAAGGTCACACAGCAGGCAGGAGGCAGGAGTCAAGTCCTCTGACTCCTAGGCTCGTGGTCTTTCTGCTAGGCCACGCTGCTCCCATTTATAATAATGATGGTATGTTTTTAAGTGCCTATTATGTGTCAGGCACCGTTCTAAGCACGGGGCTAGATACAAGGTAATCAGGTTGTCCCATGGGGGGCTCAGTCTTAATCCCCATTTTAAGATGAGGTAACTGAGGCACAAAGAAGTTAGTGACTCGCCCAGAGTCACACAGCTGACAAGTGGCGGAGCCGATAGGAGAACCCACAGCCTCTGACTCCCAAACCCGTACTCTTTCCACTAAGCCTTGCTGTTTCCCCATTTCTTATAGGTGGGGACCTTAAACCCAAAGAGCTTTATCCTCCACTGCCCTACTAATCGTCTACTAAAACTTGCTATGTGGGCAGCAGAGAGGAAGAACTGGGGTGGGGGAAGTGGGGGGAGTAAGGAGAAGAGAAACCAGCCTCATTTTGAGCCTCACAGCTGTGAGGTTGCAATCGTTTGCATTTAGCCCCCCAAATGCCAAAATGGCAAAAGGAACACCAGGGTTTGCCCAGGGGAGCTTTCATTGCTCCCTGTTAGGTGAAATCAGATCAGAGTGTCTTAGATTAGAACGTCTGTTCTTTGCCTGTGACTACTTCCCCCTGCCTTCCCCCTCCTTCACACCCCTCCCCCGCCCCCCACAAAGGCCATAGTCTTTTTCACTTTGATGGGAGATTTTCCGCACCAAGAAATGCAAATCTAGGCCCTAGAGAAACATAATGACTTCCTACTTTGCAGAAGAGGGAACTGAGGCACAGAGCAGTTAAATGACTTGCCCAAAGTCAGCCGGCAGGTACATGGTGGAGCCGGAATTATTAATGACTCACTCACTGAACCCACGGGGTCTGCCCTGTAATGAAACTGAGGAGATCTAGATAAGACGAAGGCAAAGAGGGGCCGACTTTAGCAACAGGAGGAGCTGAGCTGCCCATAGACTCAGACTTTCCTCTTAGGTGATTCGTGGGTTTAATGAGATCCCCACAAAATCCCCAGAGCTGGAATCTATTTAAGCAGCCGTGAAAGGAAAGTCAAAGTAGCGGGTGAGAAAGAGTTGGCTCCACCTTCCTCCGGGACCTCCCACGGGCCAACGGATCTGGGCATATGCGGTGCGCTGGGTTTGCTGAGGAGGCCCTTCATTCATTCAGTCGTATTTATCGAGCGCTTACTGTGTGCAGAGTACTGTACTAAGCGCTTGGATTGTACAATTCGGCAACAGATAGATTCAGTCCCTGCCCAATGACGGGCGCACAGTCTAAAAGTCTCTCCCAGTCTCTCCCGAGAGGCTGCCCTTACCATCTGGAGAGTCTTCCACCGCAGTTACCACACATCCTCTCAAGTGAATTGCTCCAAGGGGATCTTCTCCCTGTCAGAGAGGGACCAGCAAAGTTGAAGTCATTTTGCTTTATTATCTGGAACTAGTCTCTGGAAAGGGTGGGATCGACATTATAATCACAATAATCATAATTGTGGAATTATAAACATTTACTATGTGCCAAGCATTGTGATAGGATGTAATCAAGGCAGACACAGTCCCTGCATCACTTGGGGCTCACAGAGAGAAGGAGAATGGGTACCTAATCCCTATTTTACAAATAATTAATCGTATTGAGGGCTTACTAGGGGCAGAACACTGTACTAAGTGCTTGGGGGAGTTCACTATAACATAGTCGGAAGACAAGTTCCCTGCCCCCCACAAGCTTACGTCTCGAGGGTGCAAAAAAAATTGAGGTGTAAAGAAAGCAAGTGACTTGGCCAAGGTCTCACAGCAAGAAAATGGCAGTGTTGGGATTAGAAGAACTCATGTCTCCTGACTTTCAGGACTGCGCTCTGTTCAATCAATCAATCGTTTACATTTATTGAGTGCTTACTGTGTACAGAGCACCGTAATTAAGCACGGGGAAGCAGCGTGGCTTAGTGGAAAGAGCCCTGGTTTGGGAGCTGGAGGTCATGGGTTCTAGTTCCGCTTCTGCCACTTGTCAGCTGTGTGACTTTGGGCCAATCACTTAACTTCTCTGGGCCCCAGTTCCCGTATCTGTAAAATGGGGATGAAGCCTGTGAGCCTTACGTGGGACACCCTGATTACTTTGTATCTACCCCAGCACTTAGAACAGTACTTTGCACATAGTAAGCACTTAAATGCCATCATCATTATTATTATGACTTGGGGGAGTACACTGCAACAGAGTTGATAGACACGTTCCCTGCCCATAAGGAGTTATACTGTACTCTCCCAAGTGCTTAGTACAGCGCTCTGCACACAGTAAGCGCTCAATAAATACGACTGACCGACTGTCTGAAGGAGTTCACGGTCTAGATACGTCTGGAGGCCGAGCATAAAAAGAGCAGAGAGGAACTGATTATAAATCCAGCCCCGATAGATGGACACGATGAGATTTTTGGCTCTCTGGGGGACGGAGAGGTGGAAGGTGGAAACAATGGGCCAACGCTGAGTGAACGTGGGAGGGTTGAGCCAACACTTCGCCCTGAGCGAGAAGCTCTCCCCTCAGCCTGGGAAACCCCATGTGTCTGCTCTGACCACAAGCGGACTGCGCATTCAGTCGTGGCGGGGAACACCAAGGTGTAGTCATTTAGGATTTCTCGTCCAATTAACCCTTGGTGGAAAAAGATCGCTTTTTGAATCACTGAACCCAAAGAGGAGTGCTAGATGGACTGGTGACTTTTCCGAAAACATCGTTGCCGTGAATCGAATTTAAACCTGCGGAGATGTTGGGATGGCTAATTGAATTCTGATGAGATAAAACTAAGCTCCTCGGATGACAGAGGGTTTTAAGTAGAAGCAATGTCAGTTCCCGGGCCCGTCTCCTCTCTCCCCAGACCCCAGAGTGCAGCCAGCCCGGCCAGGCCAGGTGACCGAGGGGCAGAGGCGGGCCTCGGCTAACAGGCTGGCTTGCGGCCTCTCTGCTTCTGGAGATGTTCCTGGGGAAGCCCTGTGGGCCAAGGCTCTCACCCCCGCCGGATCGTAGTAGTGCAGATACGCAGGATCCTCCCTCAGGACAAACTTTCTCACTTTCCAGTTTTTCCGCCGATGTCCCTGCAAAGGAGGAAAAAAGAAGAAAAAGGACAATTAGATACTAACCGAAAGTCAGAGAGTGTTATCCTATTATGCTCTGGGGGGATGCACTGTGTGACATTCTTTACTGCGTTGTGTTCTCCCTAAGAGCTTAATACAGTGCTCTCCACACAGTCAATACTCGATAAATTCATTCAATAGTATTTATTGAGTGCTTACTATGTGCAGAGCACTGTACTAAGTGCTTGGAATGTACAATACGACAACAGATAGAGACAATCCCTGCCCATTGACGGGCTTACAGTCTTTGATTGGACTCTCCCATAGTGATGTTGGAGGATTAGGAACTGCTTTCCCAGGCCTTGCTGGGTTTTCCAGTCCGAGAGATCATTGCCCAGCAGTTATGCTGGATTTTCCCTTATTCATAATTTATTTTAGTGTCTATCTACCCCAACTAGATGGTAAGCACCTGGAGGGTAGAGGTCACAGAAGCAGCGTGGCTTAGTGGAAAGAGCATGGGCTTTGGAGTCATGGGTCATGAGTTCGAATCCCTGCTCTGCCACTTGTCAGCTGTGTGACTGTGGGCAGGTCACTTAACTTCTCTGTGCCTCAGTTACCTCATCTGGAAAATGGGGATTAAGACTGTGAGCCCCACGTGGGACAACCTGATTCCCTGTGTCTACCCCAGCGCTTAGAACAGTGCTCTGCACATAGTAAGCGCTTAACAAATACCAACATTAACTCTTTTGGACTCTCCAAAGGACAATGCAGAACTCGCCTCCTCATACAATATACTAAACACTATCTCCCCACTATCCCCTTCTTGTGGGCAGGGATCATGTCTACCAATTCTATTGTGTCGTTTTCTCCCAGGCATTTAGTAAAGTCCTCTGCATGCAGTAAGTGCTCTGTAAATACCACTGGTTGATTAATTATTCAATAATAACTACTGTCTAGTTGCCGTTCCTCCGGGAGCTGATCAGACCGTGACCTTGGGTACTTTGAGCTGCTCTCTGGGAGTGAACTACTTTCCTACATGGCGGGACCGTTTAGAAGGCTCCAGCCAAGCCTCCACCAGAAAAAAAGCCTAAGGGACCACCTGACCCTTAAACGCCCCCCTACCTCAGTGTTAGAAAGTGGACCCAGGTGTCACCATCACCACTGCAGGGTCCAACCCAGGCCCCTCCCTTAAAAGATTGGCATTCTGCCACATGTAGAATCAATCCTAATGGGGATTGCAGTAAACAGGAGGCTGGGGATGGCTTGGGAATCCGGCAGGATATTTCCAGATACTCTACTGTAGTCGGCTCACTCACCGAATGCCAAATATACAATGAACACACATAATTGCCCACTTTTTGAAATTTTTTTTTGCAACCTAGCTACTATCCTGGTTTATATAAGCAATAAATCAAGCAGTAAGAGGAAGAGGAGGAAAAAAATCCCATTTATGTGGGCTTTGTGCATCCTGTCTCTTTTCACACAATCAATTGCTTACAAAAATAATCTTTCATCTCCTCCTCAAAATGTGGTGGGTTGGGGATGATGCGATAGAGGCAGTTATGTGAATAAATATGGTCATATTAGAAAGTATCGTTTCTTTCCTGGAAACAAATTGAACAAAAGTCTCAAGACTGGCACCATTCAGAAATCCTGCCCCTTGCTTGACTCAGTGAATGTCAGCAAAATGGTTGTACGCCGGGGTGTTGGCAGCAGTTGTCATTTCCTCCTGGGATTACTAAATTTGGATTGCAAGTTCCTGTGTGACCACTGGGCATCCTGAATTACCATCCAAGGCTAAAATGGCAGTGAGGAAATGAAAATATGGACAAGGACCACGCTTCACGACACACTTTTTATGCTTCTTTTTACGCACTTTTTACGCAGGGTAGGGTCATCCTTCCTGGAATGGAATCTCTAAGAAAAGGGGATTAGAGGTCACAGATGCTAGGTGCTAGTGGGGCTCCTTATCTATTCTGAAGAACTTGGGGTTAGTCACCAGGATAGTTAGTCACTCAGCATTAACAGCTACTGGATTCCTCACCCAGATGCCTCACTCTGTCCTGGCATCTGTGAAAGTCTGCCTAGACTTGGGCTCAACCTGCAAGATCTGCAGTCCCCACATTCATCGGGCCTGGTCTGGGGACGCCAGATCCAAACCCAGCTGGGCTCCCGTGGTCAGACCTTCCTCTTCCCTCCTCGGCGCCCTCTCCCCGACTTCTCTACCCACCCTCCCTAACACTTTGCCACTGAGGAACTGAACAGTTGGAGGAGGGGGCAGAAGCAGACTAAATGCATATCTAAATATTCTTTTTTGTTGGGTTTTATTCCCAGCTGAGCGTTTAGTGGGAACAAAGAATCTAGAAAAAACCTAGAAAATCTAAATCGGATTAATTCATCAATCAATCGATAGTACTCATTGAGCTCTTACTCTGTTTAGAGTGCTCTACTGTGCACTTGGGAGAGAACAATAGAGTTAGTAGACAAGGTGGCTGCTCTCAAGAAGCTTAAAGCCTAGTAGAGGAGACAGACATAAAAATACACCACAGGTAGGGCGAAGCAACGAAATGTAAAGTTATGTGCATAAATTCGGAACAAGGGGGAGTGGTGTCAGTACCTAAATGCTCAGGGGGTGAGGACTCAAGTGCACGGGTGATATAGCAGGGAAGAAATAGGGTGAAGAGATGAGAGATTAGTTAGGAAGCCATATGGTAAATGATGTGATTTCAGAAAGGCTTTGAAGATGGAATGACCGGTCCACGTGAAGCAAGGGGGAGTTTCAGGAGGAGGGAAAGGGAGAACAAGAGAGTTGAGAGCATGGCAGAAGGAGGACAGGGGTTTGAGAGAAGGAAAGAGGAGAGAAATGTGCAGCCTGGGCTGTAGCGAGAAAGGAGCCAGGATAAATAGGGGGAGAGATTAGATGGTCTGTGAACTTCCAGCCTTTATGTGATATTCCCATCAATGCATTAGCCACCAGTGCAGTTGTTTATTTAATAGGGAATCAAGCGTGATGGGCATTTTTAAACTCCTGAAGGAAGGAAGCCCTTGAGAGTTAGTGGGAGGGGAGAGAGGAGAAAGTATCAAATATTAACCTGCTTCAGTAAACATCCCTGCTTGATGATAGCTCCTCTGAATTCTTCTTTCAGGACCACATCATCATCACTTGAATTATCTTCGCAGAAGAACCCGCTATCAGTCTGTTTGGACAAAAGCCAGGTCATGTCATGTCATGTTAGATTTTTCCCTTCCCACGCCCCACCCACTTCATTGCTAACTAAATCCAGGCCGCACCCCAATTTCTGATATGTAAGGCCCTCCGTCACTTGATTACTTCTTCCTCCCATTTTTCTTTTCTTCTTACCTTTGAGACTTCTTTCAAACACAACTTACCGGTCCTCTCTTACCTCTCCCCACCCCACTAACCTTGTTCCTTCAATCTGTGTCCTCGGGCAGGAGCAAAATTTGTTGTCCACCAACCTCACCACCCGCCGCCTTCCAAATTAGAAGCCCCATGTGTGACAGGGACTGTGTCCAACCCGATTTACTTGTATTCACCCTAGCGCTAGTACAGTGGCTAGTCCTAGGTAAGCGCTTAACCCCATGCCCTGACTGAAGCCACCTCCGTAGCTGTCCCTGAGGTACCAGGGAAAGGAGAACACACAGTCCAAAGAGCAAACTTTGAGAAGGGAAGTTAGCAGCTTCTCTTCCACCTCAAGCCATGGGAAAATAGAGCAACCCCTGAGGCTAAAATCTATAGAAAAGTGAGTAAAGGCAGTGAATGCTCTGAAATCCTCCTGAATCTCAGATTTAGACCATCACTAAGGGAAGCGGGTTATCTGATCAACAAGATAGCAGTGTGTCTCAGTGGATAGAGCCCGGGTTTGGGAGTCAGAGGCCGTGGGTTCTAATCCCGGCTCCGCCACTTGTCTGCTGTGTGACCTTGGGCAAGTCACTTCACTTCTCCGGGCCTCAGTTACCTCATCTGTAAAAATGGGGATTAAAAAAATGTGAGCCCCATGTGGGACAATCTGATTACCCTGTATCTACCTCAGTACTTAGAACAGTGCTCTGCACCTAGTAAGTGCTTAACAAATACCATAATTATTATTATTATTATAGCCCACCAGGGGCTAGTCCAGATAATCAGAAAAAGATAAAAGAAATAGAGGTAGGCACCCGCCCACTAGTCAAAGTCAATTTTGATTGGCTATTTGATACTTCAAATATTGGAACTAGTCATCAACCTCGTTGGCTAAGCTTACTACCATATGCCATGCTCAATGTGCTGCATAGATCTATGTCTTGGTATAATCAGAATTCTAAGATAAGCCTTAAAGAAGCTCAGAGAAAATAAAGCAGTCATCAGATTTTTCCCAAAAGTGAAGTGAAACTTCCAACCATAGGGAAGTGTGTTTCTGTCTTATAAAGAGATGGTTCTGTTTTCTGACCTCCAGATTTATGAGCCCCATCTCGAATGAACCAAAGACCAAAATAACCCCTAGAAAACCCTCTCTTGCTGCATTTCTAGCAGCCCAAGACGAGGGCTGCTGTGCCATAGATCCAGTCGGCATCCAGATCTGCAGGACTTTCCCCAAAGTCTGTGATCAACCATTCTCAATCGCCCTGGAACTGAATACTCAAGCAAGGCCCTTCGGCCAGCCCCATTATAAGAAAAAGCAGCGCTGCCTAGTGGATAGAGCCCGGACTTGGGAGTCAGAAGGTCCTGGGTTCTAATCCTGGCTCTGCCATTTGTCTGTTGTGTGACCTTGGACAAGTCACTTCACTTCTCTGTGCCTCAGTTACCTCATCTGTAAAATGGGGATTAAGACTCTGAGTCCCACGTGGGACGTGGACTGTATCCAACCTGATTAGTTTGTATCAACCCTGGGATTTAGTACAGTGCCTGTCCCATAGTAAGCACTTAACAAATACCATAAAAAAAAAAGACAGTGTCTTTACACTTACAAAGTAGTACAAGGCATCCGGGTTATCTAGGAAAGGGTTTCCTGCAGTCCCCTCAGCTGCATTCTTGGACAGATCCCCAGCGGGCTGCAGAAAGCCTTCACTGAGCAAGGAAGATGCTATCATGAGCCCCTCCTGGCGATTCCGGACAGAATTGTTCGATAGCAGCCAATCAATCACACAGTTACCTAGTCGCCAGATAAAAATTAGAGATGAAGTTGATTTATTGCTACACAAGCCCCAGTTAGATTCCATCACAAGAATCCTACAAGACTCATCTGTCTGCTGCCTCTCAGCTGCCTCTGCCTTCAGGCTTATTAAATTAAAAAAAAGTCCAGGATGGAAATATAATAAAAAAAGATTTAAAAAAAGTAGAATCTCGGGCACTTGAAAAATAGAACTAGATTAAAGCCAAACTCTGCTGCAATGATAGTTTGTACATTAACAAGAAGTTTTCTGTTCAGATTGCAGCTTTAAAATCTTAGCCTCCTAATGGATCTTTATGGAATTATTGGTTTGGAAAAGACTGAAGGACAAATCTAATACCAGAGAAATAGCTGACTCCCTCTCTAGCAAACAACTCCAAAGCATCCCTAGCAATTTCTCTCAGTGACTAAAAAATAATTTAAAAATACATCTTGTCTGCTGGAGATGGGGGGAGGATTAAGTTAATTTCAACTAAATTTTGAAAATATTACTGTGATTTCTAGTCCTAAAGCTAGAGAAACGAAGGGCTCCTTGAAACAATTGTTCCATCCAAAGTGCAGTAATGGAAACAAAGTCTTTCGTCCACATATCTGTGAATGTCAGAAATAAAATGTCACGTCCCGTCACCCCTTCCCCATCTCTCAACTGACTTTTCTAGATCAAAGATACCGTTAGGGGCAGACAACCCAGGGTATTGCATAAGTAGATGGGCATGGGGTGGTACTGTTATGGTTAAACTATTGAAAGGCTGGAAACAGGGCAAAGCGGTCCAAGGTTGGGGAAAAAAAGCAGAGTAAGTCATCCCAAGGAAGGACAACCCTGAGGATACCAACAAGCATGACTTTATGGCGGCAACCAGACAGTGATCTTGGGCAAAACAAGATGGTGGCACCCTGTGATTCCAAGAGCACCTAAGAACCTACCAATGAGTAAATAGAGACAGTTATACTATAGACAATCCTCACCTTGGGTGGCATTTATTCTAGAGCTGTCTCTATTCTTCATCACGTTTTGGGGAAACATGAACCACAAACTGACTTCGAGATGGAATTTCCTAAACTTTTTCAGATTTCATCAGCTGTACTCTTGAGCAACAGAAATGTTTTCTACCCTTTCTATTTCCACATACCATAGGCTCTTGGGCCTCCTTCCAGTGGTCCCCATTGGTGGTACTACAAAACTCTCATTCTTTCCTTCCCTACGGTAGCAGAGTTTTCTGCTCAAATCCATTGGCAGCTGGGGGAGGGAGAGAGTTCCCATTCCTCAAAGTGCCCCACTATTCCACTCTGTTAGGTGCTGGGTTAATCAGGGAATGCCTCCTGGGAGAGGGAGAGAGAGAGAGAGAACTTTACCTGTAAAGCAATGATTGAACACCTTCTTTTCCTTCTCCAGTTTCATTTCTTTCACTCCTTTGTCAGCATCCTTCATGGACAAATACAGGGCACTGGGGAGAAGAAAGAAGAGTAATGCGTTTCAACATCCTCTCATTTAGTCGCTTCTTTTCACACTGGTGTGTGCTATTTCCTGTCCACACTGTTGGTTTCTGGGAGACAGACTTTGTAAAATTACAAATATGGTATTGGGATGTATTCAATCAAGTACTCGATAAATCCGTTGCATTTATTGAGCACTTGCTTGCAGAGCGCTGTACTAAGCACTTGAGAGACAATACAACACAGTTGGTAGACATGTTCCCTGCCCACAAGGAGCTTACAGACTAGAGGGGGAGATAGACATAAAACAAATTATGGGTATGCACGCAAGTGGTGTGGGGCTGAGGGTGGGGTGAGTAAAGGGTTCAGATCCAAGTCTAGGGGCGTGGAAGAAAAGGAAAAAAACATGGCCACTGCTCTCTGCCCTGGACTACTGGATCCAGTGTTGATAATGGCACTTTAACAATGTTCTGGAGAACCCTGGGCCTAGAACTTAGATTGGAGCTTTAGTTGGGGATGGGGCAGGGAAGGAGGAGACATTTTGTAACAACCCAGTCCATATTGCTTCATCTGCCTCTTTTTGTGGGGATGGAGGGGCGGGCACTGTTAAGCATTGATATAGATACAGATTCATTCATTCATTTATTCAATAGTATTTATTGAGCGCTTACTATGTGCAGAGCACTGTACTAAGCGCTTGGAATGTACAAATCGGTAACGGATAGAGACAGTCCCTGACCTTTGACGGGCTTACAGTCTAATCGGAGAGGGGAGGAGTCCATGTCCCACATGGGGCTCATAGTCCTCCTCAAAATTTGACAGATGAGGTAACTGAGGTACAGAGAAGTGAAATGACTTGCTCAAGTTGGCACAGCATTCATTCATTCATTCATTTGTATTTACTGAGTGCTTACTATGTGCAACACATTGTACCAAGCACTTGGGAGAGTACAACAGACAAGTGGCGGAGCCGGGATTAGAACCCAGGTCCTTCTCTCCATCCACTAGGCCGAGCTGCTTCTACTAGGCCGCCAGCTCCCAGGGGCTGCACTTATTGGCTCGACCTCCAAGGTGGGCAGGGAGGTAAGGGAAAACTGAAGGGAAAGAAGGGGGTGGGGGGAAAGAATTGCCCTGGAGCAAAAGGAGTTTTGGAGGGGATGGGGTGGGGGGGAAGAGTTAGCAAGCACATAAGTGGCAGAAAGAAACAATCCAGTTTTTAGTTGGGCTTAAACTGAATTTTAAACTGAATTAGGAATGGGGAAAGAAAGAGGGTGCATTGTGGCCTGTCAATCAATCCAATCAATCAATCATATTTATCGAGCACTTACTGTGTGCAGAACACTGTACAAAGTGCTTGAGAGTGAAATATAACAATATCGATTAGACTGTAAGCCTGTCAAACGGCAGGGACTGTCTCTATCTGTTGCCGACTTGTTCATCCCAAGCGCTTAGTACAGTGCTCTGCACATAGTAAGCGCTCAATAAATACTATTGAATGAATAATAGACACATTCCTTGCCCACAGTGAATTTACAGTCTAGAGGGAGAGGCAGTTAATATAAATAAATAAATTACAGCTCTGTACATAAGTGCTATGGGGTTGGGAACAGCATGGCCTAGTGGAAAAAGCACAGGTCTGGGAGTTGGAGGACCTGGGTCCTAACTCCAACTCTGCCACTTGTCTGCTGTGTGACCTTGGGCAAGCCACTCAACTTGTCTGTGCCTCAGTTTCCTCATCTATAAAATGGGATTCAGAACCTGTTCTCCCTCCTACTTAGACTGCGAGACCTTTGTGGGTCAGGAACTGGATCCTACCTGATTAACTTGTATCTATTCCACTGCTTAAAAGAGTGCTTGACACATAGTAAGTAGTTAACAAATATAGTAATAATGGTAATAATAATAACCCAGTAAAACCACCCCAAATTCATTCTCTTTCCTAGACTTTGGGTCCCATGTGGGACACGGGCGGGGCAGGGACTGTGGCTGACTTTATGAGAAGCAGCGTGGCTCAGTGGAAAGAGCACGGGCTTGGGAGTCAGAGGTCATGGGTTCTAATCCCAGCTCCCCCACTTGTCAGCTGTTTGACTTTGGGCAAGTCATTTAACTTCTCTGTGCCTCAGTTACCTCATCTGTAAAATGGGGATTAAGACTGTGAACCCCATGTGGGACAACCTGATTACCTCATATCCCGCCCCCCCGCACTTAGAACAGTGCTTGGCACATAGTAAGTGCTTAACAAATGCCACTATTATTATTATTATTATTATTATTATTGTTTAGCTGCCCCAGTCCTTGGCATAAAGAAAACACTTAACCACCAAAACAAGGAAGGAAAGATCAAAAGAATCAACACACCTCAAGTCAACTGTTTCTGGCAGCCGGATGGATCTTCTCGTGGATTTTCTGGCAAATCTCTGGCCTCCTTCAATGCATTTCATTGCCTTCTTAATGTCTCTCACCCAACTATCTCTTTCCTCCAGGTATGCAGCTTGGAAGAAGTGGTCCTGCTGCTTGGGCATGGAGAGCTTAAAAACGAACTAAGATAAAAATAAATGATGTGCTGAATTCCCCATGGAATATTTTGAGATACCAATATCTTGATATTGCTAGGGGGTTGGGCTCTGAGCCCAGTATTGAAACAGAAGTGCTCTTCAAGGAGAGACCTGCAGGCAAGAGATGTTTCTAAACCTAGAGTGGTAATGAGAACGGAGCCTTGTATTTCTGTCTCCACCGTTCAGGCAGGCAAGCAAGCATAGGTTGGGTCCAGGAGTTCAACAGGTCAGGCACTTACAAGAGAGGTCAAGCAGATAGAGAAAAGTCAGTCAGGGTCAGAATGTCCAAGGTAAGAAATCTGTCAGCTAAAGTGGGGAATAAAGAGGGTCAGGGTTGAGCGGTTAAAAATAGGCCAGAATTTTATAGGGGAGAAGGACTGAAAGGTGGGTCAGGGATAAAGTCCCTCTTATCTTTGACAGAATCGAGATGATGATGCCCAGAGGTTAACCCTAACGAGGCGGTGTCATAAGGGTCTATCAGTCCTTCCATCCCTCCCTCCATCTGTACATTTAACCATCCATCTTTCCATCTGTCCATCTGTCCAACCAACCATCCATCTGTCCATCCATCCATCCGTCCATTTATCCATTCCTCTGTCCATCCATCTAGACATTTATCCATCCATCCCTCCAATCATCCCTCCATCCATTTATCCATGCATCTATCTGTCCATCCATCCATTCAGACATCTATCCATCCACTAAAACCACATGTAGCAAATCCATACCCATGCCTAAAAAAATTCCAAACCCATGATTTTTAAACCAAAAGGGGACCCTCATCACAAAATCCCAGGATGGGCTGAGGCCAACAGAATCCCAGGAGTTCAACCAACTAACAGCAAGCCAATACCATATGGTTGTATTTACTCTTCCAAGTGCTTAGTACAGTGCTCTGCACACAGTAAGTGCTCACTAAACAAATATAAATAAAAGAATGCTCCTTCCACCTGAAGGCCATCCACCTGGATTCTGGAGGCTATTTAATCCCTTAGAGTCAAAACAGCATGGAAAGAGGGCACGGCTGGAATCTGAATATCAAACTTCTCTCCAGAGATCAAGATCTCTGGACAGGACTCTCGAGCATTGACTTAATTTTTTTAATAATTGCAATTCATTGTTCTCAGTGTCTTTATCTACTGCCATCCAGACTGTAAGTCTCATGTAGGGCGGTGAGCTATGTCTGATTTGTTATGTTTGTAGCTGCCCCAGCATATAGCACAGTGCTTGGCACATATTAAGTTTAATAAATACTGTAACTAAGGACTCTGGGGTTGATGTGATGTGATGTGATTTCGAAGACAGAACCATCTCCAAATTAATTAGTTTGGAGACAAAAGTTATATTTTTTTCTATGGAATTTAGGGTTCCAGAGGAAGCCTCAAGTAGAAAGGTTTTTTTCAAAAAAAACTCCCTGCAGCTCTGACCAGCCATTCATTAATTCATCATTCATTCATTCGTTCATTCAACATCTCAATTTCTTAGAATAGCAGGTGCCGAGCTACCTGCTAGGGGGTGGGGTACAAAGCCTGGAGATATGGTTCCTATCATCAAGATGCTTCCAATCTGGCTAGAGGAAACACCCACTGTCCAGTGGAGGAAATAAACCCATTTTAAAGTCACCGAACTGTGGCAAATCCTTACCATTCTTTTACCAAACTCCTGGCAGGGGCTTTGCAGACTGCTCCCTTTTAAAGGAATCATTCCTTTAGGACTGTTGTCACTTTTCTTCTTATAGAATTCAATCCCGTCTTCGAGTAGGACGACCCACATGGCCTTCCAGGTATTAAACATGCTCCCCTGAAATGACACCAAAGAGTTAGAACACATGGTGCCCTCATCCAGAAAGTCTTTTCATCTTCAGCCATTTCATGACTTGACACTTCTTGCTGTTTGTTCTTGTAACAGTTAACACTGTCTTCTCTTTTGGATCTTGCTATTTCCTTTCTACATAATTGGCTAATGAACTTCCCCCATATTTATCCTCTCTCAGCTCACGCTGTATTTTTACAGCTGAGGAAAATGGTGAGACAGCTCTGAGGTCTTTAGCACCCAGGCCCCGTGTTCTGTGTGAGGGGAGACAACTCCTGCACTTGAAAACTGCAGTTTCCTTTTAGGTTTACATCTTCCCTGTGTGTCCTCACAGCTGCCGAAACCCCAAGGGTAAGGTGATCAACCGGTCAGTGGGCAAAGGACGATAGGTAGGGGAGGCTGCTTGGTATAGTCCAGAAGTTGGAGTACCCGGATTGGAGTCTGAGATCTGCACCAGCCTGCCATGGGACCTTGGCCAAAATGCTTAACCTCTCTGTATAATCTTCCCTGACTAGACCCTCATTTCTCCTATTTGCCCACCCTTCTGTGAGGCTTAGGCCCTTGGATCTGTAATAATAATAATAATAATAATAATAACTATGGCATTTGTTAAGCTCTTACTATGTACCAGACACTGTACTAAGTACTGGGATAGGTACAGACACAGTCCCTGTTCCACATAAGGTTCACTGTCTTAATCCTCATTTTCCAGACGAAGTAACTGAGGCACAGAAAAGTTAAGTGACTTGCCCAGGGTCAAACAGCAGACAAGTGGCAGAACTGGGATTAGACCCCAGACCCGTGCTCTATCCACTAGACCAGTTAGGCACTTGACATTCACCTGACCACCAGCCCCACGGAACTTTTGTTTGAATCCTCATTCCCCTATCCGTATTGTCTGTCTCCCCCTCTAGACTCTAAGCTCCTTGTGGGCAGTGAGTGTGTCTATCAACTGTGCTGATTTGTTCTCCTCCAAGTGCCTAGAAAAGTGCTTGGTTCACATTAAATGCCCAATAAATGCCATTGATCAATCAGCCAATGAATCATACCTATTGAGTGCTTACCATGATTAATTTGTACATCAGCTTCCTCATCTGCAAAATGAGGATAACAATACTTACCTCATGGGGCTTTTGCAAAGATAAAAATGAGATAAGTAATGTGAGAATGCTTTGGAAATGAAAGTGCTATTTAAGATCAAAGGGTGCTATTATTCTATTATTGTTTGCAGCACACTAAAGAGTCAAAAGGCTCTTGAAACTAGAAAAGGTTTTACTTTTCAGCCTTCACACTCATCAGAGGAGAATGTGCACACAGTCAGTGTTCAATAAATACCATTGATTGATTGATTGATTGATTGTGTCTATTGGAGGTTCTGTAGACACTGCAAGCACCTTGAGGAAAGGACAAGGTAAAATCCAGAATGTGTAACCTAAGGTCATCCAGGTAATCAGAACCTTGCCCCTATAATGGACCTCATCACACCTTGTGAGGCAGGAGGAAAAATTTAACTTCATCACCACATAAAAGAGGAAGAGAGTTAAGTTGAGAAGTAATTTGAATTTACTCAAGGCTTGGCTGATTACCATGCTTTGCCCCAGTGCTTGGCACAGAGCATGGGCTCAGTAGATGAAATGATAATAATGGTAATAGCTGTTATGATATTATTATTACACTGTCAGGGAATTACTCGATCAGAGTTGGAAAGGAGTTGAATTCTTTGTCTGTAACCTCTTGTTTCCACTTGGCCCTGGCCAAGATTCTATATTTGCCAACTCAACCAGTAGGGGGTTATCGTTCTGTTTCCGGTGGATCCTGTTACTTATCTGAGAGCAGCAGAGGGTTTCTATGAGAAGCTACGGGCAGTACAAATAGATGATCGTCCAGTCCTTCCGGTGCTAATACAAGTCTTCACATTGTCTAAATAAGCTCTATCAGGGTAGAGACCTTTTGTCTTATACCTTTATTATATTCTCCCAAGTACAGTACTCTGCAAACTGGAGACACTCAGTAAAAACTGGACTATTGATTCATTGTTTCCAGATATTAACACCTATCAGATGTGTTTATTGAGTGCTGTGTGCAGAGAACTGTACTAAGTGCTTGGGAGAGTACAATAGAATTGGGAATAATCCATAAATCAATCAATCATATTTATTGAGTACTTACTGTGTGCAGAGTGCTTAGGAGAGTACAGTATAATGGAGTTGATCAACACATTCCCTACCCAAAAAAGCTTATAGTCTAGAGGAGAAGATAATGATGACACTAATAAAAATAATGACGGTACTTATTAAGCACTTAATATAGGGAACAGTGTAGATGAGTAGATAGAGATGAGAGAATTCAGAATGAGGTATAGTTAGGAAGTTATCTTGGGAGGAGTGAAGAGAGAAGTAGGGGAGTAGTGGGTGAAGGGAGCAAGTATGTAAGGAGTGAGTTGGTGGGGAACCTTGAATCAGATGGTGAGAATTTTTTGCCTGAGTTAGAAAGACAGAAGAAGACTGTGGAGGATATTGAGGAGCAGAGAGATGTGTGTCGAGCCATGCTTCGAGAAGATAATCTGTAGCGTAAATTAGAGGGGGAGAGGCTGGAGGGATGGAGATCGGCAAGGAGGCTGATGCGAAAGTCAAGACTCAATATGACCAGAGCTTTTAACAGGATGGTAGCTGTTTGGTTGGAGGTGAAGGGGTGGATGCAGGAGCTACTGTTTAGGAAGAACCGACAGATTTCGAGAGTAGAATGAATGTGAGAGTTGAAGGAGAACAAGAAGGGAAAGATGACACTGAGGTTGTGGGCTTCTGGGGCAGTGAAGAAGGTGATGTTTTTGACTGTGATGGGAAAGTTGGGAGCAGGAGTGGATTTAGAAGGGAAAATGAGGAGTTCAGTTTCAGACATGTTGTTTGAGTTTCCAGTGGGACATCCAAGGGGAGAATTCCTGGATCCAAGAGAAGATGAGGTGGTAGTTTCAGAGAAGTTTAGGCAGAGGGAGAATCTGCCTCCTAAAACTGCTTCCCATTCCTTTCAATCAATCAGTGGTATTTACTGAACACTTAATGTGTGCAGAGCACTGTAGTAAGTGCTTGGGAGAATACACTACAATAGAGTTGGTAGACACGACCCCTGCTCATAAGGAGCTTACAGTCTCCTTATTTGATTCCCATTCCATCGAGCTCTTCCAACCTTGCCGTCAACCCCCGAGGTGAGGGAGAGACTGAATGAGTTCTATTCCCTGAAGGTCACTGCAGGCCCTTCAGTGGAACCTTCATGTTTTCCCCCTTCAGATTGGATGAATTCTTACAGGGACTGTAGAGGGGAGGATTTCAGACAGTCTGAGTCAGGCTGACGTTCTACCACCGGAGGAATCCTCAGTATCATGGGACTAGTGGCTTTTTCTGGCCAGATAAACACTTTTCACATAATCAGGAACCAGGGGTAGCATTTACTTGGACGATCAGATCTGACAGCCATTATTCAAGTTCTCCTTTGGCCTGAATTCGACCTTCATTCTTCACCCTTTCTCTTCTTCTTCCCTGCTCCAAACCACCGCAGACAGAAAGAAGTGAAAAGCACGGTTGATACTGGCTTTCATTTTGAAGAAGTTCTGTTTGAATTCAGAGCCTTGAAATTCCAGGTTAGGGTCCTTCCTGGTAGTTTAGTTGAACTTAACTCTCCCAGCTTTGCTTGTGTTGGAAGAGTCTCCCAAATTCCCCCTGTGGTCAACCTCTCCCCGCCCTTTGCCAGCCTCCTCTGAAACCAAGATAGAGGCCTGACTCCATCGGCACCAAAGTTCTTCACGAAGCCAGGCCACGGTGGACATTCAGTTTGGTTCAAAGGGTTGGAATTTGGATTTTACTTTAAAAACCTCTGACATATACCTCACTCTAACCTCAGTTCATCTCTACTTCCCCTTTCTATAGCTTCTCTTTCCACATTCTGACAGAACAACACTCACCGTTAAAATGAGACTCGAAACAAAGGTAGAGTATCTATCAGTCACCTAATAAGGTTATTTAAGTCTGCCCGGAAACCAAACAACAAAATCCTGCCAATATGGCCTCTTGTTTGCCTCACTGTCTTTTTTTTAAAGTTACATGATTTTCTTCAACTGCATGCTTGATCAAGCTATTTAAAATACCTTCGGAGAGTTTTGCTCTCACACGGATGACTTCTGAAGGGTATCCTTTTCCCAGGAAGAAATATAGAGAGTGGAGATAATGAGAAGAAAAGAAAACAGGCCCTTGATAAGTCTTCAGGATCCCACTGGCTTCTTTAGATAGTTTCCACACACATCATCACGGAAATGTGCTCCACATTAAGGATATAGATATGAACACAATGAAACATATCATAAAGAAAATATCTGTTCTTTCAGCTACTAGTGGTTTTTATCAGTGTGGTTCCTCTTCCTAGCCACAAGAACTCCACAAAGAATTCTTGATATGACTAATCCATCTGCCCTGATGTGGTTGTGTGAGTGGCCGGGTGGGGTGGGGGAGGGAGGGTAGAGAATGTGAGAATAAATACTCCCTTCCTTCCCCCAAACACACACACACACACTCTTTTCTCTCTTTCTCTTTCTCTCTCTCTCTCTCTCTTAATCTCTCTCTCTCTCTCTCTCTCTCTCTCACACACACACACACACACACACACACTTAGTTCTGTGTCTATTTCTCCCTGTCTTTCACTCTTTCTCTTTCTCTCTCACTGTCTGTCTGTTCTCTCCCAACTGCAAAAGTGTTTTGATTCCCTAGGGCCTGTAAACAGCTTGCAGGCTGCATTTTGCCCAACTGTGAAATGGCACCCCAAAGGCTGACTGTCCAGTGTCTTTAGTAAGTTGATACCCAACTTGTCAAAGGAGATTTGAGGATATTACTTCCTGGTTTGCAGTTATTTACTGCACTGTGTTGCACCGTGTTGCTTTTCTAATCTTTTACAGATGTCGGCCTTCTCAGGAGCACAGTTTGTGTTTTGATTCTAGGTTTCGTCTACATAACAAATTATCTGGGTACTGCAGATAATTCTCTCTAGACTGTAAATTCCTGTCGGCGAGAAATGAGTCTACCAACTCTGTTATGTTGTATTCTTCCCAAGTGCTTAACACAGAACTCTGAACACAGCAAATGCTAAATATGACTGATTGATTTTGGGTCCCCAAAATGTACTTTGGGGATCTGCAATGCAAATTTTCCAAATTTTGCTGGCCATAACTAAAAACTTTTGTTACTTGAAATAGCTGGATAATTGAGGACCAAGGGAATGGTCTGGATAACATGAACCAACGTTTACCAAGCCACCAGACCCTATTTTGAACCCATTCCATGGCTCCACCACAACAGAGACTCTCCACTTGTGCATGACAAGATGATTCTATTGGACTGTAAAGAAATATATCTGAATTTCTGACTGATCTGTGAACATTTCAGTAAAACAGAAAATCTGAAACTTCTAAACTAAACGAATGTGCCACAACCCACTTACCCCCAGTGCTTATTTGCAGGAGGTACAAAGAGGAGACTCCATCAATTTCTCATCTCTTCAGTCGGTCAGTCAGTCAATCGTATTTATTGAGTGCTTACCGTTTGCAGATCACTGTACTAAACATTTGGGAGAGTACAATACAACAGTATAACACATACATTCCCTGCCCACAACAAACTTGCAGTCTAAAGGGAGAGATAGACATTAATATACATGAATAGAGCCTTCAGTCTTGTCACTGCAAATATGAGGTGAGCAAAATTTTAGTCCAAGAATAAAGAGGAATTTTTTCCTGTTATGCTGTACAACTCTTTTGATCCCAAATATGAAAAACTAGGAAATAGCCAGACCAAATAGATTTTTGTCAAACTTCACTGTAGCTGAGCTACATTTCTCAGCCTCTTATTCACCTAGTGCTAAGCAGGTGAGTGACTACACCAAATAATAATGAATTATGTAAAATGAACGTATGTAGTGCTTTGTTTCCATTGAGGTGAAAGTGGTCCTGAACAGGATCTGATTCATGCCCACATATCCCTGTGAGATTTCCACTTAACAAATAAGGAAACCGAAGAACCGAGAGGTTAAGTGATTTGTCCAAGATCACAGAGCAAAGCAAGGGCTGAGCTGGCACTAAAACGGGGATTGAATTAAGGCCTGCTGGGTCACACCCTTTTATTACCACTGTAATCTAATCACTGTGCTATTGTTCATTCATCATTTATAACAGAAATGGTCTTTGTTAAATCCATACTTTGTGCCAAACACTGTGCTAAGTGCTGAAGCAGATACAAGATAATCAGGTTGGACAGAGTTCCTGTTCCACACGGATTTCACAGTCTAAGGGGGAACAAAAACAGGTATTTAATGCCCAATTTACAGGTAAGGGAGCTGAGGCACGGAGAAGTTAAGTGATCTGTTTAAGGTCACGGAGCAGACAAATCGCAGAAGGTGGAAGAGAACCCAGGTCTTCTGACTTCCAGTCCTTCTGCTCTATTACATTAGACCACCTATCAGTTTTCATTTTTTTCTGGGACTTTTTGTTGTCCAGTTGAAAATTTACTTTTCAAATGTAAGTGCATTAATCTATGAAAACAATTCTTCAATGTGTGAAAGATTATTTTAAGCATAAAATTCATTGGTTACCAAGACAAAGTAAGCAAGGGCCCTTCTTCCTCCCAAACTTAGGAGGAAAAGAAATAAAATCAACAAGTGTTTTGTCTAGCCCACCACAAATTGTTATTGACTTCAGATATGTAGGCCCTTGACAGTCTTCGAGACTTCAAGACGATCTTCAATCTTAGAGGAGTCAGAAGGACCTGGGTTCTAATTCTGCCTCTGCCACTTGTCTGCTGTGTGACCTTGGGTAAGTCGCTTAGCTTCTCTGCGCTTCAGTTCCCTCATCTGTAAAATGAGGATTTGATACTGTGAGCCCAATGTGGGACATGGACTGTGTCCAACCTGATTAGCTTGTATCTACTCCAGTGCTTAGTGTAGTGGCTGGCACAGAGTAAGCACTTAAGTCTGTTCTAAAATACTCTTTGCAAGTATGGAAAAAAGATATTTTAAGGATCCACTGGCCTAGTCTGACCCCAGGTCAAACCCTCACTCCTCTAAACAAAAAAGCCCAAGCCTATGTGTTTTAAAATTGTAACATAAGCGGCTTTGCTTTCATCCCAGTCACAGGACAATTTGCAAGCAGTCTGCCCTCCTTCCCTCTCCATCCAAACTGCTACCACATTAATCCAAGCACTTATCCTAACCCCCCTTGATAAATGTGCCAGTTTCATTCATTCATTCAATAGTATTTATTGAGCGCTTACTATGTGCAGAGCACTGTACTAAGCGCTTGGAATGAACAAGTCGGCAACAGATCCCTGAGACGGTCCCTGCCGTTTGACGGGCTTACAGTTTCCCGTCTCTGCACACTCCAGTCCATATTTCACTTTGCTGCTCAGATCCTTTTTCTACGGAAATGTTTGGGCCACATTTTCCTACTCATCAAGAACCTCCGGGGTTGCCCATCCACTTCTGTGGAAATAGAAACTCTTCACCGTCAGTTTTAAAGCACTCGATCACCTTGCCCCCTCCCACCTCACCTCCCTACTCTCCTTCTACAACCTAGCGCGCACACTTCACTCCCCTAATGTTGATCTTCTCACTATACCTCGATCTTATCTATCTTGCTGCCAATCACTCAGCCACCACTTGCCTGTGGCCTGGAACTCCCTTCCTCTTCATATCTAACAGACAATTACTCTCCCCCTCAACCCTCTTCAGAGCCTTACTGAAGGCACATCTCCTTTGAGGGGCCTTTCCTGACTATTCCCTCTTTTTTTTCTTTTCTTCCACTCCTTTCTGCATCATCCTGACTTACTCCCTTTATTAATCCCCACTCCCAGCCCCACGGCACTTACGTACATATCTGCAATTTTATTTATATTAATGTCTCTTTCCCCCTTAAATTGTAAACTCGTTGTGGGCAGGGAATGTGTCTGTTATATTGCTATACTGTACTGTCCCCAGCGATTATTACAGTGATCTGCACACAGTAAGCGCTCGATAAATAAGATTGACAAATATCTGCCTGGTCCCTTGGAAGTGTGCTAAGCAGAAGGAGATATTTCCAGCTATTTTCCCCTTCTTAATTATCACTCCCTCCCAATCAGGCTCAACTAGGACCAAAATTCTATCATGTCTATAGTATTGTTGTTATTATTATCATTAGTATTATTATTATTATTGTTCTATTTGGTAAGTGCTTAGTATGTGCCAAGCACTGCTCTAAGAACTGGGGTAGATTCAGTTCATCAGAAACAAATCCCCATTGAATCCCCTTTTTACAGTTGAGGACACTGAGTCACAGAGAAGGTAAGTGACTTGTCCAAGAACACACATCAGACAAGTGGCAGAGCCAGAATTAGAACTCTGCTCTTCCGTATTCTGTTTCTACTTCTGTAACACTAACTGCCAATAAAATTGCACTGTGGAGATTATGGGGATTTACGACACATGGACTTTGTGTATTGGGGGAAGGGATTATTTTCCTTTAAAAGGCCTGTCCTCTCCCAATTCTGCATTTGTCACATCTAATCCTCGGCACCAAACAAACCCTTGAATAGAGAGTGCCGGTTGGCAAGGCAACATTTATGAAACCAGGACTCTGACCGGTGCCCTACTTAGAAACCTGAATCATCAAAACCCCGGGGAAAATGGAAAGCACAGAGGTCTTTCCGCTGCTGCCACTCTAGCAAATCTGAGACCTGTCCCTCACCCAGGCAGAGAGCAACAAGATGAAAGGCCTGCTGGCTCCTAAGACAGCAACTGATAATTCCGGGGGACTTCCGAGCCGATCAGGAGGTGCCCACAAGGACACATGAGAACAGATCGCAAAGCCTGCTTCCCTTTCATCAAAACAAGGCTAGACATAGCCATGAGCCGGTGGGGAGGACCCTGAATAAATGGTAGCGGAACTCGATCTCCATGCTCACCTCAGCAAAGCTACACTGGTTGGAACCCCGGAGGAGAATGAAAAAGAGCAAGAAACGAAGGCAACCTCTGTACAGTAAACTGGAATTAGGGAACGGAAAGTAAGGAGGACAGAGGAAATTTTTGAACAATGCAGTGCAACAAAACCTCGGGCAATGCCGAGTCCCAGAAGAAAACTGAAAGTTAATTGTCATGGACAAGCCGACGTGACATACTGCAGTTAAGAAAGGAGAGGCTCTTTTGGAGCAGAAGCATCAGAAGAACGAAAAGACGGGGAGGTAAAAGCAAAAATAACGCCAGACACTGCATACGTTAATCCTGAGTATGCCTAATTCATTCCGTCGTATTTATTGAGTGCTTACTATGTGCAGGGCACTGTGCAGCTAGTACTGTGGGTTTCCAAATTGGCCTTTTCAGTCCCACGTGTCCATGGGTGGCCTTTACTATCAGTGGCATCTTCTTCAAGAGCAAAGGATAGGTATATTCATACATGTACACACACACACACTTGCATATACTCAGTCTCCACATTGGTCTTCCTGGGTGTCACTGGGCAAACCAGCATGTAGCAGGCCTAGTGGATAGGACACGGGCCCGGGAATCAGAAAGACCTGGGTTCTAATCCTGCCTCTGCCACTTGTCAGCTGTGTGATCCTGGGCAAGTCACTTAACTTCTCTGTGCCTCGGTCACCTCATCTGTAAAAGGGGGATATGGACTGCGTCCAACTTGATTACCTTGTATCTACCCCAGAGCTTGGGACAGTGACTGGCACATAGTAAGCACTTAACAAATACCATTAAAAAAAGCCAAACAAATATTTCAACCCCTTGCTTTTATTTACTAATCTCTAAAATAGGACTCTAGCTACCTCAAAGGAGTCCAAGAGGAAAGTCAATCAAGAATTTTTGAGCTTCTTAGAGAAGAACAGCTAGATGAAAAGAATCTAAGCAATCCGACAGACCGTACATCTCTTTCTTTAAACTCCCCTAAAAATCCCACCTCCTCCATCGTGTCTTCTCTGATTAATCCCAACACCCCAAACCATAGTAATCCAACAACCACTTCTAGCACTTACAAATTCATTGATACCCATTCTTAGTATAGTCAACTGTATATTTAGTTATTTACTCTGATTACTCTGGACAAGAAGTGTGGCCTAATGAATGGAGTATGGATCTAGACATCATAAGGACCTGAGTTCTAATCCGAGCTCCACCACTTGTTTGCTGTGTGAATTTGGACAAGTCACTTAGCTTCTCTGTGCCTCAGTTACCTCATCTGTAAAATGGAGATTAAGACTGTGAGCCTCAGTCTTAATCCAACGTATATCCAACCTGGTTATCTTGTATTTACCCCACCATTTAGTACAGTGCTCGACACATAATAAGCGTTTAACAAATGTCTTTATTTGTAAATCTTTCTACAAATACAGTCTCCCATTAGTATGTAAGATCATTTTAAGAGCCCGAGTTTGGGAGTCAGAGGTCGTGGTTTCTAATCCCAGCTCCCTCACTGGTCAGCTGTGTGACTTTGGGCAAGTCACTTCACTTCTATGTGCCTCAGTTACGTCATCTGTAAAATGGGGATGAAGACTGTGAGCCCCACGTGGGACAACCTGATTACCATCTATCTATCCCAGAGCTTAGAACAGTGCTTGTTACATAATAAGCGCTGAACAAATACCATCATCATCATCTTGCCTAGGGAATGTGTCTTTAATTTTTTTGGTACTTTCCTAAGTGTTTACCACAGGGCATTACACTCATTGTGCATTCAATAAATACCATTACTACTACAGCTTTTAAGACCAACAAAGAAAATAGAGAATCAAAAAAACATTAAAGTAGGGAAAGGAGCTCTTAGAGCTCCTCTGGTCCTGTCCCCAGTCCATCCAGGACCAATTCTTCAGTCAATCAACCATTGAGTACTTACTTTGTGCAGAGCACTGAACTTAATACTTGGGGGAGTGTAATACAACAATATAACAGAATTGGTAGACTCGTTCCCTACCCACAATGAGCTTACCCTCTAGATGGGGAGACAGACACTAATGTAAATAACTAAAATTATGGATATGGGCATAAGTTCTGAGGGAGGGGAGATTAAAGGGAGCAAATCCAAGCTCAAAGGTAATGCAGAAAGATCCCCAGAAATCCAGACAGCCTGACTTCTCTTTGAAGCCATACTCAGGGCTTTATCACCCTAGCCAGGTAAGTTTTTCTAATGCCTAACCTAAAGGATTCTAAAGGAGTCAAGTCCTTTCCCTCTTGTTGTATTCTCAGTGGACAAGGAGAATTCTCTCTCCATAAAAAAAATCCTTATACTTAAGGACAATTATATATTCCTCTTCTTGCTGCCCTAATTCCCTTAGCCATTTCTTTTCCAAATCGAACAACCTCAGTTCTTTCAGTCTTTCCATATAGGACTCTTCTCCATCACTTTTAATCCCTTTTGTCACTCTTCCCTGCCTCCTCTCCAGTTTCTCCACATCCTTTTAAAGGCTGGTGTCCCAAACTGGACTTAAAACTCTTTATATGGCACAGATGAAGATCGAAGCTACCTCCCGTCTCACTTGTCTCTCCCTACTGAGAGTTAAAGAGGCTAAGAGACTCATTTCCCAGTTTTTATTGACTGAACAGTTTCCTCTTTCCTGTAAAAAAAGATTCTAATTCTATTTCTGCCAATTGCCCACTGGGTGACCTTGGGCAAGTCTCTTAACTTCTCTAGGCCTTGGTTTCTTCAAATGTAAAATGGGGATTCAACACCTGTCCTCCCTTCCGCTTAGACAGTGAGTCCCATATAGGACAGGGACTGTGTCTGACCTGATTAACTCGTATTTTACCCCAGCACTTAGAGCAGTGCTTGGCGCATAGTAAGCACTTAACAAATACTATCATTATTATGAGGGGAAAAAATGGCGATCCTCCTCTCAGAGGAATTTTCTCAGAACAGTAATATCATTCCTTTGATATGGGATTCTCTTATTCATTCATTCATTCATTCAATCGTATTTATTGAGCACTTACTGTAGCAAACACGTACCAAAATATTAACTTCAATATTAAACAAGCAAAAAGAAAGAATCCTAAACCTGCCGTTATCTGGTCCCAGACTTCCTGCTGGCTCGGAACTGTACAAAATTGGCCCTCACCTTTTTCACGAGGTAGCCTTCTCTGACGCGCTTTGGCTCCATGTCTGCCCAATCCTCTCTGCACTCTGGTCTCCAAGGAAGCCCAAACACATCTGGCAGCCCAGGCAGCAGGAGGCGGGTGACTCTTTCTACAACAGTGTCGCTTACACAAGTTCCGCTCTGCCCACTAGTCACATGGGGATTCTGCTTCCCCTCAGTGAGGTGGAAACGAGAAGAAGGAAGCGAGTGCCTATATTCACTGTGTGCATATTGGGGAAACAAGTCTTATAAAAAGCACAGCTGAGTTAAAAAATTTTCCCAGATGTCATATGAGAGGAAGAATATTTCCAGTGGAAAAACAGGGGGGGCAGAAGGGGAAATGAGGAAAGGGAATCTCCAGGTTGTTCATACTGTCTAGAATTGAAGAGCCCTCTCTCTCCAAAATAAGAAAATAAATGGGGCAACTTGCCATGTTAGGGCTTAGGGTCGTGGATGTGTATAACTTGCAGCGGATGATTTTGATCTGCGCAGCGCAAGTCTGATTAGAATCGATGGAAACTCTGAACTGAAGAGCAAACCTGCCTCGACTACTCCAATAAACAAGCGCCCTCTTCTGATAACAGTGATATAATGATAAATGTACATTTTTACTTTCCATTCAGAGCCTGGCCATCAACGCGATGTGTATTAATTATTGAGATCTCTATTCCCCTGCCTGCCTGGGAGAGTGGCAGCCATGGACCTTCTGACTCGCCCACCCGCCTCCTGAATTATCTTCTTTGGGCCAGCTGTTCAGCGCCCCCCGCCACCTTGGCCACCTTGGCCATCGACAGGGTATGGTGGTTATGCTGCTTCCAAAGCTTCTGGGGAATGCTGCCGCCTCTGTTGTGAGTGGCCTCAGTGTTCACAATTTTGAGTCTCCTCAGTCTTACACTCCCCCCTCCCCGAGCCAGAAATCACTCATCTCCTTCCCCTCTTTGCCCTCCACCACCCCCTCCACTTTCCACATAAAACCTCAGGGAGAGGCCGAGAAGCAGCATGGCTTAGTGCCGCAGACCTCTCACCTCTGTCCTGCCTCTGGCCTGGAATGCCTTCCCTCCCCAAATCCGACAGACAATTACTCTCTCCCCTTTCCAAGTCTTACTGAAGACCCATCTCCTCCAAGAGGCCTTCCCTGATTAAGTTCTCCTTTCCTCTTCCCCAATTCTCTTCTGCATTGACCTGACTCGCTCCTTTTATTCACTCCCTCTTCCAGCCCCAAAGCACTCAGGTACATATCTGTAATTTATTTCTATTAATGTCTGTCTCCTCCTCTAGACAGAAAGCTCGTTGTGGACAGAGAATGTGTCTGCTTACTGTTATATTGTACTCTTCTAAGTGCTTAGTACGTTGATCTGCACACAGTAAGCACTCAATAAATATGACTGAATGAAAGAATGGATGAATGAATACTGGAAAAAGTCCAAGCCTAAGAGTCAGGCAACCTGGGGTCTAAATCCAGCTTTTCCATTTGCCTGTTGTGTAGCCTTGGGAAAGTCACTTAACTTGTCTTTTTTATTTCTTTTTCATGGCATTTGTTAGGCACTTAGTCTATGCCAAGTACTCTATTAAGTGCTGAGGTAGATATAAGATCATCAGATTTGACACAGTCCATGTCCCACATGGAGCTCACAGTCTTAATTCCCATTTTACAGATGAGGTAACTGAGGCACAGAGAAGTTAAGTGCCTTGCCCAGGGCGACAAGACAGACAAGTGGCAGATGTGGGATTAGAACCCAGGTCCTATATCTCCCAGGCCCAGTGCTACTTCATGTCACGCTGCATCTCATCTATATCTCATATATACATAGACCTCAATTTATGGCTCAGTTTTCTCATCTGGAAAATGGGGATTCAGTACTGGTTCTCCCTCCTACTTAGGGGCCATGTCTAATTCCCAAATGTGTATCCTCGCCCAGCATTTATTGTAGTGTTGTGCATTCAGAAAGCACTGAATAAATACTATTATTACTACTACTACTCATCTATGCTTCAGTTTCCTTATCTGTAAAATGGGTATGAAATAAGTGTTCTCCCTCCTCCTTTGACTATGAGTCCCATGTAGAACAGGGACCGTGTCCGACCTGATTATCTTGTATCTATTCTAGCGCTTAATACAGTGCTTAGCACATCAGATGTTTAGCAAGTACCATTATAATTATCTTTATTGTTAAGTTGGCCCTTCTGTAACTTTCCATCTCTGCTCTCCCCCACATAGGGTGAAAGAACTAAAATTAAAGAAAAAAAAATCAGTGTAGTTCCACTTCACAACAGCCTTTCACCTTCTATGCAATTAACAAATTTCGAGTGCTTCGAGAAGGACGTGTGACTTAAAAGGAAATCCATTTTCAATGATTTTTTTGTAGGCTCCGCAAAGACCAGTATAAAGAATTCTACAAGGAAAGATGCCAACAACGTGCAAACCTGAGGGGCAGCATGCACCAGAAACTGTAACAGGCTGGCTTCTTCAGAGCTGGTTTTTTTTCCTTCTTCCTTCAGCTTTCTGTCATGCGCCTAAATTCATGTGGACATTTTAACTGGCCCCTCACCCACCCCTTTCACCTCTCTTCAAAATACTCACCCACTTTGCAGTCATTCATCTACCCCCTAAGCTTTCCCGAGTGAATTGAGCCCACTAGGTGCTTAATAAATACCACTGCTACTGTAACTACTACTAGCTACCTCCATGTTAGTTGAACTCTAACCTCTCAGTTGCCTTAAAGTTTCCCAGGAAGGAGTGTGGACAAACTTCCGCTCCTGAGAAGCAGCAGTCTGCAAGGCCTTCCTTCTTGCAACTCACTGACACATTGGAACATCCAAATGGAATTACCCAATGTTGTAGAGTCTCCCTAAACACTTAGTTTCTCTCTAAATGTGGACTGTTTCTGTTGGAGTTAGTAGCTGCCTAGCAACTACTGCTCCCTTCTGCAATTTGATATGCAACTGCTAATCTACCAATCAAGGATATTCATTGTGTGCTTACTGTATGCTCATTATAGTAACACTTGGGACAGACACTCTCCCTGCTCTGAAGGAGCTGACAATCATCTAATGAAGTAATGTCTGTCTCTCCCTCCAGACTGTAAACCCACTGTGGGCAGGGAACATGTCTACCAACTCTGATGAAGTGTTCTCTCACAAGAGCTTTAGTACAGTGCTCTGCACACGGCAAACCCTCAATAAATACACTGATGGTGAAAATCATAACGATGAAGATATAGACATTAAAATAAATTACAGAGAAGGGAAGCAATAGAGTAAAAGGATATGGACATGAGTGCTGTGGGGCGAGGAGTGAGGAAGAGGACTGTAAATGGGAGAAGGCAAGGTCTGGGAGGGTCATCCTTTGCTTTTGACACAATGCTGCTAGAAGAGAAACAGCCTCCCTGGGTGTGAATGTCTTTGAGGGAGAATCTCTTGCAAACTCCATAGAGCACATTTTCTGATCCCATACTAATCGGGTAAGCATTGTTCAAACATAGGTGGTTAAGGAAGGTATGTTCTACCTCCAGAAGACCATGCCCTTGAGTTGATTTTGCCTCAGTTGTGATGGTTTGCACCGAATCATCCACACTCCCTGTTTACTTCCTCCTGGGTTCAACGGCATGAATTGCGAGACTGCCAGTGGGGGAAATGGGTTCAGTCTGCGGCCATCGGGCAGGGCTGATGTTGACAGGAAAGGGAGAGGCAGGGCAACAGTTCCACAAGGAGTAGACAGAAAGGAGGAAAGAGACTGAAAACAAAGTGAAAACGAAATAACTGGAGGGTGGGTGCAGTAGGTGATGTCCGGTGAGGATGGAGTGACTGTGTAGGATGAGTTTCTGTCTGTTCCTTTTTTTCCATTACTATAAATAAGCCATTTCTATGAGCGTCATCTTAGCTGTGACTGTTGTGAGTCTCCAACCACCTCCAGCCTTTCTTTTTGTCTTGGAGATGTTTAGAGACCTAACCAGAAGGGAACGAGTCCAACATAGTTAATTCTGATTGATGTATTTCCAAAATCCTCTTTTCTGAGAAGTGCCGGTCAGGCCTCTCCACATGTATGGGCCTAAATAACCAAATACCTTCAGTCAGAAAGGCTTAGAAAATTTTAGCCTCATCTCTCCCTCTCAGCTGCCTGCTTCTAGGGCCAAATTGCCACAGGGGCTTTTAGGGACTGCTGTCCTGGAGCCCTAGCTTAAGGGGCTCTTAGCTGTCCACACCTTTGCAGACAGCTTACTATGTGCAGAACACTGTACTAAACTCTTGGGAGATTACAATACAATAGTATTTGCAGACACATTGTGCCCATAACAAGCTTACAGTCTGGATAACAATCACATACCTCGTAATTAGTAAATCAATCAATCGTATCTATTGAGTGCTTATTGTGTGCAGAGCACTGTACTAAGTACTTGGGAGAGTAATATTGTAACAGAATTGGTAGGCACGTTCCCTGTCCACAAAGTGCTTTCAGTCTAGAGGTGGAGACAGACATTAAAATAAATTAGGATACGCACATAAGTGAATCAAGGGAGAAAATTCAAGTGCAAGGGTGGATGCAGAGGGGAGAGGGAGAAGGGGAAATGAGGGCTTAGTCGGGGAAGGACTCTTGGGGGAGATGTGCTTTAAATAAGCTTTGGAAGGTGGGGAAAGTGATTGATATGAAGGGAGGGAGAACTGTTGGAGAGGATGTAAATCTACAAGAACAGATCTAATATGAATAAAAATCAGGAGCTTAGTTTCAGCTTCTTGGTTAAATCATTTCACCATGATGCTTGAAAGGCTGATGCAGGAGGAAGCTACTTACCTGTGATGTGTTTACAAATGGCCTGACTTCACTTTCCTCTTTCTCCTTTTCTGCCAGGAACCTCTTTGAATTACTGAAGGATTCAGAGTGGAGAGTCTCAACTCCCCAGATTTTAGTTGGGGAGGAGAGGTGGTGAGGGAGAGGGGAGAGGAAGAGAGGAAGGAGAGAAAGGTATGGGTGTGTGCATGTGTGGGTATGTATATGCATGAGCAATTTGCAACTTGTTGTTGCAGAAAAACAATGGAATTGGGAGAGGCACTGCACTTGAGGGTGGGGTGGAAAGAGACATAAATGCAGTCCTCATGATTTTATTCAAAGGCGATTTTCACTGATTTTTGACCATGCAGGCTGATAGGAGCCTGAACAGGAGCAGTGGAGAAGACTGAGGAGGTGCTACTGCAGAGATAAAGGGCTAAGATACCTAATTCAGGGTCCAAGACTAACATTCTATTTCCCACCTTATACGCCAGGGTTAAGACCCTTGCATTCCCAAGAAATGTTACTTCTCGGAACCACATTCCCAGCTCTCTGGCCTAATCGTTATGCCGTGTTGCTGCTAGAGAGCTGCTCACTGCTGATCTCCTATTGGGAGCTTATGAAATCAGATAACCCAATTGCTGTTGGAAAAACATAGGGAATAAATGCCTAGAGGAAAAGCAAGAGTCCTTTGCCAAATAGCCCCGTAACCTCACTCCCTGCCAAGCCGGCTGGAAGGAATCGGGACTCTGATCCAAATCTGCAAATCCACTCAAAAGCCCATATTCCAGGCCAGTGCCAGATGTGTTTTTAAAATCTAGCAATTTTAGATTGCTAGCAAACTAGCAAATGTGTTTTTAAAATAAACACACCCAGAAGGCAAGAGGTGGGACTGTTAGCTAATGCTCTACCCAACCCAAAACCCTCGCTGCCTCCTGAACTTCACAGGGGGTTATTTTTAGAGGAGAAGATTTCACACATCAAAAAAAGTCACATGATCCTTCTAAAGTCAACCTAGATTTCCAAAAGCAAACCCCAGGGGAGGGAGGGGGCGAAGGCGAACTTCCCCAGCAAAGAAGAATGGGAAGGCCGAGGAGGGAGAGTTTGAGGGGACAAATGAGGAGAAACCAGTGGGCCAGCTGGCATCGGAAGTAGCACCCAAAGTTATCAGGGTCTACCAAGAAGTAGCAGCATTGAGTATCACCTTGATGGTGTTGGTGGGCGGGTACCATCACCAGAGAGGCTGTGGTCCTTAAAGTTTATCGGTTGTTTGCAGTTTCGTGACAGAACTGATAACTGTTAAGTGCTTGCTCTCCTTGGGCTAAATTTTAAAATTGAAGAGTGCGGCCCTAGGATTTCTAATTTCAGTTTTCCCACCAGCTCATTGGGTGGTTTGGGTTTATACCTCCTCGTCTGAACAAAGAGAAGACATTTTTTTTCTACTCTGATCTTTCAAGGCTGTTGTGAGAAACTATCAAGACACGGTGAACATTTTTCCAGAATAATTTAAAATCGGAGGTAAAAAAAAATTTGGAGTAAGCAGTTGGTAAATGATATTACTACTACTTAATAGCCCCCTTCTACTTACATGAGATTTCTTCGATTCTTGGTAATTGGCCTTGGGAAAGTGCACCCTCTACTGTTTAAAACCTTCTTTTTAGGGATCTTGGCCGGAGATCATTTGAAAAAACAAAACATTTCCTACCTTCCTCATTTTACCGATATCCATCTTGAAAAGAGAATGCTTAATTTGTATGCCTTTCAACAACACCCCCATGCGGGTAAAGTTCAAGTAAAATTCAAGTAAAGTTCAAGCCTAGGGAACAGAGCACAGGCTTGGGAGTCAGAGGGACCTAGGTTCTGTAGTCCTAGCTCCACCACTTGTCTGCTGTGTGACCTCGGGCAAGACACTTAACTTCTCTGTGCCTGTTAGCTCACCTGTAAAATGGGATTAAGATTATAAACCCGATAGGGTATTCGTGTCCAATCTGATTAGTTTCTATCTATCCCAGCACTTAGTACAGTGCCTGGCACATAGTAAGCACTTAAGAAATACCTTTAAAAAATAAAAATTTAAAAAGTGAGCACATTTGTCAATGTTAAGTGGCTAGTCGAGGTTAAGGCGGGCAATATTTAATGTGTAGTTAGCAAATACAATAATGGGAGACAGAGAAGAATTGATTTGGTCAAGCAATCATATATATTGAGAGTTTACTGAGTGCAAGGCGCTGTACTAAGAATTTGGGAGAGTCCATTATAACAAAGTTGGCAGATGTGTTCCCCAACCTCAACAAACTTTTGGTCGAGAGAGGACATCAAACATTCTAAACAGGCATGTAAAGGCCTAGGGCACTTGGGAGAGTGGGAGTTTGGTTTGATTAGTGGACTAAGTCAGAATAAATGAAATACTGACTTAGCATTTCATTCATTCATTCAATAGTATTTACTGAGCACTTACTATGTGCAGAACACTGTACTAAGCTCTTGGAATGTACAATTCGGCAACAGATAGAGACAATCCCTGCCCAGTAATGGGCTCACAGTCTAAAGTATTGGTTAGTCCTGCGAAGATACTTGTCTATCGTTACATGTAGTATGCTAAGAGTCACAGTGATGATTCATGTCGAGGGTGATTGATTCAGAAGTTCAATAAATCGATCAGTAATATTCACCGAGCACTTACTTTGTGGAGAGCATTGATGATTATGGTCCTTGTTAAGCGCTTATTATGGGCCAAGCACTGTTCCAAACACTGGGGCAGATATAATTTAATCAGGTTGAACCTAGTCCCTGCCCCCCATGGGGCTCAGAGTCTCAATCCCCCTTTGACAGATGAGGTAACCGAAGCACAGAGAAGTGACGTGAGGTGCCCAAGGCCACACAGCAGACAAGTGGCAGAGCAGGGATTAGAACCCATTACCTTCTGACTCTCAGGCCCGTTCTCTACCACTACTCCATGCCATGTAGTACTAAGCGCTCAGGAGAGCACGATATAGTTGGTAGAAACAAACCCTATCCTCTAAGATCTGGCGATCTGAAAGTGGGGACAGACATTAAAATATACCGCAGGTGAAGGAAGTAGCCAAGTACATGGGTATGTACATAAGTACTGTGGGGTGGGATTATGTGTGTGGGGAACCTACATGGTTAAAAGGGGAGACTAAGTGAATGGGATCAATCAGTAATGTTTACTGAGTGCTTACTGTGTGCAGAGCACTGAGCTAAACCCAAGGAAAAGTGCAAGGCAATAGAGTTGGTTAACACGATCCCTGCCCATAAGGAGTTTACAGTCTAGAGGGGAGAAGCAGTAGAGAAAAAAAAATAGGGTGGGGAGATGATGAGAGCTTAATCTCGGAAGACTTCCTGAAGGAAGTCACACTGGAAGGGAAGCCTGGGAGGTGATCTGATGATTCTAAACTATAAATTGGCATTTTTTGGGACAGCAGAAGCTTACTCCCAAAGCACACAAACTTCAACAGGTCCCTTATCATCATCACCATCAGTATTTATTGACGCAGAGTATACTGTAGGCAGACCACTGTACTATGGATTTGAAGTGAGAGACGAAGGCATCTCCTGTCAAAAATAACAGGTGAGCCTTGGTCCTGTCACTTCTGGTGTCTTGCAAGATACATATTGGAGAGTACAGTGTAAATAGAATAATAATAATTGTGGTATTTGTTAAGCACTTACTATTTGCCATGCACTCTATAAAGGCCTGAGGCAGATATAAATTAATCAGATTGAACGCAGTCCATGTCCCACATGGGGCTCACAGTCTTAATCCTCATTTTGCTGATGAGGTAACTGAGGCACACAGAAGTTCATTGATTTCCCCGAGGTCACACAGCAGGCGAATGGTGGAGGTAATAATAATGTTGGTACTTGTTAAGCGTTTACTATGTGCAGAGCACTGTTCTAAGCACTGGGGTAGATACAGGGTCATCAGGTTGCCCCACGTGAGGCTCACAATTAATCCCCATTTTACAGATGAGGTAACTGAGGCACAGAGAAGTGAAGTGACTTGCCCATAGTCACACAGCTGACAAGTGGCAGAGCTGGGATTCGAAGCCATGACCTCTGCCTCCCAAGCCCAGGCTCTTTCCACTGAGCCACTCTGCTTCTCTGGAGGTAGGATTACAAGCCTGGTCTTTCTGACTCCCAGGCCCATCCATTAGGCCAGGCTGCTTCATCAAGAAGACATGATCCCTGCCCTCAAGGAGTTTACAATCTGATGAGCTGGACTACATGAAATGGGTGCAAGGAGGAAAACTCCTCTTATATGTTATATAGCATATAACAACCGGCAACAACGAAAGTAAACAAAAAGTGAAGAATCATTCAGTAGTATTTATTGAGCGCTTACTGTGTACAAAACACTGTATCAAACACTTGACAATAAATGACTTACAGAAGCAGGTTTGCAAATAGTAAGGGCAGCTAGTGGGTTAAATCGATCTGGAAGGTGGGAATTAGTCGGGGAAGACTTCCCGGAGGAGGTGTTTATGGGAAGGCTTAAAAGGCGGAGAGGGGAGCAGTCAGGCAAATTTGAGGAGAAAGGAAGTCCCATGGTAGGGGAGATGTGTCCAGTGAGTCAGAGTTGGGAGCGTAACATAATATAACAATACAGTGCATTTTACAGCAGGGAAAAACTCTGCTCATTTGGAGAATTAAAACACAAAGAGATTCCGCTTGTTCTGCCAAGTCTTTTCTGGATTCTATTACATTTCTTTTCCCTTTCCTAGGATCCTTTAACTGTGCTTATCACTGTCAGAAAATGGCATGGGAGATGTGTTCCTTTAGGCCAGAAGAGCCCCTTTGTTGGGTGGCTCTTGCACAGTGAAGAGCCAAGCACCCCAAAAGTCCTGAGTTGGGCCTTTCCAAAGAATGCATTTGACCACTATCACACACCTGCTGAAAAAGTAACACCCAGGATTTTTGGGGGGTAGGGAGGGAGAGGGAGTCATTAATAATCGAAATATGCAGTAAGAAATATACAAAGCCCATCAGATTCCTTTGCCAGGAATTCACTTGGAGAAGAAGATGGACTGCTATAAAGGGGGAAAAACGCTCACTGGAAAAAGCGCAAGACAGACAGTCTCTCATCATTCTAAGTCTAAATTTAACCCTGGGCTCATCAGTTACTGGGGTCGCCGCTGGTCCCAGTTCAAGGGTGGCGTCCAGGATCCAGACTGACCCGAGTCCGTAGCCGCCTCGAAATCTGCTGAGCCGGAAGACTAAAATTAGCCCGTCTGCTCTTCAGCTGTGTGGAAAGGCAAACAGAGCTCTCTGGGAGCGGGGAGGAAGAAAGAGCTAAAGGTTAGAGTTTACGTTGCCGGTCACAGATAGGACCAGGCACCCATCTAAATTTGGGGTCCACTTTCAAGGTACCAAAGTTGTAGGCTACCCAGTGAAGCACTTGGTTACTAAATTGGGTTAATTTAAAAGTAGAATAATTATGCACTTGGATGTGTTCATCGCTAGAGCATTAAGGTGTTCAAAAATCTATGACCTGGTACTGAATGGTAACTATATCTAAGATAACGCATGCTGTTTTCCAACGGATTTCACTGGAAGAATCAGGATCAAACAATGGAACCTTCAATTACAAGGTATTAATTACTCTCTCCTCCTTCAAAGCCTTATTGAAGGCCCATCTCCTCCAAGAGGCCTTCCCTTGCAAAGCCCTCTTTTCCTCTTCTCCCACTCCTTTCTGCTTCACCCTGACTTTCTCCCTTTATTTATCCCCCCTCCCAGGTCCACAGCACTTATATAATAATAATTATTATTATTATAGTATTTGTTAAGAGCTTACTATGTGCCAGGCACTGTACTAAGTGCCGGGGTGGCTACAAGGAAATCGGGTTGGACACAATCCCTGTCCCACATGGGGCTCACAGTCTGAATCCCCGTTTGACACATGAGATAACTGAGGCACAGAGAAGTGAAGTGACTTAATTATCCTTGGTTGTAGATGTAGCGCTTTGGAAGGAATATAAATTCTTTCAGTCACATAAGGAACAATAAACCATTCACAGTGGCATTAGTGTACATCTGTATATTTAGAATCTAAATATTTCACGAATCGATATATATGTTTATCTGTACATTCAATTTCAACTGTATCTGTTATGCACTTACTTGGTATCCAGCTCTTTTCTAAGGGCTGGGGTAGATACAAGTTAATCAGGTTGGATATGATCCTTGTCCCACGTGGGATGCGCGGCTCAGTGGAAAGAGCCTGAGCTTCGGAGTCAGAGGTCATGAGTTCGACTCCCGGCTCTGCCACGTGTCAGCTGTGTGACTGTGGGCAAGTCACTTCACTTCTCTGTGCCTCAGTTCCCTCATCTGTAAAATAGGGATTTAAAGTGTGTGAGCCCCATGCGGGACAACCTGATGACCCTGTATCTCCCCCAGCGCTTAGAACAGTGCTCGGCACCTCATAAGCGCTTAACAAATACCAACATTATTAGTCTAAATAGGAGGGTGAACAGGCATCGGATCCCCAATTTAATAATAATGTTGGTATTTGTTAAGCGCTTACTATGTGCAGAGCACTGTTCTAGGTGCTGGGGTAGATACAGAGTAATCAGGTTGTCCCACATGAGGCTCACAGTTAATCCCCATTTTACAGATGAGGTAACTGAGGCACAGAGAAGTTAAGTGACTTGCCCACAGTCACACAGCTGACAAGTGGCAGAGCAGGGATTCAAACCCATGACTTCTGACTCCGAAGCCCGGGCTCTTTCCACTGAGCCACGCTGCTTCCCCAATTTACAGTTGAGGGAACTGAGGCACAGAGAAGTTAAGTGACTTGCCCAAGGTCACACAGCAAGCAATCAGGGGAGCTGGGAATAGAATCCAAGTTCTCTCTTTCCACTAGGCCATTCTGCTTCTCATTGTGTTTGCATTTGCTTTCTGCTGTATATGTATTCTTCCTTCTGCTTTTGTTCTCTAGCAATGAATTGGTGTGTCTCCTGTTGAACTGTATACTCAAAAAGTTTTCAGATTAGGGACCATGTGCTTTATTTGCTTTGTACTCTCCCAACAGTGCCTAGAATACTGCCTAACATTCAGTAGGCCCTCAAGAAATACCACTGATTACAAACATCTACCATAATGTAGACATTTGGGCAAGCTACTTTTCTTCTTTATGCCTTAGTTACCTCATCAGTAAAATGGGGATTAAGATTGTGAGCCTCATGTGGGACAACCTGATGACCTTGTATCTACCCCAGTGCTTAGAACAGTGCTTGGCACATAGTAAGCACTTAACAAATACCATTAAAAAAAAAATAATGTACTGAAGTTTCCCTGAAAGTCTGAAGAATGAATGGTCTTCTCAAAGTACTTAACCAAGTATCAGGAAGTATCTAGGAACCTGGAAAATTGGGGCTCTATAACTCACCCTTCTCCCCACCTTCAAAGCATTATTAAGATCATATCTCCTCCAAGAGGCTTTCCTCTATTAAACCCTCTTTTTTTCTGGCTCGCTCTCCCTTCTGCATCATCTATGCACTTGGCTCTGCGACTTCTGGGCATTTGATATTTGCCTCACCCTCAACCCATGGCACTTTTGTACATATCTATAAATTCCACATTATAAAGTATTTATTTACATGAACATCTGGTTCCCCTTCTAGACTGTAAACCCACTATGGGCAGGGAACGTGTCCGCTAATACTGTTATACTGTACTCTCCCAAGTGCTTAGTACAGTGCTTGCACATAGTAAGTGCTCATTAAATATGATTGATTTGCTTATCCACGCCTCAGTCACCGCTCTATAAAATAGAGATTATGATTGCAATCCCACACGGGACATGGACTGTGTCCAACTTGATTAAGTTGTATTTACTCCATCACTTAGTAAAGTGCCTGGCACAGAGTAAGTGCTTAACCAACACCATTAAAAAAAAAATTACCGTGGCATATTATTCCAAAACTCGGGCCAAGTTCTAATTGTCTCCTGGAACCCTGAAACCAACCACGCCCATGCACTTTCAGTCCCTTGGTTCTTGGTTTCAGCATCTCACTCCGCAGAATGCTGTATACCAAATACATTCACTTTGCAGTGATTCTCGACAAAACAAAAATTGGCAATGGCCTCTGGAATGCCTGCGGCTCACATTGGAAATGCTGAAGGAGGGAGGAAAGCCCTATGTATTGTTTTTCTTAAAATCTTCGACAGATTTTCTGAGGCTATTGAGAAAACTAATATCAGTTTTGTTGAAGAAAATAAGTTTATATTCCTCCTCAGCGGCATTCTTAGACTATTTTCCGCCTTCAATTTTCCCTCCAGACTCTAAGCGCATTGTGTGCAGGGAATGTGTCTGTTTATTGTACTCTCCCAAGCTCTTAGTACAGTGCTCTGCACAAAGTAAGTGCTCAATAAGTACGATTGACTGACTGACTTTTGTGAAAGCACCTTAGCTCAAGTGAAAACTTCTCTTTGTGTCTCTCTTCTGTTGCCATTTGATGTACCTATTGTGGGGAGCCTCCCAATCCAATGTTTAGCCACTGCTCTGTATTCGACGCTCTCACTGGCCAGAAATACAAATCCTATACAAGTCTGGACAGCCCTGAAGTGCCCATGGGTTGCCACGCTAACTACCCTATCAATCAGTCAATGATAGCCACTGAGTGCCTACTGCAAAACAAAAACAAAAACAAAAAAAACCCTCCATACTAAGTGCTTAGTGAATACAGCCAGACACCTGTTTCCTCCCTTCCAGGAGCTTGCAGTCCAATAACAAATCCTGTCACTTTAGGTCAGGATGGGGGAAATTTTTAATCTTAAATCCAAGGTTTTACTCTGGTAAACTAAAACAACATCCTCAACCATGTCTGTTGAGTATCGTGTGCACAGCGTTGTCCCAGGTACATAGGGATTAGGTAGAAGTAGTCTATAAAATAGTCTCTGCCCTCGAGAAGTGTACAATCTGTTGGGAATGATAATTGGGTTTTAATCAATCATCCTCATTTTAAGATTTCTTCCCAACCTTCACATCAATCAGTGGCTTTTATTAACTACTGAGAGCAGAATACTCAACTAAAGGCTTGGTAAAATATAACAGAAGCAAAACATATATTCCTTACCCTCAATATAATGGGCTATGCCTTCTATATTCACTTGTCCTAATAAAGGAGAAGGATGGGCTCACCTTAAAGTTAAACCCACATAATTAATATGTGAGAAATTCTTTGAAATCACCCTGCAACGAAATGTGCTGTGTAAAGGGTGCAGTCTAGAGGCTAGAGCATGAGCCTGGGAGTAAGATCTTGGGCAGGACCTAGAGTGACTCTGGGCAAGTCACTTAACTTCTCTGTGCCTCAGTTACCTCATCGGTAAAATGGGGATTAAGATTGTGAGCCCGTGTGAGACAGGGACTGTGTCCAACCCGACTTGCTTGTATCCACCCCAGGACTTAGAACAGTCCCTGCCGCATAGTAAGGATAGAACAAATACCACAGTTATTATTATTAGGCCAATAATACAGACAGGATTATTATTTTCTTTGAAGTAAATTTATAGCAATTCATTTCTAAGGAGTGAAAAAGGGATTTGAAGACTGCATTAAAATTAGGTGCTTTCAAAAGAGAAAATGTCCCAGACCCACTGTAACTAATCAATGCTCTGTCCGGTCTACAAAACAACGTGATGGCAACTCGGTTCTTTCATAACGTGTGTTTTCACTGTTAGAACACTATTCGAGAATTAAGGAACGTCTCCTTTCGCGAAGACAGAAGAAGCGGTGGTCTGCGTGCGGCATCAACTCAGGTAATCAATTTCTCTTAATATTATAGGATGTTTTGAATGTTTTGCAACACCAGTTGATCCCTGGTGTTGTAGAAGAGATATTTTGTCTTGAAATAAGTACAGATCATCCAAACTAAAGGGGCGACCGAATGCCAAGCCCTGAGTACAACGATCCGCAGAATGGTTTGCGTCCAATAATGATTTCGACGACCGTGATGATGGTTTTAGGGAAATTGGGAATTTACTTTAAAGTGATTAAAAGAAAAACGAAATGGAATCACGGGCTTCAAAAGACTGTGTTAAATCGGAGCCCTTATACACAGGCAGTCAGATCTAAACAGTGACCAGGACAAAAAGGAAAAGGTAAAGGACTTCTCCAGTGAGTCAGGTGAGGTTGAGTTCTCCTGTTACTGTCCACCTTCATGGTGCTGAAGCAGGTGTTGGCCTTTCAGTATCCTGGAGTCAGGGCAAAAGAATGATCTAGCACGGTATTTTTAGAATTAGATAATGAGCGGCCCGTAGTCTCTATCTTAGTCTCCGCAAACCATAAACCATTCTGAAACCAAGCCCCACCCGTTCACACTTTTGGGGATTTAAACTGCAACTGAGCCAGGATTTTTTTTTTTCTGTCTATCAGGGCCAAGACATCAATCAGATAATCTTCTGTCAGGAACTGCTTCCTTTTGTCATGCAAGGTGGAAAGGTGTGTGTCTTCCTATAATCATCTGGAAAGCAGCTTGGCCTAGTGGGGAGAACACGGACCTGGGAGTCAGAAGACCTGGGTTCTAAACCTGGATTCCCAATTCACCTGCTGTGTGACTTGGGGCAAGTCACTTCATTTCTCTGTGGTTCCGTTTCCTCATCTCTAAAATGGGGATTCAATATCTGTTCTCCTTCCTACTGAAACTGTGAGCCCCATGTGGCGCAGGGGCCGAGTCTAAGCCGTTTAACTTGCGTCTGTCACAGTGTTTAGAACAGTGCTTCACACAGAGCAGGTGCTTAGCCAATACCCTGATCATCACCATCGTATAGCAAGTTTAACCGCAAAGGAGAAATAAACGCATAAACTATGCCCAGCCCTTCTCGCTCTCTAACTCCCCCTCCTTCCTCCCCCGACCTATCCACACCCAGGCATTCACACATACACGGTGCTTTCAGTAACAGTTTTTATTGACCACCTTCTATGTGCAGAACACTGTGCTAGATACTTGGGTGACATACAAAAGACCTGCCTAAGAGGATCCCTGACCACGGTGACTTTAGTTTCAAACCTAAATAGATAATACTTTGTTAAGCGCTTACTATGTGCCAAGCACTGTTCTAAGTCCTGATGACTAGACGATAGAGATTTTTTTAAAAAAAGTAGCAGCGTCTAATAGCACAAGTGAACGCAACAGGAACAGATAAATGGATAGATACATAAATAGTGGTTAATGGGACGATGACCAGAGAGAGTGGGAATTCGATTTTTACAGGTTTCTGTACGATCCTAAATGGCACAGACTGGTAGAAATAACCCAACACCCTTTGCACCAAATAGTTCTATTAAAGTCCTATTTGTCATTCATTTCTTTATCATTAGGACTGTAACATTCATCATTACTGTGATCAATACTTATTACTGTGATTTAAGATGCCGTTCCCGAGGAATTTACCATGCGTGTCAGAGATTCGGCCATCTTCCCCGCGCGCCGGTGACCTTAGTGTTGTCAGCTTAAAAACCAGCGGCTGGGTTTCCTTCCTCCTTCCCGTTTGGCTTCCTGTTTCCCTTCCTCCGACTCCTACACGCCCACAGGGGTACATGGAGATGGAGACATGGAGACGAGTCATCTCCCTTGGGTTTGGGCCACAAGGCCCCACAAGGCCATAAGGCAAAAATCCTTTTGGGAGGGGGGCTGAGAGGGGCAAGCCCCCCTCCTAGGCTAAGCCTCCCTTCCCAGACTGAGCCCCCCTTTTCCTCCGCTTCCCCCCATCGACTCTCTCCCTTTGTTCTACCCCCTTCTTCCCCACCACAGCATTTGTTTATGTTCACATTTATAATTCTATTTATATTAATGATGTCCCTTCCCAGACTAAGCCCCCCTTTTCCTCTGCTCCTCCCATCGACTCTCTACCTCGGTTCCACTCACCTCCCCCCACCACAGCACTTGTTTATCTATGGTCATATTTATAATTCTATTTCTTTAGATTAATGATGTCCCTTCCCAGACTAAGCCCCCCCTTTTCCTCTGCTCCCGTATCGATTCTCTCCCTTTTCTCTACCCCCTTCCCCCCCACCTCAGCACTTGTGTATCTATGTTCATATTTATCATCCTATTTATTTATATCAATGATGTGTGTATATCTCTAATCCTACTGCTTGCCATCGATCCCTTCCCAGACGAAGCCCCCCTTTCCCTCCGCTCCCCCCATCGACTCTCCCTGTTCTACCCCCCTGCCCCCACCCCAGCACTTGTGTATCTATGTTCATATTTATCATTCTATTCATGTATATCAATGATGTGTGTATATCCCTAATCCTACTGCTTGCCATCGATCCCTTCCCAGACGAAGCCCCCCTTTCCCTCCGCTCCCCCCATCGACTCTCCCTGTTCTACCCCCCTGCCCCCACCCCAGCACTTGTGTATCTATGTTCATATTTATCATTCTATTCATGTATATCAATGACGTGTGTATATATCCCTAACTCTACTGACTGCTATCGATCCCTTCCCAGACTAAGCGCCCCCATCTCCCCCGCTCCCCCCATCGACTCTCTCTGTTCCATCTCCCTGCCCCCAGCACTTGCGTATCTGTGTTCATCCCGGTCATTCTGATCACCCTGTATCCACCCCGGCGCTTAGAACAGTGCCCCGCACATAGTAAGCGCCTAACAGATACCGACATTATTATGGTTATTAGATATTTACATCAACGATGCGTACAGCTCTGTCATTCTATCGATTGCTCTCGATGCTCCTTAATTGTTTCGACGCCCGCTCCCCGTGCCCCTTCTGGACCGTGGGCCCGCCTTGGGGGGGGGGGAGGGGGGTCGCCCCTCTCGCCGCACCGTCCTCTCCCAAGCGCTTCGCCCAGCGTTCCGCACCGGGCGAGGACTGGCCGGAGCCGATGGGACGAAGGCAAGGAGGAGCCGGTTGGCAGCCGTCCCTCCTGGCTCCCTCCCTTCCCGAGGCGGCTGCCAGGCCCCCCGTCCCCCTCCTCCCTGCAGCCCCGGGCACCGCCCACCTTCCTTCCCGGTGGCCCCCCTCCCCCCCACCCCGACCGTCGGAGGAAGGGGATCGGGGGGGATCGGGGACCGAAAAGGGTTAACCCTTTCCTTCCTTGCCTTGTGCCGCCTGCCCCCCGGTCCCTCCCCCAGGCCTCGGGATGGGCTGCGGCCCGGCCAGGACTGGCCGCGTGGGCTAGGAAGCTGCCGCAGGGGCTAGCGAGCTGCGGTCCCTCCTCCCTCCCTCCTCCTCCTCCTCCTCCTCCCCTGTCCCCAGCCTCCTCCTCCTCCTCCTCCATCCTCCAGCCTCCCTCCCCTCGGCCCCGCAGAGGGAGGGAGCCATGGGCGACCTTCCGGGCCTGGTGCGGCTGTCCATCGCCCTCCGCATCCAGCCCAACGACGGGCCCGTCTTCTATAAGGTGGACGGCCAGCGCTTCGGCCAAAACCGCACCATCAAGCTGCTCACCGGCTCCTCCTACAAGGTGGAGGTGAAGATCAAGCCCACCTCCCTGCAGGTCCAGTGAGTCACGGCCGCCCCCCGGGGCTAGCCCTCCGCCCCCCGGGGCTAGCCCCCCGCCCCGCCCGGCCCGGCCCGCCCCTCGGAGCTAGCCCCCCGGGGGGCTGCGGATGCCGGGCCGCGGGGCTGCCGGGGGAGGGGGGAGCGGGAGAGGGGCGGCCGGAGGGGTGGCACCCAGGGGGACACTCGGGTCACTCGGGCCCCGCCAGCCCAGCCCGCAGCGCCGCTCCTCCCTCGCCTCTCCCTCCTCCTCCTCCTCCTCCGCCTCCTCCTCCTTTTCCTCTCCCTCCTCCTCCTCTTCCTTTTCTTCCTCCTCCACTCCCCCATCCTCCTCCATTCCCCCATCCTCCTCCTGTTCTTCTTCCTCCTCCACTCCCCCGTCCTCTCCCTCCTCCTCCCCTCCGTTCCTCCATCCTCCTCCTCTTCCTCCTTTTCCTCCTCCTCTACTCCCCCATCCTCTCCCTCCTCTTCCATTCCCCCATCCTCCTCCTTTTCCTCCTTTTCCTCCTCCTCCACTCCCCATCCTCCTCCTCTTCTTCCTTTTCTTCTTCCTCCACCCCCCATCCTCTCCCTCCTCCTTTTCCTCCTGTTCCTCCTCTACTCCGCTATCCTCCTCCTCTTCTTCTGTTTCTTCCTCCTCCACTCCCCCACCCTCTCCCTCCTCCTTTTCCTTCTCCTCCTCCTCCACTCCCCATCCTCTCCCTCCTGCTTTTCCTCTTTCTCCTCCACCCCCCATCCTCCTCCTTTTCTTATTCCTCCTCCTCCTTTTCCTATTCCTCCTCCTCTTCTTCCTCCTCCACTCCCCCCCCACCTCCTCCTCCTCCTCCTCCTTTGCCTCCTTCTCCTCCTCCTCCTCTTCCACTCCCCATCCTCCTCCACTCCCTCCTCCTCCGTATTCAATATTTATTGAGTGCTTACTGTGTGCAGAACACTGTACTAAGCACTTGGGAGAGTACCATATAACCATAAATAGACACATTCCCTGCCCACAACAAGTTTACAGTCTCTCTCTCTCTCTCTCCCCTCATCCTTCCGGCCACGGGCCGGGATCCTCCCAGACTCGGCTGAAGAGGTGGTAATTTTGGGTCGAATTGTATTTCCTCCCGCTCTGGTTTCCATGCTCGTTCTGCTGGCCATGGGGGCCACTTAGGGCAGGGCGATTCCTCCCCCCAGCCTCTAGGCCCTCCAACCCTGGGGAAGGAATGACTAGGCCCTGATCTCCCTCATACCCTGTCCCAGACATGGAGCCTGTAGAATGATGGGGGTGGGGGTGGGAGGTGGAGAATTTGGGGTCATTTGGGGGCAGAGAGGTGTGGATTCTCCCTGGAAGAGGAAGCATATGGCCGGTTTATCAATATGCAAACCTCTTTCTCCTCCACACTCCCCCCAGGTGATTTCCTGAGCTTCTGGCAGATCCTAATTGGAACCAGTCCTGAATTTGATTTTGGGTTTCCACAAGACAGCTTGGCTTCAGGGGTCACAGCCATTCCAGAGAACCCCGGGTCGGGGGTGAGGAGTTGGGGTGGGATTTCTAGGCAGAACCTGAAGGGCCTCAAGTCCCATAGAGGCTAGCACTTCATTCTGAGGATGGTGGTGAGCTCCTGGCTGGGGAGAAGATGGGATTGAGTTGGGGTTGGGATTCAAAAGAGCTAATGAGTCTGAAAGATCAGATTTGGGGTCTTTCTGACCCTGCTTGGAAGCTCTTTGCTCATGTGGTTTAGTGGATAGAGCATGGGCCTGGGTGTCAGCATAATAACTGTAGTTATCTGTTAAGCGCTTACTGTGTGTCAGGTACTGTACTTAGCGCTGGAGTGGATACAAACAAATAGGGTTGGACACAGTGGGGCTCGCAGTCTCAATCCCCATTTTAGAGATGAGGTAACTGAGGCCCAGAGAAGTAAAGCGAATTGCCCAAGGTCACACAGCAGACAAGCAGCCGAGTGGGATCAGAACTCATGACTTTCCGACTCCCAGGTTTGTGCTCTATTCATTATGCCATGATGCTTCTCCACTATACTATGCTGCTTCTCCTGGGTTCTAATCCCGGCTCTGCCACTTGTCTGCAGTGTGACCTTGGTCAAATCACTTCACTTCTCTATGCCTCAGTTACCACATCTGTAAAATGAAGATTGAGACTGCGAGCCCCGAGAGGGAAAGGGATTATGTCCAACCCGATTTGCCTGTAGCCACCCCAGGGGCCTGACACAGAGTAAGCGGCTAGCAAATTCCATCATTATTTTCCACCCTGCTCAGGCATTTTGGAGACTCGGGGTGAGTGAGACAGAGCACCCAGTCCCAAAACGTCACAGGGCTGAGAGGGGCGGGGAAATGTTGTCATCCTCATCGCTGGAAAACCCATGGGAAAATGGCTCCATTGTTCCCATGGAGTTGGCAGCCCTTAAGGGGTATGTGGGGGTCCATTTTAGGGCAGACCTGGGGGTGTAGGGGTCCAAGACACAATGGGCCTCCGGTGTCTTTCAGGAACATCTCCATAGGTGGAGTCCTCGTTCCCCTGGAGCTGAAATCCAAAGAGCCTGAAGGGGAACGCATCGTGTACACGGGGACGTATGACACGGAAGGAGTGTCCCCCACCAAAAGCGGGGAGCGGCAGCCCATCCAGATCACTATGCCGGTATGGCCCCGGGGCAGGGCAATAGGGGCAGAGGGAGGCAGAGGGTTAATTGTCATTGGTGATGACGATGATCATCATCACACAGCACATTCAAGGAATTTAACATATACGGTTACATAACTGCTCGGTCCTAGGCACCTCTTTCATTGCAGATTAGGCAGTGCCAAACTCCCAAACAGATCAGGACTCCTCCATCCAGAAACAGATCCACATGGAGGTTTCTTTAACTATGAATAACCCTCCTGTCACTAGGAAAGTTCCCCGGGGGTTTCCGGTTATTTTCCTGATGTGAGCCAAAAATTCTAATCCTAAAAGGTTAAGCTTCTCCTTTTAGCTGTCTTACGTTATTGATTTCCTACTCAGAAGAGTCAATAAATTAGAGTTCAGAATCTTCTGGTCCTTTCAAAACTCCTAAACGGACCAGTGACCTGCTGTCATTTAAAGAGCTTGGGTTCCTGAGACTTGTAGGGATGCAAGCTTGAACTTCAAACCTTGGAACTATTGGACAGAGGATCGGATCACTGGTTGCATTAATAAGAATGTTGGTATTTGTTAAGCACTTACTACGTGCAGAGCACTGTTCTAAGCGCTGGGGTAGATACAGGGGAATGAGGTTGTCCCATGTGAGGCTCACAGTCTTCATCCCCATTTTATAGATGAGGGAACTGAGGCACAGAGAAGTGAAGTGACTTGCCCACAGTCACACAGCTGACAAGGGGCAGAGTCGGGATACGAACTTCATGTTCTCTAAACTGCTTAGAATGAGAGATCAAATTCTCAAGGTCGCTGTTCACGTTTTGTTAATGGAAAAGTTGTTTTCGATCCCTGGACCGAAGATGACGATTGGGATTTGATTAACTATCGGTCACAACAAAATAATGCCCCATCCCACTCCCTTTGCTCAACCCCCCCTTCCCCGCCCCACAGTGCTTGTGTATATATGTACATATTTATCATAATAATTCTATTTATTTTTATTAAAGCTGTGAATATGTCTATCATTCTATTTATTTATAATGATGCTACTGGTGCCTGGTCACTTGTTTTGATGTCCATCAAGTCCCTTCTAGACTGTGAGCCCGTCGTGGGCAGGGATTGTCTCTGTTGCTGAACTGTACTTCCCAAATGCTTAGTACAGTACTCTGCACCCAGTAAGCGCTCAGTAAATACAAATGAATGAATGATGTTCAGATGAAACCAAAATCCAAGACGTGAAAGTGAAGTACTATCGTGGCCCTGTGCTGTAACTTTAGGAAGTTAGTCTTCAAGATATTTCTCTATTTAGGGAATGTATAACTCTGTCTTCCCAGTGACATGGGCCAAAATAGAAAGCTACCACCACTGTCAGAGTTACAGGCACAGGATGTGGCCTGTGTAGATGCTTCTATTTCAAGTCTTTGTCTCCACTGTAGTGTCATTTAAGATCAGACTGGAGAGCAGGCAAACATAATCTACTTTATTTTCTTCCCTTTTTTGCACCGTATCATTTCTCTCAATTTGTCCTCAAGGTTTTGTCCACACCAAATATATGGTGCCAGCAAATTGCTTTGGTGACTTTTTCCAGAGGAAAGGGAGAAAATGTCTAAGACAAATTGTCTCTCATTTTGGGAGAGTCCAGGGGGAGCTGCCTCAAGGAGTTGCTTATTTGGGGAGAATCCTCAAGGGGTCAGATTCAAGGGAGAAATACTTTTCTCCATATCAAGAGGGAAATTCTCTACCCCGGCGGTTAGACGGTGTCCTGTTACAGTCGTTGGTGACTGCTGTGTGTTTTCGAAACATACAGTCAGAGATCTTGTTGGAAGCTGGCAAGAGAATTAATGCCTCTCTCCCCTCCTCTAGACTGTAAACTGGTTGTGGCCAGGAAATGTGTCTGTTTATTGTTGTATTGTACTCTTCTAAGCGCTTAGTACAGTGCTCTGCACACAGTAAGTGCTCTGTGAATTCGATTGAATGAATGAATGGAATTTCAAGGAAAGAAAAGAAAAATTATGTTTCCCAATATGCAAGGAAGCAGATTCGTTATCTTTTGCAACAGTATAGTGCGGTCCTGGACAAGGCCTAACCCCTAGAATTCTCTTGGGGGTGAACCCCATGTGGGTCATGGATTGTGTCCAACCTGATTAACTTGTATCTACCCCAGTGCTTAGTACGGTGCCTGGCATATAGTGAGCACTTAACAAATAACATTTAGAAAAAAAGACCCCTACTCTCAAGGAATTTACAGTCTAATGGAGGAGATTACAATCTTCTCCTTCAGACCCTTTGTCTCAAAGAAACCTGTCTTCCTCCTGGTACTAATGGAATGAGGTAGTTCTTCCTTTCTCTCTTGTAAGCAGGTTCCATAGTGTAAGAAGACTCTATCATCTCATTAAGTTGATGGAAAGGCAATCCAGAAAAGGGGGAATTGGGAATATATTTGAGGATTTTCTGGTATGAAATTTACTTTCCTGCATTTCTTTCATTTGCATCTCTGATTAAAACATTCTTTCTTAGTCAACATCAACCTGTGATCATTATAGACACCACCACCATCCTCCCTGTCTCACAAGTCCTTTATCTTGGCATTATCCCTGACTCATCTCTCTCCTTCAACCCATATAGTCAATTTGTCACCAAATCCTGTCAGTCCTACCTTCTCAACATCTCTAAAATCCACTCTTTCCTCTCTATCCAAAACTGCTGTCACACTGATTCAAACACTTACTATATTCCACCTTGACTACTGCTTCAACATCCTCACTGACCTTCTTGCCTCCTGTCTTTCCCCTCTCCAGGCCATACTTCGCTCTGCTGTCCGGTTCATTTTTTTCTAAAATAAAAAAAATACAGTCCATAGCTTCTCACTCCTCAAAAACCTCCAGTGGCTAACTGCATCAAATAGAAATTCCTTACTTTTGATTTTAAGGCACTCAATCAACTGTCTCCTTCCTACTTACCACTCTGATCGCCTACTTCAGCGCAACCCACATACTTTGCTCCTCTAACTCCAACCTACTTCCCATACCTCAATCTCACCTATTCTGCTCCCAATCCCCTTGCCCAGATCCTCCCTCTGTTCTGGAATTCCCTCCTCCTTCACATCCAACAGACCACCCCTCTCCCCACCTTCAAAAGCCTCCTAAAATCATAGCTCCTCCAGGGGACCTTCCCTGAATAAACCCTCATTTTTCCTAGTTATCCTCCCCTCTTCATTGCCTATGTGTCTGGATCTGTAACCCTCACACACTTGATATTCATCCCACCCACAGCACTTATGTATATATCCTTACAGTCTGGCATTTCCCCCATCTGGAATTTATTTTAATATGTCTCCCCACCTAGGCTGTAAACTCGTTTTGGGCATGGATTGTATTGCACTCTCCTTAGTGTTTAGTACAGTGTTCTGCACAAAAAAGCAGCATGACCTGGTGGATAGTGCACAGGCTTGGAAGTCAGAAGGACCTGGGTTCTAATCCTGGCTCTGCCACTTGTCTGTTATGTCACCTTGGGCAAGACATTTAAGTTCTCCGTGCCTCAGTTATCTCATCGATAAAGTGAGATTAAGACTGTGAGCCCCGTAGACTGTGTCCAACCCAGTCTACTCCAGTGCTTACTATAGTGCCTGGCCCATAAGTAAGCACTTAACAAATACCATTAAAATAGTAAGCGCTTCATAAATACCATTGATCAGTTGATTGATTAAAAGTGAGCACTTAAAAAAATCACAATTTTTATTATTAATAGGAGCCACTACCCCAAGTCCAGTCCTCCATCCACTCCGCCACCTGAACCCTTTGTATCTTTGTCACCACCTCCTTCTCTCCCTACTCAAACAATCAATCAAAGGTATTCATTGACTGCTTACTGTGTGCAGGACACTGTACTCAACTCTTGGAAGAATATAACAGAGTAAGTAGACATGATCCCTTTTCTCAAGGAACTATCCAACCTAATGGAGGTGCTTACGGTCCTCTCCTTGAGGCAGGCTAAGTGGGTCAAACCATCAGGAGTATTTATTGAGCATCATCTGTGTGCAGAAGAGTCGCACTGGGGAAGAGTTCAGATTAGAACCGACCAAATAATTTGCTTCCTAAAAACTAAGAGAGCTTGGCTTGTGACCCTACTTGGCTCTCATCTCCCAAACCTACTGGTGGGCTCCAGATACAAATTAATGGCTGGAGCAAGCCTTTAGATGCAATTAACTCATAGGCTAAGGGGAAACTAGGATTCTCTGGCTTCAGTTAGCCTAATATTAACACCAGAATCTGATGGATTGATTTGAAGAAGGAAGAAGCCTGTTTGTGATTTCAACATGTTTCCATTTTTCTCCTGGGCACTGATCATGCTAGTTCTGAGCACATTTACTCCTTGATCTTGATGCTGCTTCTAGTATCCTTGGCACATAGTTAATGCTTAACAAATACCATTAGTAATGTTATTATCCTAATCTGCCCAAGCCTCTGATCAAGAAGAGCAATTTCTCTTCTGACTGCCGCAGCAGTAAGTTGAGATTCTGATTCCCTATGCCTTTAAAACATTTGCTCTGCTCTCCTGCCTATGGATCTCCCCTTTCAGTTCCCACTCATTAGCTGCTTGGGTATACACTGCCGATCCAACTCCTTTTGTTATCTACCCAGAAAAGGTGTGTTATGATGAGCTTTGCTTTTTCAGTGCTGGGGATGTGTTCCGGGGCCAGATGGTTAGTAATTCTCTCTTGGCATTTGCTTTTTAATTCGACTCCTAGGTAAGACTGATGAAACTGCCTGTGGTGTTTCCTGGGAGAAACCAGAGGTGTTTCCTGTGCTAGATCTAAGTTTCAAATCAATACATACAGGTGCTGATGACAAAAGGTTGTATTCTAGCATGGTTTTGTAGGCTTTTGGTTTGGTGTGGTTTGCCTCTCCATTATTGCTAGACTCTATTCATTTCTAAAAGGACAACTAACCCTCTCGATCTTTTTTTTTTTTGGTAGTATATTCATGTATCTTTGGATAATGCCCTGCCTATGTAACAGAATTTAATGACAGCTCTCAACTCTGTGTTTCCAATTATTAATTTTTGGGTGTGGGGATTTGTCCCAGTTTTAGCTGGACCATATCCTTAGCTTTGTTCAGTCCTATTTCTAATACATGTGTAAGAAAATATCACAAAACATGGATTTCACTAATATCCTGAGGTTCTCAGAAGTCTCCTTTAACGAACAAGAAGGTGAGGTGATATTGTTATGTCCAAGTCATATAAAAATCTCTGGAATGAAAATCTAGGGTCCTCTTTTTGTTTCAGAGACCTGTAAACATTAAATACTAACAACAATTCCTGATTCAGTCTACTAATATATGCTAAACCCCCTTCCAGCATTTTTCCTCTTCATGTTTAGTTTTGGTTTTATGGTTCCCTTTTCTTTTCCAGCTTGTGGCTAGCATGCCAACAACATGCTCCTCTTTTTAGTAATATCGCCTTATCCTCCTCCTCCCTGAAACGCCTTATTGGCTTGGGCACAAGAAATATAAATTGTTGGATGTGTAAGAGACTAGTTTTATATTAGTTTTTCCCTGGTTTTTGTAATGCCCTTTAGACTAATGTTACTGCTAAACAAGTTGATTTTGAACAAGCAACTTGAACGGAGGAATTGTATCAACCACTCTGTGGTTTCTGGTATTTGGGTGTGTGTTGGCTGGATAAGGTCATCCTGGAAAGAATTTCAGTAAATTCCATTGTGTTGGGAGGATGATAAAAAGGCAGTTTATATCACTATGTAAATGGATAATAACGATCTTTTAAAGGTCCAGCAGCATTATATACCTTCCCCAAGAAATCCTCCCAATATTTAGAAGTGCCCTCCAACATCCCCAGAGGACCCACGGTGGCAGGCTTGCCTAGTGGCTAGAGCATGGGTTGGGGCATCAGAAGCCCCTGAGTTTTGATCCTGTGTCTGCCACTTGTCTGCTGTGTGACTTTGGTCAAGTTACTTAACTTCTCTGTGCTTCAGTTACCTCATGTGTAAAATGGGGATTAAGATTGTGAGCCACATGTGGGACAGGGACTGTGTCCAACACGACTTGCTTGTCTCTGCCCCAGAGCTTAGAACAGTGCCTGGCACAGTATGTGCATAACAAAATCACTATTATTATTATTATTATTATTATTATTATTAATCCACAAATTTGTATAAAGCCCTCTTGAACCTGCTAATACTCTCCCTGCATGACTTTCAGTGGAATGGAATTCCATACACATACCATCCTCTGGATGAAGAAGTATTTCTGCTAGTTGAGGGGAGTTGTAGACAGAACCCAAATTCTCTGCCCAGAGATTTAATGCCTCTCATTGTCTCCTTAATTGTTTTTTTTGAATATGGGTTCTTCAGCACACCCCGATTCATGGATTAAACTAGGAATGTTTCACTGTTCCATCTCCAAGTCTCCAGAGCAATTCCTCCAAAGAATGGTCCTGATTAACTTTATTCTCTCTCCTCAGTTTAGTGATATAGGCACTTTTGAGACCGTGTGGCAAGTTAAATTCTACAACTACCACAAAAGAGACCACTGCCAATGGGGCAGCCCCTTCTCGGTCATCGAATATGAGTGCAAACCCAATGAGACGCGCAGTCTGATGTGGGTGAACAAGGAATCATTCTTGTGAAGGTGGCCCAGGCTGACGTTGCTCTACAATCTCTTCAGGAATCTACCTTAAACTACAACCAGCACAAGCCTTGACCAAGGCAAAAACTGGGACGGCCGTCATTTCCACACTTGGTAAAATAATGTTCCCGTCACACCTTTGGAAGTATACCCTCCCTAAGTCACCAGATCCTTACAGCATTTAAGGTGATGGCGTGACAGTTTAATAAAACATTTTTCTGTATTTCACTCCTATCGTACCCCTGCATCCAACAAACCCCGTCGTGCTGTTTACCCCCATGATGGTAGAAAATGAAAATGCAACCTAGATGTTATACATTTACAATGAACCACTTAACAACTGTGCTTCTTGTTCTCAGGTGGAGTGACTCGCCCCCTTTAAGTGTTGTGAAATACTGTGACTGGTTCTACCTTGTGAGATTTAGTAAAATGTAATTTTTGCTGTTTCCCTCTGGAATGACTGGAACAAGCTTTGGGAAAGATGTTCAACAGGGAGCTTTCTAACTGCTCGGTTGTTGTTTTCCCCCCCCCACTTTATTAAAACTCTGGCTTTCCAGGAACCAAACCGATCAGCTCAGGGTGCTAAAAAGCAGTAATTTCACTGCTTATGGCCTTGTGACAAACACACACACACACACACACACACACACACACACATACACAGTATTGGAGTTGTCAGCAAATATGTCACATGAATTACAGTATTACCCTTTTTATTTTGGGGAAGTGCTAGATAAATTGCCTAGCAGGAGCATCACTACAACCCTATCATGTGAACTTTGTAAACCGTGTATGGAACTGTAGTAAACTTTTTTCTTTCTTAATAAAGGAATTGACAGTGATCTAACTTGAGTCTTAACTTGTAATAATTAACCTTGGACAACCCGGCTGGAGCAGGGATGGCTAAAGAGACTTGTCCTGCTTGTCATCCATGTGGTCCAAAATACATGTCTACAACCTGATGACTGCCCACCTGAATCAACTCTGGATTCTTGCGTGGGATGCATGTAGTATGTAGTATCTTCACCTGGACAAGAGTAGGGATTGTCTCTATCTGTTGCTGAATTGTATTTTCCAAGTGCTCAGTACAGTGCTCTGTACACAGTAAGTGCTCAATAAATACGATTGAATGAATGAATGAATGGAACTCTGGTCATTGACCATTGCCCAGATAAGGGTGGAGTAACTAACTATCGTTCATCTTTGACCCTTTTGCAGTTCCTCTCAAATCCCCCCTGGGTTTGGGTCAGGACTAGTGTGATGGGGATCTCCTCTGAGATGGGAAGGGATACACTCCTACCTGAAATACCATCTAGGGATCTGGACCAGTCCTCTAAGAGCCCTGGTGTCAAGGACCCTGGAAAACTGGTTTGGATTTGCTCTCCCCTTCACCTCTAATGGTTCAATTCAGATGGCTGTTTCATGGAACAGATGCCTAGCTCAAAGGGCCCTGTGAAGTAACTCTGGGTCCCCAAACCTCTGGGAATGGAGGGAACAACCTGGTTTTCCTCAGCAGTCTTGTGGGAGAGGGATGACCAACTAAACCAAACGAATATGGACAGGACCAGGCCTTCCTTTTGACTGCAGGAAGCCAAACGGTGGCTGAACTAAGTTATTCCGGGTCCCTGTGGTTCACTCGAGGAGCAGCATGGCTCAGTGGAAAGAGCACGGGCTTTGGAGTCAGGGCTCATGAGTTCAAATCCCAGCTCTGCCACTTGTCGGCTGTGTGACTGTGGGCAAGTCACTTAACTTCTCTGTGCCTCAGTTCCCTCATCTGTAAAATGAGGATTAAGACTGTGAGCCCCACGTGGGACAACCTGATTCCCCTATGTCTACCCCAGCACTTAGAACAGTGCTTGGCACATAGTAAGCGCTTAACAAATACCAACTCTCATTGAATGGGGTGGAATGGCCCCTCTTATTTTGCTAGCTAGGTGATTTGGGAGATCCAGGCACAAAGAAAAATTGCAGGGAAATAGCAGGACAAGGAAATCTGGCAAATATTCCCCTAGGGAGCAAATACCCTGCTCCCTAGATCTAAATTTAGCCTTCAGGGCCTGTTAATATTAGGTGGGTCACCTGGAAAAATCCCATAATTCTCTGATTCATGGACTGGAGAAGACTCTCCTTTTATAGTAACCTTGTAAATACTTCCCTGTGGCTCAATTTCCTCCTCTGTAAAATGGGGATTAAATTTCTGTTCTCCCTCTCCCTTAGACTGTCAGCCCACAGAGGACGGGAACTGGGTTCCAACTGATTTTATTGTAACAGTCCCAATGCTTAGCACAGAGTATGGCACATAGTAAGTGCTTAACAAATCTTATTAATTATACTATTATTGTTATTATTACTATTATTATTACTATTATTATTATTATTACTGTTACTAGTACTCTCCAGAACAGCAATTTATGTAGGGAGAGTAGGGAAGATTATTTCAACTGGATTCTGACTCCCTAATTTGTTAATGATGGGCCATATTAGATTATAATGAGCATCTAATTGTATCCCACTTTCCTTAGGAGGATGAAGCTTCATGCTGGGCTCCAAGACAGAGCTGGTAGGGTCCAGTTTGTCCATACTGAATAGAGTCTTCTGTTGTACCATGATGTTGTCAGGAAGATCTTCTTTTTTATGTATTGGTTAATGCTTACTATGGGCCAAGCACGCTACTAAGCGCTGGGGTAGGCACTGGGTAATCAGGCGGCACACAGCCTGTGTCCCACATGGGGCTCACAGTCTCATAATACCCATTTTACAGATCAGGTAACTGAGGCACAGAGAAGTGAAGTGACTTACTCAAGGTCACAGAGACAAATGGCAGAGCTGGGATTAGGACCCAGGTCCTCTGACTCCCAGGCCCATGCTCTTTCCATAAGGCCATGCTGCTCTTCTATTCCCTTATCTTATTTCAAAATGCATAGATGAGAATAAGGAAAAGGGAATAAGGAAAAGATGGGGGGAGTTTTCCATCCATCCCCCCAAACTCCCCAGTCAGTTTGACCTGTTAGATGATTTCATTTCTCTGGTTTATACTGCTCTGCTTATATAGAACTGATGATGGAAATTTAGCCAATTTCTGGCTAGCAGTCACATAGCTTTACCCCCTACTCTTAAAATCTGAAGGCTCAGCTATATTGAGTTGCTGAGTTGTAATACTGCCCCTAAGCTATCTAGATGGGCTATTTTTATACAAGTTGTAGCTGGCCTCTCTGAGCATGCATCAGGTAACTACTCCCAAGTTTGAGAAACTGGGGCACCTCTGATTGATGGTGACTCAAATGCTTCAGCACAGGTGAAAGGAGAGTAATAGATTTTATGTAAGTTTTGTGGGGGAAGAAGATATTATCGCAGGGATTTCTGTTCACGTCATGAACTGTTGAAATGTATATGTGTGTGTATGAGTTTTTTCCTTGCCTTATAGCAGTGGTATAGATGTTATCTGAGATGCTGAGTTGGAAGCTTTGATTAAATCTAGTCATTGACTTGAAAGGGGACAAAATCAAGGCTGAATAAAATCACAACCAGCAATGCTTTTCTTCCAACATATATCCTGTCTGGATCCTTGGAAACCGACGTTATACATTTTTACAGGCAAATCAGGAATGCACATGTTTGAAACTGGAACCAGAAATTATGCTCCATTCAAAAGAACAGGGTGATGTCTGCAGAGCCAATACTGGCAGCTGGTCAAAAAATTATTAAGCACAAATCTTTCAGCACTTTACAATCTACAAGGGAATTGAAATGGGGTTAAGACTGTTGAATCTAAGCAAAACCCCAGGTACAGGAAACATGTGCGATCACTCATTAATTTAACCCCCTATTCTAATAGACACATAAGGCAGTTCAAGTGATACACCTGCACTGTGTATTTGTATTCCTGGCTGGTTATGGCACCTGCATGATTGTGGTTTTAGGCCATCTTGCCAATAATCACTACTTGCTGAATAGTCTTGGGCCAATAATAATTGATGGCACCCCAATTTTATAGAATATGGGTTTGTTTCTTTTTTTTCATTTCACAAGCTAGGGCATTCCAGGCTGTGTTGTTTTCAAGAGGGTACTGACATTATTGAAGTGAAGTTCTGTGGGAAGGCAGGGGAATGGTTTACGTCAGTGCACTTCAACTCTTGATCCCTCACAGCCCACTGGCTGCGTGACTTTGGGCAAGTTACTTAACTTTACAGTGTCTCTTTTTCCTCATCAGTGAAATGAGAATCAAATATCTGTTCTCTTTCCCTCTTAGAGAGCAGGGACCCTGTCTGATCTGTGTTTGTTGGCTTGTGTTTCTCGTGAATCTATCCAGTCCTTGGTGCATCCTAAACACTTAATATCTCATTATTATTAAGGGCAAATGCAGGTGGTCATCATTTTTGCTTTAGGACAGGCTCAGAGCACTTTCATTTAAAAGTATGGTTAACAGTTGTAGTAATCCTCATAGGTACTGCTTTAATACTCCATTCTGGCTCTCTCAATGTCCCATTGCTGCTGAAGCACCTCCAGAAGGCCAAGCAATACCTGAGTGAAAGGAAAGTTGAAATACATTTGGCCAAATGACCTGTATAAATCCATCCCAGCCCTAAATTTCTCTGATTCAATGAACTATCCAACTCTGCCAGCAACTGAAACTGGAATCTATTCATCCCCAGAATTAGACAGGCAGCAATGTCTCTCAGCCGTCAGAGCTCCCAGCCTTCTCTGTTGCAAGGAAGCTTTTTGTGTTAAGTAAAAACTGGGATGTCAAAATCCTTTGACAAGAATTTAGATCAAATGCTCAACAACCCCATAATCCACAGGGAGCATTGTGGATATCACAAAGGCCTTCTTGCTAGCTTTTATCTGATATTCACCCTTTCTGACAAGGAAAAGCTATTTTAAAATATCAAAATTCAGCCATGATTTTATTTTTCCAGCTCAGACCTTGTTGGAATTTCTTCCCCCTCACAGTTCCATTGCCAGATTTCTTTCAGTCACCGACTGATCGAACCTGAAACTTAAAACTGGCACTGCAATGACACACAGCCCATTTTCTGGTGGGCAATCTGTTATCACAGTCTAATGTGTCCCTGAGTTCTTCCAGATTTAGTCAGGTCTCCCAGACCGTTCATCATCTGTTTAGCACAGCCCTGAAATTAGCTTGTGGTTGGGTGAGAGTTGGATTTTCTGAGATCCTCGGAGCGCTCTGAAATGGATGTGGTTTTCATGTCATGCTTATTTTCAAACTTACAAAAACACCTGAAATAGCTAAACACTTCTTGTTGTCCATTTTCTAAAAACTTTCATTTAAAAAAGAAATCTTAGCTTCCTCAGGAAGATGGTAGGAGACTAAACCAAAAGCTGGGCACCCGGTAAACACTCCACAGCTACTGTTATTACTAATACTGTGGGCCACGTCTCTGAGTTCATCGGAATAAAAGTGCTAGGTAAATTTGGGACGTTGTCAGCACAGCATTACCATTCTGGTCTCCATTAAGCTTTCCCCACAGAAGAGTTTTCTCTCAGAACTGTTTAGTATGTGGCCTAGAAATCCAGGCCCTGAGTCACCTCAGTGCCTATCCCTAGCTGAGCCAGCTTAGAAGTGGGTCCTCCTAATACTGCACCAACTGGGTAACAGCCAGGTGGTAGTGTCACTTAGAAATTTTCACTACTGCCTGTAAGCAGAAAACTGGGTAGCAGATTTCTGACTACTTTAAATTTCAGATCAAATAGAGTTTGTTATTACAGCCCCCACCCAAAATCCCCAGCCTGTAACGAGAGACTGTGTGGAACCAAGGAAACAGCTGAACCTAGTCTGAGTCTGGCCAGATTCCGTTCTGTGCCAACCTGACCCAGCCCCAGGGGGGAGTCCCAGGGGACAGCGACTTGCCCTCAGTTGTGCAGGGCTCAGCTCTATCCTTTGGTTCGCAGTGCTGTTAGATCCTGATTTCTGGTTAGCATTTTCCACCGGAAAATGATTTAATTGACATAAGAATTTTAGAAGTCCCTCTACCTTGGAAGGGAAGCTGAAATTCCTAAGCAAGGGAGGAAAGACTCCCAGGCTTGGGGCAGCTGATGCCGTTTGAAGGATTGTAAGGGTGGGTGGGGAGTTGGGACATAAGTGGCCCTCCACTCTCTCCCTATCTCTACCCTGCTCATGGTCCTGGGAACCATGAAGAGGTCCAGAGAATTAGCCAGGTGTCTGGGAATTATTATTATTATTTTTTAGTTCCATGCCTGCTTTAAGGTGTAAAAAGAAGCAGAGTTTTGGGCTCCACTCCCAAGGACTACTAAAGAGGCCTGGATTCTCTTGCTAAGTCTGCCACTGATTTACAAGAAGACTCTAGACATGTTGATTCACCTTTCTGTGCCTTGATCCCCCCAGATGTAAAGAGGAAGGCAGTGATTTGCTATCTGCTTTTATAGGCTGAAAGTCATTAGACATTTGGAGCACATCCAAAGAGAAGCCTTTTTAGAGTACAGAAGATTCTTACTAAAAAGCACTCAGAAATCCTGATTTAATTAAAAACATATGGCCTTTTTTTATAATTGCCTAAAAAGAGGAAATAAATCCAACCTGTGCGTGACAGAACATGGTGCTGTTTCTCCGAGTTTATTTCAAGAGCACCTGTCAGTGAAATGACGCCTCACTGGGCTCCGCTGTGACTTACTTCAGCAATTCCCAGCTGCCAGATTACCCTTAGCTCCCTGCCTGTGAACAGTAACTTCAGAGAGCTTGTTCGTCTAGAGTGGTGGGTAGTCCGTTTTATGAAGAAACGTTCTAATAGTCACGTAAGCAGGAATTTCTCAGCTTTCTTCTCATTATAGGTGGGCCACCCATTTCGAGGAAAGACATCACTATCTTCTGTGCCAGCCCAGGACTTCAGAAACAGATTGGGCTTTCATTTGGTAGGCCACACAGAGCCTTGGGGTTAAGGCTTTTTCCACAGCACTGGGGAACAGGTACAACGATAAGGACACAGCTTTTCAGCTACCACTAGAGGGTACTAAGAGAAGGAAGAAAGTCTGGCCCTCTGGGTTACCCCAGAAGTGACCCCTAATTTTCATATTTGATTAGGTGGCTCATTAAGGCACCTTAAGAACAAATACATAGATGCTTTTATTTTCACAGAAATCTAAAGCCATCCAAGAAGAGAAAGAAAGGATCTGGTAAAAGGGGTGAGAAGGGAATGGAGGGAGGGCAAAGGGCAGGAAAGAATCCACCCATCACTCAATAAATGGTATTTATTGAGTGCTCACTATGTACAGAACACTGTACTAAGTCCTTGGGAGAGTACACTGTAACAGAGTTGGGAGCTCACAAAGAGCTCTCTCTATTCCAGGGCTTCTATATATCCTAGCCCTTAGTACAATGATGATGATGGTAATCGTGAAGCACTCATTATGTGCCAGACACTGTACTAAGCGCTGGGGTGGATACAAGCAAATGGAGTTGGACACAGTCCCTGTCCCACCTGGGGCTCACAGTCGCAATCTCCATTTTACAGTGGAGGTAACTGAGACATAGAGAAATGAAGTCACTTGACCAAGGTCCCACAACAGACAAGTGGCGGAGCCAGGATTAGAGCCCGTGACCTTCTGACTCCCAGGCCCGTGCTCTATCTACTTCACCATGCTGCTTCTCATGGCTGTTAAGTACATGGTAAGTACTTAACAAATACCATTAAAAAAAAGCTTATAGTCTAGCATACTAAGTAAAGGAGGAAAGAATTAAAATAAAAAAAAAAACTAAGAGAGTTAAATTCAACTTAAACTTGATAAGGAAAGTAAGGTCATACAGCAGCCAAGTGGCAGAGCTGAGATTAGAACCCAGATCCTCTGAGTCCTAGGTCCTGGTGTTTCTAATTGACCACTCTGCTTCTCTATTAAGGAGGAACCTCATTCCACTCAGGGCCGTTCCAACCCAGTTGGTGAATTTCTTTACTCCTGAAGTCTTCTCTAGATCTTTCTGACAAGGCATTTTCTCCCAGCTAAGGTAGGATTCAGGAAGATGGTGAGGAATTAATCAACTTCTTAGTTCTGTTTCCTTGCGGATAAGGAATGTGTCTATCAACTGTTATACTGTACTCTCTCAAGTGCTTAGTGCAGTGCTCTGCACATAATACAATATGTATGTATGTATACAGTATGTATAATACATAATACAATAAGTATGATTGGCTGATTGATGTTTCTCTTTCTTTGGTGAACTGTGGGGAAAAGAGCCAGGTGCCTGCCTACAGAGAAGAGGTTTTGGAAGATTTATCCAAAAACATCTTTTTTCCTCTATTTCACTCCTGAGACAAAAATGTCCTCAGCTGATGCAAAGGGGTATCTGGAACTATTTTCCAGGTTTCCAAACCCTGAAATCCCTAACTAATTTTCCATTTCTAGTATTTTTTTTCACTTGCCTTATGTGTTTACAACTCAGGCATTGGCTACAATGGTATCGTTTCCTGGGGAAATATTAAAACCAGGATAAATGAGAACTCTTTTATCTACTTCAGTCTTTTAATAGAGAATCTCTCATCTGCTAGCTCCAAAATGGTGGCCCACCACCCTCCAGAAAAAGGTAGTTTTCTTTTCCTTCTCACCACATTTTAGCAAAGGATTCTAGGCTCATTCTAGAGCAATCGCAGTTGAAAAATGAACCTTTCCTGTGAACTTCAAGACATTACATCCTGTTAAAATATGTGGTCTGTTCCTTTGGGATGAACTGGCCTTCGCCATTTATAGTTTTTACTGAAGTCCACAATACCAGGAAAATAAGAACTAAATGAATCCATTGGAATTGATGAAGTGAATATATTTAAAATGGACCCCATGTAATGATCTCTGCTGTTAACCAACTTCATTCCAAATTTCATGGTCTCAGAACAGGCTTGGTTCTCTTCCAGCCTACTGCCACAGCTCTAGAGAGATCTTTGGGTGGAGTGGGAGAGGGAAGGGTAACAGCTGTGAACTCCCCTGGGGTCACATCTTTATAAATGAGACTCATTTTCTGTTGCCTGGACAAGATTCAGGAAAACAAACGATTTCCCAAAAACAACTCTACTCCCTGGGTGAGCACTAGTGCTTCTGTCTTTGGTGTTACCATGTTTCAACCTACCAGATCTTATTTCCTGCTTCCAGAGGAAAGGTACAGTTTGATTTTAGTAACCTGATTTACTGGAGAAAAATATTCTGCAGATGATCAATTTCTAGAAGCCAACTAGAATTAATCTTCCAAGTCTCCTCCCTAGCAGGGAATTGAGACTGGAGCTTGATCTAATGGGACAGTAGATAGGACACTTCTGTAACAGTTAAAATACTGAGTTGGTATCTTTCATTTTTTCAAGTCAACTCTGCCTCTGCTACCCCTGAATAAACTTACGTATGCTCTTCCAAATTCAATGATGTCAAGCCAGCAGGGAATAAATTTTAGACTGTACTGTTCCCAGCCTTTATTGGCTGGGGAGATTTTTGGTCCCCATGGTCTACCTTCAGATCTAGAGGGCATAATATCTTCTACGAGTACACAGTTACCTCCCATTATCGGTAACAGGAGTTTAGTATATACTCCTAAAATTTGCCCAAGCATGAATTTAACAATACCAGAGTATTTAGCTCTCTTTTCCTAAGTGGTACTAGGATATTCGTACTTTCATGACACTTAGGACTTAAAATGTAGATTGTAAGCTCAATGTGGGCAGGGAATGTGTCTGCTTATTGTTGTTGTACTATACTCTCCCAAGCGCTTATTCCGGTGCTCTGCACAGAGTAAGTGCTCAATAAATATGATCGAATGAATGAATAGCAAGGCAATGTTTGGTCCTATCTTTGACATCTGAAAAGAAAGTCCTCTCTGTCTTTGTTTCCTTATGGGTCTTTGTTATGTAGTTACTCTTCTGGGACTTGTGTTTTATGTTTATTTGAATACTTGTGCTTTGTCTTTGCTCTACCTCCTCTCTCATTAGAATGCACACTCCTAATTCTTTCTTTGAAACACCCCACAGGGCCTAGGGGAAAGCTCTGAACCCAGTTGGTGCTCAATAAATCCTGGGCCCTCTCCCACCACCATCCCTCACTCCTCCTTCTCCCCATTCCCACCCTCTCAAACTCTTGCTCATTACTTCCCTACCGCTTCTCCTCTTCCCCTCTGGATCCTCCATCCCAATCTGCATTTCCACCTCTAAAAGGGAGTGATCTGGGTAGAACATTCCAGCGGTGTTGGCAGGGTTGGGTTTCTTTCAAATTCGGTTTATGTGATCAATTTATTTTCAGGTGCCCTACTGGAAAATAACAACTCCTGAGATGCAGTCAGGATAATTTAAAACTTAAAAATATTAAATTTCCTCAGGCATAATGTGAAAGAGAAACAAATACAAAGGGAAAACTTTTAAACAAAACATGAAACCCAAACTAGTTCCAGACAAGACAGCTAACTCTAGAGAGTTGGTTTCTCTCACCTGAGAGGCTGGGATCTGGAGCCAGATAAACGTAAGCAGGACCTGGCCTTGTTTGTACAATGTTAATGGGTCCCAGGGGAGAAGGGGAAGCTGGGGAAAGCTGACTTGATGCTCCAATTTTCTTTGTTCCCATGTGCAACTATCTTTCATTATTCTCAAGACCTAGAAGGAATGTAGAAATTAAGTCCTTTGGTGGGAATGATTCAAGTGGGCTAAGACCATGTCAGAACATTTTAATAACTGTAATCCTAGAGCTATTAGAAAAAGGGTTAGCATTGAGTGGTTAACCTTTATTTAGACCCACACTTACTCTATACAAAGTGATTTGCAAGCATCTATTAATTCTTTACTTGAATTAGAATGGGAAATGATGTGATGAACATGGAGGTAAAGGCTTTTTTTATCCTTCTGAAATTATTATTTTAATAACTCTCAAAAACAATAGATTTATTCTCTACTTGTTTAAACATTCAAAATAACAAACATCAACTTACAGTTACCTCTGGAGTAATGTAATATATGACTCGGGGGATCATATAAAACAGGCCAACTGATGTAATGTGAAAAATTGAAACTGCAAATCACCAGGTAATTGTTTATTTTGAAATAAAGAAATGTAAGAGATTTCAAAGTACTAAACTGTCACCTGCCCAAATAGGGGGATTTCTTTTTAAATTTCTCATCACAAACCAAAGACTCCATGTCCAAAGTCAGTGAGAGGATGATGACAAGAATTCATCATTCCCTAAAAAGGTAATTTTTTTTTCCTTTTCATCAACCTCTTACTGACTTTGGGCATGACATTTTTTGGGTCCTATTTGTAAAGGTTAATACTGTGACAGATGTAAGTTATAATCTGCCCTAAAGCTAGTGACACTTCATTTTGCCTGAATGACTGACTCTATAAAAACTGTTCTGTTTAGGGACCAGCAGTAGATCCAAAAATTACCAGAAAAATACACTAAGGTACTTTAAAGTTGAGGTTGAGTATTCTTATTTAGTGCCTACTAGATGCAGAGCCTTGTACTAAGTTTTGGGCAAGTATAGATGATCACCCATTACTTTGGATATTTTACCTCCTTAATAATAATAATGATGATAATGGTAATTAAGTACTTACTATGTGCAAAGCACTGTTCTAAGTGCTGGGGGGATACAAGGTGATCAGGTTGTCCCAAGTGGGGCTCACAGTCTTCATCCCCATTTTACAGATTAGGGAACTGAGGCACAGAAAAATGAAGGGACTTGCCCAAAGTCACACAGCTGACAAGTGGGAGAGTCGGAATTAGAACCCATGACTTCTGACTCCCAAGCCCGGGCTCTTTCCACTGACCCACACTTCTCTTTCATATTCCAAAGACTAGGCCTGAGGAAAGTATTGTTTATTAGGTTAATTATGGATGTTCTTCATCAAGCTACACAAAGTTAAATCTGATGTCTTTTTTTCTGGTGGTTATTAGCAAATCCTTTTCCAGACCTCTCACCCAGGTCATTAGCTTGATTTTCACCTCCACGGGGGTGCTATCAGCTCTGGGACATGGGGTTAAATGCATATAAAGAATTGTGCCTGATGCTTCTCTCAAACATAGTTGTTCTGAGCAGGTGCCATTCTTCTTCCCACACAGTTCACAAGGGATGTGGCCAGGACATGCCGAGGGCCAAAAACTGGTGGTCAACTGGACACTCAATCAATACCATTATTGCTACCACAATCAATGCTTTTGCCAAGCATCTAGGCAAAAAGCTTTACTCTGACTTCATTTATCCAGGTTTTCTGTCCCCCAAATATTTTCATTTCTAGTATTCAAATAATGTGTGAGTGTGGACCTGGCAAAAGAGGGATTTGAAAATTTCCCCAGAGCCCTAAGACATTGAAAATGGAGTAGCTGATGGCAAAGCATTCCTAAAATATCTTTTTTAAAACTCCCTCGATCTGGCTGTCAAGGAGACATTAATGCCATTGACTGCAAAAATAAGCTGCAGCAAAGGATGCCTTACTGTTCTGAAATGGAATTAAAGAATATTGGAGCATTAATGGAGCCATATTTTAAAGGAAATAATTAGCAGGGATAGAGTCAGCACAGTCACATTCACATCTAAAATCTGAAGGTACCATGTCTCACATTTTGGACAGAGAGGAATTGATATTTTCCAGTTTCACATAAATTGAAAGGTCTATAACTCACAGTATCACCTTAGAGTCTTTTTCCTACCTTAATTAATTCACCACATGCCCTTGAGGTGTAAATATGATTACCTCCCTCCTCCCGCCCGCCCCCCCCCTTATAAGAGAAGAGAAACCGAGACTCAGTGAGTCAAAGTGTTGTCCCCTAGGGTGTATTGCAGTGAAATTGCAGCGCCAAGAAGAGAACCCTGAAGATTGGATCTTGAGTCCCTTGGCTCTGACACAAGACAACACTCTACCAGCTGCACCACTTCAGTGAAGGTGGCAACACATCTCCAGATGGAGAAAAGTTTTTGGAAGAAGTCAAGTGAATGACTGACCTGGATGATAACATGAGGTATTTAACAAGCAGCACCTGAAATTACAAATTGTCTCATGCATTGATGATAACGGTACTGAGCATGGCCATCGAAACAGCGTGGCTAAGTGGAAAGAGCACGGGCTTTGGAGTCAGAGGTCATGAGTTCGAAGTCCAGCTCTGCCACTTGTCAGCTGTGTGACTGTGGGCAAGTCACTCAACTTTTCTGGGCCTCAGTTACCTCATCTGTAAAATGGGGATTAAGACTGTGAGCCCCATGTGGGACAACCTGATTCCCCTATGTCTACCCCAGTGCTTAGAACAGTGCTCTGCACATAGTAAGCGCTTAACAAACACCAACATTATTATTATTATTATCGAGCCTGGATAAATACCGAGCTTGGTTGGTCCCACTCACTTTGGGATGAGCAAGCAATGTGATCTTCCTAGCACTGAGGGAATGGGGCAAAACTCTGATAATTCAACTCCTTTACTAGGCTAGAGTGGATTTCTCAGACTAACACGTTCCCCCTTCCTGTAGCCCTTACGGGCCTCTACCTCCATGTAGGTGTGAGCCTCTCTGATATTGCCAGACCTCTTGTTAGCCTTCGGAAAGTAGCTGTAGAGGAGATGGGGGAAGGGAGAGAGAGAAGAGTGCTGCATGGGAGAGCTAAAGGGCCCCCTGAAAGTGCTGGGCCCAATTAGCTTCACAGGTAAACACATCTGGCTCACCCAGGCTACCAGAGTTAATCCAAGTTAATCCATGATTAACTTGTATCAGTTGCCTCCTTCCATGAAACAAATCTATCCCAGTCATCCAGACGCCTGTTTATTGGACTTGCCATTTAAAAAAAAGTCAAGTAAACTCGGGCAGGGAACCATGACCTAAAATATAAGTATGTCAGTAAAACCCAGGGGCAAATAGGAGGATGGGGAAAAAGGTGAAGGAAAACAATTTGTCTGTCATTGAGAATGAGAAACCTATATACCAAGAATGACAAATCATAGCAAACAATGGGAAAAATTATTGGTGCTGACCCATTATGGAACTCCAACCTGTAGAACCACAAAGCAGTTATTACTGCTGATCCTCAAGACTGTAAACTTGTTTATTTTCTATGGTATTTGTTGAATTCTTACTATATGTCCAACACTGTTCTAAGAGCTGGGACAAGTACAAGTTAATTAGGTTGGACACAGTCCCTCTCCCTCATGGGGTTCCCAGTCTAAGTAGCAGAGAGAAGAGGTGTCCCCATTTTACAGTTGAGGAAACTGAGGCACAGAGAAACAAGTGCCCAAGGTCACACAGCAACCCAATTGGCAGATTCAGGATTAGAATTCGGATGCTCCCGACCCCCAGGCCCCTGGTCTCTCCACACAGACACACTGCTTCTCTTGTGGGTGGGGAAAGTGTCCACCAACTTTTTTGTATTCTCCCAAGCACTTAGTACAGCACTCTGCACGTAGTAAGCACTCAATAAATATCAATGATTGATTGACTGACTACTCTTGGTCTTCCTGTCTCTCCCATGCCAGGAAGCAGTAACCAGCACATCATTCATACAACCTAGAAAAGTAGGGTGTCCCATCTTTCTGAGATTTCTACTGGTTGGGATATGCAAACCTCTGGCCTTTTCTTTCCCCTTTGTCACTTAGTCCTTTTCCAGCCCCCTCCCCAGTTTTGGGAAGCTGCAGTCTCCTGCCCTGGACATCTCCCCTCCATCCACAGATATTTCTGGAAGAATCACAGGCTGCGAGGGACAACTCACCAGGGATCCCCTAATAATAATAACCGTGGTGTTTGTTAAGTGGTAATTATGAGCCGGACACTGTACTAAGCACTGGGGTTAGGTATGAGATAATCAGGTTGGACACCATCCCTATCCGTCATAGGGTTCACAGTGTAAGAAGGAGGGAAAACAAGTATTTAATCCCCAGTTTACAGATGAGGAAACTGAACCTAGAGAAGTCCAAAGTCACCAAGCAGGTAAGTGGCAGAACTGGGATTAGAACCCAGGTCCCGTGACTCCTGGGCCCGTAGTCTTTCCACTAGGCCAGGCTGCCAACTGTTGTTGGCAGTGTGGCAGCATACTTTTGCTGTTGAAAATCTGAAATGCTGCCAAAAATCTGAAAATGCCGCAAATCTGGCAATGGGGCTATTGTTCTTAGCTAGCCAAGAAAATCTCCCTTTTGTCCTTAGGCCCCTTCCCCGATCCTGCAGAGGACAGACACACATGCTCGATCCCTGCCCCCGCAGAGAGCTTGGCTCTGAGATCACCATCCTTACTCTACTTTGTCTCTGGTTAATGGTAGTTTCCCTCAGCTGCAGCCTTCAACTTGGCTGGACAGAGAACTGGGCTATGGTCCTTTCTGCCACAACATGCTGCCCCGGATCTTAACCTGCTCTGGGGCATTTTAGCATCTTAGAAAAATGTGACATTTCACATGAGTTCAGTACAAGTGTGTGTTGCAGGGGACATCTCTACCTAAAGATTTGTTCACTCTCATTGGCCTGCGGGTGATTCCCAAGCAGAACCTAGAGTGATCGGAATGGTGGTCAATCCTGGAATCACCCAATGAGCTTCCTGCTTTCAGATTCCGACAACCGCGTTGGCAGAGACTGAGACACCAGGTTGCTAAGAAGAGTAACGTTATTGAGACTCCATGTCTCAGTGTTTCTTGTCCTCTGGTTATCTTTCCTCCTGCGTGACTCTATCTCCTAATACTCTACATCTTTCTGTATCTGTCTCTCCCAAACATGTCCGTCTGTATATCTACCAGAGCGTCTGTGTCTATTCTTCCCCTTCTGTGTCTGATTCTCTTCCCACGTCTATATCCATCTCTAGGCCTGTGTCTCTTTCACACCCAAGCACAGTACAGGTTTGTTGTTTGTAAATATAATAATAATCATCATGGCATTTTCTCAGCACTTTCTATGTGCCAAGAACTGTGCTCAATACAATATAATCAGATCAGAAACAATCCCTGACCCTCATCGAGCCCATAGTATAAGGAGGAGGTAGAACAGGTATTTAACCCCCATTATACAGAAGAGGAAACTGAGGCATAGAGGAGATAAGTGACTTGTCCAAGGTCACACAACAGGTAAGTGCTAGAGCTGGAATCAGAACCCAGGTCTGTTATTCTTTGTTCTAGATTACCGTGGCCTACGTCAAGCTAGTTTGATTCAATTTTCATCCAGTATTACTCAGGCACCTCCAGACGTTACCAGACTCTTGGTAAAAAAAAACAACTGTGACATTTTTATATACCACATAATTGTCATATTTAAGATGCCTTCAATTTTCCTGAATCATTGCCTGATGGACAGATGTGGTCTGATTTCCTTCCCAAATGTGGACAGATAAACAATGTGATTTGAACCATTTCACACTCTCCCTGAAGGATCTCATGAGCCAGAATCCCAGACCTAATGTTGATTAAGGAATGGACCGACCCCAGGGATCGCAAACCTTCTGGGTAATGTGCTTGAGTTTAGAGACTCCTTTCCACGGGGGTTTGGCACCACTAGAAAGCACTGAGAGCTGCCCCACTGAGGGTTTGAACCCAGTGTTTTCTCCTGCCTGGTGATAAACATATTTCTCAGCCTCTGGTGCTCATGGATTATTAGCCAGGAAGTTGAATACCATGTGACACTCACCTGTTGGAGGACACCTTAGGTATGAAAGCAAACACAACACCACAGTCTAATCAACTTTCAGATCTCAGGACTTGTTCTTGCCCAGATTGATTTAGCCAGTTTAAGATTTGAGCTGGGTTTCAGGAGATCACTTGGATTCTGAAACACACACAGGGCCTAAGTCAAGAAATGATGTCAAACACCTTCTCCTGAAGGTTCCTTAATATTTTTTTCTTTATTTTTAACTAAGATTTATGTCTTAGAGAGAAGGCCATTTCTATAAGCCTATTCCTCCATCTAGGGCTACAATACAGGTCCAGATTTCTCTAAGGATGTTTCTTAGAGCTGTTTCCAAGAAAGACTTTCCACTTTCACTCTGAAATATTTCATATGTAGGTCTTGGTCTCCAGATAAACTAGAGAATTAGAGAGCACTTATGATAAAGTTTGCCACAGTGATGCTAAAAGTACATACTGGATCTTCTAAGTTTGAATGGGAATTTCAGCATATTTTCCTCTGAGGGCTGAATTTTGCTATTTTTTCTGCTTTGGTTGCTGATTTTTAGTAGGTTACCGATGAGAAAAAATTATTTTTTACTTTAAGTACATTATGAAATGAGAGGGCTTACAGATTCTTGGGAAACTCTGAGTCAGATTACCTAATAATAATAATTATTACGATATTTAAGTGCTTACCATGCACCAAGCACTGTTCTAAGCAATAGGGTAGATACAGGGTAATCAGGTTGTCCCACGTGGGGCTCACGGTCTTAATCCCCATTTTACAGATGAGGTAGCTGAAGCAGAGAGAAGTTAAGTGTCTTGCCCAAGGTCACACAGCAGACAAGTGGCAGAGCCGAGATTAGAATCCTTGTCCTCTGACTCTCAAGTCCATGCTCTTGCCTCTAAGCCATGCTGCTTCTCTCGTTGGACTACCTAGTTAGCCCAGACATACTGAAACCATCCTGGACTATTATAGTAGTAAATGTATTTAGTAAGCATGTACTGTGTGCAGAACACTGTACTAAGCAATGAGAGAATGGAGATGTGGAATTTAGACATGTCCTTTAGAGAATCTTGGATACCTCTTCCTCAGAGATCCTGGTTTAAAAAAAAGGTTAGATTTAAAGGGAAATCTTACCTATTGATTCGGAGAAAAATGAAATGGTAACTGTCTGCATGTCAGGAGGTAATTCCTGCTATCTAACCTTAATCCCTCAAACCTTTTCCTCTTGCTCTACTCTTATGGAAGCTGAAGGCTAGCTGGCAACCCTCCCCAAGTGGTTTGGTTTGTTTTTTGGTTCGTTTGGTAAATTTGGGTTTGCAGCAATTTAAAAAATACAGTGGAAACTTTCCATGGGCCTAATCTTAAACTGAAGAAAAACCTCTTGGCCATTTTAGAAAAATATAGGCTCTCATAAGATTTCCATAACTTCTACAGTTACATAGCTGTTTCTATGACTTGTAAATAAACACTTGCCTTGCTTGATAGTTCTGAAACTCTGGTTTCATGCTGCTGCTTCTCTGTGGAGGTGGATAGCTGCAGAAGGCTTTTATTCCTTCCACGCCCCCTCCGTTCTTTTCCTATTTTGCTCCTTCTTTATAAGAGTATGTGGATTATGTTTTATTTCAAGGGAATTAAATGAGAAAATAAAACCTCTGCAAACTCAACACTCAGACCAGCAATTTAATCCAACAGGGTTAAGGAATACAAAAGTCAAGGGTCTTATAAGTAACACAAACTCGCCCACATTTCATATGTGAGGTATTTTTTGAGACTCATTAGACTCTTGAATATATACTTTCATATAAAGCAGATTTTGAGTCTCATCTCTCTCCCACACACACAGAGCAGTCTTTGATTTCATAGAGAGCTCTGCGGGCAACAGATAACTGGAGGTGTGAGAGGGATAAAACTCAAGGATGGTGGGAAGAATGGGGGTTTGCTAACAGAATCAGTATATTCCCTTCAGGATTGCCTTTCTCTGGGGCTTTTGGTAACCTCTACTGCTCACTCATAGTTGGATTTTTTTTGCGGGGGGGAGGGGATTAGTGATCACATTTAGCTAAAATTCTTGTTTAAAGCACATTTAATTCTATTGCATGAAATGAAAAGGGAAGACAGGTGGAAATGGATGGAATTGTCAGATTGCCTTTCCCAACCATGGTAAAACATGAGCTCATAGACATATAATTCAATTATACTTTGAAACTCTTAGGAGAATGGTTTAAGTATATAATGCCTTAATTGTAGGCAGAATAAGTGCCTTATTTATTCATCATATACTTTTAGTCTTTAATGTTGGCTCTACTGACATAGTTCTCTCCTGGCACACCTCTCTAGCTAGTTCTTCTTCTGCCTCCTACCTGCTAGCTGTAAAATGTCCCCTCAGGCTCTTTTCTGGGACCCTTCTCTTCTCACTTCCTTCTTTTCTCTTTTTACACTTACTCCCTTGGGAAACTCTTTGGCTTCAGAACTTCTTCTACCACATCTGGGTGGATGATTCCCAAGTCTACTTAGCTAGCTCTTATCTCTCTTCTCTACTCATACTTTCTCCTACATCTCTACCCGCATGTCCTACCAGCAAGCAACTCAAGCTCAATATGTTCCAAACTGAACTTCTCATCTTCCCTCCCAAATCCTCTCCTACACCTGATTTTCCCATCACTATTGACAACACCACCATCCTCCCTTTCTCCGGATTTGCATCGTGGCATTATTCTCAACTCTTCCCTTTTTTTCCAAGTCCCTATTCAGTCTGTCACCAAATCCTGTCAGTTTTTCTCTCATAACATTGCCAGGATCTGCCTCTTCCTCCAACCAAATGGCCACCACACTGGTGGTCCAGGCCCTTGTCACATCCCAGCTTGACTACTGCAACAGCCTCTTCCTTGCCTCCTTGCCTCCAATCTCTCCTCTTTTGACTCTGCTGCCCGGGTCATTTTTCTAAAGCACATACTTCCCCACTTTTCAAAAACCTCAAGTGGTTACCCTCTGCATCAAGGAGAACCTCCTGACCATGGGCTTTAAGGCACTCTATCATCTCTCTTACTGTTCCACTCCCTTCTCCCATTATACCCCAGCTTGCACTATTCATTTATCTAAAGCTAAGCTACTCACTCATTCATTCAATCATATCTATTGAGCTCTTACTGTGTACAGAGCATCGTACTAAGTGCTTGAAGCACTTCACAACTTGTTCTCACCTTTCCTTGCCACCTACCTCTAGCTCATAATAATAATAATAATGTTGGTATTTGTTAAGCGCTTAACTATGTGCCAGGCACCGTACTAAGCGCTGGGGTGGATACAAGCAGATCGGGTTGGACACAGTCCCTGTCCCATGTGGAGCTCACAGTCTCAATCCTCATTTGACAGATGAGATAACTGAGGCCCAGAGAAGTGAAGCGACTTGCCCCAAGTCACACAGCAGACAAGTGGTGGAGCCGGAATTAGAACCCATGACCTCCTGACTCCCAGCTCCGTGCTCTATCCACTACACTGTGCCACTTCTCAAATGGTGGTATTTGTTAAGTGCTTACTATGTGTAAAGCACTGTTCTAAACGCTGGGGGATACAAGGTGATCAGGTTGTCCCACGTGGGGCTCATAGTTTTAATCGCCATTTTACAGATGAGGTAACTGAGGCACAGAGAAGTGACTTGCCCAAAGTCACACAGCTGGCAAGCGGCAGAGACAGGATTTGAACCCATGACTTCTGACTCCCAGGCCCGGGCTCTTTCCACTGAGCCACATCTTCCCCCCACTCCTGGAACTCCTTCCCCATTCAAATCTGTCACAGCACAGTTCTGCCCATTTTCAAAGGCCTTCTGAAACTTCATTTCCTCCAGAAGGCCTTTCCTGATTATTTTCAGTTCTCCCCAGGTCATAGCTACCTCATCACACTTCTGATGATGCTGTTTCATCCGCTTCATCTTTCTCCCTCAGACTGTGAGTCTCACGCTGTGTGACAGTTTCTGATCCAATTGCGCTGTTCCTACTCCAGCAATTAGTACAGTGTTTGGCAAACAATAGCAAGTACTTAACACATTATTATTATTATTATTATTATTATTATTATCATTACTGGTGTGTGATTTTAAAAAGCCGGGCTGGGTCAGCACTTGAGTAAGAGTATTCCAAAACGACCTCCCACAAAACTACAGGTAGTAAAAAGTTGTTGATGAGTTAAAATTTGGGGAGAAATAAGAAGGGGGAAGAAAAGTGGGGACATGGCGATCATTGGGTCACACCCATGTATTTATTTTTTAGTAAAATGTTTGGGGCTCATTGAGAAAGTTTTCTGTTTCATGCTAGTCAGATGTGAAACACTTTCCATATCCATTCTCAGTCCCATCACCAATTAGTAGAGTCACACCCTGTTTAGTATTCCGACCAGACCCAAAGGGAGCTTATGGTCAGTCAAGCTTGTAGATGGATCTTTTAGAGATGCTTCACGTGGTCATCCCAACGCTTCCACTTTCCACTGCTGAGAAACCATAGGCAAAGTCCCCTCCCATTTTTCCCACTCTTCTTTATTTGAGTCCTTTTTCTCAGTATGCACAAAGATGTACGCAGAGACAATATCAGTAGAAGAAAGTTCAGGGAATAGGGTTTTTTTTTTATGAGAGTGGTGTTGAGATGGGAGAGGGGAGGGAAATTCGTAATGTGAGAGGAAATGAGGAGTGAAGTAGAGAGAAAGACAGGAAGGACAGGAGAGAAAGTCGGCAATATTCTAAGAAAAATTCACCATCTCTGCTGTTTTAGGCTACCAACACTGGTATCTGGTTTATTTCAATATTTATTACTCAGAAGACAATAATAATCTGTTCAGCAAGTTGGAGGGTGTGTTCACTGGGCAGTGTCCTCATTTCTTGGTTACAACTGTCTTCAGCCTCCCTGGCATCACCATTCCTCCCTTACACATCTTCCAGCTGAATGTCTTCAAGACCTGCATTAAATAAAAGCACAAACTGTAACTCACTGAAAGCTAAAAGGACAGTGACATACTTTATAGAAAACTGCAGATTCCTGAAAGCAGCCTCCGAACTCGCATTCCTAATGTATCCAGCTCCTTTCATTCAGTTGATCATATTTACTGAGTGCTTACTATGTGCAGAGCACTGTACTGAGCACTTCGGAGAGTACAAATAACAATAAGCAGACTCATTCCCTGCACACAATGAGCTTACAGTCTAGAGGATGAGCTCTGGGGAGACAGTGATTAGGAACAAAGGAGCTATGTACACATTTTCAAAATAAATGCAACTCATTTGTTCTCACTCTCTCTACCCGAAAGGGTTGGTTTGACTCCTTTACTGTTTCCTCTCAGCTCATGGCACAAGCTCCCACCTGAAAACCTGAGGCCCTAAGTGATGCTGGAGATATTCTACCTGCAACGCCCCCCCGCCCCCCTCTCCAGCTAGTGATATAGAGAGTTTATTAGGTGAGGGTGTGCACCCAGCTCTCCAGATAACACTATGGAACAAATAGAGCAGTTCCCCAGTTACAAACCTAGACAAGATAACAAAGTTTCCTGGGTAACTCACCCGGCAGAGATAAGTGGGTTCCCCAGCTACACACCCAGATGAGATAACACAGTTCCTCAATTACCCCCAAGTGGCTGCCCAGGCAGCAGGTACTTTGGCAGCCTGGGCTGGACTGACCTCAGGGACTGTATTTCCTTGAAATCTGGGGGAATGGCCATGACCCCTTTGGATGTGGAGCTAAGAGCCAGTCCCCTTCTGACTGTCTCGTTGTTACCCTAAGGCAGGTTTCTTTCTAGCTACAGTAGACCTTGTAGTTCAGTAGTATTTACCTCTCAGCCAGACCGCCTCTCTTGGCTGAGCAAGAACTCCCTGTCACATACTTGTAGGTAATTGGAATGATTATTATAACTAAGAGAATGGTTAAAACCTGCTTAAATTCAAATTAATCTTAAAAAGAAAATTATTCAATCCATAGAACACCTACAGTATGGGGGGGGTTTTGGGCCAGGGGTGTCAGGTAACATTTGTATATATATATTTACAGCTTTCTTAAGGTAGAGTTTACTATTTCAAGCTCTGCTTCACTCCAGAAGAAATGGTATCCCAGTTTACCAAAATCTGAGCACATGGGGCTAAGCACAATGATTTCTATATTTTCGTGAACAAAGTCGGCACATATGCAAAAGATTCTCTCTCGAAGACAATCCCACTCACAGATACATTCTCACCATGGGCAGCGTCACCTTGGAAATGGACTACTAACATCAATGAAGATGAAATAGAAGGCTAGGAAGAGGTCACGTTGGTTAATCCAAAAACCCATGAGGGAGAGGAAAGGCAAATGGAAGAGCTACAAAAAGTGGAAATAAGGCCAAGTCTTTGAAGACTAATTCGAGACATAATGCAAGACTAGAAAAGCTAGAAAGACTTGGGAGTATGTACAACTAGCTTGAGCCCAAAAAAGGCAAAATAAAAAATAATTGTCAAAAATTTAAAATCAGAGAAAGTGACACCTCCCTGGTGGACAAGAAGAAATAGCAAATAAATCCTTTCCCTTTAAAAGCATGTTTCAGCTATAGTTCTGTACCAGTCGAGTCTTAAATTACCAAATTTTCTAGTGCTCAAAGTGTAATGGGGTATGGCCAGTGACTTAAGAATTGCAAGGGTGAGGGAAGAGGAGGAGGTGAGAAAACAGGGAAGAAAGTTGGAAAAGACCTGTTCAGTAAAGAGCCAAACAGCAGTAGGAAAAGAAGGTAAATCTACAATGCCGTTGTTGCCACTGCTAGCTCCCTGGAATTCCTGATATGGATTCTTGGAGTTTGTAAAACTGTTTCCAAGGCCAAGGGTGGTGGGAACTCAGAGTTATTTGCAGCACCTGGGCTATTGTACTGCAACATTGGACTCCCTGGAAGAGCTGAGTAACAACTGGGAGGCTTTTTAAAATGGGGTGACCCAAACTAGGTACAAGGGTCCAGTAGGAATAATCTCCAGGGCAATAAAAGGGAAGGAATGTAAGGAAAAAGGCCGCCAAGCCACCGAGAAATAAAAACGGTGCTGTCTTCCAATTTTTGACTAAGATGGAGCATTTTTACAAAAGAGAATCCTGGTCAATTTCAGGATCTCAATCTGAACAGCTGTGATCAATCGTTTCCCATTTTTTAACCCAGTGTTCTTCTATCCCAAGAACCTTTTTGATTAATTGGTTGATTGAATGGCCCTTTTCCTGCTTAGGCAGATTTTACCACTCTAGTTGAGGCTGTGCAGGCAAGAAAGTTTGGGCATCATGGAAAAGTCATCTATGCGCTTGGATCTGGGCCCTTTGGGCACTTAGTATTTGCCTCACACTCAGCCCCACAGCACCTATGTATGTACCTATTAATTATTCATATTAATGCCTGTTTCCCCCTCTAGCCTGTAACCTCCTTGGGGGCAGGGGGTTACATCTGCCAACTCTGTTGTACTGTACTCTCCCAAGTGCTTAGTTCAGTGTTCTACACCCATTAAGAGCATAATAAATACCACTGATTGATTGATGTCCTCGTGAATAGCGTGGCTCACTGGAAAGAGCACGGGCTTTGGAGTCAGAGGTCATGGGTTCGAACTCCAGCTCTGCCACTTGTCAGCTGTGTGACTTTGGGCAAGTCATTTAACTTCTCGGTGCCTCAGTTCCCTCATCTGTAAAATGGGGATTAAGACTGTGAGCCCCACGTGGGACAACCTGATTCCCCTGTGTCTACCCCAGCGCTTAGAACAGTGCTCGGCACACAGTAAGCGCTTAACAAATACCAACATTATTATTATTATTCAATGGTATTTATTGAGCACTTACTGTGTGCAGAGCACTGTACTAAGCACTTGGAAAGTACGATTCAGCAATAAAGAGAGACAGTCCCTGCCCACACCAGGTTTACAGTCCAGAATGAGGGAGACAGACACCAAAACAGGTAAGCAGGCATCAATAATACCTTTGGATATCCATTTGGCAACTTACTGCACCGGAGTTTAGTCATCCAAGGTTGCTCTCAGATGGCAGTCAGGTGGAGGGGGAAAAAGCTGGGTGACTGGAAAATCCTGAGACCAAGATGCGCTCATTGTTAGGTTTGTCCCATCTGGCAGACTTAGGCCCCAAATCGAGTTTTATATATATATAAACTTGCTTCAAAAAGCATGCTTCTCCTATTCAGACCCACCATAAACCTGTTCTACTCTAGTGATAGCCAGAAAAGTCAGACTTCAAAGTACTTGGCATTAGTTGTCCAAATATTTTAGGCAAGCATTCTTTTTGCTGGCTCAGATGGTGGTATAAATGAGGGCAAAACGTACTTGGGGACCTGAATTTTATGGATAATTTCCTAGGGCATGGAGAGCCCCTGAACAAAGAAAATAATGAGCAAATAGTGTAACACAACCATCCGATAAAGGATGGGGCTTGCTTATTCCTGATGTTCATGTTTGTTGAAAGATAGTATCCCACGGGATGGAAAACTCTTTTCAGGCAATCCAAATCTGGGTCTCAATCAAGCCACTTAGGAGTGAAATCTGCAGTTTATGGAATGGGGGGGGGGATTTTTTAATTTGAATATCAATGCCTTGTCAAATTTAAATGAGCATATGAAATAAAGGGTTGGCATTTTTTATTGTTTCACCAGGCCAAGGAGAGCATTCCTTTTGAAGAACAGTTTTATAATACTGCATAATTCTATTTAGGAGTGATTTCTATAACATTTAACAGCTTCTTTTTGCGGCATAACATTGAGGACAACTTCAAAACTGGGGCAGCCGCTATTTAAAAATTTAAAAAAAAATGGAAAACTCAGAAGTCTGGGGTTTTAAGGGCTGCCTGTAAGGCTGAATTCAGATTTAATGCTAACCAGAACAATACTGTACCCTCTGCAGTGACGTTACTGGTGTTTAGCTAACACTTAAAAATAGACTGTGTGGAAAGGGCCATTTTTAAATGTACGCACAGAAGAGAATACAGTAATGTGTATCTTGGGAAGTAAATACAATGTTATTCAGTAATTTGACTAACGTAGCGACTGCATTTTTAAATGAAAGCAATAAAAAACATGGTTAAAAATCACTTTAATTTTTTTCTCTAACGAATGATGGTTTCTATTAAAAGGGAGTGGTAAATAGGCAGATAATGATGTGGAAAAGGCCTCTTAAAATATACACAATACATGATATGCCTTTATTTCTTCCAAATGCTGTTTCTTTCATTCTTTCTGAAGAAGGTTGAGGTAGAGGAGAAGGAAGATATTCAATGGGTAGAAGATATGGTCCTAAGAGGTTCTAATTGAGATTCCTTTTCCATTTTACCATTTTAGGAGCAAATTCCAAGGGTTGATTTTCTTTTTTTTAAATTGTTTTGTGGGTCCTTCATTGCTTTTCCTTCCTTCCTCCCCTAACCTCTTCAATCTGGGTTTTCCCTACTCCAGTTCCACTGACTTTCAGAATATAAACTTGAAACTGAACAGGAGCTGACCCTTTGTTAAACTCTGACCCATCCTCCTTCCCTATGTAGAAATATGCTCATGTTCTTGATTAGAATTGTTCTAGATTAGAGTAAATTTGTACAGTGCTCTGCACATAGTAAGCGCTTGATTGAATGAATGAATGAATGAATGAATATCTACAGCATATTTTTGAGCTCTGATCTTATGCAATTTCATAATAATAACAGTACAATTAGGCTAAAATGAGAAAAACACACTTTAAAATTTTACATCTTACTCTTAGAAATCACCTTTCAAATAGTCCACTCTGTTTATTATACTAAATCTAGAATAATAAAAAGCAAGTGTGGCATTTCTGCTGGATATTCATTCTGCATTATGTAATGTACATACCTATTCTACCAAACATTCTTTCTATTGGTTATATTTTTCCATGTTGACTTGAAGAAATGAATTGCACAAAATGTTGCACAGATTTAAATTTTGTTCAAAGCGTAAATGCACTATTAAGGTTTATATGACAGTCAAAGTAATTTCGAAGAGTAGTTGACATTATGGACTGAAAGCCCTGTTTTTTAAAGATTATTTTAAATTAGGATTTCCTGTGAGTAAGGCCCAGTTACAACACACAGAGAATTAATTATATTCTAAACTGAAACCCATGCCTTGGAGGCACCCCTAGGTAATTATAGGCTGACTGTGATTTTAAAGCAAATATTTCTCATTTGAGGGTAAGTATATGGGTTCCATGTTATACGGCTCACAACTTAATTTAAAGCTGCAAAAGTGTCTTGAGACCTGTGTGCAACACAAGTTATATACCTAAATCTATAGTACGGATCTTGATAGAAATCACAAATTTAGCCACGTGTTTATAGATGGGATTTGGATCAAAAGGTTTTTGAAGGAAAATTAAGATTGTGTATATAAAACAGCTGTCCTTTGTTTTCAAAAAACATTATTGTCGGTGAAATTGGCCTCTGAGTGTGTGTTTAGCCAAAAAGGTCAATGTGGGACCCACTTAACTTCTCTGTGCCTCAGTCACCTCAGCTGAAAAATGGAGATTAAGACTTTGACCCTATGTGGGACATGGACTGTGTCCAACCTGATTAGCTTGTATCCACCCTAGCGCATTGTACAAGGCCTGCCACATAGTAAGCATTAACAAATACTATTTTTTTCAAAGCACCTAAAAGATGCCATAATCAGTTATTATTATTAATGAGGTAGCCAGATGAAAAAATTCCATAGTGACGTTCACCTGCCACTATGAAACTCATGGCTTGGAGGCAGCACTAGGTAATGCTAGTGAGTGTGATTTTGAATGATATTTTTCTCATCTTCCTGATGGGATCCACAGTGGAATACGTAGCTCTGATGGACCTTGAACTGCAATGCTGAGGCGAAAACTCCAGTCAAACCAAGAATTACTCAAGATTTCTAGCTCTATTGATATTGTCTTTGCTTAGGAGTTGCTTGGGGTGATATGGTTGTTGGAGTTCATTCTTCTATTAGCCTCCAGGGATGACTGACTCATCCCATACTTTGGACAGTGGGAATCATGGCAACTATTTCCAGTTTTCTTCAGACTCTTAATAGGGAACCTCAGGAGTCGCTGGGAAAAACACTGATTTCCGACAACTGCTTTGGTGATAAGAACTCACCTGACCCGACTCTGTGAGTAGGCCTGAGAACACCTCAGCTGGATGTGCTGACTTTATCTTCATAATTCTTTTGGACTGTAGACATTGGGCGGTAGTCAAAAGTTATGCCCACAGAGACCTACCTTTTCAGTGGGCCTGCTCTGAAAGGCATAAATAGTTCTAATTGAAGAGACCAAGTGGATATCTCACTTGGATCAAAACTGATAATAATAATAACAGTAGTACTTGTTAAGTGCTTACTATATATCAAGCACTGTTTTAAGTGCTGGGGGAGATACAAGTTAATCAGGTTGGAAATGGACCCTGTCCCACATGGGGCTCACATGCAATCTCCATTTTACAGATGAGGTAACTGAGGCCCAGAGAAGTAAAATGACTTGCCCAAGATCACACAGCAGACAGGTGGCAGAGTCGGGATTAGAACCCACGTCCTTCCGACTCCCCGGCCCATGCTCTGTCCATTAAACCACGCTGCTTTTTGAACCAATCCTGCATGTAGTAAAATAAAACTTGTTTTAATGCAGGTCTATAGGGGGTCTAGGTTAAGGAAAATGTTTCAGAGCTCCTTAAGAACAGGGGTTGTGTGTTTTATTTCTATTGTACTTGAGAGCCAAGTAGCTCTTTTTTTGGTTCAGCGGAAGGGCCCGGTTTGGAGAATCAGTAGATCTGGCTTCTAAACCCACCTCTGAAAATAGGGGATGCCCGCAGGACAGGCCGTCTGTGGTGGAAGGTTTTGTTGTGAAGAATTACTGTCATGTGGAGAGGCCCGGTATTATCTTAATTAATAGCTGGCTAACATGGCAGCATAGATCACAGACGTTACCAAGGCAACTGCCTGTTGGGTTAAAGTTCAGTGGCAGAGCATCAGCACTAGGCTGTGGTAACTTGGGCCGGTAAATGTGTCCTACATATAAAATACAATCATGTGTGCTTCACAACGTGCTCATTTCCCTGTTCGTCCATCAGTCAATCAGTTGGTATTTATTGAGTGCCGACAGTTAAGTGTTTGGGAGAGTACATCACGGAAGAGTAGGTACAGACGATTCCTGCCTGTGAGGAGCAGTGTGGCCTAGTGGATAGAGCATGGCCTGGGAGCCAGAAGGACCTGGGTTCTAATCCTGGCTCTGCCACTTGTCTGCTGTGTGATCTTGTCAAGTCACTTCACTTCTCTGTGCCTCAGTTCCCGCATCTGTAAAATGGGGATTAAAAGTATGAGTCCTATGTGGCTCATCTACCCCAGCGCTTAGTACAGTGCCTGGCACATAGCAAGTGCTTAACAAATACCATAAAAAAGGATCTTGCAGACTAGCATTATTATTATTATTATTACTAGAGGAAATTTATAGACTAGACATATATTTGCTTGGTGTTCTCTGAGATTGCAGGGATGGAACTGAGTGAGCTAATATCACTTAAATCAACTCCTGAGTCTTAAAATCTCGGGACCGAGGTTTGTCCACTGGGCTCAATAGGGGACTACATCACTCTCTGCAGTGCTCAGTACAGTGGTGTGCACACAGTAGGCTTTCCGTAAATACTACCGATCGATTTATCCACTGACGTATCTGAAGATGAGTGGAAGAGTGAGCTGCCTTTTATTGCGCTTGAACTGTATTAAATAAAGTGCTACCCTGGCTAAATGGAGGCAGTGGAGGGGATTGAAAGGCTCAATGCCAAAACTAAATCTCCTTGGTCAGACAGTTCTCTTCCTCTTTACAGGATAGTATTCAAGTATTTAGTCTCCAGCCACTGGTCTCCAGGAATCTGACCTCTGACCTCTGCTCTTCTCCAGTGACAGAGTTTAGTTGAAGATGTGCCAAAATCGTGTATTCAACCTGGTTACTGAATGAAGTGATCAGGGCCTAAGCCGAGCATTAGGGATAATGGGCTGTTGTCAGATGAAATATAAACCTGAGGTCCTAAGTGCATTCGCTAAAGATCTTGTAGAGTTCTTGGAAAACTGCCTTATATTCCTTGTACCAACTAGGTGCTCACTTAATGCTATTCATAAGTATAGGTGTTGATGCTGGTCAAATTCTAATGTTTGCAATTGCCTTTCACCAAATCCCTGCTGAGAAGCAGCATAGCGCAGTGGAAAGAGCACGGGCTTTGGAGTCAGGGCTCATGAGTTCGAATCCCCGCTCTGCCACTTGTCAGCTGTGTGACTGTGGGCGAGTCACTTAACTTCTCTGTGCCTCAGTTCCCTCATCTGTAAAATGGGGATTAAGACTGTGAGCCCCACGTGGGACAACCTGATTCCCCTGTGTTTACCCCAGCGCTTAGAACAGTGCTCTGCACATAGTAAGCGCTTAACAAATACCAACATTATTAAATCCCTGAGTAGTAGTTTAAATGCAATCGAGGTAAACTCAAAGCAGCCTGGCCTAGCGGAAAGAACACAGCCCTGGGAAGCAGAGGAATTGGGTTCAAATCCTGGTCCCACCCCACGTTGGCCGCGTGACTCTAGACAAGTCACAGCTTGTCTGGGCCACGTTTCCCTCGTATGACAAATGGGGATTCATTGCCTGTTCTCCCTCCTACTCAGATTGTGAGCCCCACGTGTGACCTGCTTATCTTGTATCTACCCCAGCGTTTAATACAGCGCTTGACACAGAATAAGCTCTTAAAAAAAATCACGATGATTAAATTCTTGTCTTTACCAATCATCAGGGAAAGCTTTTTTTAACATTTGTTAATCTGAATATTTGCTATATTGAAATTGGCTCAGTGTAGGAACATCAGATACGTGTTTTAAAATACTCCTAAAATGAAAAGTGTAACACTTTTGATTTTTTAAATACAAAAGTTGGTTGTTTTTAGTCTTCAGGATCAATGCGTAGTTGGGTCTTTTTCAGAGGTTCTTTGGACTCTCAGAAGACCAAGTGAAAATAAGTCACCTGGTAAAGCATTTTATACTTTGAACTTGATTTATGAACTAACTAAAGAGGAGCATTATTCTAGCATAATTAGCAAAACTGTGCAGGGCTAATTTGGGTTCCTTGCCATAACTGAAATCTACATGAAGGTTTTATTATAAAACTTGGTAATTTTGTATTAGCCTTAAGAGTAAGTTTTTACAGTGTGCAGATATTAGATCTACTGCAATAAAGGCTCTGAGGAAAATGAAGTGTAAGCATAAATTTCCTTACATGTTCTCTGCAACTGCTGACATTTGTTAAAGCGAATTCCCAAATTTCCATATTTAGGCAAACTACTGCAGTATTAATTTCTAAAAGACCCATATAAATCTAGTGCATTTTAATAGACATTTAAGCAAACACAGTATTTAATTTTTTATTAACTTTCAATTAAATTGAATGAGTATCTCTTTTCATGAATAGATGTCGATTCATTTCCTTTTTCTTTAACTAGGTCTAAGAAACTGCAGCGTATGCACAAAAATCCTTGCAAAAATAGAGAGGAAAATATGAGGTGATTAAAAAAAGATTCCTAGCACATATTTGTGCTTAACTCGTATTGTATCCCTCTGAGAGAGATCAAACGTTTTCAATGCTGTGGTATTGATGAGTAAACTGAGGTTAATGACTGAGGTTAAATGACTTCCATGGGTTGCAAAATTCTAGTTATCTCTACGGAGTGCTGGTTTTCTCTGTTATTTACTGAAATTTTAATCAATAAATCAATCAATGCTATTTACTGAGCACTTACTCGGTGCAGACCACAGTACTAAGGTTCTAAACCTTTCGGCTGCAATGGATCGTATCTACCAACTCAACTGTACTGCACACTTTCAAACGCTTAGTACAGTGCTCTGCATCCAGCAAGTGCTCAGTAAACACCATTAGTCGATGGATTGATCACTCAGGAAAGCTGGTGGTTCTTCGTAAACCAGGCCAGATCAGCATGGGGACTCGGTTTGCCGGGAGAGGGAAGGAGAAGGGAGAAAGCAGCGGCAATCTCTTCCCAGGCCTCCTCTGCCTATCTGTTGCCGAATTGTACATTCCAAGTGCTTAGTACAGTGCTCTGCACATAGTAAGCGCTCAATAAATACTACTGAATGAATGAATGCCTACCAGTCCTTTCACACCCACTTTGTTGCCCAGCCGTCTTAAGGATGGATGGATGGACCTGTGGCAATTTGGGTGGCGGCATGGGATGGAGAGGCCGTGGTCGGACCAAATAATTTTTTAAGTGAGTTTGGGCTATGGAGCTGCCAAGACGGGAAGACCCAGGGAGTCATGGAAGTAAACGTTGAAAAGACTACAAGTAGTGGGGCAAGTGGAGCTGGAGGGTGGGAAAGGAATCAGTCGGTCATATTTATTTAGTGCTTACTGTGCGCTTACTGGGGACAGTTCAATGTAGCAATAAATAGACACATTCCCTGGCCACAGTGAGCTTACAGTCTAGAGGGGGAGACAGTAATATAAACAAATAGATAATGGATCGGGGGATGGGGTCAATGAAGGGTGCAAATTCGAATGCAAGGGCAAACCAGAAGGGAGTGGGAGAAGAGGACATGAGGGCAAGGAAGTGGAGTAAAGAAAAATAAATTAAAAAGGTTTATCTAGGAGACGGGGCCGGTGCCACTGAAATGTCTGTACTCCTGGAGTGAGTGCAAGAGGAAGTAAAAGATGTCCACCCACTGGGTCATGCTGAACTTGCTCTGTTTTGATTTGGCCCAGGGGGGTTGGAGCCATTATAGCTCTGTCTCCTGAAGAGGGAGCACCCACATCAACTGTTGGATCAGACCTCCTGTTTCCAACTTTACCATGAGCCTCTTGATCCTCTTTAAGAAGCCCGATCTGCTGATTTGCAGGCTCCAGGCCAAAGACCGGACTCCGGTTCAAACCGTCTTGGGTTTCAGCTTAGACTTTCAGAGTTCACTGCGATCTCAGATCTCCCCAAACCCAGGCCATTGCTCAGTCTCCTACGCTAAGGCTCTACGACCTTTCAGCTCCAGCGGCTCGTATCTTCCCACTCGACCGGACGGCGCACTTTCAAGGGGTTGGTACAGTGCTCTGCATCCAGCAAGCGCTCAGTAAATACCACCGATTGATGGATTGATTACTCGGGAAAGCTGGTTCTCTGCGAACCAGGCCAGATTAGGTTTGAATGGGTGGCATAGGCGAGCACTGCAGCTTCTTATCAGCTTTGGCCTGCGATAGGAGGGACGACATCTCAGTAGGTCAAAGATTTTGGCTGCCCCATTTAACCAGATTGTCCCCTTCCCAAATTTCTAGTGCAAGTGTTGGCCTGAGAGCGGGGAAGCTGCTGAAGGTAGGGGCAACCTAGTCCAACCCTACACGAACCTCCTCCGCCTCCTGACATTGTGTGCATCCAACTTGCAGGCAAAATGAGTATATGCACAGGTGCCAATTCCAAACAGGTAGTGGAAACCTTTTGCCCTTCTGAGTTTTTAGCTGTTGGGGTTGACCCCATTATTTTCAGCCCCACAGCTTTTGAACTGGACACCCGGCCTCATTTATTTCAAATCTTCTACAAGGCCTGAGCAGGCTTAAAAGAGCTATTTTTCAAGTGGCAATGATGAGAAGCAAATAAGGTCTTTCTGAACTGTTAACTCTTTGAAATTACCTACCATCCACATCCTCTATGCTGCTCCCACCGCCTGCTCCGATTGCCCTTCCCCCCTCCTCTCATCCTCCCAGTAAAAGTAGGCACCAAAAGTTGTATAAACAGATAATCTTAGTTCCTGATGCTTCCCGAATTTCTTGAATGCTCTGAATGGAAACATATGTATTCCTTAAAGTTAGCGATTCCAGTGACTTCTAAGCCGACAAGCTGAGAATAAGCAATTTTGGTATGTGCGGTTCCCTTTTTCGGGTCTTTTCATTTCAAATTCTCTATAAATTGATGTGTCTGATCCCAGGCCAGCCTTCTACCTCTAATAATTTCAAACTAGGGAGATTGTCAGACAAGCTCTGTGCCTCATTAGTAAAATTAGAATTCACACCTCTTAAGGGCTATTGGAAGGAAGTTAGTACGCATAGATCATTCTGGGAGAATGATGCTTCCTAAGAATAAGGAACATTTGGATACTTAAAAAAAATGAAAATATAACTTATCATTTTATTGTTTTGTGCTGTCTCCCCTGTGCATTCCTTTTTTGTGGTTATATTTTTCTTGAACTTAAATACCCTTTTTTTTTCTTGGGAGGTCATTTGGTCTGGTGGAAGACACAGTCTTTGGCCCTGGTTACCAGGAGTTTTGGGTTGTACTCCCATTTCTGTTACTGTCCAGTGGTGACTTCAGGAAAATCACTTAAACTCCCTAGGCCTCCATTTCCTCATCTGGAGAATGGAAATACTAATGATTGCCTCTCCCAAACCCAAAGAGAGGTTGTGAAGATAATAGCCATGAATGCTCTGAAAAAATTAAAGCATTCTACCAATTAAAGATACAATATTTTCTGGATTTTACTCAAAGTCATTCCCTATTTTCAACATCAATTCTGACGGTAAGAAGGAAAAAGGGAAGTGATGTAGGCAGCTACGTTTGAATTCTTTGAAGATGGTGGTGAGGACCCATGCTTGAAGGGATCACTGTTTAAATCAAGAGCTGAGTTGTAGCAGATGAAAGCAATAAGATAAAGCAACGTGAAGCATTATGCCACTGTATAGCCCCTTAGGAATTTATGGAGACAGGTAGTTATAATAGCAATAATGTTATTTATTGCGACACACTTCACTAAATCTACGGGTGAATACAGTGGAAGCAAAAACCAAACGACCTGCCCCCAAAGCAAGGGTCTTTAGTGAGAAACAGCTTTCCATCTACCCCTCGGCCTTGCCACTTTCTTCATTCAATCATATTTATTGAGTGCTTACTGTGTGCAGACCACTGTACTAGGAAGTGCTCCTGGACTTATTATTGGTTATCTGGCCCTACCAACTCATCCTGGACGTTGGACTTTAGGTTTCCCTGATGAAACAGCCCAATTCATTCAACGTGACATCTATTGCAGGTCCAAATCCTAATGTGGGACTATTGACAGGGAAAGCATTCCCCCTTGCCGGAAAAACAACACCCTGTACGGGGGGTGGCTTTTGGTGGGTCTGTGTGAGTTTGTTTAAACTGTATGGCTGCAACTATTCCTCTATTGTCCCCCTGTGCCAATGGGCTTTGTCCTCCATCGCCTTGGCACTGTGGGGCTTCTTTCCTCCATCCCCCTGGCACGGTGGGGACTCTGTCCTCCATCCCCCTGGCACCATGAAGGCTGTTTCCTCCATCACCCTGGCATGGTGGGGGCTTTCCTCCATCGCGCTGGCACGGTTGGAGGCTCTTTCCTCCATCGCCCTGGCACGGTGGGGGCTCTTTCCTCCATCCCCCTGGCACGGTGGAGGATCTTTCCTCCATCCCCCTGGCACGGTGGAGGATCTTTCCTCCATCCCCCTGGCATGGTGGAGGATCTTTCCTCCATCCGCCTGGCACGGTGGAGGCTCTTTCCTCCATCCCCCTGGCACGGTGGGAACTCTCTCCCCATCCCCCTGGCACAGGGGGCTCTTTCCTCCATAATCCTGGCACGGTGGGGGCTCTTTCCTCCATCCCCCTGGCACGGTGGGAACTCTCTCCCCCATCCCCCTGGCACAGAGGGGCTCTTTCCTCCATAATCCTGGCACGGTGGGGGCTCTTTCCCCCATCCCCCTGACACGGTGGAGGCTCTTTCCCTCCATCCCCCTGGCCCGGTGGGGGTTCTTCCCTCCATCCCCCCGTCAGGGCCCGACTCTTTCCTCCATCGCCCTGCCAAGGCGGAGCGCTTTCTCCCCCCGTCCCCAAAGGGGGCTGTTCCCTCCATCTTCCCCGGCCCACTGGGGCTTCTCCCTCCCCCCTCCCCCGCCCGCCCCCGCGGGCTCCTGAGGAGAAGGGCCCAGGCCGGCGACGGCGCAGGCGCAGAAGACGCGCGGAGCGGCTCCCTCCCCCTCCCTCCCTCCCCGGTCGGGTCCGCAAGTGCCCGGATGTGCAGCCTCCTCCGGCCCCGCCCCCTGCTCCCTCCTTCCCCCCCCCCCTTTTTTTTTTCCTGCCCGAGGTTGCGGGTCAGAGCGAGCCACTGCAGTGCAACCGTCACCAGCCTTCAGCCTCCCCTCCTCCTTTCTCTCTCTTTCTCTCTGTGCCTCTCGTCGTCCTCCCTTTTTCCGCCCCCTTGGGTCCTCCCCGTCCCCCTCTCCCCCCCCAGTCCCCTTCCCGGCCCGCACCGCCTCGCCAGGACCAGCCCGGACCCGCCCGCCCGCTCGCCGTCCCTCCAGTCGGTCCCGCCGGCCGGCCGCCGCCGCTCAAAATGGTGAGGCCGCTTCTCCCCGTCCCTCCGCCCGAGCGGGGGGTCCCTTCCCCCGATGGGCCGCGTGAGGGAGTGCGGGGGGGAGAACGTGTCAGTCCTCCCTTCCTCCTCCTCCTCCTCCGCCGGTCCCTCCCGCCATCCCCGCACCGGCCGCTGCCCGTGAAAAACGGCCCCGTTCCCGCAGGGGTGGCCCCCTCTTCCCCCGCCATCCCTCCCTCTGGGATTGCTTCCGCTCAGGGTGGTCACCTGGGGTGGCGGCCCCTCGCCCCCCTAAGTCCCGAAGCCGAGGCAGGAGGGCCCGCCGAGGATCGGAGGCCGGCTTCGTTCCTGCAGGACGGGCCCGAGGCCTGGCTGCCCGGGAAGGGGCCGCCGGATTCCCCCCCCTCCCTCCGGTTTCTGCACAATTGGGGCGCCTTTTTTTCCCTCCCCGCACCCCCCTCCGAAATTATCCCCCGTGGCGGAGGTGGTTTGTGAATCGTGGCGATTTAAATCGGCCCTCGCAGCCCCGCCGGGAAGCCCGAGGCGGGTCGGAGCGTTTGAGGCCTGGCCCACCATTGCCAAGAAATCAACGCCCTCTGCGATCCACATTGATGATTTGCCCCGCCTCGAAGTCGCCCTCCGGAGAATCGGCGAGTGGGCGAGCACGGCCCGGTCGCCCTCGAAGCCCCCCTCCCCCCCGCCATTTGGATCGACCGCTGGGGAGCCTTGGCGGCCGTGGTGTCTTTTTTGTTGTTGTTATGCTGTTTATATTTTGCAAAGCCGCCGGCCCTTGTCGAGGGTTGTAAAATACAGCGGCCCGGAGTCGGGCTGGGGATTTGGCAGGCGGGGCGAGGTTCTGCCTAACCTGCGCCAGCCGCCCCCATCGAAGAAATGGGCAAGTTAGGGGAAGGGGAGGTGGCTAACGAAAAAAACAAAATGCCAGGGAATCTCGTGGAGGAAGGTGCAGCCTGAAGAACGCGAATGCGGGCAGTCCTTTTCCAAAGAGGCGCGAGGTTCGTCTGGCAGAATGGCACGGAATAAACATTTCGATGCCGGAGCCCGACTCCTTTTTAAAAATTATTAATTTCATACTACACAACGAAGATCATCAGAGGCCAACTCTTTGGGACCCAAATAGGAAGGGGGCTTCCCTATTAAGATCCGCGGCCTTCCACTGACTGTTTTGATTGCATAGGACGAGGCCTGTGTCTGGCCCTTTTGGGGGTCCTAGGCATTGTTAAGTGTTGTGGGGCAGATGCGGTCTGTCAGATGTTTCGTGTGGGAGTGCGGGGCCGAATGATCCGGTTCCTTAGATTGGGAAGTGAATATATGGTTATGAAAACGAGTAGAGTTTTTGCGCAGTCCGTAGTTTTTATTTCGTGTGGAGCGGTGGCACGGGGAGCGTTATTGCACATGGCTATTGTTTTTTAAAAGCAATGCCGTGGTTTCCAGATATTTTTCCGTTGGGCCTCTCTTGACAGGTTTTCAAGTATCAGGAACTTCCTTTTAGTTTATTTTGAGGTTTCTCTTCCCATGTGCGCACTGCAGTCAATACTTCTTGCATTTCCTTGTGATCTCTCCAGACCTTCACCGTGTGGGCTCTGTCCATAATTCCCCCCACTCTGCTAAGGAGCCACCGACTCCTTCAGCCCCCGTAGAAAACTCCTTCACCGTTGATTCTCTGTTTCCTTTCTCCCTCCCGCAACCTAATTCAGTTCTGATAAGTGAGCACTCCAGTATTTTGTCAGAAGGTCTCTTGGAATTCCCAAACTCAGTTCTGGGGGAGTAATGGATGACAGAGATGGCAGTTCCGTCACATTTCTCACTGACCTCATAGAGAAACTTTGCAAAGTCTATTGGGAAGAAGTGCCCACCAGTGATTTTTTTAAAAGGCATTTGGAATTCCTTGAAGATTAGAATTTACTTTTTTTAAAAAACCCTAAAAACTTACATGATGGCATCATATTCTATATGAATACGAGGCTCCCGGAAAGGTGGGCTGGGCTGCCGTGGCAGAACTACTGTTACTGAGAAGCAACGTGGCCTAGCGAGTGGGAGAATCTGGGTTCTAATCCCTCCTCTGCCAGTTACCTGCTGTGCGACCTTGGACAAGTCATTTAACTGCTCCGAGCTTCCGTTACCTTATCTGTAAAATGGGGATTAAGACTTTGAGTCCTACGTGTGGGACGTGGACTCTTTCCAGCCCCATGATAGTACGTCCACCCCAGTGCATAACATAGTACACAGTAAACGCTTAAATACCATAAAAGTTAAAAGCAATAATAATAAAAAAAAATTAGGGTCCCGGGGCACAAACGGACAATGGCCACGTTCTGTGCCCAATCTCTTCCCTCGCTCCAGCTGGCAGGGATTGGAAGAGAAGCGAGGAGGGTTCCTCTGGCACCCACCAACTTGGCACTCAACCTCGAGCGGTTACCGCCTGCCGTCGCAACCACTTCTGGCCACCTCATTGCTGCCAGAGAGGAGACAAAGGATAGCCCACCAACTGTCTCACCTCCCGGATGAAGCCCTGGGGAACTGGGGCCTGGAGGCAATGGATTCACCCATCCTAGGGGCAGTTCAGCCGCTGGCAGACCCTCGGTCGTCCAGAGCCACAGAGTTATCCGTTCTCCAAAGTAGTCAACACGGAGTCTGGTTCAGATAAGCAAAAATTTGGAGGAACCCAATGGTCGTTAACAGTTAGGCGATGACAAGCACGCTCTCCTTTTCTTTCAGTTGGATGATTTTTCAAGTAATCGAGATGTCAATAATAGATTTTTAAATGTCTGAATTTTCAGTTTCCTCCTGGATGGTCCCTTGTGAAGCTCTAAGTAAAAGAATTGAATGAAATGAATGATTTCATTAGGTCAACTTGATCGTGAATGAAAAGAGTATATAATTTTTTTGCTCTTAAGGTTATAGTTTTAGACACTTCAAGGATCTCTTCAGTTACGAAGTCAACAAAGCCCTTGGAGGCTAGAAGTTCTCTTTTGTTGGTTCCCAGTAGCAAATTTGACTGGATCATGTTCTTGGATGTCCACTGTGGGCATCCTATAGGGAAGGTTTTTTGGGTTTTTTTGGAGTTCTTCATTCCTTTGTTTTGAGGCTTTTTTAAAAAAAAAAAAAAATTTTTCTTAGTTTTCTATAGACCATAAATGCTAAGAAATGTAGTGAACAAATTACAGTGAAGTACCGTAATTACTGTGTCTCTGAAGACTAGTTTATTCTAGCACTGTAACCTGAATTTGTAACCATTAGTAAGGACCTAAACCAGAACTTCCAAAGTACAGTCGAAATACCCTTGTTTGTATAATTATCTTAGTTGGCAGTGGTTTTACTAATATACAAGCTATATGCATCTTAAATTGGCAAAGGACACTCGGAACCAAGCTGAAGACCTGTTCAGTGTTCTTAGAATTGTATTCTGGGGGAAAACAACACTTTTAGGGATGTAGTTATTTACTCCCAGACTTATAAGTGTTTCATTAGTAATTTTAAGAGACTTACATGCAGAAGTAATAGTAACTCTTTCTGTGTCTCTGAGTGTTTTATGTAAACTTCAGGGGTTTTGCAGTACGCTATTAAACTGCACTACTTTCTGTGGGTTTGTCAAACTAGACCACTTCCCTTCACTTCTTCACACATCTCTTAGCCCCTATCAGCTTACTGTCCACACTCTCTCTTCCGTCATGTGAGGCTTTACTGTTCTATTTGCACTGCATTTAAGTGATCCACAGATACTAAAAATCAAAGTTGGAAGGAATGGGTTTTGTGCTATGGATTTTTTTTCGCTTTATTTTTCTTCATGTTTTGATCCTCCCAGAAATAACAGTATTCTTTTGGGAAAGATCCTGGAAATACATTCAGGCATCTTAAAACTCTAGGGATGGAAGGGATTTTAAGAAGTCATTTATTGCCGCCCACCAACTTGGCACTCAACCTCAAGCCTTGCAGATAGAGATTCAGAAATCAGTCCATTTACCAACCCCTTCTTAGCAAATAGCAAGTCAGACTTTATCTGATTAAGATGGAGAATAGTACTAGTATGTTTGTGTTGTATTTTCGGTTTTTAGTGGAATTCTTGTTTTATCTGATTCTTTACCTTGGTCTGATTTTTTTTTTCTTCCAACCTTAGGCTGGAATTTTACATAGCTCACCTGACTTATTCTATAATAATTGTCATATTTTTTGAGCACTTACTATGTGCAGACCACCATACTCAGCACTGGGGAGAGTACAATGTAACAGGGTTGGTAGACATGTTCCCTGGTCACCATAAGTGGTTGTATTTTTTGAAAAAATTCAGCCTCTTCAGAGTAAATTCCATAATAACCTTTTAATCCAGACACTTTGTTTATCTGTGTGATATCGCTAAAGTTTTAGTTGGTTGTACCCCAGTTGAAGTGGAGCTAACTACCTATACAGGGACCTTCTGTCTCATTTGCCCCCTCCAGCAAAAAGGCTGAAAACGAACTGGATCTGAGTAGAAACCAAGCTCACACCATAGTTATGGCCCAATGGGTCCGATCACTTGGAGAAATAATCTTTTACTCTGCCAAAGTAGCCAACTGTTTTGTGATTGAAGATTGTTACCCTGATCATTTATTGATCATAACCCCCTTAGCGTGGGGGTGTTCGAAGAATGCAACCCCCATTTACTGGAGAATTCGGTGTATTATTTTCACATCACTACAGAATTATGAGAGTGGTATGATGCCCTCCCTTATTCTTGCCCATATTATGTATTGTGGAAGAGATTGTTACATAACTGTTGCTTCTGAAAGTGAGTCTTTCAGTGACATTTGAGCATGTGAGCTTATTGTGAACAGGGAATGTGTCTGTTATACTGTACTCTCCCAAGCGCTTAGTACAGTACTTTGCAGGCAGTAAACACTCAATATAAGTGATTGAATGAATCTACTGGGGGTAGAGCACCGAATAAAGCCTGAGAGAGAATATTAAGATGCTCTCTCAGCTCTCTAAATTGCTGTTTGCAATAGTTAAAAGTGTAAAAGGCAGGTATAAACAAAACGAGGATAAATAAATCAAATTCTGAAGCATGATATTCTAGGTTTTTCGATGGATAGTCTGGTTTGCATTAAACTTGTAAAGAAAAATGGAGTTTTAGATTGTGTTCCTCTTCTCCCACGTCTAGTGATTTATGCTGTCTCCTTTCAGAACATGTACAAGTAGGAGGGATTTGGTTGTGTTTGTACTTTCTACGTAATAGCTTTTCCCTGGTGGCACCGAGGTAATAGAGATGTCATGAGTTTGCCTTTTGCTATAAGAGGTGCTTTTGTGGGGGGTGAGGCCGGGGGGATGAGCTCAAGTTGAAGGAGAGTCATAGCATGGAGTGGATGAACAGGGAGCAGAACATAGAATTGGTACTGTGAGGGAGACTGGCAGAAATATACTTAAAGTAGAGGGGTGGTTGGGGAAAGCCCTTGAGGTGCTTTTGATGGTATTGATACTATTCTGTACTAAATCCTGAAGCAGTCATAAAGCAAATTTGCCCTGCATGAGGTGAGGATTGGAAATACAGCCTTTTAGAGAATGTTCTGTAAGATGTCCTAGTCTGATACCAAGGAAAAAAAAATCCAAAACTGTAGTTATTTTACATCTCCTGGAAATAATGAAGCTTTTGTTCATTTGACTCAGCATCGCTTCTTTTGACTCCATACCTATAGTTGTACAAAAATCAGTCAGAAAATAAGAGTTGTAAAATATTTTCAATTTTAACAAGCTCATTTTCCGACACCTCCAGGAGAAATATATTTTGTGCTGCTCAAATGGCATTTTTGGTAATTAGAAGTCATCGTTTTGGAAAAACAAACAGCCTGCCTGATTTTGCACTTAATTCATCATTAGATGCATAGTTCGAGCATACTCTCCCTCCTTGCTTCATTATTAGTTTAGCTTCAGATGTTTTACTTGTGCTTCATATTTACCTCGCCAGAGTCTTTTCTAACTTTGCACACATGAGGTATATTTGAGCTGTGACTAGCATCTTATAATATTCAAACTAACCATTGGAAATTAGAGAAGGGAATAACGTGGAAAATTGAAAGCCAGTAGAAATCCAACAGAGGCAAGGAATCATCTCTCACCCCTAGAGAACACTGATAGATGATGTACCTATCTTTCCTCATTATCTACTTCTTTCCCCATCCTCCTCCTTCACTCATGACCCAGGCTAGAATTACACAAGATAAGGTGGAGATTTAGCAATTGCTTGGTTAATCGATGACACCTTGCGATCTGAGTGCTTTAATTTGGGTATTTGAATCAATTGGATTAATGGGATAATCACCTAAATCTCCACTTTGAGCTGTTTACACAAAGCGCAGTTGCACTTGTGTTTCTACCAGTCATGGAAGCTCACTCCCCTTCATTCTTTGTTCCTCATCCCCCCATTTCTCCCTCTGCTGCCTTATTTACACAATAACTGACCTGTGATTTGTGTATGTATTTGTGTACATTTACCTGTACATTCAGTTATTTGAGCTGTTTCATCCTGAGATGTTTGTACTGCTTCCTGCAGTGTGTCCTTTCTTGTGCTTTCAGTACCTGTAAGAAATTTTGGCTCTTCCCCATTAAATGGTGACCTCCTCGAGAGATGTGTATATTGGGGGGGTAGGGTGGGATATATATCCTGCTACTGAACAAGCAACCTGGCCAAGTGTAAAGAACACTGACCTGGGACTGGAAGCACTTGGATTCTAATCCCAGCTCTCCCACTTGCCTGCTGAGTGACATGGGCAAGTCATGAAAATTTCCTTCCCCCGTTTCCTCATCTGCAGAATGGGACTGAATACCTGTTCTCCCTCCTCCCTTAGAGAGCGAGCCCTACGTGGACCGAAGCCTATGTCCAACCCGATTAGCTTGTACCTACCCCAGCGTTTGTTTAGTATAATGCTCGGCACATAGCAAGAGCTCAAAAAATACCCGAGTGGTTATTGTTGTACTCTCCCAAGCCCAGAGTGCACTTCCTAGGACTCAGTCGATACCATTAATCGATCGAGTCACCCAACCTTATCCTGCCTATTCCACAGAGAAGCTAAGAGGAAAAACCTCCAAAAATAACCGTCTGACATGTAATGTTTACACCGGTAGTCTCATCTTTCAGTTTAACGAAGGGGTTTTTTTGGTCACAGTTCAGCAAGGAGGGTTGGAAAACCTTAAAGCAAATTCGTTAAGGTGTCATGATATTGTATCTTAGAGCCTCTTGGGGGAATAGTAGTAATAATTGTGCTACTTCAGTGCTTACTATGTGTTAAGTGCTGGGCTCGGTCCAATGCAATCTGATCGGACCCAGTCCTTGTCCCACAGTCTGAGGAGGGACAATCCCCACTTTACAGATGAGGGAACTGGGGCACAGAGAAGTTAAATGGCTTGCCCAAGGTCACAGCAGCCTAGTGGCACAGCCGGGATCAGACCCCAGGTCCTCGGACTTCTAAGCCACGCCGCTTCTCAGTTGGGAAGTCCAAATTAACTGCTGCTGCCAAGGAATTGTGGCGGTCTGGTCTCCCTCCCTGCTGCCAAACAGCCTGGGATCTGAGACCTGCCCAGAGGTGTGCTAAACTGGCGGAGGGGGGTGGAAAAGGGAATTGGCATCTGTGGAAAAGCTTGAATTCACCTTGTAAATGAGATGAATGTGCTCAAGTTATGGTTTTAGGGGGTGACTTGGCAATTATAGCCAGTGTTCTTTTCCTCCTATTGGAGAGCTCTGTGCACATGACTGTGAAACTATTGTTTGCTTGGAACTAGTTTTCATCTTTAGTTTTGAGTACTTGGTACTCTTGCCTCTTAATGAGTCCTACCTTTCATTTTAGAGTTAGGTAGAGTTTTCCGCAGATGTGTGGGCACATGGTGAAGATGAATGTTGGATTTAGAATCTATAGATGGTTGGCGCGAGAAGAGGTTCTTGGAGGTATTAGACTGGCATTAGATGCTGGAAATGATTAATAGCTTGAATTTGATTTTAAGGAAGCGGCATGACCTAGTGGACAGAGCACAGGCCTGAGAGGTGGAAGGATCTGGGTGCTAATCCGGGTTCTACCACTTGTCTAATAATAATAATAATGTTGGTATTTGTTAAGTGCTTACTATGTGCCGAGCACTGTTCTAAGCACTGGGGTAGACATAGGGGAATCAGGTTGTCCCACATGGGGCTCACAGTCTTAATCCCCATTTTACAGATGAGGTAACTGAGGCACCGAGAAGTGAAGTGACTTGCCCAAAGTCACACAGCTGACAAGTGGCCAAGCCGGGATTCGAACCCAGGACCTCTAACTCCAAAGCCCGTGCTCTTTCCACTGAGCCACGCTGCTTCTCTAAGGTCTATTGTGTGACCTTGGTCAAGTCACTTAATTTCTCAGGGCCTCATTAACCTCATCTGTAAAATGGGGATTAAGACTGAGAGCCCCTTGTGGTATAGGGACTGTGCCCAACCTGATTAATTTGTATCTACCCCCAGCACTTAGTACAGTGCCTGACACATAGTAAGCACTTAACAAATGCCATTAAAAAAATTACGTAGTTCTTTAATTTCCAAAGTCTTTCTTCATGAGCATTTTCATTTTGTCTTTAGAGCCTCCCTAGTCTAATTTTACAGATAAGAAAAACTGTAGCACTAAGAGATTACGTGGCTTACTCAGGAGCACTTAACCAGCTAGTAGTAGAGGGGAGACTAGAATCCAGGTCTGTTGACCCCCAGACTGCGGCAACAGCCCAGATTTGCTTTATGTATCAGATTTGCAGACTTCTGAGAAACCTTATTTAGACGCTATCACAGAGTATTTTTCAGTGGTGGGATTAGGGTGCCTTTGCTTTTTCCAGTTTCACACCCCTGTTCCCTTTCCTCTTTCCTCCCTGCTGTATCTAGCTCCTCCTTTATCATCAGTGGTATTTATTGAGCTGATTGTGAAGCTCTTGGGAAAGTAAAATGAAATCAGGGCCCATAATAACTGTCTACCAAGGAGTTTACACTATAATGGATAGACAAAAAGTTAATTACAAAGAGTGGGAACATGTGGAAGAACAGTAGAGCAGGCAATATTGCAGATCTATCTGGGTGAAATAGTTGAATAAATAGTCGAATAAACAAATATACCTCTGCATTTAAGTGGGAGCATAAAGAGAGGCTACTGGATACATTTGCCCTTTATCAGCTGAGATGAAACCACTATGTTTAGCCATCTGGCCATCTTGGGTGTTAGCATAACCAACATTTATTGAGCATCTGTAGAGTCTGCATTAGGCACTGGGGTACATAAAATAGAGTTTTAAAAAAATTCACTGTCCTTGAAGGGCCTTCATTCTAATGGAAGAGACGTGGGGACCTATATGGCCAAGTATACAGTTTTTAAAAGGGTAAGATGGTTACAAATGAAAAATACAGAATAGGCAAGTCAGGCAGATACTGGCGTGTTAAGATGGCCAGTGAAGTAGAATGACCAAATAGATGGGGAAATGCCCCTTGGAGGTGACTCTTAGAGAGCTTTTGAAGATCTGAGGTGGTGTAAGTAGTAATGGATTTGAACTTCATGCTACTTAGGCTTCTAGGAGTCTGAAAATAGGGATGTTGTCATGCCAGAGATGAGGAGAGAGCAGGATGTGGAGGAATGGGCAGAGCTTTCCTTCCAGTGCTGCCCCTCTCCCCTGCCATCTCTCCCTGCTCCCAATCCCCCCCTCTGTCCAAGCCAACATTCATTCAGTCTTATTGCACACTTACTGTGTGTGCAGAACACTGTGCTAAGAGCTTGGAAGAGTACATTACAGCTGTAAACAGTCACATTCCCTGCCCACGACTGATAAAGTTCTGCCCCTGTACTTTTCATGTTTTCTCTTAGAGATGAGAGAGAAGACGAAGAAAATTACATATGAGAATGAAACCTATCCACACACTCTTTTGAAGTGAGCTTTTCTCCCCAGAAGCACAAAGCATTTGTGCTGAACTGGAAGCTGCGTGAGGATGGGGCTCATGCAAGTTACTGTACTCTCTCATGCACTTACTACAGTGCTCTTCACCCAGGAACTCAGTAAATACTATCGATTAATTTGACCGACTTTTTCCCTCTGTTTTTGGTCATTTTTAGTATTCTCTGTGCTGTTTTTCTCCACTGGAAGTTTGATGCTTTCCAGGTTTGGCTCTTTAGAATTTGTTGTTTCCTATTCTTTTTATTAAACCCTAATCCCACCCACAACTCTTTGCTGCCTAAAAGAAAGTTGTGCACCAGTTCCTCATATTGGTACTTGGTATTATCAACCCTTCACTCATCTCCTTGTCAACTGTCCCCACCTACTCTCACACCCTCTTATTGTCACACTTCCATGGTAGTTACTGCTGTGCATTGGGAGATGTATGAACAACACATAAAATTGCCATCCCAGTGCGAATGGGCAAAGGCAGGCACTTGATTTCAAGTATCCTGAGTTGAGAAGAAAATGATCTCTAAGTATTGTATTGTTTACTCTCCCGGGTGTTACTCGATGGCTTTCTGGGACCTTTTTTTATAAAGCTGACCACTTAATGGTGATTTCCCAAATGTTTTAATTAGCTCTGCTGAGATACTTGGGTTTCATTCTTGACAAACCTTGGGCTAAGGAAAAGTCATGGTACAACCAACAGTCGGGCCTCGAACAATATTGTGCGTGACCTCTTCTGACATCGCATCTCATCCAGGTAGATGCACATTGTTCGAATAACCTTTCTCCCTCCGCCATCTCTTGGGAAGCGGTGCTGCGGAGTGGAAAGAGCATGGGCCCGGGAGTCAGAAGATCTGGGTTCTAATCCCGGCTCTGCCACTTGTCTGCTGTGTGACCTTGGGCAAGTCACTTAACTGTTTCGTGCCTCAGTTCCCTCATACATACAATAGGGATTCAAAACTTGTTCTCACTCGTACTTAGACTGTGAGTCTTGACAGGGACGGTGTGTAAACCTGATTATCTGAAATCTATCCAGGCACTTAGTACAATGCTTGGCACATAGTAAGTGCTTAACAAATACCACGATTATTATTTTCTATTTATCATTATTGTTATTATTTCAAAGCACATGGTAAAAGTCTGCATTCTGAAAAACCAGTCTATGGTTAAAACTCTAGTAGTATTTTTTTGAGTTTTTTTTTTTTGTTTTGTAGTATTAACTTTAGTTGTTAAAATGTGCCATAATCTGTTGGGGAAGAATTCTTTCATTTTGCCAGATCAGATCCATTATGATCCTTTATTATCTGGAAGATCTCAACTTCAGGAAAAAAATATACTTTTCTACAAGTTTTCATGCAAATAGTGGCAGTTAGGAATAAACCACCTCATTGGAAGAGTTGTTTCTGAGAAAAATGTTTCACTGACAATTTTCAGGGATGAACCTTGCAAATTTCTACCCATCGAGCTTTTGAGTAGCGCTGATGCCCTGTTGAGGAGGCTCAAATGGGAATGACGGGCTCGTCTCTATCTGTAGCCAAATTGTACATTCCAAGCGCTTAGTACAGACTCTGCATGTAGTAAGCTCTCAATAAATACTGTTGAATGAATAAAAGTATGACACAAACACTGCATCGAGATTCAGACAGAACTGAAAGTTGCAGAACAGTTTTATTGTTCAGCCTTATCTATGGCTTTGGTTTCTGGCTTTTCCACATGCCATGAGTACCAAAGTATAAGACCCTAAGCTCCTTGTGGGAAGGGCACTTGTCTACCTACTGTTGAATCTCATACTCTCCCAAGCAGTACAGGGCTCTGCACACAGTATGTGCTCAATAAATACCATTGATCGACTGATTAAGAGTCAAGACAGGATCAGAAACATTGAGGTCCTAGAATACAATCAGAACACACCAACAGAGAAGCAGAGCAGATGAGGAATATACTCAAACTACTTCTGGGTAATTGAAGATGCGGTAGTTGGAAGAAATGCTTTAAAGGCCCAGTGAAGCAAAACCTCAAATGCCGAGGTACAGCAGCGGACAGTTGGGAGATAGCCACAGAAGACAGGTCAGTGTGGTGGGCAGTGACCAGAGATGAATGAACTGACTTAGAGCCAGATGTGAAAGTGTGTAGCTGTGATCTAGCATGACTCCTCTGGCTATGGTTTGGAAGTTGCTGATTCTCCCTCTGCGTGTGCATTCCGTGTCATTTCTAAGGGCTCCTGTGTGACTGCTCTGGATTCCTTTGCCACCCTTCCTCTCCTAGCTGCCTCCATCGTGCTCCATCCACATGAACGGAGGCCGGGAGGAGGCCAGTGAGCCCAGCGTGCAAATGTGTTCGAAGGCATGTCAGCCTACATAGTAAAAACCTAGTTGAGAAGCAGCATGACCCAGTGGAAAGGGAACGGGCTTGGGAGTCAGAGGACCTGGAATTCTGATTGCAGCTGTTCCACTTGCCTGCCCCGTGACCTTGAGCAAGTCACGTAACTTCTCTGTACCTCAGCTTTCTCATCTGTACAATGGGGATGAAATGCCTGCTCTCCACCTCCCACCCTTAAACTGCAAACCCCAGAGTGGGACAGGTATGTGCCTGACCTGATTCTTATACCTATCCCATTGCTTAATATTGTGCTTTGCACCTGATAAGCACTTAAAATTATTATTTATATTACTGAACCTCATCTGTGGGACAAGTGACATCTCTTGGCTTCTGTGCCGGAGATCGCCAACAACTGGTTTGCATAATTGACGCCATGGTTAGATCATATGACTCCCACTTAAGGAAGGATTCCAGGGGTGATCCTAAGAATGGTAGATTGAGTCTCACCTCCATACCTGGGAAATTGGTAGGGGCTATAGTTGAGAAGTGCCTGGTATGTCCTAAGCACTTAGTATATGCCATCAGTAGCAGGAAAAATAACACAGTTTCTGTAAAAGGAAATTATGCCGCATTAATCTACTGGAATTTTGAAGGGATTATGAGAATGTAGTCAGCCTCTCTTCCTCAATTTCCTTTTCTAAAGACCTGAAGTCTCACTCCAAAAGACTTTTAAAAATTGGGATTGGAGGGAATATCATGGATAAAAAAATGGTTGAAAAAGTAGTAAATCTCTTTCGAGATGGAGGAATGTATATTGTTGAGTCTCCCAAGGATCAGTGCTAAGATGGGTTTCATTTAACATCGTTATAAATGATCTGGAAGACAGAAAATCAGGTTTACTGATGACATTAAACCCTTCCAGATGGTGAAATACCCTGCTGATGGGGCTACATGGCAAGAAAACCCAGAAGTGTGAGTGAATGGGCTAATAGCATAAGTGCTTCAATGTGAGCAAATGCAAGGGAAAATAAATGATGAAAACTACATGGAATTGGGGTTTAAGATAACGGTAGCAAACATCTCAGGAAAAGGATCTCTCTCCTGGTCACTGAAGACTTCATTCAGATCATTTGTGCAACCAAAATAGCCAGCTTTCAGGTACAAACAAAATAGGAGTAATTGGCTATTATATAAAACTTTGGCATCCCTATATGTTGGAATACGCTGTGCAGTGAAGAGAAGGAAGGTAGGGGCAAGGAAAGACACAGTGTTTCTGGAAAAAGTACAAGAGAAGGGCCACAAAGCTGATCAGGGTGATATAGAAGGACTCTTCAGAATAGGAGGAGAACGACTGAGGGGACATGGTTGATATCTTCAGAATCCTGAAACAGGTCAATAAGGTCAGCGTGGAACTGATGCCCTTTATATCCCATAACAGAAGGAAGTGACTGCAATCCTTTAAGCTTGAAAGTGGCAGGTTCAGAACAAAAGGAAACCCCTTTCCGCGCAGCGGAAAGTAGCCGAAAGTAGCGGCCAGAAATCATTAGCAGGATCGAGAGGTTGGATAAATACTCAGTCAAGAAGTCCTTAATGGGTTGCTAGAGAGAGAAGGTAGGGATCTAGAAAGAAATATCAGGTGTGTTAGATGGCATAACCGTAACCATTAGGACAGAGGACGTCCCACAGTTCATAAAAGCACCTTGGGCCGTAGTGAATGCGGAGTTCGATAAACCATTAGCCCAACCCAGTAACATTTCATAGTGGCTGGAGGATCCCCAGTTTTGCTGCTAATGGTCCAAGCGCTGTCCTAGAAGCTGTGTGTTGGTCGGAAGACCGCCTAAATTGTCTCCAAGGGTGAAAATAGGCCTATTGGGCCTGATCCATAGTGCCGGTAAAACCATAAGTGATGGTATGGCATTCCGGTATGAATTATTTAGAACCGATTCTTTTTGTCCCTTTTTAACTTTTGCACCAAACCTCTCCGTGCTACAGGTCCTGCTCCTAAGTTCTGCAGCTCCAACACTGCAACAGATGTCACACTGACCTGGGATGGGAACGCAAAGGTTCTGGAGCAAATGGGAAAGTTCAGGAGTCCCCCCCAGGCTAACTAATGCTCTAGGTCTTTGTTCTTCGGGAAATTGATGTTGGTGACATCAGAGTTCACTTGTTGCCCGCATAATATGTATCACATGCATCTAGTCTGGTATTGGCAAGCATTGCTCGAGGCTATTCTAGTGCCTGGATGTACTGGTCAGAATTAGAATCTACTTTCAGCAGTGGCTGTCTTCACCCTCACCCCCGGCCTCCTTTCTTCCCCCAGCCTTCCTCAAGTGAACATGTCCCTCATTTGTTAGGGAGATGATTCGTGCTGTGGGATGGCTCAAGTGGTCCTCCCTGTAAGGGAGCAAGAAGCTAAGGATGTGCTGGGCTAATTGACATTTCAAGGTCACTTTTAAAGGATTCCGTGATCTCAAGGAATATGATAAGGGGTTTATATCCTTTTGAATTTTAACTTTATCCCCCTAAGTGAATTGACTTTATTCCTAAGAGGGCAGTGGTGTTTTAGGAAAACCAGTTTTGTCTCTCTGAATATGTGGGCAAAACTTTCTGTGGAACCAAATTTGAGCCCCTGAAAGAAAAGTTAATGGCATTTAAAGTAATGTTTTTCTGTTACATTCCTGTAATGTGTGCATCTGGCCCTGTGAGTTGTGGATGACTCTCTGCTTCTAATGATCTAGATCAGCAAATGACTCTTTAATTTGATGAGGTTTTTGAAGACTTATTGAAGTTTCATAGACCATATGGTCCCACAAAACGAAAGTTGGCTGAGGAGTCAGGAGATCTGGGTTGTGTTTCCAAGTCCTCCACTGATTATGTGATCTTGAGCAAGTCCCATAGCCTCTCTGTAAAACCGAGATCATATCCAGCACTTAGTATGATGCCCAGTGCTTAATGCAGTGTTCTGCAGACAGTAAGCACTTACTACATACTATTATTGCTATTCAAAGGAGCAAAATGGACTAGTGTACAGAGCACAGGCCTGGAAGTCAGGATCTGGGTTCTAATCCCAGCACCACCATTTTTACCTGCTGTGTGATCTTGGGCAAGCACTTAACTTCTCTGTACTTCAGTTCCCTCATTTGCAAATTGAGGGTTCAATACCTGTTCTCCTTCGTGCTTAGACTCTGAGCCCCATGTGGAATCTGATTATCTCTTAAAGCCCCATGTGGAATCTGATTATCTCTTATATATATGTCAGTGTTTAGTACAGTGCTTGACACTTAAGTGCTTAACAAATTCCAGTTGTTATTCAAATGAATTGTCTGATTGCCAAGTTAATAGTCGCAGAATAGTGTTTTTTCCTAAGGGTCTTATGACCTAGTCCCATTCTAATTCTATATTTGATGGTTTAGAAATCTTCAGAAATTAGTAATGAATATTTCAAGAGCAGAATTTTAGAGACACTGAAAACTAAAGTTCAATAACACCTGAAATTAGGAACCATATTTAGGTCTTTCTTTAAAAAAATGAAACAAGTCTCTTGTTTGCATGCATAAATTTATTTTTAAAAATACTTTGGTTTTAGTTGAATTTTTCTTGTAAGGCTTCTTTGTCTACAATTCAATTTTTACTGTACTTGAATTGGTACAGTTTCCCAAAATGGGACCTCTGTAGTTCAGCAATTGGCTTTTATTCATGAGCATGTCTTCGGAGCCAGGAGTTGCTTCTGGAAGAAAGAAAAATTATGGACTGTGAAGGAGTAAAGAGTAAGAACAGATGAAGCTCTTATGAGGGAAAAATGAGCCAGTGATTATTAGGTGAGGAATGGAAATGGGTGAAGCTGTACACAACTTTGATGATAAAGCATTACTATGGTGCATGAGGGAAATCTTCGGAATATTAAAAGTGTATCCCAGTTTATTCAGAACATCAAGATAGTAAATAAAAACACCAGCTACAGAGTTTGAGTGCATGAAAAATTAACTATTTTCAGCATCGAATCTGATAGAAGTTAGAGGAATCACAAGATTGATTACAAAATGTAAACTCTATTTCTAAGATTATCTGGGTTAGTGTTTGACACCTATACTAGCTTGAACAAATTTGATAAAAAATTAAGTGGGTATCATGTTAACTTGTGCTATGTAGACAATATTTTGGTGACTCTTGTTCCTAGCTTTGCTACTTTAAAATGGATTCCACTTCGGCTCTGTTATAGAAGCTTTTCTTTGGGGAATATTAAATTTAATAATAACAGTGGTATTTGTTAAGCACTTACTATGTGGCAGGCACTGTACTAAGTGCTGGGGGAGAAAAAGCAAAGGGGGATTGGTCACGGTCCCTGTCCATCTGGGACTCACAATCTCAATTCCCATTTGGCAAATGAGGCAGAGAAGTGAAGTGACTTGCCCAAGGGCACTCAGCAGACAAGTGGCAGAGCCGGGATTAGAACCCAGGTCCTTCTCACTCCCAGGCCTGTGCTCTGTGGTTTGAGTGAGTAAAGGGACGTTCATTCATGCACACGCAATACGTGAAATACCTACCTTGTTAATATTTTAACTTTTATTCAGTACACATTCCTATGTAAGTAATGACTTGCATGGAAACCGAGTTGGCCAGACCGATTTTTGTCACTAATAAGGTTAACTACTCTGGCACGCATGGGCAGCCGAGTGGAAGAAAGAAGGGAAATCCCCACTGATTATATGATGACCTTGCAGCAGCAGGAAGAAAGGTGGTCATTTGGGCATGCAAAAGCACCCAGGTCCAGAAGCTAAAATTGAAAAGCCACAGTGAAACTGCAATCGTATCTCGAGGGAGAAAAGTGGACGTGAGATACCAAAGTGGAGTGCTGACAGGGTGAGGACCCGCTGGAGCCCCTGGGGAATATAGGTAGATGAAAGGCCAGAGGAGGAGAGATGAGTCACCTAAACCAAGGAGCCCCAAGAAGAATGGCAAAAGAAAATGTTTATTTTGAGAAACAGGAAATTTGATTGGACCACACCAACTAAGAGAGTGGAAGCCTAGATAAGACAGCCGTAGGGATAGGTGAGAGAGTGGACGTGCCAAAAATGAGTTGGGATGCAGTATCTGGTTGGAGAGCAATGTGTGTTTGGAGAAAAGTGGGCTGGATAGATAGACCAGGAAATAGTTGAGATTAGCACTGACTAGAATGACAGAAGAGTATGTGACAGACAAGTAGAAGACATGGAAGAGGGGCAGGGGGAGGAAAGGGTGACTTTAAAAACAATGTTTCATGGGTATTAGGTAGTGACTAATATCTCCTGTTAGCAGCATGCCTTCCCCTGACTTTCCCATCACCGTAGACAGCATCACCATCCTTTCCATTTCACAAGACCGTAACCTTGGTGGTGTCCTTGACTCTTCTGTCTTTCATTCAACCCACGTGATCAATCTGTACTAAATAATGTGATCTTGGGCAAGTCACCTCCCTTCTGTGCCTCAGTTACCTCATCTGTAAACTGGGGATTGAGACTGTGAGCCTTAAGTGGGACAGGGATCCTGTCTAACCTGATAATCGTGTATCTCCCCCAGCGCTTGGAACAGTGCATGGCACATAGTAAGCGCTTGACACATTCCATCATTATTATTATTAACCTCTATAACATCACTAAAATCCTTCCTTTCCTCTCCATCCAAACTGCTGCCATGTTAATCCAAGCACTTCTCCTATCTCACCTTGATTACTGCGTCGAACTCCTTGCTGACCTTCCTGCCTCCCGTCTCTCCCCAGTCCGGTCCATACTTCACTCTGCTGCCCAGATCATGTTTCTACAAAGACGTCCAGTCCGTGTTTCCCACTCCTCAAGAACCTTCAGGGGTTACCCAATTACTTCCTCAACAAACAGAAACTCCTAACCGTTAGCTTTAAAGCACTCAGTTACCTTGTCCCCTTCTACCTCACCTTGCTATTCTCCTTCTACAACTCAACCCGCACACTTTGCTCCTCTAATGCCGACTTACCGTACCTTGATCTCCTCTATCTCGCCGCTGACCTCTTGCCCACGTCTTGCCTCTAGCCTGGAAATCCCTCCCTCTTCATACCCGACATAGACAATTACTCTCCCCCTACTTCAAAGCCTTTTTGAAGGCACATCCCGAAGAGGCCTTCCCTGATTAAGGCCTCTTTTTTCCTTTTCTTCCACTCCCTTCTGTGTTGCCCAGACTTGCTCCCTTTATTCTTCCCCACCCATCCACCCCACAGCACTTAGATACAGATCTGTAGTTCATATTAATGTCTTTCTCCCCCTCTAGACTGTACGCTTGCTGTGGGCAGAGAGTGTGCCTGTTATCTCCGAAGCACTTAATACATTTTTGTACATAGCGCTCAATAAATGCAGTTGATTGGTTTCAGGGGGCTAATTCATTGGCCTCTGCTTTTGGGATCTTCAGAACATAGCTACCCATGCACAGAATCACCCCATTTACTTTTTGATTCCTTTAACTAGCTGTCCCTATTGCCCAGTGGATGTAATGCTCCCTTTCAGGTTGTTAGCTTTTATGACAATTGCATTAATTTTCTTCAGTTTTTCAAGCTACCCATTTGTTGAAGCAGGTGAAGAGGAAGCTGGTAAAAATGGTGTGGGTGACATGCAAATTGTCAAGTAGGGAGTAGAAATTGATTCAAGTAAATGCAAGAGGTGAGCGATCTTGTGTACCTATTCTTTTTCAACATTCTCACAATTACATTTTGAGAACAGCAAGTTTATGGCCATAAAAAGGGGTTTAAATTCATTCCTTGAATCATATTTACTTGCAGAGATGTGTTAGAGCAACTTCTCAGGATTTCTGAAAGATTTAATACCAGTGCAAGCGTACTCCTGGTTACTATTCGGGTGATTACAAGAACTTGGGGTTATAACCAGTACCATTAGATGCCTTACCACCCATGGTTGCATGATGGGCCCTGATTCGGCTGAGTGCTCTAGGTAAGTGAGTGCTCCACCCCTTCCCCATCTGAGTTGAGATTAAGCAATCAACAGTGAATGGATCTTGAAAAAGCACCGCTCACAATATGTGTAAGATTTTCAAGATGTTTAAGAGACCTTTTAACAGATAACCAAAGACATTGTTGAACTGGATGGGGCATTTGAGAAATTATTCTTAGCAATGTCACTGCAAAATTTAGTTTGGTCTAAACTCCCACTCCCCAACTCCACTTTCCCTCCTCCTTCGCCTTTGAAGTGCTTCCGCTCTCTAGCGAGGAATGATTACAGCCTGTTTTAATTTAGCATTAGATAATGACAGATCCTTTTTTAGTATTAACTATACCTGGAGCTGGGAGGAAGGTGAGGATCCCACTTTCCAAGGATTGGGTCTACTTGCTTTGCACTGTTATCTTGGATTGTTGATTTAACTAATTTATTTTTTTGTTTTTCCACCATGATCCCATACGAGATTGTAGAGTCCTTTAGAGCAGCAGTCCTGTTTCCCATGCTGATCTCACAAAGGTTTAGTAGAGTGCTCTGGACTTAGGTGCCCTAGACTTTAAGCTCCTTGTGAGCAGAGAATGAAACTACCAACTCTGTTGTGCTCTCCCAAGTGTTTAGTACAGTGCTCTGCACACAGTAAAGCACTCAAATGCCCTTAAGTTGATTGATAAAGTTGGTAGAAATGGACAATCCATATTTCAGGAAGACAATTGCATCCTACTCGGAGAAATCATTAAACAGGGACCACATAACATTTTGACAATCTACTGTATCACTGCAAGGTGCCAAAATAGTAGTAGTGATTTCTTCACCAGTTAAGATTTTGGGATTGAAATTTTGCATCAATTTTCAAGAAAGTAGATTGACTGATTAGTATGATTGAAAAAGGCCCTAATGGAGGGAAGGGTTTAAAGCTGTACAGGGGTGTTGAGAAGAATCTAGCTTGCTGCAGGGTACTTTAAGAAGATAAGGCTATTGGACAGGTTTTTCATTAATAGAATCCTTTTATAACTCTTGTTGAAAAAATCTGATGTACCTCTGAGTGACTTTAGTAGTTAGGTTAGCATTTCAATATATTAACATGTGGAGGAATTTCGTGTTTTCCAGAGGCTCTGGATGGGTCTTACTTTATACATGTAGGTCTGTGGGAAAGTGTACCCCATGATAAATCACATTTTCAAGGGATGTAGCCTGGTGATATAATGGAATAAACCTGTAGTATCATTGTTCTACAGTTACTACTGCTGTGAAGTGAATCAACCCTATTTGGAAGTAGTGGTACAATTCCTTATGGAATTTAGTGTGTGTTTGTTGTCTTTGTGAGGGGGGAGGGGGTGGTGGTAGGGAGAGGGAGCTGGAGAGGCCAAGCCTACTGACAATGGAAAAAGAATACCAGATTTGGGGTAAAAAAACCCCAAAACATAATTGGTAGCATTCAAATTCAATCAATGAGACAATTTCAAGGAGCGGCTCATTTCTTCCCTGCCTCATCACAAATGTGTTAATGTCGTAGAACACTAGTTTTCTTAAAACGTTTCCCCAAATTTGGGACAGCACAACCAGAGATGGGTAAAATTGGTATCATTCCCTAGTCTCGGTTGCCTGAATGGCCTAATGTACATTGCTGAGGCAGTAGCAGATTATGCTTGCTCTTTCTATCCCTTTCGGTTTTAAATCATCCACAGTAGTGTTCTAAATAACATTTCAAAGCAAAATTTCTCTTCCGTGTTAAAAAAAAAAAAACAAACCAACAACAAACTAGTAAGAATAATTTTATCTATTGTGCTACTTTAAATGAGTAAGAAATTAAAAACTGGGAAGATACCAAGTATTTTTTACCGTCCACATTTTCTCCATCTGGTCCCAAGAGGCTCTGTTTTTGACTCATTCAGGTTTTAGTCGTCCCCTTAGGTTTAGTATTCTTCCCACCCTAGATCATCAAAGATTAAAAAAAGTCCGTGTTAGTCACATAGGAAAGGATTTCGAACAGTCATCTTGTTTTTATTCTTTTGGTTAGAAGCTGTTTTGCTGGATAAGCCGGTAGCCTTTCAACTTAATAATGCCTTTCTCCACAGGCACATTTAATGAGTACATATTTTATCTTTGACTCCTTTGTTATTTTAGGTGGTAAGTAACATTATCCTCATTTTGCAGAGAGGGAAATTAGAGTACAAAGGTTATAGTTTAGTTCACTGAAATCAGTGGCAGATCTGGGGAAAGGACAATTTCCTATGTGCCCTTTTTACTTAATATGAAATGCCTAGCCATAAAGAACGGGTGATTAGCATTTTGCACCATAAACTATGCTGTAATCACTATAACACCATGTTCTAATTTGCAAAGAGCAACCATGCCGAAAATGCTCTAAGAATCTTAATTTGACTCTCTCTGTAATCCTGACTTCTGCTCGCTATCCCTTTGGTCTTGGTTCCCTATTTCTGGTAACTACAGTTCAACATGACATTTAATTCAAATCCCTTTGCTGTAGAAAGTTGGCACTAAGTGCTTGTTTCCTGGAGATGTGCATGTTAACTTTTCTTTATCCACTCACTAAGCATCTTGCACAGAGCACTGGGGAAAGGTACAAGGGTATTGATTTAGAAACAGTCTGGCCTACAGAAAACTCACAATTTTGTGGGCAGGCAGGAGTTTTCTCATTTGACAGGTGTGTCCTGTCTCCACCCCCCAGACCCTAGAGGCCAGGGGTGGGGGGTTGTACTGGTGGAAGGGGTTTGGGCTGGGTAGTTGCAGGGTCTGCCCACCTTTCTTGAGCAGAGCAGGTCCGAAATAAGTCCCCGAAATTTTGGATGTACTGAAGCCGGTAATTTAATCATGTAAACTAAACATTGTTATGGCTTGTAGTATCTTTTAAAGTCTTAAGTTTGTTTGGCCTGGCAAACAGAAGTGCCATTTTCCTTTTGATTTGTTGGACTCAGTTTCTGAATTGAGTGTGTACAAATGGAAACAAGGCATTATGACTCAGGCAGTGAGTATGTTGAAAGCATTCCACTAGAAAAACGCCTTGTTGATCTCTTGTAGAGTGGGGTATAACTATTGAGGTTGACAAAGTAGTAAACTTGAAAAGAATTAGTGTGATTTGTAGTCAGTGAAGGACAAATGGAAGACAAGGGTTTTGTTCAGCATGAGTAAAGGCAAGTTTCAAAATATGGGGAAGCACAGTTTGAAAAAAAATTACACTACACTAATTTAAAATGGACGGGCTTCGGTTTTAAAGTTTAGTTTTTAGTACAAGTATGCATATGGATGCAGAATCTATTATGGGTGTAGGTAATAGTCAGTCGATGGTATTTGAGTGCTTACTATGTGCAGTAAGATGCAGAACATCATACTAATCATTTGGGAGCGTACAATACAACAGAGTTGGCAGACACATTTCCTGCCTACGAGCAGCTTACAGTCAGGAATCAGTCTGCTGTATATAAGACCGATTAATCTCTGTAGGTAATTGGTATGAAAGACGTTGTTTCTGCATTGCTTTTGGCAGCTGTATTTACAGACACAACTTACAATGCTGTGGAAAACATTGTCAAATTCAAAAGATGAGACTAGATGATATTGGTCAAATTAAAAAAGCTTACTCCAAATCATGGCTGAAAACGTTTTCATTAATCTAAAAGTTACTATAAATTAATTTTTTTAGAAGTGGAGCACAATTTATATTTGGAACAATGCACAGTACATATAGATGTAAAGGACAGAAGCTTATTGTTTGCTAATTGGATGTAGGATAACCTGCTTTTCAACCTCGACTTTTTTTCACTAGTCCCTGATCGTAGAACAGTGAATTTATTGAGCCTCAGTTTATATTGATTTTTAGAGGGAGGGGATATTTTCCAAATAAGTTATGGACTTTTGTTTGCTTTTTATCTCTTAAAATTCCTGAACACCTTTTTAAAGTGCTGAAAATGAGCGTATATACAACATTTTGGGTTCATGTACTAACATGTGAAATTTTGGTAAGAATGATATTTTAAGTAATTACCAATGTCTTAGAGCACATGAGAACACCTTTTTCTTTTAAACCAGAGTAGGTTTGGAATTGCAAAGTTCTTTTAGCAGTGAAATGCAAGTTGAGGGAGAAAATCATTAGGAACAGAAAAGTGTAGCACATTAGTACTAATAATGTTGGTATTTGTTAAGCGCTTACTATGTGCAGAGGACTGTTCTAAGCGCTGGGGTAGATACAGGGTCATCAGGTTGTCCCACATGAGGCTCACAGTCTTCATCCCCATTTGACAGATCAGGTAACTGAGGCACTGAGAAATGAAGAGACTTGCCCACAGTCAAACAGCTGACAAGTGGCAGAGCCGGAATTCGAACCCATGACCTCTGACTCCCAGGCCCGTGCTCTTTCCACTGAGCCACGCTGGATTATGTCCATAGTTCATACCGCCCCATTAAAAATCCCACTGGCTAGCATTCTGCATATCATGTTTTGTGACCTTGGGCCTCCTTACATGTCCCCAGTTAGACTGTAAGCCCGTCATTGGGCAGGGATTGTCTCTATCTGTTGCCAAATTGTATACTCCAAGTGCTTAGTCCAGTGCTCTGCACACAGTAAGCGCTCAATAAATACTACTGAATGAATGAATGTTCACACCTCCATCTAGTTGTCTGTGGAAGTGCAGTGCCCGAAGGGCTTTCCTGACTCAAAATTCTCTGGTACACAGTTCTTTTGCTGGATGAGCTGTAATCTACTTGGCCTTTTAGAAAAGATTTTGAACTCTCCTCAAATCAGCTGGCCATCTTTTGCCTCATCATTAATGCCTAACTTATGAAATTCACATTTAGATTTCTTTTGTGAATCTGCTTTGAAATGAATCTTATCTCAGTGTTAAAACAGTGGGGGGAAAATACTATCCATGACCTAGCCCAGAGTTCTAATAACTCCATAGCAGAAACAGTTGTAATGGCTTTGTGAATACAGTGTTTCATTAAACCAAATTATAGCGGCTAGCAAACAAGCAGCCAGACCCAAACATGAAATTGCGTAGAAATTAGAGAAGCAGCATGGCCTAGTGAATAGGGCATAGGCCTGGGAATCAGAATGACCCGAGTGCTACTTACCTGCTGTGTGACTTTGGGCAAGTCACTTAACTTCTCTGTGCATCACTTACTTCATCTGTAAAATACTGTGTGAGCCCCATGAGGGACATGGACTGTGTCCAACTTGGTTAGCTTTTATCTACCCCAGCACTGTACAGTGCCTGGCACATAGTAAGTGCTTAACAAATACCATTTAAAATAATCAAAAGGCTAATAATTCAACATTACCTATTGTGAAGGGTCTGTTTTAAAAGCATCCTTCAAGCTTTGATAAATTGAGCCACCTGATTCCATAGTATTAAATGCTAATAAATGAGTGCCATATTAATCCATCTTTCCTTTTTTGAGTAGGAAGTATACATTTTTCTCCTACATTCTCTTTGTGCACACTCAGCTTTTTCTTTTTATAACAATCTGAATTTTGGTTAGTTTGTAAGGGGCTAAGACTTTTTGGATATAGAAAATGTGGCTAACTGAAGGGAAACTAGTTTTTCTCGGAGTTTTCACAGCAGGGATACACTAGAGGACACAGTTTTTTGATTAACTCAAATTCCATTCTGAATTTGGGCCATTATTTTGTTTCTACTTTTTTTTTTAGAGCCAGGAGGTAGTAATTCTATTACCTTGGGTTATGGAGTAGAGTGATGGGTTTAAGAAGGTAAATGAGCAGATATTTATCTCTCTTGTGGCTTTTAGTTCTAGCATCTAAGTGAAAAAGATAGGTTAGAAAATACTCCCATGATACAACCTCCACATTTCTGAATAAAATGACACATACTTGGAGGAGCACATTTTTATTGGCCAAAAGATTAGAAGAGTTTTGTTTTTCATCAGTATCATGGAGAGAAGTGATTGTATTAAAATGGTTAAAATTTGGGTAAGCACTAAAATTAATCCAGGGAATGATTTGTGCACTCATTGGCCAAAACTCTAATGGCTCAGGTTCTAGACCCCATTTGACTTTGTCTTGTCTTATGCTGTCGAGTTTTTTCTGACCCATAGAGACGCCATGGACACATCTCTCCCAGAATGTCCCTCTCTCCACCTGTGGCCATTCTGGTAGTTTATCCATAGATTTTTCTTGGTGAAAACCCAGAAATGGTTTACCACTGCCTTCTTCCATGCAGTAAACTTGAATCTCCTCCCTTGACTCTCTCCCATCCTGCTGCTGCCCAGCAAAGCTGAGGTTTGACTTGTAGCAGATTGCCTTCCACTCGATAGCCACTGCCCAAGCTAGGAATGGAATGGGTATTCCCCTTCTAGACTCTCCTTCCCGCAGATTAGACTGATAGAGTATTGGAAACTCTCCAGGTGCGATCCTGAAAAGGGGCCACTTGAGTTTAGGGGGCTCAGTATGGTTATGGCTGAACAGTCTAGAACAGGTGATAGCTCAGCATGTAAGTTGCAACTTAAAGTGTTCCCCAAAAGTAATTTAAAGCCTACTTAAGAAAAACCTGGCTGTTAAGCATATGAAAGTTTCTGGGTTTTTTTTTTCCTAGTGTTTAAACACAGAGAGCTAAAATGCTATTTCAGGGTCTTGGGCATTTCAAGCAGTGTTAAGAAGTTACCAAAACCAAAAGTTAGTTTTATGCAGCTCCCTACCCCAGCTGTCCAAAGCCTACGTATGACATTCCCTGTCAAAATTCCATCCTGCTTGAGATAGTTGCAAAGTAAAGCCAAGCACTCTTTTATGAGTACATATCTCTGTTTTGGAAATTTCCTTCGATACTGAACAAAACCAGAGTTCTTCACTTGTGGATGTTCCCAGTTTTGCTCCCAGAACATGCTTGAGGCCTGCCACTAGAGCATGTGACCCAGGAGGAAGACCACATGCCTGAGAGTCAGAGGACCTGGGTTCTAATTCCGGCTCCTCCACTTGCCTGCTGTGTGATCTTGGGCAGTTCACATCTCTGAGCCTCAGTTTCCTCACCTGTAAAATGGGGGTTCTATACCTGTTCTCCCTCCTACTTAGACTGTGAGCCCTTGTGGGATAGGGACAGAGTCCAATTCGTGTCTACCCCAGAGCTGGGCACAGAGTAAGCGCTTAACAAATACTACTATTATTATTAGTAGTAGTAAATAATAAGAAATACTGCCTCCATTTCTTGGTTCCATCTCTGGTTTGAAGTGTGTGATTGTTAATGGTGAGTTAGTCACCATTTTTTTTTTACATATACAAATTCTGAGAAGTGGATTTTTTAAATCTTTTAAAATCTTTGGAGTTGAAATGGAAAAGTTGGGTAAAATAATTAAAAATTCACCTAAGAAAAAATGTACTTTCACCTTGAGTTGGACAATTAAAATATTTTTATGTGAGCCATATTTCTCCAGTTTCTCTGCCATTGACAGATTTGAGAGTGTTGTGTATCTGGACTTTCCCCATTCATAGTCAATTGTTGACTATCACGTTTTTCACATATTTAAGTTCTATCTGATTTTCAGTCATGTGAACAGAGTAGTTATTTGACATAAATCAGTCAGTTGTATTTATGGAGTGCTTACTGTGTGCTGAGCACTGTATTAAGCGCTTGGGAGAGTACAATATAATGATAGACACATTCCCTGACTAGTGTGGGTGTGTGAAACTGAGACCTTACTCTAGTAAAATAAAAGGATAGGCTGCTTCATCTTACTTGAGTCAGAGTTTATTTTAGCCATGCTTTCTTGAGGAAAAGAAAAGAATACTAGGGGAAACCTTATCTTAATCTACCCTAGAAGGATTTGAATTGACAAGGAACTCAAGTGAAGAGGTTAGAGCCCAAGATTAGGAATATGCCAGGAGGGTCTCAGGTGTCAAAGCAGGTTTTGGTTGGGGGGGGCCTGGGAAGAAAGTCCTAGGTTCCCCCCTGAAGAAAGCCCTAGGTTCCACCCTCAAGAAATGGGTAATGGGTGGTCCGGGGAAGAGAATGAAGTGGGAGAATGAGGAAAGAATAGAGAGTCTTGGTGATTATGGGCCACAAAAAATAGTGAAGTGTCAAGGATCAGTAGGAGATGAAGGCAGAAATATGCAAGATAACATGTGAATTGTGTTGTAGGTTATTCTGGTGGGTTTGTCTTTCTATCAGTCAACTAATTGAGCTGGAAAGGGGGCAGTTTGGGAGAAGATGGAATCCTTTGCTTTCTTGGTTGGGAACATTCAGTTTGAAATTGTCCTAAAAACTGAAGAGAGGTTACCACAAGAAAGAAGCTTAAATTGTCTTTGTAAAGATGGTACCTGAAGTCACGAGTGGATTGCTTCCATGAGGGAGAAGAGATGGTTGAACAGCTAAGCCTTGAAAGATGCTCATTGGAAAGGGGTCAATGTGTTGGTACAAAGGCAAGGTGAGAGAGGATCTGGCCACAGAAGCAAAGGACCAAAGAGCATGCCACTCTTGGGACAGAGACATTTGGGACAGAGATGTCTTGGAGAATAATGCGTAAAGGAAATCTTTGAGTTTAATCTGAGGGAATTGGCCAGACACTTGTAGTGGATTGGAGATAGTCAAGGAGCATTGGCCAGAAGCGAGGGTTTGAAGACAGCAGAAGCGAGTTTGAGGAATTTGAGAAATGTAATAAATGACAGAGTAGGACAGCTAAGACTTGCAAGGGCTTGAAAGAAGAAGTCTGCACAGGGCTCTTAAAAAAAAAAAAATACCATGGCTAGGCCACTTGCATCATTCTTATTTTGGTGTCTTATTTTGGCTTAGGCATCATTACTATGTGCTGGAGGAAGCTAACAGGGCAAGTGACACTGCTTTTGCAGAACATTTGGAACCTGAGGTTGATAAAGTGGTGGGTTTGGACAGGCCCAGAGTCTCGTACTGAGAAGAGGAATTCCCAACCTCACAGCTGTCAAAAGCATGGACTTATTTTGACCTGAATTACACCCCTTGCCAATATTCCTCCAAGTTCTTAACACTCATTAGCCACCCAGTAAAGACGAGTGACTCCTGGGAAGTGGAGAAAAAGAGAGAGATGAGGAAGACAGAATTGAAGATCAAATGGACAGCTCTTGGTCACAGAGAGGTGGGGAGAGATGAGGAATACAGGATTGATATGAGAGAATGAGTAGGCAGATATAAGGATCAATGAGTGCCCTTGGGAATTCTTCAGCATTCAAGTGTATGGAAGAAGGGAAAAAGGTTTTTTTGTTTGTTTTTTTTAAAAGGATATTGAAGGTGCTAAAAATGAATGCTGACTACTGGCGGAGTACTAAGGATGGAAGGAGAGGCAAGGGCCTTGGAAATTACGTACTTTGCAAAAAATGACATTTTTCTCAGCTCCCTTCGCTGAACGACTTGATTTCTGTCTTCACCTCTGGAATGCCAGTTTTTCATCAACAATAGACTTCAAATTTTTGTTTAGAACTTTGGGAAATATTGTTTCTTTACATTTTCTCACCACTCTGTGAAATTGAAATGAAGTAGAAGTTGATAAATAGATTGTGGAAAATTAGGAGCCTTAGTCCCAAGGTGAGGCTGTTTATTCCTTTGATACTTTACGACGTTTTATCTTCTTTTTTCCTCCCTGTTTCTTTACTTTCTCCTAGGACCACAAGGGCCTGCGCACCTTCTTTCCTCTTCTGTTTAGCAATTCCTTTTTAGAGACATGACTTTTTTTCCCTCCACATTGACAATTCCATTTACTTCAGAAGAGGTATTCCTTACTGGATACGATGGAAAGGGAATGGCCTCCTGACATGATGCAGGTTTACTGAATCCTGTTGTTTGTAATTAAGTGAAGCCTAACTTGGAATATTTTACTTGGAGGAAACTTGAAGGGTATTCCAGGGGCAAACATTAGACCCATGAGAAAATGTGCTTCACAACTCATTCCTGTGATTTTTTTTTTTTTTCCTCCTCAGAGCCCAGATAAATTAGACCTGTAATTAGGGATCTGAACAGAATGCCATTTTGAGGTGATTAGTAAAGGTGGTTATTATTTTTGAGAAGAGAACAAATGGAAAGAACAGTAAAAAAGAGGAAGAGTTTGGAGAAATAAAAAGCTGGATCAAATTAGAAACTGGCTGGGATGAAGAGATTAGCAAAAATAAAAGGCAAGTGAAAAGAACAAACAGAGATGAAGAAGATGATAGAAAGGCAGCAGAGGAGAAAGAACACTGGACTGAGTCAGGAACCCTGGTTTCAAAGTGTGTCTTCTACCAATGACTAACTGTGTGTCTTGGCCAAGCCATCAAGTTTTTGTTTTTATGCCTAATATCTTCCTCTCATTAAACTGGGTGACATACCCAGTGCTGTCATTAACTGACAGAGATGTTTTGAAGATTAATAAAATGTCAGGCATGCCAAACCTCTCGTTGGAAGGTGCTAATTAAATTCCAAGTAATGCTATCACAATACAGTTGAAAATGGACAGTAGTAACTTATGAGAACAGGCATTACCATGTTACTTGGATGGTTAAAAGATTGTGCACTGAAAAGGGCACCACCCCCATCTTCATTTAACAATCATAGCGGAAATGGGACTTTTATTTTTTTGGACAGGAGTTCATAAAACATAAATTTTTGGAATTGCCCTGGAAAAATTATTCATCTGTATTTCTTCATCACATTTGAAACGTGCTGCCTCATGTTGGATGCTAAATCCAGAGTAAATTTGTGAGGCTAAATAGGAAATTTGGCCCGAATCTTTGAGTAGTCTCTAGAGAAGTAATTAAAAAAAATCTTTATCAACTTTTGGGGCCTATTGAGGTATTCCTTGATTAATTTAGCCACTTATTACTTCTTTGCTAAGTACAACTCTTCTACTTCCTAAATTTATTCAGCAACTATAAATGATCACTTTGGGAGGGACACTAATTCTTCAGACCATTAGTGGGTTGCTTAATGCTTTATTCCATACATTGTGTATCTAGTGTCTCAATGCCCTAAACAAACGTCTGGAGATTCAAAACAGTTACTACTGGTAAGCTCTTAAAAAGTACCATTGTGGTTGTCATTAATTATTATTTTTATGGCATTTTAGTGCTCGGCACATAGTAAGTGGTTAACAAATACCATCGTCATTATTATAGTTGTTATTACTCTCCTCTTCCAAAGTGTCATTTTGGCTGGAGAAATTTTGGGCACTGGGGAGTTAGTTAAGGAAACAGTGTGCTTCCAGGTGGTGCTTTAAATAAGTGTCACTGGCTCACCTGGTTTTGGGGCATGAAGATTCAAGCCTGAGCTGGCTTGGATCAGATTGCCCCAGGAAGTCTTTTCTAAAGAGTTATTGGGCTCAGCTTCCACTTGGGTGTGTCTCTGGTCGCATTCAGCAACTTCTTTCCAGACCTTGTAGGGAAAGCGTGTACAGGTTTGTTCTTCTCCTTGGCTAATTTGGAACTGAGTCCGTATGCTTCAAGCTCTATAGGGAGGCTAAAAATGGAAGGGACGGCTTGTTTCTGAAAACTGAAATACAGATTAATGAGAGAGAGAGAATTTAAGTGTACATTGTGGAATAAAAATTACCAGATGACTGCTAGAGTGAAAAAGTTTCCTTGTTCTTGGTTGTATATTCTTTTAGCATAGTATTTCACAAACAGGTTCAGGAATCTGTGGACCACTTCAGAGAGGGTTTTGAGGGGATCATTGAAAAGAACCTCAATAATTCTTCCGGTCCAGGGAAATGAACACTGGAATGCTGACATGTTTTTGGCATTTGTTTACAAAATCTCCACTCTCCGTAATTTACCTCTTTTAACAGTCAAATTATTCTTCCTTAGGTCAAGTGCAACACTTTCTTGCTGCAGTTTAAACTCATTTGCTCTAGTTTAGGCATTCGTAGGAAAGAACAAACGGTCTGGGTTCTCTTGGGAAATTGCAGGTTGAAAGAGCTTGGGAACTGGTTTGGAGCATTGTTTCTCAAATGAGGTATTATAGAGACCAGTTGATTCCATCTGACTGTCCCCATTCTGCTGTAACATCAGGGCCATTGGGTCTGAACTGTTCATTCATTCCATAGTATTTATTGAGCGCTTACTATGTGCAGAGCATTGTACTAAGTGCTTGGAATGTACAGTTCGGCAACAGATAGAGACAATCCCTGCCCATTGACGGGCGTACAGTCTAATCGGGGGAGGGGGAGACAGACGGACAAAAACAAGGCAGCTTAATCACAGTAAATAGAATCAAGGGGATGTACACCTCATTAACAAAATAGGGTAATAAAAATATATACAAATGAGCACAGTGCTGTGAGAGGGTTTCCTTTTTTGTTTGCTTTAGTGAGGAGCAAAATTTGCAGTCTTACAGTTTGAAAACCCACTAGTCCCCCAAAGCTATTTTTAGGTGAGTTAAACTTAGGAAACTAGGGAAACTTAAAAATTGTGATATTTATTAGCACTGGCCTTTGATTGTCAGCGATAGAGCTTTAGTATGTAGGAGATATTTCATTTCCCAACTTCAGTTTGTGAATGTAGAAGTTCAGCTTAATTTTCCTATTCATGATTCATGAAACAGTTGGGGTGTAATTCCTTGGATCCCATTCCCCTGTGAATTAGTGGTCAGCATTGCTTAATGTCCTAAACTCTGTAATCTGTTAATTGCCAAAAATAATTTTTTGGGGTGGTGTCTCTTGCCTAACTTTTTATATAATTGTAACTATTGGTGTAGTGTTGTGTAACTTCACCTTTGCATAAATAATCCTTAGCTTGACTCAGAATTACAATTTGAAAAATTTGTAGCATATTTTGTATGATAGCATCCACAGTAACATTATTTTATAGCTCATTGTGGGCAGGGAACATGTCGGACCAACTCTGTTATATTATTACATCGTACTCTCCCAAATGCTTAGTACAGTGGTTGGCATACAATAAGTGCTCAATAAATACAGTTGATTATATAGATATCCTTTATTTTCTTTCTTCTCCTGGAATTGGAATATATTTTCTTGGTATTAAAGGTCTTCAGTCATGCTGAAAGTTGGCTAGCTTTGCTAGCTGTATTCTCTGGGTACGATATATCCTGTAAGACTGCTAATCCAAGATGACCAAAATATTACAGAATGAAAGTTTAGAATCTTGTGGTTATTTTTTTATGTACCCACCTGTTATTTTCTTTCCCTCGGAAAGAGTAGGTAGACTACATTCTGAGTAGCCCAGTAGGTTCTCAGCTTCTGGAAAAAGGAAATTCTCTTCCTGAGTTTTACAGCTTCCCCAGGCTCATTTACAGTTTCCTCATCACTTACCTCATGCTAGTCACTCCTATGATGGTACATATGTTTAAATTTGGGCTTTCTATCCCTTTGGCCTTCCTAATCCATGCTGTTCCTATTGGGCAAGATTTTTATATTCACCAGTCCCTTACATACACCTCTCTCTCTGTCGCTTCTCTGTGCCTATGTTTCTGCATCAGTCACTGGATTTTGATGAGCACTCATTCACTGTGTACTGTTTGGGCGACTGTAAAATGGGGATAAAATATTGGTTCTCTCTCCACCTTAGATTGTGGGAGAGGGACTGTTGGACCTGCTAGACCTGTATCTGACCCATTAATTAGTACAGTGCTTAGTGCACAGTAAGCACTTAAATACGGCAATAATAGCATTTAAAAGCTGACAGGACTGTATTTCATTGCTTTTTCTTCTCTCCATCAAGTCTCAAGAGGGCTATTTATATTAAGCTGCTCACTGGCCATCAAGTATTCCAGTTCCTCTGTTTCATTTTTCAGGCTTCTAGCATGAGGATAGAAGCATTTGCATATTTTGAATTTGTTTTGCTTGGTTTGTATTTGTGTAATCTGCTCTCACTTCCTCCTATGGCCTACTGGATTTCCTTTAAGGTTCCAGAGTACTCCCTTGACCTCAAACCACCTTCTTGCTGTAGGTTGTCAGTCCAGGCCTCCTTCACTCACCTGACTTCCTCCAGTTTACCACTTTATAAATTGCAAGAGTGATAGAGTAGTTCTTAACTTCAGCGGCCTCGTGTACAAGAAGGATAGGCAAGATTCTTCTTAACCTCTACTTTGCTCTGAATCCAACAGTTTTAGAAAAGTTACGTAGAGGAGCTGGACTTTGGTCTCCTCCCTAACAAATCAAATTTGGCCTCAGTAACCTACCTTCGTGCTCTTCTTCTCTGTGTCGTAGTATCAACATGTTCCATAACAGCCAAATGTTCTGCTGTCCCCACCCAGGCAAAAATCACCATGAGGTCCTTTCTGATGTCACAATCCCAGCTGATAGATCTTCCAATACCACCACTGGCTTCGGATGGCACTCTTCCCTTCACTGGAGTAGGGTTTTTGGTGCAAGAGAGGATCCGTCCGGCTGAAACTTTGCTTTCCTTCCTTTCAGCCGATTGCCCTCGTTCAGGGGGCTTTCTTTGGCCGTGGTAACTCGAGGGTTGCCTCAGAGGATGGCACGGGGCTACAGTGCCCCGAAAAAGCCTGTAATGAATTCTCTCTCTTCTGACCCTTATTGTTGGCTGCATTTGTTAAATATTGACTTGTTAGAACACTGATGCTTTTTAAATTGTTTGAATTGGGGTTTTTTTAAATGGTATTTCTTAGGTGCTTACTATGTGCCAGGCACTATATTAAGGGCTGGGATAGATTCAATCTAATCAGGTGGGACAAGGTCCAGGTCCCATATGGGGGTCGCAGTCGTAATCCTCATTTTAAGGAGGCACAGAAAAGTTAAGTGACTTTCCCAAAATGTCACAGCAGACAAAAGTAAAATTTTTAATGCTGGCTTCTCTTGAAATTTTGCTGGTCTGTTGTGTTCTTTTCCAGGGAAAATATCTTCATGGCTATATTTATAACTTGACAGAAAATTCAAATCCTACATTTTGAAGCATTTCAGGGGGCCTGTCCTAAAAGATTTCAACTTTAGTTTGAAAATAAAAATAATTCTAGTTATGACTATCATTATGACTAATTACAATTTTTTTTGTCTTTCAGGGTAATGAAGCAAGCTACCCCTTGGAAATGTGCTCACACTGTAAGTCCTTAAATATTTCTTAGACTAGAGAATATATAATATTTTGCTAATCTAAAACCTGTTGGAAGTATTTAAGAAGCCTTGAGATATCATTACAGAAAACCTCAAAATAAGTATAAGGAGATTGTTTGTGCTTCAGGGATGAGTAACTATTTTGGCTAGTTTTCATCTTGAGTAAACAAAACCTGGTGTCCAGTAAAGAGGTCGGGGGAAGTGTTGAATGGAAGAAGCTATTGCATGGGGCCACACAAGCCTATCTCTGGCTCCCAACCTGCAGAGAAACTTGCAGAGATTCTACTTCTATGAATCAGTTGACGATCTGGGTCCAGTTTTGGAGCGATATTTTCCCCACCTCTGCTTTAATGGTATTGCTGCCATAATTTTAAGATGCCAGAAAACATTATAAATGTTATAAATAGACTTGCATTTTCAGTTTGAGTGCTTTTCTTCTGTGCCTGGTGTGTAAATATAGTATGTAAAAGACCAAATGCAAAAATAAAATAAGCAAATCTTCTTTGAATATTTTTGGGTCAAGGAATGCAGGTAATAAAATGCTGGGATGGGATTTTTTTTAACCGCTCTTTTTTTTCTGTGGTGTTTATAAACGTGTAGGTCAAAGAATGACAACTTGTTCCTAGATGTCTGAAATCCTGCAAGCCTACTTTATCAATCTGCAACGAGCAGGAGGACTAGCCTCTTTACATCATTATTATTATTATTATTATTATTTTTATTATTATGATTAAGTGCCATCGAGTCGTTTCCGATTCATAGCAAATCCATGGTTATATACTTTCTCCAGAACGTCCTGTCCTCTGCCATGATCCGCAGCCTTTTTAATGGTTCTTCCATTATTGTCGTTATGGTCTCTATCCACCTACCTGCTGCTCTGCCTTTTCCATGTTTTCCCTGGACTTTTCCTAGCATTAGTGTCTTTTCCAGAGAATTAGTCCTCCTGATTGTGTCCAAAATATGCTAATCTAAGTTGTCATTTGGCCTTCCCAAGTCCACTTTGGTTTAATTTGCTCTAAAATCCATTTGTTTTTCGGGCAGTCCGTGCTATTCACAAAAGCCTTCGCCAACCACGTTTCAAGAGAATCGATGTTCTTTCTATCCTGTTTTTTCACTGTCCAGCTTTCAAATCCATACATCAGCACATTTCAGGACTTTTTCCAAGCTCTTCATAGCTAGTCTTCCTAACATTAATCTTCGGTGTATTTCTTGTCCAGGAGAGAGAAACTGTCAACTATTTCGATCTTCTCTCCATCCACTACAAATGTGTTAAAACTTCCATTTGTCGTGATCTTTGTTTCCTTGACATTCAAATGCAGGCCCATCTTTTTGCTCTGATCCTTAACTTTTAATAAGAAGCCCTCTTAACATATTGGCCTTTAAAACTTAACTTGGAGCTTATAAGAATGCAACCGTGGCTGCCTTTGAATTTGGGGCTATCTAGGTTAACTTTTCAAATACATTTTAGTTCCCTTGTTAATATGTCGGTTGGAATGGTGGTAGAAAATCAAAGAAAGCAATTTAATAATTGTGTTTGTGAATTATTTTGGCATATGGGAGTGCCTCCCGTATTCTTTGAATAAGAAATGTTAATTGGCACATCTGAAAGCCGTGTAAAGGATTAAACCAGCTGTGTGTAAGCGTATACAAGACAAGTGGTCAGATATTCTCAAGGGCAGTGACTTTTGGGAATTTGATCTCAAAGATCGAAATAGATGTTATCGTAGTAGCTTACCAGACACATTATATTTCCGAATAGGATGAGATGATAGAGGCGAGAATCACGGTGAAAGGTTTCATTGAAATCTAGTCTTTCCTAATAAGAAGCTGAATATGTAAGTCGAGATACGTGATACTTTAAACAAACCTTTGGTTTTTAAATAGCAGCAACATTCTAACCCCTTTGATTTTGATCTTGAAAGGAATATTAAAGAAGAGAAGTAGCATGGCCTAGTGGAAACATCCCAGGGCTGGGAGGTCACTCCTAAAGCTGCTTTCCATCACTGGTAAACATAGCAGATAGGATCGTAGATAAATGGTAGAGAAGGGAAAGGGGGTATAATAAATACAAAAGAAGCAGCAGCACTGCCTAGCGGACAGAGCACGGGCCTGGGAGTCAGCAAGACCTGGGTTCGAATCCCGGCTCTGCCACTTGTCTGCTGTGTGACCTTGGGTAAGTCACTTAACCTTTCTGGGCCTCAGTTACCTGTTCTGTAAAATGGGGATTAAGACTGTGAGCCCCTTGTGGGACAAGGATTGTAACCAACTTGATTAGTTTGTATGTTCCTCAGCAGTGAGTAAATGCTTAGCAAATACCATAAAAAAAGCCACACATAAAAAAATAGAAATGTAAATCTTATCTGTTTAAGGAAGGAGGAGAGTTCCCACCAGTGGAGAGGTGTCGAAACATTAAGGAGTATGGGCAAAGCAAATCTATACAGTTCTGCCAGAATATATGTTTTTATTATGTGTCTTGGCACAATTAGGGAATGTTCTTCTCGCAATATGAGCTGCCTGGATTCAAGGCTACATTGGCCTTGTGCGTGGCATTATTTTCCTTAATACGAAGTTCTGCAAGAATGCAGTTTCCCACAACAGGAAAATTCAGAGCATTTGAAAAAGTATTAAAAGGCAGGTTAGCATGAAAAGAAATATTTGCAAAAAGGTTAGCCAACACAGAAAAAATTAAAAACTGAAAACTGAGTCACGAATACAGCAAGCCAGAAGAGGAAGAAAAATATAAATGGGTAGAAGAGAAGAAAAATCAGTTGTGTGTCCCATGTTAAATATTTCCATTAAACACCTGTAATAGAGCATACTAGAAACACAGGCCCAGAGACATACCCAAATAAACATACATGCAGTATTTACTCACCATCCTAGGCCTCGGTCCCAATCAGCCAGGAAAGGAGGCAGGATCCAAATGGGATGATGCTTTGTGGTGAGTACCTCCCTTGTAATCCCCTTCTTTGCCCTTTAATGGGGACCGTATGATTTGGGAAAAGAGAAACTGAGGAGAAATAGAGCAACGTTCCAGTTGGACCCCACTCCAGCAGCTTTCCAGGAGGGAAGTCCATGGTTCAGCTACGGTTGTTCTTGATCACATGGTGTATAATATAGTCTATTATATATATCCCAGTTAGCACCCTTAACTGGTTCCATGACAATAAGGAGTAATGCAAAAAATCAGCAAATGAAATAATGTCGGAAAGTATATTAATGCCTTCCAAAGATCCAAAAAAACTGAGCAAATAATACAAATATATAAAAACTAGTAATAAAACAGTATAGTTACACTACCAAATAGCAGTAAATATGTACCAATAATGAAAGATTCTGAGTTAACTTTTTTGTGCATATGTAAATAACAACACTTGATATTCAATAGGTTATCTTTCACATCCTTCTTCGCAAAAGGACACCTTTTGCTAACAGACCTGTCATTATCTGTGTCAAATGGATGTCATCATCTAATGCGAAGTTGAAATGGGCTTTAATCTGTCTATCAGGTAGATCAAAGGGGGAAAGGGATTTGTTAGCTTTGCCGAGTTCCCCTTAAGTTCCCCTGTAAGTTATCATTTACAGAGTGCTGTAAGTGATAACAGCACTATCGTGAAAGTGGGGTGGGAAGCATTATAAGGGTCAATGCTGTAATTCTCTGAGGGAGGGTTGATTTTCCTGACCCCTAATGCACCTATCTAGCTGGTGGATTCCACTCCAGTTTGCCCCAAAAGATGGAGAAGTGAAAGAAGTTAGTTTTCTCAAAAGTAGGTTTTTCAAGGATGGTCTCCATACAAATAAAATTTTAAAAAGACAGCAAAAGCCTTGTATTGTCAGTGCTAGTTTCCTGTGTTGGTTCAGCTAGTACCATCCTCTAGAGAGGTTTCACTTGGACTCTGATTGCCCAGCTCCTCATCCACCCTCCCACATATGTTCCCTGCTAATTCACCTGGGCAACTATAAGGAGTTCAAATGGCTCTGAGAAATACCTAATGTTAGTTGTAATAGTTGTTTCACTGCCTTGTGATGTGCACATTAATAATAATAATCATAGTGGTATTTGTTATTTGTATTTGTTAAGCATTTACTACGTTCCAGGCACTAAGTACTGGGGTGGATACAAGCAAATCAGGTTGGACACGGTCCCTGTCCCAAGTGGGGCTCACAGTCTCACTCCCCATTTTACAGATGCAGTAACTGAGGCCCAGAGAAGTTAAGTGATTTGCCCAAAGCCCCACAGCAGACAAGTGGCAGAGCTGGGATTAGAACCCATGAACTTTGGACTCCCAGTCTGTGGTCTAAGCACTACTCCGTGCTGCTTCGACATTCTTTCAGGAGAGCCAAGGTGTAACTGCCCTAATGCAGGTTTTCCTCGACTCTTCAAGAATGTAACCCTGTGATGGAGGAGAGCTGACTTCATTTTAAAGTGGCTAATCGTTAGCCATACGCATGACTCACAGTACTCGTAGTTATCAAACAGCGGGGTAGGTTCTGACATGGGACATCTTTCTCACTCAAATTCTAGGGTCTTCGGAGCTCCTATGGTGACCGGGCTTCCTAATCCCCACTATTGTTCCCATCCATGGGGGCAGCTTGATGCCTACTATGTTGCCTATTCCCACAATACAAGGTGCCTCTAAGATGAAAGTAAAATAAAAGGCAAATCTGGGAGAGCTTCAAGAATCCACGACGTCTTTCCCACTGCCCCAACCGTCTGTGGTTATGGCTCAGGCAGGAGACTGTTGAGGACTGCTTTATAAGTATCATGTAGAGTGGAAGTACTGATGTTGTATTCCTGTACTGACACCCTGTGCTTGGAGTATGTTGTCTAATAACAGCGTCCGATCAGCCACACCCCTACCCACTGATCCAATCTCCGCATCATATTTGAAGCTGAAGAGCAGATCTATATTTGTATATCTCGATGTAGTCATAGTAGGTCTATCAAATTTTGCCTCAGACTTTGTTGCAAAATAGCTTGAAGTTAGGGGAGGAGGGGCTATTCATTTATTGAAGTTTCTGAAGCCCAAATAAAATTTTTATCTTGTAGATTTATTACTTTCCCTTTAAGAAATATTAGAATCGTACCTCCATTTTCAGCCTCCACATGCAGCCTGCTCAGTTCTTCTTTTTGTTCATTTGTGACTCATGTGGTAAAAAGAAAAAAAAACTATAGATGGAAAGATTAAAAATGTGTTGCATCACTTAGGGTCAGTTCAAGAATGTCAAGAAGAGTTACCTTCATAAACATTTTCTTGATCAAATGATCACATTTTAGTTTCCCTTTAGGGTTTTGCCCATACTTTAAATATTTTCAGCTCTCCTTTTTCTCAGAAATCTGGCTGCAGATGTGTAAGGCCTCTTACATTGAAGTCTGTTAAAATATACAACGAGAGAAAAGTACAACTTGCATTTAAATTTTAATATCCAGATTGGATATTTTTGTAGAAATGTTATTCTCAAACGTCTGTTCAGTAGTAGTACATTCCCAACACGCGTCGAAAGAGACATCTTCTAAGTTTCCAGCACATCGAATTCTTAAATACTTTCCAGGCTAATGAAGCATCGGAAAATGTTTTGTTTTGGCACTGAAGTCATCTCAAGTGCACGGTAGGTTTTGTAAATAGAAAAAAAGCTGATTTTCTAGGTGATTTCGCCAGAGGGGAGAATGATGCCTTTTAAAATCCATCCTTACACATCTCTGTTGATAATGTTCTCTCCTCGGTAGTCATAGGAAATATTGATTATAGCGTGAGAGGTGATGTTACGTTATAAACAAGGATGCTTCGATTTCGTGAGGGGGGTTTTATCGATTTTTAATTTTTCTGTTCGGAGGAGATTTTTCTTTTAGCCCTTTTAGCAGGAAGTCTTTTAGCACTACTCCCTCTGGTGGTTGTACTGTTTCAGCCTAGCTCTTACTTGACTCATTGGAAATTCTCTTTCCAGGAGATGGAAGACTCCAAAATGTTCTAATTATGGTTCCAATTAGCCCCCTACCAGATTGCTACCCGTATATTCTTAAAAGTAAAATGTGTGCTACGTAGACTCTGCCTGCACAACAGCAAACGGACATTTTGGGAACAGATGACTAGTTACGGGTGATAGGAACATACCATGGGAATTTGTTTGACCTTTTGAACCTTCTGTCAGAACCGCTCTTTCAAATTGTTAGCCTCTGCCATTTGGATATGGGTTTTCCAGAATAAAACCTCCAGATTGCCTCTCGGTGAGTCACTCCTGTTTATGTCTGTGCTTTTAACACCTTATTTATGGAAAGAGAAAAGCCACTTTTGGCCGAACAGCGGAGTACTTTACAACTTGGAAATGTTTGCTTCTGTCTTTTAGCTAGGCTTATGAAAGATGAGTCTCCAAGAAACTGAATCGATTTTTTTCTTATACTGATTTATAAATGTTCTCATTCTTTGATTCTTCTTTAGTGTGTTCCCTCCCACCGTTTCTAATAATTTCCCAAATGAGAAAAGAAAAAAACTAAAATATAAGAAGCTTAGCCAAATGTTTTTAAGGTGACGTATAAAATCCTTTGTCAGTTTCCAACTACAGAGATGCTGTTTCGCCCTCTTTTTGATATGAGGATGTTGCGTGCCCATTCTCGTTAACCTGTTTGTTGGACTGTAAAAATATCTGATTTTGTAATGCGGGAGTTAGGTTTTTGCAAAACCCGTGAAAGAAACTCTTGCGGCAGTATTCTTTCCGACGTCATGTGCAAAAGACGTTTCTTCTGACTGTGGCACGGTGTATCCGAACAGGCTTTCAGTATTGGATTAACCTTCCCTAACAAAGTTCTAGCCGAAGCGTGTTGTGAAGACGTGCGGTGGCTGAAGTGAATGTATCTGAAGCATATGAGGAAGAGGACTTACATGAGGTCTCCTGTCACTTTCTCATAGAATATGTCTGTGCTAGAAAAGGACAGGATCTCTGAGCTGTGGGAGAGAGTTTGATACCTTCAAAAACCCAATAGGAGGCCATGAGGCAGTTACTTCTGTTGGGCTTCATCGAATTGAAGAAAAGCTGCCCTTTCAGATTTTAATCCAAATTTCACTCCTCCTGACACATTGATCACCGAAAGAATAAGACAATTCAAAGAAAAACGCAGGCTGAAGGAGACTAAGATCAGTCACTTGATGTTCTGGAAAATGAAAACTGGGTGATAGCGTTTGGGTGTGAAGGTTGAATTTGACATGGACCATCGTGATGCCATAATGTGGTGTCCAGAAAATATTTGTTAGAGATACTTTTCTCATAATTAGAAGCAATTTATGATCTGATGCAAAGAAGCTTCAATATCTTGGAGTTATGGAACATTAATTTATAACTGACGGTACTGCAGGTCTACAGAATGTGTAAAATGCTGTTGTTTGGGATTCTGTGATTAAGTTTGGTAGCCTTCGATGTCCCTGTTCATGAATCAATTGTATTTATTGAGCGCTTACTGTGTTCAGAACACTGTACTAAGCTCTTGGGAGGGTACAGTACAACAGAGTTGGTAAACACATTCCCTGCCCACAATGAGCTCTCAGTCTAGAGGGGAAATTTCAAGAGTCTTTGGAGCTTCTGCTTTCAAGTGACTTGAACTGCAACTTGATATTCTAATACAAAAAATCATTTTTGAAACACTGACTTCATTATTATAACATTTTGTGGCAGGATAATTAGTCACTGGGACCTTTACTCTATAAGTTGGTGCTACAGAATCACCTTGGATTCCTTCTTTAGAAACAATCAAGCTTAATCAGTTATTTGTCTTTCACCATTTCTTTAGCTGTTACATGCTGTCCTAGAGGTATATAGCAGAAATAGCTACAAAGAATTCATCCGGCCTTTTTGTTTCATAGCAGTGGGTTTGGACAGGTTCTAACAAAAAGGTTTATATTTACATCATCTGCTTTTTTGAGACCATCTGACATCTCAATCTGGAGGATCATGTTAGAGCCCTTTTGGAGACTCATAAATATCCCTGTCAAAGAAATTTGTTAAACCGTCTCAGAGTCTCCTGTACCAGAGTAATAATTCAGTCTTGGGGGGGGGGGGGGCGGTTTGGGTTTCCTATTTTGGGATTTGTTCAGTGACTCCATGTTTGCCTATGGTTGAAAAATTGGTTTCTTTTTAGAGTGTTTCTGGCCATTAGGTTCTGGTTAACCATAGATTGAGCTATATTGTTCTCCTTGATATATGGGTCATCCACCAACTCAAGTAACTTCATGCAATGGATGATGTACGTCGTCATCTAGAAGTAGTAATCTCTCAATACCACAGATTTTGGGAGTCATGTGTGTACATGGCAAACTGACAAAAACTCACAGACCCCCAAGCTTTAAAAGATGTTTCATTTCTAGAACAATGAGAAGGACTGGTAAACTTTTATAGGCTGACCCAAAAAACAAAAAACTGAACAGCTGTTATAACGAGAGTTCTACTAAAGTGAATCATCAGCATCCTAATACAACTGTACAGTTCCTAACGGCATATTGAGATTGGGTTAACTTTTGTGAGAAATGTTTTTCTTAGCATTTAAGGAACTGAGAAAATGAGTTGTGGGTCTGGCTAAGATTTTAGCCTCTAGCCTAACCCTCGCTGTTTTTTCTTTATTCCATTTTATCTAGTTGTTCTTCCTCTACCCCCACCTCAGTTAAAATAGAGAGTCAACATTCTTTTCAGAGCTATTTTTAATCTACTAAGTGAATGGATCCTTTGAGGTAACCCTATGCGTATTTTCCCCCCTTCAATAGAGAAAGCATATTCAGCGTATGCTAAAGGAATATAATTCAACTTTGTTGCCATCAAATCTGAAAGGATTATACACGTTCTCTCCATCCCTGATCTGCTGAAATGTTAGCGCTGTCTGGTACCGACAGGGCTCTGCCTACTCCAAACTGATAGTAGTGACTGTGATGTTGAAGCACGTACTATGCGTCAAGCACTGTACTGAGCGATGGGTAGATAGAAGATAATCAGGTCCCACATGAGGCTCACGGTCTACGTAGTAGGGAGAAAAGGTATTCCCCATTTTGCAGATGAGGGAACAGAGGCACAGAGAAATTAGGGGCTTGCCCAAGGTCACACACCGGTACGTGGCGGAGCCGGGATTAGGTCCTCTGACCCCCAGGCCCATGCGCTTTCCATGAGGCCAGGCTGCCTCTCCAGCACTCCCAAAAGGTGCTTTAAGTGTGATGAAGGTTATATAAGAGCTTATTCTATTCTTGGGTTAGTATGAATGTTATTTTAACTCCTTCCACATCTTCAAACACATTTTGAATGTTAGGCACCCACCTCCTACTTCCTCGCCTAAAAGTTTATAAATAATATGTCATCTTGACACTTATGTCCCTTGGTTGCAGAGTTGTCCTTTTTTCAGATGTGCCATCAGGCAAGATGTAATCAGTGCTCTCGTTATTTAATAGAACGACAAAACTCAAGAGGGGAAGACCAGGTTTAGCTGTGTCCCAAAAGAATGCAGGCACACTTTTATATGGCAAAAAGTGGCAAATATCCCAGTACTCTGTTAGAAGAATATCTGCAAAAAGTCAGTATCTCTGACTCAAGATGAGTCAAGTGGGTGAGGCTTAGTTTTCCCCTTCCATTTGTTATAAACAAGTGTGATCCTAAGCAGTATGGAAACCTTAGAGGAAAGTTGTTGCCACAGAGGTGATTATCCACTCTCCGAGTGTTTATCCTGTTTCATTGCTAAGTGCAGATGTGCTGAGTGTATGTTGAGGCATTTGTTCCAGCAGGAACATTATTTCCGTGGTTGTTTTCAATGTAGAGAACTGGGTCTAATAGCAAAGTCTGCTGTGGCAAATATCTACCAAGAGTTGAGATTTTGCAATTTGCACTATGTCCATTTCACTCCGCTCCCTCACTATGAGCATTCCCTGACCTTTGCACCCCTTTAACTCGCTTCTGAGGTCTCCAGCGCTCCCACCACTTCAGTCAGTCAACCAGTGGTATTTATTGAGCACTTATTCTGTGCACTTTACTGAGCACTTGGGAGAGTACAGTTCAGCAGAATTAGCAGACACGTTCCCTGCCCGGTGAGGTGCTATGCCCCGATGACCTCTCTAACATAGTAAAATAGGGGCCCAAAGGATGTAAGCTTCACTTAGGCTCCTTTTAGCCTAGGCCCCCTCTCCAAACCCACATCCATATTACCTTTCTTCCCCCTGTCTCTCTTGCCTGCCCTTTAAAATCTGACTCCTCTACCCCTGCCATGGACCTTATTCTTTCATTCATATTTATTGAGCACTTACTGTGTGCAGAGCACTATACTAAGCGCTTGGAAAGTACATATTCTCCACTCACCTCTTAAAAATACTGGTTGTCAACCTCTTCCCCTCTTACTTTTCCATTCTTGCGGCCATCAAACAAGTCCAGTTTTTCCCATAGTGAAAAAGTCATCTCTTGGGACCCACACATCCAATTTTGTCTGTTTTATGGCATTTGTTAAGTATATACTCTATGCCAGGCACTGTGCTAAGTGCTCCTGTCCCACATGGGGTCACCAATCTAAGTAGGAAGGAGAACAGACATTGAATCCCCCATTTGACAGTTGAGGAAACTGAAGTCCAGAGGAATGAAGTGAGTTGGCCAAGGTCACACAGCAGACAAGTGGCCCATGTGGGATTAGAACCCATGACTTCCCAGCCCCATGCTCTATCCACGGCCCTCAGAGTCAGAGGACCTGGGTTCTAATCCCAGCTCTGCCTCTTGCTTGCTGTGCGACCTTGGGCAAGTCATGACTTCTCTGTACCTCAGTTTCCTCATCGGTAAAATGGGGGATTAAGAACTTGTTCTCCCTCTTACTTAAACTGTGAGCCCCATTTGGGAGAGGGACTGTGTCTGACATTATCTCGTGTCTACCTCAGGGCTCAGTCCAGTGTCCGGCACATAATGGCCATTTAAATACCACTATTATCAGTAGTACTGGTAGTAGGCGACAGTCTTTTTTTGTGATTTTTTCCATTGGAGACGCCTTAAGAAATCAGTCGGTGGTATTTATTGAGCGTGCGGGACACTTAAGAAATGGGTGAGGCACAGTGACATCTGGAATGTCTCCCAGAGATATTCTGTTTTATGACTACAGACTGCTCCAGCCATCTTAGAGTACGTGCCGCCACACACCGGGCCACGCCGGCAAGAGAGTGATGCTGCCTCAGCTCAAACCATCAACACTACTGCCTGAACAACTCAAGCGATGCGTCCTACCGGCTTCCCCCCGGCCGCCGGTGCCTGAGCAGTGCTTATCCTGAATGCCAGGGGGCTGGAAGAAGTGCATTTCCGGATTTTCACGGACAAAATGCGCAGTCGGTTTTCGGTCAGATACAGTGCTACCATAAACGGCATCATCTTTGAACCGAAGGGCAACAGCTTGGTGCATTCGCAAACGTCTATTACAGGGCACTGTAAGGGAGGCTCAAGTACCGGCGATGATAACGTAGACTGACATTACATACCAGTTTCTAGAATATTGTTTTAGGAAAAGAATAAATACTCATTTCTTTTGTGGGCAGGGAAAGTGTCAGTCAACTTTGCCATGTTGTACTGTCCCAGGTGCTTAGTACAGTGTTCTGCACACAGTAAGTGCTCAATCCCATTGATTGATATGGCTCCCTACCCTATAAGCACTTGATATTCACCCCGGTCTCAGCCCCACAGTACTTATGAACACATCTTTAATCTATACGTTAATATCCACCTCCCCTCTAGACTGTAAGCTCCTTGTGGACAGGAAACACGTCTACCAACTCTGCATTGTCCTCTCCCAAGCGGTTATGCTTTTCACACAGTTAACACAAATACCAATGACTTGGTTGATATTTGGGAATATGTATTCTAGGACACAAAATTGCCCTCAATGGCGGGATGGTCCAGGGTATTATGTGAAATCAAACACTCAAATTGTTTGAAGGACTTCAGGAAGGGTTACTAGTCAAGGGTGGACACGAATCTATGCCTCCTTGTTGTAAAAGAGCTAGGAGTTGGGAATGAGGCTGAGCTTTGAAGGAGCAGCAGGAATGTGGTCAGGAAATGTGAGAGGATGCCTTTTGGCAGTTGAGGCATGGCCTCTGACTGAGTCTTCAGAAGTTGAAAGAATTATTTTCATCAGCAGTAAGGCTAAAGGCACTCCATTTACTCAATTTTGAATCGTTTCTCTCTATTGAATATCATTTGATTTGAGTTTCAGTGTTTCTAAAAGTTTTTCAGCATTGCGCTGACAACCTGGCCATCTCCCTGGTGACGGCTACCACTGTTGTCTGGTACTTTGGAAGAGTCAGCCTTCCTGAGCATAATTGGGCTTCTGAAAAATCCAAAAATATCCTTGGGTTGTTTTGTCTTTGTTTTCCCTTTTGTGTGAAGCCGAAGCGGACTAATTTGCTAGAAGACTGTTGAGTCGAGAAGCAACATGACCTGGTGGAAAGAGCATGGGCCTGGGAATCAGAAGGACGTGGGTTCTGATCCCGGCTCCCCTTCTTCTCTGCTGTGTGACCTTGGACAAGTCACCTAACTTCTCTGTGCCTGTTACCTTATCTGTAAAACGGGGATAAGGACTTTGAGCCCCAGGTGGGACACAGATTGTGTCCAATCTGATTATCTTGTATCTACCCCAGTGCTTTGAACACTGCTTGCTACATAGTAAGTGCTTAACAATTACCATTAAAATAGTGGTTAGTGGCAAAGATGATAAAACTTGGAATTTCTACTAGTAAACTGTTGAACCCCTGAATCCTGTTTCTGTTGTTCTTTGCAGAGGAGTTGATTTTTATCACTATTGGGATTAGAAGCCAGGAGAGATAAAAGGACCATTGCGATTTGCTTTTATATAGGAGATATTTTAAGAAAAAGAAAAGGCATTTGTTGGTTCTTAATATCGGTGGGGATTCTTAAATGCAGATGTGCTGTTTTGAACAGTTCACCCTACTTGGGTTGAAGTGGACTGTATATACTTTATTTCAATATTGAAATAGGTAAGGCTGTTTTCAGGGCACTGACAAAGCAGTTAATATGTGGTGTTGGCCGGTTTTTGTTGCTGTTTATTTTAGTTTATTAAAAGACAAACATACCCAGTTCTCTTAAGGCAGAAATTGGTTTCTTAGAGAACCTCCGCTCCAGTGCTGACCCGTTAGGACACCTCAGGGTGCTGTATCCGAACAAATGTGGTTTGTTGGATGAATGTTTCCTAATTCCCTAGCTCCATTCTGTTGAAGGGAAAACATGCATTACGGCAGAAGTTAGGGTATGTTGTTAAGGGTAGTTAAACTCGAAATCAATAGGGCGTGCTTCTGTAATCACCCACACGGGTCATGAGAATATAAGGACAGTCCAGTCGATTGCGTAAGCCTTTAGAGGAAGTATTCATTTGGAAAATCAAACGAGTAGAGGTGAATAATAGGTATGCGCAGATGAACATTATACCCTTTATCTGTCAGCACGCTCATTGCCAACACGGAGGTGAGGCCGAGGCCAGCCTTGCTTGAGCAGCAAGGGAAGGCCCTGTGAGAGCATGGACAGAAGGGTGGGCGAGAACAGTCTCCCCCAACATGCCCAGATAATCTGCTTGTTAGTATACACTGGATTCTTCCATTTGAAACTAAACCAAATGGATGGTATTAATCCGGAGCCCTTTTCCTTGAAGGCATGGAGAAGATATGGAATTGGAATTCTTTTCCTCCTCATATGACTGGGTTAATGAAGGAGCAATACCAAAGCAGAGAACAGGATTGATTTGACATAGTTAATAAGATAGCACGTGACCTTGATCAGCTAAGCGTTGTCAATCTTTCTGAAGTCGTGGTGTACTCGGCGTAGCTAATTGCAGGTTGGATGATATGGATGGTGGAGGCAAAAAAAAGGGTAATAATTATAAATCTTAGGTGATCCAGCTTTACCAAAATTTATACTCCTGGAGCTGTGGCAGGGTGGAGTTTTTGATGAAACTGGAATTTTAAGCACCCCGTTAACTGTTTTACAGCTGTAGATGTACAGGAAACTTGTATAAAGTCCTTTAACTATGTGTTCCTTTACTTTCTAGTTGATGCTGATGAAATTAAAAGGTTAGGGAAGAGATTTAAGAAGCTCGACTTAGACAACTCTGGTTCGTTGAGTGTGGAAGAGTTCATGTCTCTGCCCGAGTTACAACAGAACCCTTTAGTTCAACGGGTAATAGATATATTTGACACCGATGGAAATGGAGAAGTAGACTTCAAAGGTAAGGAAATCATTTTTACATTGAATTTGAAATAGAAGCCAATGCTGTCAACCTTACAGACTCTATGAATACTGATGTCTTGATTGTAAGTTGATTCTGTACGTAAGATGTCTTTTCCTATTTCCCTGTTTTTTGGGTTTTTTTTTTTTTTTGTTTGGTAGTACCAGTTTTTAATACTGAGTTAATGTGTCCTGATCTTGACATTTCTACGGAACAAAGATGTATCTGTCCAACATTCATTTAAGGAATGAAAGAAGCAGCAGCAGTTTATAAATACAATTAATAATTGTATCCAGACATAGTACATGTTTGAGCCGAGAAAATAAGTTCAACGTGTTATACGCTACAGTATTAAAAAATGCAGGTGCTTTTTAGCAGTTTTCCTAAGGTTACAGATCTGTCTTATGTAATCAACTAATCAAGAATACATAGCAGTAATTGGGGGAGAATTACTGCAGCAGAAGATTATTTTTCTATAGCTAATCCTGGATCTTTCAAGAACAATCTGTTTACACAGTTGTTTTATTACTAAATACTACAGAATCTTAATTTGGGAATTTATATATGTAAAATAAAAATTTATTCCCATGGAGCCCATATTCCTGAGGTACCACACATATTTTTAAATTGACATTTTAGAACATTTCTTTTTCAACTGGTCAACTTTTTAAAATAAGCTGTTTTAGTTTAGAGAAGTGTTGACTAGAAACAAAGCAGTGCAGAGTCAAATGGAATAAAGTGGGCTTTTAGGGGAGGAAGTACAAACAAAGAAAATTTCAGAAAACTGGAAGGGAATGTGTCTGTTTATTGTAATTATGTACTCTCCCAATTGCTAAGTACAGTGCTCTGCAAACAGTAAGCATTCAATAAATACGATTGAATCAATATTCCAAAATATTTTGAAATAAAATAGCACCTTAAAATATTATATCAGTAAAGCATCTTTACCACAGTAGCAGAGTACAAAATTAACTTAGTATACCATTTTCTAAAATACTCTGTAATTTCTGTATCATGGAAGCTTTTTAAAATTTTAGATGCTTTATTACCTGGGAAGGTAATTGGTTCCAAATTTCAAAACACTAAAATGGATAAAATGCTTTTTAAAGAAAATGTTGAAGAAAGGGATCAAATAGTTCATTAGAGCAATGACATCGGGTTGAACTCCATTTAAAATTTTGAAAGTATCTGGAATAAAAGGTAATTAATCCTTGTTTTAAGGGATCCTGTAATTTTTTTTTTTTAGCACTGCTTAAAGGGTGGTAATAGACTCTTTACATGCAAAATGGGGTTTAAGACTGATCTGCATGTGGGACAGGGACCGTATGTCCAACCTGATTTACTTGTATACCCCTGGTGCTTAGTACAGTGCATGGCACATAGTAAGTGCTCAACAAATACCATTATTATTTTTATTATTATTATTATCAGTAACTCTGCAGCAACAATTATTCCCTCCTTGAAATCCACAAATGCCCTCATTTTCTTCTGTGCTTGCTTCTGCTGTACCTTAGTACAGTGCTCTGCACACAGTAGATAAATGTCATTACTATTATTACTTTTTCCTGCTTTTCTTGCCCAGTTACCTTTTGTGGATGCTGTGACCCCAAATAAAATGGCTCGATTGAAGAAAGCAAACTTGATTTTCAGCAAAAACCCCATCAAAAAGAGCCATAACCTTTTCCAGGCAGATTTTTCATGTCTGACTCTTTGTCCTGCAACAGAAACATCTTGTGTTTTGTGCATTCACACTGGACAAGCTTAGAGTCACTTTGCGCACAACCGTTTGTGACCCATAGTGAATTAGCGTGTCAGTCCAGTTTCATAATGGGTGAGTCATACTAAAGATATTTATTAAGCACTTTCTGTTGGCAGAACACTACGCCAAACCCAGAATCATCCTGAAGATGGTTCACCGAGGAAGTATCTCGGGATTGTTATTGAGCCCTTCCTGTGTGCCGAGCACCATGCTGAAACAACTGTAGAGTTTAGTTTGGGAAAGGGTCACAATCTGAGCCCCAGGATTCTTTTTCCACACATTTCCCTCTGCAGAATGGCTTTCTAAGGGTACGTCTCCCAGCACAAAAGTAAGGGAAACTCACAGTGGTAGCACTGGAGATGTAAGACATTCTTCCACCGCCATCATTCCTGGTTTATAGAGTTCTAGAAACCATCAGTTTCCCAAACTGTAGCACTAGGACTAATGTTCCCCAAAGGCTTGAGACTTAGAAATCTCCCTTTGCTATCTTTTCCTTTTCCCTGATTTCACTTCTGGCCCTAAGCCTCACATCTCCTTGTCCACGCCAAGAGTTTCAGTGGGGAATTTACCCTAATAGCTAGAGGAATCACAGGGCATATTTGCAGATGTGTTCATTCTGGGAATAATTAACCTACATTTTAATGTTGATCTAGTTTTCATAGACATGGAGGGAAAAAAAAATCAGTTGTGAGTTTTTCCAAGGAAGACCTTCCTTTACTCTCATTGTTTAGAAGTTGCCACTTTTCAAGATCAAGACTGGTTAGTTCACATGCCCATTTTTGAAATTAGCCCCTCGTTTTTTTTCCTCTTTGAATGTGAAAATGAGGTTATCGAATACTTTATTGTTGCAGTCTTTTGGTTAAAAATACTTGGTTTGAGTTTGAAAGCAGCATCAAAAGTTAGAATCTCTTTAAATTCCCTCTCCCTTTTTACTCCCTCCTCCTCTGCTTCCCATCCTTCCAACCACAGACACTTTTACTTACTTTTAAAGTATGGAACTTGATTTTGAAGCAGAATGTTACCTGACTTTCCACTCGTTAAAAAGCAGAGTGCTAGCTCCATGGAAGCGAGGAGGTACCATTATCCTCTGAAAATTGCAGATAGGGGACGAAGTTTCACTTGCATAGCTTGAGTAGGGCAGTCGGCCACAGCTAGCCTTCCAGTCTTGTTCCCTTTGGAGTCAGAAAGCAGACAGGAGGGGAGCCAAGATGTCAGCTCCACTTTTTGGCTCCTTCTGCCAAACCTTTTACCCCAACCACTTCCACCCCTGGGTGTTCCTATCCTCCTTAGGCCCTGGAGCTGGACCAGAAACCCCTCTCATCCCTGGCTCTGGAGTCCATTGGAGTCCACTTCCACCTAGGCACCCAGGGAGGGATGCTCTGTGAGGCCGGCTAACTCATCCACCTCCCACTATCCTTGGCCACCACTGAGCAAGCAGCTGCTGCAGCCCAAATGATCCATACTGGGCCAGCTCCAGTACCCAGTCATGACTGGCTGTGAAAGACGAGGAGAAGTTGGTATAGTGGTAGGGAGTTGAGCAACTCTTCCTTCTCCTCTCACTTCCCCGCTTCTCCTCTTTCTCTCCCTTCCTCTCTCCTTCTCTTTGCCTCCTCATTCCCTCTGTCTCTGCCCCTTGACCATATTCACGCTCAAAATAAAATTTTTGCACCCCGGCAACAGGGCCTTCAATGTTGTAGACTTTACGTGGAAGCAGTTTTCCTTTGATAGAGAGTATGGGAAGTCAGATGTATTTTGGGAGTTTATCCCTTGGAATTGAGTGGATTTTTTTTGGTTTTATTTTTGTTGTTTTGGGTGCTCTCATGGTTTTTGTTAGCCAGAGAGTAGGATTTCTTTTTATGCATATGTAAGTTAACCATTAGATTCTTTTCCAAGAGAAAAAAAAAATACGACTTTATGTGTAACTAGATTGTACCCCCTTGTGGGCCGTGGTTGTGTCTACCAACTCTCCCAAGCACATAACATAGTCTTCTGCCCTCAATAAGCGCCACTGATTGACTGATTTGTAACCACTTCTTCCTACTTGGTATGTTTTAGAATTCATTGAAGGTGTCTCACAGTTCAGTGTCAAAGGAGATAAGGAACAGAAATTGAGGTGTAAGTAGCTTTCTTTTTTTCTAAAACTTCTTTCACATTTTTATTTAGTTTTTTAAAATTCCTATGAAATGAATATTTTCAACAAACTCCTTTGTAGGTTTGGCAAGGCCCTATCAAAGGTATGGCTAGTGCCTGTCAAAAAGTGCTAGCCTCAGATGAGTAGGCACACTTGCATTTTTCTTTTGTATTGGTGAAAGGTGATTTTCCAAAGTATGTCAAGAGAAGCAGTGAGGCTTAGTGAGCATGGGCTTGAGAGACAGAGGATGTGGGTTCTAATCTCTGATCCACTGCTTGTCTGCTGTGTGACCTTGGGCAAGCAACTTCACTTCTCTGCGCCTCAGTCACCTCATCTGTAAAATCAGGATTAAGACCGAGACAATCTGGTGGGACAACCTGATTACCTTGTATCTACCCCTGTGCTTAGAACAGTGCTTGGCACACAAGCACTTAACAAATACCACAATAATTATTATTATTACTGCCTTACTGAAAACGGGAAGAATAATGAGAACAGTAATAATTACGTTATTTAAATACTTACTCTGTGCCAAACACTGACTGAGGCACAAAGACATTAAGTGACTTGGCCAAGGTCACAGAGCAGGCAAGTGGTGGAGGCAGGATTAGAACTGAGCTCCCCTAATTCCCAGGCCTGGGTTCTTTCCTTTAGGCCTGTTGCTGCAGTAATATCCGGTATGAGTGGTTATGCTTAAGTAATTATTTTGAGGTACACATATTGTAATGCTCCATTTTGAAGTTAGTAACTGATGGTGTAATATTTACAGTGGCAAAAATAGAAATTTTTCTCTGGAGACCTGGCAAATCCCTTTTTTTTTTTTTTCTCCCCAAAATAGAACCTTTTTAGTAGGCAGTGAAAAATACAATTTCGCTTGCTTTTCCTTTTGAGAAGTATTGTTTTAGTGAAAGTTGCCATAAGGTCTAGGATCCAATTTAAGGTGGTTACACTTTTTTATCACAAATAGAGGACGAGACCCCAAAAGATAGAGAACCCAGTCTAGTGATCTTCCTGTAGAATGATTTCTTATTACCACTGAGAGGTATTTAAAACCTAGAGCAGTTTGGAAATGTCATGGTGAATACTGTTGAAATTGATTATATTGTATTGTCTAGCTTTTCTTAAAATGTGTTTATTTTTTCAGTTGCTTTCCGTATCTATGATATGGATAAGGATGGTTATATCTCCAATGGGGAGCTCTTCCAGGTTCTGAAGATGATGGTTGGGAACAATCTGAAGGATACACAGTTACAGCAGATCGTAGACAAAACCATAATTAATGCAGATAAGGATGGAGATGGAAGAATATCCTTTGAAGAATTCTGTGCTGTAAGTTCAAAAGAAATTTTTTTTCCGCACATTTATTGTACTTCGGTGCTTTTCCCCTTCCACTGTTCAGTTGGAAGAGTCCAAAATCAGTGGGTGAATGCCTCCGTTAACCTTCTCACCTCTTCTGTAGCTGCCACTAACAGTGAGTTTAATGCCTGGAAAATGGAGTTTCAAGTCAGCGTCCGAAGTTTGAGTCCAACTATTGCTGAAGATCCCTTGGGGGGGGGGGGGGGGGGGGGGTCTGGACACATGGGGTATTCGTTAAAGCTGATGCTGGGCTGCACCGTTGAAAAAAAGAAATCGCTCATGAGCCCTGTAAATATTTTTTTTTGTCTGGTTCTCCAGGTAAAACATTTTGAAGTTTGTTTAATTTTTGATGGGTGTCCAGGTGGTTTTAAATGAGTTCTTTGCAATGAAAAATTGCATTTTGCATAATACTTTACCTGCATAATTAGGAAATGAAAATATTTTCCTGATTTTGAATTGGGAGCTTGGGATTTTAATTGCATCAGCAACTCTGAATTTTTTTTCACTTGAACAAATCTGTTACCGAAGCTGATTGTACTGATACATGCTAAATTTTTTTTTTAACAGTAAATTTTGTGGAGAGATGACAGTCCCGTTGATCTTATATTAAAATTAGATTATATTTTAGATAGATCCCACCGTGAATACTCGTTTGGGATTTATCTGAATGCCAGTTCTTTCCTTATGCTAAATTCCATAAAAGAAATCATGTAACATATTTTATGTCACAGGTTCTTTTCTAGAACATGCACTGGACATTTAGGGGTGCAAAATAGGATCTTATGAACCAATATGAAATAATTAAAGCGCAAAAAATTAAAAGCCTAGGTTTCCGATTGACTGAAGTAAACTTTACCTAAACTGTCCCTTACGGGTCAGTAACGTCTTTTACGCGTGGCCTAGCGGAAAGAGCACGGGCCTGCGAGTCAGAGGACCCGGGTTCTAATGCCGCTCCACCATTTGTCAGCTGTAGGACCTTGGCAAGTCACTTCACTTCTCTGAGCCTCAATTTCATCATCAGCAAACTGGGATGCAGGACCTGTTCTCTCTCCCCCGAGACTCTGAGCCCCATGTCGGGCAGGGACTGTGACTAACCTGATTATCTTGTATCTACCCGGTGCTTCACAAAGGGCTTGGCACGTTGTAAGCGCTCAACAGATACCCCTTATTATTTAGTATTCAAAATCCTAAAAACATTTGATTTGTGGGGCGTATCCAATTTTATTTCCTCACTTGTATGCATGGCAAGATTTGTCAGTTTGTTAACTTTGATTTTTTTTTTTCCCCCGTCTGTTTCAGGTTGTAGGAGGCCTAGATATCCACAAAAAGATGGTGGTAGACGTGTGACTCATTTTAGAGCACCACCCAACACTTTTGCTTTCTTCTCCATCTCTGAAGATCTGCTCAAGATGTCCAGCAACGCTCTCTGTGTATTTAAATGGAAGTATTTTTCTCTGTGAAGCCACATTTTCCAACATGAGCCTCATGAAGCCAACTGTTATTGAACTTTTATTCTCTCAATAACTCAGTGTAGCACTTTAAAGTCTGAAGGACAGCACGATGGAAAGAGCATATCAGTATGGCGGAGAAAGGGAAGGGGTTGGCTTTTTAATTTATTTTTCTTCATCTTTTATAACAAGGAAATATCTATCTATATATATATATGTAAATGTATTTATATATAGATATATATGTAGCTTTCTATATGTAGTAGTTAGGTTGGCTTTAATTTAAATATACTTGATTAACCGAAACAAAACTAGAGTACAAAAGTGCCAAGCAGAACGTGAAGAGTTCAAAATATGGATATACATCCTTACTTTTATTTCACACAGTTTTATATATATAGTAGTAGAAGACTGTAAAATTTAAACTGGGTGTTAGGTCAACTGTCTGTCTTTTCCTTTGATGCCCTGTCTTCTGACAGGTTTGACAAAGCATTGCTATCTTCCTGTTCTCGACCTTAGTTTGGTAACGGAAGAATCTGTACGTTTATTTATACCTGTTAATATATTACCAGGGACTGTGTCTCTTTGCGGAGTAGCCTTTAATACACGTCTACTTAAGGAGAAGATGTCATTTAACACGAATGCCAAGAATTCGGCTTTGGGCGCACCTGGTCACGGAGCAATGCTTAGGGCCGTTTGATCCCAAAGATTTGGGAACTGCGGAATCAGTTGCATCTCCTTAGTGACCGAGGTGAATGGAAATCACCAGGCGTGACCGGGTGCGTTTTACGTTCAGCAGCTGGAAAGTATCTGGCGCATTCGTGATTTCTCTAGGGCCCAGCTTAGCTTAATGATGAGAACTTAAGCCCGATCTTCTAGTTGCGCAGGATTCCTTCCCGACTGCTCGTCTTCTACACTGCAGAGTGAAATGAGACAACGTTGGTCATTAACCTTACGTTGGAACCATAATAGTTTTCTTTTGGCATGAAAAAAGAAAAATGCAGGTAGCCTAACTGGTAATATTTAATGTGCGGGTGTGTGTGCGCGTGGGCGTGTGTGTGGGCGTATGTATATATATATTGGATTCATACAGTGGGGAAATCTTGTTAACCAATGCCATAGAGAAGGGAAACTTTGACATATCCAAATTCAAACCTCTTTCTGCCCGCCTCGGGGGCCGAGAGCATTTGGAGAGTTTTCTTTCTTGATTTGTCTATATCCTGATTTATATTGAAAGCTATCTTGATATATTTGTGTGATATAAAAGTAGCGAATCATATGTTCCACCACTTTATATCATCCCTTCCCTTTTCTGCAATGGTACTTATTGGCTGGAAGAAAAAACAAAAACTTTTGTTAGATTTTTAGAAGAGTACAATCTTTCCTATATAGAAGTTTTTTCTATAAAAACTGGTTTTATAATCAGCGGTGGAAAGGGCAGGTAGTGTATGAACCTTCAATCGAGCACCTGTCTTGCCATAGCTGTTCCTTCAACTGAGTGCTGCACAACATGGGCTCTGTCTGTCTGTGAGAGAGAAATCCAGGTGCTTGGTGTCCTTGCATGACATGGAGTTTTGCATGTAGATCGATTTGAAATGTTCCTCTTGTTTACATAATTTGCATAATTTAAAAAGAGAATGTTGCCAAACTTTGGTAAATGTTAACGTTCAAACCGAAAATCTCCACTACATGTAACCTTCTTCCTCTGGATCAGTACGTGGCTTATAATCTCAGCCAGGGGTTTGATCTGTTCCAGTGTCAACTGCCATGTGCTCTGCTTCAAGGGGGAACTAGTCTTTTGTGAATTTTTTGTACATAAGTATTTGTTACGAACATTTTAGCGAACGCTTTCTATTTCTCTTGCTTGTGCATATCTTGGCTGGCGTTATAGAAAATAGTGCAAACATTATTTCCTTATCGGGGATGAGGTTTTTTTTGTTTTGTTTTTTTTTTAGTTTGTGTCGGGGGTGGGGGCGGCGGGGATGATTTCTGTTGAATGTTTAGTTTTTCTTCTGCATGCTACATCATGTTGTGGGATCTTTAGGAAACTTCATACTGTATGAATAAAAAAATAAAATATTTGAACCTTGCTCCAGCGTGCTTGAAACCGTCTGTTAAGCTCCCTCGGTGGAGAATTTGTCGTTCACTTCCAGGGCCTCATGTTTTTAAAGTGGTTAATCAAGGGTCCCCGCCTCCCCAAGGGAACTTTGAATAATTTCATATTATTACTTAAAGGTGCAGATTCTCCCGCCGGTGACTGATAAACTTGCAGCACAGGATCTAGATGGCGGATGCCACGTCCTTTCATTAGAGATGTGAGTAAACGTACAAGCACTTCGTACAGGGTTCTTCTGCATCATTGGTGTTCAAATAATGTTGATTTTTGAAATAGGGCATCAGTTTGTCCAAACTAATTGAAACGGGCTGTTTCGGGAGTAGTAATTTTTTAAAACTGGAATTCTGTTCATCACAGGTTTACTACCACACCGTACCCTCCGTCAGGGGCATGGCCTAGTGGACGAGCACGGGTCTGGGAGTCGGAAGGATCTGGGTTTTAATCCCGGCTCCACCACTTGTCTGCCGTGTGAACTGGGGCAAGTGACTTCACTTCCTCGTGCTTAACTTTTTCTCTCTCTCTTCATCAGAAAACTGGGTTATACATCGCAATGTGTGTTGAACCCACTGCCCTCCCAGGCTGAGGATTAGGATGAGAGAGAGTGCAGTTGGTTCTAGATTCCATTCTTTGCAGCGGATCTTGGTGGTAACTAGTGATATGACTGAGGCTTCCCCCCGTCGTGCGAGTGGAGATTCCACAATGATCATCAGAAATGCAATCTTATCCATTCTTACCCTTTTGAGATAATGAACCATGTCCACGTTAATATATTTGCTAATGAAATTTAGGGCTCCAGCTCTTTACCCTGTAGGATCAAAATTTCCAGGATCTCAACAGGAAAAGAAAAAAAGACTAGTGGCAATTTTACTTTCACTTATTCCTTTTTACTGCTTTATGAACACGCTGTATATTGTTTGACAAGCACATTTACTCGGCAAGTAGAGCATTTCACACAACACCCCTGCAGAGGAGGTTTGGAGAACCTCATTCAGGCACTGAATGGTTTGTCCCGAGTCAAAGAGCAAGGTGGAGGCAAAACCATCCCCGACTGTCCCGTGCTTACAACACTTCCAGTCACATTCAGGCACAGCAACTTAGTCACTGAAAAATCCTGATTCTTTAAAAAACAACAACAAAAAACCCCCCAAAAACTGCTTTGCTAATTCAGATCTAAAAACCGCTTAGGAGTTAAGTCAGTTTTCCTCTTAAATGAGGAATTCCACCTACTTTCTGACTGCTGTCAATAATGAGAGTAGTTAATTATTCTTTCTTAATCAGTAGGGATAAGTTAGGAGTTTTGATTTAAATAGTATAAAAGCTATTAAGCGGCCCCCAAGCACAGTGTGACTGTAGCTTGGCCCTCCTTAGGCGTCCAGATGAGAACGAAGGGAGAGGAGGCGTGTCTCACGCATCGACAGTCGCGCAGTTTCTTCAGAGTGACCGCCTACAAGTCTGTCCGACACGGTCCCGCATCTGAGAATTAGAATCTTTCTGCTGCTCTGCTAGCCACGGCTCGAATGTTACCGTAAACCTTCGATGGGGGACTGCCTAGAAGGAGGGAAAGAAGAAAAAAACCCAACATAAATCAAGCCATTCACAGATGCTACAGGAAATGCAGAACCTGGCTGTAAACTCCTTGAAGGTGGGGATCGGGTCTATCAACTCCACTGCACCGTACTCTCCCAAAAGCTTATTAGAGTGCTCTGCACACAGTAAGTGCTCAAATAGCATTGATCAGGGGTCACCAATCTAAGGGGAGGAGTTGCCTCCATCCACCCCAGTGAGACAGCACTTCTTAAAAGCAACCTGACTTTAACAGTCGTCCTCCCCGCCCCACTGAGGATTTGCTGGAATTCTGCAACTTGTTTGACTCTCTTTCCACTGACACCTATTTTCTCCTTCGGGGCAAACGACTGTGGTTCTAAAGTTATGGAAGACTGATGTTTTTCTCCCACTGGTTAAAAGTCCAAGCGGGTGATTCCCACTAGGCTTAGCTAGCTGTTCCCAGCTCTGTCCAAACCCTAGGGAGGAGGGTTTTCTCCTAGCCCGATACACTTCAGTTATTCGTCCACCTGAAAGCCAGATGTTCCCTTCCAGCGGCCAAGGGAAAGAGGACAGAGTGGACGGTTTCGCTCCTTTCACAGGTGACTTAGGGATCTCTAACTGGCTCTGCACCCCCCAGCCCCACCACCCTTTCCCCTTTCCTTCTCTACCCAGACCGGCCCGTAAATGGCCAACCACTGGCGGTTCCGGGCTCCCCGTTGAGATGTTTTCTGAAAACCGCTGGAAAGTTTTTACCGGCACTTACCTAGGATGAGGTTGCAGATGGCCGTTCGTGCCATCTTGATGTTTTGGAAAGAGCCAAGGATGTGAACCTTCCTGGAAGGGACACACACACAAGCAGAGGAAGGGAGTTACACAAAACCTCTTTTCTGGAGTTGACTCCCTAGCTGCGTTACCCTCCCACCACCCGATTTGCCTGTACCCACCCCGGTACTCAACATGGTGTCTGGCACCTAGTAAGTGCTTAACAAATGCCATAATTATCATTATTATCCACTTGCGAAAGGGCATCAGTCGGGTGAATAAAATCATGACCGACGCCCAATCAATCAACTATTTACTGAGACTATGTGCAGAACACTGTACTGAGCGCTTGGGAGAGTTCAGTACAACAGATTCAGCAGACACTTAGCCTGCCCAAACCGTCACCACGCCAGCCATCCCTCCTTTGACACGTCAGCGGCAATCCTGCAGATCCTCTGAGTTCCAGTGGTAAATTAGGGGGCTAGGGTCTCGACCCATCGATTGCACTGATTTCTCTTGGGACACAAGGGGAAGTTTGTGTATGTGTGCAGGTGTGTACCTATGCATTCTTTTTCAACTATTCCTCTCATCTATATAATCTACAAATATATTTCAAAAGAAATATCGGAGCCTGGATTTTGCAGCAAACTCCTCCTCCTCGCAACCCCTGCCTGCCTCATTTCACAGCTTGATGAAGCCTGCGTAAACTCCTCTACCATCTGTCGCCATTTGGAATCCCTGTGGACAGATCAACTTCAAACTTAATTAGGGCTAATCCACCCTGCGCTTTGAGCACTCTCTTACTTTAAGCACCTTTCACATTCTCTAAGAGATCGTAGGGGGTTACTCTCTGCCTGCTGCTCACCTTGGGTTTGCAAACTCCCGGTGCCTTTCGATTGGAAGATATTTCTGGAGGAAAACCCCTCCCCAGCTACTCCAAATGGCCTCCAGCTCAGGCTGGGGAACCCAGATATGCAGCCACCCGTCCTGGGCCCTCGGGAGAAACCTTGGCCGCTCTGCACACACCCCTGACTTGCAGTGAGAGCAAATAATGGGGTTTCTGAAAGTGTCCCCGTCCGCTTCCTCTGCAGACAGATCCGGCTCCTGAGCCGTGCACCCAGGCTCAAACTGATAGGTGGAATCCCAATTTTTGGATCTACCACTGGTATCTCATCCACAGATTAACACTGCATTTCTTCAACTTAATCCGCCCAATCGTCTGCCATAACGGACTGATGATGATATTTTGTAAGATGGGTTACTCACAAGTCAGCTAGCACTATCCGTGTCCGGGTCACATTTTCTATGGTGAATTTGGTTTTCCCTCCTTTCCCAGCAATTCTTCCAATGGCCCTGGAGAGATGGTCCCCTTTCAAAGGTTTAACTGAAGCAGAAGAGAAACAGTAAGTGAAACGGGCATCGGGTGGTCGGCAAAACCCTCTCCGGGGCTCCGTCCGTTTTCAAATCACTCTGCTTGGGATTTTCCACACTTTTCATTATCTGTCGCACGTTCAAAATCAAGCAGGTATGACATTTCAGATAATACCATACAGGAAACAGAAAGATAATGGAGCACAGGAAAGGAGCCCCAATTCACTCACCATCTGTAATCTCAAAGCTCTCCAGAAACAGATCATCTAATCGGATGAGAGCCAGGGCATCCTAAAATACGAAGGGGGCAGAGTTAATTCCGAGTCGACATTCCACTGCCCAGCGAGTATTTTCAAATGCTCATTTGGCACCATCCCAATGCTTGGTGCAGTCCTCGGTAGGGCCAAGTGCTTAACGTATATTAAAATTTTTACTATCACGTGGACTTTGGTAGAAGCCAAGCACAGTTTCAGTGTTTAAGTAAAGGCTGAGTAGTGGTATCTTCTCCAGCGCGAGCCGGTGACTCCTCCTAGCTTGGAAAAGACATCCCTGGGCTTGTGCCCGTACCCCAAGTCTCCCTGCAGCTAACTGGGCTACCGGCACTTCAAGGGGGAAGCTGCCACCAGACCAGAAATGGCCTTTTTTCCCCTCCTGCTGCATCTATTGCCGAACTGTACATTCCAAGCGCTTAGTACAGTGCTCTGCACATAGTAAGCGCTCAATAAATGCTATTGAATTAAATGGGAAAGAGAGTGGTTGCTCTGGTCCCACTGGAAATGCAGCTATGTTCTCATCTTCTGAGGATATGAAGGGAAAATTAGGCAATGAGAAACCCAGCCATTTGCTATTAACCAGAGACCTTCCACCTGTAGATTTCTCCCACTAAAAAAAAAAAGGGCTAGAATCTCTAAAATGTAAAAAGACCTCTATAATCCTGGACCACCGACCCATTAGAACTTGCCGCTGTTTTTTTTTTGTCTGTTATAGATTTCCAGATCAAGCGTGGGGGCTGCCCGACGAGACTACTTACCTCCACCTGAAATCCCAGAATAAAAGCTTTCACAAAGTCGGCAGCCTTGGTCAGAGCACCTATATCTTTGGTTTCTTTGCAAGTCTGCAAGAACAGACAAAACCGGGCTGAGAATCAAAATGCGGTGTTATGACAATCATCTGCAGGTGAGCTGTACGAGGGGGAGAAAAGTAGAAGAGGCCTTTCCCAAGTATCACCCTAAGATCCCTCCCTCCAATTCTGTCAACTGTAGGAGGCGCACAGATCCGGGAGCTTACTCAGCTCTCTCCGATATTCACAGACTTAGCACAGGGGTAAATCTACAGGCATCCGAGGGATACACACAACTTCCCATTCCCAACTGGCAAATGTCCTAGCTACCTACTAAGAATGTCCAGAAAAACTGGTCCATTTTAGGGATTTGATGTGAACAGGGCTGGCGCCTACAGGAAACTGGTGAAAGCCTTAAATGACCATCACCAAAACTGACTGACCTGTGGACCGTGCACCTGCGCACACTGGATCTGGACAACCAACTGATGGAAGCGGATTAACGCCAAGGCCCCCCTTCCTCCAGCCATTTGAGGGGCGGCTCTTTACCGCCTACGAGGCCAACTTCATTCACTCGTTCATTCCATCAATCGTATTTCTTGAGTGCTTACTGTGTGCAGAGCACTGTTACTAAGCACTCGGGAAGTACAGCTGGGCAACTTGAAGCCAATTACCAGCCACAACTTAAAGCTCTTCCTGAATCTTTCTTTCTGTGAAGCAGCGTGGTCTAGTGGAGAGCACAGGCCGGGGAGTCAGGAGGACCTAGGTTCTAATCCCGGCTCTGCCGTGTGTCTCCTGAGTGACTCTGGGCACGTCACTTAACTTCTCGGTGCCTCAGTGACCTCATCTGTAAAATGGGGATTAAGACTGTGAGCCTCACGTGGGACCTCGTTACCCCGTATCTACCCCAGTGCTTAGAATAGTGCTTGGTAAAGAGTAAGCACTTGACCAAAACCAACTTTTTTCCTCCCTCTGGGCCTCAGTTCCCTCATCTGTAGAGTCGGGATTAAGACCGTGAGCCTCATATGGAACATGGTCTGTGTCCAACCTGATTAACTGTATCTTCCCTAGTGCTTAGAACAGTGCCTGGCACATTGTAAGCACTTATTAAAAAAAAAAAAATAGAGGCTCACACTGCCTCCCCACTTCTCAAGAACCTTGTGGTGGTTGCCCATCCACCTCTGCATCAAACAGAAACTCCTCACCGTCGGCTTTAAAGCGTTCAGTCGGCTCGCCCCTCTCCTACTTTATCTCACTGATCTGCTCCGACCCAGGCCGCGCCCTTTATGCCTCTTACACCACTCACTCACCGTACCTCCACCTCCTCTATCTCGCCACCGATCCCTGGCCCACATCCTCCCTCTGGCTTGGAGCTTCCTCGCCCTTCATATCCAACAGACCACCCACTCCTCCTCCTCACTTTCAAAGTATTAAAATCTCATCTCTTCCAAGAGGCCTCCCCTGACTAAGTCCTCCCCTCCCCTACTGCGCCGCCGCCACACTCGGGTCTGTACTCCTTAAACACCCGACATTGACCCCAGCCCTGAAGCGCTTCTGTACATATCCTTATACTCTCCCGTTTCCCCTACCTCTAATTTCAAGAATTAAATAAAAGCCACTGATTAATTTCCCCAACAGCATCTTAGCCAAATACTAAACTGCAGAATTAAGTGCAAACGGAGGGGTAAAGTGTGCTTAAAGCCAAGGTGAACTTTGCAGTTTGCTCACCAAGTGAGAGAGCCCGTAAGAGATACTGACATTAAAATCCAATAGCGCTATTGTGGAAGAGTGCAAAGGACACCTCAGGAGGGGACCACAACACTCGGAAATCTTCGACTTCTTTCCCGAGCTAATTTGGGATCATATTAGAGCCTTAATCTTTCGCTCTTCAGCAGAACAGTGGCTTAGTTTAGATTCTCTAACTAGAGGATAATTGAAAGAAGTTAATAATGGTGGTATTTGTTAAGCGCTTACTATGTGCAGAGCACTGTTCTAAGCGCTGGGGTAGATACAGGGTAATCATGTTGTCCCACGTGAGGCTCACAGTTAATCCCCATTTTACAGATGAGGTAACTGAGGCACAGAGAAGTTAAGTGACTTGCCCACAGTCACACAGCTGACAAGTGGCAGAGCCGGGAGTCGAACTCATGACCTCTGACTCCGAAGCCCAGGCTCTTTTCCACTGAGCCACGCTGCTAGGTTTGCACTACATCCTCCAAGTCTGTCGTTGGGATTTCTCCAATTCAACAGAGCAGCTTGGCCGAGCGGAAAGAGCCCGGGCCTGGGAGTTATAGGACCCAAGTTCAAATCCCAGCTCTACTAATTGCTGGCTGGGTGAGCCTTGGCAAGTCATTTCAGCTTCTCTGAATCTATATTTCCTCAACTGTAAAAAAGGGGATTAGATACCTGGCCTCTCCCCTACTTAGACTGTTAAACCCCATGTGGGACAAGGCCTGTGTCCAACCTGATCAACCTGTATCTACCGCATCACTCAGAACGGCGCTTAACAAATACAGTAATAATATCTGGCCGTTCTAAGGAGATCTCCATTTTCACGGAATCAAAGATGGACGTTCAAAACCGCTATCCACGCCATGAAGACCTGGAACAGAGTAATATTTTTCTAATGCCCTCTGCCCGGCCAAAAGGCCTTATCCTACTAATATTTTCCAGATTAAATGATATTAGGGGGGCAAGCTAAGTCCTGCCAAAACTGGCGGTTAAAAAAATCTTGGAACGGTCACATTTCAAAAGTTTCCACCGTTCTAATTGGATTTGTCTCCGGCATCCTACACAGCAATCCCCAAGGAATTTTCAGTTAGAATACTATAAAATTAAGGAAGGATCCCCTAAAACTTTAAGATCATTTAGGCTCCAAGAAGCTCTTAATAGAGAAGGAAAGGGTTGATCCAACACCTCGAAAACGCTGCCAGAAGAAGATCACTTCCTGCAGCTTAGAAGAATGCATGTTTCCCTTACCCTGATTTCTACATTTCTTGATTTTAAGTTAAATCGTATCTGAAGTTCTAAGTGTTCGACGATAGGTGTGAATATCTTCAACCAGTTCTCTTTCAGTGGTGTGTATCTGTGTGCCGGAACAGGAATTCTCCTTATTTCACTCTTGCCGCCCTACGGGGGGGGGGGGGGGGGGGGGGAAGAACAAAAAAAAAAGACACATATTCAGTTCCAAAATCCCACTGGTTCTTTCTTCAGCCCACCTCCAGAACATGTTCCTTCCTCGCCCCCCAGGCTGCCGGCCCAGCACTTTCCACGTACGCCCTGCCTCGACTTTTGCGTCAGCCTCCTCGCAGCCCTCCCTGCCTCCAGTCCTTACTTCACTCACCCTGCTGCTCCAATCATTTTTCAGCGTTCAAACCCTAATGGCATCTAAAAATGCTGCACGGCGGTGGCCCAAAATGCTCCCTTCCAAAGAATTCTTCCTTGGATTTTCGCCACAAGGCCCGATCCACTCTCGGTGAGAAGCGGCGTGGCTCGGTGGCCGAAGCCCGGGCTTGGGAGGCAGAGGTCGTGGGTTCTAATCTCAGTTCTGCCACTTGCCTGCTGGGTGACCTTGGGTAAGTCATTTGGCTTCTGTTCACGTAGTAAGCGCTTAAATACTATTATTATTATTACATTATATCCCCGCCTCCCCCAGCGCTTAGAAGAGAGGTTGGCACATAGTAAGTACTTAAGAAATACTTTTATTATTATTACCTTGTAGCCCCACCCTGCACTTAGAACGGTGCTTGGACATAGTAAGTGCTTAAGAAATACTATTATTAGTACCCTGTATCCCCCCCCAGCGCTTAGAACAGTGTTTGACACACAGTAAGCGCATAATATTATCATTATTGTTACCTTGTATCCCCCCCCAATGCTTAGAACAGTGCTTGGCACATAGTAGGCACTTAAATACTATTATTATTAAGACCTTATATTCCCCCCCCCAGCGCTTAGAACAGTGTTTGGCACATAATAAGTAGTATTATTATTATGACCTTGTATCCCCCACAGCGCTTAGAACAGTGCTGGGCACCTAGTAAGCGCTTTTCAAATGCCGTCATTGTTGTTATGGTTTTGGTTGCGGCCCGGCCCCCGGAATCAGGGAGGGCGTCTTGGAGGAGGGGGGCAGGAGAGCGGCGGCAGACAGCCCAGCCGAGCCCAGCCGAACGGAGCCGAATCCTTCCGCTCCCATCCGGACGGAGCCGATGGGAATCGCGACCATCCGGTCCGAGCCGAACGGAGCCGATCCCGTCCGAGCCGAACGCATCGGAGCCGAGCCGAACCCATCCGATCGGAGCCGAATCCATCCGATCCCATCCGGACGGAGCCGATGGGAATCGCGGCCATCCGGTCCGAGCCGAACGGAGCCGATCCCGTCCGAGCCGAACGCATCGGAGCCGATCCGAACCCATCCGAACGGAGACGAACGCATCGGATCCCATCCGAACCCATCCGATCCGATCCGATCGGAGCCGAACCCCACCTGAAGCCGGTCGGCGGTGATGGCGGGGAAGTCGGGTCTCTTAGGGGGCGGGGGCTCCCCGGTGTCCATGAGGCCGCTGCTTTCCCCCGGCTCCGCCCGACGCTTCAGCTCCCGTTTACCGCCCTTGCGGGAAACCCGCGTAAAGCCGGCCTCATCGCCAGCCCCTTCCCCAGCCTCCATGACCGCGGGCCCGTCCATCTCCGGCTCCCCCCACGTGCACCCCCCCCCACCGGAAGTAGCGGCCCTGGCGCCGAAGCCCCGCCCCTTCCCTTCCCGACGGCGCTCAGGGCTGCCCCCCGCTGGGCCCGACGAACGCCCGCCCCGGCCCCTGCAAAGCCGCGGCTCCGCCCGCCCCAGACCCCGTCGCCTCGGGTCACGGGAGGACGTGAAGTAAGAAGGGGCCGCTCGGAACCCCGCGCCCCGTGGGAAGAGGCGGGCGGACAGCCGCCAGGAGTCCGGCTTTCGATGGGGCAGCTACATCCGGGCGGGGGCCGGAGGGAGGGGGAGGGGAGCGGAGGGCAGCCGAGGGGCGGGGCTTAGGGGTCAGGGGCGGGGCTCGGCCCTTTCAAAGAGCTTCCCAGCGGGCGGGGGCGGGGTCTAGGAGCCACGGGCGGCGATAGGCGGTTTCTGGGCGTGGCCCGGCCAATCGGGGACGTGTCCCCGCCGGGGTGTGGGCGTCACTCAGGGGCCGGGTGACCTATCCCAGAGGGTTGGGGGCGGGGCTTAGGGCCCAGATGACGTGACGCAGCGGGTTGGGGGCGGGGCTCAAGGGCCAGGAGGCGGGGCTCGGCTGTCTGTGGGCGGGGCTTAAGGGCCAGATGACCTATCCCAGCGGGTTAGGGGCGGGGCTTAGGGGACAGGTGACGTCTCCCAGGGCTCTGTGGGCGGGGCTTAGGGGGTCAGGTGATGGGTCCCGGCGGGTTGTAGGCGGGGCTTAGGGGCCAGCTGACCTATCCCGGCAGGGTGTGGGCGGGGTTTAGGGGGCATTTGACCAATCCCAGTGGGTGGTGGGCGGGGCGTAGGGGGTCAGATGACGTCTTCCGGCGAGTTGTGGGCGGGGCTTAGGGGGCAGAGGACCTATCCCAGCGGGTTGTGGGCGGGGTTTAGGGTCAGATGACGTATCAGATTGTCTTTAATCTGTTGCCGAATTATCCATTCCAAGCGTTTAGTACAGTGCTGCTGCACCGAGGAAGTGTTCAATAAATACTATGGAGTGAATGAATGAGGGTCTCCCAACGGCTGGTGGGCGGGGCTGAGGGGGTCAGGTGACCTAGCAGATTGTCTCTATCTGTCGCCGAATTGTCCATTCCAAGCGCTTAGTCCAGCGCTCTGCCCATAGTAAGCGCTCAATAAATACTATTGATTGATTGAACGCCTCCCATTGGTTTGCGGGTGGGGCTGAGGGGTTCGGTGACGTATGGGATGGTCTCCATCTGTGGCCAAATTGTCCATTCCAAGCGCTTAGTGCAGTGCTGTGCACAGGGGAAGCGCTCAATAAGTACTTTTGAGTGAATGAACGCCTCCCCGCGGGTTGCGGGCGGGGCTTAGGGCCCAGATGATCCATCAGCTGGTCTCTCTCTGGCCCACTTGTTCATTCCAAGCGCTTAGTGCAGGGGTGTGCACAGAGGAAGCGCTCAATAAATACTAGCGAGTGAGTGACCGACTGAGGGGCGGGGTTTAGGAGGTCAGGGGGGGGGCGGTCCCGGTTGCCGGGTCCGGTGTGTTTGGGGGCGCCATGTCGGCGTTGGAGAAGCCGCAGATCATCGCGCACATCCAGAAGGGCGTCCATTACACCGTCTTCGACTGCAAGTGGGTGCCCTGCAGCGCCAAGTTCGTGGCCCTGGGCAACCTGGCCCGGGGCACCGGCGTCATCCAGCTCTACGAGATCCAACACGGGGACGTCCGCCTGCTGCGGGAGGTCCGTCCTTCCATCCTTCCATCCTTCCTTCCTTCCTTCCATCCTTCCTTCCATCCTTCCTTCCTTCCATCCTTCCTTCCTTCCTTCCCTCCCGCCTCCCCTCCCCTCTCCCCAACGCTCAGCACAGCGTCCCGCACCCCCGAGGCGCCGTTGGCCAGGAGAGCGCCGGTCCCCGGGGCCCGCGGCGGCCTCGCCCCAGCGTTCAGCCCAGTGCTCGGCACCCGCCCGGCTTCCAGCCGCCGCCCCGATGGCGTGGAGGGAGGTGGGGACCCGGGACGTTGGGGCCCATTTCACAGCCGAGGAAGCCGAGGCCCCGGCTCACCCCGCAGGCACGTGGACCAGCCGCAGTAGAAGCGGCCCGCCCTCATTAATCATGATAATCGATCGTCATCATCATCATGGTATTTGTTAAGCGCTCACTAGGTGCCAAGCACCGTTCCCAGCCTCGGGGTAGCTAATAATGATAATTAGGTTGGGATTTGCTAAGCGTTTACTTGGTGCCGAGCACCGTGAGCCCGTTGTTGGGCAGGGAGGGCCTCTCTCTGGGGCCCAATTGGCCATCCCGAACGTTTAGGCCAGTGCCCTGCACACGGTGAGCGCTCGATAAGGACGACTGAATGAATGTATCTAGGGACCCGGGCCGTTGGTGCCCATTTTACAGGTGAGGAAACTGAGGCCTCGGGTCACCCAGCAGGCAGATGGAGAAGCCGGGCTTAGAAGCGGCCTCCCTTAATAATAATAAATCATCATCATCATCATCATGGTATTCGTTAAGCGCTTACTAGGTGCCAAGCACCGCTCTAAGCCTTGGGGTAGTTAATAATGATGATAATGTTAGTATTTGTTAAGCGCTTACTAGGTGCCGAGCACCGTGAGCCCGTTGTTGGGCAGGGAGGGCCTCTCTCTGGGGCCCAGTTGTCCATCCCGAACGCTTAGGCCAGTGCTCCGCACACGGTGAGTGCTCGATAAGGACGATTGAATGAATGAATCTAGGAACCCGGGCCGTTGGTGCCCATTTTAGAGGTGAGGAAACTGAGGCCCTGGGTCACCCAGCAGGCAGATGGAGGAGCCGGGATTAGAAGCGGCCTGCCCTAATAATCATCATCATCATCATCATGGTATTCGTTAAGCGCTTACTAGGTGCCAAGCACCGCTCTAAGCCTTGGGGTAGTTAATCCATCAGTGAGCAGGGATTGTCTCTATCTGTTGCCAAATTGTCCATTCCAAGCGCTTAGTACAGTGCTCTGCACATAGTAAGCGCTCAATAAATACTATTGAATGAATAATGATAATAATGTTGGTATTTGTTAAGTGCTTACTAGGTGCCAAGCACTGTGAGCTCGTTGTTGGGCAGGGAGGGCCTCTCTCTGGTCCCCAATTGTCCATCCCAAATGCTTAGGCCAGTGCTCTGCTCACGGTAAGCGCTCGATAGAGACGATTGAATGAATGAATATAGGAACCCGGACCATTGGTGACCATTTTACAGGTGAGAAAACTGAGGCCCCGGGTCACCCAGCAGGCAAGTGGAGGAGCCGGGTTTAGAAGCAGGCTGCCCTAATAATAATAATAATAATAATCATGATGATGGTATTTGTTGAGCGCTCACTAGGTGCCAAGCACTGTTTTAAGTGCTGGGGTAGATATAAGGTCATCAGGTGGTTCCATGTGGGGCTCACAGTCTTAATCCCCATTTTACAGATGAGGTCACTGAGGCCCAGAGAAGTTAAGGGACTTGCTCAAAGTCACACAACTAACATTATTATAATTATTAATTATTATGGTATTTGTTAAGCGCTTACTATGTGCCAAGCAATGGGTTAGATACAGGGTAATCAGGTTGTCCCACGTGGGGCTCACTGTCTTCATCCCCCTTTTTTTTTTTACAAATGAGGGAACTGAGGCACAGAGAAGTTAAGGGACTTGCCCAAAGTCACCCAGCTGACACGTGACGGAACCGGTTTTAGAACCTGTGACCTCTGACTCTCAAGTCCGTGCTCTTACCACTAAACCAGGCTGCTTCTCTGGATACAAGTGCTTAGTACAGTGCTCTGCACATCGTAAGCGCTCAATAAATATGACTGAATGAATAGAAGGTAAGCAGGTTGACCAACGTGGGGCTCCCAGTCTTGATCCCTATTTTTACAGATGAGGTCACTGAGGCCCAGAGAAGTGAAGCGGCTTGCCCAGAGTCACACAGCTGACAAAGTGGCGGGGCTGCGATTAGAACCCACAGCCTCTGACTGCCAAACCCGAGCTCTTTCCCCTAAGCCACGCTGCTTCTCCGTGGATAGTGGATAGAGCGCGGTCCTGGGAGCCGTGAGTTCTAATCCCGATTCTGCCACTTGGATGCTGTGTGACCCTGGGCGAGTCACTTGAGAAGCAGCCTGCTTTAGTGGAAAGAGCACGGGCTTGGGAATCAGAGGTCGTGGGTTCTAATCCCAGCTCTGCCACTTGTCATCTGTGTGACTTTGGGCAAGTCACTTAACTTCTCTGTGCCTCAGTGACCTCATCTGTAAAATGGGGATTTTACAGCAGCGTGGCTCAGTGGAAAGAGCCTGGGCTTTGGAGTCAGAGGTCATAGGTTCGAATCCCAGCTCAGCTACTTGTCAGCTGTGTGACTGTGGGCAAGTTACTTAACTTCTCTGTGCCTCAGTTACCTCATCTGTAAAATGGGGATTAACTGTGAGCCTCACGTGGGACAACCTGATTCCCCTGTGTCTACCCCGGCGCTTAGAACAGTGCTCTGCACATAGTAAGTGCTTAACAAATACCAACATCCCCCAGTGCTTAGCACATAGTAAGTGCTTAACAAATACCATCATTTTTATTATTATTAGTGGTTTATTTATTTGCACTATTTAATTTAGTTGCTACCAGCATCGGGTCAGTGGCCGCCCTCCCTTCTTTAAGTTCCTGGCCAACTATTCGGATGGTTTCATCATCGGATTGCAGCCGGGGCCTTGGCATTTAAACCCAAGGAGCTTAGAAGCTCACAGTTTGGGGGCCCATATTTTGCAGAATAGATAAAATTCTTAATACTTGTATATAATTTGCAGAAGCTCTGAGAAGCACCTTTCGTTTTACCCAGATGTGGTGAATTTCTTGGAGACTCCCCAGAGAGCAAGCTGTTTTTGCAGTGAGTCAACCGGGGCCCATTTTAAAGCTGTCGCGGCTTTTGCGAATAAAACGCTTTCCCAGTCCTCCTCCATCTCTAACAGAAGCTCATTCATTCATTCAGTAGTATTTATTGAGCGCTTACTATGTGCAGAGCACTGTACCAAGCGCTTGGAATGTACAATTCAGCTCCTCACCCCTGGATTCGAGGCTCTCAATCCGCTCTCTTCCCCGGCCTCCTCTCCTGCTGTATCTGAGTCCGCAAACTTCACTTCAAGGGGGGCTAATGGGATTGGATCAGGGGAGTGGAGGTTAGTCAGAGAAGACCTCCTGGAGGAGGTGCTTTATTGAGGATGAAGTGAAGTAAAGGGAGGGATGATCTTCATTGGGCCGTTCTGAGGTCTAGAAGGAGTCTGCCCAGGGGAAGGCACGAACCCTAAGGTGGAAATGAGGAAAATTGGGAGCAAATTAGGCTTCATGAGAAGCAGCGTGGCTCAGTGGAAAGAGCATGGGCTTGGGAGTCAGAGGTCATGGGTTCGAATCTCGGCTCTGCCACTTGTCCGCTGTGTGACTGTGGGCAAGTCACTTCACTTCTCTGTGCCTCAGTTACCTCATCTGGAAAATGGGGATGAAGACTGTGAGCCTCACGTGGAACAACCTGATTCCCCTATGTCTACCCCAGCGCTTAGAACAGTGCTCTGCACATAGTAAGCGCTTAACAAATGCCAACATTATTATTATTATTACTAGGGTGATCTTGAGAGGAGTGCAGAAAGTGAGGTAGGGGATAGCAGGAGAACAAAGTAGCAAATTAAGTAGGGAGGCAGCTAGTCATGTTTTGGTCATTCAGCAAGGGCTGGATAATGTAGTGACTTTTTGTGTACAGTAAATGTTGTAATAATAATAATGATGATATTTAAGTGCGTACTATGTGTCTGTCTCTGTACTAAGCGCTGGGGTGGATACAAGCAAATCGAGTTGGACACTGTCCCTGTCCCATGTGGGGCTCACAGTCTCAATCCCCATTTTACAGATGAGCTATCTGAGGCACAGAGAAGTGAAGTGACTTGCCCAGGGTCCTGTAGCAGACAGGCAGCAGAGCCGGGATTAGACCCATGACCTGCTGACTCCCAGTCCCATGCTGTATCCACTAAACCATGCTGCTTCCCCTTATACCATTGAATGCCATTTTGTGATATTTTGTATTTTTGTATTGCGTAGTGGGACATAGTAGTGGGCCTGGAAGTCAGAGAACCTGGATTCTAATCCCAGATCTGCCGAGTGCCTGGGACAAATCACTTAATTTCCTTGTGCTTCAATTTCCTTATCTGTAAAATGGGGATTAAATACCTGTTCTCTTTCTTAGATTGTGAGCCCCATGGGGGACAGGGACTGTGTCCAACCCAATTAACTTGCCTTTACCCAGCCCCGAGAAACGTACTTGACACAATAAGGGCTTAACAAATACCATAATTACTATTTCTGTCCGTAGGCCTTCCTCCAAAAATGGAAAGTAAGAAAGAAAAATTAACAAATCATGTCTAGAGACCTGCATCAGTGGTCTGGAGAAGTAGCCTGGCCTAATGGAAAGAGCATGGGCTTGGGAGCAAAAGGACTTGAGTTCTAATACTGCTCCCTACCCTGCCTGCTGTGTGACCTTGGACAAGTCACTTAACTTCTCTGTCCTTCAATTTCATCATCTGTAAAATGGGGATTTAGTACCTGTTCTCCCTCCTGCTTAGACTGTGAACCTCAAGTGAGACAGGGACTGTGTCCAAACTTGTCTGTATCCCCCGGTGTGATATAGTGCTTGGCAATCGGTAGATCAGTTTATTGAGTGCTTATTGTATGTAGAATGTTGTTTATTGTAGTGCTTATTGTATGCAGAGTGCTGTACTAAGCGCTTGGGAGAGTACAATACAGCAGAGCTGGCAAAAGCTTCCCTGCCCATAAAGAGTTGATAGTCTAGAAAAGAGTTTACAGCCTAAAGGTACAGAGCATGCTAACATCATTAAGTACTAGAAATAACCAGTTCAAATGAAGAGCAGATGAACTAAAGTTCTGTCTAATTAGACGAAGTGAATAAATGCAGCTCCAAGAAGAGGAATCCTCCTTCAACTGCAGTCAACTTATGTATTCAGTAACTGTAAGCTACAAACACAACCCCAGGTTATAGCTCCTATAAATGTCTTTTTGTTTGCAGCTTGACTGTCCCTGAATGTATGATTCAAGCAAAATTGTAGCTAATCTTTGAATAGTGTACATTTTTGTTAATTTCCTGTAGTTGAAAAAAAACAAAAGCCTTTGCAGAAGACTGTTTCAGCACCGAGATAAACAGCCAGTGTAAATAACGTTTGTTTACCGGAATACCAGTGTACAAATTAACTGTATTAAAAAAAACTACTCTTCTGTTCAAAAGTTAGCATCCAGACTTTATCAGAAAGTTATAATGTAGGAAAGTACATTTAAGCCCTTAACTTTATGTTTTCTCTGACTTTGGGCCCTTTACTCTAATTTCAAGTACTTGAAATTAAAAGAAACCTCAAAGGACTTGCTTAGCTGTAGTGCCTCTGGTGCATGAGGAGATGCAAAGTTAGCTAGAGACGTTGGAGCTTAGATTTTTATGGTTCCTAGGGGTCCCTAGGAAAGAAATTTGAGCATTCGGTTCCTCCGGTCTTCTAGGAAGAATAATATCTTCATTGTGTTTTCTCCTAATTTAATTCTTTGGATTGCAGATCTCAGGGATAAGAACAGTACCGTAGTTTGAAATTACCTCTGCAAATCAGGAGGAGAGTCGGGCAGAGGTAGCCAGTTTTGAATATGTCCTTAACAGCTTGGGGAGAGGAAAGGAATAGAGACACAATTTTAAAAGCCTCACTGACAACTTTGTTGCTCCCCTTTTTGAAAGGAACGTGATATTTTCCAACTTTTGGAAAGAGAAAAGTAAATATGGCTGTCATTTCGGCTTGCGATATTTTAATTACACGGTATATTCCGTGTCATTTAAATCTCAAAACAGGTCCATAAATATTGTGGGTTACAGATAGCTTCTTAAGTAAGTCAGTTATCGTTTCTTCTCTCCTCAGATTGAAAAGGCCAAGCCCATTAAATGTGGAACTTTTGGGGCAACATCTCTACAGCAAAGATATCTCGCTACAGGGGATTTTGATGGAAACCTTCATATATGGTAAGAACAGTTAATCTGTGTTTAGACAGATGGGATCAGAAGTTCTTTGATGTCCCGATCGTTCTTCCCGTGGAAGAGAACACTTATTTTAAAAATACATCCTTTCTTGTTCAGCTCTAGCAGGTTTTTAGATGAGAAATGATTTTCAACACCTATTTTGGGAATTTATATTAAGATGCGGGTTAAGAAGATGGCTGCATATTTTCTTTAGCTACCTGAAATGTTATCAACCTGCCGTTTGAGGGTACCTAGATTAATCAATTTATTGTCATGTCACCATCCGGCACTGATGGGTTAAGAAATGTTATATGTATTTATAACTAAAGTTACCTTTTCAGTTACAGAGAAGCAGCACGGCCTGAAGGATAGAGCCCAGGTCTGGGAGTCAGAAGGACCTGGGTTCTAATCCTGCCTTCACCACTTGTCTGCTGTGTGACCTTGGGCAAGTCACTTCACTTCTCTGTGTCTCAGTCACCTCAACTGTAAAATGGGGAATAAGATCGTGAGCCCCTTATGGACGTGAACTGTGGCCAACCCGATTAACTTGTACTACCGTAGCGCTTAGTAGAGTCCCTGGCACAGAGTTAGCGATTAACAAATACCAGTAAAAAAAAACCAAAACAAACCGCAGTTGTCTCTTTTGGAGAATACCATTTCGAGAGGAGGGAAATCAGCTGCAGGACTGAAATGTCACTTAGAGCAAACTGTGAAAGTAAACAATGCCTTTTCATTGAAGATAACCATCAGCCAAAGACCACAAATAGCAGAGTAAAGACTTCAGTGGTCTAGTTAGTGACCCTGGCCTGAAAACTCCAGTGAGTTCTGTGAAATCTGACTTTTCCTGGATACCCCTAGTTGACATGAACTGCTCTATTGTGATTCCTGGTTGGCATTAGCGACCTCCCATTTTCAGATGAAAGTTACTTAGCTGTACTCTTTACTGGATCCCTCCTCTGTCTGCTCCCCTCCATCCACACTTTTCCCATATATCTCTAAAGGTCTTAAATGTGTTCGTCACATCTGACTTGGGGCTTAAGCTAAAATTTTCCGAGGCATTCAAAATGGGATCAGAGGTAGACCCCTGAAGCCCATGGAGGCGTTAGGCATTATAAGTGAAATGTGTAACTTTTATTGTGAAGACATTAGAGGAAAATGTCCTCGTGAAGGTAGAATCCAGTAGAGTTTTGTTTCGGGCTTATGTGATTGATAAATTCCTCCCTAAATTCTAGTGATGGACTCAGGCATCTGGGACATGTCATCCTGATGGGTTTTTTTGTCGTGTAGGAATTTGGAAGCTCCTGAGATCCCAGTGTACACCGTGAAGGGCCACAAGGAAATCATCAATACTATAGATGGTGTAGGTGGTTTAGGGATCGGGGAAGGAGCCCCGGAGATTGTAACCGGCAGCCGAGACGGTGAGTCAGCCCGCTCTGTGGCTCTTTGGTTTTTCCCGAGAAAATGTGCATTCTGCCCTGTGGGCTCTGAAAAATCCACCTTCGTCCGTCCATGTCTTCCTTGTCGGTACGTGCCGAGCCGGCCACATGATGTGGAAGTTAGCTTGCAGGGTATTTTGGTTAGTGGCAGAGCGCTTGCTATTTCAGTTTGGGCTGGCCAAGTCAGACCTGTGGTTTCCTGTGGGGTTTGCAGACTTCTGAAAGCTAGTTGCAGGTTTTTGAAACAGCTGCCAATATAACATGGGTGGTGGCGTCGCTATTTCTTCTTTTCATTCTCAAGCAAATTTCGGCCTTGTGAAAAGTCCCAAATCGACAGCTAGTCGAAGTCAAAATTTCATCCTTCCATCCTGTAGCAGGCTTTCAATAAGGTGAGCCTCAATGCCTCAGCCTCATGGAGAAGAACAGAGAGACAGACCGTGGCTTGCTTCCCTCTGGGGCAGTGTCACTTTAGGAATAGGGTCCCGTGTAACTTACTGAGAATTTTTGCATTGGTTGCTACTGGCTGAGAGCAAAAAACTGGAAACATCATTGTCCGGCCAGTTTTTGGAGCCGGAGTTTAACATGGCATCCTCTCACTGCCATCTGATGTGAAGTCGAGCCATCTGTTCAGTATCAGAGGTGATGAGTCAGTCTGTGGCCAATCCCTTCTTCTGCCGGTCTCTTGGCTGTTTCCCCGCGATGAGCGGTTCCACTGAGGGAGTGCCAGAAAATGAAATTCTTAGGCTAATCGAAAATCCGCTACTTCGGTCCCAGACAGAATGCGGTAGTCAGAAATCACGTGAAAACATGCACGTACAAAACACCAGTGGTAAGTGGGTGAAGGGGGTACATAAAAAGGATGCCACAATGCCATGCTCCAAATTGTTGGGAAGGGACAAGGTGATCTGGATAAGCGGGAAAGGATAGAATAAAGAAAGGAGGTTAGAATTTTAACTGGGCTGGTATTGTGCTGACCAAGTGAATCGAATCTACCGTAGTTGATTTCAGAATGATGTTATTAGATGTTTGGTTCATCAGTTCATTTAGAAAGCAAATTATCCATTGTTATTTGGGCTATTTCTCTTTCTGTTAAATGCATTCAGCCGTTTGAATGCAAATATCTTGAAATATTGCAGAGTGTGGAACCGTGCTGAAAACCCAGTAGATGTTCAGGAACTGGTTTTAAAATGATGAAAAGAGAATGCATAGGTTATTGGCAAACATAGCATGGACTTTGTTACCTCATTGCAGGAACTGTGAAAGTATGGGATCCCAGGCAAAAAGACACTCCTGTAGCTAATATGGAACCCGTACAAGGAGAAAGCAAGAGAGACTGTTGGACTGTGGCATTTGGTATGTATTTGATCAATTTGGGGGTTTTTAAGTTTCGGGTTAAAGATACAGCACAACCTGGCTTTTGTGGAATTCATATTACTCTAGCTGATTGTCATTGAAATGGGAATTATTATGCCCCGATGTGGTTGGCAAGTTCAGCTGTAACAATAGTGGTGTAAGTTAGTTTCATATCGAAGTGACTCCCGCAAGACCCCAAAACTCAAATTGGGGTCCCTCTGGGAAAGATCTTCTACATAACTCTGATTCATGTAAACTCGTTAAGAGCAGGGAACGTGTTTGCTAATTCTGTTGTATTGTACTCTCTCAAGCGCTTAGTACAATGGTCTACACATAGTACACTGATTGATTGTGGCCGTAATCCAGTAGCATCCAACTATGGGCCCAAAGCAACATGCAAACACTGCATGTTTTCAGCGATTCCACGGGTGGGTTTTCCCCCTCTGCCCTGTCAACTCCCGACGCCGGTTCCAACTGTCAGAGCAGCTTTAAAAGTAATACCATGAATTTGTAGAGTGCTTTTATTTGAGCAAAGCACGGTCACCTTACGTATCTCATATAATAAAAATAATATAATATTCAATAATCCTTATTATTATCTCCCTCCTTGTTAGGAGGGAGAACAGGCAGTTAACCCCCATTTTCCAGATGAATCCCCATTCTATTTTGTTTGTGCAACCTCTCTGCAGGGTAGGGAGAAGCAGGTAAAATTGTCCATGTTTTATAAACTTGGGCCCAGAGAGGTTTAGTGTCTTGTTTAACGTCACACAGCTTGCCAGTGGCAGAGCTTAAATGGAACCAGAACGCCTGACTTCCAAACCCTTGCCCTGGCCGCCGAGGTCCATGCTCTGTCCCCTAGGTCTCACCGCTTCGCACTCGTGCCCGTCTCTCTTGCGATTGCCAGACCAGTCTGTCAGCCACCCTTTTCTCCACACCGTCCACATCCATCCCGTATTGCTTGAGGTTGCCTTTTCACGTACCTGCCTGATCACCACCTGTCACCTAAGATTCTGTAGTCAGGCAGCTTGCTGTCATCTTCAAGAGCGAATTGCATGTGTTTTTCTTTATTTGAAACACAGCTTCTCTTTATAGGCAATGCTTACAATCAAGAGGAGCGGGTCGTTTGTGCTGGCTATGACAACGGAGATATTAAACTCTTCGATCTGAGAAATATGTCCTTACGATGGGAGACAAACATTAAAAATGGGGTAATGTGCAGTACAATTATAATAATAATAGCAGTCTATGTTTAGTTTCTATAATTTCTCTTGCAGTCATTTTCTGTTAAATTACGGTTGGGCAAAATATAATTCTGGTATTTGTTAGCGCTCACTCTGTGCCAGGCACTGTACTAAGATGCTGGGGTGGACCCAGCGCTTAGTACAGCAGTGCCTGGCACGGAATGAGCGCTTGACAAATACCATCATTATCATTATTCGGGTTGGACGCGGTCCGTGTCCCACATGAGGCTCACCATCTTAATCCCTATTGAACAGATGAGGTAACTGAGGCACAGAGAAGTGAAGAGACTTGTCCAAGGTCACCCAGCAGACAAGTGAAGGAGCTAGGATTAGAACCCATGACTTTCTGACTCCCAGGCCCTTGCTGTATCCACTAAAGCTAGATCTGGGTAGCTAAATCTGCCTTCTGTGGCTAGATAGCCACGTGTCCCCAAGCCCTCCCTTCCTCAGAAAGCCCACTCACCGCAAGGGAGCAGGGGCATCAGGAGCCACCAAGCTTCCACTTAAAACTGCTTTTTTTTATCATCAGCACTGTGTAAGTGAGATGATTTGGGCCATAGGTGGTATCTCGGGGGTGAGTGTCTCTGCGAGCGTTCGCGGGGAGGAGGCATGACAGTGACGCAGCACACGACGAATGCTGCGAAGGAGTCGGGGTGGGCTCCAGTGGAGGTGATGAGTAGTGACGGTTTTGTTAAACTTAAGTTGTCATGCCGAATCGATAACATAAACAACAAAAGTAATATCAAGGTTGAATTTGCACTCAGATATCTCGCTATGCTGGAATTGCTCGTTGTGTTAAATTTTTTTTTTTTCCATTTTGTGGTATCAGATTTGGGGGATTACATCCTAAATCCAGAGGGTCGTCTTGTTTTGGAGACAAGTGGGAGTAAGGTAGTGACCTGTGCCGCTCCCCATAGCCGCAGCAAAACTGGAAGTTAATCTGATCAGAGAAATAACTAAGCGATTTTACTTTATATAGAGTAATCTCTTCTGTGTCCAGAAAGTCCAAAGGTGCTTTCCGAATTTTTAAACAATCTTATGGTATTTAGTTCTCAAGCATTAGATGAGTACATAGCAGGGATATTCACATTAAAATGAGATTGTTGATTTAAAAAGCACATGGTGGGGAAAAATGCGGAAGAGAGTTAAGGAAGTTAAAGATGTTCATTTGTTCATAAATGACATGTCTTCTGTTTTTTTCCAGGTATGTAGTGTAGAGTTTGACAGGAAAGACATAAATATGAATAAATTAGTAGCCACATCACTGGAAGGAAAATTCCATGTTTTTGACTTAAGGACCCAGCATCCCACCAAAGGCTTTGCCTCCGTTTCAGAAAAGGTAAGGAATCAGGTAGAAACTCCTGTAGTGGAAATGTAATGGTTTCTTGCATTTTGGGGCTCTTTGAGATTCAGATAAATTATGTTTATAGTAATGTCCATCTCCTTCTCTAGACTCTAAGCTCATTGTGGACAGGGAACATGTCTACTAATGCTCTTATATTGTACACTCCCAAGTTCAGTGTTCTGCACACAGTAAGCACTCAATAAATATGAGTCATTGATTGATCGATACAGAATAAAGAGTAGTTTTTAGCAGCCAGTCTTTAAGCTGTTTCTCACCCTTGAGCACTCAACAGTCACCATGGTCTGTCTTTACATAAGACCGCCTTGACATAAATTTGCAAATGCCCAGGTAGTCTTTTGTAAGAGTGGAACAAGTTGTGTGTAAAAGAAACATCCTAAAGTGTTAACAAATTAATCGTCCAGTGACTGGTCCAGGAAGCTCTAATTGTCAAAAAAAAATAAAATAAACTCACTTCAGCCATTAATATCTAATCTGAGCCAGATGCCCAGCTTTAACTTTATTAAGAGGTTGACTGAGTTTTGGGAAAATTGATGATTGGGCTTTAAGTGTACAGTTTTGAGCAATTGGTCATCCCCTCTTTACCGTCCACTGAAAATCACTGAAAAATGAGGAGGTGCTGAACTTACTGGAATTTTTTGGAAAGGATTACACTGGATTTAAAGAGGTGCCACTTTTATTTCTCGTACATGTCCGTACCCTCAGGATTCCAGCAGCTGGTTTCCAACTCTTCCCTAGTGAAGGGAGAGGGCTCGAGCCATTCCGCCTTATAGGAATCCAGTGGGAGGCTGGGCCAGGACACTTGGACAGGGGAAAGGGAACCCATAGTACGTGCCCAGTGGATAGTCTGCCAGGCCATTCCGGCGGGACCAAGGACGCTACTGCTCATTTCTGTCCATCTCGGCTTGCGCCCCGGGGCCATGGAGGTGCTTCCTGGTTGGTGCAGCCTCCGGAGAGTCACCCCGTCTTCCCGGGCTCTCCTCTTCACTGCCACCCCTCTAGACTGTAAGTTCGTCGTGGGCAGGGAATGTATCTGTTTATTCACACTCTCCCAAGCGCTTAGTACAGTGCTCTTCCCCCAGTGAGCGCTCAATAAATACAATCGACTGCCACAGCCCGTGACAGCCACGTCTGGAACCCTTGGCACCACATTGCCAACCTCCCCCATGCCCCTGCAGTTGGATTTGACAAGCGTTTTGACCCCCAGTCACTGAGGAGGAGAAGGGGCCCTGGGGAGTGGTGTAACAGCAGGGCAAATCAGTTTAGGGAATATGCAGGCTTCTGCATTATGCATCATCATCAATACACACGCTCACCTTTTGCCAAATACCCGGGAAGACAAGTTGCTACAGGCATATGGCAAGTTATCTTGAGATGAAATCAATTATTATCCATTTGAGTATTATTTGTTGTCGTCAAGATGAGATTGAATTTAGTTAGCGCCTATTTGGGCAGCGGGGCTGAGGTTGACTGTGCCTCGAAACCCAGGGTAGCACCCAAACTGCTCCAAGGAGACGTACTCTGCTGCAAATCCTTGCGTTCATCATCGACTAGTGGCTCACTCTAGCTAATGAATGTCTTCGATAGATCGTTAAAGGTGTTTTCTTTTTTTTCCCCCTTTGCCTCTGTGCTTCAGTAATTGTGTTTACCAGTTTCCTGGGTAGAATCTACCCCCTGTGGATTTGCTCAACATCAGGAGAGCAGTATTAAGTGGCAGCGTGCTAAGAGGAATTTAAAGTTCAGCACAAATTACAATGAGCTCCTCTGCCCAGTGTTCCAGGACGCTCATTGTGGCCGTGTCACAGAGGGGTACTGGGGATGCCGCTGAAACCACAGTTTTGAGGCTTCCTGTTCACTAGGTTCTGGAGAATTACAGATCAATCAATCGGTGGTATTTATCTAGCACGGCGCTAAGCCCTTGGATGTGTGCTGGCTACATTTTTCCCAGACTCTCTGCTCTTGTAGATTAGAACTCCCCTCTGTGATAGCTTCCTGAATGACCCTCCTTCTGGAATAGGTTTACAGGCTGTTTCTGGAAGGCGTTAATTTTCTTCCAGCAGGTATCTCACCTTTCACATAAGCCCCTGGTCTCTGTCCGCAGGTCCTCCTGGCTCTCAAAAGTCAGCAAAACCCTCCCGATTTGGAGTTTGAAATTTGAATTCAGTTGGGCGCACCCGCTTTGGCCGGAAAGAAATCTAGTTAATGGGGTTTTTCTCCATTTGTTGTCGCGGATCAAAAATTCTCTGGAGAAAATGCATTCTTGAGGAAATTCAGAATATCAATACTTGAAATGACCCTCTAAAATATTTAAAAGTTAATGAAAGTGAAAGCTAAATAAGCATTGAGTATTTGAGTAAATCTATTTTGAACCTAATGGGTGACTCTGTGCTCCATAAATATGGATGTTTTAAATTATAGTACCTCTGAAACCTCTTAACTTGGGCTCAGCAGAGTTCAGGCTTCTTCCGTGGTTCTTTAATTGTATTTTCTTGGTATCGTTTCAAGATTTCTTTTGGACTAGTTTCAGTTAAATTCCGGTAGCCGACACAAAATGTGGGGTGGGGAGAGCCGGATAATATTATTTATTTTCTTAAAAATGATTACCTTTGAATTGTGAACATCCATATTTAAATGTGTCCCTGTTCATTTACCTCCGTTTCTGTGATTATTGATCTGAATTAGGCTCACAAATCTACCATGTGGCAAGTTCGACACTTGCCCCAGAACAGAGAGATTTTTATGACCGCTGGAGGAGCTGGGAGCCTTCATCTCTGGAAATAGTAAGTCTAATGCTAATGGACGGCAGCGTTTATTTTTAGTGGATTTTTCCTCTGGAAAAAAAACTCACTCTGGAAAAGTTGCCTTTAGGTATAAGATACAAATAGGTACCTTCCTATACTTGGAAGCAGAATTTGATGCCTTAATAAATATAATGATGGGGCTTGTTACTATGTGGCAAGCACTGTTCTAAGCAATGGGGTAGATACCATTTAATCAGGTCGGACACAGTCTAAGTAAAAAGGAGTAAGATTTAATCCCCATTTTACAGAGGGGGTAATTGAGGCACCAAGAACTCAAGTGACTTGCCCGAGGTCACAGCAGACATGTAGCCGAACTGAGATTAGAACCCAGATCCTCTGACTCCTAGGCCCATGATCGTTCCACTAGGCCCCGCTGCTTCTCATAGCCCATGATCGTTCCACTAGGCCTCGCTGCTTCTCATACCTTCAGCATAGTTTCAAGGTACATTTGAAACTTGTAAGAAAGAACAGAGAAGCAGCGTGGCTTGATGGAGAGAGCATGGGCCTGGGAGTCAAAAAGTCATAGGTTCTAATCCAGACTCTTGTCTGTTGTTTGTCTGCCCTGTGACCTTCGGCAAGTCACTTCACTTCTCTGAGCTTCAGTTCCCTCATCTGTAAAATGGGGATTGAGACTGTGGGCCCCACATGGGACAGGGACTGCGACCAACCCAATTTACTTGTATCCACCCCTGTGCTTATTACAGTGCCTGCCACATAGTAAGTGCTTAAGAAATACCATAATAATAATTTGATTATTATCAATAATCATAATTAGCCAGTTATTACTGCCTCTGAATTTTAAGTAATTGTTTTACTCACAAAATTACCAGTTTTCTCAGTGGTGTCAACCACAGAGAGGTTGGTTCCAACTGTGTTTCCTGTACGTTTGGGTGTCGCAGAAGTAATTATCTACATGTTCTTATAATCATGAAATAAGTAGATATATGTTCTAAAGACCCCAGAGGGTCCTATGAAAACATTTCAGTTGGATTTATTAGCCTGGTGCCCCCCCAGATAATCACTGGAGATAATCAATCAATTCATGGTATTGAGTGTTTACTCTTTGCAGGGCACACTGTACTAAGTGCTTGGGCAAGTACACTTTAACAGAGTTGGTAGACATGTCCCCGGCCAAAACAAGCTTAGAGTCCGGATATTACCTTAGCGAGCCATTTCTTTTATATTGCAGATCTGGAGAGCGAGGCTGCCTTATCTAGACCTTTCCCCTCTGTCTCTGACTCCGATGAGGCAGAGTCATACCTTCCCCCACCAGATCCGGGATTAGAACCCAGTTCCTTCTGTCTCCCAGGCCCGTGCTCTATCCACTAGGCCACGCGTGGAGACATAGAGGTAGTTCACAGGCATAGGCATTTTCCACACCTTTCAGAGCCCTCCAGGAAGATACAGTGAATTTGATCCACTTAGCTTCCAGTTTGATTTGCGAATCACTTCTGTCCCTTGGGTATTAATTCCCTTCATCAGAGAGAGCCTGTGAACCTTTTGGGCTCATCGATTCCTCCACTGGGCCCATAAAACTTTAATGGATCGTGTAGGATTAAAAAAAAATTACGTGGACTCTGCATACCCTACTTAACAGTCGATGCACTTGCTAATGGGCCTACTAAGAAGGAGGGTTTGCTTTTAACGATTTGTTCTTTCGAGCGTTTTATCCCCCTTAAATCATATTGAGGAAAGGTATTGGAAAGCACCTGGACTCTAGCTCCATGTTCGACTTACGTGTGACCCGAGAGGAGTCACCTCACCTCTTTATGCCACCCGTAAAATGGAATAATACTCAGCAGCTGCAAAGGTACTCTCAGGATTAATCAGTTAAATGTTGATCAAGAACTTTGAGCTCCCTGGAGAAAAGGTTGGCTCCAAGTTCAAAGAATTAATAGGGAGATTTTTCTGTGTTAGTCTAGTTTTATGAGGACTTGATTCTTTTAAGCCAAGAATCGGGTCCTCGTACAATTTTTCAGAAAGAGCAAATCCCAAATGCTCTTCTGTGCAAAATCCATAGAAATGATCGACAATTCCCAGTGGTACATTGTGAAGATAAAAATAGTAATGAACTCAAAATTTAGTGGTATAGATCAGTGAATGTTGCGTCGTACTCTCCCGAGTGCTTAGTACAGTGCTCTGCATTGAGTGCTCAATAAATGCAATTGATTGATTCATTAATGTTTGCAGGGTCTTGAGGGCCAGGCTACATCAGGTACAGATTGATCCGGTCCCTGCTCTTCAGAGGGTTCCGTACAAAAGCAGAAAATTCCCACTTTAACATGATTCACTGGATCTGCAATCCAGCAAGTCTTGGTCTAGTATTTTTGGAATAGCTAATTTTCTTCAAAGCTCATCTAAGAGATGAAAAGTAAAGTATAGCTTTTAGAGCGTGATTCAGGTGTGTTAAGTGAAGAAATCTTAAATTGCTTTGTAGTAAAATGTACAAATATTAAAGAGTTTGAAGCAACATGATGGTGAAACAAAAAAGTTACTTACACTGCTCTGTATATTCTCTCACATAAGAAAGTGCAAATGTAGGGATTTACACAAAGAGCCACAGGTTGGTTTGTTTTTGTTTAGGGTGTTTGTTAAGCACTTCCTAAGTGCCAGACACTGTACTGAGCTCCGGGGTAGATACAGGTTGGACACAGTCCATGTCCCACTTGAGGCTCAAAATCTTAATCCCCATATCACAGATGAGGTAACTGAGGGCACAGAGAAGTGAAGTGACTTGCTCAGGGTCACACAGCAGACAGGAGGCAGAGCCGGGATGAGAACCCAAGCCCGTGCTCCGTCCGCTAGGCCACGCTGCTTCAGTGCTTGGCACTTAGTAAGTGCTTAACAAATACCATCAGCATTATTATTATTAACAGTTAGCACTAGAGGTTTTTAGATTGATCCCTTTGGTCTTGTTTCAGCGAATATCCAATTCAGCGCTCCAAGAAAGATTCCGAGGGAGTGGAGATGGGCATTGCCGGTTCGGTCAGTCTGCTGCAGAATGTAACGTTGTCCACCCAGCCCATCTCTAGTCTTGACTGGAGTCCCGACAAAAGAGGGCTCTGTGTGTGTAGTGCATTTGACCAGACGGTGAGAGTGCTGATAGTTACCAAGCTCAATAAGGTGTGACACTCGGACTTGCCAACTGCCAGGAAGACCAGGGGAGGTGACGCTTTATTGGCCGTGGATCATTTCACTGAGTAAAAGTGGAATAAGGTTGATGTAAAGGGTGACTTACAGTGCGAGGAAGTTAGATGTATTTACCTGAATGAATACCGACTTGGCTGTTGGCAGGTTAGAGTAAATCGTCTCAGGAGCTAAGTGTATTTCTCTCTCAGGTTTTTGACAGTGTAAACTTAAAAAATAAAGCAGTAGTTCAAAAGTTATTTTTCACATTTGTGATGATTCTTATAATTGAATTAGTTGAAGGAAGAAATTATTTCATTCTGTTTGATGAGACTCCCTCCCCCCGCTAAACCTAGACACGTGAATCCGTCAGTTTCTTTGCCGAATTTTACTGGACAGTATTTATTTATGAAAGCTAGGCCGTGTCTGACTGATACTTTCACTACATTTACAATGGAACATCTAGATTTTTAAGACTCCTTGTTTAATTTTTTGATAAACTACTTTTACCCTAGAGGGGATGTTTTAATGATAGTAAGACTTCTGAGAATAGACACTGATCATTTTTGGTGATTGGAAGGGACGGGAATGTTATTTTTGAAACCCTCTGCTAATTTGGGAAAACTTTTTTGATATACTGTATTTCATTAATAAAAAGTGTTCATTTTTGAAATGTAAAGAAATCATGTATAATTTCTGTGTGGCAGATTAAGAGCTGGGATGAAACCAAATTTTTCATTTGGTTTTGGGAGGGCCAAGATTCATCAGGTTATGTACAATTAAGCCATCTTGGCTTTCAGAGAAAACAGGCAGCAAGGTGAGGTTACTTCTTAATCAATGGTTGTTCAAGGCCTGGAAGTACAAGCCCTGTGTCAACTTCACTGCCTCCTTAGCCAAGGAAAGGTAATAATACAAAAGAGTATTAACTAGTGAAAAGAGTAAATATATTTTCATTAAATTATGGGAAATTCGGCCCATTGATTTTTTAAAAAAACCCTTTTGTGCAGGGAAGATCTTGTTTTACTGAAAAAAACAATTTATGGAAATAGATTACATTAAAGCTCTAAGTGCAGTGCATACAGTGCTCAATAACTACTTTTGGTCGATTGATTAGTACGTTACCAAGAGAACGTAACCAGTTCTTTTTCCTTGCCAGTTTGCTCTCTGAACTAACAGTTGAGTAAAACAGCTCAAAGTCGATTTCTGAGTGACACAGCTCAATACAGAGCTCCTCATCTTCCCACCCAAACCCTATCCTTCCCCTGACTTTCCCATCACTTCAGACCCACGCCACCATCCTCCCTGTCTCAAAAACCCATAACCTTGACGTCATCCTCGTCTCCTCTCTCTCATTCAGCCCACGTATTCAATCTGTCACCAAATCCTGTCGGTTCTCCCTTCATAGCATAGTTAAAATCCTCCCCACCCAAACAGCTCTCCAGCTTTGATTACCGTTATCAGCCTCCTTGCTGACCTCTGCCTCCTATCTCCACCCACTCCGGTCCTTACTTCACTCTGCTGCCCAGATTGTTTTTCTAAAAAAAATATTAAAAAAAAATGGAGTCCATATCTCCCCACTCCTCAAGAACACCCAGTGTTTGCCCATCTACCTCAACATCAAACAGAAGCTTTTTACCATTGGCAAGCAGTCCATCAGCTCATTCCCTCTTACCTTACCTACCTCACTGATTTCCTAATACAACCCAGTCCGCACACTTTGCTCCTCTAACGCCAGCCTACTCAGTATACTTTGATCTCGTCAATCTCGTCTGCTGACATTTTGCCCCCAACCTCCCTCTGGCCTCGACCCTCCTTTATAGCCATCTGACGGACCTTCTCAAAACCTTATTAAAAACGCATCTCCTGCGAAAGACCTTCCCTGACAGAACCCTCCTTTCCCCTCCTCGCTCTCCCTTCCGCATTGCCTGTGCACTTGATCTGTACCCTTTAAGCGCTTGATATTCACGCCACCTTCAGTTCCACAGCCCTTATATACAAATCTATAATTTGTTTTAATATCTGTCTCCCCATCTAGACTCTAAACTCCTTGTGGGAAGAGAATGGGTCTATCATCTCTATTACAGTACTCTATAGTGCAGTGCTTTGCACGGAAAAACATTCAGGAAAGACCATTGACCGGTTGATTACATTCCCCAAGTGTCCGTCTTATTTCAAAACCTAGATGACCTTTCATACTATAGAACAGCACATCGTCCAGGCCGAATTCTTAGCTAGCGTCCATCTGTCAATAGAACCGACGACTGCATAAAAGGGAATAACTTAAAACCTGAAACGAAGACATTTGGTAGATCCTAGCGCATCTGCGTTGCTGATATAATTACATTTTAATTGCAGAGAAAATGTATGTATCTGAATTTCCAAGGATTGAATATCCTTACAATGTGTAGCAGTCGTACTCTGTCTTCAAAATAGAGGGTCCAGATGGCAGAATTTACTTACGAAGGTGCATGTGACGGAAGAGGCCAACGCGAGATCGATTCATTCCTTCGTTAGAGGGATTCACCTCTGTTATTTCTGTTAGAGGGATACCTCAGAGCTCTGTTCTTGGAAAGACTATTTGACCCACTGAAAAAAGGGTGAATTTTAGTGAGAGCTAAAACATTTCTGATACCAGGTTTTCAGGTGGAGGTTTTTCTATTTCGAAGTGGCTTCCTCGGAAAAAAAAAAAAAGGGCCCTCTGATGGCGTTGAGCTGAATTTGTTGACTTCAGGCACTGTAATAGCTAAAGATTCAGTGTCCTCTGGTGGAAAGCCATATGTATAGCAACCATACTTGAAATACCAAAGGAAATCGATTTTTCTTTCAGTGTAACTGGGAAATCGTCACTGTTTTGCTTGCACAGAGTCTTCTTCCAAACTGAGTGAAGTTTAATTTAAGAACACTCATTGTTCTGCCGGATTCAAGAGGATCTGCTGTATATATTTTCATGGATAGCGCTTTATTGAGCTCTCCTTTGCATAGTACAGAGCTCTACACACAGAAAGCACTCAATGAATACCACCGATAAAGTGATGACTATGTGCCAAGACGTAGGGCAGATACAAGATCACTAGACTGAACCCAGCCCTGCCACACATGAGGCTCACGATCTAAGAGGGAGGGAGAAAAGTTCACTATAGCATAAGCTCCTTGAGAGCATGTTTACTAACATTCTGGTAATAATAATAATTGTGAGATTTTTAAGCACTTACTGTGTGCCAAGCACTGTACCGACCGCTCGGATAAATACGAGATAATCAGGTCTCACACGGGACTCACAGTCTACATAGGAGGGAGATGAAGTATTCTTCTCACAGTCTACATAGGAGGGAAAAGAATCCTCATTTTGCAGATGAGACCCAGAGAAGTTATGGCTTGCCCAAGGTCACAGAGCAGGTATGTGGCAGAGCCGGGATTAGAACCCAGGTCAGTCAGTCGTGCTTATTATATGCCAAGCACTTGGGTAGGTACAAGATAATCAGGTCAGAGACAGTACAATACAGATAAAGCCTAAGACTTAGAGGGAATAGGTATTTAATCCTTCCGTTGTAAAGCTGAAGAAAGCAAGGCTCGGGGAAGGTAAGTGACTTGCCCAAGATCTCGCAGCAGGTAACCGGCAGAGCCGGGATTAGAACCCAAGTCTGCAGGTGGTCAAGAGTCCTGGACGGACCTTGGTCCACCCACAAAGACTTCATGTCCGAGGACCCGCACACCGGAATTGACTCTGATTCTAGTGTTTTGTGTGAAGCCATTTCCACTCTAGTCCCTGCGGGTCTTGACCCTCCACGGCAGTGGATGCGGGGGAGCAAGCGGTCTGGCCGGGGGTCCCACAAAATGGTTGCATCCTGAATGGAGAAATGACAAGAAAGGAAGTTTCAAGTTTCGCAACATTTGGATGGGGGCGTGGTGTTGGGGGGAGAGAGAAGCAGACTGAAGAGTTTATCGGGCAGATTCCCAGAAGCAGACACAAGAGTTTATCGGGCAGATTCCCAGGCTCCGCCAGAGGAAGTGGGTCCTGCAGGGATGGGGAGGAGGGAAAGGGGAAGCAAAAGGGAAACACCCTCTGCCATTCAAAACACCCAACCGGGGAAGTTGCAGCTGAACCCTGGCTCTCACCAGGTACCACATGTTGTTTGCCTTAACAATGACTATTTCCTTTTATAGAGGGTGATAACACTGATAGCAGTGAGATAACACTGTGGAAGTAGAATGCCCTCAGAAAACAGCTTCTGAGGTTCCATAAACTGGCTCTGTTGTGCTTCAGAGAGATGGAATGAGGTGTGACTTTTGGATTCTTCATAAAGAGAATCTGGGGGCCTAGAGCGAGAATTGGCTGAAATTCTTCCCTGGTCACAAAATCTCCTCCCTGCCAGAGCTAACTCCCTAGACAGCTGCGGGAAAGATGGATTCAGGCCATGGGGAAGTGGCCCTTCTCCCTCAAGCTTTTGGAAAGGAAACCCTGACTAGCACCTTGGCAGCTGCTAAACTCAGATGTTCAGTAGCCACTGGGGAGCTGCCGCTTGTAGCTAGAGTTTCTCTTTTTCCCTTGCCGACGAGTCGTTTAGAGAGGCTGGGGCCAGAGCTAGCCGGGCCTGTTCTCTGGTTTCAGGCGCGGCCACGGTTGGGTCGTCTATTCGATGCTTTGGCCGTAAAACGGGACTGAGAACTGTCGCCTTCCCGTTCCAGGCTTGGCAGGGAGCCCGGGGGATGTGAGGGCAACGTTAGGCGTAGATACAGCCGTTTGGTGGTGACTAAGGGGTAGTTCTTCTTGGCTTCGGGGTTTACTCTCCTGCAGTTGACCCTTGGCATTTCTTAGGCACCTCCTGGGTCCTTTGCCTTCCCCACCCGCACACGTTTTCATCTTCAGTGCCGCCGAGTCGTTTCCGACCCATAACGACTCCGTGGACGCACCCTCTTCAGAACATCTCATCTTCTGTCATAAATTCGTTCTGGTCTGTGTATCTGTAGAATTTTTTCGGTAAAGATACGGAAGTGGTTTACCGTTGCCTTCTTCCGCGCAGTAAAAACTTGAGTCTCTGCCTTTGATCCCTTGATCGTCCACCTTTGACTCTTTTCCATGCTGCTGCCACCCAGCACAGGTGGAATCGACTTTGTCTGATGCTTCGGGCTTAGGCCTTTCCGTTCTGGGTGATCCTGTGTGGCATAGCTCCACGCTTCATCAGCGTACGCAAACTCTCCTGCCACGATGAGGCGGTGATTCGTAGGAGATATTGGCACACGGATCCGTACTCTTTTTTCTCTATGTCCATTGCGGAGCGAGGGTTCCACCGTGCCCTCCTCCGAACCCGTGTTCGGATCAGGAATGTTCATTGCGGTGCCAAGAGGAATACGTAGGCCTCGGAGCCACCCTGCATCCCCTTTTCCTCTAGTCTGACGTGGGAGGCGTATCCGGCTCTTCTTGGCACCATACGTGGCTCTGCATTCTAATCTCGGATCTACCACTTGTCCGCTGGGTGACCGTGGGCAAGTCATCTTGTGTTTCTGTTCCTTGCGTAGCTCACCTATAAAGACTGAACCCCATGTGGGACAGGGACCTTCCAAACTGATTACCTTGTTATCTACCCTAGCGCTTAATACAGTGCCTGGCACATAGTAAGTGCTTAACAAACACCATAAAAAAGAGGCATTTAATGCCGCCACCCCGGGCTAAGAAGGAGCCCCCGCCGACCACCCGACAGTGGGCCCGGCTTCGACCACGAGTGACACTGCCGTCACAACCTATTTGAAGGGTACGGCTGGCATCCCCTCAGAACGAAAGAGATCTATTTTCAAGGTATATTGGCTTCCCTGACTGCTCTGGGGATTTACAGCAGAAAAGAGCTTTAAAAGTCCAATCGATCAATCAGTGGGATTTATCGAGAGCTTGCAACGTGCAGAGCGCTGGGGCGAGTACAACGGAATAAGCGGGCACATTTCTTGCCCCTACCGGATTTATGGCATAGAGGAGAGCTTACGGTCTAGGGGCTGCCCACTCCCCACCTTCCCTGGGTAGACTTATATTCACATCTCCCCTGTTGCTCTCTCACTTTAGGCTGAGGGCTGGGGAAACAGAGCACCATCCACTCACGGCATTCTGAGTTGCAAGTTATCAGCATGGCTGGAGCTTCCTCTTCTGGAGCTGGAGGGAGAGAGGGGCTCATCGTGGCAGCCCACCAGATGAGCCCCTGCAGGAGGGGAGGGAGAAACGTGAGGAAAATCACTCCCGTTCCTCCTGAATTAAGTACCGCCGCAGGTAGGAGCTGCCAATAAAGCCCCGTTAATCACCGGTTAGCTCCGGTCATCACATTCATTCGACAGCAAATATGGATCGTCAGGCTAAGCCGACCATCATTTATGGCAGAGTCGCTCCTAAATCGTGCCACCGGTATTCATCATTGTAATAAAATTGTCTAATTGAAAAAGTCCATATTGACAAACCGACAGGAAGTCCCTTGACTTAATAGTTTCTGAATTATTCAGCCTGTTGTTTCTTACTTCATGGAACCGTTGCATTTTTCATAGGGCCAACCCCTCTCTGAGCTCTGCCCCCGGGACTGGCTTCGCCTCTGGCCCGATGGGAAAATCTCTGGGCACTTTCAGGAGTGGGATGGAAAATGAAAAGAGAAACAATGTTGCCTAGTGTGTAGAGCACAGGCCTGGGCATCAGAAGGGATCTAGGTTTTAATCCTGGCTCTGGGACTTGTCTGCTGGGTGACCTTGGGCAAGTCACTTAGCTTCTCTGTACCTCAGTTGCCTCATCTGTAAAATTGAGATTAAGACTGTGAGCCCTATGTGGGACAGGGACTGCGTCCAACCCGATTATCTTCTGTCTACCCCAGTGCTTAGAACAGTGCCTGGCACATAGTAAGCATTTAATAAATACCATTATTATTATTATTATTATTATTAAATGTAGATTAAGACTGAGCTCCACGTGGGATAGCGACTGTGTCCGAACCAATTTACTTGTATCCACCCCAGCCCTTACTACAGTCCTTGGCACATAGTAAGCGCTTAACAAACATAATAATAATAATGATAATTTTTTTTAAAATGAGGTCATGCCTTTTCCCGACGTCCTGAACGTCACCACCAGCCTACCCACTTGGATGAAGGAGATGAGGCATACAAATGGCAAACCACATCAGGAAGTTGAGAAATTGCCACTGAGGACTCGAGTGGGAAATAAAGTCCTCCTGCTCCTAATGGTCTTAGAGCATCACTTTTAAACTCTTAAAATGATACCGGAAGTGAACCAGAAACTGTGTTCATCTGGAGAGAGTTCCACCCTGCCTAATAGTGACACCTGAGCTTCGGATAGGAATTTTTTCTCATCCTAAACGCTTCAGGTACCTTTCCCAGTCCCTGCTTGGAAGAATGGGGATGAACAGTGTGGCAGTTTTATGAGTAGTATATTAATCAATCAATCATATTTATCGAGCCTTACTGTGTGCAGAGCACAGTACTAAACGCTTAGGAGAGTACAATATAAAAGAGTTGGTAGACATGTTCACTTCCCACAATGAACTTAGTCTAGAGGGGGATGTAGATGTGAATTTAAATAAATAAATTATGGATATAAATATTAGTGCTATGGGCTTGAGGGAGGGGTGAATAAAGGCTGCAAATCCAAGTGCAGGGGTGATGCAGAAGGGAGTGGGAGAAGAAAAACTGAAGACTCGGTCGGGGAGGGCCAAGCTGAAGAAATGTGTTTTGAATAAGGCTTCGAAGGTGGGGAGAGTGATTGTTAGATATGAAGAGAGAGGGCGTTCCGGACCAGAGGCAGGATGTGGGTGAGAGTTCGGCGGCACGATAGATGAGGTCGACGTACAGTGAGTTGCTTGGCGTTATTAGGCCATAAGAAACACTATTACTTGAGTAATCCTCCAGCCCAGGGCCCTATATCTAATGGTGGTGCCATAAGGTGGCTGGAGAAATGGTGATATCCACCCTCATGATTAAAGATAGATCCTTTAACACCGCTGATTTTTCCCTCCTAACCCTCATGGATCTGGCATCCATGCATTTATGCTAACCGTTTCTTGAACCATTTGATTTTTTCTGCTGAATCCATTTTGTTCCTCTCCCCACTGAGGCTGTTCGCATTCTAGACAATGGTGGTAGGTTTGTTGGTATTCTGGTTTCTGGTACTCCTGCTTTCAGGTCTAAAGAGAGTTGCTTTCCCTGCTAGCACAAAATGATGCAAGATTTTTTGATTATACCAAAAAAAATTCACTAAAACTTTCCTACTTATCCTCTTCTCGGAAACAGCATGGCGCAGTGGATAGAGCACAGGTCTGGGAGTCAGAAGGTCCTGGGTTCTGATCCTGGCTCTGCCGCTTGCCTGCTGTGGGAGCTTGGGCAGGTCACTTCAATTCTCTGTGCCTCGGTTTTTGTCTCATCTTATGCTGTCAAGTCATCTCAGACCCATAGCGACACCATGGACACATCTCTCCCGGAGTCCCCCACCTCCATCTGCCATCGTTGTGGTAGTGGCCTCACGTGTAAATTGGGGATTGAGACTGTGAGCCCCACATGGGATGGGGACTGTGTCCAACTATATTTGCTTGTATCCACCCCAGCGCTTAGTACAGTGTCTGGCATTTAGTAAACACTTAAATACCGCAGTTATTATTATTATTGTTATTAATAGTGCTTTTGAAATACAGACTTTATATTTGATACTCTGGCATCTAGGAAAGCCAAAGCCACCCTCTCCGATTCATTCATGCATTCATTCGTTTATTCATGTTTCTAGACTGAAAGCTCATTGTGGGCAGGAGACTCTGTTGTAGTCTTCCGAGTGCTTAGTACAGTGCTGTGCACATAGTAAGCTCTCAATACCTGTGAACGATTGAGTACTGACTGGGTGCAGAGCGCTTTACTTGCCACCTGGGAGAATTCAGTGAACGCAAACACTGTGATCCCTCCCCACAGGAAGCTAACGGTCTGAGTGGGGGAGAGAGGCGAACATAAAGATCAGTGGGAGCAAGAAGAAAAACGCGATTCTAAAAAGAGCCGTTTGTCTTCTTTTAAAGAGCTTAGGGACTCCCTAGCCCGGGCAGCTGGGACTCTTTTTCCATCTCTTCCGCCCACCCCTGCTTGACTCCTTCCTTGAGCAGGCCCCGGCCAAGAATAAAACTCCTATTGAAAGAGTTCTCTGGGTCAGCTGTTTATACCCCAAAGTGAACTCCTAGGGAAATAAACTTGACATTGTTTTCCATCACCCTGAGCGGATGCACCCTTTTTATTATTATAAGTGCCGTTGAGTAGTTTCCGATTCATAGCGACTCCATGGATATACACTCTCCAGAACGGCCTGTCCTCTGCCGTAATCCTCAACCTTTCTAACGGTTCTTCCGTTATCGTTGTTATGGTCTCTGTCCATCTAGCTGCTGGTCTGTCTCTTCCGCGTTTTCCTATCATTAGTGTCTTCTCCAGAGAATTAGACCTCCTGTGTGTTCAAAATATGCTGTGTTCAAAATATTATGTGTTCAAAATATGCTAATATAAGTCAAATCATTTGGCCTTCCAAAGACCACTTTGATTTTATTTTCTCCCAAATCCATTTGTTTGTTTTTTGGGCAGTCCGTGGCATTTGTAAAAGCTTTCTCCAACACCACATTTCAAAAGAATCGATGTTCTTTCTATCCTGTTTCTTCACTGCATCCTACCTCAGTTGTATACTCCCAAGTGCTTAGCCCAGTGCTGTGCACTTAGTAAGTGCTCAATAACTACCATTGACCAATCGATTGATATATAAAGCAAGTTGAGTCTCCCTTTAGAACAATGTTAAAAGTATTTAATAATGATAACACATCATGGTGCTTAGTAAACTGCAGTGGGAGTGTGTTTCTACAGTGGATAAATGGGAAGGATTAGGTCTCAGGGTGGATCGTGACTCATGGACTGGAGTTGGGTTTGGCAGGAGAAAAAGTGGGAGGGGGAAAGGATCCACACTCCTATGCCTTGCTCCTCCCCCTACAACAATTCCACCAGTCAGAGGCATCCTATCCATTTGGCTGCCTCAGCTCTGCCTCAACTCTGCCTTTCCCTCAACCAAAAGGCAGACTTGTATCTCTAAACAAGCTCTTTGTGGGCAGGGATTGTCTCTCTTTATTGCCATATTGTACTCTCCCAAGCGCTTACTAGTACAGTGCTCTGCACACAGTAAGCGCTCAATAAATGCGATTGAATGAATGAATGAAGCTGTGATATCGCGTTCTTTTGGAGAACGACTCTTTGTTGATGAGATGCTAGAGCCAGGGTTGGACGGTTCAGAGGCTTTTGGGAAAGGAGACGGGAAAAGTAGGCTGTAGGGGATAGAGATTATCGGAATCAAAGAGCGTCATGAGTTCAAATCCTGGCTCTTCCACGTGGCTGCTATGTGACCTATGGCATGTCACTTCACTTCTCTTTGCCTCAGTTCCCTCATCTGTAAAATGGGGATTGAGATTGTGAGCCCCATGTGGAGTAGAGCACGGGTCTCACGTGTGTTTTGTCTCCTATCCGAATTAGTTGCTAGATCAGTTTTTGGCCTATCAATTGTATTGTACTTCTGGAAGGGTATGGGAATTTTGGGTTCTGTACGTATTAAGCAATTAACCCATTAACTGAGGTTTGTTATGTTTTTGTCCAACTCGTCATTGTGTGTAAATCCGTTAGAAAGCTGGGAGCCTGAATCTTGCCATCGCACCGAGAGTAAGCCTTTGGAATTCTAGACAGCAGTTCCCAGTGGACAGTATTCATGTTTGATTTAGGTATATGGTTAAACTCATTACCTCAGATTTTCAGAACCCAAAAACTAAGTATTTCTTGTGTCCAACCCGATTTGCTTGTATCCACCCCAGCGCTCAGTACAGTGCCTGGCACATAGTAAGCGCTTAACAAATAACATTTAAAAAAAAAAAAGGTTCCCATTCAGAAAGTCGGGAAGTGTGTTAAAGAGACCCATTTCGAGAGCTCAAGATTTGAAATGGTATTCCTTTCACGTATATTTCTGTTTCAAAATTTCCCTACTTGCATTGCTATGGAGTGTTTTTGTTCCCCCTATGCAGACTCGAAGCAGGAGGTTTGAAATGCTTCACGCTTGGAGGCTTGAGGAAAACTCACTAAAGTCAATACCCCGTTCACTGTGCTCCAGTGCACTTACTCGCTGGGGAGAGAAAGGGCTGTCAGAGAAATATATGGCGCAGAAGGAACGTATCACTCTTGAATCTAATCGCACGTTTTTATGCATCCCTGGGGCCGTTCCGGAGTGGATTACTGAGGGAGTCATATATTCAGCCTGAGACAGCTCAGTTGTGGGTGAGTTGGGTTCCTGCTAGCCAGCCAGCCTGGATCTACCCAGTTCAGTTGCCCCCAGCAGTGTCAATCAGTCCTCCTGGCCTGGTTCAGATGCCCGATTCCAGCCATCTGCCCTCTAAAGTTGCTCAAGAGCACTGGCTGCTGGATCCAAGTCTTTTCCAAGATGGAAGGCATTAGATCCTAATATCAAATATCATCATTATTATTATTATTGTCCTGATATGAATGTCCAGAAACACCTCCCATGCCACGGGGCCGAACTACTTCATCCCCAGTTGAGTTGATGTTGGATCAATCAGTCAATGCATCGATTGGTATTTATTGAGCCCTTTTTGTATGCAGAGCACTGTACTAAGTGCTTGGGCAAATACAGTTCATCAGAGTTGGTAAACACTTTCCCTGCCCACATGGAACGGCATGGCCTAGTGGAAAGAGCCAAGGCCTGGGAGTCAGAGGACCAAGGTTCAAAGCCCGGCTCCATCGCTTGTCTGCTCTGTCACCTCGGGTAAGTCACTTAACCTCTCTCTTAGTTACCTCATCTCTAAAATGGGGATTAAGATTGTGAGCCCCATGTGAGACATGGATGGTGTCCAATCCGATTAACTTTTATCTACCCCAGCGTTTAGTATAGTGCCTGTCTCATAGTAAGCGTTTAACAAGTCCCCCCCGAAAAGAAACAAAACTCTGAGGGATTTTTGAAACGACACCAACAGGTCTAATCGTCTCTACTGAATTCTCCCTTTCTTCATATGTCCTTTTAGAATTCCCAGGCAGTTTTATTAGAAGGCTTAATGGAATTGGAAATGGAAAAAAGAACTTCTCCCCCTCCCCTCCATCCGATTTTGATGGACTTATCTGTGGGGGCCTTAAAACTCTGCCTTTCTTTCAAACTCTCCTCTCCCGCTCTTGTCCTAATGGGATCGGGAACTGAGTCAGGCAATACTAAGCTAACTACAGGCATGGAAGGCAGGGAGTACTTAAGCCTAATGCTGGCAGAGGGAGTTAAAAGTTTTTAAGGTAATTTACTACCCTGGGCAGAGTAAAAGAGACAGTTATAAAAAATTACGGTGATACTCTAATTAGGAGAAATGTGGTCTTGGAACCATGTCAGAACAAACACTCGATCCATTATAGATGGCTTTCCATTAATTTCTATAGTTTCCCTATAAGTGAATAACCTATTAGTGTACCTGCCTTCAGCAAATGAGCCCCTCCATAAAGTAACTGGAGACCTAATCCAGCAGTTCCCCCACATCCTGTCATTTAATCTCACTGACATAAGGGTCAGCCCTTTTGATCTCTACTAACTATCTTTATCTGGATGTAGATCTGGGCTTCCTATCTGTTGTTGTTTCAAAAAGCTTTAATCAGAGGGTCGTAACAAGTCATGTTGAATTAGAGAGTTTGGGTTTTTTTTTCCTCCACTCTCCCCCAGACACAAAGCCACTAGGCTCTTGCTTGCTTTCTTCTGGGCTCCTTAGACATCTCTATTTTGATTAGGAATTTTTTGTTTGTTTGTCCAGAGAAAGGGAAAGGAGCCAGGGGTAGGTAGAAAGAGAGCCCATCTAATCTAATTTGAGCTAAGAAGCCCAGACGTTTCCAGAGGGGTTTCAGAGGGGAGTTGAGTGGAAGTTCAGCTGACCCTACGCTGGGGATTTAGACCCCAGAGACCTAGTAGGTTCATGATCCTTTGACTGCCCTGTGACCGCGCAAGGTCACAGACTCCTGTCCTACCCCAGGCCAGCGGAGGGAGACAGGAGGTGAGGAGGAAATTTGGGGTAAACCGTCCCCTCTTTGGGTTCTAGGTGTTTCATCTGTGAAATGGGGCAAATGGTACCTTCCCTCCTTTATTTACTTTTCATTAATATTAATGTATGTTCCCCCTCTAGACTATAAGTTCGTTCATTCATTCAATCGTATTTATTGAGCATTTACTATGAGCAGAGCCTTTACTAAGCGCTTGGGAGAGTACAGTACAACAATAAACAGACACATTCCCCATCCACAAGGAGCTTACAGTCTAGAGCTCACTGTGGGCAGGGAATGGGGCTACCAACTCCGTTATATTGCACCTCACCCAAGTGCTTAGTACAGCGCACTAAGCTCTCAATAAAATATGATTGATTGATTACCTGTCTCCCAAGGATTTTGGGGAGGATGTCTGCTGCGGTGTGACCTAGAGCAGTTACTTAACTTCTCCGTGCCTCAGTTATCTCACTTGTAAAATAAGCAATAAATACCTATTCCCCTTTTCCGTTAAGCTATATTCCACCTGATTATCTTGTATCTGTTTCAGCGCTTAGTACAGTCCTTGGCCCAGCGCTTAAATATCACAATTATAACAGACAAGAGTGCCTTTTGGAATAAAGGGATCAGCTATACCTCAGGTATGGCAGAAAGCTTCTCCCGGACTGAGAAAAGTACTCTCAGTTGACTTTGCACCTCAGCCTGTTTGTTTTCAGAAAAACAGCTTTGCCCGGAGATGGCGAAGATGCAGTCTGTGAGGTATGCTTCCTTGAAAGAGGAAATCCAGTACTTGACTTTATGGTCACAACTCAATTGTCCCCTCACTGTGTCCCCTATTTCATTTCAAGGCTAGTATATAAAGCCAAACTTCCCGTTCCATACCCAATTAGATAAAGGACAGAGGTGAGACTGTTCTGAGGCTGAAAACTGTGTGTTCCCACCCAGTTGCATAATAGCATTGCTTGGGAAAATGATCAGACACCACGCAGAGAACACACTGCAAAATGCAAAGCCCACTCAGACCTCCTATTTTTAATAGATTACCCCAAGGAGCCTATCTTCTTCTAACTTGGAGATATGGCATTTAAAAGCCCAGGAAAAAAAAGACAAATATTTGGAAGAGCTTTGCAGACTACAGCGAAGGAAGGGGAAGGAGGGATGAAATGAAACAGAATAAGCAAGAGCATGCAGAGGAAGGATGAGTGAGAAAAAGAGAGAGCAAAATAGAGAGACTGAGAGATTGAGAATTAAGACACAGTTCTCCACTTTGGATGGAGTAATTTACCCTTCTTGCCTATTTAAAGTATAATTTTTTTTTCAGATAGTTCAGTTTCAGTTCCCCAGGATTGTTCAGCTGAAAAAGGGCTAGAGAGGAGATAAAGATGGGCCTATAATGGTTTAATCTTTGTTATATAAATATATGTTGATCTTGGCCCTCTCCCTCTCACGGAGACCAGAAAGAGTGAGACAGCAGGCCGAACGGTTCTCTGAGGAACACAGCAAACATGATTTTTGTTGCTCCGTGGAGGACCGGCTCATTATAGATACGTATTTTTGCAAGTAACCTTCATAATGACGGTGGCTACTCGGCACAGCCCTTTGCACACAGTAGGTGCTCAGTAAGTCTTGTTCATTGATTGATCAACCGAAGCAGATCCTAAGGTTTCTAACACATCCCTTAATTTTTACTGCTCTCTTTTTCTCGATGGAGCTGAGTTTTTTTCCACGGTACTTGCTAGGGAGAGCAGTTTGCAGAAATTCTTGCATTCCCGATGCAGTCATTTAAGCATCCGGTTTTCGGTCCTAGACGTTAAGCCAATCTCCCTCCTGTCTGCAGGGATCGAGTATCCTGGGGGGCAATATGGCCTACTGGAAAGAGGATGGGCCTGGGAAGACCCATCTTCTAAACTACTGTGTCACCTTGGGTGACTCATTTGACCTCCTGAAGTTTGTTTCTTCATCTGTACGACAATAATAATTAAAATGGTATTTGCTAAATGGTTACTATGTGCTAAATGCTGAGTAGATATAATCAGAGCATCTCCCTTCCTCTTAGATTCTGAGCCCCGTAAGGAACAGGGGTTGTGTCTGATCTGATTATTTTTTATCTGTATTAGGGCTTAGCACATAGAAGTGCTCACTAGATATGATAATTGTTATTCTTTCGTAAAGTCATTGGTGTGATGCAATTGGGAAAGTGGGCGGTAGGTGATTGGGACAGATATACTGTCTTTTGCACATTGAGGGAAGAGGGAGAGTAAGAAGTTTAGATACTGCCTCTTTTAATACTAATACTAATTGTGGTATTTCTTAAGCACTTACTATGTGCTATGCATTGTGCTCAGCACGGGGACAGATGCAAAATAATCAAGTTGGACACAGTTCATGTCCCCCATGGGGCTCCCGGTCTCTGAAGGAGGAAGAACAAGTATTTCACTGCCACTTGACAGTTGAGGAAACTAAGGCCCAGAGTAGTTAAGTGATTTGCCCAAGGTTACACGGCGGGCAAGCAGAGTAGGGAGCAGAACCTGGGTCTTCTGCCTCCCAGGCCCGTGGTTTTTCCACTAGGCCATGCTGCTTCCTGGCTGCCAGGATGGGATTGGGGTTGGGGCGTATCTATGTGTGTGTGGCAGTGGACTGGATCAGGTGCTCACTAATATTTCCCCTGGCCCACATGTTATCTTGTATCTAGCCCAGCACTTAGAACAGTGCCTGGCACACAGTAAGTTCATTCAATTCAATCGTATTCATTAAGCGCTTACCTTTGGCAGGGCACTATATTAAACACTTATAATAACTGGTATTTGTTAAGCGCTTACCGTGTGCCAGACACTGTACTAAACACTGGAGTGGATACAAGCAAACCGGATTGGACACAGTCCCTGTCCCACGTGGGGCTCACAATCTCAATCCCCATTTTCCAGATGAGATAACTGAAGTACAGAGAAGTGAAGTGACTTGCCCAAGGCCACAACAGACAAGAGGCAAAGCCAGGATTAGACCACAACTTTCTGACTCCCAGGCCCGTGCTCTAGCCACTGAGCCACGCTACTTCCAAATGCCTTTCCAAGTGCTTAACAAATACCATTATCATTATTATCATTATGAGAAGCAGCGTGGCTTAGTGGAAAGAGCACGGGTTTGGGAGTCAGAGGTCATGGGTTCTAATCCCGGCTCTGCCACTTGTCAGCCTTGTGACTTTGGGCAAGTCACTTGACTTCTCTGTGCTTCAGTTACCTCGTCTGTAAAATGGGGATTCAGAGTGTGAGCCCCATGTGGGACCACCTGATTATATCTACCTCAGCTCTTGGGGCAGTGCTTGGCACACAGTAAGCGCTTAACAAATACCATCATCATTATCATTATTATTATGTGGCGAGCTGAGGGATAGGGAAGGGGAGGGACACGAAGCCCTCACCCTCCCTCTGAGCATGAAACAGGGGTGCTCCACTCCCTCTATGAAGCAGTCCTACTAAGGTTTTTTTCATCTTGCTTTAAGGTGGGTCTCACTTCCCTTGGGTCTCAGTCCTCTTCCCACTTGTCCACTTTAGCTTAGGTGGCTCGAAGGATTGAAGTGGCAAGAGAGGAATACTAGTTGGGCAGTGAGAGAGCAGGCCTCCAGCAGAAAAGGGGATTTTGGAAGGGTTTTGAAGATGGGGAAAAGCTGTGATCCAATGGATATGATATTTCCTAGCCTCTTCTTCTCATTCAGGAAAATGGATTAGAGATCTGTGTTTCTCGACCAGGTCTGGAGATGGAACTGGACCGGGTAGAAACAGCAGCTTCCCTAGGCCTCCTCCCTAACCCACTCAGGTCCTGCAGGTCTCCCAGTAGCACCACCCAATCAGCAGGCAGCCAGAAATGTCCTATCATATGGTAAACACTCTGATTATAATGTATGACTCTCAGCTGGACTCTCAAATGACAAAATTAAAGTGGTTGCGTTGCAAATCCTCCTTTTTGAGGGAAATCACTGAAAACAAGGCTGCTTCACTTCTTCCTGTCAATCAGATAACGGCTCTCTTGCCCCCCCCCCCCGCCATCTTTAAATGCACCATCTCCCCCCCCCCCCCCCCCCCGGGCCAGCTTTAAACGTTTCCCCTCATCCCATCGCAGCTTTTAGAATCGGTTCCCCATTTCCTTGCAACCCTTGTCCCCCACCCTCCACCCTCTCCCCACCCTGCCCAGAGTTAGTTCCATAAAGGAGGCTGACATTGTGAAGTCAAAACCGACGGGTCGTAGAGCTGAAAAAAAGGTGCAAATTAGACATTTAGGAATGCTGCGTCATTTGTCTAAACTCCAAACATCCTAAGTCGAAGATTGCCTAAACCAGCAGGAAAAAACATACCAAAAGGCCTATTCAGATATCCACACATGATTTATGACCATTAAATCAACTTTTGTGATAAGAAGCTAATATGTTTGAGTCTCCAGCATCTGCACACTGTCCCCATTATTCTACGGTTGTTTCTCAGCCCCTAAACTAGCACGTTCCCAGGAGTGTATGACGGTCACCTCCCCGGAGAATTTCCTTTGAATTCCATCGCTTTTGTGGAATCTGTCAGGTAGGCCGAAACTTTCCTCCTAATTAACCCAGGTATTGAGCCATGATCGTAATTAGCTGCGCAGCCATTGTTCCTGTCCCTCAAGGATCTGAGAGTGCTTTCCCGTCATGAGTTGATTAATTAGGCAAGGTCAAACAAGGTTATCCCACCTGGGTGATAGCCAGGTGCGGCTCAAGTCAACTGAGGACGGAGACTCGGCCCAGAATGTTCTGACTTTGGATTTGGACTTCGAGCCCTCAATTCAGCTCTGTCTCTAATTGCGAGTTTCATTTTATTTTCCACCAGGAGGATACAACATTCTTCTGCATGAACAATAAGCCTTCCTGTGCTATTCATAAGGAATATTTCCAAGGCAATTCTTCCCCCAAGGTTATTATAAAGGTAGAATTCCAGCCCTAGATGAAAGCCAAACACGTAGCTCTTCTCTGGTTAAATGAGAACAGAACGTGCTATTCTACAGAAGGAATTATTTCATCCAGTCAGTGCTTCAGGAGAATCTGACTTTTCTCCGGTCAGCCATTAGTCTCGGGGGGGAAATAGAGTGATAAGGCATTTTAAGGGGTTCCTGACTAGAGTTGAAAATCGAGGCAGTGGCTTAATTTATGGAGGAACAAAGGGGTCAGACCTGAATGACCGAGATGCTAAAGGTAGAACTATGAGGGGCTCTTTGGGACATATGCCATAGTCCCCACCTCCCCCAAATCCCATTAAAAAAAGACTTATAAGGAGGGCCAGCTTGGGAAAAGAAGATGGAGAGTTCAATTTTAGACACGAGTTTGAGGAAAATTAGGATATAGGAGAGGCCATTGGATTTGGTTGTCAGGAGGTCACCGGTGACTTTCGACAGTGCTGTTTCGGTGGAGCGGAGGGGTCCGGAAAATCACCAGAACGAGCGGAACACTAGTCTTTAGGCATTTAATTGAACCATTACTGTCCACAGTGAGCAGCTGAAAGCACTTACTTCTTAACCTGGTGCCTCCTAAGGTCCACCAAGCCTGCCATAAAACCCACTCGATGGTCTCATTACTTACTTAACGTCTTGAATATTTGACAATTCTAAGGTGATTGAGTTGAACCAGAAACAAATGACTGGTCATTACTTTTATATTCACACCATGTCCTTCCTCTGATGAGTGCAAGGCCCTTTGAAAAGATAGCATGTCCACATTTGAAGAGAAGATGGTTGTGAGGAAAGGAACACAATATTTACATTCTCCCTGTTGGTGCTCAAAGAAGGGTCCTGAGGAAATTCACTCTTGAAAGTGAAAGTAAGAATTAATGCAAACGTATCTTAAATTCTACTAGGCATTCCCACCTGTCTACATACCAGTGTTGATGATCTAGCTACTTATCTGAAGGGGAGCCGGGAGATCTGGGTTCTAGTCCCAGGTCCACAGCTTTCCTGCTTTGACTTTGGTCAAGTCACTTAACTTCTCCTGGCCTCACTTTCCTCATCTGTAAAATAGGAATTAAATGCCTATTAATTAAATTAAATTAAATTAAATGCCTCTTTAGATCATAAACCCCATATGGGACAAGGATTGTCTCACCTGATTGTATTGGGTCTTCCCCAGTCCTTACCCCAGTGTATAATTAATTAATGCTGTTATTTGTTAAGCACTTACTATGTGCAGAGCACTGTTCTAAGTGCTGGGGTAGATACAGGGTCATCATGTTGTCCCATGTGAGGCTCACAGTTAATCCCCATTTTACAGATGAGGTAACTGAGGCACAGAGAAGTTGTGACTTGCCCACAGTCACACAGCTGACAAGAGAAGCAGTGTGGCTCAGTGGAAAGAGCACGGGCTTGGGAGTCAGAGGTCATGGGTTTGAATCCCGGCTCTTCCACCTGCCAGTTGTGTGACTGTGGGCAAGTCACTTAACCTCTCTAGGTCTCAGTTACCTCAACTGTAAAATGGGGGTTAAGACTGTGAGCCTCACGTGGGACAACCTGATTAACCTGTATCTACCCCAGCACTTAGAACAGTGCTCTGCACATAGTAAGCGCTTAAGAAATGCCAAAAAAAAAGTGGCAGAGCTGGTATTTGAACTAATGACCTCTGACTCCCAAGAACGGGCTCTTTCCACTGAGCCAAGCTGCTTCTCTATATAGTATATATGTATATATGTGTATGTATAGTACATAGTAAGTGCTTAACAAATACTGCGATTTTTATTTTACTTAAATAGTAATTGTTAAGTGCGTACTATATGTCAAGCACTGTTCTAAGCGCTGGGGTAGATACATCAAGTCAATCAGATTGGTGGAGTCTGAGTAGGAGGGAGAACAGATAATGAATCCCCCTTTTTCAGTTGAGGAAACTGAGGCGCAGAGAAGTTAAGTGATCTGCCCAGGGTCACATAGCAGGCAAGTGGCAGAGCGGGGATTAGTACCCAGGTCCTCTGACTTCCAAGTCTGGACTTTTCCTGTGAGGCCAGACTGCTTCCAATTATCTATCTATCTTCTATCTAACCTGCCTTCTATCTACCTACCTAGTTAATTTCTCCACATATTTACAGATAGTAACCATATTTAGTTTCCTGGGGTGCCTGCTATTTTATTTCTCTAAAATAGCTCTTAGGAGGAAAGATCGAGTATAGAGCTTCCATTCTTGTTTCTAGATCTATGTAGACACTCACTCTCTTGAGTCCATATTTCTTGCCCCCGATTCCTGGCCCACACCATTGCTTCCCCTCTATAAGCTCCTTGAGAGAAGACCCATCTTTTACTTCTTGTGTATATTCTCAAACGCATAACACAGTGGCCTGTACCCAGAAGATGCCCAATCAATGCTGCTCTTGATCTTTCTCCTCTTCAGATGTTGGAATTAGAAGACTAGGAGAAGGCAAAAGGGGATTTTTGGGCAGGTCCGCATGGCAAACAAGGCTACAGCAGAAGATACTTTTGTAAAGTGCTTTGGGATCCTTGGATGAAAGGCATTACTTGGATTAATTTGTTAGGTGTCAATACATCGTATTCACTGGAACTTTATGTGATTTGCATCTGTCCTCTGAGGCATACATCAGATAGGAGTAAGTGCAAAGCAGAACCGAAAACCATAATCTATTGTCAAATGTCAGTTTCATCCTGCTCTGTAGACTAACTTATGGAAGTGGAATGCAGCTTTACAATAAAAAAAAGCAAAAAGAGCCTGTTCATTAGAGTTCCAGGGGTACTGTTATCAGGAAAGGGCTCTGATTTCCTTATTCAGAGACCAAAATGAATTATATCTAAATGAAATTATCAGTGTCTTTGCTAGAAAAAAAATTGGCAGGCACATTTACAAAGAGCCATTGTAGATTGTTTCAACATATTAAAAACTGAGAGACAAGGGTGCTCTGAAGTCGGAAAAGAACACATTATTAAAGGTTGGGACACTAATGGGGATTTTCATTAATAAATTGAAGGTTACTTTGATATTTTAGTAGGATTATATTCTTCAGGTCTTTATGAGTAAGGAAATTTGAACTTAAATCTCTATTATATTGCTCAATGTGAAGGAAGAAGGGTGTTAAAAGTTTTGGTCATTTTTTTTTCCCCACTGCAACACACAATGGACAAAAAAAATGGGGTGTCTAACAGACTGCCGTGTTAATAAAATAGTGGTCTTCTGAAGTTGTATAAATGCATTTCGGGAAGGCGTGGTAGGATAGCCGAGACCAATTCTCATTTAAATTCCAGTGAAACAAAAGAAAAATCACCCTGTGGGAATCAATGTCATATTTAATGGTGGTATTTGTTAAGCACTTATTATGTGCAAAGCATTGTTCTAAGCGCTGGGGGGATACAAGGTGATCAGGTTGTCCCACGTGGGGCTCACAGTTTTAATCCCCATTTTTTACAGATGAGGTAACTGAGGCATTGAGTGTCTGGGAGAGTATAGTGGAGTTGATAGACAAGTTCCCTGCCTACAATGAGCTTACGGTCTAGAGGGAAAGAGACATTAATATAAATTACGGATCTGTACATAAGTGCTGGAGGACGGAGGGAGGAGTGAATAAAGGGTGCAAATCCAAGTGGAAGGGTGACACAGAAGGGAGTGGGAGAAGAAACCCTAGCCCCATTCCAAGAATAGAATTCATCCACTTTTTGGGATTACGTTTGGCCCCTTGGAAGGCGCCTTTAATTCTTGCAGTGAGCCGGTTGCTCCTTTAGTGGTCTGAAAGAGTTAAAGCGGCCTCCCAAGGGGGTGAACTCATTTCTTTATCTTTTCTGTTCCATTCTAAGGGATCCCACATCTCGCTGGAGCGATTGAGTCTTCTCGCTCACAAGCAGCAAAAAAAACCCCACACCTAGGAGGCTTCTTTAGGACAAGTGAGGGCCTAATCTGATGACCCTGTAGCTCTCCCACGCCTGGCCCATAGTATGTGCTTAACAAATGCTCCAGTTTTTCTTCTTTTCCTTCTGAGGGCCAGAGAGGGCTCGAAGTATAGATTGGAGCAGGTGTCCTGAGTCTGTCCTGGTCTAAAGCTACATCATGCATAAAGCAGTCACTCCAGGTCTCAGAGGCCCAGGGAATTTCCCCGGGACCCGGTGGTACTTATTAGCTCCTGTTCCTTTGCCTTCCCTCACCTGCCTATGCCTCAATTTCCTCATCTGCAAAACGGGGATTAAGACTCTGAGCCCCACGTGGGAAGGGGACTGCGTCCAACCCGATTTGCTTGTATCCCCTCCAGCGCTTGGTACGGTGCCTGGCACAGAGTAAGCGCTTAGCAAACATTATCATTATTATTACGATACAACAAAGTTGGTCGATAGGTTCCCTGCCCACGAGCTTACAGTCTAGAGGAACAGAGACTCATCAGTGGCCTGGGAGTCAGAAGGGCATGGGTTCTAATCCCGGCTCTGCCACTTGTCTGCTGGGTGACATTGGGTAAGTCGTTTCATTTCTCTTGGCCTCAGTTACCTCGTCTGTAAAATGGGGATCGAGTCAGTGAGCCCCATGTGGGCTAGAGATTGTGTCCACCCCGATTTGCTTGTGTCCAACCCCGGCGCTTACTACGTGGGTTCTAATCCCGGCTCTGCCAGTGATCAGCTGTGTGACTTTGGGCAAGTCACTTGACTTCTCTGGGCCCCAGTTACCTCATCTGTAAAATGGGGATGAAGACTGGGAGCCCCACGTGGGACAACTTGATGACCTTGTATCTACCCCAGCGCCTAGAACAGTACTTGGCCCATAGTAGGTGCTTAACAAATGCCATCATTATTATTATTATTACAGTGCCTGCACATAGTAAGCGCTTAACAAATACCATCCTTATTATTCCGGTTGGCTCACCGTCCCCCCTTTCCCCATTTAGACTGTGGCACCTGTTATGGGGCAAGGATGGTCTCTATCTGTTGTTCATTCCAAGGTATTTATTTTAATGAGGTGTACATCTCCTTGATTCTATTTATCTTGATGATGTTGTCTTGCTTTTGTTTTGTTCTGCTGTCTGTCACCCCCGTTGAGACTGTGAGCCCGTCACTGAGCAGGGATGGTCTCTATCTGTTGCTGAATTGTCCATTCCAAGCGCTTAATACGGTGCTCTGCTCATAGTAAGTGCTCAATACATACTATTGAATGAATGAATGCAGTGCTCTGCACATGGTAAGCGCTCAATAAATAGTATTGAATGAATGAATGCAGTGCTCTGCACATGGTAAGCGCTCAATAAATAGTATTGAATGAATGAATGCAGTGCTCTGCACATGGTAAGCGCTCAATAAATAGTATTGAATGAATGAGTGCAGTGCTCTGCACATAGTAAGCGCTCAATCAACACGATCGAATGAATGAATTCCAGACGGTGAACCCGTTGTCGAGCAGGGATTGTCTCCCTTTGTTACCCAATTGTACTTTCCAAGCGCTTAGTACAGTGCTCTGCACCCAGTAAGGGCTCAATGAATACGACTGAATGAATGAATGCAAGTCCAATTGACCTGCGTGAACATTTTCATCATTCAGGCAGACCGAGAGCCCCCGTGCACCCCGTTGCTGCGGCGATTAAACCGTGGCAGGAGGCCCAGGAGGGCCTCCTTTGTGGGAGGGCGCGGAAGGAGCCGGGTCGGGGCGGTCCTGCGGCCGCGGCGGAGGGCGGTGGACTCAGTGCGCAGGCGCAGCACGGCCGATGGCGCGGCGGGAGCTCGATTGGTCGCGTCTGGGTCGGCGTCGATCGCGCAGCGGGAGCTCGGCTGGTCGAGTCTGAGCGGGGCCCGGCGCAGAAGGAAGGGGAGCCGCCGCCGCCGACGCCGCGTTTAGGAAACAAGCCCGACTCGAAGCGAGGTATTCACGCACACAACCTCCGGCCTTTCCTTTGGCGCCTACCCATTGTTTTTTAATTGACACTTTGAGGGCCGGAGGGGGCCCTAAACCCCGACTTGCTTGGGTTCCCCTTCGGGTTCCACCCGCCCGCGGGTGTGAGCATGCGCCCCCCTCCCACCCCAGACTGAGCATGCGCCTATCTCCCCCTCCCACCCCAGACTGAGCATGCGCTGCTCTCCTCTTTCCCGCCCCCCCCCCCACGAGTGAGCATGCGCCTATGCCCCTCTCCCCCCTCCCATCCCCCGCAGTGAGCATGCGCACCTCCGGCCGGCCTTCCTCCGCTATCTCCTGCCCGACGGGAGAAGCGAAGGGAGTAACTCCGTTTGCCCAGCGGAGGGCGCTGTGCTGCCGACACAGCTTGGAGTCGGATCTGGGTTCGAATGCCGCCTCCACCACGTGTCGCCGGTGAGACCTTGGGCAAGTCATTTCCCTCCCCCCCCCCTTTCCTCAACCCTAAAATGGGGATTCATATTGTTGGCATTTGTTAAGCGCTTACTCTGTGCAGAGCACTGTTCTAAGCGCTGGGGTATACAGGGTAATCAGATTGTCCCACATGAGGCTCACAGCTAATCCCCATTTTCCAGATGAGGTAACTGAGGCACAGAGAAGTGAAGTGACTTGCCCACATCACACAGCTGACAAGTGGCAGAGCCAGGAGTCGAAGTCATGACCTCCGACTCCCAAGCCCGTGCTCTTTCCACTGAGCCACGCCGCTTCTCTATTTGTCATCCAGTCTTCACCCCCATTTTCCAGATGGGGTCAGTGAGGCACAGAGAAGTGCAGTGACCTGCCCACGGTCACACAGCTGACAAGGGGCAGAGGCGGGATTCGAACCCATGACCTCTGACTCCCAAGCCCGGGCTCTTTCCACTGAGCCCCGCTGCTCCCCTAAATACTCGTGCTCCCTCCTACTTAGGAGAAGCCGCCTGGCCTAGTGGACAGAGCACGGGCCTGGGAGTCAGAAGGTCTTGGGTTCTAATCCCCCTACCCCGCGTGTCGGCCGTGTGACTTAGGGCAAGTCATTTCACTTGCTCCGTGCCTCAGGTAGCTCATCTGTGAAATGGGGATTGAGACTGTGAGCCCCACATGGGCCAGGGACTGTGTCCAACTCGATTTGCTCATATCCACGCCAGCGCTTACTACAGTGCCGGGCACATAGGAAGCACTTAAATACTATTTATTTTGTTTAATGAGGTGTACGTCACCCTGATTCTATTTATTTGCTATTGTTTTAATGAGATGTTCTTCCCCTTGACTCTATTTATTGCCATTGCCATTGTTCTCGTCTTCCTGTCTCCCCCGATTAGACCGTAAGCCCATCAAACGGCAGGGACTGTCTCTATCTGTTGCCGATCTTGTACATTCCAAGCGCTTAGTACAGTGCTCTGCACATAGTAAGCGCTCAATAAATACTATTGAATAAAATACCATCATCATCATCACTTAGACTGTGAGCCCCATGCAGGACAGGGCTTGAATTCGACCTAATTAAGTTATACCTTCTCTGGCGCTTAGAACAGTGTTATGTCGCCTAGTAGACGCTTACCGGATACCATTTTTAAAAAAGGAGCCTAGTGGTTATGACCACCGCAAGGCCTGTCCCTCCCTTATGCCCAGGAGGGAAGCAGTAATGATGATGATTGTAGAGAAGCGGCGTGGTTTAGTGGCAAGAGCCCGGGTTTGGGAGTCAGAGGTCTTGGGTTCGAATCCTGGCTCTTCCGCCTGTCAACTGGGTGACTTTGGGCAAGCCACCTAACTTCTCTGTGCCTCAGTCGCCTTATCTGTAAAATGGGGATGAAGACTGTGAGCCCAACATGGGACAACCTGATTACCCTGTATCTACCCCAGCGCTTAGAACAGTGCTTGGCACATAGTAATGGCTTAACAAATACCAACCTCATTATTATTATTGTGGTACTCGTTAAGAGCTTACTGCATTAAGCTGTTGTATTTAATAATAATATGGTGTTAATTAAGTGCTTACTATGTGCCAAGCAATGTTCTAAGCTGCTGGGCTAGATACATGATAATCAGGTTGTCCCACGTGGGGCTCACAATCGTAATCCCCCTTTTACACATGAGGGAACTGAGGCCCAGAGAAGTGAAGGGGCTTGCCCAAGGTCACACAGCAGACAAGTGGAGGAGCTGGGATTAGAACCCATATCTTCTGACTCGCAAGCCAGTGTTCTTTCCACTAAGCCACGCTACCTCTCGAGCGACTGCTGTGTGCAGAACACTGTACTAAATGCTGGGTTGAGTATAATACAGCAGAGTTGACAGACACATTCCCTGCCCATCAGGAGTTTACGGTGTAGATTGTTTTTGCTAAACGGTGGGTAGATGCAGGAAAATCCAATCGAACCCCGTCCCTGCTCCCCACAGGCCTCGCAGGCAAAATGAAAGGGAGAACAGGATTTTTTTTTTTTAAATTCCCATTTTACAGATGAGGAAACTGAGGCACAGACAAGTTAAGTGACTTGCCAGGGTCACAGGGACAGGCAGTAGCGGAGCACAGGCCTTCCGACGTTCAGTTCCATGCTCTTTCCACTAGGCTATACCGATTTCAAGCGCTTAGTACAGTGCGCTGCACAAAGTAAGCATTCAGTAAATACCAGTGATTGAGTGAAATCTCCCGTTTGCCCCAGCGTCTCACTCAATGGTCTGGACGCACAACCCCAGGCCTGGGAGTATTCTCGAGGGCTCACATGCAGAGAAATAACTACCGAGGACACACGGTGACGACGATGACTCCCTCTTACCCGTTTCACTGCTTAATTACCAGAACTGAACGCCCGTCGGGATAGCCAACCTTTAGAGTGCAACTAAGGAGTTTTTTTTTATTCGTTTCCACAGAGAAATGAACAACTCTTCGCTCTCTTCATCAATCGGTCGGATAAATTGAGCGCTTATTGCGCGCAAACGGCTGGGCTAAGCGCTTGAGAGCCGTGTGCCCTAGGGGAAAGAGCACAGAACCGTAAGTCCGAAGGCCTGTGTTTGTACCCCAGTTGTGCTGCTGCCTGTAATGCGACCCTGGCAAGCTGCTTAACTTGTCTTTTTTACTGAATTACTGATTCCTCCCGGCTCTGCCACTTGTCTGCTGTGTGACCTTGGGCAAGTCACTTAACTTCTCTGTGCCTCAGTTCCCTCATCTGTAAAATGGGGCTGAAGACTGTGAGCCCCATGTGGGACAACCTGATGACCTTGTATCTACCCCAGCGCTTAGAACAGTGGTTGGCACATAGTAAGCGCTTAACAAATACCCCTGTTATTATTAAATATTATTATTTGTGCGGAGGTTGCTCATTTTTCTTCATGCCGTGTGGGTGGATTTGCTGTTAGCTCGTAAGTGAACAGGGTATCCTTGTCCTTGTTGAATTTCATCCTCTTTCTGTAGGGCAGTTTTCCCGATTTACCAACATCACTCTGAAGTGAGAAGTGGCTTGGTTTTAGTGGATTGGAGCACAGGCCTGGGAGTCCTAAGGACCTGGGTTCTAATCTCGGCTCTGCCACTTGTCTGCTGTGTGACCTTGGGCTAATCACCTCACTTCTCTGTGCCTCAGTTACCTCATCTGTAAAATGGGGATTGTCTTTGAGCCCCATGTGGGACAGGGACTGTGTCCAGTCTCATTTGCTTTTATCTGCCCCAGCTCTTAGAACAGTGCTGGACACACAGTAAGCACTTAACAAAACATCATCACTATTGTTATTGTTATAAGTCTTGTTGGAACTTTAACTCGGCACTCAACCAGTTTCAGATACTGACATATTAACGCAAGGAATAAAGAGTCCTTTATTAATGAATTCATTTTATTGTTAAATTCTGGGCACTTCAGGGCACTCAAGAAGGTATATATGAGTACCTTTGGTTTTTCTTTTTTTTTTTTTTCCTTTTTGGTAAAATCGATTTTGCTTGGAATTGAGGAATTCAGAAAATTAGTTTTTATCACTTTGTGATGCTGCACAACACAAATGCACCTCGGCATTAGCAGGTTTTTTTTTTCATTCATCATGGTAACTGATGTAACTCTCCTCAAACCAGCCGTAGTTTCCGCCAAAATGTCCACAAAACGAATAAATGGTCATAATGATTAGAGTCTTTTCATAAAGGACCTCTGTAGGTCTGAATTTCTCCCATTTTCCTTCCCTTTAACAGTTGAGTGTCGGTGTATAAGGAGAGTAGATCAACCAGCTCTGTTAATTTTCTAGCCCTCTAAGAGAGTTATTCACTTGAGATTCAGTAGGAACTTTTAAAGTCTTACGTGATGTATCAGAGCTTCCAGTTTTAAAGCTCTTTCAGTCACTTCTTAAGCTAGTAGACATTTTAAATATAGAGCATTGGGGTGGCAGAATTTTTAACTACAGTAGACGGCTCCTGATTTTGGCCCACTTTTCTCTTTTGAATGGTGAGTAGATAAGTCTTTCCCTTCTCTTGTATCCCTCCTTCCCCCACTTCCTTATAGCTTGACATGTAGTATGCCCTAAAAATGTCATTGCTATTATTTCTTTGCCTGTATGCCTCATCAACCCAGATGATAATGTGAGACGTAATTTTAAGGGTGATGCTTTTTGTGTCATGTAGATCAGGCTCGAAATGAAAATCTTTTTTCTTGCAAGCTAACCTGTCATTCCCGTGTGCCACTTTTATAAGAGTTACTGGTTGCGTTACATATATAAGTGCCAATGTCATTTGGTCTTGTTAAAAATACATTTTTAATGTAAAGGGGAAAAAAAAATCTAACCAGAAGCCAAGAAGGGATTATCCAAGATTGAACCTGTTCCTCTGTCTTCTAAAAATAAGTTTCTATATTTTAACTTCTTTTTTTTTTTAAACAAATTGAGATGCAGTAATTGTGTTTGTGGGTTAATTGCTCAATCACTGGCTCCTAATGGTTGAGGCTAGGATAGCCTGAAGATATATGGTGTTTTGGAGTTATCGGTGAGGTCTTCTAATTTCTATATTATTTCAACATCATGCATACATAAGGTATGGACGTGCAGTCTCTGTGTTGACTTTGGCAATCCCTTCTTTGGGGTGAGATTCGGCTATGCCAGTTTTGTGATGTAATGCAAGTCTGTTCTTGTTTATCTAGTGTTATTGAAACCATTTTGAATTTAGAGATAACTCTTGCCTTGAATACAAGAGACAGGGCTCTAGTTTCCTCTGTAGAGAGCGGGGAACAATGAAACTTACAGGACTATTTACTCAAAATGAGATGCCCTCCCTCACTGGGGGCCGGGAACTTACATATTTCCATTTTCAACAGGAAAATGGCAGTGTAAGATCTTCCCTTGGGAAAAGTAGCTCACCATCTTTCAGATGATAGGACTGTGCATTTATCAACACGGGCCTTATTGTTAGAGTACCTCCTGTACTTTTTGTGCCCGACTAAGTAAGAAGTTTGTCCTTAAGTGTGCTTCTGAAAGACACGGGGGTTACGGTGTCTTTCCCAAGAAGGTTAAATGAGAAAATAATAGTTTTGCAGGTCCCAAATTTCATCCACTGACTAGAAGGAGAAGCTGCTACGCAACCATGATGGGTCTACTCAGATTTGCCCGGCAGAGCAGTGAAAGATAAAAGGATTTTTTTGTGGTAGGATTCTGCAGTTCCTTTGACGATTAAAGGGTTTTGGTTGTAGAGGATTAAAAACACCATTTGGTGTGTGTTAGCACTGATCATGATTGTTAGCACTGATCATGCCTCTACCTCAAGCCCCGTAGGTGTATGTAGGATCTGGGTGGTTTGTTGAATTGCCCAACCCAGTTCACAGTTAAGGATTCTTGGGGCAGTGCTCACTTCTGGATTCTCAAGTTTTCACTTGCAGCATCGGTGTTTTTGCAAAAGAACACGAGAGTTCTCGAGTAGTCGTAACACGCCAACCTTTTGTCAGGAAAGGGAATATAGGTGAAGTGACAGTATAATAAATTGACCTTTTGTTATATATTGAGATTTTCTAATCGACTATGTGCAGTCAATCTGTACTTTGCCCTCAATATAATGAAAATGTATTACATAACCGGTTTTGAGGAAATTTTCTTGTGGTATATTCATAACCCTTTGTAATGTGCAAGCACTCAGTACAGTCATCTGCACACAGTAAGCTTTCAGTAAATACGGTTGATTTGATTCCCTGTTTGGTAGTTCCGCTCTTCGTGTGATTTTCATTGTTATCCATACAATCAAATTTCAATTTTTGGTGTTTATTTGATAAGATCTCCCATAGATTTCAAACTGGCAAGAAGCAAGAGGCAGTTTCCCTGGTTAAACAAGTGGCGTCGGCCAAAGTCAGGCGATCCAAACTTTTCTAATACGATCTTAGAATTGACCACTTTTCTACATGCCCCGAATTTTTCAAATAGCACTTGGTTGGTATTCGAGTAGCAGGGCTGTAGAATCTGCTTAATGCTTGAAGGAGGCCCTGGCTGTGACCGAGAGTGGGTTATTTTTGGTATTCCTTTTCTAGGCCTTTGACACGACCTTGGTGGTGGGTGGGTGGATGTGTATGTGTGTAGGGAAGGAGGAGCTGTCTCTTCTGTTTTCAGAGCCATAGAGGGAAGCCCCCACACCCACCTGTCAGTTCTGTTATCCCGATAGATGAGGGAATAGAAGGCAGAGACATGGGAGATTAATACCCTCCCCATACAAAAAATAATTCATACTTGGTTTACAGTTGATTTCAAAAGCTCTTTCTTTGTAGAGGGAGCCAGCTTGAGTGAATGAGGTTAGAGATTCAGTCAGCTCACCAGATCCCACTCTCCCAGTTGGCCAGATCTCACTTTCCTAGGAGAGTATTAAGGGTAAGGGAGTGTGAGGGATTGCTGTTTGACACTGATTGACGGGTTTACAGCACCGCGGTTGTTAGTTCTTGTTGGCGGAAGGATTGGAGGCCCGGGAAAGATAGGTTCTAAATTTTAAGGTCTCCGTAGAACTGGCAGCTTGGTCCAGGGGGAGATGGCAGGGCCGTTCGACGGCAACTTTGGTTTCTTTACTACCTTTCTTCAGTTTGCGCCGCTCCCTACAAATAAAAGCAGCCCGAAAAGGTTTCCTGCTCTATTTTCACAGGCAAACCGTGTATAAGGATCTCTCGACACTTACACGTACCTGGATCCAAACCTCACCACCGTAGTATCGTTATCATCAATGTCTCCCCGCTGCTCGAGAACCTCCAGTGGTTGCCCATCCACCTCCGCATCCGACAGAAATGCATTTCCAGTGGCTTGAAAGCACTCAGTCAGCTCCCCTCCACCTACCTTGCCTCTCGGATCTCTTACTACAGCCCAGCCCACACACTTTGTTCCTCCCGTGCCAATTTTCTTAACCCTGCCCCAGATAGAACTTTTTTCTTTTCCCATTTGTGGTTTGCAAATAGGAAAACAGCTGATGGAGCGTCTCTTTCTGCCCTCAGTCTCTCCACTGGTACCATTTAGCAGAAGTATTAAATGCGTAGGGTTCAGACACGTTTAGAATGAGAATATTTTCTCCTGATATCGCAGAGATACGTTAATCCACTAATGTAGAAGTCCTCAGCTGCATGCTCATTTGGTGGGAGGTGGTTGGTGTGTATTTGTCTGTGTGTGTTGGCCAATACACAGCCAAAATGGTGGGGAAGTCATAGAATGTCTTCTTGCAACTCAAAGAATTATGGATCTGAAGAGCGATCGGAAGCTCCTTTAATGCCCAGATAGTTTTCTTGATGCACCTACCTCATTAAGACTCCCCAAGAGGATATAAAGGTATATAAATATAACAAAACTCACCAACCTTTTTATTTGCAATTTGTATTCATAAGCCTCATTTAAAGGCAGGTACCCGGTCTTTAAATCCAGCCGCTCAGGGTTAGGCTTTTAAAAATACTTGATTTCATTGGTTGTTGACTATTTAAGGTGGCTCAAAATTTTAGTGTTCTCCGATTTTCGAGATCGGGCACTGATGCACAATCATGATATTTAAATGCGTGGCAAATGGTTGGTTGAATTTCTGCAGCTGAGATATTTATTAGCTTGAGAACGTTTGTTTTCCATTTCCCTTGTCACTGTTTGGAGAAAGGGCAAGTGATGCAGTTCAAATCATTTTATGAGGGTAATTATTCTTATCCTACACTGTGCAATCACACCAACCTTTTTAAACAATAAACACTGCTTATTTATTAGGGCTTAGGGATGGAGAGTAATTGTAGAACAAAACCCAGTGGAAAAATTGAGATTTTTCTGTTTGGAAGGAATTATTGAAAAAGTTCACATTTTAGCAAAGCCCTACTTATGCATTTCAATATTTTGAGTAATTATTTTAGACCAATTTCCTTTGTGAAAGCGTGTTGTTAAGTAATTTGTTTTTTGAGACAAAAGGGAATACTTCGCAAACTTCTGCATTTAGGCTGGTTGTACAGCCACCAGAAGAGAGCCTAAGTATAACTTTATCGCAAAAGTATGCTCATGTTTAAATCTACTTCAACCCTGTCTGTCAGTTTTGTCGCTGGCTGGATTGGAGGAAGTGTTGGTATTTAAGTAATCGAAAAATCTATTTGACAGCCGATTGATTTTTTTTCAGATAAATGTGGTCTTACTACTCTGGGCAGGATGAAAGAGTCTTTGCTTCCAGCTAAACTGTTCCAAAATCTGGGGTTTGGGAAATTCTGAATTTCCTATAGAAATGAGTTTAGCAGTTTAGCAGTTATAGAAACCCTGCTTTTCTCAGATAAGATTTTCAAGGAGCTAGGAAGACAGAAATATGATTGGGAGAGGATTCCCACCACTAAATTTATGGCCTTGGTTTTCCGATTTCTAATTCAGTTTATATTCCTGGTTTGATGAAAATCAAGAAATTTGGAATCAAACTGAATTTAGCTTTGTATGAAAGTGTTTTAGGGCTTTTTTTTCCTTTTGCTCACTCAAGAATTATTTTTGTATTCCAGATTCATTGTTTTGTCATCTCTTACCGCCTCCACACACTTTTTAAAGTGCAGATTTTTTTTCTCCATCCCCCCCATTTTTAGGGTTCTAGAAATGTATTGTGATGTAAATAGCTAAACTGGCTTGTCACCCAAGGTAACCTAGTGATATCTGCCTTTATTAGTAAGTATTTGCCAGCATTAGGTATACAGTCTATGATTTTGATTGGTTATTTACCAGATTTCATTCTCTTATCAAAACTGAAGTTTCTGGTATGGCCAGTTAAGGCAATATTTTATAGACTGGGTCAAAAACAGTTACATGTTCAGTTAAAAATAGAATTTTAATTATTTCTTTTGAATAGGTCAGGATGGCAGACGATGATATTAATGGAGAAGATTATCCAGCAGAAATTCACGATTATTTGTCAGCATTCGAGAATTCTCTTGGTTCTGTTGATGACATGTTAAAAACAATGATGTCTGTTTCTAGGAATGAGTTACTTCAGAAGGTAAAAAAATAAATAAAATAAACAAGTTAAATTGGTAGATTTCAGTGTCTTAAGTGTTTTTTGTTTTTGTTTTTAGCATGGGTGGGTGACATTGTGGGAGGATACAGAATAGTTTAGGTTTTCAAATTTTAGTTATTTAAAAAATAAGTTCAGTTTCAATTCAATTGTAATTGCCTTTCTGTGGCCAAAAAAAAAGGGATTGTTTTCAAATATAACCATTTCAAAATTGTGAATAGATTGAGGCCAAGACTATTGAACTTGACAGGATCCATGTTTGAGCTTTTAAATAGTACAATGATATTATCAGAGTTTCTGGAAATCCTATAGGACAGAAATAATAAATTGAGTTTGACAACTGGAAACAAATCTCATTATACTTCTTCTGTCTTTTGTACAGTCTAAGTATTCCAGCCTGCTCCTTCTACCTAAATGCGTCTTGTGCAGTGCTTATATTGATTAATTATTTTTGACATGCAAAGCCCAGGTCAAAACTTCAAATATTAAAATTTAAGATTTTTATTTAGCATTTGTATATATTTCTGAGTCTAAATAGAGATGGTGAGAATCTCTTGGTGAATAAATAGAAATGTCTCCTTTTTCAAATTCTTGCAAGATCAATTATTGGATTAGGAACAATCTAACTGGTCAATTTTTTACATATGTGTGTGTGTGTATATATATATATATATATATATATGCAAACACACCTATACATGTAAATATATATACACACACATATAGGTGTCGTACTTTTTTCTCTCGCTATGTAGATTACCCTATATATAGGTTATCTGTTGTATGTGTATATATGAACACGTTCAGATGGAAATTTAATATACCTGATTCAACTCAATTTTTTTTTTGTAGTTGGACCCACTCGAACAAGCCAAATTGGATCTGGTTTCAGCATACACATTGAACTCGATGTTTTGGGGTAAGTTTTTAAGAAAGGAATGCATTTAGGGGAGCTAAGTATGATAAATTTATCTAGTAAGGTATTAAATTTTTTTTAATAGTCTGACTTCTGCTTTATCCTGATAAACATAAAATGAATCCTGCACTTTCGTTCAATATGTCTAGTTGTAATTTTGTCTTGAATTCTTTGGCATTTTTTTAAAAAAAGAGTAACCTCTCCACTATGAGGCCCAAGTCTTTCTCATTTACTTGAGATGTTTTCAGTAAGGCAAACATTATTTACACATTGCACCCCCTAACTCTTTCTCATCTTTCAGCTTACCTGGCGACTCAAGGCGTTAACCCTAAGGAACATCCAGTGAAGCAAGAGCTAGTAAGACAGAATTTATTTAATAAGTTTTGTATATGTTTGTGCATAGGAGGTTGCTCATTTCTGTAATCAGCCTGGCCTTTTATCAACTCATGCTACTTGTAGTTCAGATAAGTATCATTTGGGAAAGCAGAATTGGGCAGTCCTCTGAAGTTGGAAAGAAGAACCGAATACCTTTTTAGCTTTCCTTTTCTAACCCGTTACCTAGATCTTTCTACTGGATTTAGAACTGTACCAATCTTCACACCCTGTAAACAGGACAGTCTTAATAATTATTTGTAGTTTCCCCGTGGTATTTTTCCTATATGAATTTGGAATCGTATTAATCTGCAAGGCTACCTTCATAACTCTTGCACAAATCTAAGAAGTATATTGCACTTGATTTACTAGCAAAGACGGGAAAGTTTTCCCCCCACCTTTTCAATTCCTCCATTAATTCATTTTCTCAGCGGTAAAGAATCCAGTTCAGCAACAAAGCTAAAAGCTTTTTTGGCACCAGTTGTATGTGTACTGTCCAGTAATTCTGCATTAGTGACATATTTACAACCTATAATAAATCTTTTAGGTTTGTCTTTGTATTCCATTTAGATGCATGAGTACAGTATATAAGGTCTGGTATCGTGGAATTTTTGCTGACTTTAAAAATCAAATCAAATCATTCAGGTTGAAGGGAAAAAATTAGAAATCAAAGTTTATGGTTGCCTCTTTGACTTGCCTTGATAAATAAGAATAATGTCAATCTATTTGTTCGGTGTATATACAACCTATTATATTTCTATGAGGCGGCATTATACATAACTGAAAAATACTGGGGCGTCATACTCTTACCGTCCAGAGATGTGTGGTCACTTGTATGCGTTTTGACTTGGTTGTATACTTCGTCATTATGGAGACTTTTGAGTAAACTAGATCCATTTGATAACTTTTTTTCCGAATGACCTCAGACCATTTTCTCCCTACTCCTTGAGGGTAGCTGGGTAAATCGGTTGTTTCCTTTTTAATTTAGCAATTCCGAGAACTAATGCAGGCGAAAGGTACAGGTTTTTCTCTGACAATTGATATTGGCTTTAAATCTTAAAAAGAGTGGATTATCTTGCCTCGTTCCCAAATAAAGGATTCTTTTTCTTTTGATGTGTACTTTAGTGGCTTCAGCGTAAATGACTGACTTGCTTTTTTTTTTCTTGGAGCGTAGTGAAACGTTCTATTCCGTTAATGGGAGCAGGACAGTCAATCTTTCACCATTTCTGTGTTTTTAAAACATTTTCTGGGCGTGTTTGTGGTGATTTTGATCAGTTTAATGAAACTTACATTTAGGCAATTTACCATGTCACCTGGTGGGTATCTCTTTGTCAAATCAGTTTCCCCATATGGATGGGAAAGGCTGTCCTCTCCTGATTGGTACCCCAGCAAGATGAGAGGTACCGTCTCTCACTTGTCAAACCAGTAGAGTTATGCCTCTGATTGGAGAATTACACGGGCTGGCCAGTTTTAAAATCTCTCCTTGTCACCAGTGTTTGTAAGCAAATCACACATTTCTCTATGGGGGAGAGTGTGCGTGAAGGGAATTTTAAAGGTTTACACATAAGACCTGTATGTAATGCTTAGCTTAGTCGTGATACTAGAAGAGAAGATTTCCGGTTGAATTACTGATTCCTCCATGGAGACCAATCTTTAAGACAATACCTCGGACCTGTTGTATCGTGCTTCGTACCAGTGCTCTGCACACCACCTAAAGCGCTCAATAGATACGACTGATTGGTTGGGTGAGAATCCCCAGAACTCTGAGGTGGGCAGGGTTGCAAAGCCATCTTACGCGTGGCTCTTGTCTTGATGTTGAAGGTAAATTTTGAATAAAATTGCAGGGGATCTGAGGTTGCCTTCCTCAGAGGAAATACCAGCTTTTACATATTTTGGAGTAATGTTTTAATAGACTACATTATTGCTGATTTTTGTGCAGTATTTCATCAGATTAATCACATTACTTATTTAATATCCTGCAGGAAAGAATAAGAACTTACATGAACAGAGTCAAGGAAATAACAGACAAGAAAAAGGCTTCCAAACTGGATAAAGGTGCAGCTTCAAGATTTGTAAGAAATGCACTTTGGGAACCAAAATCTGAAAGTGAATCAAAATCTTCAAATAAGGCAAAAAGGAGAAAGTGAACATTTAGTATTGCATATACACTCCTTGAAAGTACACCCTGCGAATATAAGAATTTGTATTTTCTAAAACCGAATACTGGTATGTCACAAAAGAGTTCAGATGATGTAAAATATGAAGTATTGGATATCCTTTTAATAAATCATTCTGGCTTCCTTGCGACTTCAAGAATTTAATAATTGATGGCTTTCTAAAATTAAACATTTTGATTGAATCTTTTTGGGAGTCCGATGTTTTAGCATTTTTTAAATGGACAGCTCGGATACATTTCATTTCAAGGGACGTTCAAATACCGACCTATAATCAACTGCCAATTTCCAAGATCATGTTCTTTATAAACATTTGTGCCTGTCTAAATGGGTAATGAATCACTGTAAGAATTTCGCTGTTTGTAGTTCACAAATAGAGTGACTGTAAGTAGCTTTGTAAGAATGAAAATATGAATTTTTTTTCTGTACAGTTCAATTGTTGTGACTCACATGACATGTTTTGAAAAATCATTCATGGCTTTAATAAAATTTGTACTCAAAGTATCCATGAACTTGTGGCAGTTTGTTTTCATAGTAAGGGCTGTTTGTTTCCACCCCTTCATAAAAGACTGTTAAGTATAGTAGGAGGCCTGTACCATTTTCACCAATATTTTATCTTTATAGTGGACTTTCTCTCTTCCCCCAAAGAACAAGAGCAAGGAGTTCTTCATAAGTACAGTTTTTCTTTAATAGTTCCACCGTTTGACTTGAGACCCTATAGATGCTAGAGATTCTAGACCCTCCAGACTGTGTGCTCCTCCTCTAGACTGCAGGCTTTCTGGACCCTAAACCCTCTAGATCGCTGTAAACTCCAGAGCCTCTAGAACCTCTAAAATATATCCTTCAGAGCATCTAGAACCTATAGAAAATCTAGAATCCTGGAAAACTCTTTAGAACCTCTGGAACACTCTAGAACCTCTAGACACCCCTTCCCCCCCCAAAAAACCCCCCCCCAAACTCTAGAGTCCTTTCTGGGCCTCCCGAGAACCTTCAGATCCTCTAGAATCTAAGACCCTCCAGACGCTAGACAGTCTCTAGAAACTCTTGGTCTTCTAGATCCTCCAGATCCTCTAGACCTTAGACTGTGTGCTCCTCCTCTAGGCTTTCAATGGGGACAGGGAAACTGTCTGCTAAATCTTTTATATTGTAAAGGGAAACTGCTAAATCTGTTATGTTATAATCTCCCAAATACATAGTACACTGCTTTGCATACAGTAAGTGTCCAATAAATATCACTCGTTGATAGGCCCTCTAGATCTTCCAGACCCTTTAGTTTCTGTAGAATCTAAAACCTCTAGAATATCTAGATTTTTCTAGGTCCTCTAGACCCTCCAGACTCTAAACTCTTCAGACTATAGACTGAATGCTCCTAGACTGTAGGTTTTCCCTTTTGGGCAGGTTAAGTGCTTACCAACTCTGTTAGACTGTATTCTCCCAAGCAGTGTAGTACAGTGCTCTACACCCAGCAAGCACTCAATAAATACCATTGATTGATTCTTTTTAAATGTAAAGGTAGTGGAATGCCATGTTTTTTGGATCAGCAATATTTTAAAATTCACAGGAAATGTATAAGGAATGTGTTGATAGTATTATTTACAGTGTTCCAGTAGGGAATGAATGATGTGTCTTTACATTAATAACTGGAATAATTCCTAATTGAGTACCCGGGATTGTGAGTGTCGAAAGTGTGCATTTGTAATATGCGAAAATGGAAATTGTCCGTAGTTAATTCTTTGATTCATCTCATCCTATAATGTTTTCCTAAGGGTGGTAAAGAAAATATATACAGTTGGCTTGCACAACAGTTTCAGTGTAGTAAAACTATATTTAACAGTGGTTACATTCTTGGAATATGTCTTGTTAAATAGAATTGGTTTTCATGAGTCGTTGGGAGTAGGGGGTTTAGGTTCTTGGTCTCAGGTTTTTCATAGCAAAAATATTTTTGACAGATTTGTAGGAACAGTTTTAAAGTAGTTAATATTTGCATATATCAGTCACGGTGTCCAAAGCGTTTTCGTGCTTCTGCATCTTCTACCTTTTCACTGGGTGTCCGTTTGTGAGACTACCTTGGTGCCTCTTTTTATCTGTCTCCTCTTCTGACTGTACTTTCAAATCTGAGGGGAAATGGGAAATTCTGCTTTCTCACTCCCCTGATTACCCACTGCCTGCCAGAAATCGGGAAGGTAAAAAGCATCGATTATGTCACGTTGAAATTGCAGCATATAAATATGCTATATTCAAAGTTTGACTCTATTGATCTTGGTTTGGTTTGAATGGGCCTCCAGGGTCTGGAAAAAAATTAGCCTGGACTTAAAAGAAATGAGATTCTAGGCAAGTTAGAATTAATACAAATTTGAACACCATAGGTTTGATACTACTCTGGTCACTAATGGTCATTTGTCATGAGATTAATCACTGATGTCAATTGGTATAATTGGGGTTTATGAAAACCTCATAGATGGGCTTATGGAGAGGTTTTGTGGTTTGAGAATTTGAGTTCTAAAGTAATTTTCAAAACTGATCTACAAAACAAAGAAAGGGCACTTTTATGTTTCATTCTTAGCTTCTCTACTCCGTCGTTAGTGGTGATGGCTAATAACATTCCTGGTGAGCAAATCGTATTGGGTTGGGGAGGGTGAGGTATTGCCTAGTGGATCGAGCACGTGTCTAGGAGTCAGAAAAATCTGGTTCTAATTCCGTTTCTGCCGCTTTTCTGCTTTGTGGCCTCGGGCAAATCACTTTACTTTTCTCTGCCTCAGTTATCCCAGCTGTAAAATGGGGATTAAAACTGAGCACTGTGAGTGACAAGGACTGTGTCCAACCCATTTTGTTTGTATCCACCCCAGCATTTAGTATAGTGCCTGGTACATATAAGTGCTTAACAAATACCACAATTATTATTAGTAGTAGGAAATCGCTTGCAGCATGCCATAAATATTTAGATAGGCCTAGTCAATTTGACTTCACAAGGTCCAAATATGGGAGTCAGAACTGTAGAATCTAGGTCTGATGAAGATGCTATGTTTGTTACTAAGTTTTGCACATTTCCTATTTATTTGCACACACCAAGAAAAATGCTATATGTATCCTACTGCTTCCTCTTTGAGCCGGGGGTATTCATAGGTAGGTTCCTCGATAATGTCTTCCCTTTTGTGAGGCCAAAATGGTCTTGTGGGAGGCTGGTTCCGCTTACGAAGATAGGGGAATAGGCTACTTGTAGCAATCACTTGGACTGTGAGCCCCATGTGGGACAAGGACTGTGTCCAGCCTGATTAACTTGTATCTACCTCAGTGCTTGGCATAGAGTAAGTACTTAACAAATGCAATAATAATAACCAGTTAATACATTAAACATCACCTGAATAAGCGAATTATTGTATTTAGCAGTTCTGACAACCAAGAGGGAAAATAGGGAAGAATTTTCTAAGGTTGAAGGGAAAATGCTTTTTGTTATCTAAAAGAAGGCCTTTTTTTTTTTTTTTAGAGAAGAGGTTGTAGAAAATGAATTACTGAGTCCTTTATCTTGATTCCATATTTGGAACTCTGAAAGTGAATTATAATAGAACAGAATTATCAGGCCTGATTAACGAGGAGTTCAAGGGTGAGAGCCTCGCTCGTATTTTAAGCTATTCCCATCTTTCGTACCTTTCAGTAAAATGTTCAGTTATGGGTCGACATCGATTGACTAGAGACGGTAAAAGTAAGAGAGCTTCTGGTGACAAAGGAGGTAAAATCTGATTACTGGATGCAAGTTCTGAATAGAGAGACCATTTCTGATTTGGGGTGCTTTCGTTTTGCCATATTTTGAAGCATTTGCGCAAAACCGAGGTTTTTGGTGACTGTACTATTAAATACTATTACTACTTAAAATCAAGTGAGACAGAACAAAGATTTCTTTAGGGAAATTTTGAGCGATTGGAATCTAAGTAAAGTTCTTGTAGCTACCCCAGGGTAGCATGCAAGTGTATGTGAATCAGACCTCTGCCATTGTTTAGCAGGTCTCATGAGAAGCAGCTTGGCTCAGTGGAAAGAGCCCGGGCTTGGGAGTCAGAGGTCATGAGTTCGAATGCCGGCTCTACGACTTGTCAGCTGTGTGACTGTGGACAAGTCACTTCACTTCTCTGTACCTCAGTTACCTCATCTGTAAAATGGGGATTAAGACTATGAGCCTCCCATGGGACAACCTGATTACCCTGTATCTACCGCAGTGCTTGAAACAGTGCTCTGCACATAGCGCTTAACAAATACCAACATTATTATTATTGTGAGATATAAATTGATTCTGTTGGAGCAGTTTTAACAGGGAATCCTGTGGATGAAACTCCTTTAAATCCAGAACCACGTTCTTTTGGTATATATCCCCATCTCACGCAAGCTTATATGTACAGAAATGCCTTTAATTTTGGAGAGGAAGGGGATAAGATTTAAGTCAGTTGTATTTATTGAGTGCTTACCGGGTGCAGGGCTGTACTAAGTGCTTGGGAGAGTACAGTATAACAGTTTGTAGACGTTCGCTGCCCACAACAAGCTAACAGTCTAGAGGCTCAGCACTCAGTTTTCCATAAGAAGCCCAGAATGAAAATGATCTTAACGTGAAATGGAGTTTGAGTTCTCTGAGGCACTCGAAGGAAAGCATTGAAGGAGATAGAGATTACCTTCTTGTTTGAGGTCGGAAAAGTGGGAAACACTGATAATTATACAAACTCCTCACCCCCAAATTCCAATTTCAGATAGGTTTTCTTTAAAATTACTCTCTCATATGAGTTACTACAACCTGAGGATTGGGATTGCATATATTTATATTGCCCCTAAAAGGAGATATAGAAAGGGTTTGTAATATTCTAAGATCGCTTAGAGTGGGAAATTCAATAAAATAATACCTTTCATACTATTGCAGAAAGTACTAACTAAGCTTTCGTTTCATACAAACCAACATTTGGAGATTATTAGTAAACTGCTTTAATCAATTGTATTTTCTAGCATTTAATTTCAAATGTATCCTCCAGAGTTGGCTGTCCATTTGATCTTGTGTATTTCTAAATTAAAATTCTATATCCATATTTGACATGAATGCTAATCCTTTGAAGATTTCCCTCTAAAAATATAAATCGCTCACCATTTAGTTAAGGTAGGGCAGTTTTCATTTTTAACTGTCAAATGCTTCCTGAATCAGGTGCAACTTTAAGAAGAGAACTTGGTACTAATTTGTTTCTCAGTACTGCTCAAAAGTGTAAGACCAATTGTGGGCTTTTAGTCTCCCTGTGGGGGAAGTCGGGTGGGGGGGGGCAGGGAAGGGTGATGGCTCTGACCTATTTGACTATAACACTATTATTTTGAATAGTTTAATCATTGGCAGCCTGCTGGTCATAAGTTTACATGTTAGTACAGTGGTGTATTGGTCTATTTGGGTATTAACATTATGGGATTAAGCGCTTACTAGTGCTATGTACTATGCTAAACAATAGGCTAAATTGAGGAAGATCAGCTCACACTCAGGGGCTTGCAACCTAAGAAGTGGGGAGGGCAGGAATCCTATCCCTTTTTTATGGATGAGGAAACGGAGGCCCAGCGAGGTTAAGTGATGCTTCCAAGATCAGAGTAGGCCATTGACAGAGGTGAGAATAGAGACCAGAGTTAGACATGCTCTTTCTATTAGGATGGGCTATGAATGGGAGCCACTAGAAATGGGTAAAAGACTCTCGAATATCCAATTTGTTAAATCTCACTCCTTAGTATATGTTTTGACTAAGACCGAGATTGATGAATTAGGGAACGCTCGTCCAACGTGAGTCTGTTTGGTATGGACATGTTTTGTCATCTGCAGGAATCACCCACCTGTGCATCGTTGGAATGGGTGGGTGTTACCGCAGGGACACAACCATAGCGTTGGAGGAGAACTGGAAGCATAATTTGACTGAGGCTATCTGTTTACAGTAATAACAATTATTAAGCGCTGACAGTGTGGAAAGCACTGATCTAAACTTTGGGAAAAATACACAGGGTAAGATAAGTCAGTCCCTGTTTATCTTAAAATGGTCCCTTTGTTCTCATTTTAGTAAAGCAGTAAGAGCTGTCATAATGCTAACTTATCACTCACATTCTAAGGCTTCTGTGGGCTCCAGCAACTAGAAGTGTCCGTGTACATCTTTAGGTAACCACATTTCGCGTCCCTTTTTTTAATGACATGAAACTGAGGATAAGGTTAATACTTAATTATAAAAGGAAATCCATTTGTTAAAAGAGGCTATTTTTTGAGTGAACATATTTTAATCGGCAGAGGTTAATCTTTAGTGAGAGATGCTTTGAAGTTCATGCATTTTATGAGACTTCCCAAACTGGTAAACGTCTTTCCTTCCCGTCCCTATTCAGTTTTGGAAAATCATGCTATATTTTTGTTTGCTTTAAATGTAGTAATTATTACCAGCTACTTCAGGGGGCGAAAAAACAACACACACATAGTAGAAGCTTGGCCTGCATGCTGGATTTCATCCTTTTGGCTTTGGGTTATATTGCTTAGGAGATGTCTGTGAATACATTTGTTTCACAGTTTATTCTTCTCACCAGAGTCGGTAAGTTGTCCTTACTCATAGAGTTTTCAATCATTCCATTAATAGTATTTTTTGAGGGTTTATTATGTGTAGAACACCGTAATGAGTACTTTATTGTGGAGAGTACAATAGAATTCCCTGCCTTCAAGAAGCTTACCATCTAGACGGGGAAAGAGACACAGGTAAATTACAGGTAAGGGGAACCGGTGCGTATAAAAATGCACATAAGTGGTACTGGGGAGGTGCGAGTGCTTGGATGATAGGGAAGCAGAGTGACCTAGTGGAAAGAGCATGGACCTGAAAGTCAGAGGACTTGAGTTCTAACTCGACTCTACCACTTCTCTGCTGTATGGCCTTGTGCAAGTCACTTAACTTCTCTGTTACCTCATCTGTTAAGATGGGAATTAAAACTGTTACCCCCAAGTGGGACATGGATTGTCTCCAATATAATAATGATGGCATTTGTTAAGTGCTTACTATGTGCAAAAAGCACTGTTCTAAGCACTGGGGAGGATACAAAGTGATCAGGTTGTCCCAGGTGGGGCTCACCGTCTTAATCCCCATTTTACAGATGGGGTAACTGAGACACAGAGAAGTGAAGTGACTTGCCCAAAGTCACACAGCTGACAAGTGGCTGGGACAGGATTTGAACCATGACCTCTGACACCCAAGCCCGGGCTCTTGCCACTGAGCCACGCTGCTTCTCTATGACCAGTTTGTGTATACCCCAACCTTTAGGACGGTGTTTGACACATAGTAAGTGCTTAAATACTAATTTTAAAAAGTGCTGAATTGGTAGTTGGGGAGAATAGAGGATGGGGGTGATGAGATTAATCAGGGAAGGACTCTTGGGGATATGATTTCAGAAGGGCTCGGAAAATGGGGCGAGCAGCGTGGTCTGCTGGATGTTAAGGGGGAAGAGAGTGCCAGGCAGAAGAGAAGGTGTAAAGGAAGATCGCGACAGGAATGAGCAGAACATAAACATAACAGATCGCGGCATAAATTTTGAAGTCCTTGCAAAGGTTACCGTTGCAACTTCTCCAGGAGGACGAGGTTTCTGATTTGAATGATATTGGGTTAGTTCTAATCTAATCTAGTGGTTTCTATTGAGTGCTTACTGGGGGCAGAGTATTTTACTAGTGTTTGGGAAAGTTCAATATAATAGAATTGGTAGATGCAGTCTCTGCCCTCAAGGAGCTTACGGGTCTAATTATGTAGGAAAAAGGAATAATGCAACTGATTTTAAATCCACTCGTAAAAACTCTGATGAAAATGCCATTTTTAAAAACCAACCAGTTGAGCAAATATGCCATAGAGAGGTACCGGTGCACAAAGAAAGATAGCATTTCTAGGAAAAGTAATGTATTTCAGGATGGATTCTAAGGTTTGATGGTAGAAAAAATCAGATTATGAATGGAACATTTAAGAAGCTACCTCTTATGTTTGCTTTTCGATTTAGTGTTGCCTTTACATACACCATTTCAGTTTGGCAGGTATGATACATGATGGAAGGAAATTGAATGTGATATTTCACTGTTGCAAGATGCTTCTTCTAAAGCTAGTGTCGACCCAGTTATTGTTTAAATATAAAGCTTGTATTTAATTGTGGTTCTAATATTTAAAACTGCAGATCCCTCCCCAGAGCTCACTGCTATGACCAGCACAAGGTTAAGTAGAAAAAAAAGAATATGTTCACTTTCATAGGCCAATGTGTTAGTGATATTACAAAGCCAAATAAATTGGACTTTGAAATTTAAAGACTTTAAAATTAAACCTTTAAATTGTCCTTCTATGTTCTGTTCTACCTACCCTCTTTTTCCCCCAACCTTATTTCCTAAGAGTTTAATTTTTCTCCAACACTCATGCGTATGTCCTTAAGAATAAATTCACCAGTCAATCAATCAGTCACATTTATCGAACGCTTACTATGTGCAGAACACTGTACTCAGCGCTTGGGAGAGTACAATACAACAGAATTAGCAGACACGTTCGTTGCCTATAACAACCTTACACTCTAGAGGATGAGAAAGACGTTAATTTGAATAAATACATTGTTTAAAACTGCAGAATGTCTCCCTTCTATTAAAGTTGAAAGATTCCAACCCTTCTACAGCGAATTTTGCCCATTTTTATTATTTAATACTGTCATTAATTCATTGCTTTCAACCACTGAAACCTCCCGCCGCCCCCAAGAGGAAAAAGAAAACCTCTAATATTTCCATGGAAAGGGGATTTTCACCCAGCCTTTCAGTATCATAACATGCCACCAATCTTTCATACTCTCATATTAAAGTAGGCTCTTCTCTCAAAACTGATTTAAACTAATGTGCTTAGAAGTTGATTAGAATGATATTTATAGTTGCGTTGTTCGAAGGGTCTCCTATGTATTAGTCTGGGTGTGGCTGTGTGAACCATATTTATGTTTTTTTTTATCTTTTGTATTCCATAAATAAGTTAGGCTCTTACTTCAATCAATTGTATTTATTGAGGGCTTATATGAAGGGCTTTTCACTAAGCGCTTGGAAGAGTACAATGCAACAGAATTAGCAGACACTTTCCCTGCCCATAATGAACTTTCTCTGGTATTCAGTTGCCTTGGATTTGAAGTTATGAGGGAGAAGATGTTGACTATACGTGCTACAAAATAATTGGCCCAAGTTTGCACCTGGGAAATCTGCCTTTAAGAAAAAAAATATGGGGAACGGACACACCTTAAAATATGAACTCTTTCCCAGAAATAATTCACTCTGAATGGCTCTATTTAAACAATAAAGGTGTGTTCTGATTCTGTTTTAGTGTTTAACTAGTAATGCCTAGTGTGTGCAGTATGTGGAAGAATGCCTGTGCTTGCTTTGAACATTTCAGCCGCCTTAGGAAAATGGGTTTCACAGGCTCAGGCTAATTATTAGGTGCTCTTAGATGATTTATTTTATTTAAGTTGACCTACTTGCTTTCTAGTTTGGTTCTCTTGGTGAGAATTTTGCCCCTCTAACCAGAGGTCTTCTCTCTTCTTCACCCCCATCCCAGTTCATCCCTTATTTCAACTCTGTTTTAAAGAGTTTTGTTGGCAATGGTTTTGTGTGTGATGGGAAAATGTGAAGGCTTATTTTTAAAAATTTGGGTGCTAAGAAAAAACATTCTAAATACATTAAGTCTAGTATTTCTGTACATTGACATAAGTAATTCTGATGGATTTTGGTCATTTTCAAAGCTTGTAGGTAGAACGAATGAGGAATCCTTAGCACTGTTACACAGGACAGAGACACGGTGGGATAAATTTTCAAGTCTCTGAAATTGTTAATCAAAGTTATATGGTAGTCTGGATGCCCCAAACTGGAAATGTCCCTAATCAATTCTCCTTTTCCAGTGAGTTACATTTCCTAATTTACTTGTGTGTGGAATTTGAGATAATTCAGTTATATATCTTAATGGCAATAGTTGTTAATGGACATCTCAGATGATGAGAAAGTATTTTTTTTTAAGTACGCTACTCTGAACACAGTGTCTCTGAATAGCTTTAATAATGCATAGTTTATCATATATACCATCATGTTTGACAATTTGACAATATTTGACAATCCTGGTGTAAGACTGGGGGAAGGAGAGGCTTCATGGCCCAGTGGCGAGAGCACAGGCTTGGTAGTCAGTTGGAAGACCCTACTCTGACCCTGGATCTGCCACTTGCCTGCCATGTGACTTTGGACCAGTCACTTGGCTTCTCTGTGCCTCAGTTGCCTTATCTGTAGAATGGAAATTCAATACCTGTTCTCCTCCTACTTAGACTGTGAGCCCTACATGGGACAGGGACTCTAACCAACTTTTTTTTAAAAATGGTATTTGTTAAGCACTTACTGTGGGCCAGGCACTGCGCTAAGCACTGGGATAGGTACAAGCTAAGCAGATTGGAAACAGTTCATATCCCACATGGATGAGGTAACTGAGGCACAGAGAAGTTAAGGAACTTGTCAAAGGTCACACAGCGGACAAGTGGTGAGTCAGGATTCCTCTGACTCCCAGGGCCGTGTTTTTTTCCACTAGGCCATGCTGATTCTCCTGATTAATCTCGTATCAATCCCAGTGCTTAGTAGTGCTTGGCACATAGGAAGCCCTTAAAAAATATCACTATTATTATACTTCTATATAACTGCTGTCTTTAGAATTTTCCTTTGCACAGCCTTGAAACTTTAGGGAAACATTTAAGATATAAGCATTTAATATCCTCTCATTTTAAATGTTTTTTTCTTACTGTTTTTCCCCTTTATAGCTTTCCTTTGGAGACCTACACATTTATTTTTGACAGATCCTGCCATTATTTCTTCAAGGATTTAGGAGAGCGTTAGTGGACCAAAATCTTACACAAAAGCAAGGAAATATTTGATTTCTTCGAGTCCGAGTTGAGATTTGAGCGAGCTTCCATATTTATGCTAAGAAATGGAAGCCAAAAGGTTTTATATCATGTCAGACTCTTGCTCTGATTTATAAGTACCTTCAAGAACAAAGCAACCTTCTTCCCAAACCCAGCTAGGTTATATAACGGACACCCACTGGCATTGTATGCTGCAGTATGGAAATCCCCTGTTTCATTTATTTATTTATTTTTGGTTATTGTTGGAAATTAACAATGTCCCGGACAAATGGGACGTGGATAAGGCTAAGCCTGTTAGAGTGGAGAAGCTGAGATGAGACCATTTCTCTTTTATTGGAGTGAACAATCAAAAGCATTTATGTTAGCTTGTTGTGGGCCGGGAACGTGTCCGCCAACTAGGCTGCATTGTACTCTCGCAAGTGTTTAGTACAATCCTCCTCCCACGGTAAGCGTTCAATAAATACCACCGATGACGAGGATTTATTGTGAGTCTGCTGTGTGCAGAGTCCTCTACTAAATCCTTGGGAGAGTGCAATAGAATTAGTATACAAGATTGCCCCATGAGGAGGTTACAGTCCAGTGGGAGAGACAACCGTTAAAAAAGTAATTATGGTAAAGAGGAAGGAAGAAAGGGGGATATGTACATGAGTCAGTGCTTAAAGAATTGGCCGTGTAAGATGGAAATATCAGAGGCATGAACGATTGTGAGTTGTTAGATGGTTCAGAAGTGTCGAGGTGCGCTTGAGGGGCTCTAAGCAGGAAGGTTAGTCAGGGAAGGTCTTAAATTCCTTGAGAGCAGGAGAATGGGTTTGCTCCTTCTCCTGTTCTAGGCATAGAGGGGAACCCTAGCTGTCAGAGCCCGGGCCTGGAAGTCAGAAGGACCTGGGTTCTAACCCCAGCTCTGCCGCTTGTCTGCTGTGTGTGACCTTGGCCAAGTCACTTCACTTCTCTGGGCCTCAGTTACCTCCTCCGTAAAATGGGGATTAAGATTTTCTGTCACATGTGGGACAGGGACTGTGTCCAATCTGATTAGGCTGCAGTGCTTAGTTCCGTGCCTGGCACGTAGTAAGCGCTTAACAAATACCATTAAAAAAGGCATTGATTACTTCTGGGTTCATATTGGCTATGTGCAAGGATGCTTGGGAATACATATGTGTGATGAAAGCAAACCTGGTGGTGTCCAGAATCCTGGGGCTTGCCTACCTGAAGGGCTTGGGATCCATTCGTATTTATTAAGCGCTGACTGTGTGCAGAGCACTGAAACACAGCACAGGGTACTAGGAGGCCCTAGACTGTAGCTAATCTCTGATAAGATTTGTGGGGGAGTGGGGAGGACGATTTTTGGGTAGATCCCACTCTTGCAAATTTTTTTTCAGTATAAAATTCTGCAGAGAATCCCATTTATTTCTCCCTGTTCATATTTTTCACTTTTTTTCCCTTTGCTGAACTGTTAAACTCTCCAGATAGTGTTCTAATCCAGGTGACATACATCCGAGTCTGGAGAGACGTTTATAGGGTGGCTTAGTCTACCTCCTCCTCCTGGAAAATTAAACAAGTGCCTGCCAGACTGTGGTTAGATAATGTGATCCCGACCCCTTCCCCAATGGAATACAGTTCTAAGGTCTAAAGACGACCGCTCCATCACTGTCCCTTGATGGGTGAAGAGGCCCCAGTCCCCTTGGAGCGTGAGTTACCGTATTTAGAAAGGCAGTTCTCACCTGAACTATGCTGAAGTGTTTTTGGTGTGGAAGAGAGTTTTCGTCCACTTTGAAAGATGACTAATGATTATAATGTTGGTATTTGTTAAGCGCTTACTGTGTGCAGAGCACAGTTCTAAGTGCTGGGGTAGATACAGGGTAATCAGGTTGTCCCATGTGAGGCTCACAGTCTTAATCCCCATTTTAATAATGTTGGTATTTGTTAAGCGCTTACTATCTGCCGAGCACTGTTCTAAGCGCTGGGGTAGACACAGGGGAATCAGGTTGTCCCACGTGGGGCTCACAGTCTTAATCCCCATTTTACAGATGAGGTAAGTGAGGCACCGAGAAGTGAAGTGACTTGCCCAAAGTCACACAGCTGACAAGTGGCTGAGCCGGGATTCGAACCCATGCACTCTGAACTCCAAAGCCCGTGCTCTTTCCACTGAGCCACGCTGCTTATAGATGAGGGAACTGAGGCACCTAGAAGTTAAGTGACTTGGCCAAAGTCACACAGCTGACGAGTGGCGGAGCCGGGATTCGAACCCATGACCTCTGACTCCCAAACCTGTGCTCTTTCCACTGAGCCACGCTGCTTATTGAAGGGCTGGATGAAACCTGAGGAAGTGCTCTGATCTTGTCTCCCTCAATCTTCCTTCCCTGAATGGTCATTGCTTGCTTTGTGCTTGAAAGTCCTTCTGACTTCTTCTATTTGCCTGGAATTCCCTTGCCTTTTCAACCCCACAGACCATTTAGTACAGTGCCTTTCACATAGTAGGAGTTCATTAGCGTGGCTCAGTGGAAAGAGCCCGGGCTTGGGAATCAGAGGTCATGGGTTCGAATCCCGGCTCAGCCACTTGTCAGCTGTGTGACTGTGGGCGAGTCACTTCACTTCGCTGGGCCTCAGTTCCCTCATCTGGAAAATGGGGATGAAGACTATGAGCCTCATGTGGGACAACCTGATTACCCTGTATCTACCCCAGCGCTTAGAACAGTGCTCTGCACATAGTAAGCGCTTAACAAACACCAACATTATTATTAATAATAATAACGGTACTTGTTAAGCACTTACTACGTGCCAAACACTGGTCTAAAGCACTGGCGTACACACAAGTTAATCGGGCTGGACACAGTCCACATCCCACATGGGGCTCACATTCTTGATCCCCATTTTACAGATGAGGGAACTGAGGCCCAGAGAAGTGAAGTGATCTGCCGGAGGTCACACAGCACTCCTACTACAGCTCTTCATCTCCAAAACCCTGCGGAAATTCCTCCTCCTTCAGGAGGCTTTCTCATTTGTTTTCCTCCCCTGGGATCATATCTTTGGGACTATCATCCCAGCACTTTGGTGCTCCCAACCACTCTAGCATTTACGCCTATGTCAGGTGACTTATTTAGCACTCGTTTCTCCACTTCTCCATCTTTCCATTCTCTCGTAAACTATTTTGGGCCTGTCTTCCCCCATTTGATTGTAAACTCTTTGAAAAACCTTTGTTCTCTCCCAAGTGTGAAATCCAGGGCTCTGCACGCAAAGGGACTCAAATAATATCGATTGAAATGGTTAATGGTGTCTATCTTTTTGGGGTGGGGAGAGGTAATTTTTTTTTTGTCCAATTTAAAATTGGATTCAGATTAAGGTCTTTTGGTTCTTTTACCCTCCTGAATACATTGCTGACACTCTTCAGGGTGCTGGTGAAAGGGGATAGCTATTTCCTCTTTCTCACTGGTGGATTTCTCCCCGACTGCTATCAGCTGAAATTTTATTTTTTATTTTCTATGAATTGGGAACCAAGACCTAGAAATAATGAACCAGTATCCCCTGGACTCATTCATCCATTCAATCATATTTATTGAGCGCTTACTGTGTGGCGAGCCCTGTACTAAGCGCTTGGGAGAGTACAGTACAGCAATAAATATACACATTCCCTGCCGATAACGAGCTTACAGTCTAGGCCCGAGGTGGAGCCCTCTGAAGACTGTAAACTCATTACATAAACTCGTTTTGGGCAGGGAACGTATCTCCTAATTCTGTTGTACTCTCCCAATTGCTTTGTACAGTGCTTCTCACATAGTAAATGCTCAAGAAATACAATTAATTGAGTACATTCCCCAGGAACTGCACTCGGCTCTTGATTCTGACCATTAAAGTTTTCCTAATTATTTACTAAGTAGGAGCGGGAAGCTCATTCTGCTAATGTGGGAAAAAATTATGCTATTAATAATATGCTATCTTTTTCAACTCAATACCTTTCAACCAGCTCCGTCAAGAGGATGAGACTGGAGTGCCCATCTTTTACATCTATTTGCCCTCATCTGCAAACACACAGGCCCGAGAGTCAGAAGACCTGGAGTCTCCTCCCAGCTCTGCCTCATGCCTGCTGTGTGAACTTGGGCAAGTCATTTACCTTCCCTCTCCCTCAGTTTCCTCGTCGGTAAAATGGGGGTTCAGTACCTGTTCTCCCACTTTGGACTGTGAGCCTCATATGGAACAGGGACTTGTGTCTGATGTGAGGGCCTTGTCTCTGTCCTCAGTGCTTAACTTAGTAAGTGCTTAACAAATACCATGGTGCTTATTGCTAGTCTTTAATACATGATATTTTTATTCTATGACATCAAAATGATTTACTATCTGATAAAAATAAATAGAAAATGAACCAATGAATCACTTCGTCTGCCTGATTATGCCAACCCCTCGGTCACCTACTCGCTCGTGAGTTTATCAGTATATTTACTTACCCTTTGGTTTTAGGATTTATATCTCGTATCTGTAATTTATTTACATTAATGTCTGTCTACCCGTCTAGACTGTAAGTTCTTTGCAGATGGGGAACATGTCTACCAACTCTGTTACCTTGTACTCTACCGGGCACTCAACGCAGTGTTCAGCACACAGTAAGTGCTCAATAAATGCCACGGATTAATCTGCGTTCATTCTGTTTCAAGTCAGTTGTCCGTTGGACACCTGCACTTGCCTTTCCCATAGATTGTATGGTTGATTTTGAATATCCGTTAAGCATCTAAAGCAGTGGTCTGCACATGGCACAGAGCAGCAGAGCGACTGGCCCAACGCCACACAGCAGGGAAAGGGCAGAGCTGGCGTCAGAACCCAGTTCCTCTGACTCCCAGGCCCGTGCTGTATCTACTAGGCCACGCTGCCTCAAATCCTTACAGCGGGCTGAGCGCTCTACTAAGCACTTAACTAACCCTGGGAAGTTAAGGGATTTTTCCAGGGTTCCTCAACAGGCCAGTGGCAGAACTGGGATTGGGAGCCAGGTCAACCCAGTCACTAGGGTGGCTCAGTGGAAAGAGCACAGGCTGGGGAGTCAGAGGTCATGGGTTCGAATCCCGCATCTGCCACTTCTCAGCTGTGTGACTGTGGGCAAGTCACTGAACTTCTTCTCTGTGCTTCAGTTACCTCATCTGTAAAATGGGGATTAAGATTGTGAGCCTCACGTGGGACAACCTGATTACCCTGTATCTCCCCCAGCGCTTAGAACAGTGCTCTGCACATAGTAAGCACTTAAATACCAACGTTATCATTATTACTAGGGGACATTTAATGAACAGAGTAGATTTCAAGGTAAATGTCCCCTAGTAATAATGATAACGCAATGCGCAGAGTAGATTTCAAGGAGGAGCGGGAGCCGTAACACAACTTCCAGCAGTCCATCCCGCTGCAAATTTCAGGCTTTTTCTCATTCTGGATAAATATTTCTGGGCATGGTTCTAGCTGATGAGGCTTGGACTCCTGCTAGAGCCGTGCCGAAATTATTTAAGAGTCACTATTCAACTGCCTGCACATTGTGCTCGTCTCCATTCGAACTCTGTTTATTTCCAGAGCTTTACCTCTGGATGGCAGTAAGAGAACACAGAAAACCCAGCATGGGATGCTGCTGGCTTCCCTCTGGTCTACTGGGTGAGGGAGCCCAGTATTGGCCTTAAAACAAACAAATTGGCTATAATAAAAACGGCAACGGCAGAGGAATGTCCTCCAGGTCTGCCCTTCCCCAAAACAGTGGTCTTAGCCACAAATAGAGGGTAGTTAAAAGGGCCGGTTATTGTCACGTACTGTGACACGTCTCTTAAACTTCAATCGTCCCAATTGCTTTCTCTTTCAAAATTCTATCTTCCTCATCTTTTCGAACTATCTATTTTTCTTCGAGGGGAGGGGCAGGGGGAGGGCGAAACACCCAACCTAGATATTCGAGGCGTCATGACTTACAAAACAAGTTTTTCTTTCTCCTGCCATATAGAATCCTTTGTAAATAAAAAGCCGGCACAGATTTTGAATGTCAAGAGACAATGACAGGGTGCCGCTCCTTTTCTTTATGACCCATTTTTTAGGGCTTTCCTGGAACAAAAGCCTATTTAAAGTTTGAGGCCTGGTTCGTAGACAAATGCAATCAGTTGGATATTTTTGATTTTATCTCTGCAGATTTTCAGTAATGCGAATCTCTCTCTTTGAAGACTCCAGCCCTGATGCGACCCATTCATATAAAGTTACAATGGCTTAGTTCCAAGCTAAGTACCTTATTTATAATGCACACCTCAGACTACATATGAGAAATGCTCAACTCAAATCCCGAGGCAACCCAAGAGGGAAAGAACACTCACTCCCATTGTTTCCTATTGGAGCTTCGGGGCCTATTTAGGAGAAGAGTTAGAGTCCTCTAAATATTTCCTTAAGTTCCTCTCTTCTAACTCGTTTAAACATTTTTCTCCATCTTTCTCCCTCTGACTTCCTTCGTCGAAATGGAGAAACAAAAGAAGAACTTCTGTTCTTCTTTTCTAACTCACTTATACATTTTCCTCAATCTTTCCCAATCTGATTTCACTCATCTAATTGGGAAACAAAAGAAGAACTGAACTTGTTGACAAAAGAGCTTCAGAATGTGCATTTGCGGGAGGGAGATCAGATGTAGAATGTGCAGAATCGCTTTTGTCCGGCAGGAAGCCGTGCACTCAGTGGCCAGCCAGGACCATTATCATTCTGGGGCTGGTTCCTAGGGCGGGTGGGGGTGGGGGGATTCTGCAAGAACAAAACTTGCCTTTTCTTCCCCTGCTGTGCTTGGTGCCTTCCAGTTGGGCTTGGAGCCTGGATCCTCTTTGACTTTATTTTCCTGGATGGCAAGCTGACATTCTTCTGCTTTCTGATTTATGTGTGTTTTTGGTTAATGAAACCTAAAGCTATTCGAACCTTAGCGGGAGGAACAAAACGCATGGGGAAATAAAGCTTTTGTTTTTCTTCTTCTTTCAGAAGGAAACGGCCATCGGAGTATGGCGGTTCATCTTATCCCCGGGATATTGTAGAGGAAGATGTATCAACAGTATCTACAGGTGCGGAGACCTGGACTCTCCACCTGAAACTTTCAGCAAACAATCCTTCTGGGCTTGGATTCCAGCCCCTGGCATCGGCCCGAAAGAAAACATTCGGAGAGAGGGACAATTAACTCTTTCTTTTTGGTGCTCTGCTCTCCTTCTGGAACAATACGTTCCTTTCTTTTCTGAGGTTGCCCTTTATGTGGAAAATGACTTTTCGGGGTTTAGTTTTTTGGGTTATTGGGTTTTTTCCAGCAGGCAGTCACTCTCCTCCCATCCCTCTCCCAAGAGGCCATCGAGAGTCATCCTGACTCCAGGCAAAGCCGGAGCAAAACTATTACGGACAGAGGGACCCTCCGGCTGGGGAAGGAGATTACATAACAGTCCCCCCGGTAATCCCTCCCAGGACTGACTGAACAACCCTTAATGCCAGGAAGTTCTCCTCTACAGATAATAGTAGTTCGTTACCTTAACCATTAATGAATAATTGGCAACGATCGTTCAGTCACACAGTTTTCATTTTACGATTGGGATGACTCGATGATGAATGTGTTTGGGGAATTTATATTTATAAATATAACTTAATGATGCAAGGTTCATTTGCTGGTCGAAGCTAAATATAATTTTCTAGCTGTCTTTGCTGATTATGCAGAGAAGTCCTTCATGCTTCAGTATTTAACTTCTGTCCCAGATGCATTATTCTTATGTCTATTTTTTGCTGTCCCGACATAGATTTGGCAGAATTAGGAGTTTTTCTTCCTTTCAAGAAAGCAGGTTCAAGTTGGGAATGGCTTAATAGTGGACGAAATAGCCACAGAGAGATGAGTTCACCGGATCGGGTCCCGACCCAAACTTTGCTCCGTTTGACCTTGGGCGATGCTTTGCTTTCGTTCCCGGTTTGCAGATGGGAGGAGCTCTCTGCTCTGCCAAACCTGATTCAGGCCCAGTGGGAGGAAGGGTCAGGCACTGCCTCCAAGGCGGTGCCTTGAGCTTTCAGAATTGAAGACACCATGTAAATACCAGGCGCGCTCAAACCTGCCAGAGCACGTGTTTTCGCTACAACGTGGAATTAGGAGACATTCTTCCGACCGCTTCATCTGTCTGGGTACGGCGTGACGCGACGTTGGAAGAGATGACCGGATGTCTGCATGTGTGTTGGATTTGGGTTGGGGGCTACAGCACCAATTGTCCTTAATATGGGGTGGGTTCTGCCTCAGGAGGGTCGGGAGAATAATTCAGAAGGGGGACTAGACGTTTCACATTCTACCTTTTGAGAATTCAGGATGCAGTAGAAAACAGGTCTATTCTCTGATTACAGGTCTGCATCTAGGGTCGTCTCGGCGGAGACATCTACCATCTTGTCGAACGTGAAGAGGGATCTTAGCGGCTCATTGGCTGCTCTCAGACCAACTGAAGAGGCAGCTTTGGTGTCGTGGACGATTCTTAGAGTTCTCAGGAGTTTGCAGTTGGTGAATCTTCTCCCCGTAGTGTCTAAAGTGGAAGGGGTTATTGGTCCCGTCTGGATGTTATAGACTTGAGTGATTTCTTTCTAGCAGCAGGACCAAACTGGGCATTGAATAATAACAATAATAATGTTGGTATTTGTTAAGCACTTACTATGTGCAGAGCACTGTTCTAAGTGCTGGGGGAGATACAGGGTAATCAGGTTGTCCCACGTGAGGCTCACAGTTAATCCCCATTTTACAGATGAGGTAACCGAGGCACAGAGAAGTGAAGTGATTTGCCCACAGTCACGCAGCTGACAGGTGACAGCGCCGGGATTCGAACCCATGACCTCTGACTTCCAAGCCCGGGCTCTTTTCACTGAGCCACACTGTTTCTCATTGAAGTCTCTGGGGACCAGTTCAGCTCCCCTCCGGAGAGTGTCATCTTCCACAATTTGAAGGATTTCAGTCATTCTCCAGTTCACTGTCCTGCCTCTAATGAAAATAGATCCCAAAGAGACATTATACAGTATGGAGACCAATAATTTCGGATGAACTCGTTGGGAGAAAAGTATCTGTTTTTATCAGTGACAAGCGGTTCACTGGGATTTACTTTCTTGTCTGTCAAGTTACTTACTTTTCCAAAGCTCCTTTATAGATTAGAATAGCTATTGATTGAAATCCTAAAGCAAACAGTGTAAAGTGGGGGTGGTGGGGGAAGAGGTGGCTCCCACCAGGGCACGTGAGCCTTTTCGCACCACTGTAAGAAAATGCAGCTCCACCTTCCATCCTCTTGTGGCATTAAACTGCCAGTGAAGTCAGTCAGAGCCATCTAATAATAATAATTCTGGTATTTGTTAAGCTCTTACTATGTGCCAGGTGCTGTACTAGGCGCCAGGGTGGAAACAAGCAAAGCAGGTTGGACACAGTCCTTGTTCCACATGGGGCTCACGGTCTCAATCCCCACTGTACAGATGAGGTAACCGAGGCACAGAGAAGTGAAGTGACTTGCCCTAGGTCCCATAGCAGACAAGCGGCAGAGCTGGGATTAGAACCCATGATCTGATAACGATGCTGTGTTTCTCCTCAGCATGGATGGGTTTAAGCTGGGGAGAAGGAAGATTTTGCTGGGGGCACGGGATCCTGCTTGAGAAGCCACAGGGGTAAGCTCTATCTTGGATCATTTCTATTAGATAAGAAGATGCATGGGGCGTCACCCACTTAATCATTATGGTATTTGTTAAGCGCTTACTATGTGCCAGGGACTGTACTAAGTGAACTGTGCCTAACTTCCTCACTGTGCCTCGTTCTCACCTGTCCCGCCGTCGACCCCGCTGGCCCACGTCCTACCTCTGGCCTGGAATGCCCTCCCTCCTCAAATCCTCCAAACAATCACTCTTCCACCCTTCAAAGTCCTACTGAAGGCTCATCTCCTCTAGGAGATCTTCCCAGACTAACCCCCCCTTTTCCTCTGCTCCCCCCGCCATCGCCCCGACTTGCTCCCTTTGCTCTACCCCCCTGCCTCGCATTACGTGTATATATGTACATATTTATAATTCTATTTATTTATATTAATGATGTGTATATATCTATAATTCCATTTATTTATATTGATGCTATTGATGCCCGTTCACTTGTTTTTAATGCCCGTCTTCCCGCTTCTGGACTGTGAGCCCGTTGTGGGCAGGGATGGTCTCTATTTGTTGCTGAATTGTACTTTCCAAGCACTTAGTAGAATGTTCTGCACACAGTAAGCACTCAATATATACGACTGAATGAATATTAAGTGCTTACTTTGTGCCAGGCACTGCTCTAAGCATTAGGGTGGATATAAGCAAATCGGGTTGGACACAGTGAGCAGATCCCTAGTCTGACTTCTTCCGGTGATTCGTTCAGCTCACGTAGTACACGCAGTAGGAGTAGATGTGGTCCAAGGAACAAGGATTCCAGAGAAGGAAGGAGGGATGAGAGTTCAGGAGGTGAAGCTTTCTCCGAAGCAGGAACTCTCTGTGACAGGCATAGGGGTTTGGCTGCTGATTTTGCCCCCAGTAATCGTTAAGGTCCTCTACTGGAGAGGTGGGGACCTGTAATCAACTAGATTTAATGGGAGAGTAGAAGGAAACCCGCTGCCACGACTAATAAATAACCGAAGGGAAGGCGGGGTAGACCGGTGGCTATTTACCAGGTTGTCAGTCCGTGTCGGCTCATCAGTGCTGCAAGAGCACGGGCCTGGGAGTCAGAAGGACCTGGGTTCTAATCCCGGTTCCGCTACTTGTCTGCTGGGTGGCCTCGGGCAAGTCACTTAACGTCTCTGTGCCTCAGCTACCTCATCTATAAATGGGGATTAAGATTGTGAGCCCCACGTGGGACAGGGACCGTGTCCAACCCGATCGGCTGGTAGCTACCCCGGCTCTTAGAACAGTGCTCGACACAGAGTAAGCGCTTAACAAACATCATCGTTATTATTGGCTGGCTATGAGGAGGGGGATTTGGACCAGCCAGCATCTGCCTTGCTAACCCCGAAGGAACAGTGGTAGATCTGCCGGTCGGAGAGCTCTGGAGAGAAAGAACAAGTGGAGCTGAAGTTCTCTGACCCAGCCTCTCTCTCACCAGCCCACAGCCTTTCCATGGGTCACCTCTCGCTGGCTACCTCTCTGCTGAGGCCACCTGCCCTCTCTGGTTCCCCCAGTGCTATCCCGTCACTCTGGGGTTCATCCCTCTGCCAGGCACAGGTCAGAAAAGATGTCACCAGCTGGCTGGGGGAGAGGAGGAGGACTTTTTGCTCTTCTGTCCACAAGCCCTTCCGTTGGCTTCTAGCCGGGTTAGAAGAGCCCACCAGGAAGGCAAGGATGTATCATCCAACAGCTTTTCCTCCCTCGGGAACCAGGAGACCTGGATTCTAGTCCTGACCCGCTGAGTGATCTTGGGCAAGTCACTTAACCTCTCTGGGCCTCAATATCTTCACCTGTTCTTTCACCACTGAGATAGTAAGCCCTGTGTGAGAGGGACTGTCTGATCTGATCGTCTCTTTTGTACTCCAGTGCCGAGCAAAGGGCTTGGCCCAGAAGTAAGTCAGTGTGCTTACTGAACGCTCACTGCATGGAGAGAACTGTACTAAGAGCTCGGGAGAGTACGATATTATAGAGGCGGCAGACATGTAATAGACGTGGGTTCTGATCTCAGCTCCGCCACTTGTCTGCTGCGTGACCTTGGACAAGCCACTTAACTTTTCTGTGCCTCAGTTCCCTCACCTGTAAAATGGGGATTAAGACCGTGAGCCCCACTTGGGACAACCTGATGACCTTGTATCTACCCCAGCGCCTAGAACAGTGCTTGGCACATAGTAAGCTCTTAACAAATGCCATTATTATTATTGTTATTAATGCTCTGGTCCCAATATTCTCTCAGGAAGCTCCATTCTAAATAACAGCCCCCCTCTGGCCAAAGGAAGAACTTTAGTTGGGGTTGGGGGTCACCAGTGCCCTTGTCAAGAGGCAGTTGCCATAGACAAAGACTGATGACGTAAACCCGGATACTCTTGCTTGTCCCAAGCAATAAGTCTGCAAGGTTTAAAATAAGTGAACAAGTCTCCCTCCACCTCCACCCAACACACGCCCTTCTGTGTGATTTATGCCACAGCTCTTGACATGACAAATATGTTTCAAAGAAGGAAAGAGTGCAGGTGAAGCCCGTGTAGCCAACCCATCTACCCGTGCATTAGCATAATTGTTATTTGCTACAGAGCATCTCTGCCCTAAGGGCCACGATGAGCTGTATCAACTTTGAAAATCAAATCAAGGTTCCATGTCACCACACCCATTGGGAGGTGATTAGAGCGGCTCCAACTCCCAAAATTTCCTCACTAGCCCTAATTTGTTTCCTTCACCTCCATTTCATATTTCCTCCTCCTCCACCACCTCTCTATTTGGCCAAATGACATCATAATAATGATGATGATGGTATTTAAGCGCTTACTTTGTGCCAGATACTGTACTAAGCACTGGGGAAGATCCAAGCAAATCGGGTTGGACACAGTCCCTGTCCCATGTGAAGCTCACAGTGACAATCCCCATTTTACAGAGGCGGTAACTGAGGCCCAGAGAAGTTGAAGGCACTTGCCCAAGGTCACACAGCAGACCAGTCGTGGAGTCGGGATTGGAACCCAGGACCTTCTGACTCCCAGGCCTGTGCTCTAGCCACTATGCCATGCTGTATAGTGCAGTTGAGTTGGTAGAAACAATCTCTGCCCTCAAGGAGTTTACAGTCTCTGGTGAGGAGCGTGGCATTCAAATTAATTACAGATAGGTGAGGTTAGGCTAACCATCTCCGTGCTAATATGCTTCGGATAAAAATCGTGTTCCTCCAAGAGTTGTGGAAATAATAATAATAATAATGGTGGTATTTGTTAAGCACTTACTATGTGTCAAGCACAGTGTTAAGCCCTAGGGTAAATGCAAGCTAATCAGTTTCTGTCCCACGTGGGGCTCACGGTCTTAATCCCCATTTTATAGATGAGATAACTGAGGCACAGAGAAGCTTAGTAACTTGCCCCAGGTCACACAGCGGTTACGCGGCAAAGGCAGGATTAGAACCCAAGTCCTCCCGACTCCCAGAACCGTGCCGTATCCACTAGGCCATGCCGTTTCTCATTTATGGGATTGCTTATGAGGGTCCGTAAAGCTCAACCCCTCAGACTTTCATTTTGAATGGATTTGCCTCCCTAAATTGGAAGAATTTCCCTTTTGCTTTTCATCCCTTCTGTAACCTGCTTGACTCCCCACTAAAGGGCTGGTGGCAGTGGAAAGCTTCCTCCAGACTCAAGATCCTGAGTCTGGAAGAACGATGGTGCTAACAGAATGGTTTCACGGGACTTGTGCCAAAATCTTGGCTGAGCCTAGCAGCGGGTGAGCGTAGAGGGCCGCCACACTTTTTCAGCGGCAGTGGAAGAGTCAGTGTGATTAAGTGGAAGAGGGGAGGAGAGGAGGAGAAGAATCCTGAGAGAAGATGGGCAGAGGCATCTTCTCTCAGTGAGCCTGGGCCTCTGTTGACATTTTCCTGTTTGCAAAACCTCACGGCTTGATTTGTTGATCCAGCGAAATCATCAAGGGAACGAAATAAAAATACCTGGAAGACAGTCTGACATGAAAGCCGACTGTGTGAAATGCGCTAGAACCCTCGGCTTGTCACATGAAGCATTAATGAAAAAAAGAAATGGGATAAAAAAAAATACCCAGCGGGCTATGGGGAAATGCCATTCTAAATTTGTATGGCCTCGGGTCTCTAATGATAGGCTTTTATCCTATTATAGCTAATTGACGTAGAAACTTATTAACAAATTGAGACGTATTTATGCCTTGAAATATTTTGGACATCGTACCAACTTTTCTGATGGGTTGTTGAAAGGGTTGTATTATGCCAGAATAGCTTGCAACCCGTGAAAATGATCCGGCAGTCTTCAAAGTTAATGAAACATCACTTGTCACAGGATTTGCAGGTGTGACTCAGTTCCTACATTGTAATACACGATGAAAGGAGAGGGTTGACTTGCAGGCCTCTTGCCAGGCTTAATCGGCATTCCCAAGTGTCACTTGGGGAGCATTCTATAAATCTCCCACATGGTGCCAGGGCTTGAGATGCTTGATCTCAGGTCAAGAGTGACTACCTCGTAACCTCATTTTAGCCCCGGTTATTTCCCCGGCTCAGTTTCAGGGAAGCGTTCATTGGTTTGGGGGCCATTTTGAAGGGTAAATAGCAAAATGTGCCTCAGGGAAGTCCCACGGGGTCCCTACCCAGCGTTGGGGGCGGAGAGTACCTACCACCGAGAGCCACTCCTGAGGGTTGAGGGAACTTATTACGGGTGACCTTGGGCAAATCGCTTCACTTCTCTGGGCCTCAGTTATCGCCTCTGTAAAATGGGGATTGAGATGGTGAGCCCCATGTGGGACAGGGACTCCGTCCAACCCGATTTGCTTGTATCCACCCCAGCTCTTACTACAGTGCCTGGCACATAGTAAGTGCTGAACAGATACCACTGTGATTATCATCATTATCCAGAGCTACTGATGGAAGCAGAGGATTGTTAACCAGAGCCACCGAACGGAGCGGAGGGCACCCTCCAGAGCCACGGCTGGGGGCGGAGGGTATCGACTACCCGGGGCCACCGATGGGAGCGGAACGCACTACCTCCACTGGGAACTTGGTGATCTGATCCGACGGTGGGCAGAACGGCCAGGAGATAGCGGAGGCTTCGTACTGAACCTCGCAGTCCCATCGGATAAACGGCGGAGGTGATCGATAGTAGCCATACCTTGGGAGTTTTGCCAGAGGAGGTTGTGACAACCAAGTGACTAATGTTACTTGCTTTGAGCCACGAGCTGCTTGCCAGAGACCTAATTGCCACACATGCAGTAGCAATGCGGCATTCCTTTCAGGGTAGCTGTTTTAATGGACAATAAAGCCATTGTTTGAACATCCAAGAGGAGGAGACATAAAACGCTTTAATCCCACTGTTTGTGTGGAAGGCCCATTCCCCTTTCTACCATCTCCCAGGAAAGTATTTTGGGAAAGCTGCACTTTTCCCAGTTCCACACTGGTTTCCAGAAGTACGGTCACAACAGAGTGGGCCGAAAAATGATTCTCTTTTGTTGCTTTGGAGGTAATACCTCGTTTGGTAATACTTCGGAGGTAATGCAGTGGTCTTGAAATCGGGTGATCTATTCACGAGGGGGAAGATTGAGAGATGAGAGAGCACATAGGAACAGCATGGCCTAGTGGAAAGAGCCCTGGCCTGGGAGTCAGAGGATATTGGGTTCTAATCCCAGCTCTTCCACTTGCACCCCAGATTGTGGAGATTCATTCATTCATCCATTCAATAGTATTTATTGAGCTCTTACTATGTGCAGAGCACCGTACTGAGCGCTTGGAATGTACAAATCGGCAACAGAGAGTCCCTGCCCGTTGACGGGCTTATAGTCTAATCATGGGCTTGCGGTCTAATCAGGAGATCAGACTCCTATGAGTTCTTATCCGGTAAAGAATTCCAGCTCTCGACAGCCAGTTTACCTTTAACTACGTGGCATTGAGAAATCCAGTCTGTGACATTTGCTTGACTGGCCTCAGTACCAAAAGGATGGATTCTTTGCTTTTTGTTGTCGGTTTTTTTTTAACGGTATTTGATAAAAACTTATTATGTGCCAGGAACTGTTTCAAGCGCCGGGGTCGATACAAGCTAATTAGGTTGGACACAGTCCCTGTCCCACATGGGGCTCACAGTCTTAATCCCCATTTTACAGATGCGGTGACTGAGACCCAGAGAAGTTAAGTGACTTGCCCAAGTCCACATGGCGGACGAGTGGCAGAGCCGGGATTAGAACCCAAATCCTTTAGACTCCCAGGCCTGTGCTCCATCCACTGCGCCACCCTGCTTGCTGTCAGTTTTATGGTTCTCAGGTAGAAGCAAGACTCTAAACAAATCCCTAAATGCCCATTTTGTCTAATCCCAGAGTCTTTCCCCGTTTTATAGCCTTGTAATGCGTTGGGTGGGGTCAGAAAACAGGTGCTGTGCTTTCCGCTCCTTCCGTGCCATGCTTTCCCAGGTGATGTTTTGTTCGGAAACAAATGAGGGAGACTTGCTCTCTCTAGAGGGCATCGCCCTAAGGGACCACCCGTTGCCCAAAGTGACAAACTCAAAGTTGCCAAAAGGCTACCCTTGAAACTTGGTTGAGTTTCGATTTCAAAGGACTTCAAGGGGATATTGGGTTTCAGTTCTTGTTTTCCCATTGCAGCCATTCGGGCCAAAAAGTTTTTAATCAAAGAACCAAAGGTAACCTTGTTAATAACTAAGAAAACAATGGCCAAAGGAGAAGGATCTGCCAACAACTAAAAGTCACTTCTGTTGGCAGAATAATTGGTAGATCATGATTTGGGTGGAAAACAATGTAATTTGTATTTCTAATTTGGTAAAATTACTTAATTAGCAACACATGCCTCTCCACCGTGGCCGGAGACCGGTTCAAACGGGAAGCGCACATGGGCCGCAGGGGGGTGAGAGAGCATATCCAAGACAGCCTTCCTAAATAAAATGATTAAAAAGACACCCGGCTCCATCTTGGAGCGTGGAACGATTTCCGACCAGCCCGGTTTAAAGAGCTGTTCCCATTGATGTTCTCTTATCTTTGTGGCCCGCTTAGTCATGAAAATGCAGGAAGCTAAACAAGCCACGGAGAAAACTAAGTCAGGCGTGAAAGCAGTCACCAGCTGTGATGCCAAGTCGCCCCCCAAAAGAAACAGATGAACTGTCACGGCCTCAAGGGTTCCACGGAAGGCAAGAGCATCTTGGAAAAGGTGAATGAGCCGGGCCAGTCACGGGGGCAGATCCCCTAGGACGGAAGACCCAAGCAAAGCCGACGTAGCTCTCCAGGGCGATAGTCTTCCCGTCGCCTTGCAGGACCAGGCAGGGGGCCGCTCTCCAAGATGGCAGCCACGTCCTGATCCACCTGCTGCTGAGACCGTGTAACCTCCGTACGTGATCTCTCTGTGGTGAATCTCCCGCCACCACGCCTTCCTAAAGAAGGAGCTTAGGACGGTTTCATTAGGTCTTACCGAGTCAGGGTGTGGAGACTTAACGACAGGTGTGGCTTAAAACAATAAAACCGATGGTGTAATGCATAAGTAATCTCTTTCCTGAAAATGTTCTCAATTCTCCTGCAGCAGACAGTCCCTCGTGGTCTTTACATGAGCAAACTCAAGCCGCTGGGCTGCGGGGGAAGCCCTCGGGATCCGGCGGTGGTCTGGCGCCCTCGGCTCTGGAAATGCGCAGAAGCAACTGTTGGAAAGAGCATGGGCCTAGGAGTCAGAGGCCCTGGGTTCAAATCCCAGCTCAACCACTTTTCTGCTGGTTAGCCTTGGACAAGTCATTTAACTGCAAAATGGGGATTCAGTCACTTTGCTTCTCTGGGCCTCAGTTACCTCATCTGTAAATGGGGTTTGAGACCGTGTACCCTACATTGGACAGGGACTTGTTCAACCCAATTTGCTTCTACCCACCTTTGTACAGTGCCCGGCGCAAAGTAAGCTCTTAACAAATACCACAATTATTATTATTATTTTTAATACCTGCTTTTCCTCTTATTAAGACCCCAAGCCCCATGTGGGACCTGATTATCTTGTGTCTATTCCATCACTTAGTATAGTGTTTGGCACATAGTAAGTGCTTAAACTAAAACAGCAACGGTTACTGTTATTATCACTGCTCATCACGGGCAGGGAACATTACTGCTAATTCTGCATTGTATCGCACTCTACTACTACTACTACTACTACTACTACTACTAATGTTGGTATTTGTTAAGCGCTTACTATGTGCAGAGCACTGTTCTAAGCGCTGGGGTAGACACAAGGGAATCAGGTTGTCCCACGTGGGGCTCACAGTCTTAATCCCCATTTTACAGATGAGGTAAGTGAGGCCCAGAGAAGTTAAGTGACTTGCCCAAAGTCACACAGCTGACAAGTGGCAGAGCCGGGATTCGAACCCATGATCTCTGACTCCGAAGCCCGTGCTCTTTCCACTGAGCCAAAGTGCTTAGTACAGTGCTCTGCCCAGAGTAAGCGCTCAACAAATACCACCGACTGATCGACTGCTACTCAGCCTCACGTTCAGGCGGGAGTTCATTTTCGATGGCTAGATCCCTGCGGCCCTGCTTCTTCTCGCGAGCCTTTCTCGTGGGTTTGTTTTTGGTTTATGGACGGCAGGAACTCTGAGGTGAAACCCCAGTGGTGTGAGTTGTGTAACCACGAGAACGTACAGTCGTGTGTCTTTCCCCGAAGCGCTGGGCTCGGAGGAGCCTCTGAGCATATTCCCCTAACCCGTTCAGAGCGGCACTTGATTAATCATTGTTTCCCACTGATGAAGTAGTCTCTTCTCTCCCTGAATCAGATCCTCTTCACTGCCCTTTCTCTGCAAACCTCTCCTTTTCATTAAGCGGTCATAATTATTTCTTTCTGTAAGAGTGCATTACCCAACACCTATGTTCGCGGGCTGCCAGGGTTTCAAACCATAATAAGCTGAATGCTGGCCTTCGAAGCCATTATTTCAATCATTAGAACACAGTTTATTCCTCTCGAGCACATTAACATTTGAAAATGTGTCAACTAGAGTACGAGATTTATCACGATCGGGGACCACCTGCCAATTCAGTAGACTACGAAGTCCTGATTTCCTCCCCTCCCTGGGTTAATCTAACGTTCGACGTCGGTTTATATCTCGAAGTTGTTTCGGCTCGGCTCCCGCCGAATGGCTTGCGGAGGCCAAAGAAATACGATTTGAAACGCGAAAGGGTTTTCAGGAAGAGCCCGGTGGGCCGGGGCTGTGCGAGCCGAGCTGGACCCGGTCCAGAGGGACGGGGGTTGGGTCGGCCCACGTCGCCGGTGGCTCCTTACCGACACCCCCCGGGCTCCGGAACAGCCCGGAGAGCCATTTTGTGCAGCGGCAGCTAGGAAGGGAGGGGAGCTTCTGCTTCTCATGCTCTACTTTCCCCTCTCAAGCTTATCCGCTGGAGTTTTCCTGGAGTTTCCAAGCCAGGCCAGCCCTGCTTGGGATAGCTAGAACAGCTCCCCACTTACAGGCCCAGAAGAAACAATGCCATTTTTCCCAAATCTGTCCCGGAAGCAGGTCGCCTTGCAGAGACTGGCTGCTCTTGGGAGAGGTGGCTACAGAACTCTGGAGAGGCATCAGCTCTCCTGCGGGTGGCCCGGATTCTGAGCCAGGTGTGTGTTTCTGCAGTGACCCCCGTCCTCCCTTAGGGAGACCCCGGTCGAAAGTCCGACGTAGCGGCGGGTTCGCGACCAGGGGCAGCCAATCCCAAGCTCGTCCCAAGCTCTCAAGCCAGTCCCCTGGGGAATCCCTTCTCGCGTAACAGCGTTCTCAGCCTCTACCAGTTTGGCTGGCGGGCTTCCTGTGGGACCCTTCTCCCCAACTCTAGTTTGCCCCATTTGCTACCGCATCTGTCCTCTCGATCCCCTCTTTCCTGGGGCAGGTAACTCACCTTCATCTCCTGTCCGTGCTGCAGTAAACGAGTGGTCTTGCTTTTCTTACCCAGAAGCCTTTGCGATTGCTTGAGAAAATAATAATATTACTAATAATAGTACTAAGTGCTTCCTACTTGACAAGCACTATACTAGGCAGAGGGGTAGATTCAAGATACTTCGGTCGGACACGTCCCTGTACCACCTGGGGCTCACAGTCTAAACTGGAGGGAGAACGGGTATCGGATCTCCGTCTTACAGATCAGTCGGTCGTATTTATTGAGTGCTTACTCCGTGCAGAGCACTGTACTGAGGGCTTGAAAGAGTACAACGTAACAGAGTTGGTAGACACAATCCCTGCCCAGGATGAGCTTCCAGATGAGGGACCTGAGAAGGTGACTTGCCCAAGGTCACACAGCAAGTAACTGCCAGAATAGGGATTAGAATCCAGGTCCTCTGACTCCCAACCCCGTGCTCTTTCGACTAGTCAGGGTTCTCTGAAGCAACAAGACGTTGGCTCCCCTTGGCCACTTAGTAGCAGCAAGGCTCTCTATTGTTGCACATATTTATGTTTTCGGTGTCATATTTTGGCTTCGAATGTCAGTGTTGAGTAGCGTGGCTCAGTGGAAAGAGCTTGGGAGTCAGAGGTCATGTGTTCGAATCCCGACTCTGCCCCTTGTCAGCTGTGTGACTGTGGGCAAGTCACTTCACTTCTCTGTGCCTCAGTTCCCTCATCTGTAAAGTGGGGATGAAGACTGTGAGCCTCACGTGGGACAGCCTCATTCCCCTGTATCTACCCCAGCGCTTAGAACAGTGCTCTGCATGTAGTAAGCGCTTAATAAATACCAACTTTGTTATTATTATGTGGCTTGTTCCTTGTCAGGGATTTTGGCCCATGTTTAGGATCAATCGATCAGTGGTATTTATTACTATGTGCAGACCACTGGACTAAATGCTTGGCAGAATTAGCAGGCGCGTATGGGATTCAGGATCTTGGAGGATTCATTGTTCACATTCAAGGTGTCTCTCCGCTACTGTCATCAGCTCCCTTAAATTGCGAACTCGTTGCGGGCAGGGATTGTCACTCTTTATTGTTGAATTGTACTCTCCCATGCGCTTAGTACAGTGTTCTACACACTGTAAACGCTCAATAAATAGGATGGAATGAATGAATGAATCAGTCCTAAACATCCAGCCATTCCTTAGAGAAGCAGCGTGGCTTAGTGGAAAGATCACGGGCTTGGGAGTCAGAGGTCATGGGTTCTAATCCCGGCTCCACCACTTGTCAGCTGTGTGACCTCGGGCAAGTCACTTTATTTCTCTGTGCCTCAGTTCCCTCGTCTGTAAAATGGGGATGAAGACTGTGGACCCTACGTAGAACAACCTGATTACCTTGTATCTACCCCAGCACTAGAACAGTGCTTGGCACATAGTAAGTGCTTAACAAATACCCACATTACTATTATAATTATTATTTTGTTGGTTTCTTTGTTTTTGTGAGGAAACAGCAGAAGCAGCTGGAAATCAGAGCACCCGTCTTCTAATCCTGGCTCTATCACTTGGCTGTGTGACCTTGGGCAAGTCACTTATCTTCTCTATGCCCCAGTTACCTCATCTGCAAAATGAGGATTAAGACTGTGTGAGCCCTATGTGGGACAGGGATTGGGGCCAACCTGATTATTTTGTATCTATCCCAGCACTTAGTTCAGTCCCTGGCACATAGTGAGTGCTTATCGAATACCATTTAAAAAAAAAGATTTGAAATGTCTCTCCACTACCGTCATCTGCCATAAACCCCCTACCCAGTGCTTAATTGGGCCCATGAAAATAGAGTGTTAAACAAGAGTGCTAAAAAAAAATCTAGCTTTCCACAGGGAATGATTCTGAGTGAATCCATTTCTCAAGATGTAAAAAATCGACTCAAACAATATAAATTTATATTTTAAAAGTGATAGAAGCCACGATATGGTAAGCTATTTATTACGAGATCAACTACTAACGCATGTAGGTGACAAACATAAAAAAGATTATGAATTTGAACATTATGACATGACACAATTGCCCCTGCTAGAAGCTTTGCTTCCGTTGATTCGATGCTCATCTGAGTCCAGACTCATCACCGCACCTAATTTAACGGCCGGCCTTGAAGCTCTTTTGAGGTCGCTTCCCACCCGAGTGCTTTTGTATTTTGCGCAATGTGAGATTTGTTTGGGAGGATTTGATGCACTTTAATGGGGCTCTGGGTGGGGGTAACTAACTGTAGAGCAAAATGCTGCAGGTCTGGGTAGGAGGCTGAAGTGTATTCAAGAGGAAGAACTTCTCACACTGCATGAAAACTACAGGGCAGTTGAAAAGAGCTGAAAGGAATATGGATGTTAAACTTCAGTAGCGTTTTTGTGGAAAATCTATCGAGGAAAGCTGGGTAGGGGATTTCTGTCTTTATATTCCTGTGCTGCTGCTTGCTTCATGGGACTATAGGATTATCTCCAGATAGAATGAGATCCCTCCTAGCGAAGTCATTTTGGGAATTTTATACATTCTCACTCTATTCAAGTTTCACTGTACAATACTGGATATCGCAAGTAATATGTGGCGTTGAAATTTTATACCTCTGACAATCAAAGGGAGGTAACGAATGATCAATATAGTCATTAGTACAGTGCTCTGCACACAGTCAGGGTTCAGGCGGTAGCACCGACGGATTGATTTTATAATGTTGGACCTGCCTTGGTCCCCCCTGACTTCTTTAACCTGGACCTCTCATCTTTGACCCAAACCGGGGGCCGGGTTCGACCCCAATGGATTCTTTGTTAATGGTATATGTTACAGAGAAGCGGCGTGGCTCAGTGGAAAGACCCCGGGCTTGGGAGTCAGAGGTCATGGGTTCGAATCCTGGCTCTGCCACTTGTCAGCTGTGTCAGCAAGTCACTTAACTTTTCTGTACCTCAGTTACCTCATCTGTAAAATGGGGATTAACTGTGAACCTCACGTGGGGCAACCTGATTACCCTCTATCTCCCCCAGCGCTTAGGACAGTGCTCTGCACATAGTAAGCGCTTAACAAATACCAACATTATTTTTATTGTTATTAAGCGCTTACTGTGTGCCTGACACAGTACTAAGTGCTGGGGGTTGATACAAGCTAGTCAGGTTGATCACATCCATGGAGCTCTCAGTTTGAATCCCCATTTTACAGATGAGGTAACCGAGGCCCGGGGAAATTAAGTGACTTACTCAAGGTCACGGTCACACAGCAGACAAGCGGTGGAACCGAGATTAGAACCCAGATTCTTCCCACTCCCAGGGCCATGCTCTATCTATTAGTCCATGCTGTTTCTGTTAAGATGAAGTCATCAATCAATCATATTTATTGAGTGCTTCTTGTGTGCAGAGCATAGTAATAATAATAACGATGATGGTATTTGTTAAGTGCTTACTATGTGCCAGACACTGTACTAAGGGCTAGGATAGAAAATTGGATTAGACCCAGTCCATGCCTCACGTGGAGTTCACAGTGTCAATCCCCATTTTACAGATGAGGCGACTGAGGCCCAGTAAAGTGACTGGCCCAAGGTCAAACAGCAGACAAGTGGTAGATCAGGGATTAGAATCGGTGACCTTCTGACTCCCAGGCCCGTGCGCTATCCACTAAGCCATGCCTTAAGAGAATTCAATAGAGTTAGTAGATATAATCCGGGCCGTTAAGGATTTTACCAACTAGAGGGGAGGCAGACACTAAATTAAAGACAAGAGAATAAGTGAAAGAGTCTATATACAGGAGATAGTGCTTAAGTAACAGGGTATGTAATATATGCCCATAAATGCATCCTGTGGCAGGAGGGGAAGAAAGCGTTAAAGTTAAGGATGGAGATGGTGCAGTGAATTGCAAAGTTTCCAGGTCCGGCCTGTGTGGAATAATGATAGACGTACGCGTTTTTTTTTTTATCAATCAGTGGTATTTACTGAGCACTTACGGCTTGCAGAGCCCTGTACTAAGCATTGGAAAAGTACAGTACAACATAATTTACTGCTTCTCTACCAGGATGTTCTGCAGGTCTGTGTTGGCCCAGAAATACATCTGACTGTAGGTACAGATCCTGTTTTGAGGAGCAGCTGAGCCGTACTTTCTATCAAAAGCAGGTTTAGCAAGGGCTGAGTAAATAGAATCGGCGAGAAGGTCTTGGCACTAGACTGGACTCTCTTCACTCACCGGGACTGAGCTCCTCTGATGTGCTATACTGGCTCGGTCCCAGCAAAGGGAGTTAAAGCAAACAGAAGAATCCCACCCGAACTCCTGAAAGGGGCTTTGGGTCTCGTTTTTTTCATTGCTCTCAACCGCACTGAGGATGGAAAAAAAAAAATTCAGCTGCTGAGAGTGGCCGAGTGTAATATAATAACCCACCAAAGTGATATTATCACATCTATCGGTTGGACAAAGGCCTTCATTGTACAGTGAAATAGAACATGTTTCTTTTTCCTGTTCCTGTTTTGTGACGACGATTTCGAAACTAGCTACAAAGCACCCGAGTGGAAACTTGGCCAGCCAACGCTTGAAGGCAAACTCCTTGCATCGCATCTTATGGAAAGGTACTGCAGACTCCTTTTCCTGGCCTGCAGCACCATTTGCAAATAATCATTTTTATCCCATAAGGTCAGCTGTGGGAGGTGAAAAAAAAAAAAGACTCCCTCTAGCCTTTAAAGAAGAGTCTCTCCCGAACTGAACGCGTTCCTCTGTGTTCCTCCGGGGACAGCAATTAAACTTTCTCTCCTCTCTCTTAGATATTGTGCACATCTGGACTCCAGAACATCTGAGTTAGCTGTATTTATCGACCAGGAGGATTTTTTTTTCCTCTTTTAATTGTTTGCTGACATTCAGGACACTTTGCTGACTCGGGCTCATACTCTCCTTCAGCAATAACAATAACGAAAATTGTGGGATCTGTTAAGCCCTCACTGTGCGCTAGGCACTGTGCTAAGCGCCGGGGAGGTGGGTACAAGCAAGCAGGGTTGGCCACAGTCCCTGTCCCACGTGGAGCTCAAAGTCTAAATCCCCATTAATTGAGGCACAGAGAGGTGAAGTGACTCGCCCAAGATCACAAAACTGACAAGTGGCCGAAGTGGGATTAGAACCAATGACCTTCTGACTCCCAGGTCCATGCTCTATCCACTACGCCGTGCTACTTCTCCCCAAGGCCTCCATCCCTTGTGTGGGCAGGGAATGTGTCTGTTCACTGTTCTATCGTTCTCTCCTAAGCGCTTAGTACAGTGCTCTGCACACTGTAAGCGCTCAATAAATACAATTGACTGGTTTCTTGCGAGGTGCAAAAATATTGCCAGCACTCCCCCCTCCCTCTTTGTTTCCCTCCACCGGGGCCTCTCCCCGCTTCTGTCGTGGGGACCGAAGCCGGTCCCCCACCCACTTAAAATGATGAGTTGAAGGCAGGAAATATGTATGAGTCGTCAGTTCTTTTGAGACCTTTATCCAGGGCTCAGTTCTCTATTGTTTCAGCAGCAGCAAATCCCGCGGAATGTTGGAGTCGGTGATGGAAGCCGCGTGGATCGACTCCCAGCATCCCGAGGGAGCACCTACCCCGAGCTAAGGCCCGGGATCGGGAAGGGGCGTGAATGCAGGGAATTCTGAGTTGGAGATAAATCCCATCCGCCTGACTCACGACCTCCGGTGCCGCTCGCGTTTGCTGACCACGCGATATGGGTCTGGGGTTTTTTAATAGAGGGAGCTCAGTCAGTCCAAGATGTTGGAGATTAGCAGTACTGTGTGTAAGAGCGGTGGTGGAAAGGAAAATAGTTTTCTCTGGAAACTCTGACCGCAGTGCCATTGAGTCATTTATTCCTTCAGCGATTCCCTAGTCCGATGAGCACGAGGAAGAAAGCCGATTACCTGAATGCCAGTTGTCCGAACCAAAGCCCAGGAGGAAATTCCAAAGAAAGGATTGGGTAACCGAAGCTAATTTTACCTCGTTAGTCGAACTTTGAATAGTAATTGCGATATTTGTTAAGTGTTTGCTCTCTGCCAAGTACTTGCCAACTCGGATCCAAATGGGCACACGTGTTCGGAAGAAGCAGTGTGGCCTAGTGGATAGAGAGCAGGCCTGGGAGTCAGAAGGACCTGGAACCTAATCCTGGCTCTGCCACTTGTCTACTGTGTGACCTTCTCTGTGTTACCTCACCTGTGAAATGGGGATTAAGGTTGTGAGCCTCACGTGGGACAGGGGCTGTGTCCAACCTGATTAGCTTGTTTCTACCCCAGTGCTCAGGACAGTGGACTGGCACCGTCAGCTCTTAAAAAAAAACACCATAAAAAAAAAAAATACACCAATCCTGCCATCGTCATTCACAAACCACGTAATGAAAAAGCACTTTCTGGCTGTCCTGAGTACATCATTCGACCTACAGTATTCATTTAACGCTCACTCTGTGCAGAGCACTGGACTGAGCTCTTGGGAGAGGACGACAGGGTTGGTACACAGGCTCCCCTCTAATGGGGGAAGCAAGCGAATCTGGGGTTTTACCGAAGCTGGATTCCATCAACACCCTAATCCAGTTTTGCTAGACAGGCACTTTCACGGCTGTCGGGGACCGTGGCAGGCTCCCCACGGACCCAGAGGTGGGTCGGCGGAAACTCCCCCGGCCTGATTTTTGGGGTAGCGTGTCACGCCAGCAAATTCTCAGGCGTCGCTGCCCCTCCCTCCGAGAACGCCCACTGCCGGCTGGCGGGGACTCGGTTATTCTCTCCGAGGGCGGCCGTGACCCCGAGCCTCCTCAGCTGTGACGTGCGAGCACCGTCACGTCAAGCGACTGCTGTAGGCCTCTCCAAGGGGACTCCTACTCAAAGCTCCTTCTGGAGCCAGGCTGTTTGAGAACATTCGTCTTTTATTGCTCGCCAAGGGCTTAGGGCCTTTTCGGGGCTATCTGCCTCCACGGCATTCCGCTATAAAACGTAAGCTTGGAGACATGTTCTGGAAACCGAGGCCAACTTGGACTCCTCTTCTCTCTCTGGGGGAGAAAAAGGGCTCTCTGGCTCCTCGCTACCCTGCTTGGTGGGATTCAACTATTTGCATTTAAGAGAAAATTGTTCTCAGGCTGAATAGTCCATACACTCCACTGCGGCGGCTTGCCACGGAAATTAACTCATCCGGAGACGCTAATGATACAGTAATAATAATTGTGATATTTGTTAAGCACTTACTATGTGCCAGGCACTGTTCTTAGCACTGGGGTCGTTAGAAGATAACTGCATCGCACACGGTCTCTGTCCCACACAGGGCTCAATCCCCGTTTTACAGATGAGGGAACTAAGGCAAAGAAAAGGTAACTTGCCCAAGGTCACCCGGCAGACAAGTGGCAGAGCCGGGATTAGAATCCAGGTTCTTCTGATTCCCAGGTCCATGCTTAATCCACTAGGCCATGGGTGTCTAGTTTAATTCCTAGTTACTGTGGTATGGAAGAGGGAAATCTGTTCAGGTGGAGTTCCAGATTCACAAGGCTAATGATTTGAAAGGGAGACAAGTCCACAGCTGAGTGGACTCCCTTACTATTCCACTTTCAGTCCCACTGGGGGTTTTCTAGGCAACTCCAGCAATAGTGGAGTATGTTCAGTATGCTCCTATTCCTCTCAGGACCTCGCTAGATGACCGCCGGTATTGTACTCACCCAAATATGTAGTACAGTGCTCCACACAGAGTAAGTGCTCAGTAAATACCTTCGATTGATTATGGGGGAACTAGCTGTGGGATCGGAGCTGTGGTTTCCCATCTGGAAAACAGGGACAAGTATCCTGGAGGCTTCAATCAATCAACGGTATTTATTGAGCCCCTGCTGTATGCAGAGCGCTGTACTGAGCACCTGGTTGGGTACAATAGATTAAGTAGTCACGATTCCTATCCTCAAGGAGCTTTCAATCTAGTGGAAGCTTTTCAAGGTGCTCTTCTCACGAACCACAATTCTTTCTGAGTCTTCCTGGGATTAAGTTCTTCTAACACCGTGCAAGTCATGTGAAAAAATAACAGAAAGTAATTTGAATCAATGGTGTTCATTGAGTGCTTACTGTGTGCAGAGCACTGTACTAAATGCCTGGGAAAGTACGATACAACGGAGCTGGTAGATACGATCCCTACCCACAGTAAAGCAGCATGACCTGATGGAAAGAGCACAGGCCTGGGAGTCAGAGGACCTGGGTTCTAATCCAAGCTCCGCCACTCGTCTGCTCTAATAAAAGATTAAGAAATATAGTTGTTATTAGGTGATCATGGATTAATACCAGGGTTGCGACCTTGGGCAAGTCACTTGACTTCTCAGTGCCTCAGTTACCTCATCTGTAAAATGTGGATTAAATCCTCCACCATGTGAGGACTATGAACATGGTGAAGCCCATGTGGGACTATGCCCAGCCTAATTATCTTATATCTACCCCAGAGCTTAATACAGTCCCTGGTTCATAGTAAGAATTTAACAAGTGCTTTTGAAAAAAAAAACACTTATAGTCTACAGGGGAAGACAGACATTTAAATAAATTACAGATAGAGCAAATAGTGGAATATAAGGATATTTACATAAGTGCAAAGGCCCATTATACGAAAGGTCCATTCACTTTTAGGAATAAAATGAAAATCATTTTCTTTTGCAAATAAATATCATATACTCAGGCTTCGCTGGCTCCATTAGCGTTGTCAGATTGCACAGGGTGAATTATATTATTTATAACATGACCAGATACTGAAAGCCTGCTATAATTTATGCCAGGCAGGCATGTTCGCCCTCTCTCCCTGTCTTCCCCACTCTGTCTCTCCCCTTTCCTTCGCCGTCCCCCTCAACCACCTCACCTCCTTCACATAAGGTGAGATCGGCACCTGGAAACCCCTCTGAGCGGGAGTTTTAAAAAGCTTTTCTTTCTCCCCCCACCCCGCAACTATGCCTGCATGCCTCTGCTAGCTATGCAATGAGATTTGTGAACTGAGATTTTCTTTCCCCCCTGTCATTCAGCTGCTGTGTTATGACTTGTTTGCTGGTTGCTTTCCTTGTATAAACTCAGGCATTTAGGGTGTGTTTTGAGTAAATAAAATACCTGTAAGACCAGTCACTGCCCTGTAACCAGCACGTTAAACCTACCCCGGGATGCCTGTCGGAATAGTCTCCTCGGCTCTTCCCCTTCACTCATTGCTCGATTGAAAACCTGACCGCAACAGAGAACTTTTCCTCCCGGCTTCATGAGGGTTGATGATTGGATGTGTCATGCGTGGGACGCTTGGGATTCTGAGCCCTGGCTCGCTTGGCTAGTGGAGGTTTGATGGTTCCCACTGACGGGGCTCTGGGGAGGACAGAATCACCCCCTAGATCCCACTGCGATGTGGTGTTTGAACTAGGAAATGGCCTAGTGTGAGGTCCGGGCCTTCCTGCCGGTTCTTTACCAACCTCAAACTGCAGCTCGTGTGGGGAGAGAAGGGAGAATGAAAGAGAAGGGATCTGGTCGTTCCCCCCGCTCGCCCCCTCCCCGGTCCCCTTTGTTGGGAAACGCAGGAATTTGGCTTTCATTAGTATAGTAGTGTCAACACTGGGTGTCGGACTTCATGTTTTTAGGAAGCTTTCAAAGGCCTCAGAGCCTGTTCGTTAAGGGTTATTTGGCTGAGTAGTGTTCAAATTCAGTTACTGAAGCCAGTGAATGGTACTTCAGGTTACTAAACATTAACTCTTTATTATCCATTTGGTATAATGGTTACAATCAAGTAGGATTGTAGGACTCTGCTTTCTACTTAGTCAAAAACTATTTCAGCCAGAGATGACGTTCTTATAACATCATAGTGTCTGGAGGTTTATGATGGATGGGCCCAATTATAGGATCGGACTCTTTCCTTCAAAAATAAGCATGGCATTTTTGTGACTTTAAGAAGAAGATGGAATGAATAGGATTTCACTGGACAGCTTTTAAAATCACTCCTCTAAAACATCAAAATCCTTCAATGGCTATCCATTCCATTTCATATCATATAGCACAAAAACCTAGCGTCGGTTTCAACGTTCAATCAGTCCGCCAATCCATAGTATTTATTGAGTGCTTACTTTGCAGGGCACAACACTGAGTACCTGGGAATGTTACAGTAGAGATTAATCATAATTAGGGTAATAATATTGGTATTTGTTAAGCGCTTACTATGTGCCGAGCACTGTTCTAAGCGTTGTGGTAGATACAAGGTAATCTGGTTGGTCCACGTGAGCCTCGCAGTCTTAACCCCATTTTACAGATGAGATCACTGAGGCACAGAGAAGTGAAGTCACTTGCCCAAGGTCACACAGCAGACAAGTGGCGGAGCTGGGATTAGAACCCATGACCTCTGACTCACAAGCCCATGTTCTTTCCACTGAGCCTTACTGCTTCAGTAGACACAATCCCTGCCCTCAAGAAGCTTACAGTCCAACAGGGGAGACAGACAACTGAAATAAATTGCAATTTGGGGGAAGCATGATTCTGCTTATAAGTAGGGAAGCCTACAACAAAAGCTTGGTCTCTTCCTCATCCTCGGTGTCAGTGTCGATCCAGCCCTCTGACGTGACTGGAAATCAATCAATATAGGATAGAGTTGGGAAGATTTGGTGCCAGCTCCTAGCTAGGCATCCTTTTGTGGGTTATCATTTAAGCAACAGACTCTCTCCACCTACTCTAGTGTCACACCCACTGCCGCGGTGGGGAGAGGCTGGTCGGGAAGAAGGAGTGCGAGCGATGCCGGACACAGTGATCATTGGTGACCACAGTGGAGGGGGAGAGAAGTGGATGGATCTGGGGCACGGAACTATGAAACTAGGGCCACCTGGGGTCATGACCAGGGATTGTGGAGGTAAGCAGACTCAGAACTTTGGAGAGGGACCCAACCGCATGATAAACATCTGTAAGTGCCCCCTCTAGACTTATTCTGGGTTGGGACTGCATATGTTTACTCCTATATTATACTCTCCCAAGTGCTTAGTGTAGTGCTCTGCACACAGTAAGCCCTCAATAAATACAATTGACTGACTTCTGGGAGCCCCTCACCAATATTAACACCTTTTTGAATGCTATTTGGGATGATCATGATTTGGTCAAGACAGACTTGTGGATACAGCTTTTCAACCTTCTGGATGTATTAATATCCTACTGGCATGAACCCTCTTTTTTACTCCAAAATACAAGTGCCATGATTCTTTGCTATAGTGCCATTCCATTACTGTCATTTGGTTTCAGGGTTATAGTGATGAACCCACATCTTGTCGCCCGGGATAATGTGTGACAAAAAATTTCTAACTTTTGGCTTCCTAGAGTTTGAAAAGTTCTTTGCAGATAGATTCTGATTTTTGTATGGCACAGTTGATGATTAAGAACCATCAGTGCTCGACAAGAGCAAAACCTGCACAGGGAATGCTGCCTCACCTAGAGCAAGAGGTTGTAATGGGATCGGGGTCTGGCCCCTGAAATGAGGAGTAAGAGGATTTGGTTTTCCCCGAGAGATCTTCGGGTGAGGATGAGGGTGGGGGTGTGCCTCCACCAACACGACTGAGATGGATGGTCCAGAATGGTCCAGAATTGTCCAGAAGGGTTAAGCACGGAACACCTTCCACAATTATTAAGGGAAGTGCTTCAGAAGCCTTCCTCTCATTGTGGGAGTGGGGAAAGTGAAGATGGGGGAAAAAATCTATATTTACAGATGAAAATCATTTCTTCTATTTGTTAATGGACAACCCTGTAGAGTTATTGATGATGGCCTCTTGGGTTTTTAATCTCATTGATGGCCTTCGATGCCATTTCAATCTTTCTTGGGCAAATAGATGATGGTGGCCACGTAGACCTCAAGTGGGGGGTGTGGAGTAACACTCGGGAAGGGGGACAAAGAGCCTTTGGTAATTTAGCAGAGTGCCCCATTTCTCAAAGCATGGTCCTTTCATTAATTTCCTCATGATATCCAATAACACAAGGCTCGTCTCCATTCAGAGAGGTGGTTCGGGACTCCGAAAGCAAACGTATCCATTATTCCTTGAGAAATGATGATAACCCAACCGCTCCAGAACAGCACTGCTTGTGGGGAGTGTGTTTTGGGAAGATAATGTTTCCTAGTAATAGTACTAGTAGTCGTAATAGAATTAATTAAGCAGTTACCGTGTGCAGAGCATTCTACTAAGCACTTGGAGAGAATTCATATGTGGGATACACAGATTTCCTGTTTATATCTGCCGAAGCCATTGCTTCGTCCTCACTGTGGTCTGTTATGAAAGTAACCATTGATCTACCTGGAAAATAATACCTGCAGGGAGACTCAAAGGAGCCAATCGCAGTAGAACTTTGAAGTTAAAACAAAAAAGTCCACCGGTGGAAGGGGAAGACAGTCCCATGAGGAAACTTAGTAATGAATGAATGAATTAGAAGGGGGAAAATAGGTATTAGGAGTCATGTTTACTAACACTTCCGTGCTCTCCCAAGCGACTGGTACAGTGCTCTGCACAGAGTAAGTACTCAATATATACCACTAATGGATTGATAATAGAACAACCGAATAGCTATACCAGCAAACGCATAATTATTTCACCATCTTGTCCTTGGGATCTCATAGCTCTAGGCAAGCAGTCCTGGGAGAAAAACAGCATTCTAATTTGGGGAATGACAGGCCTCTCCCTGGACCTGAATTAGGGAGGGAGGTGCCTGCGCTCTACGCAAGCCAAATACCAGTGAAAAAAGTTGAATTTACTACTCTTTGTGGTATTTATTTAGGGCCCTCAACAGTCCAAGCTTTGAGATAGATCCAAGATGATCCGATCAGATCCAGTTCCTGCCCCACATGGGGCTCACAGTCTAAGAGGGAAGAAGAAAAGTTTTTTCACCCCCATTTTATAAATGAAGAACTGAGGCGCAGAGAAGTTAAGTGACTGGCCCACAGTCACACAGCAGGCACGTGGCACAGCTAAGACTTGAACCCCGTTTTCTGTCTCCCAGTCTTGTGCTCTTTCCATTAGGCCTCGCTTTGAATTCTGTCGGACTTTCAAGCTTTAGCGGTAGGTTAACTTGGCTACTGGGGGGAAGGACAAATATTAGCCAAAATTTTGTAGGGGAGTGGAAGAACTGATGGGGCCTGGGTAAGTGCTGGAAATCAGCAGAAGCCTGGCGGGTAAGTTACAGAGAGGCACTTTCCCAGCTGAAGGTCGAGATCTAAAGCACCAGGAGTTGCAGGCTGACATCCTGGGTTCTTATCCTGGATATATTGGGTGGCCTCCCTCAGCCGGATGCTTCTAGGGTACCCAGTGAATAACAGCAGCTAATTAATGATCAAAATGAGTAATGCCACTGCCAAGACTGCCTGCGTGCCTGGCTTCAGACACGGCTGGCAGGCTGAGGGAGCGCCACCCCGGGGAATGGAGATCCCGGCAACCCAGCAAACTCGGGGAGATCTCGTTCCCTGCCTGGAGGTAGCTCACTCAATCTTGGAGTTGGCCCAGCTCCAGGTTTCACCTATTCTCTCACCAGCAGGGGTGAGGAAGGAATCACTGTCCCAGGTCCACTCGTGGGGAGGAAAGAATGAAGGACCGGTGGAAAGAGCCTCCCCAGAGAAGCACAGTAGGAGAGGGGGGTGCCTCAACGTTGGCTGGACCAAACTTCGGTCACCGAGGTCCTCTCCTCACATCTCTCGGTCCCTTCTCCCTCACACCGAAGACTCCCCAGCCGTCGCCACGGACGTCATACGACACACCGCTGGGGTCCCCTTGGTTGAAGTTTGCAACCCCAGCTGGCCGTCGACTGTCTATACTGTTTGCCCCCCACAACCTAGAGGCTGTCAAAATGATTCCCATCTGTGACCATGTTAACACTGTAAATGGGCTTGTGAAAGTAGAGTGGCATTCCTCACCTCTGTCCTCAAGGAACTAGAACGTGAGACAGATGCAGAAACATTTACAGACAGAAGAAGAGAAAGGAAAGTGATTATGTAGAGGAAGTAGGTGCTTAACGAGTAGCGTGCTTAGGTTGGTTTGGACAGAAGCGTGTTGCATGTTCAGAAATTCCTGAGGTGGTAGGTGGAGGAGTGGGGAGGACGTGACCTGGACAAGAGAATTACTCTCCAGCCTCGTTCATGACCGTGAGTCTTGATTTCAGCCAAGAGGAACAATTCCTCGTCGCGATCATCATGTTGTGCCTCTGTGAGGAAAATTTAGGCCCGGGTTCCCCTAACACCTGCGTCGGTCTGCTTCTGCCACGCACCTCCAGACAACAGAGAGAGGAGCGTTGCGCAGATTGATTGATCCGGCCACGTCGGTCAACAAGGGCTGGCAGCGCACTCCGCAAAGTGGTTTTCTCACTTCTCTTCCGGGCCCAAGCCGAGCCGGGGCCCACACGATTTCCTTCGGAAGGCCGGCGGCCTCCCCCGGCCACAGACACGCTGAGCTTGCTGGCGAGGCCCCGAAGGGGATGCTGCTTCGGAACTGGCGGTCGAGGCCGCTTGAATCTCCAGTCACATCTTCCTTGCCACGTTGCTTTTCACAGTCTGGCTGACGGCTGTGAGAGCGCACAGTTGGGTCCACTAACGGAGTCCGTCAGCTCTCCGAGCCGCCACACAGCTGGCTCCTCTGCTCGTGCCGGGCCCGGAGTGTCTGGGGCTCCAGAGGCAGAACTAATGAGCGCACTTCCCAGGCCGGGCCCGGGGGGGGTCTCTGGAACTGGGAGTTCATCCCTGTCATTGTTTTCGTGTCAAGGCGGCGAGAGCCAAGGCCTGGGGGGCTGCCAAAGGCCCCGAGCACCTGCCTGCAGCCCTCCCAGAGACATATGCCGGCTTTAGGACTAGATGACTGGTTACATTGCTCTCCTTGAAAGTTTGAGAGGGAAATGGGTGGACGTTATTGCAGCTGGAAGTGTTTGGGTACGTTTCTCGTGCAGCAGGGCCGTGGCAGCTTCTCTCCAACCGGGGATGTTCTTGGGATCTGATTAGGGTCACGCTCGGTGAGGCCCAAATAGGCTCCACCCCAGAGGTCTCTGGGAGAAACCGACATTTCTCCTCTCACCACCTGTTTCCATCCTGCTTCCTGAATGCAGCCTGCATTCGGCTGCATGATTATATGCTTTGAAACATTTAGGACCAAGGCGGAGCCTTGCTACTCCTTTCTCTGTTCTCCTACGCCAGCCAAAACTGCCCTGGTGAATGCAGCGTCGGCCCCAGCAACTACATCCCGAGGGGCTCTGGCGGACCTGCGCTGGTGTGGTCCAAATCAAGACCGATGAACAGCTCGGACCCGAGAGAGAAGCAGTGTGACCTAGTGGATAGAACGCGGGTCTGGGAGTCTGCTCCAGTTTGGCTACTCGTCTGCTGCGTGACTTGGGAGAGTCGTGTCACTTCTCTGTGCCTCAGTTCCCTCATCTGTAAAATGGGGATTAAGATTGTGAGCCCCAAGTAGGACGTGGAGTGCATCCAACCTCATTAGCTTGTATCTACCCCAGTGTTTAGTTCAGAGCCTGGCACATAGTAAGCGCTTAACAAATACCATTAAAAACGAAAAGGGTGGGAGAGAGCAGTGGCCGAAGTATAAGTATTTCTATGTCGGTCTCCCCAGTTAGACTGTAAGCTCCTTGTGATCAGTGAATGTTTCCTTCCTTACACTGTACTTCTCAAGCACCTTGTTCAGTTGATTGTACCTAGACTATGAGCCTCAGGTAAGACAGGGACCGTGTCCAACCTGATAACCTTGCATCTACTCTAGCTCTTAGAACAGTTCTTGGCTTAATTGCTTAAAATGCTTAAAAAAGTCTCTAAAAGGATGTTGGAGCTCAACAAATGCAACAAAAACTCTTATCACTAAAGGAACTACTCCTCCTTAAATACTGCCACTTGCACGAGTCATTCTTGGCTCTCAGGTGGTCCCAAAACATCCACCGCAAGCCGATAACCCTAAATTCACCACGGCCTTCATGCTGTTCACAATAATTATGGCATTTATTAAGCGTTTGCTACTCACTAAACACTGGGATCGAGACTATCGAATGGGATACTGTCCCTATCCCACCCCACAGTCCATCTGGCCCCCACTTTACAGGTGAAGAAACTGAGGCCCAGAGAGGTTAAGTGACCTGCCCGAGGTCTCACAGTAGGCAAGTGCCAGAACTAGGACTTTAACCCGAGCCTCCAGACTCCCATTCGCCTACTATTATTGTTACTAGGCCTTTGGGGCTGTAATTTAATTCAAACATCCACTTAACGTATCAGTTTGTGTATTCGGGGAGCAAAAGGCACAGAAAAGAGAATTCACAAAATGGTCACTGAATTAATTTAAAGTTTGCCTCCCAGAGGAGTCACTCCCTCACACCCAGATTCCCCCACACAAGTACTCCTGCTAACAGCTACTCTTGTTTAAGTGCAGAGTGGAGGGAGAGTGCTTCTGTATTTCTTTTTTCTGCTCTGGTAGATTGGTGGAATGGGCGCTCTCCTGTATTTGCTCTCTGATGGTGATTATTCATTTAGTCTTATCATTCTTATCATTAGGGAGAAGCAGCGTGGCTCAGTGGAAAGAGCCTGGGCTTTGGAGTCAGAGATCGTGAGTTCGAATCCCAGCTCTGCCACTTGTCAGCTGTGTGACTGTGGGCAAGTCACTTCACTTCCCTGTGCCTCAGTTACCTCATCTGTAAAACGGGGATTAAGACTGTGAGCCCCACGTGGGACAACCTGATTCCCCTGTGTCTACCCCAGCGCTTAGAACAGTGCTCTGCACATAGTAAGCGCTTAACAAATACCAACATCATTATTATTATTATTATTAAGTGACTTGCCCAAGGGCACACCACAGAAAAGTGGTAGAACCAGGATTAGAACCCAGGTCCTCTGACTCCCAGGTCCATGTTCTTTCCACTGGGCCATGGTGTGTCCTGGAGGTAAGATCCCCTATGAAGAATACACCCAGGGATCTAGCGTGAGTCCTTGGGTCTGCCTTGGGTGGGAGGAGTGCCTCTTCAGTCGGATGAAGTGGAACAGACGTCAAACCATGGCAGCTTGGGAGGGTTTATTTTTTGCCTTTATCTGCCTGTCTTGTGGTCTTCCTCTCACTGCCATCCTTCATCTGATGACGGAAGGACCTAGAGGAAAAAGCAAAAGGAAAAACCTCGGCCCGCTCAGATTGTGACAGTGAAGCAGTAAAGATTGCCAGTGAGAAAAATTCCAAGCTGCAGCTGAAAGCCCATCAAAAGAAGAGCACGGTGGAAGACACACACACACACACACACACACATGCGCGCGCACACACACACACACACACACACACACACACACTCTAAGTCAGATATATGGACTCTGCTTGTGATGCTTTTTTTCTCTTTACCCTCTCATTTCCCAAATGCTTTCAGATGGCATGTTCATCTAAAGGAAATAAGGCGTTAAAAAAAATTATGTCTGGGGATGGAGTGTGTGCGTGCGTGTGTGTGTGTGTGTGTGCGTGTGTGTGTGTGTGTGTGCGTGTGTGTGTGTGAAATCAAAAGGATGATTAAGAGAATTTTAGGGAGAAAATGACGGCTTCCACCTCTTTAACACCCTCATTAATCCACTTGGATGATCAAAAGCAAAGGATAAAGACAATTACAGTCCCTTCCACGCCAAGAAATAATAATAATTAAAAAAAAAAAACTTGGCCAAATGAGGAACAAACCAAGCACAGAACTGCCAGCAGTTACCCTGTGGAATTCGGGTAGGTTTTGTACAGTATGAGGATTCCTGGATTCCCAGAAAACAAACAGACCTTTGAACCGGTAATAGAAAGCTGCGGCGGGACTAATCCTGTGTCACCTGCAGCCAACCTTCTATTCTCTTTCCTCTGGTGGAGGAGGCACAGGTCAGCGGGAAGGAGACTCTGCCTGGGCTGCTAGGCGTGTGCGAGCCCGTCTCGTTCTCTTACTAAATACTGTTACTTAGGGAGCGGTGTTTATTTCTCAAAGCTTTGGTGTCTTCTGCCCTGAGAAAAATGGTGGGGGTCGGTAGAGTGCCACAGGGGAGGGAGAATGAAAAAGCGGAGGAGGGGGTGAATGAGAAGCCAACCCGGGAACAGGGTTAGAGCAGTGGGGGGAAAAAAAAAGAAGAAAAAAGGATAAGTCCAATTTTCTTGGGAGGCATTGTTCGAACTGCCTGGCGAGGTTCCAATCCTTCAGTTGAAAGTGAATTTCTCTTATTGAATTCTGTCCAGAGATATCATAACCTCAAAAGGCTACTATTATCCAGACGGGTTCAGATAGAAACCATCGGAGCGTGACTTCTGAAATGCAAGCAGTCACAATTGTCATCTGACAACACGGAACCTGTCAAGCCTTCTCCTTTCAGGCAGATGAGTTGTTTACATTATCCAGCCTTCCCCCCACCCCTTGCTTCCCCCATTCCCAACTAGAGGTAAGAGACCCCTCTGTGGACGCGGCTTTTTCCCAGCAGGTGTGGAGCCGGGAAAATAGTGCATTGCGTTGGTCCAAGCAAGATTTAAACATCAACGCTTGAGCTTTGCAATCCCAGGAAGGTATTACAGGTCACTGCAGAGACCTTTAGATTTCTATAGATGGGGTTTCCTTTCCCAACAGTGACATGCAGGTGAAATAGGAAAGCAAGTGACATTATATCAGGAGAAGAGTAAAGGCTGGCCAGATTGAGAAACTTCGGAAAAGAGAAAGGCGGGAGAACAACTAAGCTTGCTTCGTGGCTTGCTCATTTCACAATTTCCTTTCTGCTGAAGCTACTAGACCAGGGTTTGAAATATGTCCAGAAAGATGACTTGGTTACTAGGGCCAAAGACGCAGCTCGAGCATGGTTGGATGGATGGATAGATGGACGGGGTCCAGCCACGGTTCATGGCTTATTAAGTTGCTGCTCTATGACACCAAACTGTGCCGTTCTCCTCTTTGAATAGTGGAAGAGAGAAGAGTTTTCCTTGGCTCCAGAGTCGCCAGCTTGAGACCATTCTTATGTGAGGAATTTTGCAAAAAACAAAAAATAAATGAGAGATTCACCAAAGCGCTGTCATTTTCCAGAAGCCCTGAGACGACTGCTCATTCACGGTGGCCTTTCCTGAGGAAGTGCCGCTTTTTCCACCCCGGCATAGATCCTGGGCAAGAAGTAAATCAAATAGCGTCCCCCGAGAAAGAAGATGGGAGATTAGCTGCATGGCTTTGAGATCTCTGCTTGGGCAGGATCCAGAAATATTCTTCTTCTCTAGGCTCAGCTCCATGGTGATGCCATGTGGATTAGAAAAATCACTCAACTTTTTACTTTCCTTACCGGTATAACTGCGTTGATGCTTTCGGAGCCATTAGATTGTAAGCTCCTGGAGAGGAGGGATCCCGTCTCCTGATTTTATTGTACTATCTCAAGCACTTAGTCGGCATGGCCTGCACACAATAGGGGCTTAGTAATTATTTCTGATTGAGTCAGTGATTGATCTCACCGGGCTACGGAGGGAACCATCAATTTTCAATTGTGAGATTTAAATAATCTCAGAAGTAGGTGCATCAGTTCCATTCAAATGACCAGTTCGGTGGATGTGATGACTTTCATAGGAAGTCGATCTAAAAATGTTCAAATTACACTGAATTTTAGAGATTATTATTATAAACACAACTGGATTTCCTTCCTCTCTTTTTCCCTTTCTTCCTGCCTCACTCTAATCCTTTTCTCTTAGCTTTTGTTCTTTTTCCCCCTCTAGACTGTGAGCAGGGAAATGTGTCTACCCACTCTGTTACACTGTCCCAAGGGCTAAGCACAGTGCTCTGCACACAGTATGTGCTCAATAAATATGATCTTACTCTCTCCCTTCTCTAATCATGAGTTGTTTTTTTAAAAGAATGGTATTTGTTAAGTGCTTACTATGTGTCAGACACTGTTCTAAGAGCTGGGGTAAATACAAGTTAATCAGGTTGGACACAGCCCCTGTTACCCATATGGGGCTCACGGTCTAAGTATGAGGAAGAACAGTTATCTCATTACCATTTTATGGTCGAGGAAATTTAGGCACAGAGAAGTTAGGAGTAGGATTTTATCCCCATTTTACAGATGAGGAAACTAAGGCACAGAGAAATTGACTGGCCCAAGGTCACACAGCAGACAAGCAGCGGAGTCAAGATTAGAACCCAGGTCCTCTACCTCCCAATCCTGTGCTCTTTCCACTAGGCCACGCTGCTTCCCGATTCACTGGAAACTTCAAGTTAATGAGTTTGCAATTTTGGGGTGAGTCGGTGGGTTGACTTATTCTCTAGCAGCCAGGCACCTGAGGGGATAAACATAACTTTTAAAGACTACTGGAATTCTATTGTGGCTTTAAAAATAGGATTTGGAGAGCATTTCATTTTTGACTTGAATGTTAATGAATCAGAATTATACAGAATCTATTTCTCATATGAAATAAAAAACTGGATTCAGATGAAAGGAAAAACGGGCAAAAATGGGTTCGGATTTAAACCTGCCCTACACGCAGTAAGTGCTCAATAAATACTATCGATTCATTGATCGATCCTATTCCCAGGTGCAAAATGGTCATTTGAAGGGTTTATTTGCCAAGTGAAAAGGCTGGGTCCCACCATTCTTAATTTACATAAAATGGGCTCCAGTTCCATCTCGATCTGCATCTTTGGAGAGTTTCATATTCTGGCTACTTCTGCAGGAATATCCATTTTCAAAATGGAGCTGCCTTGCAGGATTGCAGGAATTCTGTAGAGGACTGGGAAAGAATGAAACCGGGGCTCATTGTGAAGCCCCATAGTGAAGAAAAGAAGTCTCTATCTAGTCTCGCCTTCCCTCTGTTAAATCAATCCCGGATTACTTGCATCCCATGTTCATGTACTCAGTTGGCCAATGACTGGGATGCAATTTTTCAAGGGCAATTTTCCTACTGCTCCCTCTAGGAGGGTCACATTTTCCCTCATTACTATTTCTCCTTCTGCCTTGAATGCATCCCCCATGCACAGGGGTGAATTGTGGAGCCTGGGGAAAGCCCACAGAATCAGGGCAAGGGTGGGATTGAGGGTGACCAGGGCAATGGTTTGAAGGAAGCTGAATTCAATCCTTAGTGTTTTTTAGAAAAACAGTGCAGTGGAAGTGACAACTCTCTTCTGCCAAAGGCAACGGCCTCTTTCCTACCCCGACTAGAAAAGTGAGAGGAACATCTTGGAAGAGACTGGGGATCCAAGTGGAGGGTGGAATGATCTTCAAATTTTTTAATGGCATTTTTTATGGTATTTGTTACAAGCTCAGTTCGTACCAGGCACTGTATTAAGCACTGAGGTATATACAGGGGGATCGGTTTAGACACGGTCCCTGTCCCACATAAGGCTCACAGTCTTAATCCCTATTTTACAGATAAGGAAGCTGAGGCACAGAGAGACTGAGTGACTCGCCTAAGGTCACAGAGCAGACAAGTGGCAGAGCTGGAATTAGAACCCAGGTCCTCTCTCTCCCCCAGGCCCATGCTCTTTGCACATCCCTGTCCAACACATGGTGCGTAAAGCAGAGATCCCATAGAGCTTCATGGCTACAGGCTGTAAAACTCATCTGACCACATTTAAGCCATTTGTGTAACTAATGATGCTCTCAGATGTTTGGCAGAAGAAAGTAATCAGCTATTAATCAACTGCTGAGCTACTCCATGGCTTTTCTTAAGATTAGAGGATTTTCCTATTATCATCAAAGATGTGGCTTTCAAAACAGTCTTGGTGAAGGCAACACCAGGTTCCCTAACTGTGCATCAGATGGACCTTGGAAGAGAAGAGTATTTGGCAGGAAAGGTTGGCATATAACGGGCTGCTTGTTGTCTAGCTCAGTAAAGGCTTGGCCCCTTCCATCTTCATTTCACCAGAGGCTGAAGAAAACGGGTCGGGCCATGGCACTGAAAATAGAAAATACCCTTACCCTCCGTTAAAACTTAAAGCCAACTCAACTGGAAACTTCCCTTCAAGTTCCACACTTCTGTCTTCCTTTTTTATTCAAAAATCCCTTTTCAGAATCAGACACTGAGGCAAAGAAAACACTGTTAAAGGTTACTTGGGCTTCTATTCAAAAGCATGCTTACCAGGCATGAGACTAGATCACTCTTTTTTTTTTTTTGTATTTAAGTTCTTACTATATGTCAACCCTGGTCTAAGCGTTAAGGTAATACAGTCCCTGCCCCCCATAGGACTCTCAGTCTAAATAGGAGGTAGAACAACAATTGAATCCCCATTTTGTAGTTGAGGAAACTGAGGCCCAGAGGAGTTGGACTTTCCCGAGGTCACATAACAGACAAGTGGCAGAGCTAGCATTAGAACCCGGATTCTAATCCTGACTCTGCCATTTGCCTGCTGTGTGACCTTGGGAAAGTCACTTCTCCGTGCCTCAGTTTCCTCATCTGTAAAATGGGGGTTAAATCCGACTCCCTCCTACTTAAATTAGGAGTTCCATGTGGAACAGGGACTGAGTCAAACCTTATTATCTTCTATCTACCCCAGTGCTTAGTATAGCTCTTGGCATAGAGTAAGCACTTAACAAATACCATTTAAAAAAAAGTGGTCACATTAAAAAAAACAAAAATTAAAAAACCCTCCTGAAATGGAATAGGTAAGAAATGAGTATTTGCTTGATGCTGGTTTGCGCAGCCAGTTCAGCAGTGTGGCTCAAACTACCATCTAAGGGGTTAGTTTTATCTGCACAAATATTTGCTGCCTGGATGATGGATTTGCAGGGTTTTTTTTTTTAAAGTTGCACTCTGTAGTTTTAGGGGATTAAATTCTATCCTTTTATTTAGCTCACCATTCTACCAAGTGCATTGTGTCTAACCCAAAGCAATCCCCATAATTTAGATGCTGTGAGAAAATGGGTCCCACCTTACATTTCAACTCAAAATGTAGTTTTCAGGAACCGATTATATCGTGAGTCCGAAGCCTTCCTACACCACCGAGGTCCAGAACCAGTGAACAGTTTATAGTCTTCTGTAGCCGTTCTTCATTTTCAGAGACGACGTGATCCCATCGTGGGTGGAAGTGTCACTGAAAAGCATTGTTGGCCAACACACTGTGCCGCCTTGTGTGCCCTAAGTCTATCTGAAATGGTGCCGGGAATGTTGAACTTCTTCTCTGAAGATGTAGTTGACGGTGCAGTGGGATCTATAGAGAGATAGGCTATACGCTTAAGACCGTAACTGGAAATAACAGTTATTATTTTCCAAGACTTTGTAGTCCCACTTCTTCGACCTCCTTTCATTGTAAGGAGATGGAGCCAAGGGGAAGTGTTTTGGAGAGCACCCTGTATACCAGTGGAGGATCAAGAGTATATATATTCAGATCTTGAAATAGTCCCACCTCTTCTGCCTCCTTCCGTTGTTTAGTGGATGGACCCGAGGGAAGATGTCTTGGAAAGCACTTGGTGCTTCTTAGGAGAATTATTGTTACTATTATTGGTAGTAACAATAATTGAGGTATTTATTAAATACTATGTGCCAAGCACAGTATTAAGCACTGGGTAGATACAAGATAATCACCTCCCACAGTGGGCTCAAAGTCTTAAGCAGGAGGGAGAAGAGGTATTGAATCCCCATTTTGCAGATGAGGCAACTGAGACACAGAGAGGTTAAGTGACTTGTCCAAGGTCCCGCAGCAGATGTGGCAAAGTCTGGATTAGAACCCAGGTCCTGTGCTCTTTCTCCTAGGCCATGTTGCTTCTCAGAGGTCACATAATATCAGATCCTAAAATCAGAGATATAATTCAGCCTAGGGATTAAGCGAATACCCTCCAAGAAAGGAGGCAGAAGCGGAGTCTTCAAGGTGTGCTCAAGCCCTGTGAAGCCTGGGCAACCAGTAGCAATCACGTTCAGCTCACCAATGGTGCGGCCTAGAGCTCTGGTAAGAAAGTGAAAGATCAGTGGCTTCTGGGAAGCAGGAAACACCACGGAGACTCCGGGCACAAAAAAGAGAAAAACGGGAGAGCTACTTAGCCTGAGGAAGCCATCCCTCCGTTGGGCAAGACGATATTCCAGTCACTATTCCTGAAGACTCCAAGAACGGTCGCTCCATGTCGGTGTTTGAAATAATCAGAGAAATAGATCTTCCATAGGATTAAAAGCCGATGATTTTTTCAGCTGTGGATGCTGATGTAAACAGCGGCCGGCCGGGTTGATTTGTTTATGATCTGGTTGGCCTCTGCCGGATTTACTGAAGGGAAACTGGCCGTAGACAAAGCCGGTCGGGTCTGCATGCTAATCATTTCTGTAATTGATCTTTTCAGCTTTTTTCAAGCATTGCAGGAGGCTGTCAACTGCTTCTTTGAAGTTAACTAATGATCGTAGGAGCACGGCAGTGTGGATGGGAACCCTGGTCACAATCATACGGTGGAAACGCTCTCCTCTCTTGTGTTACCTCACACTGCTGTATTCGGGTCAGGTTGTGGGTAAAATGGGTTTCATTGTAATACATCGCTAATGGGGCAGTTCAGCCTAGTTTACTGTTACCGAAATGGATCGGGATGGCTATCTTTTTCAGGGAAGCAAAAGGTCGGCACCGTGCGAGTGGGCCTGCAGTTGGTGCCGGGTGATACTTCCTGGACTGATCGCATCCCAAGCCATCCCAAGTTCATGGTGCCCGCATATATGTGGTGAAGTCTCTAAGGGAAGGGAAGATTCCAGGGTTGGTTTGTCCTAGAAAGCGATCCCAAATCCAAACTTAACCTGCAGCATTTATTGCTGTTTACTAAGAGTTTTGTGCTATGAGAAAAGCGAAATTTCCCCTCTTGATTTACGTCTACCCTATCCTCCCCACATTTTTCTCCCTCATTTCTCCTTTCTCTCTCTTTCTCTTCCTCATTCTCTTTTCTTCTCTCTCCCTCACTCCCATTTTCTCTCTTTCCATTGATTGATCCCTTTTCCTAGTGCTCTTCCTCACTCCTTTTTCTTCTCTCCCCTTTCTCCCCCAGTCCTTTTCCCTAGCACTCTCCCTCATTCCCTTTTTCTCTCTCTCAATCTCTGATTCTACTGCTCTATCTCCCTCCCTCCTTTTTTCTCTCTGCCCAAATCCTATTTCCTAGTGCTCTCTCTTTCACTCCCTTTCTACCTCTCTCCTTTTCTCTCTCACCCTCACTCCCTTTTTTCTCTCCCCTGTCTGTTCTTTCTTCCTGTCTCCCTTCCCCTCTCCCTTTTCTTCTCTATCATTATAAAAAGTATTCTTTGAGTGTCTACTTAGTATAGGAGAGGATCTGGAGAATGACAAAGATTAGTTCCTCACTGACTACAGTTTGCTACCTAATGTGTCCCCAGTTATTATCCAAAAACAGACACTGAAGGACAGAGCAAATGGCAGATGTTTGGTTTTGGCTTCCAACTTCTCCTTTCTCTCCAGCTCCAAACCTGGAAGTGTTTCTCCACATTAACCAAATTATTAGTTAGTATTTTAGCATCCTGGCTTCTTGTTGTTTTGCCTCTGGCTTTTAAGATGTAGCTTTTTTTCTTCTAAAGATACTATCGATTTAACAGTGAATTCTTAAGAAAACCCAAAGAGGTCCTTAAGGAAAAATTGGACAAACTAGTGTTGGTTCCCAGATGTCTGAGAGTTTTAAATTAACACTGTAAATCTCCAGATTATGGGGAAGAAACAGAAACTTTATTGAATGCCATCCCATTGGCTACACCTCAGGCATCTGCCTGATGGAATAAGGAGGATAGGCAGGTAGAGTATAAGTTTCAGGTCTTAGAGATTATTTAATGAAGAGTTTGTGTCCACACTCAGAAGTGTTCTGGGATAGGAGCATTTCAAATGCAATTTTTATCATCGTTCCCAGTGATGAACACCTTGGCAACCCAGGTGTGGACACATGAGATAATGTGAAGATCTGTTTTAATTTGCTTTTCCCCTATGCTCTAGTCTGGAATATAGGACCAATATATGTGCTCTTCACTGTATCTTGGAAGGTAGGTGAGACAACACTTACTCTCCTGAGGTCCAGAGAGTTGAGTGACTTGCCCAAGACTACATTTAATCAGTGACAACATCAGGCTATATATTGTCATATCCCTCCACTAATCATTCATGCACTCATTCACACCCACCTATAGCACTTTGCTACATGTAGATATATATTCCCTCCTATTTAAACACTTGCTCATCTATATTTCCATTTAATGGCTTAGTAGAAAGAGCATGGGCTTGGGAGTCAGAGGTCGTTATTATTATTAATTATTATTAATCCCGGCTGCGCCACTTGATAGCTATGTGACTTTGGGCAAGTCACTTAACTTCTCTGAGCCTCAGTTGCCTCATCTGTAAAATGGGGATTAAGACTGTGAGCCCCACGTGGGATAACTTGATTTCCTTGTACCTACCCTAGGATTTAGCGCAGTGCTCGGCACATAGTAAGAGCTTAACGAATACCATCGTTATTATTATTTCTCGTCTGTCAAAGTTTTTGTGTCTGCCCACTGGACTGTAAGCTGCTTGAGGTCAGGGATCCTGTCTTCTAATTCTGTTGTACTCTCCCAAGGGCTAAGTACAAGGCATTGTACACACTAGGTGCTCAGTAAATCTACTGATGGGTAACGTTTAGCTTTTTGAAATACAGTCCAGATCTCTTTCCACTACGGTATTTCGATTAATCTTCAAGTGCCACCATGACTGTAGGCTGCCAGGAACGATGCTGAAGAATCTTATGCCCCGAACTAATCCATGAAAATGTCCTCTTACTCTGTGAGAGGATCAACTCACATGGGAAAAGTAGGAAAGAATCCTGATTCTGATTCGCATATCTCCTGGGGAGAACCAGCTAGCAAACGAAGCTTATGGCTACTGCTCTAGACTTATCTGTGAGAGTGCCAAGCTTGGATTGAGGGAAGCCTAGAGCTAGCGGTGTCTCCACAGGGAAGGTGAAGCAACCTCGAAAGAGGCAATTAGCTAGTAAAACAAAGGGCAGAGTGGAGTTCAAAAACATAGCTGATGCAGTAACACATTGCCTCGTACCAGTCAGTTTAATGTTTTGACATTCTACATTTTGGTTAGTTGGACTCAATTCAAATAGGCCCCATCTAAAGGCATATGTCATCCATCTTAAATGGGGCATCCACCTATATACTGGTTGGGAGGTCAGCCCATAATATAAAATGTCTCGGTGTTTTTTTTGGACTGGGGATTAGGTTTCTCAGAGAGGACCGGAAAGAGTCCCATAGTAGTAATAGTAATATTTATTGAGAGCCCCCTGGGTCCAAAACAGTGAGAAGAAGTGCAGCCCAGTGGAAAGAACATAGGCCTGGGAGTCATAGGACCCAGGTTCTACCCCCAGATCTGCCCCTTGTCTTCTGTGTGCCCTTGGACAAGTCACTTAACTTTTCTGTGCTTCAGTTTCCTCATCTGTAAAATGGGGCTAAATCATACACCCTCCTACCTAGACTGGGACCCTAATGTGGGAAAGGGATGGTGTTCAACCTGATTATCTTAGAACTGTGCTCTAACAAATACCATAATGAGAATTATTATTACTAGGTGCTTTGAATCGTACAAAACAAGCCGTGACAAGTTCCCTACTCTCAGGGAGTTTACACTCTGAAGGAGATGGACATGAAAGTATTTAAAGTGTCTTCAAGATGAGACAGATGTTGCGAGAGTCCGAAAAGGGTTTAATGGCAACTGTGAAGTGGTTCTCTAGGCTTGGTGTGAGCAGGCTTCTTCAACTTACCCACCAACCAACCAGAGACACAGGGTGGGCCTTGGGGCCTTTTGATGGGGGGGTCGTATAGATCGTCGGGAATGGTAGGAAACCTCTCGAGGGGCCTTAGATGAGAAAGCTTGAGAACCACATGAGGTGAACGTAGGGCTTCTGTTCCTTTTCTTGCTGTCGACTTAACTAAATGGCCACGGGCAAGTCGTCCTTCCCTTCTCCTCAGTTTGTCCACATGTCAATTGGGGACCAAGTAGATTGGGGACAAAGTGGTATGCTTCCTGAAGGGGGTAATGCTTGGGTAAAGGGTGTTGGCTTGTAGACATTCCCTTCTCCTCCCCCGACTTGGGTTAAAGCTGCCAGACCAATCTATCTTCTTTGCTTGTGTACTAATGCCTGAGGCATCAGAGAAGGGGGATAAGGGATTTAGGGGACTCTTTGAGCTGAGGAGAAGCAAGAACAGGAAGGAATTCAGCAAGTTAAGTCTCTAGGTAAGGATTAGGCTGCTTTGTCAGTACAAAAAGCCCTTGGGCTTTCTCCTCTTTGTATAACCTCCACATAGAGGACTGTTCCAAGCTAATCATACTCTGAGCCAAATGGAAGAGACTTTTTTTTTTTGGCCCTAAAATATTTCCTCCCGTCGTCTGCTCTCCACAGCCCTTAATTTGTGACCTCCTGGCGGGATTTACTGTAAACTAGGTTAAACCCATCCTCCTCCTGCTGAAGATATTCAATCTCTGTTACCTGTTCCGACATCACAGAATTTCCCCCTCAACTATGCAAATCTGAAGGAGGTAAATGTGAGCTCTCAGGAGCCAATCTGTTAGAAACCTTCCCTTTATAATTGGCTTCATATTTCAGCTGTGGGACCACTAATTTCACTCTCTCCCTCCCCTGCTCCTTCCCCTGCCCACCCGACCCTCCCCTCGTGGCAGCCCAGCAAATTGGGAAACAGCAGTCATACCTTAGAAGCAGAGGTGCCAGCTACTCATTTGGAGCGTGGGGGAGGAAAAGGGGAAGAGGTCTTATGGGTGAGGTCCATGGACACTGGGAGGCAACAAGTTTCTAGGTGCTCATAGGCCAGAAAGTCACCATTTTATTTATCTTCATCCCTGTTTGGAAACTCTCCATTCATGTCAGAGACTTGGAATGAGTGAGTCTGGAAGTGTGACTCAAAATGCCTCAGAGGCCGTCGATACCCACCCCCTCCTCAACTTCCCTTCTCGCAGGCTACTGTGCCCGGAAAGATGAGGGTGGACGCAGGGTCTTCATCCAGTGTGGTGCGGTCTGTTTTTCCTTTCTCCTCACGGGGCTCACCCACCCCTCGTTCTCTTTCCGTATTCTGGGATGGCCGTTCTCACAGCCGGCCCTGCCTTCGGGAGAGGCCGCCGGCTCTCTGCTCCCGGTGGTAAGCTCGTGTGCTCCCCCAGCTCCGTTTACTGAGATAGGAAGTGACAGGCACGGAGACCTCGGGCCCTGGTTTCTTCAGCGTGGAGTGTTAAGCTTTATATCAAATACCACCCCCAGGCCAGCCCCCTTTTGTTGCATTAACCAGTCAAGCATTTTGTGCTGTGGAATATCATCGTATTTAACATTCTGTTAAACAGTTTCTAAAGGCCTTAACAACATGACAGATGGACCATTGACTGGCTACTTAATGGCTAAGTCTTAGTTTGGTCTGGTTGATTGTGTTTATTGTTCATTAAGTATTGTTTAAATAGATAAATCTTTTCCCCTTTTGCAGTGTGGACCCTAGGGTTACCCTTTTGAGATATGGCTTTTTAAATGGGAGTTAAGGGGGGAAAGACAAAGGAGCGGTAGAGGAGAGAGAGAGGAAAAAAAAAGAAAGAGACTTGTGGGAGAAATAGGGAGGAATTGGAAGATATTGAAAAAGATTAAAATGATAACTGTGGCATTTGTTAAGCACTTACTATGGCATTTACTGAGTGCTGGGGTAGTTATAAGACTGTGAGCCCGTTGTTGGATAGGGACTGTCTCTATCTGTTGCCGAATTGTACATTCCAAGCACTTAATACAGTGTTCTGCACACAGTAAGCTCTCAATAAATACGATTGAATGAATGAATGAAAGAAGATTAAGCAGAGTCGACACAGTCCCCGTTCTGTCAGTGGTTCCCTGTCGAAAGGGAAGGGAGAATATTTTATCCCCATTTTCCAGGTGAGAAAACTGAGGCACAGGAAAGTTAGCCAGAAATTGCTACTCATATGACAATACAACCCAAGTCTTCTAAGTCCTAGGCCCATGCTCTTTCCTCTAAGTCATGCTGCATCTCAGTGGATGGAGAGAAAGAGAGCTAGGAATCAATCAGTTAATCAATCAATGGTATTTAATAAGTGTTTACTGTGTGCCCAATCCAGAAAGAGAAAGGTAGGGCCTTGGGGATCTAGGAAAAACAATGGGAAATTGGGTAGGGATCCAGGAGGAAAGTTAAAGTGAGGTTGAGACAGGTGGAGAGAGACAGGGGTATTACATTCAGGACATTAGAGCTGAATCAAAGGGGGAAAAAAAAAGCCAGGGATGTTAAAAATAGAAATGCTAATGTAGAGGAATTTTTCCCCTCCCCCAAGCCGCCACTCTTTGACTTATTTTAGAAGCTAATTGTGGATTCTGTCTGCCAGGTCACATGCCTTGGGAAGGAAGGCTATAGTGCCAATATCAACTTGTAAAAAAAACACCATCGTGCTCTTCAGTCACTGACTCCCACCCACGACTTTGCTCACGTTCCAGCTCCAAACAAGACCATTCCAGTGGCTCTCGGGGGCCATTCCGACTGATCTCTGGAAACCAAATGGGGCTTCTCTTTCTCCAACTTCCCATCCCAGTAGACGGTTGGGATTCCAAGCGCAGCAAGCCAATGTGCTGATGATGCACATGAGAGAACAGAATGTGCCCAGCTGGTCCCTCTGCAGTCCTGGGCTTGGCCCTACTGACAGGACCGGTAACGTCACGCAGGGAGAGAGGGCCCGAGGTGCCCAAAGAGCAGGCCGATATCTCAAAAAGGAATATTTGCTTTTTTACCTTTGCTTGGGGAATGTGTGAAGTATATTTTAATGCCTGAGAGGAGGCCCTCTTTAGAGATTTACGGGATTCTTCTTTAGTCATTGTGATGTCACTCTGTTCCGGTAGAGTAGAATGCTATGGATGAAGGAGGCCTGGAGTCTCCAAGGCCCTTTCAGACTTGGATTCCTTCTAAAGGATCACTGTCAAGGGTCTGATTGGCGATGGGGATGAAGATATGGGTACGTACAATACATTCTTCCTGAAGTAAGACCTGCCCAGCAGTATTTAGTCATTCTATCATATTAATTAATAACTGTGGTATTTGTTAAGCACGTGCTCTGTGCCAAACACTATACTAAGTTCAGGGGTAGACACAAGATAATCAGATCCCACATAGGGCTCACAGTTTAGGACTCACAGTTTAAGTAGGAGGGAGAACAGGGACCCGAAGCACAGAGAAGTTAAATGACTTGCCCAAGGCTACACAGCAGGCGAGTAGTGGAGAACCTAGGTCTCCTGACTCTTCCCACTTGGCCATTCTGCTTCTCTGAGACTAAAGCTTCATTTTCAAAATGAAACCAGTTTTTGATGGGAACTGGAACCGGAAGAATTGGGGGAGGAAATTAAAACTTTACATCGGTCTCACTTTCCCTTCTCCGGCAACATCGAGGAACTTCAACTCCTTGGCCAGAGCCTTCATTCATTCATTCAATAGTATTTATTGAGTGCTTACTATGTGCAGACCACTGTACTAAGAGCTTGGAATGGGGAAAAGCCTAAATGAAGGTTAAGTATCGTTCCTATTTCTCACAGATTTGCACTGGGCTATGTTGAAGGACGGCTTTCCAGTTCAACTCCAAACCGACCTCCTTTCCCTCCACCATGTTACAATGGAAATGATATCATCATGAAAGGAGGGTGACCAAAATCCAATGAATATGTGGGAGGGTCAGGGGACACCATATTGTGAAGTATATTGTGAAATCTTTATCCATGTTATTATTCAATCAGTTGTATTTTTTGAGCACTTATTGTGTGCAGGGCATTGTATTAAAGTGTTAAGAGAGCACAGTGTATCCAGCAGTACTGAAGCCCAGGTCTTCTGATTCTTAGAGCATTGCTCTTTCTAGAGCCAGTCCACCTGAAGAACACCCAAAGGGGTTTTTTGTGAAAAGCTGCAAAACTTTGAGCTTGCTTCTGAATGGAGCCTGACCTTCCCCTGTGATTCTTGAGTGTTTATATCATATCCTATTGATCATATTTATTGAGCATTTACTGTGTGCAGGACACAGTACTAAGCGCTTGGGAGAGGATAACGCAACAATATTACAGACACATTCCCTTCCCGTAGTGAGCTTACAGCAGCTTGACATAGTGGATAGAGTCTGGGCCTGGGAGTCAGAAGGTCACGGTTCTAATCCTGGCTCTGCCACTTGTCTGCTGTGTGACCTTGGGCAAGTCACTTCACTTCTCTGGGCCTCAGTTCCCTCAGCTGTAAAATGGGGATTGAGACTGTGAGCCCCTCGTGGGACAGAGGCTGTCTGCAATTTGTTTTGCTCGTATCTACCGTAGTGCTTAGTACAATGCCTGGCACATAGTAAGGGCTTAACAAATACCATCGTTAGGGGGCCGATTACATCATGTACACACAAAGGCTGTCCTTTGTTATCAATCAATGGTATTTATTGAGTACAGCACAACAGTATAACAAACACATTCCCTGCCCACAAGGAGCTTACTGTTTCCCTCCCAGCTCCCCGCAAACACAGGCACCGCTTCTGAGCCCCGGCACTGGGCGGCGGGAGCGGAGGCGAAGGGTGAGGGGGACCCTAAAAGAAAATTACCAGACAGAAAGTTGTCCCGTGCTCTTTCTTTCCCAGGCAGGGTGCAGGCCAGCCGAACCCCCGATTAGTAGCCGGCCTCTCCACTCTGCTAGGGGCCCGGGTCGAGCTGCGCGGCTACAGGGATTTGAAGGTGAGTGTCTCTGTCTTGGGAGAACGACTGCCTCTTTGGCTTGTGACAGAAGTTCGGGTTGACGTAGAGCAGCTGTGGAGGAGAATTTTTTGTCCCCGTCTAAGCTGTGTCAATCCTAAAGAGTGAGCGATGTTCCTTTAGATTCACATATTTTCTAGCTTGTCGTGGCTTTCTGCACCACAATAAGTTCTTTCTGATTTCTTGGGGCGTGTGGCTGGAGGGGCTGGTGTGTTGAAATCCTTATTTTAGCACTCAACTGCACAGGGACATATGGGTCTGATTAATTTTCAGGCTTGATTTTCTTCGAAATGACTCTATCCTCAAAACTTTAAAAGAAAAAGCACCCTTTGATTTAAAATAACAAAATATTACAGTTGAGGTCTCCTGATTATTGCCCTTTAAAGCTTTTTTCCCATGGCCAGGCTTCACAAAAAGCTATTTTACTCAAAGAAATTAGGTTTCTGGTTAGTAGGAGCTCTAAATAGACATGAATTACAAGAACGTCCTTTGAAAACCCCACGCAGCACTTGTTTCATTAAATCCCATGAAGCGACCTTAATTTAGTGGAACACTGGATAGGTTCTTCTTTTAACCTATTATCACTTTGGCCGGTCCCATAAACCATATTCATGGATGATTCCATCAAGAAGGACAACAGTGGGATTAATATTATTTCAGGATACAGTAAATGCCACCATGATGAAGCTGTTTAAGATCTGGTGCTCACTGTGTCACACGGAATGCACTGACATTTACTCTGGCTATCACTTCATTTCCAATATTCCTTCCAAATCAGCCGATGCTAATGTTCCAGCGTGTGTGCAGAATACAATGCTGAAGGGGGCTGGGCTAGAGGGGAGCTCTGTCGTATCAACCTTTTTTCCTCTTTCCCTGTTGGTATTCGGGAGAGAAGATTGCGTCGTGTATAAGTTGAACGCAAATAGGCTAAAAGGGATGGACCCTGAGACTGAGAAAGGGGTGCAGTATCTTGATTTCCACTGGACTTTGAATATATCAAACCATCGAGCCCATGCTGGCTGTGATCGAGCATGTAGCCCTGGTTTGAATTTAAGAAATTCCCTGACTTAGAGGAGCAAAGACACTGCCGATTGGTTATTCTTGCTGGGTTGGAATGGTGCACAGAGTCAGAAACTGAAACAACAAGCTGTTTACTCAGCACCAAAATGGCATAATTAAGAAGCAGATCCTTTATTCAGGCAGCGTTCCTGAATCCTGCACTCTATTCAGAATCCTCCTTCTGACCCTAAGAAATTTCACCAGTTCCACGTGGACAAAGTAACATAGCAGCATGGCGTAGTGGATAGAGCATGGGCCTGGGAGTCAGAAGGTCATGGGTTCTAAACCCCGCTCCGCCACTTGTCTGCTCTGTGACCTTGGGCAAGTTGCTTCGCTTCTCTATGCCACAGTTACCTCATCTCTAAAATGGGGATTGAGACTGTGAACACCACTTGGGACGGGGGTTCCAACTTGATTTGCACAAGCACTTAGCACCCCAGCGCTTAATACGGTCTCTGGCACATAATAAGCACTTAATAAATACCATTATTATTTACTATTATTATTATAACATAGTATTTGGGGGAAATAAAGTATATAGGAATGCTCTTCTGTGGCGCATATGGTATTTTAGGAAGTTGAGGAAGGAAGGGGCTCTGCCCATGCATAGACACTTCACAGTGACTACAATTCAGTGTGTACTAAATGAGTTATGGAAAGTAACAGAACCAAACCTACAATGCCCTTCTCTTTCAAGGCACTCTGAGTCCATTGGCAATAATTGTTGCTTGGGAGGAATTTCACTTTTTTTTAGTGGTATCTGTTAAGCGCTTACAATATCTCAATCAGTGTTCTAAGAGCTGGAGTAGGTAAGAGTGACAGTCCCTAACCTACTTGGGGGGTCACACTTCAGCCCCTTATATGGCTGTCAGGTTGCTATTTTCCAAATCCAGGATGGGTATAATTCTGCTTTGTTATGATAATAAGGCTAGATAGCAAGGAATAAAGCAGGCAGCTGGAAAAATGTGATTTTTCTTAATGGAGGAAGAGAAAGAGCAACATCTCGAGAGTTCTAGGCGCTGCATAGATCTTTGTATTTGTTTTTGGGAAACTGAGCTTTTAATGTAAAGGAATGAGATAAGTATGACCTTTGAACCTAAACATTGCTGTGATCAGATTATGAAATTTCTAAACAGAAGGCCATCCTGACCTTGCTCATCACTGAGAAGAGCTGTGGTTAACTTGGCTAAAATAGGTATGGTCATAAAATTATTGCACACAAAGTGTCTCACTCCTCTGCCCTATATGGCTTAGTGGAAAGAGCCCAGGCTTGTGGAGTCAGAGGACGTGGGTTCTAATCCCGGCTCCGCCACTTGTCTGCTGTGTGACCTTGGGCAAGCCACTTAACTTCTCTCAGCCTCAGTTACCTCATCTGTAAAATGGGGATTAAGTCCGCGAGCCCCACGTGGGACAATCTGGTTACCTTGTATCTACCCTAGCGCTTAGAACAGAGTTTGGCACATAGTAAGCGCTTAACAAAAACCATCATCATTATTATTTCTTAGTAGCTTGTGGCACCCACTGCTCTGGAACAGGGAGACCGGTCGGCCCAGCTAAGTGGAGAGTCAGGTTTTTGGGGGTTCTGTCCTGCCAAACAAAAGGACTAAGGTGGGGGCCAGAGAGTTCTGTTATTTGTCAGGGTGGCAAGACATAATCTCCTCAGATGAGGTGGGCCCAGGGAATCTGGTCATCTTACTTCAGAGTCTTCCAATCAATCAACCAATCAATGGTGTTTATTGAGTGCTTACTGTGTGCAGAGCACTGTACTAAGTTGGTTGGACAAGTACAATACAATCGAGTTGGTAGCCAGAATCCCTGCCCACAAGGAGCTTACTACAGCCTACAGTCTTTGGGCTCTTGACTCACTGACCAAGGAACACTTCACCTCTCTCATCTCTGACTCTCTCAGCCTTAAGGGTCAGCTGTGCCAGAAACCTTTGTCAGAAACCAAAAAAGAGGTGCCACTGTTGAAAAGCTCTTCTCTGTGCGAATGGACCCGGTTATCAACAAAGCAGCCTATCGAGTAGTGGTGCTCTGCCTGTGTACCTAGAAGGTAGCTTTGAGACTAGCTCGGGGAAGACTTTTCTCTTTAAAAAATTCCGTGGAATTTCACTTGTAATAAGCAAGAAAGGGAACAAGGCTTAGTGAGATGGAGGGCATTGAAATTTCACCGAGAGTTCAGTGAGCAGCTCTGTGAGGTGAAGTGAGGGCACGAGGGAGTGAAGATGGAGGTGGGCAGCCGTGCCTGAGTATGCTCGCCTTCCTACCCTTCAGCAGTTGGATGTGGGGAGTTTGGGGTTGTGAAAGTTTCCCTCGGGGCATGGTGTTCTTCTGCTCTGGTCGTGGCTCTGTAGCCGGAGTGACAACTACTAGTCCGCCCAGCACACGTACCAATCAATCAGTGGTAGTATTGAGTGCGTACTGTATGCAGAGCATTGTACTAAGCACTGGGGAGAGTAATGATAATCATAATGTTGGTATTTGTTAAGCGCTTACTATGTGCAGAGCACTGTTCCAAGCACTGGGGCAGATCCAGGGTAATCAGGTTGTCCCACATGAGGCTCGCAGTCTTCATCCTCATTTTACAGATGAGGGAACTGAGGCACAGAGAAGTAAAGTGACTTGCCCACAGTCACACAGGTGGCAGAGCCGGGATTCGAACCCATGACCTCTTTCCACTGAGCCACGAGTACAATACAACAGAGGTGGTAGACGTGTTCCCTGGCCCCAGCGAGCACTTGTCTGCCGTATGACCTTGGGTACGTCACTTCATTTCTCTGTGCCTTAGTTTCCTCATCTGTAAAAGGGAGTTTAAGACTGTGAGCCCCACGTGGGACAAGGGACCGCAGCCAACCCATTTTGCTTGTATCCACCCCAGCACTTAGTACAGCCTGGCACAAAATAAAAGCTTAACAAATACTACAGTTATTATCACTGGATCCAAAAGGGGGAAACACACTGAAGCTGAATCGAAGCTTTTCTTCCTTCGGTCCTCTGGGGGGAAGAGAAGCGGGGTGGGGGGAGAGAGAGTGTGATGGGGGAAAAAGGGGATGGGAAGTGATGATGTGATATAGTTATTTAAATGAGCTGTTGACAAATTACAACAGATGAGAGCATCACAAATTATGTTACGAGTGCGTGCTCTAGAACGCTTTTCCTTCCTCACCGCCTTGAGTCAAATTCTCTTTGAAAAATATTTGTACGGCTGATTCCGTGTTTTCTATGCCTGCATCTCCTGCCCATCCCGATCAGCATGCTGACAGTCTTAATCCCTCTTGTTTCATGATAGGAGGCTCAGATCCTCTTCCAGACCCAAACTCTAATATGCACGAGGGCCTGGGACATTCTGCCCGTAGATCCCAAGGCATATGGGATTATGACAGATGGAGTTCTCTATTGCGCAGATTCCGAGGATGCATTCTTATTGTTCCTAAAAATGGATGGGGAAGGGGAAAGAGCGGAGCGAGGGTGAGGAGAGGGAGGATAAAAGAAACAGGTTAGCTGCCCACTAGCCTTCCAGAAGGAGGATGCTTTATATGTCCAAGGAAAGGTTATTTTATCATTATTGAAAACCTGGCAAAAAGCATGGGCCTGGGAATCAGAGGACCTGGGTTCTAATCCCAGATCTGCCAAATGTTTGCTGTGTGACCTCGGGCAAGTCACAACATCTCTGTGCCTCAGTTCTCCTGTTTTCCCTCCTACTTATATCGTGAGCCCCTTGAGTGACAGGGACTGTGCCCATCCTAATTCACTTACGTCTACCCCAGCACATAGAACACATAGTAAGTGCTTAAAAATACTATGAAAAAAGGCTAAGGGTATGTATAAGAAGCATAAATGCTGAAAGTGGCTGTTGGATGGATATGGCCTGGGAAAATGGAAAGAAATTGAGGAAGTGTTTCCTGAAGAAGGTGGGTTTTCAGGAGAGCTTTGAAGATGGGCGATCAGTTATCTAGTGTTTTTGAAGTGGGAAGATGGGCATGAGTGTGGGATCAGAGGTGGGAGAATCAAGAATGAAGCACAGTAAGAAGGTTAGCTTGGGAGGAACGAAGAGTGGGAACTGGGGCACGGTGAGGGATGAGAGAGTACAAGCAAATAACTGGGCCCGTCGTCATTTGAGTAGCAGGTTGGCCTATAGGAAAGAGCAAGGGCCCTGGAGACAGAAGACCCGGGTTTTAATCCCAGCTCTGCCGCTTGTCAGCTGTGTGATCTTGGACAAGTCACAACTTCTCTGTGGCTCAGTTTCCTCATCTGTAAAATGGGGATTAAATACTATACCCTCCTACTTAGACTACGAACCCCCTGTGGAACAGGGTCTGTGGCCAACCCGATTAACTGGTATCTTCCCCAGAACTTAGTACAGTGCCTGATGCATAGTAAGCATTTAACAAGTGTCGTTACTATTAATCAGTTCTGTTGCACGGGTTCTTGGTCCACAGAGCTTTGTGACTGGGTTGAGGCTCACCTTTCATTTGTGATGGAAGACTTCAACAGTGGAAGAAAAGAGCTGCTCAGGGACAGAACAGAAGAATAGAACTGATAAGGGAGAGGAGGAGAGGTGTTGGGGCGCTGGTAATTAGGACTAATTGCTTGATGTGGGAAGGACCGGTTCGACATGAGAGATTTTTGAGGAGTCGGGTGATGTGTGCAGAATAACTTTAAGAAAACCACCTGGCAGTAGAGTGAAAAATGGACTGGAGAAGGGAGAGACCAGAGGCAGGGAGAGCAGTGAGGAGACTGACACGGTAGTCGAGCCGGGACCCGACGATCGTCTGGCTGGACCAGGGTCGTGGCTGTTTTGTTGGAGAAGAAGGGGTGGTCTAGGAAATGAGGGTCTTCAGACTGCAGAGCACTGAACACCGCTCGGGGAGGGAAGGTGGAAAGGGGTTTGGAGGCACATTGAGGTGAAAAGCAGAGCCCACAAATCCCTAGCACTTCACAGTCCCACAGAGGGCCGGGTGAACGGAGACAAGTTCAGAGGCACCGAACATTCCTGATCGTTTTTCAATATTAGATTTCAGTCAAATGCAATTCTACAAACTTAAAATTTTTTTTAATTCTTTGCATATTTCCAAGGAAATTTCATCCAACACTTCTTTTGAGCTCCCGAATAACTCCCCCGTGGCAACGTGGTGAAAGTTATTCGAGGCCCTAGAACCCCTCTGAGCCCCCAGTTCTGAGGTTGGGCTTTAAAACAAGGCTGCCCTGAAGCAAGAGGAAGGGGGGCTGGGATCGCCTGGCTCTCTGTTAACGCTCCTGTAGGCAGAACCATATCTGCTTTGGATTTGGAGTGGAGCTATGCCACGGTGGTATATTTACTCTTGACAAAATGAAAGTCAGGAAAATAAACTTGCAGTTGGAATTGAAACCCAGCCCTTCTTGTTTAAGGAGGAGACCCGTGACGTTACCTTGCCCGTTTCCACCTTGGCAGAGTGGGAGTACGTAAAAAGATAATGGAAACTGGTGGCACAGTGCTTGGTTGAGCCTCTGACCCTTCTCTTGGACACCCACTCCCTCCTTGATCCCTCACCCTTTAAAAAAGACATTTGAATGATCTCTTTCTCAACTTTGTCTCCGGCATCCTACGTTGCAGTTATCTGATACCAGGCGCTGGTGAGAAGCACCATGGCCTACTGGAAAGAGCACAGGCCTGGGAGTCAGAGGACCTGAGTTCCAATCCCAGCCTCTGCCAATTGCCAGCTGTGTTACATTGGATGTCACTCCCCTTCTCTGTGCCTCAGTTTCCTCAACTATAAAATGGAGATTAAATCCTTTTCCCTCCTATTTAGATTGTGAGCCTCATATGGGACAGGGACTGTGTCCAACTTGATTAATTTGTATCTACTCCAGTGCTTAGAACAGTACTTGACACATAGAGCTTAACAAATACCGTAAGAATAATAACAGTAATAATAAAGAGATTGACAGTTGCTCGGTTGATAGCTAATGTCTGCTCTCCAGGTTTCCTTTCCTCATTTATTATTATTATTATTATTTGTTATAGCACACGCCAAGTGCTATAGTAAGCGCCGGGGTAGATAAAAGATCTTCACGGTAGACACATTTCCGGTCCAACATGGAACTCACGATCCAAATTAGTTCTAAATGACAGAAAAAACTTTCAGACAAATAGGATGGGCAAGGCAGAACAGGCGTTTCTTTTCAAAAAGCCATCCTAAAAGCTCACTGGGCCCATAGCTAAATAAATCAACAATTAATTACTGTATTTAAGTGTTTACTATGTGCCCAGCACAGTACTAACCACTGGGGTAGATATAATCCAACCCAGAGACAGCCCCTCTGCCACATGGGGCCCACAGTCTAAGAGGGAGGAAGAATGGGTGCTTTTTATCCTCAATTTACAGATTAGGAAACTGAGACACAGAAGCACTTAGTACAGTACTCTACATCCAGTAAGTGATCAGTAATTACTGTTGATTGATGGATTTTTAGAAGGATAACAGCTCCGAGGTGTTGGAGGATGGTTGGGGGAACGGCCTTGTGTTTGGAACAGTGGAGAGACAGCCAGGGCTCTTGAGCGAGCCCATATGGACTTGGCTTCTCAGCGGTAAAAAAATTAACTTGTTTACGACAGCAGAGAGACCTCCCGAACGGGGATTCTGAAAGCTACTATTTGCCAGCTCACATTTGGCTGGCGATAACCAGGCTCGGTGAACATGGCCTCTTGCTGATGACTTTCGCCATGGTGTCATAAAATCCAGCCAGTAAACAAGTCTTTATTGGTTGACCTGCACAGAGCCAACCCGAGACTCAGGACTAAGGAATCTGTGAAGACTCGCAATCCATCCAAAAATGGGGATTTTGCTACTTGTTCTTCTTGACGTAATTTGGCACAGAAGGATGGAAAAGCAGTAGGTTGACTTTAGGCAGACGGGCCTCCCACCCGCCCCCACTCCGCCCCCCAGATAATATCTTTGTGCCTGCCTCCTAATTGACCTGGGAGTCTATCTAATGATAATAAGGACAATAATAATAATTATAGCCTTTGTTAAGTACCAAGCACCGTCCTAAGCACTGGGGTGGTTATAAGCAAATCGGGTTGGACACCGTCCCCATCCAACGTGGGGCTCACGGTCTCAATCCCCACTTTACAGAGGAGGGAACTGGGGCCCAGAGAAGTGAATGGATTTGCCCAAGGTCACACAGCAGACAAGTGGTGGAGCTGGGATTAGAAGTCATGATCTTCTGACTCCCAGGCCCGTACTCTATCCACTAAACCATGCTGATGGACATCTGCTGCCCAGAGGTGATGGCAACCCTGGGCTGCACCCCCCTCATCCAGCTCCCAGGTGATGGCTGACACCTGGCACCTGGGGTTTATTTTGGGACCTCCAGGGGGGTAACATGGAGAAAGGCATAGGGCTAATGTCTGCGAGCAGCACAGCTTAGTGGATAGGGCCCGGCCCGGGGAGTCAGAATGTCATGGTTCTAATCCTGGTTCTGCCACTTGTCTGCTGTGTGGCCTTGGGCAAGTCACTTTACTTCTCCGTGCCTCTGTTACCTCATCTATAAAATGAGGATTAAGACTGGGAGCCCCATAATAATAATAATAATAAGTTTGGTATTTGTTAAACGCTTACTATGTGCCAAGCACTGTTCTAAGTGCTGGGTAGATAAAAGGTAATTAGGTTGTCCCACGAGGGGCTCACAGTCTTAATTTCCATTTTACAGATGAGGTAACTGAGGCACCGAGAAGTTTAAATGACTTGCCCAAAGTCACACAGCTGACAGGTGACGGAGCCGGGATTAGAACCCATGACCTCTGACTCCCAAGCCCGTGCTCTTTCCACTGAGCCACACTGCTTCTCACAGGGATTGTGTCTAACACCCCAGCTCATAGCACAGTGCCTGGCAAATGGTAAGTGCTTAATAAATACCACAATTATCATTATTGTTATCATTATTATTATTATTATTATCCAAGTGGCTGGGCAAGATTCAGACTAGTCAGACTAGTCTGAGACTAGATTGTAGAGATTGTTCTACCAACTCTATTGTATTGTACTCATCCAAGTGTTTAGTACAGTGCTCCGCATACAGCAAGCACTCGATAAATATCATTGATTGTTTCAGCCATCCCTCTCCAGTTAATTGGAGGCTTTGTTCGATTTGCCTTGCTCGGATGCTGATCAAAACCAGCCATTTTACTTTAGAAACTTCCTTCCTAAAGATTCAGCTCATTCATGCTGCCCAGCCGAGGTTAAACATCCATCTTTTTCCTCATGAAAATTTATTTAGTATCTACTATCTGCAAAGCTCTCTATACTGGGTGCTTGGGGAACGGTGGAAAGAAGCCTAAAATGTGATCCCAGGCCTTAAAAACCTGACCACTATATGGGAAGACCTGAGGGAAGGGCAGAACTGGAAAGGCATGGGGAATAATCTGGGAATGTCTTCTGGGGGAAGTGGCTTTTTAGAAGGGTTTGAAAGAAGGGAGAGGCGTGGTTTGTCAAAACCGAGGGGAAGGAGCTCCATGGGTAAGCAGTGGGTTAGACGCGGAAGAGCGGAAGAAGAAGGGGTCATCAGACGGTTCAATCAGAAGGACTACTGACCTGAGGGAGAAGATGAGCAGGAGGCCAAAGGGGAAACAATGGCTCCTTCACATGAGGCCATGATGATGATGAGAGGCGTCATGGTGGGAGGATGGATGGAACATGGGGGGGTCAGTCACTGGGGAAGGGCCAGGATTGCCCATGCAGGTCACCGGATCAAGGGTCACATCCTCCCAGCAGAGGGCAAGGATTGATGGGGGACAAGTGAAGAAAAAGACGCATGTGATGGCCCATGCACTAATAGTAATAATAATAACTACAATTTTTGTTATTATGGTACTTGTTAATGCTTACTTTGTGCCAAGCACTGTTCTAAGCGCTGGGGTAGATAGAAGTTTATCAGGTTGGTCAAAGTCCCTGTCCCAGGGTAGTCTAAGTAGGAGGGAGTAGGATTTAATCACCATTTTACAGATGAGGTAACTGAGGCACACCAAGTGACTTGCTCAAGGTCATAAAGCCGACATGTGGTCTTTCCACTAGGCCAAGCTACTTCTCCACTAAACGCTGGGCCACCAGGTTTGGGTGTCGGGGGAGGAGGAGAATGGGATGAGGAACTGTGGCTACCGGTGACCGAGACACCCGGCGAGACATTGCGACCCCTCCCCAATCTGGTTCACATGAGTGGGGCTGCACCTCCTCCCACCACCAGCCAATAGAGCTGCTACAGTGAAACGGTTTTCATACTGGGACAGTTGTTCCGGGACTATTTTTTTTTTTTTTTACCAGAATCAAATTCTACTCCATTTTACTTTGGACCAGCCGGAGAAAAGAGTAGGTGGGAAAGGAGGAGGTGGCTGATGCTCATGGACCAGGACTTTTGTTTCGTGCAAGACTTTGGACCTATTGGAGAATTTAGCAGGCACAAAGCACTGTATTAAATCCTGGGGTTGCATGGAAAATAATAGACCTAGCCCCTGCCCTCTAGGAGCTTAAACCTCTAATAGTTTCAAAAGGAAATTATTGGATAGACGAAAAATCAATTTCTTCTGGATAATCTAGTCCTTCATTTTGTGTGTTCCCATTTCTTCCCCTGCTTCTTTTCCATCTTTAGCTGTGCTGTGGAAAGAAGTTTCCTGCCTTGGTCCCCCATTCTTCCAGCTTTCATTCAATTGTATTTATTGAGCGCTTACTATGTGCAGAGCACCGTACTAAGCGTTTGGAATGTACATTTCGGCAACAGATAGAGACAATCCCTGCCCAATGACGGGCTCAGTGGGACCGGAGTATCTGAAATATCTTTAGACTTTCGTTCCCTCTTCCCTCCCTTCCCTCATCGATGATTAAATCTCTCAGTCCTGAGAACAGCCGTGCCGGTTATTGCTGCTGCCTGTTCACCTCATTGCTTAAAAGTGTAATGGAATCAGTGATGTCCTCTCTTCAACTGAGAATGCTTCACTTTACGAAAGGTCAGCAAGGGAATTTCCTAAGGTTGTCACTTTGAGCTTTAACGGGGCTGTCAGAATGTAGAAAGGGTTGGCCCAGCAGGACAGAGTACACACCAGAGCCCGCTTCTGATTGGGAAGTGTTTTTAGAATTCAAACAAAGGAGTTCAAACTGAAATTCAGATTCTGATTCTGATTACTGTTGTTATTATTACTATGGTATTTGTTAAGCATTTACTATGTGTCAAGAACTATTCTAAGAACTGGGGTAGATCCAAACATAGCCTAGTGGCAAGAGCACGGGCTTGGGAGTCAGAGGATGTGCGTTCTAATCCCTGCTCTGCCACTTGTCTGCTGTGTGACCTCAGGCAAGTCACTTCACTTCTCTGTGCCTCAGTTACCTCGGCTGTAAAATAGGGATTAAGACTGTAAACCCCCTGTGAGACAACTTGATTACTTTGTATCCACCCTGGCGCTTAGAGCAGTGCATGTGAGAAGCAGCGTGGCTCAGTGGAAAGAGCCGGGCTTGGGAGTCAGAGGTCATGGGTTCTAATCCCGGATCTGCCACCTGTCAGCTTTGTGACTTTGGGCAAGTCACTTCAATTCTCGGTGCCTCAGTGACCTCATCTGTAAAATGGGGATTCAGACTGTGAGCCTCATGTGGGACAACCTCATTACCCTGTATCTACCCCAGAGCTTAGAACAGTGCTCGGCACATAGTAAGCATTTAACAAATACCAACATTATATAGCAAGTGCTTTACAAACACCATTATTATTATTGTCAATAATAATGATAATCAGGTTGGACACAGTCCCTGTCCCACATGGGGCTCACAGTCTGAACAGGAGGGTGAATAGGTATTTAATCCCCATTTTACAGATGAGGAAACCGAACCATGGAAAAGTGATGTGACTTACCCGAGGTCACTCAGCAGGCGATTGGCGGAGCAAGGATTGGAGCCCAGGTCCTCTATCTACCAGGCCCATACACTTTCCACTAGATCATGCTGATTATTTTCCTGCTATCTATTCCCTGGTCACAATCTGCTGAACTTCCCAGGAGTGGAGGCTCAATCAGTCATATTTATTGAGTGTTTACAGTGTGCAGAGTGCTGTATTAATCCCTAACGCACAGTGAACACAGAAAAGAGTCCTATAGGTTGTGTATGGGGGTGATAGATGGAAGACACCTTTCCCCACCTCTATGGGTGCCCCCCAAATAGAGGGTGTGATCAACCCCAGCCCAAGTTTCATGTGGTTCACACTGGACAGCTGGAGATGAAAATGTGGTTTACAAAACTCAAGCATTTAATTGGCTGGGACACCCTATTGTTTTCAGTATAAAAAGCACTCTCCATTTGTGATTCATCCGAGTTTGGAGGTCAGAGCACCAGAGCATTGTTTATACATTTTATGGGTGTTTAATAGACCTGGGAAGTAAGATCAAAAGGATTAAATACTGCAACTCCGTGAAGCCAAAAGGATATAGGATGAGGAGTGGTAAAAAGCAAAGAGCCAGAGGAATGGTTGAGATGGAGCTTTCTTCAATTAAGAGGAAAGTAGTGATGCTTTAAAAAGAGAAAAATACATTAAGCATCAGGAAATACCAGGAAGGAGTGACTTATGGGGAGTAGTCTCTCCAGGGAAATGGCGGACGCTACATTGAAATGTGGCTGGGAAAATCATGGCTGGAAGTTTATTGGAGGAAACAAGATGGGATGGGAAGAGATGGAATTAGGTCACCCAGTAAGTCCTTTTGCACTCTAATTTTGCACGATGTTTATGACCGGATTGTCAAGAAGAGGTTTTCGGGAAGAGTGGGGAAAAGTGAAGATCCCAGTGGTGTTGGGAAAATGATGTGAAATATTAGAATCGGCACCAACAGCCCAGGGCTCGAAAATGATCCCAACTGGTTCACACTGGGAGGGGGGGTTGGTCACAGCGTGAGGTCCTGGTTGGGTTTCGGGCCCAGGAACCATTCTTGGACCCCTGGGCTAGGAGACCCTCTAAACCGTCAGCTCTCTGTGAGTAGGGAATTTGTTATTATATCATACTCTCCCAAACGCTTAGTATGGTGCTTTGCACACAGTAAGCACTCAATAAATTTGATTGAATGCATGAATATACGAAACGTCAGTTGGGGCGAACCAGGACTGAACACGGCTGTAGCGAGAGGGGCTGTGGGACCAGGGGTTTCTCCGCCGACCTGACGTGTGCCAGCCTCCCTCTCCCCGATATACCTCTTCTCTGCTTCCCCGAGATCGCCCTGCCCCCATTTCTGGTCCCCAGCGTCGGCTTTGGAAGGAGAAAAATCAAGTATGTGAAATTTCCTGCCGGTGCCTGGTTTTAAAGCGGTGTCGTAACCTCTCAATGTCTGTTGGAGGAGGAACGCCCAGGAATTGTTCATAAATCACGCAGCGGAGTTTCCCTGCCCGGGTGGATGTTTGCTTTCCTCCTTTAGTCATGCCCCTAGGAAGCATAAATATAGCTTGCTTCAGGTTTAATCACTATCATAAGCTGAAGGAATAATTTATGTCATGTCGCAGGCTTGGCCAGTGTACAAACAACAGAAGCACCTGTGCCTCTCTCTCGCTCTCTGATGGCGCAGGAGAGCAGGAGTGTTCATGGAACACTCCAAACACCTCAGCTGTTGAGTGCAGCCACTAGAATCAGGCTTGCTGCCTGGGCCTTTAGCAAGCTCTGCCTTCCCACTCACTCGTGGAGATCAGCGGCGAGCCATTAGCCTTCTTCTGTTTCGACTTGACCGGTTTCCTCTCGTAAAAGGAGGGCCCACTTTTTCTCCAGTGGAGTCTGACTGCCCCCGATGACTGAAACCTTGTCCTCCTGGCATCCGCCGATCCCCCTCCCAACCCCCTGCCCTTCTCCTCCCTTCTCCGATCCGACGAGAACGACGGAGTCCTGAAACAGGAAACCCTGGTGATTTATAAAGCCAGCTCTGGTGCTGAAATGGTTCAGTCCTCGCTTAAATTTCCCCCTCTTTCCCTCAGAAGTCCAAGTGCTTTGATTCCAACCCAAAGTAGTTTTGGAGAGCCCTAGGAGGGGGCTGGAGATCCCCGGATGGGGCCTGTTTCCGTTTTTGTTTCTTAGACGGTGAGGAAAGGGATGGTGAGGGGGAGGACTGTCTCTCTCTTCCCCCTGAATTTCCTTTGTGTGCTCCCTGCCGTGTTGACAGGATAATGATATTTTAACACTGGCCCATCTGGCTGGGGGGGGGGCGGCGGTTGGAGGAGGGAGAGGGGGATGGAGATGAGGAGCTTCAGAGTGAACCTCAGCTCTGCTTTTCAAAAAAAAACAGGACTGGGAAGGCCCAGGCAGGGAGACTTGCTGCCCCTCTCCACTCCCTCCCCTAAAACTTATCCCCTTTGCCATGGATAACGTCTCTGGTGTGTAAAATGCATCTTGAACCCAGGATTCAGCGCTGTCCTCTTTGGAAGTGATGAAGGAGAACTGTGTAACAAGCGTGTGGTAGAGAAGCGGCATGACTTAGCAGGTAGAGCATGGGCCTAGGAATCGGAAGGAACTGGGTTCTTATCCCGGCTCCACCACTTGTCTGCCGAGTGACCTTGGCAAAGTCACTTAAATGTTCTGGGCTTCAGTTATTTTGTATGTGAAATGGGGATGAAGACTGAGCCCCATGTGCGACAGGGACTGTGTCCAACCCAATTTGCGTGTAACCACCTTCGCGCTTAATACAGTGCCTGTCACGTAGTAAGTGCTTAACAAATATTACGATTATTAGTGCTCACAGGGCCTTGAGATGAAATCCTCTCAGGGGGACACGTGGGGGGATAAATTCCAAATGGATTGTGGTGGTTGTGTTGCTGCGTGCCTGACGTTGGCAAAGCACGGCAGAAGCAGTGTGGCCTAGTGGAAAGAGCACGGGCCTGGGAGTCAAAGGACTTGGGCTCTAATCCCAGCTCCTCCACTTGCCTGCCGTGTGCCCTTGGGTAATTTCTCTTTTCCTCGGTTACCTCATCAGTAAAATGGGAATTAAGACTGTGAGCCCTTTGTGGGATAGGGACTGTGTTTAACCTAATTATCTTGTATTTATCCCAGGGTTCAGCGAAGTGTCTGGCACGTAGTAAGCAGCTCTTAACTAATACCAGAAACAAAAGGTACTCACATTCAACCTTCTCTCTTGCCAGCTGTGTGACTTTGGGCAAGTCACTTAACTTCTCTGGGCCTCAGTTCCCTCATCTGTAAAATGGGGATTAAAACTGTGAGCCCCACGTGGGACAACCTGATCACCTTGTATCCCCCAGCGCTTAGAACAGTGCTTTGCACATAGTAAGCGCTTAACAAATACCACTATTATTTCTCTCTCCTTTTTTTCCCCATCTACAGGCTGGCTGATGGAAGGAAGTGGAAATTGAGACCCTTTGACCTTTCTTGAGGGGTGGGGACATTGGCTAGCCCAGAGGGGTCACCCTCCCAACGCTAATCTGAAAATGCCGTTCCATCCCGGGAGGTATCCAGCTCAGCTAGTCCAGTTTGGACTTCTGAATCGGTCAGCTTTCCGAGAGCTGGAGTGTGGGGCTCTCACGTCAGTCGATTCCCTATCTGCATTCAGCCCTCATGCTCCTTCTTTCTCCCTCTCCCCTCGTGTATTTGCATTATTAAGTGCTCACTATGCTCTAATCACTCTATTAAGACCTGGGGTGGATACAAGATAATCACGTCAGACAGTTTCCAGCTCACACAGAGGTTCATAGTCTAAGTGGGGAGGAAAAAGAAGTAGACAAGCAGCGTAGCCTAACGGAAAGAGCCCGGGCCCGGGAGTCAGAGGACCTCTGTTCTAATTCCGACTCTGCCACTTTTCTGCTTTGTGACCTTGGGTAAGCCACTATCTTCTCTGCGTCTTATTTACCTCATCTGTAAAATGGGGATGAGCCCCATGTGGCACAGGGACTGTATCCAACCTGATTATGCTGTATCCACCCCAGGGCTTAGCACTTACTGTGTGCTAGACACTGTACTAACAAATACCATTTTTTTTTTTAAAGAATTGAATCCCCATTTGACGATACTGTGGCACAGAGAAATCAAGTGACTTGCCCGAGGTCACATGACAGGCAAGTGGTAAAGTCAGAATTAGAACTCAGTTCCCTGACTCCCAGGCCTGTTCTGGCTCCACGAGATTACACTGGTGGTTACCCACTCTTTGTCCTAACAGATGGGCCGGAGCTGTACAGTAGAGGTGGCATGTCTGTGCTGTCAGTCAGCCCAAACCAGCTGGTGCGGGGTCGGCTTACCCCGGGCATGAAAATGTTTGCTTATATCACCAGCAATCTAAAGAATTGCATTCAGGTGTTTCAAACCATTTTTAACATGGGCTGTTGATGTTCGGGAAGCTAAGTTAAAGAGGCGAGGCATTTTTGTCTCTCCCTCATTTTCTATTTCCCCTTTAATGATAATGTGTCTTGGGAGCCTTTGAAAACACAGGTTATTTGGCTAAGGGGTTGGTATGCCTCCACACTGAAATTAGCTGGTGGACATTAAGGGGCCCACTGTGGACTGATGAGAAGCAGGAAATTCAGAGTTATGTTTCTGATTGTTTCTGCATCAGTTTGGGTACAGATTACGGCACTTCAAGTAACAGTGTGTCCCCGCCATCCCGGCGGAGAGAAGCTTCTCCAATCCTGGGAGCAGGCAGACTTCCAGGATGACAAAGCAGAGCTGGATGGGAAAATCCAGAGGAAAGCTGGGAGCGGGAAAGGACAGGAGGCCGGAAATGTGGGGAGGAAGAGGTGGTTTTCTGGGTACAGTGCACATGCCTGGGGAACTGGTCTCCGTCTGAGACGCAGAGCATCTGCGTCAAGTAATAACTGCGGTGCTTAAGTGCTTACTATGTGCCAAGGACTGTACTAATCACTGGAGTAGATACAAGATAATCGGGTCCCACAGGGGGTTGTAGCTTAAGTAGGAGGGAGAACAGGTGTTCAATCCCCATTTGGCAGATGAGGGAACTGAGGCCCAGAGAAGTTAAATGACTTGCCCAAGGCCACATGGCAGAGGTGGGATTAGAACTTTGGGCCTCTGACTCGTAGGCCCATGCTCTTTCCATTGAAGTCACGCTGCTTCAGATATCAAATGTTTCCAGGACCAGGCTTCTCTCTGGGTGAACTAGAAAACTGGTGGAACTAGGAAAATGGAGACTCTTTTCATATTTGATAAAGAGCTCACTCGAACGATCACACCCACAAAGATCTACATTTGGAGATTGTCTTTCCTTCGTCCCCGACTGTCAGTGAGGCCTATGGCCTAGGGAGGGGTTGTGGCCTCTGCTGTTTTGGTAGGCTTCCGTAGAAGACCAGGAGAGAGAAATCATCAAGGCCTGTGTCTACTGAACAGAACCGACACATTCCTACTTCTGCCCGAGGAAGCCAGGCAGCTCTCAATCCTCCGGGGAGTTACAGACGATCCATTCTATTGAGCCCCCTAATGACAACCTGAGCTGAACAATAGCCCGATACTTTGTTGTAACTCTAAGAGACCCAATAAGGTGATTTTTCCTTAGAAAAATTAGGCTTTTCATTCAAACTCGAAATATCCTGACTTTCCTTCAGAGTATATAAAAGTAAGGGCCACAGAAAGCTGGGTCTGAGGAATGGAGCTGAGAAGTCATCCTGTGCCGAATTTCCAATGCCCCGATACGCATCCTGGCAGGAGAAAAAGTTCCAGATTTGTTTCTGACTTTACAGAGAAGGTGCTGTATTAAATGAGGAACTTATTTTTTTGGTGGGTAATGTTGACAGATATTCTCTCTGTGATTGGAGATTCTTGAGGATTATAGGAAATAGCCCGTTCACGCATCACCCGGGACTTCGAAATAAGACCGAAGAATTTTGACATGGGACCGTTGCCACGTCACTGCTTTGAGTCCATCAATTCAACCCCAGTCTTACAAGGTGTCGACAGATCAAGAGAGATCTTAGGCTTAGTCAACTTCACAGAGCATATTGGCCCCGACGTGAACAACCAAACTGATTGAAATGAACTCTCTGCTTTCCGAAAAAGGATCGGTGTGTCATTTTTTCGACCTGGAAAAAAAATCAGTGGAAAAAATAGGGAGGCAATCCAACCTCAGATCCAACTCCATTTCAGACTCTCTCCACTCTCCCCCTGCCCCCAAACACTTTGAACGTGGCTAGTCAGCGCTTCGCTGGGCTATTTTTACCTGTGTTTTAATCCCCACGGTGCAGCTGTGCTTGGAAGCCAAAGTCTCAGTGCGTTTTCGCAGTACATTTCCTGCCACAGCAAAGGGTAACTTAGAGGCGATGCCGGACAAGTGATCCCCGCGTGAGCTCTCCTGCCCCGGCATGGAAAATCTCTCACATGATGACACGGCCCCTTCATCTCCTCGATTCACACTTCATTAGAAACCCAAACCAGCTCCTAACTTTTCAGGAGCTCGTTAGCTCTCGCCGAGGAAAAACACTGCCCAGCGTGCCAATGAGCAGGTCGCTCGAGAGGCAGGAAACTCTCGGCTTTATTTACCCAGCCCTCTAGCCAGCAGAAGGAACCCATGGCGTAGGGACCGTTTCAGTTAGGTGGGAAGTGGAAAAGAAAGGAAGAAAAAGGTACTAGGCTAGGCATCTTGGTGGGCTCTGGCTACTCTGTGACAGTTAACAAGATGGAAACAGGTTGGCCCTGCTGAGTGTCAATGAAATATGTTGACTTTCCTGGGTTCTCTCAGCAAGCAGTGTTCTGAGGGAGTGGGCCCAAGCCCCTGACTTGCCAGGGGCTGTAGAGGCGGGATGTGGGACTCGAACCCCACCGTCTTAGGGAAAATTGGAATCTGGCTCACCTGAACCTCAATTTTTTTTAAAGACTCACCAGAGGCTGAGGCTGCAGGGATACATTCCAAAGGAACCACGGCCCCTCTGAAGAGCCGAAGGTTGGCTTTGGGTAATGCGTGAAATCTGAGTGGATATGTTACTATCCTCGTTGGGATCTCCGGTGTGTGTTTGGGTGAGGCTACCAGGCCAGAGTGCAACGCTCTAACCACATCCCTGTGGAACATACAAACTCCTCCTTATAGTAGAATTGCGGCCCAGAATGCACGAGGAACAACCATTTTGAAAACCGACACATTTAACATGAATTACTTTAAATTATTAACTTTTGTGGAGTGGAGATTTGGAGGAACCCAACAAGCATGGCCTAAGGCTTTCTGGATTTGATTTGAATTTGGGTCTTACTTGGCCCTGCAAGGGTGGAGATCCTGAGTCTGTGCTGGGCTGAAGGATACTGAACCGACTGAGCGCCAACAATGTAAAACCTCGTGCACATTTTACGTCGAAGAATTGCACTGCCCCCTCCAACTTAGCCACGTCCTATGTTCGGCTCTTCTGTGGGAAGAGAATTCAGAGAAATACTCCCCCTCTAGAGTGTAAGCTCCTTGAAGGCAGGGAATGTGCTGATCCACTCTATATAGTACTCTCCCAAGTGCTTAGTACAGTGCTCTGCACACAGTAAGCGCTTACCGAATATGGTCGATTGATTGAAAAGCTGGAGACCCAGGTCTCATCCAGTGAACGAGACGGCAAAGCATTGAATTATGCCTCCAAGAGTCCATCTAACTTTCTCTAGACACAGTCACTGGTTCTTTGTATGCTCTCTATAAAATTCTCTTTTCAAGCATGTTTAGCTATCTTGGATGACAAACTCCTAGAGAGCAAGAATGATGATCTCTTTCATTCCTTTCCAACTTCCCAGTTTGGTGCCAGGGACTGAGGGCCAAATAAATCTGGGATGTTGGTGATGAAGGGGGCCAATTTTTTGCATCTGAATTCGGACATTAGTGGAGAAGCTCGGAGGCAATGCCATCCTTTAGCTGTCGCAGTGGTTGAGAAGAAAGGTTCACCTGAGTAACTGTGCCCTGCGGTAGTTCTGTGATGAAAACTGGCTACTGGTCAGAAGTGTTTCGTCAGTGAGTTCCAAACCTGTCAAATTTCAGCCAAAGCTCCCAGTTCTGCCATCCTGAATGGAACTAGATTTTTGTCATTCCCGATTGGTAATGATAATAATAATGATGATGTTTGTTAAGCGCTTACTATATGCCAAGCACTGTTCTAAGCCCCGGAGGGAGATACAAGGTTAACAGGTTAATCCCAGGTGGGGCTCAGAGTCTTAATCTCCATTTACAGATGAGCTAACTGAGGCACAGAGAAGTTAAGTGACTTGCCCAAGTTCATACTGCTGAGAAGTGGCGGAACTGGGATTAGAACCCATGACCTCTGACTTCCAACGTCTGGGTTTTCTGCCCTGAGAGTAGGTTAACTTGAGGCTCTCAAAGAGTATGGACTCTGCTGTTAGCTGAGACCAAGTGTCTTAGTCTGAGACCTGTCCCTGTCTCCTACTGTGGATCCTCATCCTGGCACTCTGAACTCCAGGGCCTGAATCCCTTGTGACCACTGTGGACTGTCCGCGACCCTGGGAAAGGGGGTTGGAAAGGGAATTGGTGAGGGAGGATGACTCTCCAAGCTGGGCCAGCTTTGGAAATGTAACTACAATCATTCTCCTTCTCAGCTTCTATGAATGTCTTTTTGCTCCTTGCCCCAGGATTCCAGTGGGTCTTTCCCTCTTTTCCTCAAGCTTTATGCATTTGGGGGATGAGCTCGTTAAGGTTTAACTAAGCCGCAAAGTGGAAATCATAGGAGAAAAGTAATTGCAAGTGTCTGCCATGTTTCACCCCAGGGACGGCGTCTCTGAAAGTCTTCCAACTCATTCCCAAGGACCATTAATTACTTGAGCAATACTGCTTCTTTCCTGAATTTTGGCCAGGTTTCTGAGGGATAATTTTCCCTTGGTGCTAAAATATAATATCTTGTCTCCTGGGAAGAAAAAGAATCTAATAAATGAGCTCTTATTGGCAAATCTCCCCGGCTAAACTGAAGGGGGTGATTGAGGTGATCGTTCAAGTCACCTCGAGGCAGGAAAACTGGGCAGCTTGAATGATCTCTGTCATTCAGAATTAGGTAGATAATGCAGGCGACCCTATTTTTTTTTGTCAGAATTATCTGGAAAGTCCCCTTAATTTTCTCCTTCGCTTAGGCTGTGGGGAGTTGCACTCTGAGAATCAACTTTGAGAAGAATGGATACGGGAGAAGAAATTGGGTAGAAAGGTGGAAAAGAGGAATCGACTTATTTGTTTGATTTCCTCAGGGAACAACAATCATCTCTATAAATTCTTGGAACAAATTCTGGAATATTGGATGACTTGGAAGCAATGGGGAGGGGGTAGAATGGGGATTCACTGGTTTTCAACGGAGCCGATCTGGAACTGATCTGGTTTTGCAAATACTAACAAGAGTGATGGTTGTTCAGGAGTCAGTATGAGGTGTTAGAGTTTTTACTCTTCTGTATAACCCCCTCCTTCCCCACAAATCAATCAATCAATGCTATTTATCGAGTACCTACTGTTTGCAGAGTAGCAAACAAACATACATACACTCCCTGCAGGCACCCTAAAACGATGGAATAATACAAAATGGCTCTTGTTTTGGCTCTTGGATTTTTATATCCTGGGAAGGGAGGGGGAGGGGAAAAATTCACATTTTCAGTCCTCCTATTTGTGGGTTCCAAAATTCATCCTTTAACAGAAGGGTAAAAAAGAAGAGAATCACTGATCTCTGTTTCCACCGAGGACAGAGAAAGGTACAGCGGGCTTTAGCTGCAGCAGAAGTGATTTGGATTAGCTCAGAGGAGGAACTTTTTGGCCACCAGGGTTGTGATCAGGTTGGGTGTGATCAAGGCTGTGAATTACTGGAATGAATAATTGAGGAAGGTGTGATCGGGATGTCCTTCAGCTGTTTTTCAAGGAGAAGATGAGTGCAATTCGCCCTGGAGATTAAGGTGCAGATGAGATAATCTCTTTAGTCCTTTCTGGGCCTCTGATTTTTATGAGATGGTCATTTCAGTGATGAAGAGGAAAACACGAAGACTTTTGTATAAAAATCAAAGCAGTATGCTGGAGCTTCTCAGCAGGTCCTCCCTGTTATGTGGCTGCCATCAGGCCCAAACTGGGAGATCTGACTGAAGTTCCCCTGGGTGGGAAAAGGGTGAATCTAATCCCATTGTTTAAGGACTTTCATAATAAGGAGGAATAAAGTGGCCCCACATTGGGTCTGCTGGTATTTCCTGTGGACTACAGTTACATTATGCAAGCAGTCAATCAATAAAGGGTATTTACTGAGTACCTACTGTGTGCAGAGGAGTGTACTAAGTGCTTGGGTGAGTACAGTACAAAAACTTGGGTAGACACGAACCCTGTCCACGAGGAGCAAGGATTGTTTTTCACGTTTGCAAGTCTGAGGCACTCTGAACCAGGTTTTCTCCCGTGCTCACCATACTGAAATTCCTTTCTTTCCTGTTTTTTTGTAACCCCACTAATTGAGATCACCCAAAATGTTACCATGAGCTAAAGTCAACATCAATTAAAAATCCCATTTATATTCCATGTGAAAACACATGGTCTTCAATAGTGTATGATTTTCATCAGACCTTCTCATCTGTTTGTCATTTAAAGTTCAGGCCATTTTCCATATTTCTATCAAATGTTGCCTCACATGAAAGTCTGGCAAATGATTGTGCAAAATAACTTTTTGAAGTTATAAATAATCTAATACTTGCAGAGAGTTGACCTCACTATATAATAATATACAAATTAATGGCTGGACCTGAGGGATAGCCAATGCTAAATGATGACCTGCCTGGGGAGGGGGAAGGGGCCAGTTCCTCCTGGAAAACCACTTGCGGTTGTCCTGAGCGACCCCTGCGTCACCCCTGGGGGGGAGGCGGGGTTAAACTGAGGGTCTGGCGGGTGTCATGGTTACCGACCCTCTCGTCGAGGATGATAGGCTCTGGACTGGCTCTCTGAGGAAGTTCTTCGATCAATCAATCAGTCTTACTTATGGAGCGCTTATGTGTGCAGAACACTGTATTAAACCCCTGGGAGAGTGCAATATAACAGAGTTGGTAGACACCTTCCCTGCCCCACAGTGAAGCAGCGTGGCCCAGTGGGAAGAACATGGCCCTGGGAGTCAGAGGACCTGCGTTCCAAACCGGGCTCTGCCCCTTGTCTGCTGCGTGACCTAGGGCAAGTCACTTAATTTTTCTGTGCTTACTTTTTCTGTGCCTAAATTACCTCATCTGTAAAATCGGGATTAAGATTGTGAACCCTATGTCGGGCAAGGACTGAGACCAATCGGATTATTTTATATCTACCCCAGCATTTTGTACAGTGTCTGGCATATAGTAAATGCTTAACGAATACCATTTTTTTTAAAAAAAGAATTTACAGTCTAGAGAATCTTATTGTCTAGAATCAGTCAATAAATTAATCAATCAATCAATGATATTTATTGAGCTCTTACTGTATGCAGAGCACTTTACTCAGCGCTTGGGAGAGTTCAGAGAAGCAGCGTGGCTCAGTGGAAAGAGCACGGGCTTTGGAGTCAGGGCTCATGAGTTCGAATCCCAGCTCTGCCACTTGTCGGCTGTGTGACTGTGGGCAAGTCACTTAACTTCTCTGTGCCTCAGTTCCCTCATCTGTAAAATGGGGATTAAGACTGTGAGCCCCACATGGGACAACCTGATTCCCCTATGTTTACCCCAGCGCTTAGAACAGTGCTCGGCACATAGTAAGCGCTTAACAAATACCAACATTATTATTACAGTATCACCGAGCTGGTAGATACACTCCCTGCCCACAGAAACATGGCCTAGTGGGAAAGAGCATGAACCTGGGAGTCAGAGGACTTGAGTTCTATTTCCCGGTCTGCCAATTGCTTACTGTGTGACCTTGGACATGTCACTTAATTTCTGTTCGCCTCTATTTCCTCAACAGCAAAATAGGGATTAAATACCTGTTCTCCATCCTACTTATACTGTGAGCCCCACTTGCGACAGGGATTGTGTCCAACCTGATTAATAATAATGTTGGTATTTGTTAAGCACTTACTACGTGCAGAGCACTTTTCTAAGCGCTGGGGTAGATACAGGGGAATGAGGTTGTCCCACGTGAGGATCACAGTCTTCATCCCCATTTTACAGATGAGGGAAGTGAGGCACAGAGAAGTGAAGTGACTTTGCCCACAGTCACACAGCTGACAAGGGGCAGAGTCGGGATTACCTGGTATCTATCACAGTGCTTAGAACAGTGCCTGATAATACACAGTACACACTTAACAATTACGGTAATAACAATATTAACGATAAGAAGCTCACAGTCTAGCGGGGAAAATAGACTTTAATGTGAATAAATCATGGATAAGTGTTGTGGGGCTGAGGGTGGAATGAGTAAAATACCGAGTACCAAGTACAATTGCATTTGACTGTGGTTGGGTTGATTGGCTCAGGTCGACAGGAAGACTGGTCTCTGGCGTTTTCATCTCTTTCACTCCCCAGCCAGGTGGGCGACCAAAAACAGGCTGAAGGAGGTCGGGGTTCTAACCCGGTTGGGTTTGGGCAGTTGTCTCTTCAATCCTCCTCACCCGCCGTTGGATTTACAGAGAAACCTTTGACTAAGGTTCTGCTTCCAAGGGAGCTTTTAAGAAAAATCATTTTTAATCAGCTTTATACCCCAGTGATTTACCGGCAGGCAACAGAAAGAAATGCCACTGGTGTTAATTAAAATCGGCACCGGAGGCGTCGGGTAAGCTCCCAAGTTCAAATGGTTTGGAATCTGAAGACGCATTCCAGATGATAGACGGGAGACACGCCCCATCGGCCGGAGGGTCGCCGGGAGACGGCCATCCCAGATCGGATGTCGGATACTGGGGAAGGGGGAGACAGGGCATGGGACCCACTCGGTCTCCGTAATAGGAGCCTGGGTAACCGGATCGGCACCACTCACTGCGCAAGGTTGATGAGAAAGCCAGCTCAGGGGCAGGGGAGGGAGAGGTCACCAAGATGCCGCGGGCCCTTTATACTGCACCTTGTGTGTCTTTACGTCTCAGTCCCCGACACTCCCGTTTCAAGCTGGAATGTCGGGGGTTTCAGGTTTCCTGAGTGGAATCAGGCTTCTGCTTGTAGGTGACAGTGCTGAGCTCCAGCCCAGGGAATCACCACGGTTTTGGGAAGTGCCAGACTGATGAGATATTTATGTTCTCTGGCCAAAATTCCTTCTTTCAAGCAACAGTCCTGAAGATGAATTGCATTTATGCTCTTGCTTAAGGCGTCATAACAGACAGTGATCCATAAACACCTTCTTTCCCCCCCCGCCCCCCCATCTCTGACACCCCTTTCCCCTCAAATGCTTGCAATGGGCTTCAGGTATGTAATTCATTTGGTTGGATTATTACAGTGATCGCATGAAACAATGACCACATAAAACGCGCCATGGTTTGGAGATAAGCACTGATGTGTGCCCTGCAGCTGAGATTAAAATCTGTTCCATAAATCTCTCCACAATACTGTATGCTGTATAAACAGTGAAGAATGAACGAGGGAATAAATGACTGATGAAAAAAATGTTCACCACAAAATACCATATGATTAAAAGATTTGTTCTCATATTTGCAATAAACTAGGAGGGGGCAGGGTTTGTCAGGGCTATTTCCCCCTTCTCCCATTAAGAGGATGTGTGGAGTTGTTAGTAACCTGTGGCTTCCCAATTCCCTTAAATGATGGGCTCGGAAAAAATGGTCTATAAGAGACTCGGATTGAAAAAGATCCAGCTGTTTAAGAAACGGGACGAACGATATAGTCGTACCAACTTACACTTCACTAGCACCTGGAAGAGTGAAGTCCGAGGTTTCCGTATGCCCAAAGTAAATATTAATCAAACAAATGACCGAATGAGTGAACCATCTCGGATTTCAGACATAAGAACCTGATTCTTCAGTGGGTTATTATCCAGAAACAGCTTGGTTATGTGAAATCCCTGCTCCGGCCAATTCTTCATTATCTGTGGGAGTCAGGGCAAGATGGGTGATGGAAATTCACAGGTAAGCTCCAAGCTTCCTTTTGGACATGAGTTTTAACCTTTCCACCTTCAGGACTGATTAGCAACTCATCTCATTTACCTGCTCTGGCCCATCTGGCAGCAAGAACTTTATGAAGAGACACAGGGCAGGGGATGGACGGGGAAGGGCCGTCAGACGGAAAAGAAGAAACAGAAAAGAAGTAGGGTGACCTAGTGGGAAGAGCATGGGCCTGGGTGTCAGTTGTCCGGGGTCCTAAACCTGGCTCTGCCTTTTGTTTGCTGTGTGACCTTGGGTGAGTCACTTAATTTCTCTGGGCTTCAATTTCCTCATTTGTGAAGTGGGAATTGAATACTCATCTCCTTCCCTGATTAGACTGTGTGGGACAGGGACTGTGCCCAAGAGGCTTATCTTGGATGGATCTTGGATTGCTAGGCACATCGTAAGTGTTTAACAAATACCACTCTTCTTAAAAGGGGTTGGATTATCCACCCTTTCATCTTTGGGTGAGAGAACCCACCTGCATTTTATCCTCTATCCTAAGGCGGAACTATTTGAAATTTTGCGGGGGCACGGGGGAATATAAAAATTCCAAGATGCCAAATGCCATCCGCTTTCCCTCTTGGTTTAGAGAGCCCTGTGAATTTTAAGGGAAATGAAACCGGAAGCCATCTTTGCCAGCTAAGTCCCCAGCAAATCCGAGGAGCAACTAAATTTAGTCTGACACTGGTCTCTGTTTGCCCTCAGAGTTCTAGACCTGAAGTGAGCAGCCCAAACTTAAAAGTCATAGAGGCCACTGAGGAACTAGGCCAGAGCAAGTAGGTCGGAAACGAGGAAAAACTTCCCACTGAAAGGAGGGAGTGGGAGACGTTAGGAAGGCTCACCAAAGATTGGCTTGGAGTCCTCTTCTCTGATGGATGCCCATCAGAGTGGGGATAGATTCTCTGCAGCTCTGCTTGGAGGCAGGGGAATGGATACGATGACCCCAGGAAGCTTTTAGCCAGAGATTCTCGAAGTAATGAATGGCTGGAAAACTTCAGTTAGTATGTTGTCAGCCATCTGCTCTCCTAATGCCGGCTGATAAAGGCATAGCTATGTGGGTAGAAGGTGAGCTGTAATTAATTATCTGTGGCATTGATGAATTTCTTGTAGGATATTCCCTTGTTAATCCAGTCATCTATCCACATCTCTTTTTTCAGCTTTAACAGTCTATTTATAGACTTGGCTCCATAATTAAATGTTTCATTTGCAAAGAAAATGGTTCTTAGGAAAATTTGAGCCCTATGCATCCGCATTAGCCCTTCGCAGACATTACATAAGAGATTTGTTCATGTTGGCTTGCCGCTTCTAGCTTTTCGGATAATCTAATGTATTACGTTTCTAGTGCAAGTAGATAATTAAATTTAATATTTTTCTAAATGCCCGAATGCAGAAGAACTAAACCTAGGCAGGGATCATTGGAATTAGCTAGAAACCAGAAAAAAAAGCTGGAGGAAATCAGAATTACTGGAACATGTGATTTAAAAGAATCTTTTCAGTTTTGAGTTTGGTGGTATTTAATCAAATTAAAGGATTAATAATTGTCTTTCAACTCTTGCCTCACATCGTTCTTTTGGTCACTGCTTTTGTTAGCTGGGAGACGTTTTAGCTCGGCTGCCCTCTGGGCAATATGAAATCATCCCTGCGTTCTTCAGAGTCTTGGTCAGGAATGCTGGGCGCTCCCAGTTAGGTTTGTCTTTCTTGGGGTTTGGTTCCTTTCCCATCGGTGAATCCCTGCATCTTGAAAAACGGTGTGGCTTAGTGGAAAGAGCACGGGCTTGAGAGTCAGGGGACGTGGGGTCTAATGCCGGCTCCGTCACTGTGTGACCTTGGGCAAGCCGCTTAACTTCTCTGGGCCTCAGTTACCTCATCCGTAAATTGGGGATTAACACCGTGAGTCCCACATGAGAGAACCTGATTACCTTCTATCTACCCCAGTGCTTAGAACGGTGCTTGGCACATAGCAAGCGCTTAACAAAAAGCATAATTATTATTGTTATTTTGTAGAGCTTTTGGTCCCGCTCTCCTGCTCCAAATCCAAAACCCAGTTAAAATTCTACTCTAGACTGTAGGCTTCTTGTGGGCAAATAACTTGTCTATCGGCTCTATCGCACCTACTCTCCCAAGCCTTTAGTACAGTGCTGCACTTAATAAATACAATTGATGGTATTTATTTATTCCCCCTCTAGAATGTAAGCTCGCTGTGGGCGGGGAATGTGTCAGTTTATTGTTGTATAGTACTCTCCCAACCGCTTAGTACAGTGCAGGACTTAATGATGACCGAATGGATGACCGATTGATTGGCCAGAAAGCCAATGAAGGGATTATCCATTCTATTGTGCAAGATAAAGCAAAAGAACTATTAATTTTATTTAAAGTCAGTCACACTGCTGCTAATTTGAGCCTGGACCTGGGGCTCCCGGAGGTAAGATTGCCACCTGACTAAGCAGGGTGTACGATCTGGTGACTGAAATCTAATGCTCTTAAGGGCTGAAGAGTGATGGGGACACCTGTCCAGAGAAGCTGCCCCTCGACAGCCTCTGCCCCCAGAGAGCAGTCATTCGGGGGGATGAGGTTGTCTTGTCTGTGTAAGACGGAGGCTGAGGGAGGAGGGAAAACATGCAGCTGTAATGTCTGGTGTTTCTCGGGAGAAGGATCCTCTTTCCAGTGACTCGTGAGTAATGAGGTTTGACAGCAGACATGTTGGTGCCCGAAGCCCATCCACACCCAGAGATGATTTACATGGGAACTCATTCCTGGCACTGGCATCTAGAAAAGCAAGTAGCAAGTTTTGGGGTATTTGCTAATTTCCTTCACTCGGTTGGGTTTGAGGAGAGAGGAGTCTGGTTAATTACACAGGGTCACTGGTTCATTACAATATAAAATCCCTTTGAAGGGAGAAACAGGAGACTAAGGGGCATTTTGCAAAATCACTGGAACGTTGACACGCATCCCCTTGCACCCATTTGGAATGTATGCGTTTTTGAAACTGGTCCTTTTGTTAGGTTTAGACAAGCTCAGGTCGGACCGTGACGGGCAGGAGGTGGGACAAAAAAAGACTAAGAAGCTCTCCCGAAACCGATAGATAAGGTAGTGTGGGATATCGTCATCTCCCTGTTTCTCCCTTAAAGGAGGCTTCTGGGCAGAAGAATCAGCCCTCAGTTAAGCCACCCCTGTCTAACTGGCCTTGGCTAACTGCAGAGTGGCACCTGGACTGGCATCTTGTGGCTGCCAATTCCTTCCTCTCGGGAGGGTGGAACTGTCGGAATGAAGTGCTTTGGATGAACCTAGCCATTTTTGCTCTTGGCTACCATGCTAGGTTCTGACTGTTGTTTCTTTTTTTGACGTGCTTTGAATGAGGGGGACCATCATATCAGATAATATTTGGAAGAATCAATCCATCATATTTACTGAGTGCTTACTGGTGCTTGGGAGTGTACAATATAACGGAGCTGGCAGGCGTGTTCCTTGCCCATAAGGAGCTTACAGTCTAGAGGAATTAACCAAGTTCTCCTTGTTTGTGGTTTCTGAAAAGGGTCTATTCAGTTTTTGGGTTCATTTCAGCCATCGCTCATCACACTCTATTTCCTGACAGGATAGATGTAAATAGGCCCAAGTGAATAAATAGATAAGTAAACGAACTGAGAAGCATCTCCTAAAATCCCTTGCTTTTCCCTCTTGGAAGAGTAAGGGCTGGATAGAATTTTGCATCAGCTGGTGTTTATTTGCAAGGCTTATGTAGATCAGTGAACTCAACTGGAGATTTTTTTCGGATGGGATATTGTGACGATGAAAATAATTATTATGTTACTGTGAAAAGAACTTCATCTGCTCCTCTTGCGAGGAGTGGCTTAGTTCCACAGTCAACTCTTGATTTTAACCAGTACCACAGCCAACTTTTCATGCTGAAGAATACTTTTAAAAGTGGGCGTGTATTTGTATTAAATGGAACCAGTTTTAATCTAACACATTTTCAGATTAACCAACAGAAATCCCCGGCTCCCCTGCAGTTCATTAAGATCACAGTGTACTCTATTGGTAATTATAGTGCATAGCTTCACTTGGCTATTCGTTTCTTCTCAGGGTTTTGGAAGTAACTGACCTCCATTGGCTCAGAGGATCTTGACTGAATGAACAAAATGGACTCAAAACAACAAGAGCTACTGACTGGACTGGGGAGGCAAGTGAACTTTTCAGCCTAAGGTCCTTTATCCTTCATGTAAAAGCATTATGAGGCATAGAAGTGACAGCATGGCCTAGTGGAAAGAGCACGGGCCTGGGAGTCAGAGGACCTGGGTTCTAATCTCCTCTCTGTCGATTGTTTGCTGTGTGACCTTGGGCAAGTTACTTAACTTCTCAGTGGCTCAGTTTCCTCAACTGTAAAATGGGGATTCTCCCTGTTCTCCCTCCTACTTAGACTGTGAGCCCTATGCAGGAAGGGACTGTATCCGACTTGATTAACATGTCTCTACCCCAGCACTTAGAACAGAGCTTGACCTACAGTAAGCATTTAATAAATACCGTATAAAAAAACATACCACAGACCATCTCTCTCTGCACCTTTAAAGCCTTATTAAAATCACATCTCCTCCAAGAGGCCTTCCCTAAATCTTCATTTCCCTACTTCTTATCCCTTCCTCGTCACCTATCACTTGGATCTGTAATTCTTTAAGCAACTGATATTCACTCCACCTTCAGGCCCACAGCACTTATCCAAATCCTTAATGTGTTTCAACATCTGCCCCCCGCCTAGACTGTAAGCTCCGTGTGGCAGGGAACGTATCTACCAGCTCAGTCGAATTGTACTCCAACGCTTAGTATGGCACTCTGCACACAATAAGCACTCAGTAAATATGATCGACTGATTGTATTCTCCCAAACACTTAGTTCAGAGCTCTGTCCCCATCGAGCTGTCAATAAATACCACTGATTGGTCATTCCCGCATGAGCAAGTTAGTCCATGTTGCTATCCATTCCCTGCTACCTGCTGGGTAACACCAGCTTTTCTGATGAGTCTGTATTGCTCTGGAGTGAGAAATTTGGCCTGCACCATGAGGTGGTCTCCTGGAACTATGGTGGAAGAACTTGACTGCAAAGCAAACCCCTCTTCATTCTTTAATTAACTCCCAAAATGATATGTATTAACAGGGAATGTATCTGTTTTATTGTTGTGCTGTACTCTCCCAAGCAATGCCCTGCATAAAGTGCTCAATAAATACGATGGATCGATTGATTATTAAGCACTTACTGTGTGCAGGGCACTGTATTAAATGCTTGGGAGAGTACAACTGAGTAAGTAGACACCACCCCTGCTCTCATGGAATTTATACTCTAACAGGGGAGTCAGGCACTAAAATATATTAGAGAAATCAACTGAGTATAAAGGTATGTACATAAGTGCTGTTAGGGTAGAGGGTGGGGTAACTAAGTGGTTAGGGAGTGAAGATCCAAGTGCGGAGGGGAGATAGGAGGGTGGACAGATAGGGTGGGGAGATGAGAACTTTTTCAGGGAAGGCTTCCTGGAGGAAGTAGGATTTTAGGAGAGATTTGAAGATGGGGAGAGAAGCGGTCTGTGGGAGGTGAAGGGGGAGGGAATTCCAGGCAGGAGGGAGGGCATGAACAGGAGGTTTAAACCTCAGTGTCAGGGCTTTTCAGTCTTGTGCTCCCAGGACACAGAAGGGGCAGGCACAAAGCGGGGTTAGGTGGCCTGCCCAAGGAGCCCGATATTCTGCATTCCCCGGAGGGCGTCCGTCTTAGAAAAACAGCATTGACCGTGCAACTGGCCCTCGCTCGGCAGGCTGGAACATACAGTGTCAGTCACAGGGCTGCATCCTCTGAAACCAGATCCTGCCCCGACCCCGATTAATTACTCAGGAGTTGTTCACACAACCGAATTCCTGCTGTCAGTGGGTCCTGTGATGCATTTCAAGGCTGCCAATGAAAATAGAGCGGTTCTAATCCTGAGGAGTTAGCCCCGCAGGCTGGATGGGGTGTGTCCTATCAAATGATTATCATGTGATGAGTCTGCCGTGGCTCGTCAGCAGAGCCGGTTCCCCGATGAAACGGTACTCTGCTTTTAGACTGTAAGACATAGATCACTCACACGCCCGCCAAGTGTATCGATGTTTTATATTTAATGGCAGAGCGTTTGCTTGATAAAGATCAACTGCTCCCCATTGGAGCCCGTAGCTCATGGTGCTTCCAAACAAGAATGATGATGACTGGCTGAAGGGGATTCATCACGGTGAATTATCAACCGCTCATTGAATTAAGAGGTGGAGAAACCTGGATGCGGTTGTTGGTCGAGCACCGTTTCCACAACGCCTCAGGATCAGTAAAACCCAAATCATTTTTCCCCCCCGCCTCTTCCCCTTGCACTCCTAGAAATCTTACTGAACCATCCACTCAGGTGGCTCTGATTCATTTTGTGTAGCTTGGTGCGGTTTGATCGATACCCAAAAAGTCTGTTGAACTTTTTAAGACATCCGGAAAAGTCTTTCTTAGGAGCAGGTTGCAGGGAGTATGAGACAGTCTGGATGATAGTAGTAACTGTGGTATTTTTTAAGGTCTTACTCTATGCCAAGCACTGTACTAAGCACTGGGATAGGTACAAGATAATCAGTTCCCACATGGGTCTCACAGTCCGTCTAGGTGGGAGAAGAGGCAGTGACTCCTCATTTTGCAGATGAGGGAACTAAGGCACAGAGAAGTTAAAAGTGACTTGCCCCAGGTCACACAGCAGATAAGCGGTGGAGCCGGGATTGATAACTGTGGCATTTGTTCAGCTCTTACTGTGCTCCAGATACCATACTAGGTGATAGGGGAAGCAGCGTGGCTCAGTGGAAAGAGCCTGGGCTTCGGAGTCGGAGGTCATGGGTTCGACTCCCGGATCTGCCACGTGTCAGGTGTGTGACTGTGGGCAAGTCACTTAACTTCTCTGTGCCTCAGTTACCTCATCTGTAAAATGGGGATTAACTGTGACCCTCACGTGGGACAACCTGATTACCCTGTATATACCCCAGGGTATATAGTAAGCGCTTAACAAATACCAACATTATTACTAAACACCGGGGTACATTCAAGATCATCTGTTTGGACATATTCCCTGTCCCCCATGGGGTTTACAGTCTTAATCCCCATTTTACAGCTGAGGAAACTGAAGCACAGAGAAGTGAATTGATCTGCCTAAGGTCACACAGCAAAGCAAAAGTGGCAGAGCAGGGATTAGAACCCAAGTCCTCTGACTCCCAGGCCCGTTGAACCTGAGATTTGACTTTAACAGCCAGAAACATGGAGTTCTGTTGGGTTCAAGCAGGATTCACTTCCATCCTCTTCCAGAAGGAGTGCTTTGTCTAAATCTTTTCTGTCAGCTAGAAGAGACTGTGACCTAGAGATGCTAATTTTTCATTCTGGCTGTGGGGCGTGAAAGGGCAGGGAGGCAGGCCGGAGGGTCACCCTTTTGGGTCTTTTCAGCCCTGAATGGAAACTTTCAGGTCTTGTGAGAGACATGAGATGATCAAAACAGAGAGTCCACCTTACAAACCTGTGGGAGTCATCTCCTTTCATCACCCCCGTGGAGTTGAAACCTAGGCTGTGACCTGAGTCATACCTCCCGTGTAATGTATTAGACTTTGAGCTTCCCGAGTGCGGCGATGGATTCTTGCCAGCCTAGGAACCGTGCCGCACATTCACTACGGACTACTGAACGACGGTGCCGGTGGACGTCTAACCCCAATCCCACAGTACCGGAGTCCGTCTTCCATTTGCCACTGGAGAATCCATCGGTCAATCAGTCAATCGATTGTATTTATTGAGCACTTACTGTATGCAGAGCATTATACTAAGAGTTTGGGAGAGAACAGTATAACAGAGTCGGTAGACACATTCTCTACCCACAACGAACCCAAGCAAAGAAAAAGCCAGAAGTGTGGTTTTGACTGTGTGGAGTGCGGATGTCCTTATTTCCAGCCAGGGAATCTGGGGTTGGGGGGAAGGGGGAGAAGAAGGGAAGGGGAAGTTGCAACATGCATGAGAATTGAGGGGACCAGATTTCTCCAGACGGCTCATCCTGTTTCACCGAGGTTTTCCGCAGTCTGGTTCTTAATGCTTGCTCCCTAAGCCTTGAGTCTTCAACCACTGGGTTGCAGTCTGACACTCCCTAAGGAGAACTCTTAAAGAGGCACTGTTTGCTTAATTACAAAGGCCAACTGTTGCTTGGCTGGCTCAGCTATGTACACACTTCCCTCTTTTCCCCAAGTTTTAATTCTGGTGCTAGTTGAACATATTGCAATTATGCTAATGGTGCTGGCCTGGCTGCCTAAGGACATATGCGAGAAGGACCACTGCCTTTAACCGTTTCTCTCTCATCTCTGAGCGATCCAGGCTTGGTCTGCCTAGTTTTAGTGGATCGGGATGACAGGAAGGAGTGTCAAGGATTAAACGGAACAGGCAGGGGTGGGAGGTTCGGGGAAGGGGGGATGAGGTAGGGGTTAAGTGAGGCTTTCCCCTGGAAACCTTGGGCTCCCTCGAAATGAAGCAAGCCACCCGCAGCTCTTTGAAGCCGTCTGTTTCCTGTGACTAGAAATCCATCAAGAGGAGGGTCTGGTGAGTCCCTGCCAGCCCCTGGGGATGATGCAAGGCCGTGTCTGTGGGTCAGGAGGCGAGTCTCAGATGGCGCTAAGAGTAGTGTTTCTCTCCCCACCCCGTTGGTGGTCAGCGGTTAATGGCAATGTTGTTTGAATCAAGCCTCCGGTTGGAATCACATGATGAGCAACGTCCCTGACCCGACGGGCCCCCACCTCGGGTGCTGGGCTGTTTTGACATCAGCTGGCGGGCTCCCAAGCTCTGCATGTAGAATTGGTAAAATACCAGTGAACCCACAGTAAGCAAGTTGGAATGGGGATAATTATATTGCGCTATAAAAGGGAGATTCTTCAGCCACCAAACAGGATTTGCCTCAGGCTCTGTTTCTCTCCCCAGTTCTTTGGATTTTTTTTCTGCTTTCTCAATCTCTCCTTCTTCTGGGGTCTCTGCCACTAAATACTTGTAAGCCCCTCAAGGACAGGGATCATGTTGACAAACTCTAGAGTATAAGTTCCTTGTGGACAGGGAATGCGCCACTTTGTTATTCGGCACTTCCCTAATTTTTTTTTTCTTGTGGCATTTGTTAAGCGCTTACTATGTGTCAAGCACTTTTCCAAGTGCTGGCGTAGATACGAGATAATCAGGTTGGACACAGACCATGTCCCACATGGGGCTCACGGTCTTCATCCCCATTTTACAGATGAGGTAACTGAGGCACAGAGAAGTAAAGTGACTTGACCAAGGGTACACTGCAGACAAGTGGTGGAATCAGGATTAGAACCCAGGTCCTTCTGACTCCCAGGCCTGCGCTCTATCCACTAGGCCATGCTCCTCCAGATTCCTAGTTGCCAATATGTATTAAGCACTTCCCACCTGCAGAGCCCTGTACTAAGGGCTAGTTCAGTGTACGGCCCCAAATAGGCACTCAGTCAATATTGCTATTTCTGCTACTATTACCAGGTATTCTCCCAAGCATTTAATACAGGATTCCTCCCATAGTAGGTGCTCAACAAACACTATAGATTGGTGTATCTTCCCTTCCTGATCTTACCGCCTCTTCCTCTTCCTCCTCTCCTTTTCTTCTCCCCACTTTCCCCTCTCTTTTCTTCTTCCTTCTCTCTCCCCCGGACTGAACTTGAACTTAGAGAGAGAGAACCTCGCCAGAGCAACGGAAACCCTGACCCCCACCGACTAAAACCACGGAACACGGGAATAAGAGGAATGTTCATCCCTCACTTTTCCCATTGTTTAACCCGACTGGCGTAGTTTAGCCGCCCACAGTTCATTCTGAGCAGGAGCCTTGTAACAGCGGGTGTTGTGACCAAGTAAGCAATATGAGCTGTTGCTTTAATTACACACAACAGTATAAGTGGAGGGCAGAGTTTCAGTCTTAAATCAGAATTACCCAGGCTTCCTGGCACTTGAAACCAACTTGGTAATACCTAGTGATTGTTTTAGGGTATCCCTTGTGGGTGTGGGTGGCATTTTATTTCTTAATACTGGTTAAAAGGGAAAAAGGAAAAGCTCCCTTCTTGAGGAAGAAACGTGGCAGGTTGACAGTAAAGGCCCTGGAACAAACAGTTTAACTATCATTTACATATTATTTGAAGCCATAACACCATCTTGTGTCTAATCACACTCTGATAAATACTGTTCAACCTGGGATTCTTAGCTAAATGAGGTCAATTAAACAGGTGAAGGTAAAAAAAAAAAGTCATGTAGGATAGAGAACAGAAGCCTGCACTATCTAAGACTGTGTCTACACAGCCGGAGGGAAATGGGGAGTTGAGAAATTAATCAGTAAATTTGATTAATGCCGACAGGCAATCTGGAGAGCTCTTACCAAGTGAATGCATTTTCCCTTAAGAGCAGGGTCTTTTCTTGGTCGGAATTATGATTTTAGTATTTGTTAAGCACTCGCTTCATGCCAAGCATTCTGCTAAGGTCTGGAATAGATAAAATATAAGCAGATCAGACACAGTCCCTATCACACATGGCTCACAGTTTAAGGGGAGGGAAGACAGGTCTATTCCCATTTTACAGATGAGGAAAGTGAAGCACAGATAAGTTAAGTGACTTGCCCCAAGGTCATACAACAAGCAGGTGGTGGAGCCAGGATTAGAACCTTGGTGGTCTGACTCTCAGTCCCCTGTTCTTTTCACTAGGTCACGTCGCTTCCCCTGTGATCTGCTTGATTCCCCCCGAGGTCCTCATCACTGTTTAGGAAGAAGGAAGGGGCTGCTGGTTAAAGGTATTTGCCAGTTCTGTAAGGCCCAGGACCAGATCTAGTCTGAGTCCTTAGAATTCAACCCAGACCAAGTGACCATAATTTGGGGACTCAAAAATAAGATGGACGTGGCACCCAGAAGCAGGAAGATAAAGTAGAAAGATGGAGAGTTGGGTAAAGGAGGGATAGCGAGAAAGAAAGAGATAGGCAGAGGCCCAGAAACAGAGACTAAGAAAAAGAAGGAGTCAAGAAAAGATAAAGGGCCGAGGGCAAGGGGGGATGGGGACAGAGTGGCAGACACGTACAAAGCTACACGTACATATAAACACCCACGCACGTATCATACTTGAAAGCACTCACCAACCAAGGTATCATCCTACTTCACCCAGTTCTCCCCATGGAGAAGCAGCATGGCCTAGTGGATAGAGCATGGGCCTGGCAGTCAGAAGGTCATAAATTCTAATCCTGGCTCAACTTCTTGTCTATGTGACCTTGGGCAAGTCATTTAACTTCTCTCTGCCTCATTTCCCTCATCTGTAAAATGGGAATTAAGTCTTGAGCGCCATGTGGGACAGGGACTGTGTCCAGCCCGATTATCTTGTATCTACCATAGCACTTAGAACAGTGCCTGGCACATATTAAGCGATTAGCAAATACCATAATAATTATTATAATTACCCAGAGCGGTCAGTCAATCACGTTTTTTGAGCATTTACTGTGTACAGAGCACTGTATTAAGCACTTGGGAAAGTGTAAAATAACAGAGCTGATTGACATGTTTCCTGTCCACTAGGAGTTTATGGTCATTCACCTGGTTTTATTTTAGATGCTTTTGTTTTCAACTGGTCAGTTACTGCTCTAGCATTGATTGGCTTTAATAATGATGATAATAATAATAATAATGATAATAATGGTATTTGTTAAGTGCTTACTATGTGCCAGGCACTGTTCTAAGCTCTGGAGTAGATACAAGATCCATTCATTCAATCGTATTAATTACAAGATCATCAGGTTGGACACAGTCGCTGTCCCCACATAGGGCTCACGGTCTTAATCTCTATTTTACAGATAAAGGAAATGAGGCACAGAGGAGTGACTTGCCCAAGGTCACGCAGGAGATGAGTTGAGATCGATATTTTTATTTTAAATGCTCATCCTCCCTCTGCCTCAGGTCTTGTCACTGAAACCTGTGGCCCAGAAGCAGCTTCCATGTTTTCAGGGCCTTGGGAGGAGAACTTAGTGGATCTGGAGCAAGGAGGACTGGGGTCAAGATGAGGTAGAGATTCCCCCCATCCCCCAACAACAACATCTGTCGGGGTTTGCGGATTTCCACGAAAGGCTTCATAAGGTATCATTAATAATAATAAAAAGCTATGTAGAATAATATAACTTCTACAAAACTTGTATTATGTAACGTAACTCACGACTATTACTCCTGGGTTGGCAAAATGTTGTCTGGTCTCCTTAAGTGCTGGCAGTAGCCACCCTCCAGCTGCAAGGGCCACCTGCAGCTGCATCGGTCCTGGCCACTCCAGAAACCTCCGGTAAATGGCCCAGAAGTGGCCAGTTCAGCATCCGTAAGACACGATGGAGGAAGAGGAGAAGGAAAAGCAAGAGGTAAGAAGGGCTAAAAACAAAGTCCACCTCTGGTCCACCTCACCCCTCAGCCAATCTCTCCACTCACCACCTTCTTCCAGGACTGCCACCTCAGAGCTCTCGGCCACCCCCGTTTCTGTCCGCTCGCCGAGGGAATCTGACCGAGGGCCATAGCATCCACGACTCGTTGGAGAAACAGGAAACCGATACTCTCAGAGGACTTCCTTTCCTTGCATTTCCTCTCGAATCCCCAACTCCTGCCCAGCTAGAGGCCTGAATTCTGAGCAGTTTTTCAAGCATTTAGACCAGAATGAATAAATCCAAGAGACAATCAAATTACACGAACCCTGGGCCACTTCAGAGAGGCTTACTTGAGATGACAGTTTCAGCTTCCAAAGAGGCATGCAAACCGGAATAATGAAATGTTCCATTTTATTAAATCCCTGACCACTGGGAGGAGATTGTATGGGAGAAGAGACAAGGTGGGGAGTCTGGCTTGATTTCTGTGATGCTGATAAGCAGTAATTTTTGCAGAGGGGGAAAAACTAAGCCACTGCAATAAAACCATTTTCATAATACCATGGGAATGAGTTATTGCTCGAGGTAAGGCACGTTTTCTACTGGTTGCCCGAGCTTTCATCTCCATCTTTCATGGGCCGGTCAGGCATTTTTATAGCGCTGACACAAAGAGAGAGCATTCACGTTACTTCTATTCTCCATCTGTCAACAGTTAAGTTAAAGTGCTACTACAGGATTACTTTTGATCTGATTTCCATGCAAACTTGGTTCAGAACTTCAAGATTTCCTATTCGAACCATTGTTACTCCTGGGGCTGCAATCATGCAACTTTTCTCTGGCCCTTAATGATTAGAAAACCGGAAAGTAATTGAAATGAGTTTTGCATGAATGAGGAGGAAAGTGCCCTTTCCCTTTCTCGGTGATTCATCAAACTCTAGTTGTTTCCCCATGGAGATCTTGCCGCGCACAGACTCCAAAAAGAAGGTCCAAGTTGCGAGCGTCTTAGCTTCCTGGGCTTGGCTTGCTGTGACACCTGTAACCCCCAAACTGCGTCCTGCCGCTGCTGCTGAGATTCCTCCTGAAAAAGCTCTCTGGTCCTCAACTGGGGTCGCAAGGGAATCCGAGGGAGCTCTAGCATTTTTCTGCTCCACCCTGGGCCCCAGGTCCTGAACCCATATCTACACCAAAATCTGCAAATCCACTAACAAGGCCCTGAGGGAAGGCAGTTAGTTAGAAGGACCAAGAGTTGGGGAGAGGAAATACAGTGATGATGACTATGATGGTATTTGTTAAGTGCTTACTCTATGTCAAGCACTGTTCTAAGTACTGGGGTAGATACAAGCTACAAGCTAATAGTCCATGTCCCACATGGGGCTCACAGTCTTAATCCCCATTTTACAGATGAGGGAACTGAGGCACGGAGAAGTGAAGTGACTTGCCCAAGGTCACCCAGGAGACAAGAGGCAGACCCAGGATTAGAACCCAGGTCCTTCTGACCCAGGCCTGTGGTCTATCCACCAGGCCATGCTGCTTCCCCAGATCTGATCAGACTCGGTCCCTGTCCCATTCGGGGCCCCCTAACATATAGGGAATGGCAAATGTCTCATACCTATTTTAGAGATGGGAAAATCGAAGCACAGAGAAATTGAAGAGTTTACCCAAGGTCACACGGTAGGCCAGTGGCAGTGCTGGAATTAGAATTTGGGTCCCCTGACTGCCAGACCTGGAGCCTTCCCACTCGGTCATGTTACCCCTCTCAGTTTCTCAAAATACTATGAAGAAATCCACAAGACCTTGTCTACGGCCTTTTGGTTCATGGTTTCCTTGTCTCCCACTCATAACAGCAGGAAAGCATCTGTCTTAGCAAACAGTTGTAAATATGAAATTATGCTATTCTGAAGGTATTCTGTGGTTTGAACTGAGAAACCAACAGAAGCATCAAAGCGGATATGCAAAGTCCATCCGGGACACAAAGCCTAATTCAGCTTGTTACTTTGAAGGCTCTTCCTTCCTTCCTTCATTCAATCGTATTTATCGAGTGCTTATTGCGTGCAGAGCACTGTACTAAGCACTTGGGAGAGTACAATATAACAATAAACAGACACACTCCCTGCCCACGAGGTTACGGTCTAGAGGGGGGAGACAGACATTAATATAAATAAATTACAGATATTTACATAAGTTCCTTCTGAAATCGCATCTCATCCAGTAGGCCTTCTCTGAATAATATACCTCATCTCCCCACCCTGCTCCCCCATGCCTGCCACGTCTGCACTTCTCTGACACCTAAACACTTGGGTGTTCACTTGTGTCCACACTTGTGTCCACATCTTTATCCTCTATTGCTCTCTTCCCGGGACTGACTTTAAAGTCTGTTTCCCATGAGAAATTGCAAGATCCTAGAGGGCAGAGATCAATCAGTATATGACATTTATTGAGCACTTACTATGTGCAGAGCACTGTACTAAGCGCTTGGAATGTACAAATCGGCAACAGATAGAGACAGTACCTGCCCATTGACGGGCCTACAGTCTAATTGGGGTTATATAAAGGACTTGTGAGAAAACAATAAACAGACACAGTCCCTGCCCACAATGAACTTACGTAGAGGGAGAGCTGGGCCCGGTCGCCCCAGAAGCCTCTCTTCCCACTCCCCACCAGCATCGTGTTTACTCACTCTATTGTACTCTCCCAAGCACTCAGTGCGGTGCTCAGATATGATTGATCGACTGTTGGATTATCTGGTAAACTGTTGCAACTGAAACAATTTGCATGAACACGATTGCAGTGAGAGCCCCATGTGACAGACAGGTTGTGTTTATTCCCTCTGTTCTTCAGATTTTTCTGCCTGGATTTTGTTTCCCCCCACCTCTGCACTTGCTCTTGAGCAAGAAATGGAGCTGAAAAGGGAAAGACCCGATTCTCAGCTGCCTCTGCCCTCCTCTGGGTCTCTCTCAGCTCCCTTTGAAGTCATTCTCTTTGGAGTAAATAGGAACTTCATGCATGGAAGAGAGAAGCTGGAATGTGGAAGGGAATGAGAGTTGGGCTATTTACATTAAACAGAATCGTTCTTGTTTTCTGAAATCAGCAACTAATTCTCATCACCTGCTGTTCTTAAGTAGGAGCAGATTTACTGGTTCATGCCATAGCCGACTTGGGGGGAAGAAAACCAAGTGAAAACAAACAAATAAAACACAATCCCACATTCTGATGGTGGAACTGCATTTGGAAGCCGAAACGTGAGGGGGATTGGGCCTCTTCTAGGGGTCGCAGTGGTCACTGAAAGCCATAGAGAGAGACCAGTGCAGTTTGCAACGTGTGGGAGGTTTTCCCAGAATTGGTCCGGGTCTCCTTTAACATCCACCTAACTAATGCTTCTCAGGAATGTGAGTATGAAAAAAAAATCAGTGTGTCTATGATTAAATGGAGCGTATAGATAATAATAATGACGGCATATGTCGAGCACTTACGATGTGCCACGTATTGAGGTAGATACAAGATATTCAGATCAGATACAGCCCTGTCTCACACAGGACTTACAATTAAATCAATCTATGGTGTTTATTGAGCACTTTGTGCAGAGGGCTCCACTAAGTGCTTGGGAGAGTGTAGTGCAGTAGAGTTGGTAAACCCACAAGCTGCTTTCAGACTAAGCTATTGAGAAGCAAATATCTTATCTCTATTTCACTGATGAGAAACCTGAGGCACAGAGTAATTAAATGACCTGCCCAACATCACATTGCAGGCAGCTGGCAGAACAAAGATTAGAATCTGGGTCTCCTGGCTTGTGCTTTTTCTGCTACACCATGTGAAGGGGAGGGATTGCTCAACAGGGGGATGGAAATTAGGTGAGGAATACCTCCTGCCATAAATGAATTTTCAGAAGGAGGATGAAGATGGGGGAGGAAAACGGTTTGGGGAACTAAGGGGGAAAGGGCAAGTTAGATGGAGATTGCTGGTGCCAATTCCCTTTTTCTTTCACAACATTTTCTGCCATTTCCTCTCCTGTCAAATGGCCACCCACCCTGGTTCAGGCCCTTATCATAACCCAGTGGGTCTATTGTATCAACCTTCTCAGCGGACTCCCAGCCTCCAGATTCTCCCCTCTTAAGTCTATACTTGGCTCTGCTGCTCCGATCATTTTTCTAGAAGATAGTGGTGCCTGTCTCCCCGCACATCTAAAAACCTCCCATAGTTTCCCATTCATCTTAAAATCAAATAGAAACTTTTGACATTGGCTTTAAAGCAAAAGGTGAGTTCTTCCCTTTTTACTTATCCCCTCTCTTCTACTACACTCCAGTGGCACTCCCCCCTCCTCACAAACCTGCATACTGGTGCCTCATTCTCAACTTTCCCACCTCCAACCCTTTGCTCAAGTCCTTCCTCCCGTCTGGAACTCCCCTTTCGAATCTGCGAGGCCATGGTTCTCCCCGACTTCCAAACCTTTCTGAAATTCCACCTCGTGCATGAGGCTTCTGTGATTATTTTTTCTTTACCTCAAGGCTCAACCTCTCTGCTAATACTTAGCACTTTTGCACCTCCTTAGCACTTTTGCATATATTGTTTTACATACTCTACCATCACTTTGTATTTGAAAATAATTTTGTCTGTCTCCCCACTGGATTGTAAATTGCTTGAGGGTGGGGATGGTCTCTTCCTTTATTGTAGGTCTCCCAGACACTTAGCAGAGTGCTCTGCACACAGTAGGCATTTAATCAATAGTACAGAGTGATTGATTGGGGCCTATTTACAAAAAAAAAAATAGGGATATGCTTCCGTGGAAAGGTTGCCTAGAGTCTCTGATTTGCATTCCAGTTACATATCTACTCCACTTGTCAGCTGTGTGACTCTGAGCAAGTCCCTTAACTTCTCTGGGCCTTAGTACCCTCATCTGTAAAATGGGGATGAAGTCTATGACCCCTATGTGGGACACCCTCATTACCTTGTATCTGCCCCAGCGCTTAGAACAGTGCTTTGCACATAGTAAGCACTTAACAAACACCATCATTATTATTATTACTCTGCCAGAAGGTTTCTATATGGACTACATGTGTTCCTAGGAGAAGTAACAACTTGACCTGGTGGATAAAGCACGGCTCTGGGAGTTAGAAGGATCTGGGTCCTAATACCCCATCTCCCACTGTTTGCTGTGTGGTCTTGGGCATGTCAATTTGCTTCTCTGTGTCTCAGTTACCTCATCTGAAAAATGAGGATTAAGACTGTGAGCCCCACATGGGTCATGGACTGAGTGCTTAGTACAGTGTCCGGCACAAAGTAAGTACTTAGCAAACACCATAAAAAAAAAATCCTAGCAGTACAGCATAGTCTTCCTGATCCTTGCCTACCCTCTCAGGGAGACTGAATTGGAATTTCTCAGCTATCATGGGACTGGGAGGAGACGACCATGATTCTCTCAAATGATTTTTATGACCATGAGACATTTAGTGGTTTGATTATCCTTCTGGAATTTTAGCTATAAAATGGTCTCCCCTCAATCTCTGAATAAACACAATTACATCACTAGTCTCCAGTTTTGTTTTGTTTTAACCAGTTAGATGCCAAAACACTCCATGGGGTTAATTCAAACGGGAAACCATATGACCTAGATTAAATCTGCAGAGAAGGGAAAATGAATTACAGAAGAAGAGGCAAATGAGAGGCATCGGAAGGAGAATAGAGCTTGAGAGCCTGGGTAGGGAGAACGTAAGATGTCTTTCCCAGGGGATGTTTGAACCACGAGATTAGTTTTGTACCAATCTAGGGGAAGAGCAATACGTAGTTGAAAAGGATTCAGAAGGGGGAACGTTATAACGGTAAGACTGAGAAGCAGGAAGGAGAAAGTTCACTGAGGGTTAGGAAAATGATGCTAGGGTGACAAAGAGAGTCCTTTTTGGGTAAAAAGGTGTTAGTTGAATTGTTTTGCAGCAGTAGGAGGAGGAGTCATAATGGTATTTACTGAATACTCATAGTCTTTCAACTGTATTAAAAACCCAGGTCCTCTGATTCCCAGGCCCGTGCTCTTTCCACTAAGTCATGCTGCTTCTGTAACAATGTCAAATGAGGTTGAGTCAATGACTTTATCTCTTGGGCACTTTGCAGCCCTTTTGGATCACAAAAGAGGACTGGCAGAAGTGAGAAAATGTTCACAATTTAATTTTATTTATTCTGGTTCCACCGCTTGTGAATCTTTCTATGTCCATCTCCCTCATCAGAGTGTATATGCAGTTGACCATTCTAGCGAAGAAGACAAGGCTGAGTGCGAAATTCACTCTGCGTGGCTGAAAAAGGCTAACGTGGACCCCCCATCACGACCACAATATGCGTCCAAAGAGTGGAAAGAGCACGGGCTTGGGAGTCAGAGGTCATGAGTTTGAATCCCGGCTCTGCCACTTGTCAGCTGTGTGACTGTGGGCAAGTCACTTAACTTCTCTGTGCCTCAGTTACCTCATCTGTAAAATGGGGATTAACTGTGAGCCTCATGTGGGACAACCTGATTACCCTGTATCTACCCCAGCACTTAGAACAGTGCTCGGCACATAGTAAGCGCTTAACAAATACCAACATTATTATTATTATTTTGTGCAGCCTTGCTTAGTGTTTGCAGTACCTGATGCTGCTTGCCCAGCACTTCTTGTCTCCTCTTTCTTTCTGAAGTCTTTGTGGGAAGGGAGTTGCTCCTTTCATGATATTAGTGCTCCATGCTGGTCTGTCTTCAACAATTGACTCCCAGTTTTCAGCTGGGATGCATTATTGTCTGAGGGCTTATTTTATTGTGTTTCTCAAATGTTTCCTCTGCCTTCCTTGCTTTTGGTTCATCAGAGTGTAAGCTTCTTGTGGGCATGGATGAGTCTGGTGTTTCTCTTGTCCTTCCTGAATGCTTAGTAGAGTGCTTTTCATTCAGTGGTGCCCTTAAGGTGTGCAGAACACCATACTAAGCGCTTGGGAGAATGCATTACAACAATAAGCAGAAACATTCCCTCTCCACAAAACGTACAGTGCTGGGCACAAAGTAAGCATTTAACAAATCCCATGATTGTTATTTATTATCATCATGGTTACTATTATTATTATTGTTAGGCAATTGTTTGAATGACTAAATCCTCAACACATGATGTGCCCAGTCATAAGAAGCTAGTGTCAGATCTCCTCCTCTTCTAAGTCACTATCAACCACTCAGAACCGACAGTGGCTGATAAAGCCAATTTGCAACAGGGGTGGCTATTTGAGGTAAAGAAAGTGCACTGTTCTCTCCAATTTTACAATTCCCACTTCTTAGTCTTGCAGCTTTTCTCTGCTCCTTTCATCTTGTTGTCCACCCTCTGTTGCCTTCTGAAGTGATTATTAATGGAATTCTCTACACTTTTTCTGAACTCTTGGTTTTTCCTCTTAGTTCTTGATGATTTCAATTCTCCCAGACCCTTTTTCATATCTCTTCCTCGTCAGCCATTAATTTATAGTCTATCATTCCTCCCATTCACTCCCTTCATTTCTATTCCTGGAGTGTTCCTTCATCCTCTTTGAGCCCAGCCGCCTGCACAGACAGGTGAAAATGAAAATGTACTTTTCAGATTTTAGGACCCTAATTATTTTATTTAAAAGGAAATGAAGGCAGCAATCACACCAATCCCTAAAAGTCAGGTACACTAGGAAGCGAATGAAAATATCAGGCATTGGCTTCCATCCCCAACCCACTTACTTGGAAATGGTGTTCTCTCAAGACATATTAAGACGTGGTAGGGATGTCAGGTGGAAAATATTTGGCAAACAGTAGGGAGACATTCGAACATCTACATGTGGAGTTATTGTTAATGGAATCCACTGTTTAGACAGGAGATTTGGTCCAAATCCCACATGGATGTTAGGGAAATCTTTGGTAGGAATTGGGAACAGGAGAAAAGACCAAGAGCTATTTAGGGTCTGGAGACTGGGATTTATAAATTCTCTCACAGATTTTTTTTTTTTAATCAGCCCTTCAACTGGTTGGTTATCTTCCCTTAGTCTTCTTCCCCTTGGTGATTAAGGGAGTGCCTAGTCTTTGGCTTCAGGGAGCAGAGTGCCTCAGTTTATCTGTGATGATGGTATTTGTTAAGTGCTTACTATGTGCCAAGTGCTCTCTGTACGATCAGCGCAGAGGGACACTGATTGGGGTTGGAAGTCAGATTGTAAGAGATGTGGATTTACCTTCCCTTGCTGATTTCCAGAGTTTTATTTTTAAAGGTTTTGAAGGACAGATATTCAAGTCAGTGTCTCAGCCAGAGCTGCATCTCCCCAACATCCTCCCGACCCCCCCCCCCCTCAGATTTCCATAGTCCATAGTGGGAAGAAGAAGAGCACAGGTAGGACTTGACTCTCTCTAGACCATATGTCCCTTGTGGAAAGGGAATGTGTTCACTAACTCTGTTGTATTGTACTTTCCCCAACACTTAGCCCAGTGACCTACACACAGTAAACTCTCAAAAAATACAGTTGCTTGACCGGTCGATTAGAGAAGCAGCATGGCCTGGTAGAAAGAGCGTGGGTTTGGTAGTCAGAGGACCAGGATCCTAATCTTGGCCCTGCTTTTGTGACCTTGGGCAAATGACAACTTCTTTGTGCCTCAGTTCCCTTGTATTCAAAGGGGGTTTTGATTCTTTCCCTACCTCCCACTGAGACTGTGAGTCCCATGTGGGGACCTAATTATCTTGAATTCGTTCTTTCATTCAGTCGTATTTATTGAGCACTTACTGTGTGCAGAGCACTGTTCTAAGCACTTGGAAAGTACAATTCAATCTTGTATCTACCCCAGTGCTTATACGCGGCTTGGCACATAGTAAGTGCTTAACAAATACCACAATTCCTAAGGATAAAGGATTTGTACTTATAATAATAATTATAATAATGATGGGTCTATTGGGGATGAAAAAGACTTTGGTCCCAAACTGTCAACTGTCAGGATAAATTGCTGCTACTGAGTTTGTGTGCCTGCAAGTGAAATCAGGGTTTCAGGACTAACACCCTCTTATCTGCCCTCTAAAAACACCCCTCTGCCTTCCACTGCATCTTATCCAGTTTTTGCGACTTCGAAATCTCAACCTTGGCCCCTTCCCCCCACCCTCCGCACATGCTTTTCATAATCCACAAAGGAATGAAGACATGTAAATAGCGTCTGGAGCTAAATTGAAAGTCGGTCTAATAACGAGAACTGCAGCGGACTTGTAAAGAACACGGAACAGGCTCACTTAACCATAACGGTACGACAAAGTAATGAAGACTCAAGTGCTTCTTATTAGATATCAAGCTGAGAATCAGAACTCATCTAACATTCTGATTGCTGAAGAAAATCCGTAATTGATGCTCTGGAATGGTCATTATTATTACTTATTTTTCTTCGGACCTTGCAGTAATGGAAGATGCTTTATGTCACTGTGTGCTGCTCCAGGTGCTTGAGAGAAAAACTCTCCCATTAAATCTTTAAATAAAGACTCTAATACATTTCCATCAAAATCAGTTGTAACCACATTTAACGACCAGTTTGTTTGAGTGTTAACAGCCTGTGAGCTAACAACCTGGTCATTAACACGTGCTCACTTTCCCTTTCTCCCTTAAACAACCTCTTCTCATCCATCCTATTTCTAGAAATCCTCGGCTGGGTTTTCAGTTTTCTGTTGACTGGCATCTCTTATTCATCGGTTGGGTTCTTCTCTTCCAATTGCTCCTCTTTAAGTATTTTCTAAATAGGGGGATAATAGAGAAGCCACGTGGCTTAGTGGAAAGAGCAGGGGCTTAGGAGTCAGAGGTGACTTTGGGCAAGTCATTTCACTTCTCCGTGCCTCAGTTACCTCATCTGTAAAATGGGAATTAAGACGGCAAGGCCCACGCGGGACAACCTGATAACCTTGTACCTACCCCAGTGCTTAGAGGAGTGCTTGGCACATAGTAAGCTCTTAGGAAATACTATCATCATTATTATTAATGGACTTTTCACTCTTCTCCTTTTGTGTGTGTGTGTGTGTGCATATGTGAGTGTCCTAAAGACAAATGAGTCTTGGCAGAGTGTGTCTACTGAATGAATTAGACGACAAGTTCCTGGGGAAAATTCAAGTTTGAAACATGAAACCCCACACTCTGATGAAGTGATATAAACATCGGATGAGACAGGAAAATCCAATCGTTCGAAAAACCTACACTCACAATCTATTCAGGAGAAACTGGGTGGATCGTTTGAGGGAAAGCAGAATTGGTAAATTAGTCAACGGTGCAAGAGGCCCAAATTTTGTGCTTGAGTTCGTGGTTCTTGTTCTTTGACATGATAGGAGGACCACTTAACCTTTTCGGGTCTGTTTGTTTTCTCCTAGATTGGACATGGTTATCATCTGAGTATCAGAGTGAGCATAATGTGCTACCAAATCTATGGAATGATTTAATTCAGGACAATACTAACCAGGATCCAGAGGGCTGCAAATGTCCCTTGCGTCCTATAAAATGATTCTCCATCCCCTTCTCCACCACCACCCTCTCCATCGCCATCTCCTTTACCTCCATCCCCACCATCTCCATCATCTTCTCCTTCACCTCCGCCCTTTCCACCTCCTCCCTTTCTTCCACCATCTTCCCCACCACCATCTCCTTCTCTGCCATCCCTTCCACCCCCATCTCCTTTCACCACTATTCTCTCCTGATGTTTCTGAAGATCTGTAAATTGCCACCTCAGCCCTAGCTTTGGGTATTCCGGGGGTCTCTGCTCTCTTGAAGAGCAGTATGATCTAGTGGAAAGAGCATGGACTTGGGAGCCAAAGGACCTGGGTTCTAATCCCAGTTCTGCCACAGGGAATGTGTCTGCTTATTGTTATATTTTATTCTCCCCAATGCTTAGTTCAGTGCTCTGCGCAGAGTAAGCACTTGTCTCCTGTGTGATCTTGGGCAAGCCACTTAAATTCTCTTTGCCTCAGTTACCTCATCTGTAAAATGGGGATTAAAACTGTAAACCCCACCTGGGACAGTCTGATTACCCTGTATCTATCCCAGTGCTTAGAACAGTGTTTGGCACAAAGTAAGAGCTTTACAAATACCATTTTAAAAATTAAATAAATAAATTCGATTGACTGGCAGACTATGTAACCTCGGGCAAGTTACTCAACTTCTCTGTGCCTCAGTTCCTCATCGCAAAATGGGGATTCAGTACCTGTTCTCCCTCCTTCTTACACTGGAAGCCCCATGTAGGACTTGATTACCTTGTATCTATCCTGACATTTACCACAGAGCTTGGCACAGGGTAATCGCTTAACACATATCACAATTATTAATACCTGATCTTCTGCTCAAGGACCAATTCAAAAACAGTGTACCCTCCCCGGAATTATTTAAAATTGATCTGAGATGTTGGTGCTATTTATTGAGGATCCTTGCTGTTATTGACCTAGTGTTCTTCTCTGGGAATCAGGAGTCCCGGGATCATTCATTCATTCAATCAGTTTTATTGAGCTCTTACTGTGTGCGGCACACTGTAGTAAGCGCTTGGGAGAGTGCAATATAACAATAACCAGACACATTCCCTGCCCACAATGAGCTTACAGACTAGAGGGGGGAAACAGACATGAATATAAATAAATAAATTACTCCCCTTCCCTCAAGGAGCTCCCTCAAGGAGGATTCTAGTAGCTTCTAGTCTACTGACTCTCTCAAGCACCTAGTACAGTGTTCTGCCCTCAGTAAAATAGCATGGATTGACACATGATGCTCTTGGAGTCCGATAGAGTTCATTTCCCTCTTAAAGTGCTCCCATTTCTCAGTCACATACCTGGCAGGACCTTGTTGTCTGTGAACTGTAAACTGAATTTTGTGTTTTTTCTCCCTCTTCCAGAGATGACTCAACGAGTCCAGATAAAATAGTATCTGAATTGGACTCTCACTCCCCACTGGAAGCAGCCCTCGGCCAAAGCTCACAGGGAGACCGAAGAGGCAGGTACCGGCAATTTCCATTTTTAAGGCCTCTGCAGTGTGGGGTTTCAGCAGGAAATGCTAGCGCCAAGAGAAGCCATTCCTGGGCTGTGAGGGGAAAGAAATGGACAAGACAGCCTTCTTCTCCGGCATGCCTCGTTCGGTTTTGCAGACCCTCAGGAGGACTGGATGAAAATCCAAACGTTTGGAGGTTTATCCAAAACAAACGGCCGTCTCTCTTATTGGTCCCCTGTGATTTACTTCTTGGAAATGGCAGGGACTGTAAACACTCCCCCCGGCCACATTCTGCTCCTAGTCCAGTTGACAGGAGAGGAACCTCCATTCTCCATTCCGTGGGGGTATTTCCTACAGCCAGTCTTTTGTGGTTAGGGGATTTGATGGGTATATCCTGACCTAATTCCCCAAGTTATTAACAGAGAGGGCAGAGCTGGTGTTTCCCATTGATGGGTTTTGGCAGTGGAAGAGGCGGGCAGAGTTTGGGTCCAATGACAATGTTTGAGAAAACAGCAGCCCCACGTATGTACCAACTTCCCTTTTTTCCGCTCCCCTTTCACCTTCTCCCTCTGCGTCCCTCTTTTTTTGAATGACATTGTTAAGCACCTACTATATGTCAAACACTGTTCTAAATGCTGGGGTAGGTGCAAGTTAATTAGGTCAGACACAGTCCCTGTCCTGCGTGGGGCTCACAGTCTAAATAGGAGGGAGAACAGATATTTAATCCCCATTTTTACAGTTGAGGAAAATGGGGCATAGAAAAGTTGAGTGACTTGCCCAAGGTCACACAGCAGACAAGTGATGGAGCCAGGATTAGACCCAGGTCCTTCTGACTCAGGCTCCCTGCTCTTTCCCTAGGCCACACTACTTCTTTCCCCTCTCTCCCTTCTCTTTGCTGCTGGGTTTGCTTCATCAATCAATCATATTTATTGAGCACTTACTGTGTGCAGAGCACTGTACTAAGCACTTGGGAGAGTACAATACAATGAATTGGTAGACACGTTCCCACCCTACAAGAAGCTTACAATCTAGAGGAGGAGCTCGCAGGTCTTGCTCTTTGGTTAGCTTTGATAAAACGATGGGCCCCCAGTAGCAGAGCAGATACTCTCTGGGGAGGGGAGAGGATGGAAGGGCTATTTGGCCTGCAGGTACTTAGAAGATTTGCACTCCAGAACACTGATTTTGAATTCTAGCCCTTGATCTGTGTACTCTTCTGAAAGGACAGGGCTCACCTTCACCTCTCTCCCTGGTGGCAGTGAAGCCCTTAAGAAGGCACGTGAATTGTCTCAGGCCCCTCGAGAGTAATTTACCACAGAGCAGTGGTGATGAAATAAACACCTGTGCATTCTCCCAAAGAAATCAATCAATCGATCAATGGTATTTATGGAGCTCTTACTGTGTGCAGAGCACTGTACTACAAACTTGGGAGAGTACAACATAACAGAGTTGGTAGGCACGTTCTCTGACTGCAAGGAGCTTACAGCCTAGGTGGGGAACTTACGGTCTAGAGAGAAGAGCACATTCATTCACCTCTGTCCAATTCCCACATGGCTAAATCTTTTGTAGTCTGAATCTGCCTCGACATCATGAGCTCCTCGTGTGTGAGGCATATGTCTTATTCTTCTGGTGTCCTTTCCCAGGTGCTTTAGAACAGTCCATTGCACTCAGTAGGTGCTCAGTAAATATCATTACTTCTACTTTGAGCCCCTTCTTATGCTTGGGGAGGTTTGGGAGAAAATTGCATGAAGCTGGACCACGAGAGACGGTTACTAAACCTTTCTGTTCTCAGTTCCTTCTTCTCTAAAGTTCTCCCCAGTGAATGTAAATAATGACAAAAATAAATGTATTAAGTGCTAATTGCCAAATACTGTACTAAGTGCTGGGGTAGATTCAAGATTAATTATAATAAAGTCTGTATCCCCTTCTAGACAGTATGCTCACTGTGGGCAGGGAATGTTTCTAGCAGCTTTTATATTGTACTCTTCCAAGTTCTTAGTACAGAACTCTCCACACTGTAAGTACCTGATATATATGTTTGATTGATAAAAAAAAGTCACACTCAGTCCTTGCCCCACATGGGGCTCACAGACTAAGAAGGAGGGAGAACAGATATTGAATCCCCATTTTACAGATGAGGAAACTGAGGCACAGAGACATTCAGTGGATTGCCCAAATTCACACAGCAGGCAAGTGGTGGGTTCTGGATTAGTATCCAGGACTCTTTACTTCCAGCCACCGAACTGTTTCCAGCAAATCCTGCTGCTTCATAATAAAAGCCTTTAGAAGGAACAAAGAGCTCTGTGAATGCTTAATAGCATTTTCAAAAGTCACAGCTTCCAGGTGCAAATTTTATTATCCTCCAAACTTTCCCTTAAGGTTAGGTCCTAGTTTCTTTCTCAGATTCCTTCTCTCATGTGGCTTGTTTCCTATTCTTCCAGGTCTCAGGACAGCATTCCGGATATATTTCGACGTATCCGAGCCAGCCCTTCAGTTTAGTCTTTCAGTTTGGGGATGTCAAGAATTGTTGCATTTCCATTCTGGTCCATGCAGCAGAGTAAGCTCGGGAGGAGCTGGGTGCTAATGGGTCAGATTGGGTGTCTGTGGGTGGCAGCGATGCAGAGGGCAAAGTTTTTTAGCTGTTCTTGGGCAAAAGAAATCCACCGTAAAGAATACGTCAGCTGTCACTGAGAGGAACACCAGAATGACCCTTGTGTTCAGAAATAGCCAAATCTCCCTGTCTTCTTGGCCAAGAGTGTGCTGAGCCACTTTCCCACAGTCTCTCCCTACAAGAAACATGGATACGGTGTGGGCAGGGAATGTGTCTACCAACTCTGTTATATTGTAACCTCCCAAGTGTTTAGGACAGTGCTCTGCATACAGTGAGTACTCAAGAAACATGACTGACTGATTGGGTGTCTCTGAAGTGAGCCCCAGTGAGCTCAAGGAACTCACTAGATCGGCTTCTGCGAACTCTGTTTTATTGTACCTTCCCAAGTGCTTATAATTCTCATTGCACGGTATGTGTTCAATAAATCCCACAGATTGATTTGAGCGTTGGTTCCTCTTGGACTCCCGAATGTGCCAGGCAGTAATGCTCCTAGGAACATATGTTTTCCAGTATCCCAGAATCTGGATATGCTTGGGCATGGTTTTTTTGTGGGGGGGAGAGGTATTCCTCCTATCCATATGGGAGAGTTGTCTCTGACAGACCACTCAGAGCAGAGCTTCTACTTTAGTGAAGAGCTCTGCCTGTATCCTCTACCCACTAGTTCAATCAATCAATAAATCACATTTATTGACTGCTTACCAGGTGTAGAACACTGTACTAAGTGTTTGGGAGAGTACAATATAACTTTATAACAGAGTTAGTAGATATGTTTCCTGCCCACAAAGAGCTTAAACTTTCCTTAACGTGTTCTAGGACGTAGCACGTCCTTTTTGGGGATGGAGAGGCGTGAGGGGAGAGGGGGTTATATGTCACTAGTCCCAGCCCGAGGGATTCTGGACAAACTTCCAAATGCCTTCTGTATTTTTCCAGCACTGACTAGACTGTGAGCTCATTGCGGGCAGGGGAAGTGCCCTTAATTGATTGACTGACTAAAGGAAGCAGACTGCTTATGAGTAGCTGCTGTATTTATTGAGCATGACTATTGATCAGTCGATAGTGTTTACTGAGCAGAGCACTGTGTAAGAAGGACTGGAGTGACTACAATAGCAGTTGAAGATACAATCGTTACCTTTCAGGAATTCACAATCTAACTGCAAGCTCCTTGTGGACAACTTTTTTGCAATGTACCCTCCCAAGTGCTTAGTAAAATACTTGGCACCCAATAAGCGCTCAGTAAATCCCGTAATAATAACTGCGGTGTTTGTAAGTGCTGAACCTACCGAACAAATTTACCGAAGTACTGACATAAGCCCTGGGATAACTACGCGTTCATCAGGGAGGATAAAGTTTCTGTTCCAGACAGGCTCACATCTAATCAACCATTGATTGATTGATAATGAGAAGACAGATCCAAAATGTGTAGAGCAGCAAACTAGATACCTGGGAACGTAAAATATAATCATGCTCGTCGAGTGCTTCCTATGTGCCAAGCACTGTCCTAAGCGCTGGGATAGATAAAAGATAATCAGGTCCCAGATGGGGCTCACATTCTAAGCAGAATGGGGAACAGGTATAGGCACAGGCCCTCGAGCAGATTTCAGTCTCTGCAATGAAGCTGAGAACATGCCCATCTGGGAATTACCATTTCTAATTCCAAGGCTATTGAAAAGAAAAAAAATGAACCCCCGCCTCCCCCATCCACTTACCCCCTAGTGCCCCACTGTTGCTTTGAACACTAATGTTTCAGTTCTTTTAAAAAAGTCATCATGTGTCTTATTAAGCCAACACAACAACATTCTTTCTCTTTCCCAATGTTTGAAATGCTAAAAGTGGCTTGGTAGGAAGTTGGGATTGACATTGATTGTTCTTTATTTGTCCTTGGCTTTTGTAAGTGGAAAAATCTAATACAGACTTGAAGGGAAAAAACCAAAACACCCTCGAGAGATTTTATACTTAATCTCAAAGTTTTAGTTCTGGGAATTCAAAAAGCCAATTCCCGGCTACCTCTGTTGAGGAGGTGCAGGGGAACAAACTCCCAAATAATCCCGCAAACCACATTTTCTGCATTAAGGTCCACCTCCCTCACTAGACCTTTCACCAGAGCTGCTAACAAGTAGCGAAGTGAATCGATTGGAGTTTTACGCACGGTCCCCTCCCGTCCACTGACCGAGGTGCTAACAGGCTAGGAAACGGATGGCCAGAGGGAAGCAGAGAAGTCCACTTCTGAGTAACCGCGGAGGCAGTCTTGTGACCCTTGGGCTTCTGAAGGTGGGGAAGAGATTCCTCACCGTAGCACCACATCACCGCAGCAGAGGCGATTACCATCATGGATGGGAGTCCACAGGGCCTGTGGAGGTTCAGCTCTTGGCCGCGTAGGGATAAAGACCCCTTTCCTCCGTGGAGGGTCCTCGGCTCGGCTCGCCAGGCCAGCGGTGGTTCAGGACGGTTCAGGGAGGGGAAGCGATAACCCGGGGTAACTCCGACGAGCAGGAAAGAGTTGTCTCGGCCGTACCTAATTGACAGTGGTGGGATAACCTCGAGTTTCGTGCCTTTTTGCTCAAGCTCCCTATTAGCTGTTGCTTGGAACGAGCAGATGTTCTAGCTATGTCGGTCACTCCTCACCTCTGTCTGCGAAGTGCATCAATCACTTTAATTATAATGGAACATGGAGCCAGCAACTGAAGGAGAAAAATCAACCCAATCCCAAGAACAATCTTTCTTGATGAATTCTCCCCTAAATCGAAACAATTCACCGGGTAGCCCAGCTGGGGTTCATATGCTTTTGATTACTGTGGGCTATTTAGCTCTACAAAATGACATGCTGCTTAATGGACTTTTAATGGTTATAGGTTTCTCTCTCTTTTTTTTAATGAGCTTCACCAGTTTGTTTCTAATGCCCTGTGGAAATTTGGCAAGGGGCCAGATTTTATGTTACACATTTTCTAGTTTCCATGCGGCATAAATGCAGCCATCATAGCCGATGGGGAAGCGTGTGTTGCCAATCATATTGTAATGCCGTTAAAGGAGGGGAAAAACCAGCTAATTGAGTACCCCGTAGTCCCAATAATTATATAATCTTTGAGGAGGTAGTTAACACTTTACAGCTGAACTTGTGCCGAGGCCTCTCTCTTGGACTGCTCTGGGTGGGGGGTGGGGCCGGGGAGACCCAGCTTTCATTGACTGGGGTCCGGCTTCCTCTTCTGACTAGTCTCTGAGGGACAAGAGCCGTTGGAGAACTGGGTCATTCATTCATTCAGTCGTATTTACTGAGAGCTTTATTGTGCACGGAGCACTGTATTAAACACTTGGGAGAGTACGATACAAAAGTAAATGGACACATTTCCTGCCCACGATGAGCTTACAGTCTAGAGGTTGACTTGGTGCTCGGCAAGAGAGCAAGTCACCCTCCTGACACGCTGGGGGAAATAAAGGAGCCCGGCGGAGGCATGCAGGGTAGCCAGCAGAGCCAAAAAGGGGATTAAGTCTCAGAGCCCAGTCAATCGGTCAGTCAGTTGTATTTCCTCAGTGCTTACTACTTGCAGAGCACTGTACTAAGCACTTGGGAGAGTCCGACATAACAGAGCCGGTAGAGACGTTCCCTGCCCACAGTGAGTTTACAGTCAGTAAACTGAATTTATTGAACACTTATCGTGCATACCACTGTAGTAAGTGCTTGGGAGAGAATACTCCAGTAGAGTGGGTAGAATAGTTTTCTCAAGGACTGTCCTCAAGGACTTTATGTATAATGGGAGGCACAATATAAGTGGAAAGAGCCTGGGCTTCAGAGTCAGAGGTCATGGGTTCGATTTCTGCTCTGCCCCTTGTCAGCTGTGTGCCTGGGCGTCACTTAACTTCTCTGTACCTCAGTTACCTTATCTGTAAAATGGGGATTAACTGTGAGCCTCAAATGGGACAAGCTGATTACCCTGTATCTATCCCAGCGCTTAGAACAGTGCTCTGCACATAGTAAGTGCTTAACAAATACCAACATTATTATTATTATTATAAAGGGTGAATGCAGCAGGTAGTGGTGTTTTGGTGTCACTGTGGGACCTAGGTAGATGGACAGCTTAGATATGTATGAAGAAATGAATGGCGTGAATTCACCGGGACCCCTTCCCTGCCTCAAAATGTTCACTTCTTCCCTGCCTTCTCGGGGAAAAACAGGAAACCGACACCTCTTTAATCCAGGGGAGCCTGCTAGGACCAGGGCAAGGAGCTCACGGGGAAGTCTGGGCAGGATGCATGAAAGGAATTCTTTGGAAAGAGGTAGGGGGGTAAAAAGGAAACAAAGCAAAGGTTTCTTGTGCAATATCCTCATCCCAAAGTGGTCTTAATTCAGGTTGAGGTCACATGGTGCTTAGAAAAGGAACTGAGCAAAAGGTGAGTGGAAACAGTTCACATAGTAAAATGAACTTTCCACAGTTGTCTGGCCCAAGTGGTAGAGTGTACTTTCAAAGAGAGTTCAGGAATGAATGAATGGATTCATGCATGCATTTCTGTTGACTGGACTTCAATTCTTATGGGACTGATCTTTGCATTGGCCTTGAAGAGGGATTAGAGCCTGTTTTGAAGAGCCCTGGTGCTTTCCCAGAGAGATATTTTTCTGTGTGCTCTTTTATTAGCTTGGAACAAAATACTTCTTTTTCAGGAAAAAGTGGAAGAATCTATTGTGCTTGGGCAAAGACAAGAGGACCGGTTTGCCAAAACTGACCAGTCCGCAGAAAGTATTTTTTATTTATTTTATGGTATTTGTTAAGCACTTACTACATGCCAGGGACTGCACTGAGCACTGAGGAAGTCGAGAAGCAGCGTGGCCTAGTGGAGAGAGCACGGACTCAGGAGCCAGAGGCCCTGCATTCTAATCCTAGCTCTGCCACCTGCCTGCTGTGTGGTCTTGGGCCAGTCGCTTTTTAAATGGTATTTGTAACGCGCTTACTATGTGCCAGGCATTATTCTAAGCTCCGGGTTAGAAACAAGGCGATCAGGTTGGACACAGTCCTCATCCCATTTGGGGCTCCGAGTCTGTAAAATCCCCATTTTACAGATGAGGGAACTGAAGCACAGACAAGTGAAGTGATTTGCCCAAGATCACACAGCAGAAGAGTGTGGAGTCGGGACTAGAACCCAGGTCCTTCTGACTCCCAGACTCGACCTTTATCCTCTAGGCTAGATTGCTTCTTTTGGCTTCTCTACCCTTCAGTCTCTTCATGTGTGCAATGGGGATTAACTAACTTTTCTCCTTCCTACTAAGACTGGTTCTCATGGGAAGGGCACTGTGTCTGTTGTGATTATCTTTTATATCTCTTCCCCTCTAGAATGTAAACTCACTGTGGGCCAGAAATGTGTCTCCCAACTTTCTGTATTGTACTCTCCCAAGTGCTCAGGACGGTGCTCTGCACACATCAGGTGCACAGTAAATACCATTGACTGACTGATACTAGTTCTCACAGTGCTTGCCACATAGTAGAAGCCACAGAGAAGCAGTGTCGCTCAGTGGAAAGAGCCCGGGCTTGGGAGTCAGAGGTCTTGGGTTCGAATCCTGTCTCTGCCACGTCTGCTGTGTGGCTGTGGGCAAGTCACTTCACTTCTCTGTGCTTTAGTTACCTCATCTGTAAAATGGGGATTAAGGCTGTGAGCCTCACGTGGGACAATCTGATTACCCTGTATCTACCCCAGCACTTAGAACAGTGCTCGACACACAGTAAGCACTTAACAAATACCAACATTGTTATTATAGTAAACACCTATTATAAACACATATTATTATTACTACTTACAACCTAGTAGTAGCAGTAAAGGAAAAAAAAATGAACAGTTTAACCTGTTCCTGGAGAAAGTGGAGCTGCCTTGTTATTCGCTTAACTTCATTCATTCAGTCGTATTTATTGAGCACTTACTTTGTGCAGAGCACTGTATTAAATGTTTGGAAAGTACAAATCGGTATCAGATAGAGACAATTCCTTCCCAACAAACTTCTCTGGACCTCAGTGACCTCATCTTTAAAATGGAGATTAAGAGAGTGAGCCCATTGTGGGACAGGGATGGCATCCAACCTCATTAACTTGTATCTACCCCAGCGCTCAGAATAGTGCTTGTCACATAGTAAGCACTTAACAAGTACCATTATCATTATTATTCACCTTACTGCTCTGCCAGTGCAGTCACAGGGTCAGACGGTAAGACCAAGTGACTGTGAGGTTGGTATCCCATCTTGAAATGGCAGGAGTGATGAGTTCAAACCCCATTCTCCAGGCTGAGCGGACTTGACGTAACCACTCAGCCTCCATGGGCCTCAGTGGCCTTATCAGCCACATGGAATGGAAGCGTCACAAACACAAGTTTGTTGTTTGTTAGGGAAGCAGTGTGGTTCAGTGGAAAGAGCCCGGGTTTGGGAATCAGAAGTCATGGGTTTGAATCCCGGCTCTTCCACTTGTCAGCTGTGTGACTGGGCAAGTCACTTTACTTCTCTGTGCCTCAGTTACCTCATCTGGAAAATGGGGATGAAGACTGTGAGCCTCACGTGGGACAATCTGATTACCCTGTGGCTACCCCAGTGCTTAGAACAGTGCTCTGCACATAATAAGCGCTTAACAAATACCAAATACCAACAAGTTATATTTATAAACACTGACTGAATGCAGAGCACTGGGAGAGCATACCCAGGAGAGCCCGTTGTTGGGTAGGGATTGTCTCGGTTCGTTGCCGAATCGTACTTTCCGAGGGCTTAGTAAAGTGCGCTGCACATGGTAAGCGCTCAATAAATACGATTGAATGAACAGGTGGGAATTAGACACATGGCCCCTATCCCTTGGGGAGATAACCACCTAAAAATTGTCACCGGAATCGAATGCTACCTAACAAATGTTTAGCAGACCTTAACAGACCTAAGAGCCAAGAAATGTGGTTAGCAGCAAGATCCAGGGCTATGTTTCTGCTTGGACCATCCTTTTTATGCTGTTCTTGAGGGATTGTTTCCATTCCTTAAAGTAGTAGTAATAATAGTAGTAGTATTTATTGAGCAGCCACTTGGTGAGTTCATAATTATGGTATTTGTTAAGCGCTTAACTATGTGCCAGGCACTGTACTAAGTGCCAGGGTGGATACAAGCAGATCGGGTTGGACACAGTCCCTGTCCCTCGCGGGGCTCACAGTCCCGATCCCCATTTTAGAGATGAGGGAACCGAGAGGCCCAGAGAAGTGAGGTGACTTGCCCAAGGTCACACAGCAGACGAGTGGCAAGTCGAGATTAGAACCCATGATCTTCTTCCTCCCAGGCCCCTGCTCTGTCCACTACGCCATGCTGCTTCTCATAAGCTCTGAACCCCGTGCCCTCTCGCCACCTGTCTGTCCACAAGATGTTCCCTGATGCTCCCCTGAGTGAAATCCAGGTCTGTGATATCCCTGATGATGGCGCCATTCCCGAGCTCTTCATTATTTTCAGATGTCCTCCTCCTCCTTCTCTTCCTCCTCCTCCTGGCACCCAAAACCCGGTCCACACACTCTCCACCCAACTTGCCTGGAATTCGCCGGCCCGTGTTTAGGGCCGGAGACTCTAGGCGTTAGGAATCAGTCTGTGGTTGCCTCGTTCTGGCAAGAGGTACTTCCGGGGACTAATTACCAGCAAGTGTTGTGAACCCCTCCCCACCGCCCCTGGCAGTGGGGAGGGGGAGGAAGAGCCAGACTGGAGTCCATATGGCTTCTACGACACAAACATCCTCTGTGCCGCTTTTGGGCTCTCTGCTCTGTGCTTGTTTCGCGAGGATTACAGATGGAAACGACCTGGGTCGAAAGCAAAGGCCAGGACGCCCAGGGAGAGCCATTCTTGAGTCTGGGACGGGGCTCTGGCCCAGAAACCAGTGCCCCTGGAAGATTAACCTAGGGCAGCGGTAAATGGCTGCAGGGAATGAGTCATTCTGTTCTCATCCCCTTGTCAGAGACTTCAGGCTACTAAATCTCATAGGAGACAACTGCTCCCAGACCCGATGTCCCGGGCCCTAATTACACTTACTTTGTGATAGCGCTCTCCTGGCATCTGAAACTTTTTTTAAATGGTAATTGTTAAGCGTTAATATGCCGGGCACCGTACTAAGTGCTGGGTGATACAGGCTGGTCAAGTTGGACACAGCCATGTCCCACATGGGGCTCAAAGTCTAAGTTTCCATTATACAGATGAGGAAACTGAGGCACAGAAAATCGAAGTGACCTGCCCAAGGTCACACATGGCAAGCAAGCGGTGGATCCGGGATTAGAACCCAGGTCCTTTCGACTCCCAGTCCCGCGCTCTATCCACTAGGCTTTTCTATTAGGCCACAAAGCTTCAGGTGGAAACTGTTGGTCACCAGATATGCTGGAGGTTTTGCGGCTCTTTGGCACCCATCCTGGGTACTGAACTCCTGATAACCTATCTCTGCTTATTAAGCCAGCTCGCTCCCACCGTATGGCGTGGCTGATTCTCCAAGCTCAGACCTTGGTGTGGGATCTCGGGATTTCCAATCTCGGGTGCTTGTTTGGGGTTGCTCTGTGTTCCAGCGTCATTGGCCAGCTACAATCCCTGGAGATCCAGGTGATCCCGGTGACCAAACCACGATTTTGGGTAAACAATCAGCAGAGAATCAGCATGGCCTAATGGAAAGAGCATGGGCCAGGCAGTAGGAGGGTCCCAAAAGGATCGAAGTACTCAATAAATTGTTTCTTTCATTCCATCAGAATTAATGAGCGCTTACTGTGTGCAAAGCATTACACAAACGCTTGGGAGAGTACACTATAACCATAAACAGACACCCACAATGAGCTTACTGTCTTGATTGCCTGTCGTTGTTTCAAATTCATACAGTAAGGAAGATATGAACTCTAAGGCAGTCACTGAACCTTACCGCCATGACTTCTGAGGAAATGGTGAATGTGGGAAATTCCCCTCCCAATTCCTTTGCAGGTAATCGTCCTCCACGGGAGCTAATATTCGTTAAGACTTGTAACCGAAATCCTTGTTTGTTTGGGTTTCTTTCCCTTAGCAATTTCATCCATAATCTCCAAGGTGGCAACTGCAATTAGCTTTACTAATCTCATCAACCTTTAGCTGACTGACATTCTGCCTGGGTTTCCAGTTGGAGGATGAGGAAATCTGATTTCTGTGTTGGTGAATCCATTTTGTTTCGTTTTGATTCTTGTTTGTCTTCGACCCTGATGGGTTTTGAATTTCTTATCCTTTCCCATACATAGGCCCAAAGTAAGATTGCAGTGAGTGGGGGAAATTCTGTTGTCACGTTATTTTCCTTTTGCCAAAAGCTTTCCTGGATACCCTAGCACATCCATGAAAACAAGCACAGACCCATTCACCCTGGATTTAAAAGAAATGAGGGAGGGACTAATGGAAATCGTAAGGCATCCTACGAGGAAATTCAATGCATTCTGCCTGGCCCTTCTTAATCCCTCCACGGTTGTAGAAACCGAGAGAAGGAATCAACACATGCAAAGAGAAGTGAAAATTCTACAATTTTCTGGTTAATCTGATCCGCCCAGATTGTTCATGCAAAAATCCAATTTTGTAATCTGGATGGCCTGTTTGCATGGACCATCTAAATCAATCAATGGTATTTACTGAGCATTTACTATGTGCAAAAAACTGTGCTAAGCATTTAGGAGAGTACGATTCGGTTGGCGGTTATGAACCCTGCCCTAAGGGAGCTTAACTCATTGTTAATTGCTAGATTGGGACTCCACAAAAAGGGAATTTGTGATTGGCCAATGTGAATGAAGATACGCCACTGTGAATTTTGCAGGCCAGAGAGGCAGGATTTTTTGGGTGCTTAAAACCACCCGGTTGCCACAGAAGATGGATTTGCCTCCTGACCCCCGGAGTGACAGCAGGTGGCATCTTAAACAGTTAAACGTAGTAGTGTGAGGGTGAGGATAAAGGCGACTCCTCCTTACCTTCTTTCATCCTATCTGAAATTTGAGCTGACCTGGAAAGAATTCAGTCCCACTGTACTAAGCAATGCACAGTGTTGTCTAGTGGAAAGAGCACGGGCCTGGGAGTCAGAAGACCTGGGTTCTAATCTCCACTCTGCCACTTAACTGCTATAGCGACACCATGGATACATCTCTCCCAGAACACCTCACCGCTATCTGCAATCGTTCCAGTAGTGGATCCATAGAGCTTTCTTGGTAAAGATACGAAAGTGGTTTACCACTGCCTCCTTCCACACAGTAAAATTAAGTCTCCACCCCCAACTCTCTCCCACTTCGCTGCTACCCAGCACGGGGGAGTTTCGACTTGGAGTAGAAGGCCTTCCACTCGCTAGCTCCTGCCTAAGCTAGGAATGGAATGGGCTTGCCTCTGCTTGATTCTCCCTCTTGTAGTTGAGTCTGGTAGAGTACAGGAAACTCTCTAGGTATGACCCCGAGAGGGGACTTAACAATAATAATGCAAGGAAGAGCCAAGAACTTATTGGTTCCAACAACTCTGTTTACAGTCCTCGTTCTCTTCCCAATCCCCTTTCCTCTGGCAAGTGGCTCTACTTGATTGAATACAGTAAGGTTTTTCCACTAGACCGGTAGCACCAGTGAAAATTCAGTTCTCCATGGCTCAATCCCCTTTTGGAAATCACTGCAACTTTCGTTTTATTCAAAAATATGGAAGCCATTTGTTAGTTTACTACTTGGTTTTAGATAATGGTCGTGGCCCTTTAACATAAGGCGCTGCTTACTGTATAGCTTGAAATACCTTGTCAGTGTGGTTTCCGATCTTCACTCTGGTTTGATTTTTTTTTCCTATTTATTGGAGGGCTGTGGTTGTCCACCGTGGGATCAAATACTATCCAAGTAATAGTCTTGGGAGAAAAAAAAAAATCCCGTAAAAAACACAGACTTAAAACATTACTTTCCCTGGGGGAGTGACTGTTTGCAAAATGACTTTTGCTTTATTATGTAAGTTCCTAGAGGAAATAGAATATGTACTATATTCACTCAGTAATGCTCTTGGATGATAATGTTTATGATGCCTTTTTTATTCTCAGTCTTGGCAGCCTTTCTAGAATATGAAGATACTGAACTTCTAGGATTCTCTTTTGGGGTATTCTAGTCCAAATGCGAAGCAGAAATATTTGAGTTCTGCGAGAATCCAGCCAAAGTTTACAGTCCCAAGCACTTGTGAGTGTTTTGGAGGGGTGAGGGGAGAGTTTCATATTTGATCGGTTGGAGACAACGCTCTTTCCCCTCCCCTCCCCTTCTGGCAGCACCAATAGTCTGACGTTCAACCCCTGGTTGATTGCGATAGGTGGAATTTCATCCTGATTCCCTGTTAGGAAGAGAAATTTCCTCCAACTTCCTCAATCAATTAATCAGTAGTATTTAGCGTTTACTTTAGGCAGACGACTGTAATAAGAGCTTGGAGAGTACAACACAGTTGGTAGTCATGATCTCTGCCTCCAAGAAGCTTATAATCTAGACCCTCTTTCTGGGCCCCTGGCACTTCATCGTTTCACCTGCCTGTCCAGTGGAAATGGCAAGAAGGCTGAGAACTTTGGCAAGACCTCCAGCTAGTCATTGCCCAGAGCCCAGAGGGCTGATTCTTAGCCCCAAGCTCTCTTTCCCAGCCTGACCATTACTCAGGGGAGAGGACGTCAGGGAGGGACTGAGGAAGTGCCATAGAGTGGCTTTAGTGGCCCATCTCACTTATTGTCAAGCAGCGTGGCTCAGTGGAAAGAGCCTGGGCTTTAAAGTGAGAGGTCATGAGTTCGACTCCCGGCTCTGCCACTTGTCATTTGTGTGACTGTGGTCAAGTCACTTAACTTCTCTGTGCCTCAGTTACCTCATCTGTAAAATGGGGATTAACTGTGAGCCTCACGTGGGACAACCTGATTACCCTGTATCTACCCCAGCGCTTAGAACAGTGCTCTGCACATAGTAAGCGCTTAACAAATACCAACATTATTATTATTAAGTTGGTTTTTTTTTAAATGGTATTTGTTGAGCCCCAATTAAGTGCCAGGCGCTGTACTAAACGCTGGGGTAGATACCAGCTAATCAGGTTGAAGCCAGTCCATGTCCCAAATGGGACTCATAATCTTCATCCTCGTTTTACAGATGAGCTCACTGAGGCACAGAGAAGTCAAGTGTCTTGTCCAAGGTCACACAGTAGACAAATGGTCGAGCCGGGATTAGAACCCACGTCCTCTTGACTCTCAGGCCCATCCTCTATCCGCTAGGCCAATCTGCTTTCCCTTCTCTGTCCCCTCTCTATGTGGGCAAGCCGGCTTTGTGCCCAAGAGGCCAAACCAGCAGTGGTTTCCTAATCTCCACTCGTTATGGCTCCTCAAACGGCAGACCCCAGCCGGGTGGCTGCTTGTGTCTTGCGATTTCCCATGCAGTGGGGTAAAATGATAAACAAAAGTCTTTTGTATGATATTATTAAGCTTTAAGCACTCCTCAGTGGAGCCCTTGTCATCAAACTAAGTCATGTGTATCAAAAGCCCTTATATGTGAAAGTTTGTTTTCATATCTGGCCAGCTTTGAATGGAAGCCCCTTTGTCGTGTTGTAATACAAACATTTGTTTATTTTTGAACAGTGTAGCAGTCAGGATTCAGGAACCAGTTGTCTGAATGGAGACCCCCTTTTCGGAGAAGGCTCCTTTGAAAACTTTTCTGTTGGACTATTCCAACTGTCAACTGATCTTGAGTCCTGTTTACATTAAAACAATAGTAGTGCTTCCTAAATAAATAAATTGGAGGCCCTCAGGGTCCTTAATGCAACCCCAGAAAAGGAGGAGGAAAGGGGTTTTTGTCCTGCTGAGAAACAATTGCTTTTTTATTTTCTTATTTGTCCCCCTGCCTTGGTTTTTAACCTGAAATGGTGTCTTTGTGTTAATCATGCTGACAAAACTCTCCCCTGGGATATCTGATCAAAAGATTCAACGGCTCAGGCTGCACTAAAGCCACTCTTTCAAATAGATATTTTCTAAGGCAGAGAAATATTTTTCATCATCCAGAGGCTAGGATAAGCTTTCCTCACTGTGAAGGAAACAGAGACCTAGCCATCAATCAACCAACGGTATTTACTGAGCACCCACTTACTGTGTGTAGAACACTCTACTAACTGCTTGGGAGAGTACAGTAGACATTCTAGGTGTGATCCTACCCCAGAAGGTGCTTATAGTGGAGGATACAGGCACTGAATCTACTTTCAATTCTTCCAAATAGATACTTTCTAAGTCAAAGATATATTTTTCCTCACCGGTGGATAGGCTTAACCTTTCCTCGCTGCCAAGGGAATTTGCGGGGCTAGGAGACTAAAACATCTTCACTGGCTGCTGGGGGATGAGAGAGGGGAAAAGTCCCTGAGTCATGATTGATCTTTGGGTTGGCCAAACTCATGTGGGCTTTAAATCAGTCAGTTGTATCTACTGAGCTTTTATTGTGTACAGAACACTGTACTGAGTGCTTGGGAGAGTACAGTATAACAGAATAGCTGGATGTGTACCCTGCCCACAACAAGTTTACAGTGTAGAGATGAAGCATTTGCTGAGGAATAAACTACAGGGGAACAAGAACACTGAAGCAGGGAGGGATAAGGGTGAAGGTCCATCAGGAAGCAACATTTCAGGTGAAAATTAGAGGAGACTGGAGGGATGGTCCTGGATAATGAGTATTTTGTCTTTTATTTATGTTTAACTCTCCCTCTCTCCACTTTTCAACCCAACGTTTAGATGGAACCGGTCCTCTGACCTTTCGGCCTTCTGTCTCTTCCCTCTTCAAACCATACTTCTCTCTGTTGCTGATCAGTGCTGTTGATCACCTCTCGACAAAAATGTTAAATCCACATGTCCCCACCCCTCAAGAACCTTCAATGGCTGCCTATCCAAGTCTGCATTCGAAAGAAACTCCTTACCATTGGCTTTAAAAAATTCAATCAGCTCGCCCCATCCTACCTGCCTCACTAATCTCCTACGACAGTCCAGCCCGCACACTCTGCTCCTCCGGCGCCAGCTTATTCGCTGTGCCCGGATCTCATCGATCTGTCGCTGACCCCTTTCCCATGTCCTTCCTATAATCTGGAACTCCCTCCCCCTCTTTATATGCCCGACCACCACTCTCTCCACCTTCAAAGCACAATTAAGGCTACGTCTTCTCCTTGAGGCCCTCCCTGATTAAACCCTCTTTTTCCTGGCTCGCTGTCACTTCTCCGTTATCTGTGCACTTGGATCTGTGACCTTTGGACATTTGATACTCTCCCCCGGCGCCCCCACCCCACAGCCCTTTTGTACCTATCTTTTTATTATTTATTATAAATTACTTATTCATATTATTGTCTATCTCCCCTTCTAGACTGTAAACTCATTATGAGCAGGGAATGTGTCTGCTAATTCTGTGGTGTTATACTCTCCCAAGCGCTTAGGATAGTGTTCTGCACCTAGTAAGTGCTCAGTAAATACCATTGATTAATTGCTAACACTGTTTAGGATAGCTATTCTGGATCACCATTCTAGATCATTATTCTGGAAGGCCCGGGAGAGGAATTATAGATAGTGTGTCAATCTCCATGAAGAGCATTTTGTTTTTAAACCTGAGGGACACCTGGATAGAAATGATCCTTTTTATTTTGTAAATGTTTACAAAGGAGAGTGGAAATCCTCAAGCAACATGCAAATCCAGGTACCTTAAAACAATAATCAATTTGGACGTTGAAAAGTGCTCTGCTGTTCCCTCAGCTGATACATTTGATTGACATGTTAAAAACGACAGATTTCTGTTTAGGATTTTGAAGCCATGAAATCAAAGGGAAAAATGGATATTTTTTCCCTTGGAATTATTGACATTTCAAATCGAAGCTTTAACCCGGGTTAGTTTGAGTTAGAAAGATGATCTAAGTGTCAGTTTAGCTCAAGGCCATAGGCAACTGAGAGCTAGACCAGCATGACAATAAGGACCATCAGACAACCCAGATTACCCTCTGACTATCTAAAAGCAGGGAGATCCAAGGGGAAAATGTCTCGAAAGGTCACCCGAAGCATGTCCTAGTGGAACCAGCATGGGTTTGGGAGTCAGAGGAACTGGGTTATAATGTTGATCCTGCCTTCTTGGAGACCTTGGTGACCACCTTGGTGACCACCTTTTGCCTTCTACCTGCTTTCTTGGTGACCTCGGGCAAATCACTTTAACTTCTATGTGGCTCTGTTTCCTCATCTGTAAAGTGAGGATTAAATGCTTATTCTGCTTCCCCCTTACATTATGAGCCTTATTTGGGACAGGACTGTGTCTGACCTGTATCTTGTAGCTACTCCAGCTCATCTGTAGACTGCAAACTTTTCATGGGCAGGGACTCTGCCTCCCAACTCCATTGTATTGAAGTCTCCAAAGCACTTATTACAATGCTCTGCGCATAGGAAGTGTTCAATGAATGTGATTGATTGATAAATTCAATAGATTGATACCCCCATATTCTAGTGTATAATAAGTGCTTAAAAAATCCCAAAGCTATTCTAAAGAGCAACCCGAAATGTAGCTATTGATGGGTTTCCATCCAAAGGCAGATGGAGAACAAGGAAGATGCGACTAAAATTAGCACCCACTATTATACATGAAGAGAAATATCTTGGGGTTTTTAAAGAAGGAAGAAAGGAGAAGTGTTTACTGTAGGAGAGTGAATTTATTCCTCATGGTCATATTGTTGAACAGAAGTAACAAGCCAGACTGATTGAGAGAAATGGCAAACTGTGTCTCTCTCCTGGCCTAAAACTCCTCCTTCTCTCTCCTCCCCTCCCTGCCACTGAATGCCATTGTTTAATTACAGGCTCTATCTGACTAGGGAAAAAAATAATCCTCTTCTCTCTTTAAAATACCTTTTCAGTGGATTTTTTTTCTTTTGGGGGGATTCTAGTTACGTAGGGAATTTGACATAGTTAGAAACCCATAGAAATATCTACCCCTTTGAAAGGAGAGATTTCTAGTGATAAGCAATTGGGCCAGCCCTTATGTGTCTGAGTGTTCAATAGGAAAACCAAGCCGAGAGCAATTAAATAATTTGAAATTGGCTCCTCTGAATCTTTGTCTGCATTTGACTCTGAGGGATTTATCACCCGATTGACATACTTCCCAGTATGTGACCTTGGGCAGTGGCTTTCCAAGATTTGACTGCCAAATCTGTCTACTCCTCCCTCCCTCTTTCCCTCCCTTTCTCCCTCCCTTCCTCCCTCTCCCTCTCTCCTTCCTTCCCTTTCTTCTCCCTCCCCCCTTCCCGCCTTCTGTCTTTCCCTCCTTCCTTTCCTCTTTCCCTCCCAGAGGGGATAAACACCCAAAGAAAATGAAGTCCAGCCTTCAGAGCCTCACAGTCTAATGTAGACAAAAGAGAGAAATACCCTCGGATGCTTAAGTATGCAAAATTCCACAATTTGCTTTCATTATTTTTTAGTTAGGTTTCTGCAATCACTCAACCAATCAGGGGTATTTATTGAGCACTTACCATGTGCACAGCCCCGTACAGTAGAGTACAATACAGTCGATAGACATAATTCTTGCCTTCAGTGAGTTTATAATCTTGTCACCTTCATGATAAATAGTTTGCCTTGCTTCTCTCTACAAACAGCCCCTACAGACATCTTCCACGGGCTCAGTCTATGCTCTCATACCGCAATCCCTTGATCGCCATCTTTCTCACTCCCAGCAGCTTCCATTAACAGTTAACTTGCCTCTTTTCCACTTTCTCCCTTTCCTCCCTCCCTCCCTCTCTGTCTCGCTCCCTGTCCTACCTTCTGTCTCTCCCTGTCTTCCTCTCTCTCTCTCTTCCCCTCTCCCCTGTGCCCTCTCCTTTGCCCTCTTTCTCCTCCCCCATATGCCCAGCCTGTAGAGAGCCTGGACCTATGGTTGGAAGGGCAGTTAAAATTTCATATGCATGACACCGAAAGTGTCCCTTGCACCTGGCTTTAAGCTGGTCTCTGAGAAAACCAATGTGCATCCCACACGTACAGAGGGGAGAAATAGATTTCCAAGAAAATTTGGCAGGATTGTGTCAGGTTTGTAAAGGGGATTAATGCCGCTCTCTTGGGACCCAGCAAGTTGGAACACAACAAAAGCCCTTTCCAACTAACTTGGAAAGCATTTGAAGCAATTTTTTTTTTTCCACTCACGAGCCTATTTATTTTGGGACCGGTAGTATCCAGGTCTGGTTCTCCTTCCCATTAGGATTGACTTAAGGAGGTTCCCTCCTATTGATGGAGAAGCCAGGCTCCTCGGACTCCCCTCCCCCTAATGTCATTTCAACTGGATGTGTTTTACTGGGCGGGAAAGTGCCTACTTTCTTCTTCGCTCAGAAGGAGGGAGGGGAGGGAGAGATCCAGAACCTGCTTTTCTGAATTCACTGCGGCGAAAGAAGCTTTGATTTAAGGGGCAGAAAGGGGCATCTGTACCCGGGAGTGTGATCAAAAGCCTCTGACCCCGAGGTAATGCCCCTTCTATAGACTGCGGAATAGAGGGGGAGACGTGTGTCATCTTGAGGGGTGAGTTAAGGTGGAGGGATCCTCTCCTGGGCATTCGTTTCCTGAAGGTGCTCTCACGGCGGACTGCTTATTACTGGCTTATCTGGCTCAGGGGTGACACTCCGGTGTCTTTAGGATGTCGCAAGTTGTGACACATTTGGCAGGTCTGCAGATTGGAAAGACCAATGTGGGAGCTGGCCCTCCCGCCCTTGAAGGCCTGCAGAGGGCAGTGTAAGACCACGCGTTTCCCTAAGCCGGGGCGCCCTCCAGGAGGTATGAAGGCCTCCTTAATATATGCCACCTGGAGTGAGTTCCAAGGGAGTTTCAAGAAAAAAATCATTCTAGATGGGGAAAATGGCCTATTGGATTGACAATAAATGTCCCCTCTTTGGCTTCACCTAAAAGAAATTCTTTATAAGAGAGTTTTCTCTTTTCTTTTTCCTTATTTGCCGACAAAATAAAGGTTGCGAGAGAGCCGTGCTTCTCCGGGCCGAGCGGCGTGTTTTCGCACCGCCATCACTCTTCAGGAGAGCGCAACACGTTGTGTAAATCCTCCTGCTGACAGTCGAGATGATTTTTAGTCCTCCGACAGCGGATCTGAACTTTGCCGCACCAGGTATTAACGTGGCTCTGTGCGTCGGGGCTGCCGACGCCGATCCCTTGCCTGCTCCTGAGTGCCTGGGTCCTCCGTGGCCGGGTGGGGGTGGAGGGGAAATTCTGGGGTCACGCACCTGCCCGAGGTAAACTTTCTGGGTGTGACCGTAAGGAGGGTGGCCTGGGCCCGGCCAGTGGTTTCATGGTCTTTGGAAGTCCCGGCACCAAACCAATCAATCAGTGAGCGGTATTTATTGAGCATGTACTCAGGGTAGAGCACTGTACTAAGCACTTGCAGTAAAGTGCAGTAAAGTTAAGAGACACAATCCCTGCCCTCATGGAGCTTAGCATAGCAATCAATCCTATTTATAGCAGGGGAGACAGTCACTGACATAATTAAGGGTAGGGGAAGTGACCTAGTACAAAGAGTGCAATGGGTGCGATAATAATAACGATAATAATAGTATTTGCTAAGAGCTTTTGTGCCAAGCACTTTACTAAGTGCTGGGGGAGATGCAAGATATTCTAATCAGACACAGTCTCTAAACCACATGGGTCTCACAAGAGGAGGGAGGGAATAGGAGGGAAAGCAGGTGATGAATCTCCATTTTACAGATGAGGAAAAGGAGGCACAGAGAAGTTAAGTGGTTTACCCAAGGCCACCCAGCAGGTAATGGCAGAGCTAGGATTAGAACCCAAGTCCTCCCACTCTTTCCACTAGGCCCCACTGCTCTCAGCTGGTAGGGGATGGGGTTGGGTGTAGAATTCCTCAATACTTAGCGGCTGAGGACTCAAGTGCACAGGAGTAGAGAGTTTAGTCAGGGAAGGCACCCAGAGAGTGAATTGAACAAGGAAGATTAGCTACACAGCTTAAACAAAATGGGCCTTTTTCTCATTGTCCTGCTAGAAATTTGGTCTAAGGGAAGTTGAAACACCTGAAGTATGATGTGGTGCAGGAGCGTGGGATCGGGAGAGGTTAAAAGAAGGCACTCTTTTGTCCTTCCAAAGTAAGAGTTTCTTCCGGCCATTAGGTGCGAAAACATGCCCCAGCCTGATAGTCGGGATGGGACTGAGAGGTCACCGGAAAGATAATGGGTCAGATCCCAGGTTAAATTTCCCGATTCACCGGAAAGCGAATGACTATTCTTGAATCTCCAAGTGAGAAAGAAGCTAGTGCTGATGCTTGATTTATCGGGACCAAGATATTGTTCTGGAGCTGATGAAGGTGAGTGGGCTGCCCCTCTGGGACCCATCAATCAATCAAATGTATTTATTGAACACTTACCATAGTAAGTAAGCAAGTAAGTGCAGAGCACTGTACTAAGCGCTTGGGAGAGTATGGTACAATAGAATTAGCAGACGTTTTCCTGTCTACAAAGAGCTTATAGTCCAGTGGGGGAGACAGACAGTAATATGAACAAATAAGTAATTTATAATACATAATTTAAAGATATGCACATAGGGCTGTGAGGTTGGGGTGGGGAGATCATCGAGTGTCCGAAGGTCACAGGTTGAGGTGCATAGATGATGCAGAAGGGAGAGTGAGTAGGGAAAAGGAGAGTGAGTTGGGGAAGGTCTCTTCGAGGGGATGTGACCTTAGTAATGTTCTGAAGGTGAATAGAGGGGTGGTCTAGTGTCTATGGAGAGGGAGGCAGTTCCAGACTGGGGTGGTGGTGATAGGGGAAAGGATCAGTAGTGAGAAAGACATGATGAGAGCACAGTGAGTAAGCTGCCATTAGAGGAGTGGAGTGCGTGGGCTGGGCATTAGCAGATCAGTGGAGGTGAGGTAAAGTGGAGCGAGTTGGTTGAGTGCTTTAAAGCCAATGGTAAGGAGTTTACCCACGCTAGTGGGATCCTGAGCGAAGGCACCGTTAGACCTAGGCTATTTAGGCAACCGCCCAAGGTCTCATCGTGGCAGGGATGCTGCTCCGGCCCCATCCTGGTTTCTCTGCCAGTTGACTGGCACGTTCTGCTCCCTCTGTGATATGGCCAGTGGCCAGTTGAATCTCCAGCTTTGGTAGCCTTGACTGTGTTTGTCTTCGAGCGGGTCTGAACCTCCAGCTTTGGCCTGAGGTGCTATGAGGACCAGGCTATTGAGGCAAAGAGAAGCAGCGTGGCTCAGTGGAAAGAGCACGGGCTTGGGAGGCAGAGGTCATGGGTTCGAATCCCGGCTCTGCCACTTGTCAGCTGTGTGACTGTGGGCAAGTCACTTCACTTCTCTGTGCCTCAGTTCCCTCATCTGTAAAATGGGGATTAAGACTGTGAGCTTCATGTGATTACCTGATTACCCTGTATCCACCCCAGCGCTTAGAACAGTGCTCTGCACATAGTAAGCGCTTAACAAATACCAACATCATTATTATTATTACATCCTGAGCCCTGGAAAAACTGAGGGGAATGAAGGGCCACTTATTTCTTTCCTTTTCCCTCAGTTTCCCTCTAGACTGTAAACTTGTTGTGGGCAGGGAGCCTGTCGATCAACTTGGCTGTATTGTACTCTCCCAAGCACTGATTAAAGTGCTTTGAACACAGTAAGTACTCAGTAAATACTATTAATTGATTAATTATCTTCCCCACTCCTCACCATCCCCACCCTCACTCCTTTAATGCTTGGAAGAGAAAGCAATTTGGGGAACAGAAGACAGCCTTTCCTTCTTTGACAACAAGTTTTGTCCATTGGGAGCCAAAAATGAGTGGAATTAAGGTTTTCTTTGCTAAAGTGTGTGTTTTTTCCTCTCTGAAGAATTGTCTAGGCTGAAGGAAAAAAAAGGAAAAGATATTTCTGGCAAATCATTCACTTGCCCCCCTGCAACCCTTTCAATAGTTCAAAAGGAGTTAGAAACGAGCCAGGGGTCTGTCTGAGAGAGAATTAGAATTTCTCCTCTAAATCCAACATTGTTGGGGGTAAAATCAATAATAAAGTCTGCATAAGGGATGTCGGAAACCAGCCTTAGGACTCACTATCCTAGTCTGTTTCCCTAACTAATTTCCAGAGCATAGCAACATGGAGTAACATATGGAACACGTTGCCAAGACTTATAATTAAGTTCGGGGAGAAAATGGGACGCATTTTATTTCTGGAGAGAGAGGGCAATGGAAGAAGAGGAAATCCAGCAAATGTGATGTTTTGGGGAGGGGTGGATGGAGAGAAGGGCAGGTGACTGTACTGCTTCCAGTTTCCTAATGTCCACATATAAAAGTTCACTTTGCAGAAAGTTAATAAAATAAAAACCCAATTTTCAAGTGTGTGTTAACACCTCTTCTGAATGTAGGTGATTGTCGTGGTAAGAGAAGGAGGGACTTTTGCTATGGGATGTGTTGAGCGGGAGGGGAGTGCTTGAGGAGAGAAAGAAGACACGGAATCTATTCAGCACGTCCTCAATTCAAAATCTGACACTCCAAGCACTTTACACCTGCTGTCCCATTAATCCGTGCAGTAAATTAGGAACTTGGTTCATACCAATGGAGAAATTGTGGTACAGAGAAGTTAAACAAATTGCTTAGAGTCACACAGGAAATTCACAACAGATTTGGGAGCAGGATGCAACAGACTGTATTCTGACTCTGGTGTGGCATCCACTCACTCTGGAAACTGGAGGGAGAGTGCTCTGAAAATGCTCCTCGTTGTCCCTCATGTGTCAAGGTTTGAGAAAATGGAAGGTATTTTAATTCTGGAGCGGGAAAGGGAACGAAAGGAAGTCCCTGCAAGGCTTCTCAGTCCAAAAAAGTTTCACATGCGAAACTCACAAAACCCTCCATTTCAAGGGTTGATAAAGTCTCAACATCAGTAAACACATTCCACCCCACCCTATGGCAAGGAAGTCTCTCCCACTCCATATCTGTCAGTCGACAGCACTTCTTCATTTTCAAAGCCCTGCTCAGTCAATGATGCTATTTTCTGAGCGCTTACCATATACAGAGCACTGTACTAAATCCTTGGAAACTCAAGTTCCCACAATCCCTCTAGCACCTACGCATGCATCTTATGTACTTATTGCTATTGACAATTTATTTAAATGTCCATTCCCTCCTCTAGACTGTAAGCTGCTTGAAGCAAGGATCATTTATTTTAGCTCTTTCAAATTCTCCCAAGTGTCTAGTACAGTGCTTTACATGCAGAAATTACTCCAAATTTCTACTGATTGATTGATAAGTCCTTCTGAGTATTCTCATCTCACGGCTAAACTGTCAAGTGATGCAGAGCTTCAAGATGTGAGTGATTGTGCAGAAATATCCAGCCAGGAGCTGGATGTCGGTATTTATGCACATAGGGTGAATGAATTACCCCGACACAAAAATGTTAAGCTCTGAATAGAGCTAAAATCTGCCTATGTCACCTGGGAAAGCATTTAGCTGGGGAGGGGTTAGTTAAAGAATCTGGACGTGATATCGAGAGCTGTCCAGATGGGATTCACCTACTTCTGCATAGTCTTATCTTATTAAAAACTGAGCTCAGCCTGGAGCGAGGATTTTAGGTCTATGGATTTCAGGTTTGAAAAGCCTCGAAGCTTACAGTCATACTTGAGACATTCCACCTTCTTTTCTACTTTGAGAAAAGTGGAGGGTTTTTTTTTTAACCTGATCTGATTACTGCAGATAATCTTTGTGTGTGTGTGTGTGTGTGTGTGTGTGTGTATGTTTTGAGAAATTGCAGGACACTGGCATGTAAGGTTAGGGTCTTGAAGCAGCACGCGCGCCTGCTGGTTGAAGAAGCAGCATAGACTGCACCCGGATTGGGTATGTTCTCAATAAATCGCCCCTCTGAGATGCACAGCTTTTTTCCATTTTTCACAGGCTAGTCCTTGAAGATAATCATGGCAGTTCCTGGATGAGTGTTGCTGTACAAAATCATTTTCAGCAGCAGAGTGTGGGATCTCCATCCATCAGCTGCGGGGGATCGAATTCTTCAATCGGGTTCCAAGATCTAAGGTTGAGAAGCAGCATGGCCTAGTGGATAGAACATTGGCCTGGGAGTCAGAAGGACCTGGATTCTAATCCCGGCTCTGCCCCTTGTCTGCTGTGAGATCTTGGGCAAGTCACTTCTCTGTGCCTCAGTTACCTCATCTGTAAAATGGGGACTAAGACTGTGAGCCCCATGTGGGTCAGGGACTGTGTCCAACCAGATGACCTTGTATCCAACCCAGTGCTTAGTAGAGTGCCTGGCACATAGTAAGTGCTTAAGAAATACCACAGTTATTATTATTATCCACCAAGTCCTCCTCTACTTGCCTGTTGGGGGAAACAGGTCACAGGGCAAAGTCACAGGGCAAAGCTAATACAGCATGAAATGTCATTTTAATAATAACTGTGGTGCTTTACTACATACCGAGCAGTGGAATAGCTACAAGATAAACCGCTGGACTCCGTCCTTGTCTCACGTGGGAGTTCCCATCCTTATCCTACATGGGAGTTCACAGTCTAAGTAGGAGAGAAAACAACTTTTCAATTCCCCTTGTACAGGTTATGAAACCGAGGCACGCAGAAGTTAGAGAAGTAGTGTGGTACAGTGGAAAGAGCCCAGGCTTGGGAGTCAGAGTTCATGGGTTCGAATCCCGGCTTCGCCGCTTGCCAGCTGTGTGACTTTGGGCAAGTCACTTAACTTTTCTGTGCCTCAGTTACCTCATCTGTAAAATGGGGATTAAAACTGTGAGCCCCACGTGGGACAACCTGATCACCTTGTATCCCCCAGCGCTTAGAACAGTGCTTTGCACAGTATAAGCGCTTAACAAATACCACCATTTTAAGTGACATGCCCAAGATCAAACATCGGACAAGCGGTGGAGCTAGGATTAGATCCCAGGGCCCCCGACCCACAGATCTGCACTATTTCCACTAGGCCATGCTGTTTCTACCTCCCTGGGGTGGTTTGAAGGCAATTTTGCCCCAGAGCAGGGTGGTGATCTACATGACCTCTAAATGTCCCATCAAGATCCCGGTGAGGAGTGTTGCCATGTTCTGCTACATGCCAGTGTACTGCATATGACTGCATATGTCAAAATGTTCTGCTCTATTCCAGCATACTACATCTGACTGAACGTATCATAAAGTTCTGTTATATGCCAGTATACAGCAAATGACTTCACGTATCATCATGTTCTGCTATCTGCCAGTGTACTGCGTTATAGCAGTGAGCTGGAAATAACTGTGCATGTCACCATGTTCTGCTATGTACCAGCATACATTATATGACTTCACATGTGTTTTAGAGCCTGTTTTTTTAAATGTCACCGTTGGTCACCCTGGTGAGCTTTCACTTCTTGTTCTGACATCATTTCCTTCTGCTTTTTTAACCCATGTATGTGGTATACAAAGGTGGGTTTGAAAGAAATGAAAATTAATAGGATCAAAGGGAAGCAGATTCAATCAGAAATAAATCAGTACAATTGCCTATCTAAAAAGCACACTTATTTGGCCCCAGGAGAGACAAGATGGGTGACAAGAGAAGAATGCAGAGGTCTGGCCTAGAATCCTGAGGTAATACAGCAGAAATGGAGCTACTCTAACCTTGAAAATAGCTACTTTCATAGGGAGAATAATAGTTCAGCCAGGATGGGACAGGATGGATGGATAAGATTTAATTAAATATCTGTTCTCCCTCCACCTTAGACTATGAGTCCCACTGGGAACAGTGACTGTGTCCAATCTGATTAGTTTGCATCCACCCAAGCACTTATTACAGTATTTGGTACCTAGTCAGCACTCGATCTATCGATCAGCGGTATTTATTGAGTGTTTACTGTAAACAGAGCACTGTACTAAGCACTTGGGAGACAGTACAATATTTTTGGTAGGCACAGTCTTACAAATACCACAATTATTATTAGTTCCAGACACAGGAGCTGGTGGGAGAAGGATGGGGTGTAGTGTGTGGGGGTGTTCTGAGCAGCTGTTAGAGGCAGGGACAGCTCAGGCGTCTAAAACCCTCCTCTCTCCACTGGTCTTTTCCTCGCCCTTGTCTCCTGCTATCGATATTTATTGAGCACCGACAGGCCAAATTTGCCTTGTTCCACTAGAAGATTTCATTTTTTAATTCTAAATCTGTACAGAGGAAATCTAAATTTCAGGGTCAAACAGGGATTAGCAGGAATTCCCACAGGTGGATTAGAATAATGTGTTAAAAACTTTCCCAGAGCCTAGCCCCACAGGTCTGATGTTTGGATGGCCACCTGATTGCCCAAGAACATCCCCTTTCATCTCTGGTCCTGTTCTTACCTCTCCCCACAAAACCACCACCACCACCACCTTCCTTATGGGCCTCAGATCAGACTTCAAGTCCACGTTGGTGGACAGCAGGTTCCCAGAGCAGGGTAAAGCCACAGCTAGCTTCTCTGGAAGATGGTGGAGGAGGTGGGATGGTGGAGCACATGGAAATCTTAGGGACCTCCCAAGCCATACAGGAGCCATAGAAGGATGTATTCTGACAGAAACAAACGCCTACATATCTGACCTCAATCCCATCCAATCAACCTGAATTGGGATAAAACATGCTGATTATCATTCCTCGGTTCATGAGATGAGTCAACCGATTAATCAATTTAATTTATATTAATATTTGTTTTCCCTCCTCTAGACTGTAAGCTTGTTGTGGGCAGGGAACGTGTCTACCACTTTGTTTTGTCGTTCTCTCCCAAATGCTTCGGACAGTGCTCGGCACACAGTAGCCACTCAAATGCTATTGATCGATCGATGGTATTTACTGAACACTTACTGTGTGCAGAACAGGTCGAACGTGTGGATTCTGCACATTTTAGTTAGGATTTTTATTTTTTCAAAATTTGAAATAGGATTTCTCTGACCAGGCTTGGCTTCTGCGTGGCTCTCTGGTCTGCATTCACGGAACTTCCAAATCCTCACTGTGGAGGGTTCCAACCAGCACAAAACTCTGGGGGTAACATAGTTGAACTACCTGGCGGCCACAGGAGAAATGGCCCGTGCAATTCCCAGGAGCAACTGTGGTAATGTTTCAATAATAGTAAGGGAATGCAGGTATTGAATCCACATTTTACAAATGAGGAAACTGAGGCACAGAGGCATTAAATGACTCACACAATGACAGAGCTGGGATTAGAACCCAGGTCCTCTGACGCCTAGGCATCAGGAGAGAAATGGTGAAGTTAAAAAAAAAATCAAAGGAATTCTCAATAAATGCCAGATTGGTGGGGATCCAAACAGATAAAACAGCGGGGAACCTTGTTTTATGGTGGAGTCCCCTTTCATCCAGAGGCACTTGAAATCTTTTGTCCATCTCCTTTAAGTCTTACTAGGAGGCAGATCCTTGGATAACACTATTTTGCAGGTGGAGACCCAAGGAGCCCAAATTTACCCAAATTCTCCCAGGAAGCCAGGAGACTCCTGGAAATGTAACTCAGATCTTCCAGTCCCCCGGGCTGACATTATGTCCTTATGGATCCATCCCCTTTCTGCTGTAGATATTCCAAGTTGGTAATGGATGGCTAGCCTCAAATAGTTTTCAATTAACCAAAGTGCATGGAGCTCCGCTTCCCTCTTTGAAGTGCTTTTAGAGCAACATGGAGAAAGGAATCTAAAAACAACTCCTCACAGCTGCGGAGAGGATCTGTAGACCCCCAAGAGCAGCTGTGGGGAGTTGTTTGCACATTTCATACCCCGAAAAGCCCCTTAAGAGGACCCTGGAAGGAGCTGAGTTATCCATACTTTGTAAATATTCACCCATGAGAGAAGAGATATGTAGCTAATGCCACAACTCAGAGTAACAACTTCTGCTAGGGAGGTCTAGCCAGGCCAAAGTCAGTACACTACAAGTTCCCTACAGATCAAACCCCTTAAGTGGAAGAAGCTCTCCCAGGTTTCTCTAATTATACTCAAGGTGGGGGGAGGCGGGGGAGAGAGCGGAGAGGAAGGTAGAAAATCAGCTGATCAGTGGGGGGGAGCCTAGCAAGGCTTTATTTAGTGGCAAAGAAGTGCAGAAGCAGTTTGCTGCTATCCTCCTGAAAGAAATCCCTAAGGATTTTTTTTGTAAGTGCAACTTTTTATACTCTCTTTGCCTTATAGGTGAGGAAGGTCCATTTGCTTCACTGCATTCCCTCTAGATTCAGTTAGTGTTTTAAGTTGAGAATGGGTACTAGGGCAGGCTGCTTCATTAAGGGGAAGGTTTTGTTTCTTCTCATGCTAAGTGGACACTTTCGGCAGAGTGGATAGTGAGATTGTAAGCTAGATTGATTAAAAGATTTCTGAGGACTTATTGTCCCCATTATTTTGTGCATAGTAAGTGTTTAATAAAGGCCATTGGTTGATTAATACTGAGTTGGGTAAAGAGGTAATTGAGGGGCCCTCACTTTGTTGGAAGCTGGGAGGAGACTGCAGGGTAACACAGGTCTGCATCATTCTTGAACATGCTTTTTTACTAAATCACTCAGCAGTGCCTAGGGTGGATCATTTCCCTTAGTATAATGTTCTTCAAACAGTAGAGTTGAATACATGCCATGGATTTTTTTTTCCCCCCTCTTCAGCTGCCCTTACAATGGCAGCCTTAACTCCCTTGCATCATCCTCTCCAGCTCCTACTTTTCACGGTTGGCCCCCAAGAGGGATGAGGATAAGAACTAGAGCAAAGCTTTCTCTGACTTGTTTGCTATTTAATGGATCCTGCTCTGGTGGAGCAGGAATGAGAGAACTGATTGTTTTATTTCTGGAGCATGGTGTTAGCATACCTAAACTGACTGATCCCCTTCTAGATAAGTAGATCCCCCTCTAGACTGTAAGCTAGTTGTGAACAGGGAATATGTTTGCTATACTGTACTCTCCCAAGCACCTGATAAAGTGCTCTGCACACAGTATGTGCTTAATAAAGGCAAATGATGCTAAGTCACTTTCAGCCGACTCAAATTCAGAAACCATTTTTTTTTTACCCCTCTTGAATGTTCTAATTTGGGACTGTTCAGTGACCAGTGGTGAAAATCTAGACAAACTGTGGAAGACTATGGGGGTGACTGTTCTGTGGAACGTGATTCTAATAGTGGAAACATTTGTTGATAGAATCTGGATACAGATAGTGGATGCTTTGTTTAGCATCTAACGTACATCAGTCCCTGGCAGTTAAAAATATGAATCGAGCACCCTCAGCCAGAAGATCATGGTCCACAGCAGAGTAGGATTTCTGAAGCTGAATGGATTCTACTTTGGCTAGAGGTAGGCGGTAAGTTTGTGTCTGGGATTCCTTGGTCTTGTGACTGGTACTGTACAAACACCGGGACTTTCAATATAGTAACCCATCGAGGAGGTACTGATCTCCAAGTGATGTCTTTGCCCTACTTTGATAGCCCTGGGGAGAAATTCTGGAAGAAAGAGCTAAGGGAAGGGCAGAATGGGAGCAGTGTTTCCTAACCCAGTCTGCAGCTGGAGGGATTCCTGCAGGCTGGATTGAAATAGGGGGAGGAGAAGATAGATGGTGTTTCCCCCAGCTGAATTCAACCTTTCTCCCAGAGACTCTCTCTTATGGGTGGGGCCCTGAGGTTGAGAACATTTTTTTAGAACATGTTGGATTTTGGGTTCAGTCTAATGCATATTCTGTTATTGCTGAAATAACAGTAACATTTGGATAGAGTTAATATGGCAGAGAGGTTGTCATCTGAAAGCTCATCATCCTCAGAGAATGCCTATGACAAGAATCTGCGTGGTCTAGTGGAAAGAGCGTGCTTCTGGGGGCCGGAAGATATGAGTCGCAATCCCAACTCTGACACTAGCCTGCTGTGTGATCATGGACAATCACTTAACCTCTCTGAGTCTTTCTTAGCTATGAAATGGGACTATGATACTTCTTTTCCCCACCTCTTAGACTGTGAATACCAAGTGGGACAGGATCTGCTATAATCTTGTTTGTACCCCGGGGTCAGCACAGGGCTTGAGGACATAGGAAGAGCTTAATAAATACCACCATTATAATTGTTTGCTGCCCTTAATGTGAAGCTGTCTCCCAGACAGTATGAGAGAGAGGAAATGATTGTGCAAGAGTCACACCAGAGGCTCTATTTTTTAATGGGGAAGATTGGACTAAAGATAGGTCTGGTGATTTAGCTTGTGTTAAGAGTGGTGACCTTCCTGTTATGGTGTCCCATCTTCTCGGACTCCCAGCAGCCTCTCCTTTTGTGTTTCCTGTGACCGGCATGCACTCTGAATCACAAGAGGTCCCCGAAGCTCATATATTGCCTGTGTCAAAGCTTTTCTTGCATGCAATATTTAAAAAAACAAAAAACCAAAACAAAACCCACCTAATTTCCTGGATGATAACATGCAGTTTTATAACAGTTATGTTGTATTTTTAAAACAAAGCTTCAGGCTTTCAAGGAAAATGTGGTTGAGTTTTTTAACTGGTGGCTTTTCAGAGGAAATGGGTAGGCTGTGGTGGTGGTGGTTTTCAAAAATTTAACATTTATTATGTGGAAGAAATAATTCAGTTGCACTTTCTGTTCCTGTTAAGCTTTATCACAGAAATAAGGAACTGATAAATAGTAGCAAAGTTCTTCATCTGAGCTTTTCTTCTTTATTTTTCCTCACTAGGTTTTGATTTTTGTCTGTTTACATCATCTTTGGTCAAAACATACCTGTAGGAAGAGCCAGAGTCTAAGAATTTCAGGACTTAGATCTGACCGTTCAATATAGAGCGAAAGAAATCACAAGAGGCAAAGGAAAATAGCAGATGGAGAGTCCATTATTGCAATGATAATTGTAATATTATGTTTTCCTTAAATGTTATCCTAAGGGTTAGTGCCTTCTATATTATATCCAGCTGGGTGAGTGAGCTACTCCTTCTGTGAACCTTTTGGGGAAGAGTACATGTTGGGGAGAATACATTAACTGGGAGCCGGTATTCTTAATGAAGCTGGCTGAGTGTTCACACTTCTCTCGACATCCCTGATTTCACCAGAGTTCAAAAATCCCACCTCACAGAGAACGTAGATCGGTGAAGATTTATTACTTTCTCAGTTGGTGATGATGGCATCTCTTGTTGACTGAGCCTCAATCCTATGGCTTCAGAACTGAGAACCCTGGTGAGAAAGTGGTTATAATGGTGATAGTTTGTACAGGACCATCTTCATTCTGCCATTCCTGTCCCCACTGAGTGGCAGCAAGAGAGTAGTGTGAGGCACTATGAAGTGTGTGCTGGAGTTTGTATAAACTCCTCCAATGGGTTTCTCTTTTTTTTTCTTTCCCCCACCTGCACAAAAAAATCCTCCTCAGGAAGTGATCAGAAGCCACACACAATTTAATTTCTTTGCATTAAAATATGTAGTTTGCTAGATTAACCAATTACATGTAGTTGATGTCCTATCTATAACCTAGCATGAGAGAAGATATGTCCCCTGATAAAATGACTGCAGTGAATTGGAGGGAATATAGTCAGTGTCTGGTTTCCTGGCTGCTTTTTTTTTTCCCCAATATTTGAAAATGTGTTTGGTTTCCCTTGACCCTACCCTAACTTCTCACACACTCTTTCGGTTGGCATACCAGACATGAAACAGACTCACCTATTATAATTCTCCAGGTAGAGGGAAGAAAGGACATGAGCTAAAGAAAAGCAGGAACAAGGGCTCATTCTGCTTCCATGGGACTCAACTATTTCATCATAGTAATTGTCAAAACTATTTCTTGTGGAAGGTGAAACACAAGCATGATTTGGGAGAATACTTTTGAACATTTTTGACTCACTGCAGATCTTTAGGAGAGTAGCGAATAGCTGTTTAAGGACTAAGGAAGACTCACTGATTATATGGGGGCCTTCAAAAAAGGCAACCTTTTTCTTTCTTTTTAAATGAGGAAATCATGTTTGGACATCTGCAATTGAACTCTAACACCAAAAGGGTCGAGTTTGCTTTGAATTCTGAACCTTGTATTTTTAAATGGGTTCAAAAGATGGCAAAACCTGTTCTCCTACCTCCAGGGGAAAGTAAATTAGGCTTTTTGTAGAGGGGAGGTGAGTTGGGGGGAGGAATGTATTATTATCAATAGAGGTAAAGAGATGTATTTCTGAAAGCATGACTTTCTTTAACCTGATTTTGATAAGGGGTCTCACTCTGACCCTGCAATTCTTCTGACTGGTTTAGATTCTTTGTCTTGCTTTTAGTTTGCAGTTGTAAAGAAGTAAATCCTTGCTTTTTCCCTCTTCATATTTGGAAAAAGTTATGACATAAGTGAATTGGTTACTTTTGAATAGTCACACTTGGAGAGAGAACATAATAGCAGTGCCATCCCTCTGCTTTAGTTTGCTTTAAGTTCATAGGATCATTGCCCAAATAGGGGAGATAAAAAGATATCAGATGTTTCTGTTTTTCAGTCTCCCAGGATAGGGCTTCCAAAGAGACTTGAAGGTTTCGATTGGTGGTTACCACACCATTGTACTTAATTATTCTCGACATTTAATCCATCAGGATATGAGAAGAGCGAATGCAGGCTGCCTCTTATTCAACAAAAGAGAGCAATATGGTAATTAAAATGGTAACTAAACTTCTAAGAATGATGAGAAGCCGCACCACGACCTGCATCATATTAAGGCAAATAGCATACTAACAGGAAGCAGGTTCAGAAGTTTCCTCCTTCCCTCTAATTTTTTTTCCCCTGCCCAGATAATCATGAGTCATCATCCTGAACAAATGACTAATTGGTTAATTTAAATCAGCCAATGTCATTTGACTATCATTTATCTTCCTGAAGCACTCATTCATGGACAAGTCAGGTGGAATTTCATAACTTTCTTTTTTTGGATTACAGTACACATTTGCCACAAATACATGAGAGCTACTCTAGTGTGCTTTGTTGCCGAGATTCATTAGAGCCTGTTTATCATATGTTCTGGGAGCCTAAAATAGATATGAAACAGTTCCCAATTTGTTAAATTTTTTTTGGGGGGGGGCAGTGGATTTTTTTTTTTTTTTTTTGGAATTTGGGTGTGAAATATCTATGGATCTAATGAATTGTGTGTGACAGATGGAGAGAGCTTGATCTTTGAATTAGATCACCTCTCAAATCGGGGGTATGTCTCGAGTGCTTAGTCGGTAGCAGCAGAACACTGTACTAAAGCGGTCGAAGTTGTATAATAATTGTGGTATTTTTTAAGCACTCACTATGTGCCAAATTTTGCATTAAATACTGGAATGGATACCCAATAATCAGGTCCCACATGGGCTTGCAGTCTTAGTAGGAGGGAAAGCAAGTATTGAAATCCCCATTTTGCAGATAAGGAAGTTGAGGCACAGAGAAGTTGTGACTTGCCCAAGGGCATCCAACAGGTAAGTGGTGGAGCTGGGATTAGAACCCAGGGCCTCTGACTCCCAGGTCATGCTCTTACCACTAGGTCAAGCTGCTTCCCTTGGAGAGTCCAGATAGTATTAGGTAGACATGATCCCTGCTCTCAAGAGGTTAAAATCTAGTTGGGGAGAGACATTATAATATTTTATAAATAGAAAAAGGAACAGGGCACTTAAGGGGATAAGGGCAAAAATGTTTACCATTGGTTTTAAAACACTCAATCACCTTGTCCCCTCCTACCTTACCCCTCTGGTTTCTAACTACAGCCCAGTGTGCACATTTCACTCCTCCAATGCCAAATTACTCTCACTGTGCCTAGATCTCTTCTCTCTTGCTGCTAACCTCTTGCTCACATCCTTCCCCTGGCTTAGAACTCCTTCCTTCTTCATATTTAGCAACTAGCTAATATTTAGCATATTTAACAATCACTTTCCCCACCTTCAAATCTTTATTAAAATCATATCTCTCCCAAGAGAGCTTCCCCGACTAAGCTCTATTTTCCTCTTCTCCCACTCCCTTCTGTGTCACCCTTGCACTTGAATTTACACCCTTTATTCATCCCTCCTTCAGCCCCACAGCACTTAAAAATGTATCTGTAAATTATTTATATTGATCTGTCTCCACATCTACACTGAAAGCTTGTGAGCAGGGAAAGTTTCTATCAACTCTGTCATATTGAACTCTCCCAAGTGCTTAGTACAGGGCTCTGACCATGGTAAGCACTCAGTAAATACAATAGAACAGAGGGACAATAGAGTAGGAAGATGAGAGAGTGGTCAAGGAAAGGCTTCCTGGAGGAGAGATGATTTTTATTAGGGCTTTGAAGATGAGGAGAATAGGTGAGTGTTGAGTGAAGTATGTGGGGGCTGGGTTGTAGCGGGAGAGGAATGAGGATAGGTAGTGGAAAGAGAGCATTGCAAAGCATTATTTTTCAGTTCCCCATCACCCAAGGAGACAAAAGTGGGGCAACTGGGGCGGGGGGAGGGAAATGGCTAACGATAGACACTGAATTCATACTGTTAGGATTAATGATTGAAAGGAGAGGAAAACTGGAGCAATGTTACTCAGCCAACACATTCAAATGATAAATTGCATTAAGGCACTGAAAGGAACAACAGCTGCAGTTCATGAAAAGCCAAATTTATCTAAATTTCTCCAGTTGATCAGTCAAAATCATCAGTGCGACTTCCACTTGGTAATCACTTTTTCCTTCAGGGTGGGGAGAGGAGGAAAAGTGAAAGAAATAAATGAACTCTAGGGCTCAATTGTGATTTTTAAAAAAGGCACTACGGATTGGTGCAGAATTTAGAGGAAGTTAGAGTGGATGCTGCTGTTTCTAGTCAGATATTTTGACTGAAATAGGTTTTGTTCCCCGCCCTTCCCCCCCCCCCCCCAAATTGGATGATGAGGTGTGTCTCTTCACTGAAAGACAGATATGGGCTTAGCAGATGGGCTGTGTCCTTGGGGGAGTAAGCCCAGTTTAGGAAAGACCAGAATGGGTACCGGAACCTGCTCATTGAGAAAATAGAAAGATCTGGAGGGGTAGCCGGTCTCCTCACGTGAATCAGCTCAGCCCTAACACGGTCTAATGCTGCTCAGATGATCCCCTCTTCCATTATGACACGTAAAGCCTTCCGAGTGCCATTCCATTATAACTTACCATATGTTTGTTTGCTGGTGTTCAATGAAACCTAAGGGAGGGCATAATGGATCTCCGTTAACTAAACCGCATGGAAGGATTCCAGAGATTTTAATAGTCTACCTCGAGGTGATAAATAGACGGATTTTCATATGCCTCGTATAATCAGGGAGCCGTAGTACTCTTCCTCAGTCTCGATGTGCCACACTCTCCGCCACTGACCTTCTGGGAAAGCCTGTGCATCTGGAATTCCTGGAGTTGTTTCAAAAACGGAGAGGACCCTGGCCACAAGGAGGTCTGTGGAGGATGGCTTCATTTATTCAGAGAGTCGAGGGAAGCAGCTGCAGTGTTGTGGCATTCTAATAGCAGAATGAAAATAGACCACGATACTTACATTTGCTATTTTGGTTTCTCTCCCTTTACCCCCTCCCTTTTTTCCCTCCCCATCCTTTATAATTATTATATTAAGTCCTTACTATGATTAGCATTGTTTTAAGCTCTGGGCTTGGTACAAGTTAATCAGGTTGGACACAGTTCCTGTCCCAGATGGGGCTCACAGTCTAAGAGGGGGTAACAACTTTTCTGTGTCTCACTTCCCTCACCTGCAAAAAGGGGATTCAATACCTGTTCTCCCTCCTACTAGACTGGAAGCCCCATGTGGGACTTGATTATCTTATCTACCTCAGTCCTTGGTATATAGAAAGTTTAATGAATACCATTATTATTATTTACTGTAGGAGGGAGTGTCTTTAGATGAAGAAACAAAGCAGTTGATCAACTTCCTTGAGGCACACAGTAGAATAAGGACTAGAATCCAAGCAGTCTGACTTTCCAGTTCAACATTCTAACCCTTTGCTTTGATCCTACATCCTTCAGCAAGCAGTTCAAAAGTGACATCCTTCTGGACATCTTCCTGGGGGCTCTTATAGCGTCACTGAACCCAACACAGACGTAGAGCCCAAAGAGGTTACTTTTCTTCCCCGCCAAAATATTTCTCTCCTAATAGAGCAGGGGCTAATCCTCTTCCCCTTCCCTGAGCTTGCCTGTGTTCTGTGGTCTCTTTCAGTAGTGAGAGTGGCAGGAAGCTCTGCTCTCTGGGGTTCCAGCTATTACCAGCCACTTACCCAGCATCTTGAGCTGAACCAGAGGGAAAAGGTTGTTCTATTTTGCCGCTTCTAGTTTTCTAGCCTCTGGGGGAGTGACGGAGGTAAGGGAGCCATCCCCCGGAGTTTGCTTCCTCCTGCCTACGGATCCAGGTCTGGAAATATACTGGAATTCCTGGGGCAGTGGTTTCATTTCCTGATCAGCCTAGGGATGTCAAGACCTGAAGAGAGAGGGCTCTGATGTCCTTTGTTTCAGTCTGTGTTGGATTTCGTTCGGGGTTTGTGTCAGACAGGAGTATTTAGTGGTTTCTGAAGTAACAACTCAACAGCCATTTGAAAACGATTAAAAATGAAATGGCAGCTTTGAGAGAGAAATCCCCGTAATGAGGTTTGAGGCTTCCGATCTGCCTTCCTGCTGGGTGTGAGGGGTAATTATGGAGGGAATCAAGGTCTTTTCTAGTGGTTATGGAAAGGAGGTGGGTTGCTTTCTAGAAAGAGATAATTGAGGACCAGAAGGGTAGGGGTGATGGGATAATTTTTGTCAGCCACTGTGCTTGGTAGTTAAAGGTTCTGATATTACCTATCCTTTCTCTGGGTAAAGCAGAGGTGTCCTGCCACATGAAGTCCCAGAGTCAGTCGTCTAATAATGATAGTGGTGCTTACTACACTCCAAGCACTGTACTAAAAGTTAAAGTAGGTAGACTGTATGCCGATCTGACACAATCCCTATCCCCCATGGGCCTCACAATCTAAGCAGAAGGGCAAGCGGGTATGTTATCCCCATTGCACCAATGAGGAAACAGAGGCACAGAAGTGAAGTGAGTTGCTCCAAGATGCATAACAGGGAAGTGGTGGAACTGGGATTAGAACCCAGGTTTCCTGGCTCCAGCCCAGAGCTCTCTCCACTAGGCCACGCTGCTGCAGAACCTTCCAGGTTCCCAGGTGAATGACCTCGTTCACAACTGCTTCAGCATATGTGGAAGTGAATCTGCACCAGTTTGGGTATAGCTCTTTGGCTGTCAGTTGCTTTTCCTTAAACTGAGGTAGTCATCACTGAGCACTGGCCTGGTGCTGTGTCTTCACAGCAGCCACTAGGTGGGCTCAGGGCTCCAAGCTGGGTTTCTGCAGGATCTTGTGGGGCTTTCCTGGATAGATGGACTCCCAGGACATAGCCTCTTTACCCCCTTTGCCTAAAGTTGGAGAAGAGTGCCTGCGAGATCTTAGTTTTTTCTCATACCAATCTCTCAAAGCAGCTTGTGATCCAGAGGCCGTTAAAGCAGCAGCGAGGCCTTGTGGAAAGAACACAGGCCTGGGAATTAGAGAACATAGTCCCTGTCCAACGTGAGACTCCCAGGAGAGAGAACAAGAAATCCCTGTTTTAAAGATGAGGAAACTGAGGCATGGAGAATAATAATAATTGTGGTATTAAGTGCTTATTACGTGCCAAGCACCGTATTAAGCGCTAGGGTAGGTACAAGCAAATTAGGTTGGACACAGTCCCTCTCCCCACGTGGGGCTCATAGCCTTAATCCCCATTTTACAGATGAGGTAACTGAGGCACAGAGAAGTGATGTGAGTGAAGAGGTCATACAGCAGATGTGGGGGAGCCAGGACTAGAACCCGTGACCTTCTGACTTCCAGGGCATGGTACTATCTACTACATGCTGCTCCCTTCCTCACGCCCTGCAGTGATTCACCCAAGATCATACAGCAAGCAAGTGGAGGAGCTGGGATTGGAACTCGGGTCTTCTAACTCCTGGCAGGTGCTCTTTCCACTACGCCACTGCTAGTAACATTTTAAAATTACTTGGAGAGAACTGCCTAATCATGTAAATAGCATGCAGAGTGGATCTTAGTGAACGTATGCCCAGCCTAACTCTTTCACACAGCTCTGGTAGCCTCCAGGGTCAAGACTCCAGCGGCATCACCACCCCTGGACTTTAGTTCTCTCCCAGGGCCATGTCCCATTTCTTTGCTCTCTGAACCAGCAGTTGAACCAGGCCCTCTTTGGCTTCTTCCCCTTCCCGGAGGGGTCCTTTTTTGGTTTCCCTTCCTCTACAGAGGAAGAATGGAGACAAGCCTCACTTTCCTCTAGACTGTAAGCTCTTTGTGGGGAGGGGATAGTGTTATATTGTACTCTCCCAGTACAATCTAGTGCTTTGCACACAGTGAGCGCTCAGTAAATACGATTGACTGACTTTCCTGACCCTTTGAATGACGGAGAAGACCGCCTTCCCTGGAGTTCGCCAGGCTATTTGCTCAGAGCTCCTCTGCGCGGGGTGTTAGCGAGGCTGTAGTAATGAGGTGTGTAATTATTGTTTCTCCAACATGAAAACAGTTGAGGTTTGTGGTGAGCAGAGATATTGATTGTATTTTACAGTTATAATTATGGAGTTATGGGTTGTTTATGGACTCTCCTGGGCTAGAAAAACCTGCCACACCAGGCTGGGCTGGCTTCAGACTCAGTGCCCTGATTATGGGAAAACAGATCTGCTTAGCTCGACAAGCACAGCGAAGCAAAATTTCTCTTTCCCACCCACCCGGGACCCCTCCTCTCTTCCTCTCTCCACCTGGGGTTCCTCCCTCCCATTCCCTCCCCACCTCTCCCTGGGCTTTGTGACACTCACTTGACCTGGATGGATCTTCCTGGGGCTTTTAGGTTTAAATCTTCCAGTCAAGACTGTGCAAGCCCGGGTTTACTTTCTTTGACTGCAAACTGCTCCGAATGGAAACAACTCTGCAAGGGCAAAGTTCACTCCTGCTTAATGCTTGTTTTTTTTTTTTTTTTTTTCCAGGGGAGAGCTGTTCTTACAGCAAGATAGCTCAGGTGCTCTTTCAAACATTCCAACTCAAAAATGCTTTTAGATGTCAGACCGCTTTCTTTTTTTTTTTTTTTTTTGGTTTTCCTTTGAGAAACACAGAATGAGTCATCTTGCATCCCCTTGTCACCACAACCATCCCGTATCCCCTCACTGCCCCTATCCTGTGTCCTTCAATTTTCGGTTCCTCTTTTCCCGTACTTGAGGCTTTCCTTGGTTTTTTAATCTTCTCACTCTTGGTTTTTCCTGCCACTAGATTTACTCCAGTTCCCTGTTCTTATCCTTTTCCCTCCTGGGTCCCTCTTTTCTAGCTTCTCCTCACTTTTTGTCCCACTTATTTTCCCTCTGACACACTTCCTGTCTTTGCCTCTTCTCCTCCTCCTCCTTCCTTCTCCTTATTCCGATTGGACTCAAGTAGACAAGAGGCACTTCGGCTGGCTTTTCTCGTTAGGCTTTTGTTGATATGTAGAGAGAAGAACGATCATGATGGTAAAGCGCAACTCCAGTTATAAAATATAATAATAATTGTATGCACTTACTATGAGCTAAATAGCATGCAGTGCCCTGATAAGATCAAACTCAGCCCCTGTGTCACATGGGGATTGCAGCCTATGGAGGAGGTAGACATTTAACACCCATTTTAGAAATGAAGAAACAAACACAGAAGTCAAATGACCTGTCCAAGGTCACAGAGCAGGCAAATAGTGGAGTGGGAATTGGAATTCAGGTCTCCTGACTTTTAGTCCTGTGCTCTATCAACTAAGTCACAAAACTTCCTTTCTGGGCATGGATAACAATACATTCATTATAATAACTGTGGTATTGTTAAGCATTTACTGTGTGGCAAGCACCAAGTGCTGGGGTAGATGCAAGTTAATTATGTTGGACACAGAACCCGCCTCACTTGGGGCTCACAGTCTAGGAGGGAGAACAGGCATTGAGTCCCCATTTTACAGATGAGGAAACTGAGGCAAAGAGAAATTTAGTGACTCCTCCGAAGTCATACAGCAGGCAGGTGGCGGAGCTGGGATTAGAACCCAGGTCCTCTGACTCCTAGCCCACACTGCTGCTCATTCTGGGTATGCTTTTTTCTTCCATGCCTCCCTCTCTCCCAGGAATATTTGTGCCAGTGTGCTGATTCAGACAGAGAGAGGTATTGATCTAAGTAGAACCTCGTGCAACATTCTGCCCCCAGTCAGTGTTCAATAAACACAGTAGATGATATCAGTGATGAAATATCAACATACCTCTTCTCTTCCTATGATCAATTGTTCAAGGAGGTCAGGTAGGTGATAGTCCATGGAACCCTATCTGTTTGCAATTTGGATTTGTACTGAAAATCCACATCATGCACCTAATGGTGTGTCTTCCTTTCTGGCAGAGAAAAAATAGCCATTATCGGCTTCATAACTGTAAGGCTTCCCCGAGTGACGAGCGTGTGAGAGAGCAGGGTGAGTGGTGTAAAAGCAAACTTGCTATCTGTTGGTCAGGTGGTCACACTGACGGGGGGGGTGGGTTCTGGAGTGGATATAGGAGCGGGAACCAGGGTTATGAGCTCCAAACATGTGGGTCCTGTCTGAAAGGCACATTTCCCACCCATGCTGGGCAGATTGGGGTCAAAAATGGAATTTTCCTGAAGAAAATTCCTTTCCAAAAATAAAACTCCCTTGCAGACCCCGGCCCCTGGGTCCTGGGAGATGATATGAACTGTCTCAAGGAAAGAAACCCAAGGAGCAAGCGGAGTCCCATGACATGAGATCAGTCAGTCTCCAGTTTCCAGTGGAGACCTAATTCATTCCAAGAGACTCAGAATGCTCCCCTCAGGCTCTCTGAAGAGCTATTAGGGGACAGGATCTATCCAGAGCCCGCTCAGCCGTGGCACCAGCCATGGACGACGCCTATTCAGTGAGTCCAGCGATGAGAGTGGGAGAGAGCCTGCCATCGCCTGACTCTGTGCCAGCCATCTTGCAGGCAGGATCATTTCCCCCCTCAGGCTTCATGGGCTCTGCCAGATTCTGAAGAAGGAAATGTGGCACTGGAAGTGTGGGCGGCTACAATTTCCAATCTGAGAAGGAGCACGGCCTGGTGGAAAGAGTACGGATCTGAGAGTTGGAGGACCTGGGTTCTAATCCCGCTTCGGCCAATTGCCTGCTGTGTGGCTTTGGTCAAATCAATTCATTTTTCAGTGCCTCTGTTGTCTCATCTGTAAAATGGGGATTGAATGTCTGGCCTCCCTCCTCCTTGGACTGTGAGCCCTGGGTGGGATGGGGACTATGTCCACCTGATTGACTTGTGTCTACTCCAGTGTTTAGAATAGTGCTTGACACATAGTTTAAATACTATAAAAAGAAATAAAAGCAAATAAAGTCCCTTCTGTTAAAATTTGACTCCCTCCTGTCAATCTGAGAAGACAATGAGCAAATCTGTTCCGGCAGCTTGGAATCTCCAAAAGAGGATCCGTGTTATGTGGATTCTGATGACTTTCAAGGCCCCGCTCTCTCAATTTAAGAGGTGGTGTTCCATACATGTTCTATAAGAAGCATTATTATGTGAGCACAGGACAAACATCTTCAAACGTGAGAGGCAATTAGAAGACAACAGCGAGGGCCGAGACTTAATGGTTTAGCAGGAAATTGAATGACAAATTATTAACCGTAGGATATTTGTTGCTTGAATTGAAAGTGACTCCATATCCCCATTGGCATTTCTGTAGGTCTTGTTTAAATTTAGTTCAATTAGGGGATGGCCGGCTTCTGCAGGTTGAATTTCAGTCTCTCGCCAGATGAAAAGAAAGTGTGAAATCTTTAGAGGAGTTTGGTTTGGAGAGGGACCTGGTGTCCCATTTGGGTATATTCGGGTGGAAAATATTATAGACACTTAGCGAATGGAGGAGATGAACCGCGGAGGGGTTTTGTTAAGCAAAACAATGAGGAGGGTTGTCATTTGCCAAGTTGGAAATGATATGTTACTGAACCAGGAGAGAGCAGACATCAAAGGTGTACATGTGGGTTACATTGGAATATTTTTCTTTCAACCCTGTTCTAAAGAACTGTTACTAATTTTAAACTGTATTGGGAAAACTGTTTTCTGTTTTGGGGATGGAATGGGTTGAGAGAGGCTCTTCCAAAGTTCTTTCCATTTTCCACCCCCAACCATCATTTACTGAGTCAAACAAAATTTTTTTTCCACTCCCTCCTCTCTCTCCACTAACTGTGTCCAACAACAAACAGCATTGGCTGGGGAGGCAGGGGGTAGTTTGAATCTGGTATATCTGAAGTCTCTTGGATAAGATGGAACTGGATGATGTCGTCCTTGGGGTTTGGCAGAATATCCACAAAAAGTAGGAGGAGTCCCAAGGAGCCTTTTTGGGAATGGAATAAGAGGAAGAAAGCATAAATTGTGGAGTCAAAGATTGAGGGTGATTTCTGACCATAGAGGGAGGCTGTGGAAAAATAGGAAGCATTTCCCAGGGAGTTTGTGGAATTTCCTTTTTGGGAGGCCTTTAGAAACATGGAAGTTCTCATCTGTCTTTGCCCCAAGCAGGGGAGGGCCTAGGTGATCTGTTAAGGTCTCCTCTGACCCAGGGATTTGGGATTTAGCCCACTTCAAAATGAGCCAGGACTCAATTGATGGGTTTAGATCAGAAGACTCTAATTTGGCCACAGACCCAAGGGGACCCCCTCTTGAAGTGCACAGGAATGCGAAGTGGGCTTTGGCTATGGGGATGTAAAATGTTCATGATATGAATAATCACTGACCTGGGGATACCTATGCTTCCCTTAGTAATAATTATGGTATTTAAGCGCTTAATATGTGCTAAGCACTGTCCTAAGCACTGAGGTTGATTCCAGATAATCAGGTTGTCCCACATGAGGATCACAGTCTAAATCCCCATTTTACAGATGAGGTAACTGAAGCACAGCGAAGTGAAATGATTTGCCCAAAGTCACACAGCTAAGTGGCAGAGCTGGGATTAGAACCTGTGACCTCTGACTCCCAAGCCCCTGCTGTTTCCACTAAGCTATGCTGCTTATTATGTGCAGAGCACTGTATTAAGTGCTTAGGGGACTCCAGTATAACAGATTTAGTAGACACGTTCCCTGCCCACAAGAAGCTTATAGTCTAGAGGGAGAGAGAGACATTTAAATAAATTTTGGCTAGGTAATAAGTGCTGGGGGCCCAAGGGTGGGGAGACTAAATCAAGCAATTGGTGATATCAGTGTTATGTGCAGTGCACTGTACACATGGTGCAAATCGGAATGCAAAGGTGACATAGAAAGGGGAGGTAGGAGGGGAAATGAGAAATTAGGGAAGGCCTCTGGGAGATGTAATTTTAATAAGTCTTTGAAGCTGGGGAGAGTGATTGTCTGTTGGATGTGAAGGGGGAGGGAGTTCCAGGCCAGAGGTGGGAAGTGGGAGAGGGGATGGCAGTGAGAGAGACAAGATCGAGGTACAAGGAGTAGGTTGGTGTTTAGTGAAGTGAAATGCTGGGTCGTAGTAGACCTTGAGCAAGTAACTTCTCTGGGCCTCGGTTACCTCGTCTGTAATAGGGGATTAAGAACGTGAGCACCATGTGGGACATGGACTGTGTTCAACCTAATTAGCTTGCGTTGACCCCAGTGTTGAGCACAGTGCCTGACACACAAGCGCCGAACAAATACCATGAAAAATCAGTGATGTAAAATAGGAGCGTGCTAGGTGATTGAGTGCTTTAAAGCCGTTGGTAAGGAGAGCAATGGGCTTGTGCTGAGCCAGCTGGGTACTGGAGAGTCGAGGAGTTGGGCCGGGAGTGACCATATTTCTGGTTTCTTGCTCCTTGAGAAGCAGCGTGGACGAGTGGCTAGAGCACCGGCCTGTGAGTCAGAAGGACCTGGGTTCTAATCCTGCCTTTGCCACTTGTCTGCTGTATGACTTTGAGCAAGCCACTTAACTTCTCTGTGCCTCAGTTACCTCATCTGTAAAATGGGGATTAAGATTGTGAGCTCCATGTGGGACAGGGACACGGTCCAACCTGATTACCTTGTATCTACCTTAGCTCTTATTACAGTTCCTGGCACATGTGCTTAACAAATACCACCGTTATTATTATTAATAGTAGTTTTATTCCACCACACCATAGCTCAGGTCGCTTTCCTACTTCTGGGCCTGGCAAAGCCGGCAGCCGAAACCCTGCCCTGGGCCAGACTGGAGGGGTCGCCCATCGTGGAGGCAGCCCAGCTCAGAACCAGAGATGGCCCTGTATCATCTCTCCTCTCCAAGATCACTCTGTCCCAGCTCTGGGGTTCCACTGTCCCCCAAAAAGTGCACCTTTGGAGCCGACCACTGAACTGCTCTGGGGCCCGAAGGCTCCTTAGCCTCTAATCTGGTCAGCCAACATGAGGCCCCTGGGATCCGGGTCCGGAACGGACTCCCGCTTCCTCCAGCTCCGCTTGAACGGGAATTCCCACGCTAACATGTTTCCAATTCTCCACTCCAATTGTGAATGGAACTGTGTGTGGCGGGGAGAGGGGGAAGGAGGGTGCAGTCGGCCTGCAGCTCCCCTAGGACAAAGGGAGTCAGGAGCAATGTCTTTCTGCAAAAAGTTTACTTACAAAAATTAACTAATAACATACACTTTAGACCAGGGTTTGATCTGTTGAGAGACATGTGTTTCCTCGCTCTGGGAGTTCCAGGAAAGGCATTGGCTCCCAAACTGGTAACACAGGCTTGCTCTGCTTCTCTTTGCTGCTTAATCACAGGCAGGCGGGTCGGGGGGGGATACTGCTTTTCTTAGTAAACCAACGCTTTAAAGGTGGAAATCTCGTCAGGACTCTCTTAAAGACATCATTTTGAGTGACCAGAACCTCAGGAGTTCTCCACAAGGCCCTTAACCTTCTAATTATTATCTGTAGATTATTTATAGTAATGTCCGTCTAGACTGCAAACTCATTCATTCAATCGCATTTACCGAGTACTTACTGTGTGCTGAGCACTCTACTAAGCACTTGGGAAAGTCTGTCTGTTTATTGCTATACTGTACTTTCCAAGCACATAATACAGTGAATTGCACACAGTAAGTTCTCATTAAATACGACTGAATGCTCTCCCAAGTGTTTAATATAGTGCATTGCAAGTAAGTTTTCAGTAAATATGATTGAATGCTCTCCCAAGTGCTTAGTACAGGGCCTTGCACATGGTAAGCACTCAAGAAGTACCTTCAGTTTATTAGCTCCATTTTTGGGTGATTCTGGGGCGGCGCAGTCACCTCAGCTCCAGTTGGCTCTGGCTTCAGATAAAGGCCTGCGCAGAGGCAAAGGAAAAGAATTGCCACCTCTTCAGCCCCTTTATGGTAAGACATCATTACATTATGTTGTCTGTGCCTAATCAATCAGTGGTGTTTACTGAGCACCTGGTTGCAGAGCTTCATACTAAAAGCTTGGGAGAGGATCATAAATTTGGTCGACGTTATCCCTTCCCTCAAGAACATACGATACCGTGTGGAAGTCGGTTTGAATGCCTAATTCTGGGCACTTCTCAGGGGAGATTCCTGATTGCCCCATCACGCCACCCCCCTCCCCATAACACACCTTACTACCTAGAATGAGATTCTTGGCTTCAAGATGGAATTAGGGAGGGCTAGAGGGACATTCATCTCCAGGGAATTACTCAAGACACGTCACTACGTCTTTAGGAGCTTAGCATGGGAGAATCGTGCTCAAAATTTTTACATTGAAAGTCAAAGCACGTTGGGAAACTAGAGCCGTAAAGGTAATGGAATAGGCTCATGAATTGTTCAAACAAACTGTACTTGGGAGTCCTGGGAGCTATAAAGAGCGTGAGATGATTTGGGAAAATGGCTGTTTAATATTTAAAGCATTTGTGAGAACTGGCCTGTTTCTTCCTCCTCTCAATATTTATTGACATTCTGAGGCCAGGTCAGCCCAGCTGGAGAAAAGGGTTGGCAGTTCCAGCAGAAACCCTGTTCTAGCTAAGATTCTCTTCCAGTCGTTTCAGCCACCTGCTTTCACTGCGGATGGTCTTTCTATTTATTTTTTTCAATCAGTTGATCAGTGGGGTTTATCACTTACTGCCTGCATGGCACTGTGCTGAGCTCTTGAGAGAGTACAGTACGATAGTTATTGGGCATGATCCCTGCCCTCAAGGAGTTTAAGGAACCAGAGGCATGAAGAGCTAATGGGTTGGGAAGGTGGCAGGCTCAGAGGAGGTGTTCAGTAAGTAGGCAACAACCATGGAGGCTGCAGAGAGCAAGCCTGAATGAGGAATAAGGGGAGAGAGAGGGTCTTAAGATCCTACATTAGCCATCCTCAAACTGCTGTTCTGTGCCCCAAAGCCTCTGGATCTATATTATTGAATGTCCCCCTACTCTCTGTACAACCAGATAGAGGCTTGAGAGTGTCGCCCTTGGACTTCCTTTCGAGAGGAAAATCCGGGCCAGGCAACACAGGGTTGGACCTGAGGGCTTGCATACCATTTAGAGTATCTCTAAGTCTTGGACACTATTCTTCAGGTACATAAAGTTAATGGAACAAGATGGTTGCCATCATTTTCTTTGAGCATTTCTATTCTTGAGAGTAATTTCGCTATAACATGGGTTTTCATTACTTTCGTTGCGTTTGAGCAAAATTGTGCATTCCCATCGCACTTACCCATTTTGGGTCTAACACGATTTACAAGTTGGTACAGGTCGATTGTGTAAGGGCAAACTGTTGTGGGCACAGCATTGACCAGGTGGAAGGCTTTTAAAGTTCTCTGCCTCAATCTTGTTCAACTGTACTGCACGATGACTGCATAAATGGAGGAAGGCATACTCCACAATAATATGAATCGAGAGCCACTGAGGCTCAAACAACCCTGTGATGATGGCTAATATAGGATGGCTTTAATAAGAATTGCTCTATTATGCACTTACTAGCCTGCAAGGTCACTGTGAGCAGGGAATGTCTGTTTATTGCTGTACTCCCCCAAATGTTTAGTTCAGTGTTCTGCATGCAGTAAACACTTAATAAATATAATTGAATGAATGAGTGAGGCACTATACTAAGTGATGGGGTAGATCCGGTAACTGAGTTGGACACAGTCCCCGTCTGACATAAAGCTCACAGTCTTAATCCCCATTTTACAGATGAGGTAACTGAGGCACAGAGAAGTTAAGTGACTTGCCCAAGTTCACCCAGCAGGCAAGTGGCAGAGCCAGGATTAGAACCCAGGTCCTCTGACTCCCAGTCCCATGATCTATCCATTAGGGAAAAACTGTTTCTCTCCCCACTTCGTGTTGCTCGTTCAGCCTTTCTCATTGCAGCCTCTTTGGTTGTCAACTACTTATTGAACAACCACGGCAAGGGTTTAAATCACTTTTGCTGGTGGTGGACATAATCAATGGTATTGAGTGCTTATTGTGTGTTGTATTAAGTGCTTGGGAGAGTAAAATACAACAGAGTTGGTAGGCATGTTATATCTGCCCACAAGGAGCTTACAGTCTAGAGGGGGAGAGGGACATAAATATCAAGACATTATGAATATGTACATGAGTGCTGTGGGGCTGAGGGATGTGGGGGGTGGTGGTAGATACCAAATGCCCAAAGGAAAGAGATCCAAGTGCAAATGGCATCAGAATGATTTGCCATCTGGAAAAAAAGAAATAGAAAATGAATTGATAATAAAGGAATTGGTATAGACGATTGTCAGTCGTGGTTATCTCTTTGAACCATGAACTCCCTAAACCCCTTAGCTTCCATGGGTCCAGTGGTTACTGTAAGATAATTTTCCCATAATGTGAGTTTCTTTACCATATTCCTACCAAGTTATAATAGACCGTAAGCTCTAGACTCTAAGTTCCTTGTGGATAGAGAAGGTGTCTATCAACTCTATTTTGTACTCTCCCAAGTGCTTAGAACAGTGATCTGCACACAGTAAGGGCTCAGTAAATTTGGTTTGAGAAATAGCTGTATTGCTAAATGATTACAGTGGTAGCAAGGGAGAGATGACACCATAGTGACTACAGGAGGTAGGTAGGAGGATGGTGGCTAGAGAACTGAGCCAGGAGGATTTGGGGTAGGAGAGGCAGGAAGGCCAGTGATCCCTGCCAGGATGGGGGGCGGTCCTGGCTTCTTCAGTCCTTTCTCTGCTCCTCTGAGGGACTCATGATGTGAGAATGTAGAAAACAGGTGACTTTTTTGAGGTAAGCTTTCAAAGAAGGGTGAAAGAACAGGGTTTGATTCGGGGTGAAGAGGGAGAGAGGACTTGGAAGTCGATATGGAAGTGGCCATCAAAGGGAATCAAGTCAAGGCTAGCTTGACTGGAATGGAGGCAGTTAAGAGAAGGAATATGCAGGGACCATGTGGTAGAGAATTTGGAAGCTCAGAGTTTGAAGAAACATAGTGACTGGGGCCTTTAGGAGCATTGGAGGGAATCTTGGGTACCATTATGAAAGTGGTGATGAGACATGATTTTTCAAGCATGATTTTGAGCTTTTCCTTAGATCTTCCATTATCTTCAATATTGAGTTCTCCTTAGGTCTGAGTCCTAATTCAGTAACAAATGGATGCAAGCATTCCTTCATGTCCACCTGTTTCCTGGGTTGACTATCATTTGATGTTGCCGTGTCCTCTCAACATGGACCTCAAATGCTTAGCATAACACACGATTCTATGTACCCTGGGGGCATGCAACAAGTATTTAATGGATAATTGACTTTTCTTTCAATGAGCCGAGCACCAATTTCTCAGTAAATTCGAGCAAGCCCAGAAAAGTTCTCTTTCATTGCTAGGACACCTCAGCGGTAAACCTTATGCCTGTGAAAGTCTGGTTAACTTTGATATGTGATTCACCGACTATTGGATTGACCTTTTACGCAAGAAAGAATTTGCCTGGGAGGCTTCCTCCCCGTGGAGATTGTCTTTGGTGGAGGCTGTCTGTCGTCCAGGGATGCTTTCAAGAATAAGAGATCCTACCAGGCCCTTTTATTTCACAACCTCACCTCAGTTAATCTCTTCCAGTCTTCATGTTGGAAGAAATTGGAAACCTATTCTGTATTTCTCAAACTCCTCTCCAAGCCCCCAGATAGAAATTTCAGGGTTTCCTTTCCCTGTTTCTCTATTTAAACAACATGGGATTAAAGCCCCATTGGAAAATAGGGAAATTTCCATTTTCATGCTGGGCTTCCACACTTAATTAGGGACTTAAGTCCTTAGGGAGTGGATGGATGTTTTGATAGTGAGCGAATGGTGATTTTTGATCCAAAAGCCGATGATCCCTTAACTATGGTCTCTCGGAACACTTGCACGTTATTTTTATTTATAGATGGGGAAATCTATTATTTTAATACTTCAGTTCTATTAATGCCATCAACAGGTGCCATGATGATAGAGACAAATAGTGAAATGAGATCATGTCTAAGGTGGAAAAATTACCTTTTGTCACTTTGGTAAAATCTAAAAAACCAAAAAGGATACAAATCTTCCTTACCTATGTACCACCCAGCCTAAACTGTCAGCTAAGAACCTGAAAGCAGGGAAAGAGTCCAATAACTTATACTGAAATCTTGCCTGCCCTATATCAAATATATATCTGATATATATCAAATATATATATATCTCCTCGGGATAGCATTGGGGAAATTTTAGCTGGGTAAGTTCTTTGTTCTGATAAATAGCCATAGCTTATTATGCAGAATGTCTTACCAATTCTCTGTATTCAGCCATGGTAGTCATAGCAAACAATGTCAAGTTCTATGCCCAATGTAAATAAGAACATCCAACAGGTTTTCCTAAAGTGAAATCATCTTCTTGTTGCTGAAATACATTTTTCTCTAATTACACCTGCACAATTTCCTGCCAAGATTCAATTATTTCTGCTATTTAATAATGATATTTGTGCTTAGTATGGTGCCAATCAGTGTATGGGATGACAAAACTTTTTTCCCCATCAGATTGACGTTGAGGCCTTCCCAGACTGAGTCCCCCCCTTTTCCCTCTGCTCCCCCTCCACCTTCTGCTCCTTCCCCTTCCCTCAGCTAAGCCCCCTTTCCCTCTGCTCCCCCTTCCCCTCCCCTCAGTACTGTGCTCATTTGTATATATTATTTGTTACCCTATTTTGTTAATGAGTGTACATCCCCTTGATTCTATCTATCGTGATAATGTTGTCTTGTTTTTTTGTTCTGTTTTGCTTTGCTGTCTGTCTCCCCCGATTAGACTGTGAGCCCGTCACTGGGCAGGGATTGTCTCTCTCGGTTGCCGAATTGTACATTCCAAGTGCTGAGTACAGTGCTCTGCACATAGTAAGTGCTCAATAAATACTATTGAATGAATGAATGTTCCAAGCGGTGGGGTAGATGCAAGGTAATCAGGTTGTCCCACATGGGGCTCACAGTCTTAATCCCCATTTTACAGATGAAGTAACTGACACAGTGAAGTTAAGCGACTTGCCCAAAGTCACACAGCTGACAAGTGTTGGAGCCAGGGTTAGAACCCCCGACCTCTGACTCCCAAGCCTGGCTCTTTCCGCTAAGCCATGCTGCTTCTCAAATTTGGAGAGTTTGGAGACCAGTGGCAGAGATGAAGCAAAACTGGGAAGTCTGTTTCAAACCTCTTTGGGGAGTGAAGGGAATTGGCTCTGATACTGTGGCGCCTGAAGGGAAAGGGACCGCTGTAGTCGGAAGGTTCATCATTGTGTGTGTGAGAAGGCAGGCAAAGTTGACAAAAAATCTGCTTTGGATAATCCTCTAGGTGGATAGCCCTCTGTTGGATAATTGAGAGTTGACATATATTCTGTTTTCCTATTAAATAGTGGCACCAAGACTGTTGGTATCTATTGACTGAGGGGTGGGAATTTATGATGAGATTGAAAGACAGGGGCTTGCTTTTCTCGTCACTGGTTCAATTGGCAGGGGAGGTACCTCATACCCTACCTCATTTTCTTGTGGAAACTGAATTATCTTGCCTTAGAAGTTAGGGGACAATAAATAAAGAAGTCCAGGAGTTCATTTTAACAAAATCACTATTCTAACTTCAAATTGAGGCCGTCCCTAGACCCCAGTCTAAGTCAAGATGGAATGCCTAGGTAGGGTTATATTTTGCATTATGTTCAGTATAGGAAAAGATAAAAATAATCTGATTTGGATATTATCTTTGTTTATAGGATCGTGGTGGTGTCACTATTTCAATGAACTTGCAAGAAATGTGTTGTTGTAAAAAACAGGATCCTGTGTGAATAAGATCTAATTTTTCAATATGGAGACAAATATTTGAATAACCAGTGGAAACAATAAATTATGGATGAAAAGTGATTTCACTGCTTCTAAACCCAAAAGAGTTCTCTTGGGAATTTGACAGGAAATGACTCCATTTTCATGTCACTCCCTGCAGTAAGCAAAAAGTTTCACACTGAGGTGAAATAGGGTGCAGTTTTTTTTTTTCTCCTTAAAGTGAACATCCGTGAACTTTCCTGGCGAAACAAAGGAAGGAAAAAAAAAGGCAACTGAGAACATAAGTCTGGCACAAAGCATCCCTCTCACCCTCTCTAACCCTATGGTCTTTTCCTTCAAACAAAAACGTGCTTGTAAGTGCCACTTTGAAAGCATGCGTTGTTCTCTCAGAGGAGTTTAATGAGTGTTCATTATTTTGACCATTTGCACTCTCGTATTTCTCAGTTTCCAGTCTGCATAATTCAATTAAGGACTGGGGATCTGGTTTGGAAAAGATCTGACCGGGGGGAATTCAGATGGATTCTGAACTGAACCGGTCTTTGGGTGAAAGAGTTATGTGGAGGTACACTAACAAAACAGGAAACATAACATAAAAAGAAGGAAATGGAAGACATAACCTTTTGTTACAGGATTGATAGAGCAGGATTCAATGAATGAAAATTCTTATGCATTTGCAACCCATATGTGGCTAACAGTATATATATACACGCACGCAAACACACTCACATTTCCTTTAGTCTGGATGCGTGATTGGGGATTTTCCCCACGTTGCTGCCCTACTATTAGATTATAAAGGTTTATTTCTCTCTTTCAAGATTTCTCTTTTATCTACTCACCACTGATCTTTTCCTTTTGCTGATGCACAGCGCGTCGTCTCATGCAAAATATGTTCGGGCAAATTCTTGTTGGCATCTGGCCATTTTGTGCCTAGCACATGTAGTTGTCTTGGGAATGCTAAAATAAAGGCAGAGGTTTGCAAATACGAGAGTTGTGCACAATACACACTTTGCCATTTTAACACTTTTTGATTGTTTGCTGTGCCATCTGGACCTTGCTGATATGAGATGGAGAGACCCCTGCAGAGCGCTAGAGAGGTGCTAAACAAGGGTTGAAATAATCCATTCTCTTCTGAGCCTGCTGGGTGCAGAGACCAAGAGGAAAAATGGTGCAGCAAGCTACTAAGCATAAAGTTACCTTTTTTCAGTTCCTCCTCCCAGTTTCCCCATTTACCCGCCCCCTAGTACGAGTCCAATAATGCTATTGCTTTATATCTTCCTTCTCTCATTCACTGATTTTTTGGGACTTTGATATCCACGAGGTTGTTAATGATACCCAGCTCCAGCCTCCTGTATCTTCTGACTGCTCAACTCCACCAACCTCCTGCTCCATCCCACCTCAACTACACACCAACCTGGACAAAAGCTGGATCTCATCAACTAGTCATTGTACCAACTCTAAATTACCACTCTGTCACCACACCATCCCATCCACACCCCTTTTCCCCCACAAAGTGGGTCTTTCCCCACAAAGACCACCAATTTCCAACTCTCCCCTTATTTCACCAGGCCATCATGTCCCATTTGGACTTTTTCCAAGATTTACCAATTAATGTACAAACTCCTCATCCCACCCCTGATTCCTTCATTTTCCTTCTCTTTATCGGTCTCACACCACTGATCCTCAGCTCTCGATTGCCTCTGCTGTAGGCTCCCTCCATTCCCGACTGCTATTTGTGGCAATCCAGGTATTAGGCTTACTTTGGGCACTTCACATTTATCCTCGCTTGCTTCAGCTCTGTCCTCCCATCTGTCCCTCATCAGCTCCCAAGCTCAGGCACTCCAGATCTTTAATTTCCTTCTGTAGTCCCCACTTCCCCCGATGACCTTGCCAACCTCTTTATTGGCAAAATTGCAACTACCAGTTGAGAGCTCCCCAAAGTCTCCTGCTTTCCTTCCCAACTCCCTCTTTTCCCTAAATTCTCTTATCCTTCCCAGCCATTTCTCAAAAGGAGATATCCTGCCTGCTTTTGAGATTATAAATATATATACTTTGCTTATAGTTTTGAATTATGGTAGTCACCAAGTGCTTACTATGCATCAAGCACGTTCTAAGCGCTGGGGTAAATACAAGTTAATCAGGTCAGACATAGTCCTTATACCAAAGAAACCTCACAGTCCTAAGTAAGAGGGAGAGCAGGTATTGGATCCAATTTTAATGTTGGTATTTGTTAAGTGCTTACTATGTGCAGAGCACTGTTCTAAGCGCTGGGGTAGATACAGGGTCATCAGGTTGTCCCACGTGGGGCTCACAGTCTTAATCCCCATTTTACAGACGAGGTAACTGAGGCACCGAGAAGTTAAGTGACTTGCCCACAGTCACACAGCTGACAAGTGGCCAAGCTGGGATTCAAACCCATGACCTCTGATTCCCAAGCCCGTGCTCTTTCCACTGAGCCACGCTGCTTCTCTTCTAGACATGGAAACTGAGGCACAGAGCAGTTTAGTGACTTGCCCAAGGTGATATAACAGATATATGGCAGAGCTGGGATTAGAATCCAGGTCCTCTAACTCCCAGCCCCTTTATCACTAGGCCACACGGCTTGCCTACCTTCTCTATCTGTTGCTCTGGCTCCTTCCCTTCCCACCTTCTTCCCACCCTGATTGCTGTCTTCAACTGTACATCATCTGATGGCTTCTTCCCCTTTGCCTTCAAATGTGCTCACAGTACAGTGGAGTTGGTAGACATGTTCCCTGCCCATGAGGAGTTTACAGCCTAGAGGAGCTTACGGTCTAGAGGAGTATAAAATTCTCTTTCCCAGATTTTCACTTATCACATCATTTCCAACAACCTTGAAAACTACATTTTTCATTCCATTTGAAAATCTAACTACTAGAGTCCCGTTATTCCTAGCCCATGGCTATCCTTCTCAGGGTTAATCCACGTGATTCCATTCATTCCACCTCTATTTTGGCAGTTATGCATACCTCAAAGTACATTTCTGTTGTAGTGCACTACTGTGTACATGGTAGGTACTCCATAAATTCCATGGGTTGGGTCTGGTTTTAACATTCTCAGAATCTGAGTCCTTACCATGAGGAGACCACTGCATTAAATGCTTGAGGGACAGGTAACTGAATGGAGTGAGGGGGGAAGGGGAGAGATGCTATACTCTGAAAGAATGCGAGAACACTCTTGGGAACTCAGAGGAGAGAACAGAGAGTTAGTCGTCATGTCAGATCTGCACAAGTTCATTGAACACCCCTGAAGCTAGGTTTATGTCCTGGATGATGGATGATAAACGTTGGCTAGTAAATAACTAGGAGCCTTTTGAAGCATTAGCATATGTTTCACATTTTGACTATTCCAACAGACCTTATTTTCCCTAATCTTGATTAGAGAATTTTGGGAATCCAGAACTGGATTAGAAAAGCAGTTTCATCAGATAAAGTGAATGCTTCAATAAGTCAATAGTAAAAGCGAAGCAACTAAAAAGACAATATGACTGTGGCACCCCCTCTCATTACCATCTGTCAAAGGTCTAGACTTTCGGTTTCAGGGCTCTGTATTTTACACCCTTCTGCTTAGAAAGGGGAAAGCAACGTTATTCTGATGGATTCAAAAGCCACTCACATACCTGGACTAGTACAAAGGAACATCTCAAATTTAGCAACAAACTCACTGACAGTCTTGTTTCATGCCACTTTGAAGTGTCTTAAAGCTTCTTTCTAAGGAGTGCTATTCATAAGTGACATTTCTGTTGGTTCTAAAATTGTCACAGGTATCTTAAAAAAAAAAAAAGTAGCCAAGTTTAGGTGCCATTAGGTGTTAAGTAATTTCATTTCCCTCATGTTGTAATCATCAAATATTCTCTGCAGGATACAAACTGTAATAGTGAGTAATGGACAGTCCACCCCTGGGTTAGTAGCATGCATTCAATACCTCTTTGAATGGTGATTATAATCTGTTGGGGGGAAAAATATCAATTTAAAGGTCAAGTGCTTTCATAAAAAAGGTGATTATTCAGTATTTCATACTTTGAACAAAAGCTTACCAGGATTCATTGTGTCAGTTTCTTTTGTATAGAGCATATATGCAGAGAAATGGATCGCTTAATTATATAATTATCTGTCTTCAGGGAGGATATCTGAACATGAAAGGGAACCGTCAAGATAGGTACATGGCTTTGCTTGCGATCCTTAATCGATGTCTATAGCTATTACAGGTTACAAGTTGACTTTTAAAATAAATATCTAAAATATAAATTACATTAACAATGGCGAGGAGGCATTTTGGTTGTAAAGGAGCTCCTTAAACTGAAAAATGGAGTCCAGTTAACAATTAGTGGGATTCTGGGCTAACAGCATTCCTTTTTTTCTCCTCTGTTTAATCACTGCTCTGTCTTTAAAAAACAAAACAAAACAAAACAAAACCCCTGAAAATTAATTAGGAAAGGAAAGGTCAAACATTTAACTTTGTAAGGGACACACCACATACAAATGTTCTAAAAGGACACCCTTTGGTAGTGAGCCTGGATTAAAATAACCTCCCATCTAGTTAGTAAATAACATTATTACTGTTACTCGTCTTCCAGAGTCAGAAATCTTGTCAGTTGGGGCATTTTCACAATACCAGTGTTCACTTCCCCCCAGCTAGTTTGATGGGAGTCCTTTTTCCAGGAGATATTCAGTGTGAAACTATAATGCTGGGTGAACTAGAAATCTATGACCAGGCAAGAGCAGCACATAAAGAAGGCTGTGTGTGTGTGTGTAATGTACACACACATACGTACACACACACACACACACCCCTTTTCCTGAAGGTGTTACTAGTCAAGGGGAATTCCTTCATTGTGCCGCACCTTCTAAATTGTATTCTGACAAATTGCAACAACCTTCTCAGGTCTCTGCTCTGTGTTTAGATCTAACTCTATATCCTGTGACAAAGAAAAATGTACTACAGTGGGTGCAATAGACAGAGAAATAGAAACAAATTATTGGACAACTTTGATAAGGTTACAATATGTCTTTCGACAAAATGATTCTCCTTGAATGCAATATCCCAGACACAATATATCGTTATGGCTTCCAAAGGGAGTCTAATTACTTTGAACATCATGTATGGGGTGGGTACTTGATATGTAACTCCCGTTCCCCCTGACTGGCTGAAAATGTGTGTGTGTGTGCGTGTTGCTCTGACAGATACATCTAAACTCCTATTCCAGATGAACCAAAGACAAATCTATTGTTGCTGGTGTTTTTTTTTAATTTTCTTTTTTCTTTCTTTCTTTCTTAATCTGTGAGCCAATGGGATTGGGGGAAAGCATCCATACCCACCTGAAGTTTCTTTATGACACTAAGATAAGCACTGGAGCAATTAGGATAATTCATTCTCCTCGGCTTGCCAAGAAAACCCCGTGTTCAGTCTTTCAATCCTGCTGAATGTGATGACATCATGCCAGGTGAGCCAACCACCTCTTTAAACAATAGGCATTCGCTCCTCCGGAATTCCACTGCCTCATTTCAGGAGGTATTTTTTTTTTTTTTTTTTTTACCTCGTTCGGCTCTGAGTGGCTGCAACACATGGTAAATCTTTAACTTCAAGTGTCCTTCTGTGGTGACCAACTAAAATATTAGCAAAATAAATGTTTTATGGGAGAATGTTGGCAGGAGCCCCAACAGAAACAGGTGGTATTGGGTTATTTCAATATAATGTAATGATACAGCCAGGTTTCCATCTGGACAGCATGTGGTTGGGGCTACTTAGAGAGTATCAAAGAGCGTGAGTATGCACTGGGGATAATAGCGGTGTACAAATGTGTAACTAGATGGCTACTTTACAAAATAATAGTCTGGTTTTCAGGTCCTGGGGGTTAAATATTTTTACTGTCAAAATTTGAATTTCTTCATAAAATATTAAAGATGAAGCAAACCTCTGACATGCAGTACTGAGCTGTGTAATTATAAGGCAGTTCCTGGAAGCCAAGGAGAGCTCGCATTACAGCAAGGCGTTTATTATAAAAGAGTTCATTACCCCTGGAAGCGGAGACATATTTTAGCTGGAGTCTCTGCACGGAGAGGCTTTTAGCAAGGCTTACTGTTCTGTGAAAAAGAGCCCAACCTAGTCGGTGAAGAGACGATTAGAAAATCGGAGAGGAAGGAATTAGCTGAGAGGGAAGGGTTTGATTGTGATAGAGGGCCAAATAAGATGTGTCCTTAACTTATCGCGGGGGGAGATTATTCTCCCTCCAACTTGTATGTAGAATTTCCCTTGAAGGTCTTTGGAAATGCACAGCCTTCTGAAGACCCAAGAACATTTGGGTGTGTGTTTAGCACCTCTCGTTGTGCATTCGAGCTAAGCTCCGTACTAAGCTACCGGTCTTTGTAGCCCGGGGAGAGGCGTAAAATTATGTCTGTGTGCACAGGTAGTTCACTTTTAGTGATTCAGACATTGACCTCTCTGACTCGGTCTCTCAGAACCTGAGTGAAAGAGAATTAGAATATCAGAGACTGGAATGAGCAGTGTGGAAAATGACTCTGTTTTCTTTTAACTGCTATTCAGAGGAACCTGAAACAATGGCTTCCATCTGCCAACATTAAGAACCCACTCATATTGGAGGGTGGCTGGCCGGGAAGACTTGGCACTTGAAGCTCAACACGTTGCCACTGTCAGTGAGTAGTCCTGTGCAGATAGATATGCCAAGAGCAGTGGCCTGGAGGTGGAACCCACCCAACAGCTGATGAGTGATGATTATAGCATCCCAAGCATTTTAAGGATAATAGGTGCTGGCTACTTGGGGGAAGATTCCTCCCTCGCAGTCACACGGTGCTTGGCTTCGATGATGGATATGGCTGGTGGCAGAAGGCGGCAAGGCATAATGTGTGCTCTGATCTGTGACCCGAAACCCTGGCATTCCAAGACGGTCTTCTCCGTCTTCTGGTGTGTGCAGAGGGAGAGAGGCGCAAAGGGATGTGTTATCTGGGGTAGGGTCGGGTCAAGAACGTGGTAAAGTCGGAGTCGCCATGGGATAGATTTCTACAGGGGCTTTCGGTCTTGCTGGACCAGTTCAAAATTGAGTGGAGCGAAGGTGGTGGGCCAAGAAATAGATCTGTGCCGATGGTGGGAACCATATACATTTGATATACGGGGAGTGGCACCGCATAGCGAATAGAGCATGGGCCTGGGAGTCAAAGTCGTGGGTTCTAATCCCAGCTCCACCACTTGCCTGCTCTGTGGCCTTGGGCAAGTCACTCAACTTCTCTCTTCCTGTTACCTCATCTGTAAAATGGGGATTAAGACTGTGAACCCCATGTGGGACAGGGACTGCGTCCAACCCGCTTTGCTTGTATCCACCCCAGAGCTTAGTACAGTGCCTGATGCATAGTAAACACTTAACACGTACCATCATCATCATCTTGGTGTACGATATCCCATCCATGCTGCACTTGCAGGTGGGGAATGTGTCAGCTGTAGGGTCGTACTCTTCCAAGTGTTGAGCACAGTGCTCTGCACACAAGTGCTCAATAAATATCATTCATTGATTGGTCGTTAGTCAGCCGAGAGCGTTTCCTCATCTCCTGATTGTGGGCCGACTGTACCGGGCTCTGGCCTTGGCTTACTGTTTCAAGCCTTAGCAGTACACGTAATCGTACAGAGAAGATTCATTAAAATAAAATGACCAAACATGGAAATATGTTGCGAAGAGAATCAGGCAACCTTAGACCCCAGTTGGTTAGGTGGCTCGCTTGCTCCACTGAGCCTCCGACCAAACAGCCGTTGTCATCCTAGCGGCGCTTGAATGAAGCGACCGAGTCGATTTTCCTTGGCAGTTGGTCTGATGGGAACCTAGACTCTTCGTAGCATAAACGTGATTTGTGGCGCTCTAGCCGCGCTGGGCTATCACCAGGTTCAAATATTTGAATGTTTTGGGGAATGAGCTCTCAGGGAGGATTTTTTGCCATCAGAAGCCATCTGTACGGTGTTGTTTTACTTGGCTTAATTATAAGTAAAAACAACTCCAACTATGTAGCCTGCTGCCATTATCCCCAAGACCCACTCTGTCTCCTTGACCCTCACGCTTAGCAGGCTGCTTTCCAAGAAGCCCGGCAACATTCTTTCTTTCTTCCTCTGTGAGGAACAGCAAAGCCCTCTGTGCAATAAAATGAAGTCATCCCCTCTTCCTCCTGAAGCCAGGGGTACTGAGAAAGGAAGGCAAAAGCAGTGCCAAGGCTCTGCATGTGGAGGAGACCAGGGAAGCCAGGTTGCCCGTGGTTGTAAATCCTCATCTGTGACCAGTGGGCTATCGCTTGGGGTAGCAAACCACAGAGAAGCAGCATGGCCTGGTGGGAAAATAGGCCTCAGAGCCAGGGGACCTGGGTACTAATCCCGACTCTGCCCCTTGCCTGCTGTGTGACTTTGGGCAGGTCACCGAACTTCTCCGTGCTTCAGTTTGCTCATCTGTAGAATGGGGATTTGAGACCAGTTCTCCCTTCCACTTCGACTGTGAGCCCCAGGTGGGTCAGGGACTGTATCCAATTTGATTATTTTGTATCTATCTCAGTGCTTAATACAATGTCTGGCACATGGCAAGTACTTAATGAATACTGTTGTTATTGTTGTTTATTATTATTACTATTATTATTATTACTGTTCAACTCAGGGGAAATCCCAGATCCAGTAGCCATGCAGTAGGTCAAGTGCGGTCATTTGTCTGGTTTTATACTCATTAGTCTGGTTTTCAAGATGTACTTCTAAAGCACCAGATGCTGTTTTTGAACAGTATTTTTAAGTGCCCAACCTCCATCTCCCTCAGTCTCTGCCACTGAGTGTCTTGGCTCGGAAGTGGCGCTTGTGCTAACGGGAGCTAGGGGAGGGAGCGTGGAGAAAAATGGAGTCAGGACCCTTCTGCCAACTGGTGAGTTCTGAGTCCGTTGCGTTGCATAGGCTGCCTGTCCGGCACAGTGGACGTGACATCGCATGTGTTTGTGGGCCCAGTGTCCCCAAGAACCCTAGTGACCCTCCGATGTCCCAATGACTTCATCTCACCCAGGGCTTGGCTTGACCCTAGGAAACACTGGTTTATGTTGGTGCCACAGAGAAGTTGGTTCCCTCCCACCTCTACCTGCTCCTCTGATTTGAAAGTGCAACTCAGAAGTAACCCACCCTCCCTGAGGAAGAGAGTGGAGAAAGACCAAGGAGACCCTCAAAGGATTTCAGATTGACCTATGAAATGGAAGGGGTCTGGAGTTAAGGATAAAAGAGTTTGGGGAAACCTTTCCTTATGAGAGAGAAGCTTTCAGAGAGATCTTGATGGGGGAACATGGGCCAAAAAGGGCAAAATCAGCATTCAGTGTCATGGACGACCCTTACTCAAAGCACAGGCTTGTGAATTGTTTTGACTACAATTGAGAGGCTCTGCTTAATGCCGTACATTGTTAAAATAGGACACAGTCTCTATCTTCCAGGAGCATGTGGCCTATTAAGCAGACATGGTTGAGTCATCTCTTTCTGCAGTGCACTGGGGGTGTGTGTCTGGGGTCATCACCAGGAAGGCTAGACAGGTACAGGTAGTAGTAGGGGCCGTTTTCAGCCTCAAGTGTTTCTGGGAAGTGATGTGGCTTGCAAAATAAGACCCCTGTATTTCCTCGACTATTGTTAGTTTTCCCACACCTTGGGGTTGTGGTTGCCACTTTCTGGTGTTGTGAGCTGGAAACTGTGGTGGTGAAGGTTAAAGCTTGGGTTCCCTCGCAAATAGAGGACCCAGCTCCAGTGATCAGGCTGAAACCCTATAGGCTTTGGGACTGTGCAGAGTTAGTGTTGGTAGTGACTGGTTCAACGCTCTTCATAGTTAACTGTACAATGGGTACAGACCGCCTACCGATGAATTTCCTGAATACTCTTGATGGACATATAGGAAGAGAAGGAATGGTGATGAAAGAGGTGTTCAGGGAACCAAGCCAGAGTTCTTATCTGTGTGCCTGAGGTACTTCATCCAAAGGAGGAGGAGGAGCAGAAGAAGCAGCAGCGTGGTCTAGTGGAAAGAGGAAGGGACTAGAGTCCGGTCACCTGGATTCTAATCTCAGCTCTACCATATGCCTGCTTTCTGATCTTAGGCAAATCACTTCTCTGTGACTGTTAGGTCATCTGTAAAATGGGGATTAAATACTATTCCTTCCTACTTAGTGTGTGAGACCTGTGTGGGACAGGGACTGTGTCCAACCTGATTAACTTGTATCTACCTGAGTGCTTAGAATACATAGTAGGTGCTTAACAAATGCTAAAATGATTCAATCATATTTGAGCACTTACTGTATGCAGAACAGTGTACTAAATGCTTAACACTTATTATTATCATCATCATTAGTAGCATTTATTGTTCTCACACTTGGTGTGGTGCATTATACTAGGCGTTGGAAAATACTGAATAAAAAAGTGACATATTTCCTGGCGACAAGGAGCTTGCGCTCTAACTGGGGAGGTAAAACATGAAGTATTTACAGCTTTTTTGTGACATTTGTTAAGCGCTTACTACATGTCAATGTTCTAAGCGCTGGGCTAGATACAAGCTAATTAGGTTGGTCACGGTTCCTATCCCACATGGGCTCACAGTCTATGGAGGCAGGAGAATAGGAGAACTGAGGCCCAGAGAAGTTTGTTGCTCAAGGTTGCACAGCAAGCTATTGGCAGAGTCTGGATTAGAATTCAGGCCCGTGTTCTTTTCACTAGGCCACATGGCTTCTCACTTGACTTGAATTGTCAATAAGAAATAATTGAGTACGTGAGTCCCAAGGAGAGGGTAAATTAGTTCCTAAATGCTAGATGGCTGAAGGGATTAATCGGCTCATCTGTAAAATGGAGAAGGGAATGATATTGACCTAGATGGAGAAGAACCTCTCTGCTGCGGGTCCAAGGTTTCATCAGACATATTAAAGATCTTCTAGTGAACATGTCCTCTCTATTGCTTCCCCATCAGGGAGGGGAATTGGCAATTCTGGAACCATTTTCACAAGCTGAGGGGATGTTATCTGTCCATAAGCCCTCCTCTAACATTTCCATAAAAAGGGCAAGCACCTGCCACTCACTAAATCGAAGTCAGACTTATGCCCCAAATCAAATACCTCCATTTCAAAGTCATTTGGCTTCATTTTGGATCTATCAGGAGTGAAGAAAGTCTGGGGAGACTGGATAAATTCCAAACCAGTTCATCAACCCTTAATGTTTTCAAGAAAGTTTTATTTTGCTGGAGAGTCTAGTAAAGAGTTTAAGGCTGTCCTGGCTCAGGATCAAAACCAGGGCTATTTGGGGCTGGTGACTTCATGCGTTTTTGTGGCATGGACTCAAGTCAAAAAAGGGAAGAAGGTGAGCCTTTCGAAGTATGGGGCTCACCCACACAAGCATTTGTGTGTGTGTGTGTGTGTGTGTGTATATAAAAGCAAAGACCAGAGTGTTCTGAAATCAGATACATTTTACTCCTTGCAAGGAGAATTATCCATCTAAGATTCCTTTGAGAGAGAAACTTTTTTTCAGGACAATTTTTTTTTCCAGGAACTTCTCAACATGCATCGTGGCTTAGTGCAAAGAGCACGGGCTTGGGAGGCAGAGGTCATGGGTTCTACTCCCGGCTCTGCCACTTATCAGCTGTGTGACCTTGGGCAAGTCGCTTAACTTCTCTGTGACTGTTACCTCATCTGTAAAATGGAGATTAAGTCTGTGAGTCCCACGTGGGACAACCTGATTACCTTGTACCTACCCCAGTGTTTAGAACAGTGCTTGGCACATAGTAAGCGTTTAACAAATACCAATGTTATTATCTCTTTTGGGAGGTCAGGAGCAAAGTCCTGGAAGGGTCCTCTGTGTATTCTGCTCTCAGTTTTCACAGGTCCTCAAACCATGATGTCAATTTCTGTAGCTCCCCTGCTCTGTCATTTAAGTCTTCACCAAGCTTTGGATCAATTCTGATTTTACAGGGGGTAATGTTCTCTGCATGGTCTAGTGGATAGAGCATGGGCCTGTGAGTCTGAAGGACCTGGGTTCTAATCTCAGCAATGCTACTTGTCTGCTGTGTAACCTTGGGCAAGTACTTAACTTCTCTGTGCCTCAGTTACCTCAACTGTAAAATGGGGATTGACTGTGAGCCCCAAGTGGGACAGGGACTGTGTGCATCCCCATTTGCTTGTATCCACCCCAGGGTTTAGTACAGTGCCCGGCACATAGTAAGCACTTCATGTATTCCACAATTATTATTTATCATTCCAGCATCTACCAAGCATTTTATAAACACCCTCTAATATTGTGCTCCCGAATAATGCACTCTAGGAAGCCTTTGGGTGTACCACAAAATTAGTGCCTCATTCACTGGTGCCGAAAGTTTATTTCGAGTGCTGGTGGTGGTAAATGAGCCCTGGGAGGGCGTCAGGCATCAGAGCTCTAATAGGCCAGTGAGCCAGCTTTGGAGACCTTTTAACCCAGAATGGAGGTTCTCGGGACTCATCTGAAATCTGGGATTATCAAATTTGGGAGTCCAACTCAATTAGTAGGGGTGACCAGGCCTCCCTCTCCCTGTTCATCTTTAATTTCTCTATGATATGCAAGGTGGTATAAAAAAAAAATGGTGCCATTCTGCATCAGGATAGTGAGGTTCCTGGCTGGAAAAGGGGAGAGCGATGTGTCTGTTCACCATTTGTCCCCGTTTGGTTGTGCCCCAACCTCAGAAGACTAGAAGGAAATGTTCTCCATGGTAATCCATTTTGACAAAGTCAAGGGGCAGTTTTTTAGTGCTTATTTTCTAAAAGTGAGCGGTAACTGTGGTATTTATGCATTTAGTATGTGCCAAAGACTATACTCAATTCTGGGATTGTACAGCCCCTATCCCACGTGGGATTCTCAGTTTAAGTACTAGGGAGAACAGGTGTTGAATTCCCATTTTAGAGATGAGGAAATTGAGGCACAGGAAAGTTCAGGGGCATGTTTGAAGGTCACTCAGGCAAGTGAAAGAACTGGGATTAAAGCCAAGGTCCTCTGACCTCCACGCTTGTGCTCTTTCCACTAGGCCACCATGACAGAAAGAAAGGTAATTATTGAAGGCACATCTCCTCTAAGAGGCCTTCCCTGGCTAAGGTCCCCTTTTCCCTTCTCTCTGTATTGCCCTGACTAGCTCCCTTTATTCATCCCCCGCCTCCCAGCCCCACAGCACTTAGCTAGATAGCTATAATTTATTTATGTATATTAATGTCTGTTTCTCCCTCTAGTCTGTAAGCTCATTGTGGGCAGTGAGTGTGTCTTTATTGTGTTACAGTACTCTTCCAAGTGCTTAGTGCTTTACATAGAGTAAGCACTCAATAAATACGACTGAAAAAAATAATAGCATTGGCCCAAGGTCACAAAATGAGTCAGAGGGAGAGCTAGGTATAAACCCCAGAATCAAAACCCTGATTCTCAGAGTATAAGGTATCCAACTTGTTCAGACCTCACTTTCTCTGTTGGTGTCATTTGTGCAGGCCATTGAGGTTTGAGAGAAGGCTACATGTGGGGACCAAATACCGCATTGAGCGACATATCGTGGCCTGTTGCTCTATCCCTGAGTACTTAAGTTGCCCTTGAAAACTTTCTAATTCTTCTAGAGTCAATTGACGAATGCCAAGAGTATAGACGGCGAACGCTTAGGTATTCATTTTTATCACCGAGTCGCATTGTCAGGATCTCCTTTCCTCGGCATGCGGCATTCTGGAGGGTTGAAAGGCATAATAAAAACAATCAGTAAATTCTCATTCTTTTCTATCGAGAAGATGAAGTCATGGCATATGGTCAGATCGCCAGCGCCGTTAATAATAAACCACAGATAATTAAGCACTGATTTATTCCTCTATGTAAGTGAAACAAATTGCTTTAACTGCTTTTGCTCAAAACCATCTAGTCAGATGGATTATGTATAGGAAGTTCAAACTAAAAATTATTAGAGCTCATATTTCACTGTGTTGGAGGTTTATTGTAGATACAATTAGAAACCTAACAGAATGTGTCCTGTATTCTCTTTGATGGAAAAAATCAGTTATTAATCTGGGGAAGAGGTTAATTCTCAGCCCAGCTGCTCCCTTTGCTCTAATGCTTTGGCTTTAGGTTAAAAAAACTGGAAACACGTTTAAAAAATTGATCATAGCTTATAATAGCAATAATCACCTTGAAATTGGTTGTTACTACAGTTAATGAACAGAGTATTAGAGCATGAACCTCCCTCTGATTCCCTCAGGCCTTTAACTAACAAGCTGGTTGTTAGCGGCTGGGTTTTTTTTTCCTCTCTTTGGGGATTATCTTGCAGAGAGAAAGTGGGGGCTAAATTTACTTTGTGGGTCCTCCAAGATCACCTCGTTACTTTATCCCCCTCCCCCTCCGGCAAGTTGGGCGCCTGGGACATAGAGAAGAGTGAGATAGTGAGTTAATAGAGGATGGACCTTAGGAGTCAGGAGATCCTGGTTCCGGACCCGGGCTTCCAGTGGTTTGCTACGTAAACTTGGACGAGTTAGTTGACGCTTCTGAGCCTCATTTCGCTCATCTATAAAATGGGGACTAAAACCCCGTCGTTCTTCCCACCTAGATTGTGAGCCTCGTGGGGGGCTTGCCCATTACCTGATGGGATTGCATTGTATCTACCCCAACTCTGAGTACAGTGTTCGGCACAAAGCAAGCGCTCCATCAATGACATTTACTGAGCACTTGGCGCAGAACCCTGTACTAAGCACTTGGAGGAGCACCGCAGTTGTTTTTCCGATGTGGTATTTTCTCCCTTGTTGACAGATATGTTTCCCCTCTTGGGCATCTATCTCAAAACCCAGACAATCTGATCCCCACTAAACATTCAATCGTATTTACTGAGCGTTTACTGTGTGCAGAGCACTTATGAGCCTAGGTCCCCGGGCCCCAATTCCTCCCTTGCAGGATGAGCATCGGGAGGTCGTGGGACAGCTCGGACTCTAGGTGGGCCACGGAACTGGCCAGATGGCAACCTCTCCTCTAGATCTTATGACTCTCGCTTCCCGATCAATCAACTAATCCATGATATTTATTGAGCGCTTACTGTGTGCAGAGCACTGTACTAAACATTTGGGATAGTATAATATGACATAATTTGGTAGACATGATCTCTGCCCAACAGGAACTTGCAGTCCAGAAAGGGAGAAGCACAGAGAAGTTGTGAGTTGCCCAAGGTGATGCAGCAGGCAAATGATAGAGCTGGTATTAGAACTAGGTGTCCTGACTCCCAGTTCTGGTAGTTTTCCAGTAGGCCAAGCTCAAAGGAAATAGAGAAGAGTTCTGGTATGGTGATGGGGAGGATGTTCTAGGCAGAGGGGAAGTTCTTGAAGGAAGAGGACTCGCCATGCCAATTTAATGCCTGGAGAAAGGCTGTGATAAATCCAAGATTTAACTGCTGGTTGGGTCCCGAGGAGACAAAATGCCTTCTGCGAATTTTGCGTGGGCAAGGATGGGAGATTTACACTTTTGGTTCCATTTCATTCAGCTCTAAACTATGCCAATACGTGGATTATCCCTCCTGCACTCCATCCAAATCCCAGTGACAAATTTCCTCCTAAAAGTTTGAAGAAAAACATTCCATATTCCCTGACCTCCAAGCTTCATAAAACTCCTACCCAAACCTTTCCAAATAAGCGAGATTTAGTTCCATGCGCTGCTTCGGGGCTAATGAGCTGGTATTTTATTTCTTTGCTCTGTTTCCTTTACTCACTGTCTACAGCCCAAGATTTCCCTAAAAGCTTAATGAAACTTGAAAAACAGAACTACTGTGTTTTATTGATATGCTACCAGGCTGCACAGCTTAAGCTTCTTTAGCAGGGAAGCGGCTTTTGGAGACGGACGACTTGGAGTGTGGAGAATGACATCATGGGTGAGAGAGGCAGCCCAGAGGCTGGGGCCACAGTTAGGGTCCTGGAGAGCAGTCTGGGAATGAGAAATGATACAGTCAGGAGGGCTCTGTAAGAGCATCAGAGATTAGGGATTATCTTGACAGGGCGTGGGGACATTTCACTTCCTCTGCCAGTCCCAGAGAGTTAAAGAGGATGTGAACAGGTTCATTGGGAGAGGGAAGAACTCTCTATGGAAGGGCAGAGGTACAGATTTTCTGCTGCTGACAAGGGCAAATTTTACATTTTTTCCTTGTACTTCTTTCATGGCTCTGGCGAACGATGTCTTATACTAATGATGGTGTTTATTACAGGCTTTACTACGTACTAAGTACTGGGGCAGGTACAAGGTAATGAGATTGGATGGTCTGTATTCCACTTGGAGTGCACAGTCCAAATGGGAGGAAGAATAAGTATTCAATCCCTATTTTAAATAGATTCTAAGCTTCTTGTGGGCAGGGATCATGTCTACCAACTCCATTTTATTGTTCTTTCCCAAGTTCTGAGTTTAATGCTTGCTCTGTACACCGTAAGCGCTTAAAAGATAATCATTGTGGTATTTGTTAAGCACTTACTATGTGTCAGGTGCTGTATTAATTTTGGTATTTTTTAAGTGCTTACTATGTGCAGAGCACTGTTCTAAGTGCTGGGGTAGATACAGGGTAATCAGGTTGTCCCACTTGAGGCTCACAGTCTTAATCCCCATTTTACAGATGAGGGAACTGAGGCACAGAGAAGTGAAGTGACTTGCCAACTGTCACACAGCTGGCTGTATTAAGCACTGGGGTGGAGACAAGCAAATCGGGTCGGATAAGGTCCCTGTCCCATGTGGGGCTTGCAGTCCCAATCCCAATTTTACAGATGAGGTAACTGTGGCACAGAGAAGTGAAGTGACTTACCCAAGGTCACACAGCAAACAAGTGGCAGAGCGGGGATTAGAACCCGTGACCTTCTGACTCCCAGGCCTGTGGTCTATCCACTATGTCGTGCTGATTCTCCCGATTGATATGAGGCAGCTGAGATGTGGAGAGGTTGAGTGACTTGCCCGAGGTTACTCAGTGGGTAAGTGGTGGCTCTGGGACTAGAACCCAGTCCCCATTGAATGAATTCATGAACCCAGGTCTCCTGACTCCTGGTCCTGTGCTCTTTCTTCTATTCATTCAAATGTATTTATTGAGCACTTGGTTAAGCACTTGGGAGAGTACAGTATGACAATAAACAGATACATTCCCTGCCCACAACAAGCTTACACTCCAGAGAAGCAGCGTGGCTCAGTGGAAGGAGCCCGGGCTTGGGAGTCAGAGGTCATGAGTTCTAATCCCGGCTCCGCCACTTGTCCGCTGTGTGACTTTGGGCAAGTCACTTAACTTCTCTGTGCCTCAGTTACCTCATCTGTAAAATGGGGATGAGGACTGTGAGTCCCATGGGGGACAGCCTGATGACCTTCTATCCCCCACCAGCGCTTAGAATGGTGCTTGGCACATAGTAAGTGCTTAACAAATGCCATCATCATCATCATTATTATTATTATAGAAGGGAGACTGATGTTAATACAAATAAAATACAGATATATACATAAGTGCTATGGGACTGGGAGAGGGGGTGTTGTTCACACTCTCCCACCCTCCCCAAAGGTTTCACCAATTTGGATTTTCCTAGAATTAGTGATGCACCTTCCCTCTGAGGCAAAGTTTCAGCCTTTAGGTCTGTGAAGGGCTAGCGTGAAAAGGTGGCCTGTGCGTTTAAGTAAACATCAGGTTAAGGGCACTAATAAATGATGATTATCCTGGAAAATCACTTTTTGAATTACAACATGAACGAGGGAATAATTCAGAAAGCAAAGCCTTTTCCTCTGCCTCAACCACTGCCCCGCACCAAATCCATCAGAATGCCTCTATTTCACACAGTTCCAACCCGGTCTTTGGTGGTCAAGACCTTGGATATAAAACATCTTCCGAGTTGAAGTCTGGGGTGTCACTGACCCATTGTTATAGCCTGTGCTTGGTCCCTAAATGGTGGGGATGGGGGGAAGAAATCTGCTGCCTCTCTCAAATGACAATTTACTGCAATCTCATGTTTTAAAGCCTTAACTAATGATCCCTAAGAAGAATTTCTCCCCAACCTCATTAACTAATTAAACATCTCAAAATAGAGTCATTCACGCTGCAGTGTATTGCAGATGAAGCCTGGGCACTTGAGAGGGGAGCTCTTAGATTCCATAATCTTTACCACTCTGAACCAGGAGGGCTGGAGGCTGTGGGCCAACTGGGCAATCTGGCTGGCTGAGGCTTTCTCCAGATCTGCCCATCAGATTTAGGGACCCCTGATCACTGTCCCCTTGCCCAGCAGAGAGCTAGGAGGAGATGTACTGCAGGATTTTCTCTGCTCCATCTAACTTTGCTCTCTACCCCTCCTAAGAAAACCATGCTGCAGAAGGCAGAAAAATTTCCCCTACACTCCCTTTTGTTTGAGGACCCCCTGCCCAGAAGTCTGTAAGACTAAATTGCAAGGCCCTAAAATGTTAATCAGCATAATTTATTGGAGAACTTGACTGGAAAATTCTCTTTGCTTTAAGCACTGGATTGCTGAAAATTCATACTGCCTTTGTTTCCACATCATTCCGGGCAACCCAGAACCGGGAGGGCGGGGAGAGGGTGAGGATGATTTTAATGGGGCCGAGCTTTGAGAGATGCAGTCGAATTTTCATCCCCAGTAACACTGGGGAACTGCGATTTTCTCAAACTTTCAGCGTGTGTCGATGCTTGCCTGGTCTGTTCTAACACAGCAGAGCCTGGTTGGTGCATCTTAAGTCAACACTGAATTAGGCGTGTATTCATGCCTTCTCATTAAGATCCTTCGTTTATCTCTTTAGCAGCAGAGGGACCCAGGAAGACCCAGATGTTATCTGGGGCAGGGGATGAGGATTCTGGAAGGAAGGGTGCCGTTGGATTTGATTGAATTGGGGATTATTTAATGACCGGCCTGCAGCGTTCAGCGGTGCACAGTGTCTTACAGAGATGTTTTTGCTGATAGCTTAACAACGAGGACTGTGCATAGCTTTGAAGAATTGGCACTCAAATCTGAAATTGGCTGTCACAGGAGCCAATTTCTGTCTGTCTTATGGAGAAATACAGCTTCAGACCAAAACTGATAAGACTAGGGGGAAAAAAACCCAACAAACCACGCTTCAAGGTTTCAGGGAGGTTGGCAATGTTTGGGATTGGGGTGTGGGATTAGAGACGAGCTCGCCTTATATCCACTTGATTTTGTTAATCTGATGAAAGCTTTATAAAATTATCTGCTACGAGACCAAGGAGGAGCTTGGTCGCCATTTCTTCAACGTATCCCTAGATGTGTGTTAGAAAATGTTTGCTTTAGAAAGCCCCCTAACCATCTGAGAGAGAGAGAAGGATGATTGCCTCTAGGAGAGAGAACGATGACTCCTCTCTAAAGGTGGAGGGAGCAGAGAGTCTTGGGAGTCACGGTTGATTCTCAGCAACCAAACTGTCCTGGTTCTGTGAAGCAGGGGTTGGGGAGTGGAGAGAAGGATATACATTTCCCCAGAATTCCTGCGACCTGTACTCTCAGGAATGGTCAAGGAATGGTCCAGGGTGCTCAGGGGAACAGAGTAGACCTGGCCCTCCCCAGTGTCCTCAGCCATTAGGCCTGTACTGTGGGGGCATTAATGAAAGGTAAGGGAAGTATTAAGGGAGCTGGTGGCAACTATCATTCCGTTTTCCCAGCCTGCCATTTCCCCCTCACCACTGCAGCCCCATGATCTGACCAGGCTGATGCCCTGCCTGGGTCCCTTCAGGTCAGAAGATTTTGGGCTTCCTGTAAGTGACTGGAAATAGATGGTATCATTGTGAGTCCCGCTGCTTCAGAACCCTGGGGGCCCATCAGGTCAGGGGGGTGGAGGGGCAGGAGGGCAGAGCAGTGGCAGCTACCGGTCCCAGCCCTGCCCCTCTTCTTTCAGTGTTGTGCTGGGCCCTGCGCGTTCCCGGGTAACAGTTTCCTGAGTCTTGGGGGAGCCCAAGGTGGGGCTGCCCATCTGGGGCAGGGTCTGGGAGATTGTCCCGCCCATTCCTCCTTGTCTCCCCCACCCCACTTCCCTCCCTCAATCGAACAGCCGCTTCCCCATTTCGCTTGTCACGGATTCGTCTGTAAAATCCTGTTGGAATCTCTGTGCTAAATTCCCACATTTCTGCCAAAAGTACTTTGCAGATGTACTTTGATCCAAACAATATCGTTACCAGGCAAGTTGACAGCCATAGTACTTATGCAGATTTTTCCAGTCCTGAAGAGCATGTGCTCCTGGGCTTTGGGGAAATGCCCTCGTCGTTGCTGTTTTGATGATTTTTGCTCCCATGTTGGGTTGGATTGTCAGTGAACGCTGTTAGCCAATTCAGCCAACCTGCCTCCCTGGGCTACAGAATGCGGCCGCCCGCTCTCTAAAATCCTGCAGATGATTCAGGCTATATCCAGAGCAGCTGCAACCTGGGACCGACGGAGCAAACTTTTTAAGCATTCTTGCCAAGCGGTTTATTTGAGTAACAAAGCGAACAATATGTACCCTCTCCAGTGTATATCAGATCTGTGCCAATTTCACAGTCACATCTTTCTGGATGCTATCTGAAGGCCCCGTTTTGTTGATGATGTCAGATTATTATTACAACTGAACTATAATGGTTTACTGACAGCACAAGTGGTTGGTTACCACAGACCGATGCCAGTCAACGACCGGTTTAGACTCATTTACTAACCTAGCAGTGTGGCCTACTGGAAAGAGCACAAGCCTGAGAGTCAGAAGGCCCTGGGTTCCAAGCCCAGTTCTGCCACTTGTCTGCTATGTGACCTTGAGCATGTCACTTCTCGGTGCCTCAGTTACCTTATCTTTAAAATGGGGATTGAGACCGTGAGCCCCATGAGGGATATGGACTCTGTCCAATGTGATTATCTTAAGTCTAAATCCAGTGTTCAGTACAATGCCTGACACACAGCACTTAAAAAAAACCATCAAAAATACCTGTTCTCCCTCTTATTTAATAACAATAATAATAATGTTATTTGTTAAGCACTTACTATGTGCAGAGCACTGTTCTAAGTGCTGGAATAGATACAGGGTAATCAGGTTTTCCACGTGAGGTTCACAGTCTTAATCCCCATTTTACAGATGAGGTAAGTGAGACACAGAGAAGTTAAGTGACTTGCCCACAGTCACACAGCTGACAATTGGCAGAGCTGAGATTTGAACCCTTGACCTCTGACTCCCAAGCCCGGGCTCTTTCCACTGAGCCATGCTGCTTAGACTGTGAGTCCCTTGTGGGACCTAATTATCTTGTATCTACCCCAGTGCTTAGTAGTGGGCTTGGCATATAGTATGTGCTTAACAAATACAGTCAATTAAAGCGTTAGCCCTAGTCAAGTCTCCATTTCCTATGAGTGGATTATCCTCTGGGTGGCTAGCCCAAGATATGTTGCTAAATTCTCATTTTAGTACCCTCATTCCTCGATGAAGGCTTTTTACTTGCTCCACCATTGTGTCGGGTCCCGCACTGTTCTTCCTTTCAGAACCGCAGGCTGTGGGCTCCCTATACAATGTAAGCTTCTTGTGAGCAGGTATCACATCTACTAACTGTTACTAGGGGAGCAGTGTGACCTACTGAAAAGAACACCGGCTTAGGGGTCAGAGTACCTGGATTTTGATTTCGACTCCACCACTTGTGGGCCGTGTGACCTTGGGCCAGTCAATTTCTCTGTGCCACAGTTTCCTTATCTGTAAAATGGGGATTTACTGCCTGTTCTCCCTCCTCCTTAAACTGTGAGCCCCATGTAGGACAGACACTGTGTCCAATCTGATTATCTTGTATCTGCCCCACTGCTTAGAACAGTGCTCGACACGTAGTAAGTGCTTAACAAAACACTATAATATTGTACTTTCCCAAATGCTTAGTACAAAGTTCTGCATGCGGTAAGTGCTCAGTTAATACTATTGATTGATTAGCACTGATTAGGGACAGCCAGCCATACCAGATGCAAGGTGATGACCACTGAATGTGGTGGTTACATCTCTGGATGAACTGACATCTTGGAGAGAAGAATTTTGAATGAGCTTTATCCTCAAAAGAATGAGAAGCTGTGGCCTAGCGGACAAAAGCACAGGACTGGGAGGGGATGTATCTACCAGCTCTAATAATGGTGGTATTTGTTAAGTGCTTACTATGTGCAGAGATCTGCTCTAAGTGCTGGGGTAGATACTAGGTAAACAGGTTGTCCCATGTGGGGCTCACAGTCTTCATCCCCATTTTACAGATGAGGGAACTGAGGCACAGAGAAGTGAAGTGACTTGCCCAAAGTCACACAGCTGAGAAGTGGCGGAGCAGGGATTAGAACCCGGGACCTCTGACTTCCAAGCCTGAGCTTTTTCCACTAAGCCACGCTGCTTCTCTATTGTAGTGAACTCTCCCAAGCACTTAGTACAGTGCTCTGCACACACAGAAAGTGCTCAATAAATATGGTTGATGGGTTAATGGCTGCTACTGTTGTGAACTCTTGTATCTCAATGGAGTCTTCCTCTCTCTTGACATGAAAAGGAAATACCCGTAATAAGTAGCGGCAAGTGAGTTGGCTGATGAGAACATCCTTTCCTTTTATAGTGTCAGCTTTTTAGATTCTCTTCCATTGCACATTTAGGGGGAAATAAGACATGGTTGCTTTAAGTCACCTGTGGGTAGAGATTTTAAACTTTATCCAAATCTGATAGATTTTGATTTATAGCTTCCCTGAGAACCCTTTGCTAATAGGTACATACAAGTATCTGTTCTAGAGAGCAGCCTCAAAGTCATATGGGGCAGTGAAGTATTTGAAGATTAAAGATATTATTTTTTTTGTTTTACACCACAAACTTTATATCTTGAGATATTCAGTTATGAGACATGCCACTTTCAGACTGCTTCACATTCAGCCAATCAGAGGGCAGGAGAGGGGAAAAAATGGGATAAAAACCAAATCCATTTAGGAAACAGCTTCATTTGTTGGGATCTCCGCAAGAGCCATTTACAGTTAGCTGTTTCAGAGATTTCCACACGATTATATTGTGAATCAGCAATAGCAAAGAGAGGGGAATTCTGATTATTCTGACCCCCAAAGGATTAGCCTCCCCCTTGCCAAACCATTGACAAAGCCCCATATCATGAAGCTGTTCTTGGTTACATGAGCGGTGACTTTGGAAGTATCAAATCAATCAGTGGCATTTATTGAGTTCTTACGGTGCAAGGATCACTATACTAAGCACTTGGGAGAGTACAATACAACAGAGTTGGTAACACATACCCTGTCCACACTGGGCTTACTCCTGAGTCAAAAATGGCCTACCAATAGTCAAAATAGACACTGGCTCCCAAACTTTGGTATGAGGCCCAGGATCTAGTGTTCTCTTGGGAAAAAGATGAATTGGGGGAGAGAGAGATATTTAGAAGATGGTAGAAGTTGTAGGCACCAGATCCGAAGTGACTCCTTTGGAAGGATTAGTATATGTGAATAGCTATGTAGGAGAGCAGTGTGAAATGTCTGTGCAACACAAAACTATAGACATTTTTATTAAATATCAATACCATACATTTCTAAAGAGGATATAAAGCAGATGTGAAGTATGTCTTTGTAGTAATTTAATTGAGTAGGACTTTTTCCTGTCATTTTTATCAATGTCTGGCTTTCCAATGCATGCTAAACCCAAAATATAAAATGCAGGCAGAAATAATTAATAATTCTTTCCATACATGACTGTCTGATATTGCCCCTCTGAGATTTTTAGGTTTCTCCGGAGTATTTTTCTTGGAGACAAATACAGGTCTGAGCTCACCCAGTCTCCCCCGTAAATTGTTCCATGGGGTCTCTCTTTGGAGCCCAGCCCATCCTGTTAATGCAGTTCGTTCTTTCCTGTTGGTTTAAAAAAATCATCAAACTCTAAATAAACTTTACTTCAGTTACTAACACTCCTAGGGATCCTGAAATCATATTTTTTTTTTTTGAATTCCACCACACTCTCTCCAAAGTATTTACACAAAACTCCCTTTCCCTTTCTCCTCCTTCCACCCCTTGCCTCCTGCTTTCCCATCGACAGAACTGAAAAACCTCTCAAGAACTAAATCTTCAGTGGGAAACTTTTCCAAGCAGAATGCCTGGAAATGGACAAAACTTGTTTTGAACCAGTTTTTGGTGATATAAAATATGGCTAACTACGATTTAGCATCATGAAATACTTGTGCTCATTGGAAATCTCCAGAAGCCAAAAAAAGAGGTTCTGAATCAGGTGCAAAATAATGGGCCTATTTAAAAAAAAAAAAAAGGCCCCTTCCTCAAAAATATTACATTATTTATGTAGAAAAAGTGTGGCCACACATTTGCCATGTAAGTACATGTTGTTTTAAATGTATTAAATGGTTTGGGCCCACATTTAAGTGAACCAGTCTCACTTACATCCCCAGGGAGCATATCCACCTACCTACATAGGTAACTGGTAGGAAGCAAAGAAGAGTCGAGGGGGTTGTGTGTTCCCAGCTCTTATTCTTCAAATCATTGCAATAGTGATTTTAGAGAAAAGAGATCAAAATGAGGCATCCTCAAGAGCTTGTAAATTATTACTTTGGTGAGATTTTGCTCTTATGATCTAGTAGGTATATTTAAGTGCCTCTTTCTGTTCACCTCCACCATCTGACATCTAAAACCCAATATAGTGCTTTGAAGTGGCAGGAGTAGGATTGAAATGAGGATTAAATCCCAATCCCTTCTTAGAATGTGAGTCAAATGTGCGACAGGAACTGTCCAGTTGGATTGTCTTGTATCTACCTCAGTGCTTACTACAGTGCTTGGCACAAAGCACTTAGAGTATCATAAAAAAAAAAACAAAACAAACCAAAACAAAGAACAGTCCTTCAGTGAAACATTCTCCCTTAAAGCGATTGTGCATCATCTTCTGGCTACATTCAAGTAAGGGCCTCACGAATGAAGGAAAAGGTCACAAAGGGCTACTAGGTTTTCCTCATAGGGATGCTGCGGGATAGCCAGGGGGCATGTGACGGTCAGGGGAATGAGCAGAAGAAAGGTGGTGAGGAGGCGGTTTGCAGATGGGAACTCCCGTGGCTGTGAAGGTAAAGATTGGGAGTGCGTCTAGGTTTCCTTTGGCCCAGGATTCTTCTCCTTTAGCCAATGGGCAAGGCTGCTGCCAGAAGTTCGGCAGATAGGCACCATTGCTCTCATTCAGCCAGTGGAAGGTGCTGATTCATCAACACCCACCCATCCCCTTTTCAATTCTGCCTCTTTACTTTCCTCAGTTTAAAAATTTTTTTTAAAAAATAAGACATATCAGAACAGATGTAGAACGATGGAAGGAAGAAGGGTGGCCAACATCATGCTCAGGCCCTTTAGTTTGTTCTTAGGATGAACAATTTCTTGAGTTAGTCACATGTCTCTTCCCTTGGGCTCTTCTCCGATCTCTTGGCTTATGAGTGAGATTGGAAGAGTATCCAAATTGTGTGTGTGAGAGAGAGAGAGAAAGATGGCTGATTATATGTTGGACTGTACTCTGGAGAATATCCTGAGGAACATTTCCTGGGGAATTCACTTTAATAAAAGGTAAACTGTGAGTGGAAACGTGATTTGAGAATAACATTGCTGGGGCTCAACATTAAATATGGGAAACATCTATCTGGAGGTGCTTTTGAACATTAAAATAATGGGTACGTAATGTGGGCCAAACCTTTTCTTCGGAGCTCAAAGTACTTCCCACAAGTCACCTTGCTAACCTTCCTGAATTCCTGTTTGTCGTTAAGGAAGGTTGCCCTTGTGATCTCCAGTTTTTGACTGATGAAATTCTGAAGTGTAGGGAAGGGGGCTTAATCCAGAGTACTCACTCAGGGATTGATGTGAGGGATGCATTTCAAGTTTCATGGCTCATTCGCTACCAGCCCACACTGCCCTCCTAAAGCTGGGTTTCAAGATAATTTAGAACTCTAATTTAGGTGGACCCAAGAAAAAAAAGATGGAGCAGGGATAAATTCATCCCCCTTTTAGGAAGCTATTGAATGTTTACAGACAGGGAGTTAAACTGTAAGAGGAGGCAGGTGGGGAAATTCCCTTAGTTTCTTCTGACAAATAAATCATGGATTTTACTATGTTTGGGGGGAAATCAAGCATTACAGAAAGCTGAGCAGCTTTTCCCCAGCTTTTTAAATGTTCATTTTCATAGTTTTCTTTTTAAAATCTACATGAATTATTTTTCTTCTATTAAATATTAATGCAGAGTTATAAGTAGAAAAAGGGGAAAATTAGGTTTGGCACATTTCTTCTGTGCCACTATTTACTGCAGTTGAGGGAATATAGCAAATGTTGACTGCCAATGCGTTATTAAATAAGATCTGCACCAAGTCCAGATGTTGCAGAGGGGACCAAGCTAGGTGAATATGGGTTAAAAAAAAAAAAAAGTGGTCTCTTCCCAGATGTCTGTATTATATGTCTGTCTCTTCTCACATCCTACTTCTCTCAATCCCCACTAGGACCCAGAAGGGAATCCAAAGGGAATCCAAATTGTTCATCTTTCTGCACCATTTTCTGCACCGGGAAAACACAAAAATGCTATCTGTGATTGAGTAACTCAGTGAGGGAGGATGGGGTTGGGGGAAGCTCTGATTTTTCAATGAATCTTTTTACTTGATTAGTTCAGGATCGATATGTCTGGTTGCCAGCGTGCAAAGGAGAGAGCCATTTGTCAATGTCAGGGGCAGGCCGCAGGCCCAATCAGGCTCTGTGGCTTTTTAAAAAACTATTTTACAGGATGCTTATTTGTAAGGTTGATGTTGTCCACTTACCTACACGCTGTCAGTCCCACAAGGACCAGGGCTCTGGAATAGCTAGCGCCATGATGGACATTCAAGTCCTCCGCCCCCAAAGGGGGAGTGAAGACCGTATCTCTATGAAATAGCAATTGTTGGAATTATTAGAAAACTGTCAGCCAAGTTTGAGTTCCACTTTAGAATCTGGCCCTTTGCCAGATCCTCACATCCTTATTTAATACCAATTGGCTCTACTGATGGCAGCCATGAAAAACTCTGGGGAAGAAGAGAAAGAAGTGGGGAGGGAGGGAGTCAGCTGCCACACAATAGGAACATTCTGTTCAAAGCAAGAATCGTGGCACAAATAGATTCACAAAGGAAGAGTAGAAAAGAGAGCTTGAAAGCTGAATAATAGAACCTCTACTTACTTAATCTAACATAAAACGGCATATTAATAAGCTGAATCAATGCAGAAGTGGAGTGCTTCAGTCAATGTTATTAGCCATTAACACTCAGAGGGCAGCAGATGTCACATTTCCAATCTAGAGTTTAAAAGACGCAACCGGTATTGTTGGGCTGAGTTTCGGGAATGTCAGACTTTTGCCAGCAGTGATTTTTTTTTTTTCTTTGTGACAGGGGACTGTCTGTATTACTGTTTGGGTGATGCCTATGTATTGAGCAAAGTTAAAAGTAAATAGATTTACCAAAATTCTAGGGAGACGAGCCAGAGAACAGAACAACATCCTGATAGCTGGTGGGAGGTTTCTCTTACAGTTAATATCATGCCTAGGTTCCCGGGTGACTTTGTTTCTTGGCTTGAGAAACTGCATCACTGATACCAGCAAATTGATTTGAAAGTGAAATCTAAGGGTACTAATAATTTCTCGCTGTTGAAAGCCAGCGAGCAAACACTCTCCATGATGAGCAAAACTGACCCTCAACCAGCTGGTGTGCCCTGGTGCCTGAACCCACCTCTCTTTGGGTTGTTCCACTTCCTGCTCTGGAAAATATATTTCCAGCGGTGAACGTTTTCCATTCCCCAAGTCTCTTACCCTCCATATGCTGGAAACACCAATACCGATGCCAGGCCATGCCAGCCTCAACCAGAGGCACCCATCCTAGAGAAAATTGCCCGGAACATATGGCACATTCCAATTTTAGAGGACCTATTTTCTCTCTCGGGTTCACACTGCTCCCATTAATGTTAATGGGCATTACATGCACATACCAAAGGGAGGATATAAACCCCATAACTTTATAACATTTTTATTGTTTTCCAACACTGTCATCTTTTTCTTTGGAACTCATTTTCTCTGTGCATGTTTCTCCCCCGCAAACAGCATGACACAAATGAGGATGTTTTACAGGAGAACAAAAAGTCCATATTCCCCTTAAATTCTTTCTAGCTTTGAGATTGTATTAAATAGCTTTTAGGATTTTTCTTTTAACCACATTTCCTCTATACTGCATTTTTTTTCTCTCCCTCCTCTCTGCCCCTTTATTTCTCTGGCAAGGATCTTTTCAGTCAAAGGGGATGCAATGTTAATTATGGCTCCATAAGAGCAGGCTGACAGCTCACCTACTGAATTAGTTGAGGATCTGCTATGTGAGCAGAGTGCTCTAAGCCCGTGATGAGTTTCAGAGGAAGCTGAAGTGTGGGTTCTTACTTTATGGAGTGGACAATCTAATGTGGGGAGTAGGGGTGGACACAAATAGCAAATCAGTAAACACGTTGAGAAAGCACTTAATAAATAGCCCTTACTGACTGATATGTTGATACTTGTTTCTATACATCTCTGTTCTGTTTACTCGGCTTTTAAAGCCAGGAGGAAGAATGTTCTCCAACAAGGTAGTATCTCAGTGGGAACAACAGTGGACTCATTTGACTGGAGTTCATCTGAAGGTGGGGATGGCTCTTCATGAGCTGAGGCTTGGGAAAGAACGGGTTACCAAGTGGCCTGTTTTAAGACAATCCCAGGTGGTGGAAGTGGCCAAAACATCGAGGAAGCCCCTTTGAGTGCACTGTGAGGAAAGATGATGTTAAACATAATGCATTGTGTTTCTCAGTCACTCTGGCAGGCAGAAATAGGATCTCACCTTCAGAAGCAGCAGCATGTCTGGTCTAGCCCTATAATATCCAAATCTGTAGTCCATCTGAACTTGCTCTTTAGGGGAGAAAAAAGGCTCAAGGATTTGCTGAGAGACACCGTAGAAACTGTTTTCTTATTTAGGAGCATTTATTTTAGTCAAATGAAGGGATTCCTGTTTCAGTAATTTTCCAAAATAGTGATGAGACACTTGACTTCCTGGGGATTATTAATTCTTGGTATTGGTTGTTCCTTACAAGATATTCCCAACACAATAGAGTAGGGGTGACAAAAACAAAAGAAAGATGCTGAAATGGGCTATTAAAGAGACCCCCCTCCCATCCCACCTCCTACACCTTGCTCATCAATAAGCCAAGAGCCCCTGAAGAGAGATTTGTGAGTACAAAAATAAGATCATAGGCCACATTTCTTTCTTGGTCTTTCCCGTAGAGGGCACGGGAGGTTGGACAGGTGGAGGTTGTGCAGATGTTTCCAATAACACACAATTAGGCCCCTTTTCCCATTGCTTCCTCCATTAGCCAAGTGGCAAAACAGATGAAGTGTGAGTTCACAGGGTAATAAAGTTTTCACTTGTTTTTCCTCTCTGCAGATGGAAAGGCCCATGGTTTTGTTTTCTACATTAAAATAGAGGTTTTATTTTAAGAGGGTAGAGTAAAAAAAAAATCTAGCCCTTTAAATCCAAATATGTTACTTGATGGACAATAGACCTTTAATAGAAAACACATTTTGCCTCTAGTTGGACCCTTGTGTATATTCATGAGGTTCTGCTGGATTGTAAGCTCCTTGAAGACAGGCATCGTATCTACTGTTACTTTTCCAAGTGCTTAATACAATGATGTGGCCAGAGTAAGCATACAAGAAATACCATAAATTGCTTGTCTGAGTTATACTAGGTGCACTTATTTAAGGGAATTGTCTTTTTGGAGGTAGGAGTCAGTTTTATGTAACAATTCCTAGATTTTCTTTAGGGACTCTGGAGAAAGGCAACTAGAATGATTGGGCTGGGAGATGGGAGAGGATAGAGCAGCTTCCAGCTAAAGATTGAAAGGATTAGGTATCTAAGTGAGATGAAAATGAAGGCTGATATAGGACACTAGCAGTTTACAAAATTATTAAGGGTGTCCAATGCAATTATTCACCAAACCTCACCATACTAGAGTTAAGGGGTGGCCATCCAGGTTACAGGAGGATATTTCAAGTCAAATGGGCAGGAGTCTAGAGCCTGAATGTCCTAGAGACAACAGACTCTGAGGAGTGTGGCCTAGTGGATAGAGCATGGGCCAAGGAGTTAGAAGGACCTGCGTTCTAATCCAGATCCACCACTTACCAGCTGTGTAACCTTGGGCAATTCAGTGAACTTCTTTGTTCATCAGTTCCTTCATCTGTAAAATGGGGATTAGGACAGTGAGCCCTATGTGGAACATGGACGGTATCTAACCTGATTAGCAACTATCTACCTATCTATCATACAGTGCTTGGCACATAGTAAGTGCTTCCCACACACTTTGCTCCTCTAATGCTAACCTTCTCAACGTACCTCAATTTCTTCTAATTCGCCAATGACCTCTAGCCTACATCCTGCCTTTTCATATGACAGTTACTCTCCCCCACTTCAAAGCCTTACTGAGGAGGACACATATCCAAGAGGCCTTCCCTGATTAAGCGTTCCTTTCCTCTTCTCCCACTCCCTTCAGTCATCCCCCTTCCCAACCCCATGGCACTTACATGCATATCTGTAATTTATATTGTCTATCTCCCACTCTAGACTTTAAGCTCACTGTGGGCAGGGACTGTGTCTGTAGTGTATTCTCTCAAGCGCTTAGTACAGTGCTCTGCACACAGTAAGTGCTCAATAAAAATATAATTGAATGAATGAAAAGTGCTTAACAAATGCCATAAAAAAAAAAAAGCAAAACCAAAACTGATGAAATATGGCTGCCTCTGCCTCAACTTCCCTCTCCAAGTTACAGTTAAATCTGTCAAGTGGGGAGTTCCTGGATGGGTGGGGGACAAGGAAGAGGAAGCAGTCTTGGCTTTTGCCACTGAGATCCCTGGCAGGTTTCCCCCTCTCACTTTAGTGTTCTCTCTTGCTACTGTCCTAACTCCACAGCCGGTGCTGCTGGATATCGCAGTGCTCCATCTTACCCAGACCATATAATTCTGGTGTTCTGGGAGGGTCTCGCTGGATTCTACCAGATGATTTCAAGTCAGCCCAGGTTCTATCCCCTCCTGACAGATCAAAGCAGGCGGGGAAATGTCCTGGAGCAGACTGGCCAGATACCTTAGAATCTAGCGCAGATCCCCTGCTTTCTCTTCATCAATACATGGATTACATTCTCTTCAGAGTGGGCCCAGGGCTGAGAGAATGGACCAGATCAATGGAAAATCAAAAGCCCCCACTGAGTGCTTGTGCTGAGCAAACAAACACACACACCATGTTTCTATGGTTTCTAAGGACCTCAAGAACAAGAGGACAGATCAGTTCTTCAGTCCCATTTAGGCTGGCTTTTCTAACTGATGGAATACGGTTAAGTCCATTAACAGTTACAAGTTGCTGTGGGTGTGTCAAAAGCACGCTTTTGTTGATTTTTACTCCTAGGGATGTCTTGGTATTTGGCAATGAAAAGAAGATCTTTAACCAAAGAAAAGGCAATATCCAGGATTTAGACAGGATGCCATATGAGCACAGACATTTTTCTCTGAAATGTGAAAAGTGGAACATATCTGCTAATAGGTGGTGATTCAAAAATTTGTTGAAGCGCTTGGATGCTTATCTTAAATTTTTATCAATGACACGGTTAAGTGCATTTTAGAGATTTTTGTGACCCTGAAAGTAAACTTTTTCACTGTAATGAAGATGTTGGGGGAATAACTGCTTTGAGTAGACGAGGGAAAGGTGAAAGAGATGCTTTTGAAGTCATGGGAAGTAAACCTACTGTAGAAGAAGCACGACTGATTAATTATATCTTATCATTAGTGTTACTATTTGCCTTGTCCATCCGAGATGGAAATGATTCTTCTATGCCTATTGGCCCCACGCAGAACCGCTGAGAAAATTTCCATTATCCTAAATGATGGGCCAAAATCAGGATGAGAGCAAATTGAAGACAGCTCATGCGCTCTACATTTATGGATTGAGAAAATCTCCAGAAAAAAACCAACTCTTAATGAGCCTTTAGTTTTAAACACCAAACCTACTAAACCTTTTGCCAGGACAAGACCACTAACTTTTTAAAAGGCATTCAACTAGCTCTCTCTCCTCCACTTATCCTTGTTCCTCTTCCATTACAAATCAGCTTGCTCGCTTCGCTCCTCTCAAGCCAGCCTACTCCTTGAGCCTCTTTCTCATCTCCCTTGTCCCCTGACCCCTTGCTCTCCCCATCCCTCCTGCCTGAAGCTCCTTCTCCTTTCACGGCAGCTTTCCCCATCTTCAAAACCCTCCTGAAATTCCATCTCCTCCAGGAGGTTTTCCCTGACTAATCTTTCACCTGCCCATCCTTTTTTCCCCACTACTGTCACTTCAGAACTTCAGTGTCACACAAATATTTGGGTACTCGATCTTCCCTTTCTCTTTCAACATATTATGAGTTTAAATTCTGCTGTTTCCCCTTATGTGCAATTTAACTGTGGGCTAAAAAGTCAATAAAGGAGGAATGGCAGAGTGGTTGAGCAGAACATAGCAGTACAGGAGTAGACGGAACAAGTCGTGACTGATCCGGGGATGAGGGTTAGTGCGAGAAGAGCGAAGGGAGAGGTGGGTGAGTGGGTTTCGATGGGTGCTGAAGGTGTGTACCTTTACATCTAGGGATGGTAGTTGCTAGAAATAGTAATATTAAGCACCTTACTAGGTGCAGAGCATTAGAACAGTGCTTGACAAATTCCATAATTATTATACCAAGCACTGGGAAAGCAAATGGAGAAGCAACATGACATAGTGGATAGAGCAAGGGCCTGAGAGAAGGTCCTGGATTCTAATCCTGGCTCCACCACTTTCTGCTGTGAGATCTTGGGCAAGTCGCTTCACTTCTCTGTGCCTGTTACCTCATCTGTACAAAGGTGATTAAGGTGACCTCATCTGTCTAGTGGGGATTAGCACTGTGAGCCCCATGCAGAACAGGGACCGTGTCCAACCCCATTTGCTTATGTTCACCCCAGGGCTCAGTACAGTGTCTTGCTCATAGTAAGTGCTTAACAAATACCATTATTATTATTATCAATAATAAGTAGTTTGCTGAAGCTGAGACCCGTGCAACGGATTCCAACCCTGGGCGTTGATCAGCATCACGATCCATCTCATCTGTTAAAGTTTATAGGAAAGGGAAGGTCTGACCAATTTCTGGTTTTGTTTTACGAGGAACAGCAGGAACACTGTTCTCCTAGTGAGAGAGCAATGCCACCACTAAATTGTCATGGTTTGTAACTAATTAACACCTTCTTTTCAGATCTGTAGAGCACTAATTCATAGGGACATCCCACAGACCCTTGAGATATGGCAAAAGCTAAGTAGACTAACCCTGCTAGCAACTCCCAGGATGCCAAGTCACTGGGTGGTTTGGGACTTCTCTAAGAGAGATGTTTGGAGGTCGGGGATGCTGTGGGTGAGGTCGCTGAGAGGGGAAGGGGCCAAGAGTGGGTGGGGGTGAAACTCAGTAGCCAGGAACTGCTGCTTTCCCTCCCTCCTCCTGCCAGTGACACTCAGGCTCCCTTGAAGGGCGCCAGACAGATTCCTCAATTCCCTAAGGAGTCATCCAACCCTGCTTGTTTCAGATGTAGGGTAATGGAGACATTGGGAAATAAAGTAGCAATTTAATGTTACACAGTAAGCTGGGGATGGAGACTCGAAATAAAATCTCTGGAAAATGGCTTGGTGGTTTTGGCCAGGAGTATGAATTGATAATGGCATTTTTGAGTGCCTACTGAATGCAGTGTACTACACTTAACTTATGAAGAACAGAGTCAACATGAGAGAATTTGAGCTCTACTCCCAATCAATTAATGGTATTTATTGAGCACTTAGTGTGCAGAGCACTGTACTAAATGCTCTTGAGTGTGTAATATGAAAGAGGCATAGGTGATCCCTGCCCACAAGAGGGAGAGACAGATATTAAAATAAATTACAGATGGTTAAACACATATTGAAGGCGTGTGACCTTGGACAAGTTCCTCTCCAAGTCTTAGCATTGATTTTAACCAAAGGAGGGAGATATCCATGAAGATAAAAGTGCTTCTCCTGGACAACTCTGGTCTATTGCAGCGTGGCTCAGTGGAAAGAGCCCGGGCTTGGGAGCCAGAGGTCATGAGTTCGAATCCTGGCTCTGCCACTTGTCAGCTGTGTGATTATGGGCAAGTCACTAACTTCTCGGTGTCTCAGTTACCTCATCTGTAAAATGGGGATGAAGACTGTGACCTCATGTGGGACAACCTGATTAACCCTGTATCTACCCCAGCGCTTAGAACAGTGCTCTGCACATAGTAAGCACTTAACAAATACCAACATTATTATTATTATTGAACAGGGAGATGCATAGCTATTCTAACTCTGGTAGTCCAAACTGGATTACGTGTTTCTCTCTTCCTTGTAGTTTGATTCCCTTTGGAAACACCATTGGCTGCTTGGGCTCACGCATCCTCTGCCCCTGGTGTCTCCCTATTATCTATGGGGCACTGCATTCTACCTCAGTGGAGATCTCTCCTCTTTCTCAGCACCAGTAGAGAGTGTGGTGCATTTTCAAGCACTTGAAAGGGTGAGCACAGGTGAACAATGAGGCATTAATCTCCTTTGTCATCCTGTGTTCCAACTCTGCTGCCAACACAATGTATCTTTCATTAGACTGCCACCTCTCAGAGAATGATAATAATAATAATGATATTTAAGTACCCACTATGTGTCAAGCACTCTTTTAAGCGCTGGGGTAGATGCAAGGTAATGAGGTTGTCCCACATGAGCTCACTGTCTTAACCCCCATTTTACAGATGAGGTAACTGAGGCACAGAGAAGTTAAGTGGCTTTCCCAAGGTCACACAGCAGACAAGTGGCAGAGCTCTGGCTCCCAAACCCATGCTTTTTCCACTAAGCCAGACAGATGGATCCCCAGTGTCAAATCAATCAATTGACTGGTAGAGATACGGAAGGGCTATGAACTCTTCAAAAGAAATGTTCTTGAACAACCCAAAGACGGTATTCGTTCTGGCACACTCCTCCATGGGAGCAAGCCGCTTCTTCTCTTCCCTCCCCATTCCCAAATTGGGATTCTTTACTGGCTGAAGATAGAGCCCACACATGGCTTAAGATGCATGAACCATGAAATACTCTTTGAATTTCCTTTGAGAATCCCAGAGAAACCCAGATTACTCTCTCAAATCTCTGGGGATCTGGCCTAAATGGACCTGGAGAAAGTTAGATGGGGCATAAAAATGCTGGAAACTCGAAACTCAGAGGGTCCCACACAATAAATTTCATTGTAATTAAAGTGGGTTCCCCTTTAACAATCCCTGTCAACACATACCTTACAGCAATTTGGGAGGCTGAGTTGGTCTCAAGGAAAGGATTTTAGGTCAAGTGGGAGGGAAGGACACCATATATTTCAGGTTAGGAGAAAAAGTTTGAGATATTCATCACGCAATAGCGGGCCCCTTCAAATGTTCAAACTATATCCCAGGAAACCAACTCTCTGGGGCTGTTTTTCTTTTCAAGATTTCAGTTTCTCTCTGACTTTTGAATGAAAGTCCTTAGGGCAGGAACAGTGGCCTTTCTTTATAATGTCTCACCCAGGGCTCGGAGCCTATGCCGCGGGGCCAAAGAATCGAGTAGTCATGTCAAGATTCTCTCAACTGCATTGTCTTTCTTGGATGGACATCAACGAAGTGCCAGTGTGGAAATGCCAGCAAATTCTCCAAGAAATGCCTGGCTGGAGCAGTTCAGGAATGCACGTCAGTCAGTTTCATCTCCATGGCTTTCGGGAGAGGACACGGAAACAGTTAACGCTGATTTTTTTCTATGACAAATGTTGATCGCTTCTCTGCTGATTCTGATGAAAAGTGGCTTTGTTGGCTGGCTCCGGCTGGCGGGGTCTCAAAGCTGATTTCAAAAACCTGAAGTTCCGAGAACTTGGAAGTTTATTTAGATTCTCTCAGTCCTCTGGCTAAATGGCATCTTGGGCATTTGGAAACTTTCAAAACTCCAATTCTCCAGACAGTTACTCAAACTGGAAGCCTACCCTTATAAAAGTGAAGAGACAATCTTCATCTGCCGTGTCCTTTTTTTTGCAAGTGTCCAAAGGAATAAATAAAATATCCATCTAGTACATAAACTAAAGCTTAAACCAAGAAGTAAGAGTTTGTCACTCCCTGCCTTTATTCTCCCCACTGTACATAGTATGAACTCATTAAAAACATGTACGTGTCCTTGGCAATGTGTTTGCACCCTGCTTGTGTTACCAACAACACAACCGACAAAGATGAGAGACTTTGAGTGGAACTATGTAAACCACTGCAACTATAAATCACTTCCTTTGGGTATGACTTCCACCCTAAAACCATCCTGACTAGACTGAGGCTCCCTCGTTATCATCCTTAGAGGAATTTAGCCAATATGGAGTGCCTTCCAGGAACAGCGAAGGGGTGTCTTAGATTTTGAATTTGCTGAGAACAGGGAAAATGTGCTTGGCTTCTGTTTCACTCTCCTAACCACTTACAACAGGCCTTTGCATTCACTAGGTAATCAGTAATTGCCTTTGAAATGGGTCTATGCTATGATTTCTACTTTTCCTAAAAGGACAATGATGAGGATCACAGCTTCACATTGATAGAAGAGCAGATTCTAGATGGTCATTTTATTCTTCCAAAAAACCAAAGATGGCAACAAGTCTTCATGGTCACATTAGAATCTTTTCTGGATGCAGGATTCAGTGTCACAGCTCTAGTACGGTGTGGCCAAATGGATTTTTCCCTTCTCATCTCTCTTACCCTGAGAGAAGTCTGAGAAAACATCAACTCACTATGGGAAGAGAGGACAGAGCTCACTGATTCTGCTGATGTAGATGAAGAGAACAGAAAGGGCTGAGAATCACTTTGGAGTAGCTGTACCAGTGAGTGGATTAATTGCTATATATGCAATTCTGAATCTTCCTCCTCTCCAATTCTTTGATAGTCAGCACTGTATATGTGCATGACTATTATGGGCTCAGTGAAAGTGTGCGGTCACATAGACCAGCCCACTCCCACCCAACCCCCACACACCCAAATCCCTCCTGGGTACGTTAACACTTCAGGTTTTTAGATCTGGTTAATATTTCATAACTGTGAATCTGAATAGACCTAGCAAAACCACATGAACTGGAGGGAGTCATCAAGGAACTCTGGGCAGATTTTTTTTTTTAATTGTTTTACAAAGCAAGATGAAAATGACTTTGTAATGTACCAAAATGCCACTAAAAATATCTATTTTGCTTGACATGCATCCTCTGAAGTGTAAAATTTGGGGAAGAAGTACCTGTTGTTGGCCATCAGCTCTTTGGATTCTACTTCATTATTTTCAGTGACATCATCCTAACCATTATCGTCACTGTTGTTGGGAAATGCTTATGTGGCCCCATGGGCTAACGTTGACCTTTCAATTTGGGAAACGATTCTAACACCTCCAATGATGAACCTTCACAAAGACTCCTCCTAGAGTCTTTTCTGAACCCATAAGTAGGGTGAGGGGCAAACCAGGAACGAAGTACATGATGAGAAACTGCAAGGCCTAGTGGAAATAGCAAAGCCTGAGAGTCAGAAGGACCTGGTTTCTAATCCTGGCTCTGCCACTTGTTTGCTGTGTGACCTTGGACAAGTCACTTTAAATTCCCTGGGCCTCAGTTACCTTATCTATAAAATGGGGATTAAGGCTGTGAGCCCCATGTGGGTCATGGGTGGTGTCCATCCTGATTAGCCTGTATCTACTCCAGGACTTAATACAGCCTGGTACAAAGTAAGTGCTTAACAGATATCATTAAAAAGAAAGGGCAGAAGATGGAACTTACCATTTCTGCCATCTTGCCCTCCAAACCTCTATTCTGTAAAGTCTGTGAAGAAATAGGCTGTGAGGAGGTCTGGACATTTTCCACTTACTCCTGTGGAAGGAAGATCTACCCACATATTATCCACAGGAGGATAGAGAGAGGAAGATTCTCGACCAGACTCCTGCTCTACTAATTCCATTTGTTCAGAGATGTTCAATACCTACCTGTAGCTCTTGGATATCTTTAGAAGATGCTACATGTATGATATTAAGCAATGTCTTATGCAGAAAGTTGATCAAATCTGTAACTGCTTTTCTTAGATGTATTATCACTAGGATGTGTCCCCAGCAACTCAGATCTGGTTTCATTTTTTTAGAAGGTGTTGAAAGAAGAATCTGGGAAGCAACATGGCCTAGTGGATAAAGCACAGGCCTAGGAGGCAGGGGAACTGGGTTCTAATCCTAACTCTGCCACTTGCCTGCTGTGTGACCTTGGGTGATTCACTTAACTTCTCAGTGCCTCAATTTCCTCAACTGTAAAATGGGGATTCAGTATCTGCTCTCCCTCCTCCTTTGACTGTGAGCCCTGTGTGAGACCTGATTAGCTTGAATCTCTCCCAGCTCTTAAAGCAGTGCTTGACCTATAGTAAAAAATACTGTATAATAATTATGAGTCTAAGCCCTTTTTTGGAGGATAGGAAGGATGGGGTCAGCTCAATCTTTCAGGTTATTCAGTGGGTCCTGCTCTTCCATCCTCAAGGCTGGTTCAACCCTGCTTGAGATCCTTCTGGGCTTTGACTTCCCTTGGAGCAAGGAAATAAGCTGGGCCTAGAAAAGGCATGCCTTTCGTCCTGCTTCTATTCTGACCCTTCCTCTCTTTACGCTCCTCTTTTTTACCCTGGAGTCTTTGGACTCCAGGTTTGGGTTGGCACTGGTGACATGTTGGACTCACTCAGGTAGTGAGTGTGGGTGGCTACTCAAACCTAGGACAACTGCAGACATAAAGACCCCCCTCATGCTCCAAGGAGCTTCCAGCATCACACCAATTCCTGCCTTGACAGCAAAGTTACAGATTGATACTGGTGTCTGGAAGGAGCATCAGCTCCTTTAGCACCAATCCTGTTGAGAGCTGGACCCAGATTAAACAGAAACTCTAGGGACATAAATATGGATTGCTTAGACAATCAGAGCTGGAATGTTCACAGTTCAGAGGATGGCATAAGAAAGCTGAATTAAATAAAACATTAAACTATATAGAGCCTGATTCCCTACACACCTAGCAGTAGTTTTTATCTCTCTGGGAAGGAAAGGAACTGACTTGGGTTCTTACAGGGGAATGGATTTTAAAAAAATCCTTGGAAGAACATCAGATGGAGGCAGGAGATTGTCTAGAAATGTAATGATGATGTGGTCTCTGTTGGGGAATGACGGACAAGCCTTTTTCCCGAGATTCCAAGACAGGGAACCTGCATGAAGGAATAGATTGCAATGTTAGTAGTTTGAGCAGTGAAACTCACACTCCTACACCCTGCTCTCTGTGGGTCAAGGAGTGTAACTAGAGAGGAGGTGGGCAGTGGGGGCATCATTTTCTGGATAGCACATGAAGGTTTTTTTAAAATGGGCAGGACCCATCTGGGTTCAAATAACTGCAACACAACGCTGAGACAGGGCTTTGGAGCTTACTGAGGTCTTCACCCATCTTATCTACCTATTTTTAGAAGTCTTTCAGAGCTTGTCCACCTCCTTGAATGCCCTGGTTTTCTTCAATCATAAACCTTTATAAATTTAATCGTATTTATTGAGCCCTCTATTGTGTGCAGGGCACTGTACTAAGTGCTTGGGAAAGTACAATATAGCAATAGAGAGACAATCCCTACCCACAACAAGCTCACAGTCTAGCTCGTAGTAAAGACTAGTAGTGGTGAGTGGTGAAGTAGTTTTTCACCACTGATGTTGTAGCTTCAACAAGTTTCCCAATTTGCAGAGCGCTTTTTTTTCCACTGGACTAACTGCAGGGCTTGAAATGTAGCAAAATAGTGAAGAAGGGTCAGTACTATAAAGCTCAGGAAAAACTAGTGGCAATGTGGATTGTAAGGTCACTGTGGTCATGGAATGTGTCTACTTACTCCGTTATACTGCACTGTCGCAAGTGCTCAGTACAGACCTCTGCAAACAATAAATGCTTAATAAATACATTTGATTGATTAGATCGTATCCTCTCGCCCCCGCTTCCCCACCCATGGGTGTCCACGGATGCAAAAGATTAGGGAATCATTACAATCTCCTAACTAGATTAATTGAATGCTAGAATTTTCACCAGACTTTCCATTTCTGTCCAGGGACTTAGTGATGACTGTGAACATTGCTACCTTTAAATAGGGCAGAATCAGATTTTCATTCCAGTTTTATTAGAATTAGCTTCCAGCCCAAATTCCTGCAGCCATTAGGTCTGCTGGCCCTTGCTAAACTGCAAGGCTCCTCCCCCTCCCAGCTATGTTTGCTTGTTTTGACTCTACAAATATAAAGAAATGATAGGAAATCATTAAAGAAACTTTAGTACCATTGGGATCTTTAGAGCACAGACTTAGCTTTCAACAGCACGAGACCTAAAACTCCAATTTTGCTTAAATATTGATGAGCAGTCTCTTTGCATCGAATCTGCGTGCCGTTTAGTCCCCTGTGGAACAGAAAGCTCATAAAGACCCTCTGGAAAGCTTGGAGGGCTCAATGCAGTTTGCAAACCCTATCCCACACTTATTTCCTCCTGGTCCCAAGAGTTTCATTAGAAGATTTCACTTCATAAAGAATGAATTTACTAGACAATATTATTTTTTGTAATTATCCTTTCCGAGCAGTCATTTTCTTACCTAATAGCCATAGGTGTGTGAGCTTGAAAAACACGCAGACACTTGCCGGAAACCATTAACAACAGACATTCTCAGATACCTACTTTGGGTGGCCTATATTTTAAGACACAACAAGAGTCGTATCTTTGCGTTATACGGTCTGTCTTTATGTGTTTTGTGTAACAATCAGTAACTTTTGCTAAGATCTGCGGCCGCTGCTTTTGTTAGCACTCACTGAGCTTGTCTTTGCTACTTTTGTTTTTAAACAGCCACTGAAGCCTTAAAGATTGGGACACTAAGAAGTCTAAACTATACCATCAGCCTGTCCTTTCTCTGCCCTACTTATAAGCGTCTCCTACTATGAACCTAACAGAACACACCTAGCCCTTCTCTCAGGGCCCCTAGTATCTAACCTCTGTCCCCCATGCTCCATGAGCAGGGGAAAAGCCTATTGATAATTCATAATAAGACTGTGGGGAAAAGAGAGGAAATCTATCCTTTTTTTTTTCTCCTGTTTTCCATCCTTTTTTTTCCTATCTCCTCCTCCCTCTTCCTCATCCTTCTCTCTCTTTCTCTCCCTCTTTCTTATCCTCTTCCTCCCTGCTTCTTTCTCTCTCTCTAGCCACCTACCTTTCATTCTTGGCTACTTATATAGCCAAGTCAAGTAACAGCAGAAAGGAACTATGTGGTAGCTAGGATCATTCCCTTCTCCAAGACTTGGTTCTCTCTGGTTCCTTCAAGAGGAAAAAGCTACGACTGCTACTAAGTGAACCTAACTTTTCACCCTGTTGTATCAGCCTTTACTGTAAAAGCCTAGGCTGCGGGGATGTGTCCCATAAGTTCTCCATCTGGAAGGTGGTAGATGGAGGGGAGAATATCAAAGAGAGGAGGAAGGGGAGACAAGTATGGAAGGGAACATCTAGCTGTCTTCCAAGAAGGGCCTTTAATTAATCACCTCCTGCACTGAAAGGGTAAAGCGGACTCAAGTTTAGAGGGCAGATCTTGCTTTTTCTTTTTTTTTTGCCGTGGTACATTTTAAATCAAACTCTTTTCTAGCTCTGCGGAAAACCTGCACACTTCTGGTTTTGCTCTTTCAGAAGATAATTTCTGCTGTTTAATGAGATCTGAGAATGAAGTCAAGCATGAGTTGGAGAAAGGTCACAGTGTGTGCTCAAAGGTATATTAACTACTGGTGGAGCTGACATCAGTCTGCTTCCATGAGGACAAAATTAAGCAGCAAATAGTAAATACTTTCAATGGCACTTTATTGCAAGGAGAACCATTTACAATGAAATAAGAATATGAGAAAGGTTTCAAGGATGAAATGGGAATGCTTACAAATAAAGCACATCTTACCAGTTAGACTTTGAATGTGATTCTAGTCAAGGTTAATGGGGAAACAGTTAATGAAGGGTACAGAATCCAAAGCTGCATGATGCCATATTGTGTTTTACAAAGGTAATTAATACTAGTGCCTACAGCTTAAACGGACACATTTTCTGCAGCAAGCAAAGTTGAGATCCTACGTACTCTAGAGAGAGGCATCCACTGCTGCTTTATGACTCACGCTGATGCTGATAATGCTAAATGACTCCATTCCTCCAACCCTTTGTTATGGAGGATTCGTGCCTCAGTGCTACAAACCACTTGTCGTTTATTACTAATGGTTATCTACCAAAATCTAGGGAGAGGACAGGTGTCCCGCATCCAGGCAGGTCCTTTGGTGGATTTCCGGATCAACACGCGGATCCCAGTGTGTGGTTCGTCTCCTCTTAAAAGCCATCTCCATGTATCTTGTCCCTTTTCCCATTTCTTTCCCGAAGATCTCACGCTGCCGAGCCACTGGGAAGGGCCGGTTGAGGACATCCCCCTGGGGAAAGGAACCGGAATGGGTTAGGGAGAAAAATGGCCCCAGTCAGCTGGCTACAGTGTTGGGAGGCTCTGACCGGCCAGCCAGGGAGGAACAACTGGAAAACACCTTCCCGAATCTGGGTCATGCCCTCAAACTACAGTTGGAGAGCACTGTGCCCAGCGCCCGTGGAAGGGGGATGCAGGGCTGTGGGGTTGCTGTAATGCATCCGTGTTGGGGGCGGGGGCCCCGGATTGAGGCTTGAAGCCTGTCGTCTTATCTGCTGGAGCAGAGGGTTTAAAGTAGGACATTAGCAGACGCTGCTCCTTCCGCTCGCTGCTCATCGTATTGACAGGAGCCGCTTCAGCTCAACAGTTTCATCAATGTGCTCAGGCCTGTTTGTAGATGGCATCCTGAGGGTAGATTCCACAGTTATCCCAGACCCAGGCCTTATTCCATTACTGCTTTTAAAACATCTCCCAGGTGCACTTTTCCTTTATCCCCTGTCCCTCCTCCCTTCCCCTCCCTTTCCACCCTCTCTGGCTCCCCCCGCCACCCATCCTCTGTTCCCTGCTTCCCCCTTCACTCTTCTCCCCCCATTGTTTAGAATAAAAAGCCCAGGCCAAATCCTGGATTTCTTTTGGACAAGAAGTAACAGCTTTAGAGGATTAGCCTCCAGGTTCCACCTGCCCTTGATATTATATGGGTAGGAAAATTCACAGGGGGAACGGCAGCTCCGGGGCCAAGTTACAACACAGCATTGACAGCTGCAGAATTGCGCCTATTGATTGTGGTGTAAGAGAGAATGTTTCATCAACCTTTAATTGAGCCGATTCCTAAACGGAATAGGGTCAGCTTTTGCCGTGCTGCAGAGTCTAAAGAGCCGTAACCGCAGGGCAGTAAACGCCTCCTAAACAGACCTTCACTTGGAACCTTTTGATGGCCACAGGCTCTGGGACCTTTTCTGGATTCGGAGCTCAGTCGCCAAATCTGGAAAACCGATTTGGGCTGGCATTTTGGCTCATGTTTTCGAGGCTGGTTGTCCCCTCTCCTTCAGCATCTTCGTTTACGCTTCGGGGGCTGGTCTTCATTTGCGGCCGTCGCCCCGTTACGTGATCGATTTGGAGGAGCAATTGGGCAACTGGATTTTCTTGGCCGAGTCAGTAGTTTGGATACCGCTTCCCCCTCCTGCTACATCAGGAGTGAAATGCACCAGACGCTGTGGGTGGCCACGTGTGGGTGCAACCAGAAGCGACTGGAGAAATCAGATTTCAGTCCAGATGTAGGGCCTGGTGACCCCTCCCAGAGTTTAGGCTGGCTAGTTAGGCAGCTCTGATTTTATTTCTCCGCGATGGTTTCCCGGTAGATTAGACCGGTTGGCCTCAAACAGATGCCTTAATTGTACCCCCTTGCAATTCTCCCTTGCCTCTCCCAGAAGATGACTGATACATTAGTGTTAGCAACGGATGCCATTCTCTCTTGCTGGCTAATTGAAAGAAACCAGTTTCCTCTCCCGGTGGAGAGGCTGGTGCAAAACCCATCTCTCACTTGGGTCAGGGGCTGGGTTTGTCACCCCCTCGATGGGCAGATGTGCAGGCAGGCGAGGCTGCTTTTTGAGATGGGGGCTCCCATTAACTCTTTCTAATCCCGGAGGTCTGTCTTTACCATGCCTACATTCCATAGCTAGCCTTTCCTTTGAAGTGGCTCCTTATTTTACTGGGCAGTGACGCTCTATGGCTCCTCTTCATTTTTAAGCTGCATTCCCCCAGAGTCAGCCTTTACCATGGAGACCTGCACTTTGTCTTTTAAGCAGATAAAAAGAGAGGTCAGTCAGAAGTAATTCCCCTACTCCTCGTATAAACAATTTAACTGCTGCAGCAACATACTTGCTTGGAATTACTCCCTCAGATTCAATTCCCTTTTCCTGCTCCACTTGTAAAAATGGTTAGTGTCCTCTATAAACTGCAGCTCACCAAGGTGCAGGGCTTGCTGTGTAGTTGTAGAATAAATGTTAATCTAATACAGGTTACTAGGTCAAATGCAATCACAGGCTTGTGGGAAAAGCTTAATACTGTTCTGCTTCTTCTAACACAGTAAACCTGGATATTATATGATAGGTTAAACGCCAGTGAACCATGGCAAGAATTTTCTTGAAAGTAGGATTTAGTACAAAGGAAACTACATTGGAAGAGTGACCTAGGATTGACTTTGCTCTCAAAGAGAGCATTCTAGGAGGCTGAAGCATTCTGGGAAAATGGTCACCTTAAAAATGTTGGGAACAAGGATACCCGGGTCAGTGGAGAGTGGCCACTTGCAGCACAGATGATTCATCTAATAAAGGCTGCATATATTTCAGACTGCCCATGTTCTTCCCCTCCCCCCACCATCCCTCATGCCCGTGGTTTTCTTTGTGTTTTTTTTTTTTTATTGGTATTTGTTAAACACGACGTGCTAGGCCCCGTACTAAATGTTGAGCTTTTTTCCTTTCGAAAAAGGGGGGATAGCATGTCTCGTTGAGAAAAACAATCACTCCTCCTTTGATACGTGAGCTCCCACTGAAGCAACTTCAGAGACACTGTGGATTATCAATCAATAAAAATTATTTATTGAGCACTTACTGTGTGCAGAGCAATGTTCTAACTGGTTGGGAGAGTACAGTACAACAGAGTTGGTAGACGTGTCCCCTAACCATAACAAGTTTGCTGTCCTTAAAAAAGAAATCACTAGATTTCCTTAAAAAGAATGGTTCAACTTTGGGATACATTAACGTATCTTTATAGGACAAGAAATATTTCACTGAGAGCCTCATAGTATAACATCGTGAATGTGTGTGATGCAGATGCAACGTTTCACACTCTATGTTGAGCTAGGGGTTTGGAAACAGTCTATCCCGCATAGGGTTCTCGGTCTTAATTGTCATCTTACAGATGAGGTAACCTAGGCATTGAGAAGTTAAGTGATCTGCCCAAGGTGATGCAGAAGACAAGTGGCAGAACTGGGATTAGAACCTCCGGTCCTCTGTCTCCCAGGCCCACACTCTCTCTGATAGGCTGATGCTTCTGTGGCTAACAGACGGCTGTTTTCGATCAGGCACCCATTTTGACTTTTACATCAGGGAAGTGAATTGAAATGTTCTCGGTGAGTGTGAAACGTTGCATCTGCATCACACACATTCATGGTGTTGTACTATGAGGCTCTCGGTGAGATATTTCTTGTCCTATAAATATACGTTAATGTATCCCAAAGTTGAACCATTCTTTTTAAGGAAATCTAGTGATTTCTTTTTTAAGGACAGTAAGCTCGTTATGGGCAGGGGACACATCTACCAACTCTGTTGTACTGTATTCTCCCAACCACTTAGAACATTGCTCTGCACACAGTAAGTGTTCAATAGAAGCAGCGTGGCGCAGTGGAAAGAGCACGGGCTTTGGAGTCAGGGCTCATGAGTTCGAATCCCAGCTCTGCCACTTGTCAGCTGTGTGACTGTGGGCAAGTCACTTCACTTCTCTGTGCCTCAGTTCCCTCATCTGTAAAATGGGGATTAAGACTGTGAGCCCCATGTGGGACAACCTGATTCCCCTGTGTTTACCCCAGCGCTTAGAACAGTGCTCTGCACATAGTAAGCGCTTAACAAATACCAACATTATTAAATACTTTATTGATTGATAATTCACAATGTCTCAAGTTGCTTCAGTGGGAGCTCATGTATCAATGGAGGAGTGATTTTTTTTCAACGAGAAGTGCTATTCCCCCCTTTTTTGAAAGGAAAGCCAGAAGTAAATTTAATCCATCGATCAAGATATAATATTTACTTAGTATTTACTATGTGCAGAGTACTGTATTAAGCACACAGGAGAGTATTAGAGAAGCAGCGTGGATCAGTGGAAAGAGCATGGGCTTGGGAGCTGGAGGTCATGTTTGAATCCTAGCTCTGCCACTTGTCAGCTGTGTGACTGTGGGCACTGAGCCTCACGTGGGACAACCTGATTACCCTGTATCTATCCCAGTGCTTAGAAGAGTGCTCTGCACATAGTAAGCGCTTAACAAATACCAACATTATTATAATAGAGGTGGTAGAAATGTTCCCTGCCTATAACGAGTTTTCAGTCTAGAAATATGTCCAGAGACAAAGAAGCAGTATGTCCTAGTAGAAAAAACAGACATGAGATCCAGTGGACCTGGGTTCTAATCCCAGCTCTGTCACATGTCTGTTGTGTGACCTTGGGTAAGTCATTCCACTCCTCTAGATCCCAGTTGCCTCATCTGTAAAACGAGGATTGATTATTACTCTTTCCTACTTAAACTGTGAGCCCTATGTTGAGCTGGGACTGTGTCCAACCTGATAGAAAAGTATCTGCCCCAGCACTTACAACAATGCTTGGCACACGGGAAGCACATAAGTACAATAAAAAAAAAAGATAAAGATGTGGTAAAATTTGTTTTAGGAGATCTGTTCATTTAGAAAGTAGAAGAGGTGTGAGGCTTTATCTCTGATCAGAAATATGTTCCCTGCTTTCAATTAACCTTACAATCTTATATTTACAATCAATTCATTCATTCAATAGTATTTATTGAGTGCTTACTATGTGCAGAGCACTGAATTAAGCACTTGGAGTGTACAGTTCGGCAACAGATAGAGACAATCCCTGCCCAATAACGGGCTCACAGTCTAAACATGGATGAATGTAATCACAGATATGTTACCTAGAAATGATACTTGATAAATGTCCCCAGCATGACTTCTAAAATATGGTCACTGGCTTCTGGGGAGGTTTGAGGGGGGAAGCCAGAACTTTTCACTGATTCTTTGTAAATTATATATTATAAATTACTTATTTATAATAATGCTTGTCTACCCATCTAGAACACAAGCTCACTGTAGGCAGAGAACGTGTCTGCTAACTCTCTCATGCCCTCCCAAGTGCTCTGTGCTCTGCACGTAGAAGGCACTCAAATACCATTGATTGAGTGATTGATATGGCGGGGAGGAGGTGTTCAAGAGATTTTTACATCGTTGCTATCAGAAACTCCATACAGCTGTTCAGGGGCAGGAAATTCAAAAAAAAAATTCCATCCTCTTTGTCTTTCCTAGCTCGCCTGTTGCAACCACTGACTTTATTGAACACCCAAATGTGTTTTTTTTGCCACCCTTTTAAATAAAGGTTTCAGAACTCCACTGGCAGTCCCATCCTAGATGCTAATTCACTGCTTCAAAGTCGCTCAAGAAATGTCATACAAATACAGTGGGAATAGAAAGACGAACGTTAGATGTGATTTTTTTTAAAGCGAAATAGAAGACGGACCTCTGGGAAATGACCATCATTTAGGTATGTCCTAGGACATCCCCTGCCTATTTTCATAGTTTTGTTTGTGTTCCTGATGGTTACATCTCTGTGTGTATCCGTGAAAGTTTTTCTTTGCTACTATACCGGGTGCTCTAAATTGCTATGTTGGTGCATTGTTTCTTTTTTAAAAAAGCACGTAAAGGAAAGAAAAAGCCACTGTGACTAGTTCCCATTTATAGCTCTGTCTAGTATGTGATTAAAATACAGATCTCAGCTGTGCTTTGCTTTAGAGAATGAAGCTATGGGGGGAGAAACGAGGATAAAAGAACCAGTAGGTAGCAGAGCAGAACAGATTTTTAACATGTTTTCATTTTTCTTCCTCCAGACAGTAATGCATAAAAAATGTGTTATGTTTTAGGAGCCCAGTGGCTCAGCTTTGATTGTTTTGGACATTTTAGTTATGTGAACCAATGAAATTACAAAAGGTAATGAATTAAGGATGATTTGACAGCAATATGGAATCTGGGTGACCTTAATCATAGTGCACATTTTATAATTTCCACCAAAGTATCACCATTTCAGGGCACCACAGGCATTTGAAATGTTTCTCAGGGCTGCAGGAAAACCTCATACTGAAATTCAGATTGACTGAGTTATTTACTGCCGTTATTTCCTGAGAAGAAAAGTGACCACAGCTACTAAATGACTAATAACACAATGTTACAGTTACTCGGTCAAGCGACGGCCTTATTTTATGAGATTTTTCTCCCTTACTGGAGAGGATCTGTTGAAGTTATACATTTTAAACCTTTCCATCGGGGAGCCGACGTGGCATTCGAACTCCATAAGACAAAAAACTAGATTCAACTTGGACAGTTGCACCAGCTTTGAAGCTTTGAATGATTAAGCATTGAATAAATCAAGCTCACACTCTTCTAGAATACGTGAAGAGCACGCTCTAAATGAGAGGAGAGAAAAACATGCATTTTTCCTCTGAAATGGCTTTCTTCGATGCTGGCAAGACACCACGTTCAGAGTCAGAATATTCGTTCAAACCGGCGAATTACTGCAAATCATGCTAAAGCCTCTGAACTTACTATGTGACCTTTCTGCCTCATTTTTAAGTACTCCAGAGAGGGTATTTTTCCCCAGACAATTACAACAGATCCATAAATAAAGTATAGCTACTGTGTATAGAGTCATTCCAGCTAAGCAATATGGCCTCTAATTTCATCACAACATTATAAAACTGATCGGTTTCTTTGTATAAAATCTTAAAAGGACTCCATGGCCTCTTTAAGCCCCAAAAAAAGAGTCTTTGAAAGCAGTTCAGGAAATTGCCATCATAGAAGCGATTTCCACATGTGTCTTTCAATATTACTGCTTCTCCCTTCAGGTGCTGATCCTTTCTGCTTCATAATCAGAAATGATAGGATGTCTTGTTTTCCTTTCAAAAGGGCACAATTAAAATGAGGGAAAAAGATGTTGTCTGTGCCAGTAGTGAAAACACACAGACCCTGGTTGATCTTTTCTTCACTTTGGAGCGAGTTTCTACTCCAGTTTTATGACCGTAATTCCCATCTAGGTCAGTAGGAATTATGTGTGTAACTAAAGTGGAGTTTGGATTTCAAGGAGACCATGTGATCTCAAGAATGCAGAAAGATGGCATAAATTTGCATTTTTAAGAGGGAACCTTTCTGGCGTTCCTGAAAAGATTTTCAGCCTGTGAACGGAAAAGAGGAACTAAAACCTGCCACTTAAAGACTTAAGCAAAACATTTTTCTTTCATTAAGAAATAAAATCAGATGTCCATCTGTCAACTATCTTTGGGACTAATTTTCTAAATTCGAACGCAAGCGTAAATGGACAATTATACACACATTCTGGAAAGAAAGGAGCATAATCGTCCTTTTCTTCTATAGGGCTGCTAAAGACTTAAACTTTCAAGTTCCCTATGAATGCAGGGAGCCCACTACTTTGGGAAAGTGGGGCCCCTGGATGCCTTTTAGCAGCTTGTGTGGAGAAGGAACAGGAGGGCTGTTTGCCACGACTGCTGTATAGCAAGTCCCGGATTTAAGATGTTTCGAATTACGATGAGTGACACTGACGCCCTGCAGCAACCATCCACCTTAATGGTTCTTGCTCTGGAACGCACTGGAAGGATGAGGGGCAGTTATAGGGAGGGGAGTTAGGAGCCGTGAAACGGGAAAATCACATCAAAAGCTGCAGCGGGAGGGGCGAGAGGAATCTAAAGACGGTGGGGGAGGCCACTGTCGGGGGACAGGGAGGTGGGTCACCCAATCTTCAGGGAGGGTAGACACATCCATTTTACTTCTGATGAATGTAAAATCTGGCTGCACTCTTGTGGAATCTCACTAATGTGGCTCTATTACTCATCTAGAACTGACTGAGTTCACGGTTAAGGGTAATTTGGATTAAAAATAGGGTGTCTGACCTTGGTTCGGGACCAATCCCTCATTTATAACACGATTCCTGTGAGAAAATTGGTTCCGACTTGGAGCTCGTTGACATAGATGCGGTTTTCAGGAGCCAATTGTATCGCAAATCCAAAGACTTGCACAGATTTCCCTGGAGCAGCTGTGTATCTGCTCCAGCATCTGTAAAATGGGGAGAAGATACCGGCTCTCAGTGGAAAGAGCCCGGGCTTGGGTGTCAGAGGTCATGGGTTCGGATCCCCGCTCTGCCACTTATCAGCTGTGGGACTGTGGGCAAGTCACTTCACTTCTCTGTGCCTCAGTTACCTCATCTGTAAAATGGGGATTAAGACTGTGAGCCTCATGTGGGACAACCTGATTACCCTGTATACTCCAGCGCTTAGAACAGTGCTCTGCACTTAGTAAGCGCTTAACAAATACCCACATTATTATTATTATTACTACCTCATAGACCGTGAGTCCTGTGTGAGACAGGAACTCTGACCAACCTGATTGGCTTGTACCCACTCTGGCACTTAGCAAGGTGTTTGGACCCGATGTACTCTCCCTCTGAGAATGATTGATGATTCTCTCTCTCAGGACAGACTTCAGACTCGTATTAGGTGCATAACAAGTGCTTAATAAATGCCATAATAATTACTACCGAATGAACTCCTGGCCCTGCTCCTAGCCTCCCGGTGAGTGAATGACTAGGCCATCCAGGAGAGAGATAATTCACCTTTCCTGGCCCATTAGGGGCCCAGGGAAGGGGCAAAATGGATTTTATTCTGAAATCCTGACTGACCCTGGATTGAGGGAATGCATTTTTAAAAACAAAACATTAGTCCTCGGGGAAAGAGGAATGACTTCAGCACAGTGTCTACTGGAAACATTTTCCTTCTTGATCACAGGGAGGTGAATGACTTGAGCTAGGTATTTATGTTTTCTTTAATAGTCGTGCTCTCCATGGTCAACAACACAATCCATTGAAACTGGCACAGTGCCAAGAGTTTTGGGGTAAACAATGTTGATATGTTAGGACAGGCTTACAGATGAATTAAATAAAACAATAACTAGCTGGTTTCCTGAGGCCACACAGCCTGTATTACACAAAGAACAAAATAAATAACATCTGCAATCTCTTCCACTGATTGGTCTCCTCACTGTTATTGAGCCCAGGTATACAGATAGGTGGGTGCACCAAAGCTATATTGATAAAAAAAACTTTAGTAACTCTGGTGAGGAAAACCTCTGTGAAGCAAATTGAGAAATTCTTGACATAAAGAAGTTCCTTCCCTGCTTTGCCATTTGCCTGCTATGTGAACCTGGACAAGTCTCTTACTTGCTTCTCGGTTTCCTCTTCTGTAAAATCAGAATTAAATACCTGTTCTCCCTATCTTTTGGGCAGTGAGCCCTTTGTGGGAGTAGGGCTGTGCCTCATCCGCTAAGGTAATTTCCTCAGTGCTTAGCATAGGGCTTGGCACAGAGTAAGGACTTAACAGATACCATAATTATCATGATTATTAAGTGATGCCGAGTGCCACAGTATAGTACAGCTGCAAGGGGAAAATGTTAATTCCACTGAATTTAGTTTTTTGAAAACTTCCTCTTCCAACACTGAGAAAATGACCACTTTAGACTTAGTAATCAATGTCATATTTATTGAGTGCTTACTGTGTGCAGAACACTGTACTAAGAGTATGATATAACAAACTTGGTAGATGCATTCCCTGTCCACCACGAGCTTATCAAGGCAAGTGGCTTGGGATTTCACTTCCCTCCAGATATCCCGCCCTTGCCCCTCTCTCTGTTCTTTGAAATCAAATGTATGGTCCTTTTCATCAAAGACTCAATGTCAGGTAATAGTTATTGATTGAGTGCTTACCAGGAGCAGAGCACTGTTCTAAGCTCTTGGGTGAGTACAGTACAATAGAGTTGGTAGGTAAAAAATCTCTGCTCAAAAGGAACTTGCCTAGATGAGGAGAGACATTAAAATAGATTATAGAGAGGAGAAATAGTGGAGTGAAAGGATAGGAGCAAAGGTGCCGTGGGGCTGAGGGAGGGGTGAATAGCAAGTTCTTCAGGGGACAGATCCAAGTGAATAGGAGACACAGAAGAGAGGCTGAGTAGCAGAAATGGGAGCTTGGTCAGGGAAGGCCCCTTGGAAGAGAGGTGATTTTAGGAGCCAGTCTTGCATAATAATTACTACCAAATGAACTCCTGGCCCTGCTCCTAGCCTCCCGATTGACCTAAAAAGTCATTTGGCTCAAGCTTAGCTAAAATGTTTGAGGGGTGTCCCTGATGAGGTGAAAATAATGGGTTAGTCCAGCCATGGAGAGAAAGGCACTCAGCAGAGGATGATTAGCCATTTACTGTACAAGTTCTCTAAGAAATCGAGGCAAAGGACTTAGAATTATTGAATCTATCTTATCAGTAAATCAACTGTATTGAGAGCTTACTGTGTGCAGGCACTGTACTTAAACGCTTGGGAGAGCACAACACAATATAATCGCCACATTCCCTGCCCACAATGAGTTTATAATCTATTGTATTCTCAATATAGTCTATACCGTACTCTCTCAAGTGCATACTACAGTGCTCTGCACAGTTAAACTTTCAATAAATGTTACTTGTGGGTTGATTGTTACCTTTTTATTTTGTGGTTTGTTTTTTTTTAAGAGGGGAGGACAGTAGCACTGGCAAATATTGGGTAGGATCAGCTGAATTTTAACCAATGGGCAAGAGAGAGAATTGGCTCCTTTCTATCCTAACCTAACCTAGTCTTGTCATGATGCTACTGAGCTATAATTAGGCCAAGGGTGTCATGGCCTACCATGACATAGTAGGAATATAGGATTGGAGAAATGCACCACCTTAAGGAAGAGAGAGTAGGAGCAGAAGTTAGCCTGGAGATCCAACTAGATTAGTCTGCCCCCTTCCCACAGAAGCTTAATACAGTAAAAACAACGATAATGCTAACATTTGCTAAGTGCCCGCTACGTCCCAAGCACCCTATTGAGCCTTGGGGAAGATACACGTTAATCAGGTTGGTCATCTGAATGGCATAAGCTCACAGTCTAAGTAGGCAGGATAACATTTAATCTCCATTTTGCAGATGAGGAAACTGAAGTACTTTGTCTATGGTTTTAGGCAAGTGGCAGAAGCTGGATTAGAACCCAGGCCCTCTAGTAATTAACTATGGTATTTATTAAGAGCTTACTATGTGCCAAGCACTTTTTCGACTTCCAGGCCCATGCTATTTCCACTAGGCCACACTGCCCTGATGGGGACCATGGACATTTTGCTAACTGATTAAAGTTTTTGTTTTTAGTCTAACTTGCCAGGCGGGTGAACATCTTTCATTATGGCCTGGAGAGTTAGGCTACTGGGTTCCTAGCCCTTCCCTCCTTCCATTGCTTGCTAATGGACGGCCAGGGAAACTCTCCTTATTTAGGGCTTCACTCATTGAACTTCAGTCTCTGATTTAGGTGTGAGGGTACTCAGTGTCAAGGCCTTGGGCTTCTCTTTATGAACTCGAGACGTACTTACCACTCTCCCCTTGACCACGCCCATGTCTTCAGACTCAAACATTTACCCACCCTCTGTGGAACTGCCCCTCTTACCTCCCTCGCTAACAAGCTGTTTGAATCAGGCAGAGAAAATGTTTCCTAATTTGCACCAGGGTGTTAGAATCCTCATCTGACAGTTTAGGTTATCAGGCCTTTCTGGTGAAAAGAGAAAAGATGATTTTTTTTTTTTAGTTAATTTCAAACAGACATTTTCAAACATCATCCGTTTTTCTTTATCTTATGAGAAGGACGAAAGTTCTATCAGAATCAGGAACCAAACCACCTGAACCATTCTTTCATATCCCCAGAAATAGTTTATAGGGACACTGAAAGACACTGATGTTATCTTTTTAATATTCTGAGGAATAATCCTATTAACCTAAGAAACAAGGGAAACTGTTATGCCCACAGGGCTGAATTATCCCGAGCCGATTGTTAGAGCTCGGGTTACTCTACAAAGCCCTGGCTGTGCGTTGGCCTATCGCTCCATCAGGAGCTTGGTGAATGAGCAATAATTTGTGGATTTTGCTCATCTCTCTTTACTAACTTTGTTCTGTGGAATTAGATACAACTTCGACAAATTAGAACTGCCCCCTTGCCTTACTGTCCCTGGGGCAGTACAGTCTACTGATTGTGCCCGTTCCTTCTGAAGTCCTGCAGTGTCAGAGCCATCAACAACACCCCTTCCACAAGATTACACTTTTTAATAAGCGAGTCTGTCAGCGCCTGGTTCCGCAGGTCCTCCAAACCCTCCTTAATCCTTGGAGCGCGCTGACTTTTTCCCATTTCATTCGCTCGCCGGTCCCTAGGCCGTGAAAAAAATATCGTCTTTGTTTACCATGGACGTGCAACAAAATTAACCTTTGAGATTAATTGTGAAATAGCACGTATCGCTTTCTATCCTCCCTTAGAACAACAGTTAAGGATTAAACACGCATGTGTGCACATACACACAAACACACACGCGTGTGCACACGGGCGGACCCGCCAATCCAATAAACATCTTTGGCTTCCGTTGCTATTGTCCCTCCAACTCCCCAGCCACTGCTGCATTGTCCCCCAGGGTTGGTGCTAGGGACGGATGTTCTGTATTTCTTCCCTCGAGTCTTCGTGAAAAATATAAATAATAAATTAAGGGTTGATAAGTGTTCAGTTGAAAGATTTCCTATGGAGCGAGAGACACAGGATCTGACTGCTTCCCAGGAATTATTTGGCTCCAGTGGATAGAATGTCTTTGGCTCAGATCAATCCGGAACTCCAAGCAGCAAGAAAATGAATTTTTATTTAGGGAATATTCTCTATTTTGGGTACAGATTTAGTGCTTGGAGTCAGATGATCGGGACTGAAACCAGAGGCTTTAGGGATCCAAAAAGATGAACCTAAATCACAGGCCAATCACGTTTAGTTATTTTCTCTGTTCTGAAGGAAAATAAGAGTAAGCAGCCTCAACATAGAGACCATTTTTGGCCTCCTGGATAAATCTCTGGAGACGGGTGAGATTTGATCATGGCTTTCATTTACTCAACTGCTGGTATTTAAACTGAGACCACCTACACATCTGTCAGCCACTGGGCAGTCATCAAAGCTAAAGAAGCTTGGTGGCCTTATTCTCTGCTTTCCAGTGAGAGTCTCTGTTTTCCGGGCCTAGGGTCCTACCCTGAGATTTCGGGGGCTCGTGATGTCGGGGAGCTGGAGCTGCTGCTGTAACAGTTTCCTTCCATCATGGTCAGCCTTCTCCCCTCCTGATTCTCTGAGCTGATGAAATGTGTCTGGGATCCAGCAGGCACTAATGTGTCCCAATCCAAGAACTACCTCCCAGGGCCAAGGGATCGGATGTTAGGCATTCCTGTGCAGAGGCATTTTAACACTGAATTCCTTCACTTTGGGGGGAAGGTCTTTTCTTTGGGGTAGAGAAAGAGAAATTCAGATGCTTTGACTTTCTAGACTAAATCCTCTTCTTTTAGTTTAGACTCTTCACTTTTGTTCTCTCCCTGTGAATGCAGCATGCATCTTGGGTCATTTTCCAATGCTACTTTTAAACAAGCAGAACAAAAAAAAAAAAAAAGACCAGAGTCCACCCTGGAGTGCTTTCTCATTCAAGCTGTGGTAGTGATCATAAAACAATTAAGTAAAAAAAGGCCTTTGTTGTAAAATTTGCTCTTTTTCTTCTGCAAAGCTCAAAGGCAGAGGCTGAGGGTCTTCTGGGAAAGTCAGAGAATTGCAGTAGGGTAATTGGAGTTTCAGATGAAGAGATCTTGGAAGTTTGAATCTGGGAGTACTTCCATCTGCAGCTTGGCCTAGGCACTTAGGGTAAGCATTCATGAAAGTGCATTGTCGAATGGATCGTTGAAATGGCTTTGGTCTGTTCATTCGTTCATTTGGTCGTACTTATTGAACGCTTACTGTGTGCAGAGCGCTGTACTAAGTTCTTGGAAAGTACAATTCAGCAACTAATAGAGACAATCCCTGCCCACAGTGGGCTCACAGTCTATAATGTTCTTCTGGTTAAAGGCCTTCATAGCTGCACCCCGTACCGCCATAAGGCACCTAGTTATGCATGGTTGCTAATAATTTCTGCTAATTGTTGAATTAAAGTCACTAACATCTTTACCTTTTACACACTCTTATATTATGGCCTTTGAAATGCATGCCTATTTTCTTGCACGCTCAGCTGACCAAAGCACTTCACAGGTGAAAATTTAAGAAAACACTGTATTTATATAATTTCATTTTATGACTATGGTAGACCCATTTTTTTCCCCACAAAGTAGGACATCAATCATATAATAATAATGATGGTATTTGTTAAGCACATACTGTGTGCCCAGCACTGTTCTAAGTGCTGGGGTAGATACAAGGTAATCAGGTTGTCCCACGTGGGGCTCACAGTCTTAATCCCCATTGTACAGATGAGGTAACCGAGGTACAGAGAAGTTAAGTGGCTTGCCCAAGGTCACACAGCAGACAAGTGGCGGAGCTGGGATTAGAATCCGCATCCTCTGACTCTCAAGCCCGGGTTCTTTCAACTAAGCCATGCTGCTTCTCTATCATATTTACTGAGCACCTACTGTGTGCAGAGAGCTGTACTAAGTGTTTAGCTGGATATAGTGGATGTAGAAGATTCATTCATTCAATAGTATTTATTGAGCGCTTACTATGTGCAGAGCACTGTACTAAGCGCTTGGAATGTACAGTTTGGCAACAGAGACAATCCTTGCCCATTGACAGGCTTAATGCCTGCACTCAAGATGCCTCCAGGCTAGGCTATAATTATTGTTGATAAAAAGCAATGAATAGAGAGATATTTCACAAGATCCCATTTTTAAACTTTAGCATCGAACATAGTAGAATTTCAAAATTATCTGTTAAAAAAAAAAGACAAAAGAGTTGAAAAAACACACTCACTCTAGACCGGGTCTCAAAATAGTGCCATTGAAAAGAGGCCATAGTTGGAAAAAAAGGGATAAAGGAAGATATATGGCGCTTTGCTCCTTTGGAGTCCGCCCCCCCCCCCCCCCACTTCCATCCCCAAGACTATGTTAATAAAATCCTTCAGGAAAAAATTGTGCTTTTCTACTTCCAGACAATTATCGTAAATTCAAGATATATCTTGCTCATTGATAGCGATGCACTGATTAATTATGGATGCCAGACTTACAGTATATAATTGTCACACAAAACTGCATTAAAATAATATGACTAGTATGACTTCAATCCTCAAAAACAAGGAAACCGAGTTAGGCTAATCTCCAACCTTAACTCACTCTTTTGTTCAGAATACTGTAGAGGACCGAAATGCATTTAGTTTTATAAATCTCACATGCTCCCGGGATATGAAGACACAAGAGGAAATGAAATGAGATATTTTAGCTTTGACTTTAGACTCGGATGATTTAGTCTATTCTTTAATTAGAAATGTAATACTTAAAATGAAAAAATGCTCAGCCATGGAACTCAAAACAGGCTTGAACATAAATACCATTTTACATTTAGGTACATTTATGCCTCCAACCAAGAACCTCTGAAGTTTTCATCAGGAGGTACTGTTTTCTCTCCCCATGTTGTTTGATAATGATTCGTTTACACTTTTTCAGAAATGCTTAAGCATTTTATTAAAAATCAATGAATGTTAAACTGCCTAGGACAAAATAGAGCATATGTGCTTAGATGGAAATAATTTTACAATGGAAGACCTCCAAACAAAATGAGAAATAAACTGTTCCTTGAAATTTAAGCAATTGAACATCTCTCATCACTTATTCACAGCACTTTTGCACATATCCCCAATTTATTTATTGATAATATTGGTTTCCCCCTCTGGACTGTGAACTCGTTGTGGGCAGGGAATGTGTCCACCAACTCTGTTATACTCTACTCTCCCAAACGTGCATGCTCTGCATACGGTGAGCACTTGATAAATACGATTGATTAATTGATTCACCTTCCTCAGTGATCCTAAAAGTGAACAAAAATGGTAACTTCTCTAGGAAAAAAATCCACAGAAAACTGCAGATCAGAGGCTGGTGGAAAAAGAACACGAACAGTCAAGGATGCTACCAATGAGATCCCGTTAGAATTATATGGTGAGATTTAACTGGCTGCTTTTAGCCCTTGTGTGTCACATGACCCATGACCTTCTGGGAAACTGAGACATAGGAAAGAAAAATATTTTGGAAAGCTTCCTGTTCCAGGTAGAATTTCTTTTTTCCAACCTTCCAGCTAAGCCGGTAAAATCTCTAGACTGTGTCTACTCTGTTTAAAAAATGTATAAGATTTATTAAAATTGAAAAAGACTGTGGCACTGTTTACACAGTCATTGTGCAAATTCGATAGACCTTGTTATGTTTGGCTCCCGCTGCTATTTAAACAATGGAGCATATTTCATTGGCTTTCAAACCTCTTGAAAACATGCAAGAAATCTTGGGTTTCGGGCCAGTATAGACATGTCCTTAATGCCTGTATCTAGGAACGTCAATCTGGACACCTGGGGACTATTTTCATATCTAGCACTTGTTCGCTGTGTGAATCTGAGCTAGTCACTTAACCTCCCTGGGCCTCAGTGTCCTCAACTTCAAAGTCAGGAGGATAAAATCTGCTCCCTACTGTCAATGGTGTTGTGGTGTGCTATAAAGTGCTTTGAATTGCGTGGAGACAATAGGTGCTAAGAAAATATCAACTCCCAGTTCTCATTTTTCCAACTGGTAAACCAACATGGGATGGAGGCAGGAACTTTTGGTCTAAATGTACACATTTTGGAAAATTCAAAGGCCTTTTCTGTATTTTTTTAAAATGTTATTCTGTTGAAGTTTGAAGAACTTGAAGAAGAGAAGGTTATTAAGCCTTCATTTTGCATAATTGCAGGGAAGAGTTTGTTTTTTGAAGTCTGCAGGGTGAAGCTTTGAAGCTTCCAGGCTTTTCTCACCAAGATTAGTCAATCACAGTTTCTGTTACCCTTATGGTTTTACTCCCAAATCCGAGTAGAAGTTTGAAAAATGGATGTTTCATCTTAGGCCTGTTAAAGGTCAATTGATTGTAATAATGTATCTATCTGTAGCATACTGAAAGCAAGCATCACTTTCCTGCCTCTTACATCCTGGGCAAATTGTCCCTTATAGAGGGACAACCTCTCTCCTCATATTGGTTAAATCATTTCCTTTCCTTTTAGACCCACATCCCCCTGAGAGGTTTTCACAGCCTCACGTACTCTTCTATCCATTAGCGTAATCCCAGTTTTAGTCATGCTTAATTTGTTCTTTTACTTTCTGAGTATGTGGATATGAGTTTTAATTCTATGCTAATTTTTGTTGACTGTACTTTGTCTTGTCTCATTTCCTCTCCTATCGCCTACTGCCCCAGCCTGAGGACAGGGATTGGACCTCTTTGAAGGGTAGCCTTGGTTCCTAGTGCTGTGGGCACTCAGTACATTTTTGGGACCTGCCCCTACCCCCCCACATTGCCAGGGAAGACCTGTCCCCAGAGGAGTGGATGGTGGGCAGGAGCCCATTTTACCAACATTTGGCTTGTGGGGAAGGTTGTGGATATTTAGACTAAGGACCATTATGCCTGTAGTAGTGAGTTGTCAGCGTTAGTCTACTGTCATCTTACTGTTGTTTATCTTTTGTACCTGCCCTACCCCCGACTTCAAAATGTGTGTCCCCTTAAGAGCAAGGGACTGGGCTGGAATCCATCTTCCCACATCTCTCCCCAGAGAGATACACACTGTGTTCAAAGAATAGCATTACTTTGCCGGCTACTGATGATGATAATGCAGAGATGCAGTGTCTTTATCTCCATATCTAGGATGAGGATGTTCTGTCTTGAGGATTTTTTTTGGCCCCATTATAAAGTTCAGCAGATTCAGTTAAACTCCTCAGGCGTATCAGTTAAAATTTCAAAGCAATTACCGGCTTTGAAATCCTGACGCTTTAGACGCTGCTGTTGAATCTCCAATCTAAGCGGCACCTAAAAGAGTGAGATGAGTGGCCATATTTATCAAGATCTTTTCGGATGGGTAGGACATGAGGTATAATACTTACGAGTCCCCGTTTCAATAAGATATATTAATTTCAGCCATATTACTCTGCTTTCCATTTGATGTATTTATACTTACCACTGAAACATGGCTATCTCTCTGTCTGCTGCAAGTTCTCCTTACAATCTCTTTAAAGCGGGAGATTATAAATAACCACAGGTACAATAAGCCGTCGCTTTGAATAGCCCCTGTGACGGTGGGGATTGATGGTGATTTAAGACCGTCCTTAATGTAATAGCCACGGCGTTGAGCAGCACCACTGGATTGATATTACTGTGGCTTTAGGGATGGCTTCCCGGAATCGTTCTAAATCCATTTCGGATTCTACATTCCCATCCCTCTTTTGAGTCAGCTCCAGGTCATGCGTTTGGTAATGTTGAACACCATCTTCATAAGGCAATCGTAGAAACACAGTGCCGGGTGGGTGTGAGCGGCAGGAGTTTATGATCAACTTGTCACAAGTTGGCAACTTTACCCATTGGATTCGGCAGCCCCAGAGGCGTTTCAGTTCTTTTCTAAACAGATGTTTATCGGACACTGTAGAGGAAATAATTGTAAAAATGCCTTAAAGGAGGTTTTATTTTTTTTTTTCCCATTAGCTGGGAGGTTCAGTGAAACTCATTAGATTTTCTTTCTTTTTTTCTTGTTTTTAAAAGAAATTACAATGTCCTAGTTGACATGCGATGTTGTGACAAGTCATCTCAGATTGTGTCAATCATATTGCGTTATGTTACATTAAGTGACATACTGTAATGTGATTGATACAACATGGGATGACACATAATGCAAAATATCATCTGGAAAATTTAGAAAAACAACAAAAAGGTTCCACGCTGCTCTTACACCAGGGCTTTTCAGAGAGAAAAAAATGCTCTTTTTAATTAGACCTGCTACCTGCAAAAAGATTCAGATCATGCACATCCTTCTACCTGAATCTTTCCATGGGTAATTAGCAGGTCAGGTAGAAAAACAGGCTCATTCCTTGGGGACTGATAAGTATCCCTGGCTTTGAATTGAATTTCTCTGAACCATTTGGCACATCATTAATCATTAGTGTATCTGTGCCCTACAGTTGGCTGCAAGAAACCGTTAACTGGTTGCAGGTCCAGGCAACCTTTGTTTCCCAGGATTTCCCTCTCCCTTCCTCCCTCTCCTTCAGCTGGCACCCTTCCTCCGTGCCCCTCTCTTGCTCTTTTCAATCTGAGGAGGGAAGTCAGTTCTTTGGTATTAGTCAAGTTTAGGAGGCGATCAGCTTTGGCTCAAAGAACATTTTAGTCTGATTGTGCCCAGTGCAGTCCATGGTTACATACTCTGTTGTTCTCCCTACAACCTGCTCCCTGGGTATTTTTACACCCTCTCCAGTTCCTATCTTCCGTAGCGGATAGAGCACTGGCCTGGGAGTCAGAAGGTCATGGGTCCTAATCCTGGCCCCCCTGATTGTTGTGTGACCTTGGGCAAGTCGCTTCACTTCTCTGTTCCTCAGTTACTTCATCTGTAAAATTCATTCAGTAGTATTTATTGAGCACTTACTATGTGCAGAGCACTGTACTAAGCACTTGGAATGTACAAGTCGGCAATAGAGACAATCCCTGCCCATTGATGGGCTTCCAGTCTAATCAATAATAATGATGGCATTTAAGCCCTCACTATGTGCCAAGCACTGTTCTAAGCGCTGGGGTAGATACAAGGTAAGGGGGTTGTCCCACGTGGGTTCACAGTCTTAATCCCCATCTTACAGATGAGGTAACTGAGGCACAGAGAATTGAAGTAACTTGCCCAAAGTCACACACCTGAGATGACAGAGTCGGGATTAGAACCCATGACCTCTGACTCCCAAACCTGTGCTCTTTCCACTAAACCACGCTGCTGCTCCTAAATGGGCATTGAGACTGTGAGCCCCATGTGGAATGGGAACTGTGACCAACGGAATGTCTTGTAGCTGAGCCAGTGCTCAGAACAGCGGCTGGCTCATAGTCAGCACTTACAAATACCATAATTATTATTATTACGGAGGAAATCAGGAAAAAATGATTGTTTATGAGAGGGATTTGGCACATTTCACCTTTTCCTAGTACATTTATCTATGATTAATCAAGCAATGATAATGAGTACTTACTCTGTTCAGAGCACTGTACTGAGCACTGGGTAGGTGTGATCTCTGCCCTCCAGGAGCTAAAGAGATGAGTCTATCACTTTTAGAAAATCATCATTTTCTAGGCTGGCATGAGCTAGGACTTCTGGGCAAGATGTAGCCTAGCTCATTAATCAGGGGTATTCACTGAACGTTTACTCTGTACAGAGCACTGTACTAAGGGCTTGAGAGAGTATAGTACAATAGAGTAGATAGACACAATCCCTGCCCGAAAGGAGCTTACAGAGCTATGTTTTCTGCAGGGTGGTAGACACAGTAAAATAATTAAGATATGAATTATAATTTAGAAAGATTATGTGAGCTGTTGGGTAAAAATGGTTTTCTTGTGTGATCAAACCGGCTCCAATTTTTTTTTTTCCAGCTAACATCTTCAGGGCTTTCTGAGCTTTATTAGTCAAATCCCAAAATGGAAACCTTATTTCCTAGTTTCACCTGTCATCAATTTCCTAGTAATATTTTTTTACTAATTCTACGTTTGGCAGTAGCTTGTGTCCCAGAGAACGGAGCCGCCTAAAAATAGAGTGAAAAGCACAATTGGAGTTGTTGGCATTGCTGGGCCTTTGGAGTGGTTGAGTTGAGTTATAAGTTAGCAGTTTTCCTATGATGAAAAATGGTCCTCTTTCACATCTTGGAAAAGGATTTTCAACGGATTGCCTTTTCTTCAGCCAGAAGGTAGTGGTATTGTCTCGCATATGAGATTCCTCTCGTGACAACCATTTCCACTAAGTAATATCCCGAAGGTGGCAATTTAGATCCAAGTTTCCTAAGTATTTAAATGTCTGTACCTAGACATTTGAGCTCTTCATTTATTTTACTTTAATCTCCCAACTTTCTAAGTAGGCACTGGATATTAGACATCCTATGCTGCTATTATGCAGTCACTAGGTTTTGTTTGATCGAAGTTTAAGAGGCCAAGAAACAGGAGGAGGGACCACAGGGAAGATGGGCTTCCATCGGAGCTAATACGAAAGTCTGCCTGCCCAGCAGTAGAGAATCAAGCACAAGCTCCTCACAGTATTGGAAAATTTGACTCTTCATCTCTAATTCTATCAACAAGACAGGATGGCAAAAGACATTTATTAACCTCTTTCTTCTTGGCTCAATAGCTAGTTGCCGCATAGAGTAATTTAATAAATCAAAATTGTCTTTTCTAATTTTCCTTGTGGGCATATCAGTGTTCTTTTGAATGGAGTTCAATTATTGTGATGGCCCATATATATTACTTGGACTCACTTTATAGCTCAATCAATACACCTATCTTCATAATAAACATTGATGTTACTTTAATGTCCTACGGAGTCCACCATGCCCAGAAGAGGCCACAAGACTCAAGTAGACTGGGCAGCTTTTTCACTGTTTTGTTCCTGGTATTTTTTTTTTTAACCAAATTTTGCTACCGGAACCCTCTGGCTATACAAGGAAGCCAGCCTAGATGTATTGAAAAACCTCTTCAGAGACTCAACTTCCAAACACCATTAAATCCTTTGGACAACATAATTTAAGGCCTCACGCGACACTCCTTATGACCCAGATAAAACGAGACCCTGACCCACAGGAGCAACCTGACAGTTTTTATCACAAAATTGGTCATTTGTCAATCAATCACATTTATTGAGTGCTTATCACGTGCAGAACACTGTATTAAGCACTTAGAAAGATATCCAAGACAGGGAGGGGAAGGCATTGGAAAGGGATCATGGAGTCATGCTGGGATGTGGAAATTTGCTATTCAGTTATTTCAGGTGAGTGAGTGTAGAGTAACTGTTTTACTCACTGGAAAGTCTGTAGAAAAAAAACCCAACTACTTCTTCGCCATAATGTGTCTAACCCCGGTTGCATTCTAGAGCATTATATAATTCTACCACACGGTGGAACATCTAGAAAGAGTATACGGTAGTATAGAAGATTAGGAAAGGGTAAATGGAGGTGGCGTACGAATTCCCGATAGAATCAGTCAAGCCTAGGCTGTGGAAAAAAATTCCAGATCAGAGATCTCGTTTGCTCTAAAACTTCCTGTATTTTCATCTCATAAGTTCCTTTCTTTATGTTACCTCTCAGACGTAGTTCATAGTATCATTGTTCAACATGTCTAGCACCTGCGGGTGACAACTGGGGAGAAGAACTATTAAAAAGAAGCATCTGAGAAGCAGCTTGCCTAGCGAGATAAAGACGGGACTGGGAGTCAGGAGACCTGAGTAATAACCTGGGGTCCACCACTCGCCTGCTCTGTGTCACTGGACTAGTAACTTCATTTCTAGGGGACTTAGTTCTCTCCTCTGTAAAATGGGGATGATGTCTCTTCTCATCATGCTCTCATGCTGTTGAGAAGCAACGTGGCTCAGTAGAAAGAGCACGGCCTTGGGAGTCAGAGGTCATGGGTTCTAATCGCGGATCTGCCACTTGTCAGCTGTGTGACTTTGGGCAAGTTATTTAACTTCTCTGGGCATCAGTCACCTCATCTGGAAAATGGGGATTAAGACTGTGAGGCCCAGGGGGGACAACTTGATGACCTTGCATCACCCACCCCCCCAAACGCTTAGAACAGTCCTTGGCACATAGTAAGCATGTAACAAATGCCATCATCATCATCATCTTTCTCCCTCCTATTTAGGTTGTGATGCACATTTTGGAAAGGGACAGTGTTACATAGTGCTTAGCATGTATCAAGTGCTTAACAAGTACTGTTATTGTTATTATTGCTAATAATGATGATAATAATAATAAAGGCCCAAATATAGATGACACGGTAAGGCAGCAGTCTATTCCTAATAGCAGAAACCAGAAACCCAGCTTGTAGCAACCAGGATTGAGGAGAGGGGATGATTTTTTTTTTTTTTTGGACCTGAGCCTTCAGGAAGATTATGATACTGAAAGATAAGATTCCAAACAGTTCTGGGCGCTGCAAATATGAAATATAATCAGAGCAGCAGAGGACAATATTATAAGTGCACAGAATGGAAAGTGCTGTTAGTCTTCTCTTACTGGGCCTTTCATTCATGCTTACGTGCATAAATTAAGTTCCTTGGTGGCGTCACTTCTGAATACAAATGACTACTCTATTCTAACTGAATTATGTTTCTGTTAGAAGATGATACAGCTGACAGAAAGACTGCATCCCTGAATGTGAGTTTCTCTGAGACACAGAGAGTCTTGCAAACTTGCAAACCTTGTCCCTGGAAATACCTATTCTAGCTCCTGGCCATTAAGATGAGCATTGCCCAGTCACCATTGGTAAGAGCTCAGTGGTATTTATCCAGCGTTTATTGTGTGCAGCACATTGTACTAAGCACTTGGAAAAGTCCAATATATCAGAGTTGGATGACATGTTCCTAGCTCCCAACGAGCTTAGAGTCTAGAGGGAAAATCAGACATTAAGATAAATTATGGATAGACTTATAAGTGCTGAGGGACTGAGCGTGGGGTGAATAAAGAGTACATATCCAAGTGCAAGAATGACATAGAAGACAGAGGAAGTAGGGGAAATGAGGACTTAGCTGGGAAAGTCTCTTGGAGGAGCCATGATTTTAGTAAGACTTTGAAGGTAGAGAGAGTGGTGATATGGTGGTTATAAAGGGGGAGGAAGTTCTGGGCCAGAGGCAGGTTGTGGGAGAGGGGTCAAGAGCAAGATAGATGAGACAGTGAGTAGGTTGGTATTAGAGGGGGAAAGCTAGAATCTTGGGTTGTAGTACAAAATCTGTGAGGCAAAATAGGGGACAAGGTGACTGAATGCTTCAAAGTCAGTGGAAAGAGTTTCTGTTGTGGACTGAAAGCCTCTGGAGGTTCTTGAGGACTGGGAAACATGGACTGAACAGTTTTTTGTTTTGTTTTTTTTTTTAGAAAAATGACCTGGGTAGCTGAGTGAAGTGTGGACTGTAGTGGGGAAAGACAGGAGGCAGGGAGGTCAGCAAGGAGGTTGTTTCAGTAATCAAGATGGGATAGGATAAGTACTTGGCTCAGTTTAGGACCAGTTTGCATCTATCAATCAGTCAATGGTATTAAGTTGAGCACTTACTGTGTGCAAAGCACTAGGTTAAGAGCTTGGGAGAGTACAGTACAATGAAACCGGCAGACATGGTCCCTGCCCGCAAGTGGCTCACAGTCCAGAGGAGAAGCTGGAGAATAAAGCATGGATTTTAGCTATGTTGTAAAAGTTGAGTCAACAGGATTTGGTGACATATTGAATTTGTGGGTTGACTGAGAGAGATGAGTGGAGAATAATGCCAAGATTACAGACTTGTGAGACGGGGAGGATGGTGGTGCTGATGGGAAAGTCACGGGAAGGACTGGGTTTGGGTGAGAAGAGGAGGAGTTGCATTTTGGACAGGTTAAATTTGAGGAAACAGTGGGACACCCAAGTAGAGATTTCTTGAAGGCAGGAGGGAGATATGAGACTGAAGAGAAGGAGGAAGATCAGGGCTGGACTTGCAGATTTGGGAATCATCTGCATAGGGATGGTAGTTAAAGTCACGGGAGTGAATGAGTTCTAAAGACTCCAGAGAAAATAAGAGACCCAGAACTGAGCCTTGACAGACTCCCACAGTTAAAGGATGGGAAGCAGAGGAGGAGCTAGAGAAAGAGATGGGAAATTAGCAGCCAGAGAGATAGAAGGAGAACCAGGAGAGAATAGTGTCAGTGATGCCAAAGATAGATTGTATTTCCCAGAGAAGGGGGTGGTCTGCTGTGTCGAAGGCAGCTGAGCAGTCGAGGAGGATTAGAATAGAGGCCATTGGATTTGACATGGACTATGTAATGCTTGCAAGGACAGTGTGTGTGTGTGTATGTAAAACACACACACACACACACGCACACACATCTTCCCACCTTCAACATTGTATCAGGACATGTAACGGCAGGGAGAATTGATAACTAGTGTGTGGAGTCCTGTTTTTAATTTGATTAAGAGTCTTGTTTACTGACAGATTTTGGCCCCCCAGCTCAGCTCATTTTCTTCCAAGCTATGGGCTGATGCTAATTTGCAAGGCTGAGTTATGCGATAATAACAAAATTATTCTTCCTTTTATTCACTTTTATTTCACTTTATCCCAAGGAGATAAAGGAATGTTCCTTTGAGTGTCATGGCATTTCAATTAACCGCATTATAGGCTTATGTTTTGTCTAAGAATCTCATTCTACTTTATTATTGTGCATACATTTGTTCTGTGGTTGTACATTTCCATGTTGATTTTATTATTTCTTAGTTTCCAGTTGTATTTGATATTTTTAATGAAACACAGAACAAGAAAAGTGGAGAAGCAGCAGAATATGAGGGAATGTATATCGAACTCTCATACCTTGTCAGTTCCAGGATCAGTAATCTGTTTTGAGAAAATTACATTACATCTGTCAATAGACATAATAATTCAGTGCCCGAGATATGATCATGGGTAATCACACAAATTCAGGAAGCTAGACCAGATGCTATTCCAATTTTCAATCCTCTGATTCACCTCAATTTTAGAGATGAGTGGAATTTTTTTTACTGCTGAGCTCTGGGATACATCAGTGGGAATGTTGCCTCCAAGATGCCTGCACAAACCTGCCCAAAGAGTTCAGACGCTTGAGAGATCTAGCATCAGTGGGAGGACGGGCTGACAGTGCAAGGCGGACAGATAGGCTGCATCTCAGAAGACAGCAGCCAAAATGATTAAAGGCCCCAAAAATAGAATGGAGGAGGAAAAGATGAGGAAAACTCCTCCAACGCCAACCTACCCACTGTACCTCGATCTCATCTATCTTGCCGCCACCCCCGTGTCCTCCCTCTTCCTGGTACTCCCTCCCTTTCTCATATATGACAGACCACCACTTTCCCCAACTTGAAAGCCATATTAAAATCACGTCTTCTTTAAGAGGTCTTCCCAGGCTAAGCCCTTATCTCCCCTATTCCCTTTATCTACTGTGTTGTCTGTGCAACTGGATCTGGTGACCTTTTAGCCGTCACCCCATCCTCCGCCCCACAGTACTTATGTCCATACCTGTAATTTTTTTTAGTGTCCATCTTCCCCTATGGTCTGTAAGCTCCTTGTGGGTAGGGAATGGGTCTACCAGCTCTGTGGCATTGCACTCTCCCAGGTTCTTACTACAGTGCTCTGTACTCCATTAAGAGCTCAATAAATATCATCGATTGAGTTTTACAGATGAGAAAACTGAGGCACAGAGAAACCGCGACTTTCCCAAGATCACCCCGCAGGCAATTGGTGGAGCTGGGATTAGAACCCAGGTCCTCTGACTCCCAGGCCTGTGCTCTATCCATTAGGCCACACCGCTTTAGCAGCCTAGTGCAACCAGAGCATGGTGCAGTGAACCATGCAATGTTCACCCTGCTTCACGTACTGTGATTCCAGAAGTACACTGTCTAACCTACCTAACCTTTCCCTCTGACATTCTAACTCTCATGCCTTACAATTCCTCTGGACTTCTCTTCCTCTAGATTGTGAGGTCATTGTGGGCAGGGATTGTCTCTCTTTATTGCTGTATAGTACTTTCCCAAGTGCTTAACACAGTGCTGCACGCGGAAAGCTCTCAATAAATACGATGGAATGTATGAGTGAATGAATTTATCCATCTCTTTCTGGAAGATATTGCTATTTTCAACTTGCATAACTTCTGTGGTAAACTGTGTTCCATCTGGTTTCCACCTGCTGTGTAAAAATGCTTTCCTCTTTAGGATTTGAGCCTTCCACCCTAAAACTCATAGGCGTCCCCTTTTACAGTGTTGCAGTATTTGATGAACATCAATCCTGTCTTTGTCTACACCCTTCATGATTTTGTCACGTCCTCATTTTTCCAGACCTGAGAGTCCTAACCTGTTGAGTTTACCTTCAGAGGAAACTTAGCTGCCCTGATAGTTTGTTTTTCTGCTCTGTGTTTTTCCAGCTTTATTCTGCATTTCTTGGACTGCAATGACTAAAATCATCCATGGAATTCTAGGATGGAATAAATTATGGTTCTATACAGTCACAGCATTTATTGAGTGCTGGAACACTGGGCTAAGTGCTGGGATCAATCAATCAGTCAGTGGTATTTATTGAGTTCTTCCTCTATAAAGAGCACTATGCTGAGGGCTTGAGAAAGTACACTGCAACAGAGTTGGTAGAGCACTCCCTCCCCACAAGGAGCTTACAGTCTGCAGTTATCTCATAAACAAATCAGACATGGTCCCCGTCCCAGCAGGGGCTTACAGTCTAAGCGAGGGTAGGACAGACACGTAGAAAGGAGGAACAAGAATAGGAAATGGAAGACTTTCAAAATACAAGTATCAGCACTGAAGGGCAAAGATCAGAAGGGGAAAAGTACTTGGGTTCAGAGAGGGCAAGGAGAGTCCTGACGTTTCTTCCCACACCAGGCCTCAGCGTTTGCTTCAACACCGTCCCAGTCTCTCCAAGCGTCTAAGAGTTCGAAGGGCATCTGAAGTTCACCCCCTCCACCCAGCTCCTGTGTGGGATTGTCTCCTCTCCTGAGCTGTGGGGTGGGTGATCAACTCATGGCTGCCAAAGTCCCCCAAACAGTGTTTTTGACTTTGTGTTCTAGGCACGTCCTGACCGTGCCCGGCTCCACGTGGGCATTTCTGATGGATGATTTAAGGGAGAGATTGATGAGATTTTCTCGAGTTACGATGGCTCACTCACTCCCTTGGAAGTATAAGGATGCCCTCCACACCCCAGCCCTTCTGCCATTTCCTTTCCCCAAGTTCCTAACAGCCGGAGGGATTGGTGGGGCAAATCCCAGGGGACGTGAATGAAACATAAAGGAAAGCAATTTGAAAACCCATCCCGGTCCACTGAACTGCCTCCCTGAATGGACCAAGCACCATTTAGTAACTGTCAGTGAATCCCCGGTTGACCTTCAGGCTAGATCTGTGCCAGGGGGAGATAGTAGAATGAATGCCGATCCGAGGGATTATTTTAATATCATCATTAATGCACAACTCACATATCCTAAATAACAATTTCCTTTGACTCTATACAAGGCGGGGCCAAATAAGTCATTTTCTGGGTCATCAGCCCTGTTCCCCATCCCTGGGTAAAGGATCTGTGGCAAATGCCATTCTCTCCCCTCTTTTCGTATGTTCCTAGAATAGTTTCCACTCTTCCCAATATGTTTGGTCTTTTAGTTCCTAGGATCAGATCCCAAGACGTTCCTTTGATGTTGGTGAAGTGGGGAAAGAATCTGGAACCCCTTGAATTATTATTGAGCTAAAGCACATTATTGGCCTGCTGGCAAGAGCACATTAATATGTGCTTTTCTTGACTGGCTCCGAGCCAAGTCTAAAACAACTGAATTGGAGTGTTTGTGTGAACTTGCCATGGGGTAATGTAGATGGCATCACCACCTGGCTCCAGGATTGTGTCACTGTGGTAGTGTAATCAGTGGTTGGAATGCCACTCCCTCCGACTTAGGTTCCTGCCGGATGGGAATTTTGGCCTTGGATCAGACATGAGACTTGGAAAGTTTTCAAGCCCGGCATAATGACTGGTCAGACTTAACAATCAAAGCGGAGCTTTTCCATATTGATCCCGCCACATGATCCACATTCTCAACGATACGGAAAGGGAAAAAATATGCCGTTCATTCCCTAATGTTCCCTAATGCCAAGAGAGGACTCATTAAGACAGCTCGTGGCTGAAAGCTCACTGTGGGCGGGGAACGCGTCTACCATCTGTGTTGTACTGTACTCTCCCAGTTGCTTAGTTGAGTGCTCTGCACACAGTAACCACTCAAGCCATGGGAAGCAGCTCGGCCTAGTGGAAAGAGCACGGGCCAGGGAGTCAGAAGGGACTGGGGCTCTGACCCTGACGCCGCCACTTGTCTGCTGTGTGACCTTGGGCAGTCACCTAACTTCTCTCTGTTACCTCATCTTTAAAATACAGATTAAGGCTGTGAGCCCCCAAGCAATGTTTTTGACTTTGTATTCTAGGCACCCCCTGATGGTGTCCGACTCCTTTTGTGCATTTTTGACGGATGATTTAAGGGAGAGGTTGATGAGATTTTTTCGAGTTATGACAGCTCACTCGCCCCTTTGGAAGTATAAGGATGCCCTCCACACCCCAATCCCTCTGCTATTTCCTTTCCCCAAGTTCCTAACAGCCAGAGGGATTAGTGGGGTAAATCCCTGAGGACGTGAATGAACCCCACGTGGGACATGGATGGTGTTCAACCTGATTAGCTTGGATCTATCTCAGCACTTTGTACAGTGCCTGGGACATAATAAGTACTTAAAAATACAATTGACTGACTGTTTTAATGGTAAATAAGGGGATTCATTCCAACTGTCTCCACCGAACTCCTTGCTGGTGCCATGCATTTTCATGGCTATATTTATATGTATTTCCCCACAACATTCTTTTGAGCTGAGCATGTGTGTGACTGTGTGACACGGTAAGGTGAAAAGCGACGTGGCCTAGTGGACAGAGAATGGGTCTGAGAGTCAGAGAACTTGGGTTCTTACCCCAGCTGCTTCACTACCATGCCGTGTGACCCCGGGCAAGCCAATTAACTTATCTTTCCCTCAGTCTTCTCATCTGTAAAATGAGAAACACCTTTTCTCCCTTCATCTTAGGCTGTGAGTCTCATGTGGGACAGGGACCGTGAACAATCTGATCATCTAACAGCTGTCCCAATGCTTAGTACAGTGCCTGGCACATGATAAAGAAGTGCTTAATCAATTCTGTCATTATCATTCCTTGGCTAGGAGCTGGTATGCCACTCTCTGCGGTGTTGACTGAAGGCTGCCATCTTTGCCTTGAAAAGATGACCTGTCAGCAATCAGTTCCTTGGTTTGTTGAGCACCGACGGGCAGAAAACTCCGGGACTTGTTTCCCTGTTCTCTCTGTCCTTGCTTTCCCTGAATAATCTCTCATCTCCCCATTCTATTTTCCCTTCTCACTGTGTCACCTATGCACTTGAGTCCCGCTAAGCACTTAGGTACTCATCCCCATCAGCTGCTCTTCCTTCCCCAACAGCACCGATGCATTTATCCTTATGCTCGGTTGCTTCCTCTACCAGTAATTAATTTTAATGTCTATCTCCCTCATTTGATGACCTCTGAGGACAGGAGTTTTGTCTAACTTACTCTACCACATTCTTCCAAATGCCGGGTACGGTGTGCTGCACAGAATACACATTCAATATATTACATCAATTGATTGGTTCTTGAGTTCTTTCAACAAGGAGGCTTGGGCCACACAGTGAATGTGTTTGTGAGTTTCAAGAACTAGTCCTAGGTTCAATGACTTCAAATGAAATATGCCTATTTAGCTCCTTCAGCCTCTCCCTTTTTTTTCCCCTGGTGTTAGAATTTCCTTTCACAAACGTGTTTTTCCAGGATAAATACAGAGCTTGCAGATATCTAAGGAGTGTATACTGAGCCGATTGCCTGTGTTTGGACTAGCTTGGGCCTTTTTTTAACTTGCCACTTACTGGACATAATTTACTAAAAACATTCACCCTGGGAAAGGGGCCTTATTCAGTGTTTCAAGGGTAGAGTTTTGCTACTTTCCATAATTTTCCTTTTTATGGAAAAACAAAAAGAAGAAAGATAAATGTGTGGATTGAGTTCATTTGTTTTGGGAGAAAATCCAAACTGTGGCAACATCAGTTACATGTGCTTATGCTTGTACATGTGTTTGCAGATTTTTCTTCCAGGGGAAAGTGGAAAAAAAAAGGATCACAGGGATAATATTGTGAAATTTGAAAAAGAAACAATCTTTGAAAAAGCTACAAATTAACCTGAGTTGCCATAAAACCATAACCCAGTACACGATTTCAAAGTAGGATTTGTGCAGCAAAAAACCAAGAGCAAAGTTAGAATAATATGTGCTTTGTGCTCCCCCTGTGCCCCTAGCATGTAACATAAAACACTTCCCCCTTCCTCTTACACAACAAACAGACTGGATTCCACCAGGTAAATACGCCCCAGGGAAAGTTGGCTTTTCAAGGTGACCTTGAGGTCACCAGCAAAGAACTGATCCCAGGGACAGAGAGTTGATTCCGTCTCCAGTTGACCCCACCAGAGGTGGGGTGCCAGACCCCAGAAATCCACATCCTGAGCCCAGACAAGAGGCCAGGAACCCAAGGAATGACTGCTAATTCGATCTTTTCTGCCCCTCGTAGATAGTCTTCCAAATTTGAAGTCGAGATGTCCTATCAAGGCTTCCTTTCTCAACACCCTCTCCTCGCTTCTTACCCCTCATTCATCCTCCACACTCCTCCTCCACCCAAAGTCGTTTTGCACCTCCTCCTCTCGGGCAGGGTAATAAGGTCCGATCCAAGGGTCTTGTCTGCTAAATCGCACATCTCAGGTGTGAGTGCATTAGAGATTGTATTGGCCAGATATTGAGGGTCCCATCTATCTAGGTCTAACTCAGTATCCATGCACATCGAGTCTGGTCCAGTGCCCTGGTCATTTGGTGGATCCAGTTCCCCCTGTAACTAAGGGGCTGATTAACTAGCAGTGGACACGTGCATCCTGGGGTGACCATCATGCCCATGAAAACTCATCACAGTCTTAAGCCGACTGACCACGGGTCTTTGAGAGGTGAGCTTTTGGCCACTTTGGGCTTGATCAAGTGACTTTCAGATTGACAGGGTGGTGGACTTCTCTGCCTGAAATGGGAAATTGCGAGGGAGCAGGGGTCTGTCCATCTAGATAGCTGGGGATGATGGTGGTGGTGTAGAATAAGATTGCATATTTCCTGTCCCTGAGGTGTGCACTCAAATGTATAAACGGGAGCTGCGCTTCTTTTGCCCATGGTACAAGGATTGGGCGTTAGGACAAATCATCCAGTACCAAAAGGACTCATCTGGAGGACATCTCCGGGGGGCCTAGATTCTGTAGCCTGAACTGTCGGTCAAGGGCCGTCCTTGGCTAGGACCAGCTCAGATATTTGCCTGATGCTCTGCACCGTAGGACACTCAGTTCTCCAGGTGCAGGTAGGGCCACTAAATCAGTTCCAGAACTGATGGTTTCAGGGGTTGGGTCCCAGAGGGAACAACTTCAGGCTCGAGCCATTGCTTGAGCAAGTAGTCCTTTCATTCATTCATTCAATAGTATTTATTGAGCGCTTACTATGTGCAGAGCACTGTACTAAGCGCTTGGAATGAACAAGTCGGCAACAGATAGAGACAGTCCCTGCCGTTTGACGGGCTTACAGTCTAATCGGGGGAGACGGACAGACGAGAACGATGGCAATAAATAGAGACAAGGGGAAGAACATCTCGTAAAAACAATGGCAACTAAATAGAATCAAGGCAATGTACAATTCATTAACAAAATAAATAGGGTAATGGAAATATATACAGTTGAGCGGACGAGTACAGTGCTGTGGGGATGGGAAGGGAGTGGTGGGGGAGCAGAGGGAAAGGGGGAAAAGAGGGTTTAGCTGCGGAGAGGTAAAGGGGGGGGTGGCAGAGGGAGTAGAGGGAGAAGAGGAGCTCAGTCTGGGAAGGCCTCTTGGAGGAGGTGAGTTTTAAGTAGGGTTTTGAAGAGGGGAAGTCCTGTTCACTTAGCTTCCATCTCCCCACCCTGTAGAGTGATGGTTCCCTAAGCCCCGTGCCCCCTGGAGTAGGTGTGACTCTGATTTTGAGTGCGTATCTGAACATCTGTATATCTCAATTTCCTCAGTTGTAAAATGGAATTTATCCTCCTGGCTTAGGAGAGAGGGATCTCTCTTGATCTGACCTTGAATATATTGCATTTACTCCAGCACTTAGCATAGCACTTAACAAATGATGAGTGCTTCACACCACAATTATTATTAGTTATTAATAACTAATAATGACTAAACCCTCATTTTCCCTATTCACCCACTCCTCTGTGTTAACTGTGCTCTGGCTGGGTACTCCTTAAGCATTCTGATGCTCACCCCACCCCAGAGCATTTATGTACATATCTTCTATTATTTTTCCTGTCTGTAATATGTTTTTAATGCCTGTCTCCCCCTGTAGATTGTTAGCTCCCTGTGGACAGAGATCATACCTACCAACTCTATTCTACCGTACTTTCTCAAGAGCTTAGTGCAGGGCTCTTTGCACAGTAAGTGTTCAATAAATATCATCGATTGCTTGTTTGGTATTAACCAAACCACGATGGGCCAGGATTCCATAGCACAGGCTGTAAACCTGAAGCATAACCTGAAGTAAAAATGGATCATTTATTCTACCACCCTCTGAGCAAAGAAGAAACTACACCCGACAGGTGGCAATAAACTTTTTTGTGCAATTGGCATCTTCCAGGTCGAGGGAAATGGGTGGGTGCCTCAAGAGTTAGCAGATCCCTCTACAGTTATCTGCCAGTAGATAGAAAGATGAGTGCTCTAATTCTATCGCAGACCTGTGAATAACTCCCGCTAAAATACTAGACTCCGGAGAACAGCTGCCCAGAAAGGTTCCAATTAGAACTGACGAGTTGGAATGAGAAGCCATTTATAGCTCTACCCCTTTCCTCCTCTGACACCATCTGGATGAGCGTCTACCGTGATGGCAGAAGACTTTTGCTTAAACTTGGGAAATGCCTTGTTTTGGCACCTTGCACTCCTGTCTCCTGAGCTTGACGGTTCATTCTGCCGCTTCTGTCTCCGTACCTGCACGGTGATAGGTAGTTCGCTTTACCGCATTCGGGTTACCTCGCGAACCAGTTGAAAGAGTTCGAAACTCCATCAGAGAATTTACTGCCCCAACGGTAAGGCTCCTGAGGTCACTCGCTTTTGAGCTGAATTAAAGCAATTTCTGGAAACTCATTCGATCGGTCGACAGAAAAAGCTCCGACTCTAGCCTTTTGTCTTCTTTTCGTAGTTTATATTTTTCCTTTTGCGCAAACGGCCATGTCGGTACCATTTCCTCTGAGACCTCTCATACCCCAAATGCCTGCTCTCCCTGCCGGGCTGACCTGATCCACGATCGCTCTCTTGCTAGCTCTCTCTCGGCTAAACTCCGCTGGCAAGCTGCTCATAATTTTCCGAAGATGTTTCTGTTTTTTCAAGGCAAATGAAACTTCATGGACCATTTCTTCCTTCCTTCCGAGAAGCAAAGGCCAGCGCGGGGAAAATTTAGAAAGTCACTTCTCAGCACCAGTTAAGAAAAGTGCTGACCCAGCGAGGGGCACTGGGATTCGATGCTGGGTATTCACGAGCAGATGGTCTAACACACGAGTCCATTAATCAACCAGGCTTCCTGAGCATTATGTAGTACATGATTTTTAGTGATCAAGTGCTCAGTGTGAGGAACGTGGCTACCTTTTTTATTTTATTTTATAAGAACGGATCTTTTACCTTCCAGCCCAGATGCCACTCTATTTCTGTTATTTACACTTCCTGGTTTGAAATGCAACAGATGTTCAGAGAGGTTTAAGACCAAATTCCTCATCGGCATCAGCGACGGATAAATCACGCCCCCGGCTTCGGAGCTGGCTCTGTTCGGATGTGGGGAGCGTTCCTTTTGGGTGGCTGAAAGGAGCGAGGACTGTCGGCGGTGGAAGGGGTGAGCGAGCAAAACCTCCCCAGCGATGTCTGGTGGGGATAGCGAGCTCTCGGCCCAGGAGCGCACGGCACACGGAATGGGTTTCTTCCATTTCTGGCCGGGCTCCTGAATGTTTCCATAAATACTTGAAAAGAAATGAAAAGCCAAGGGCAAAACGGGGAAGCTGTACCGCTCTGGTCCTCTCTGGTTCCCACCGGGACCGCCTGGCAACCTGTGCAAGGCAGTTGTACGGCGATTGCCTTTTACATCAGGCCAAGTGTTTATCCGCTCACCGGCCCTGATCCCACTGTGTGAACCGCTATTAGATCTGACCCTCTGCAGCCTCCACATACTATCCCCCGTTTGAAGCGGTAGAGAAGCAGCGTCGTTTAGTGGATAGAACACGGGCCTGGAAGACAGAAGGTCATGGGTTCTAATTCCAGCTCCGCCGTTTGTCAGTTGTGTGACCTCGGGCAAGCGGCTCAACCTCTCTGTGCCTCAGTTACGTCATCTGTAAAAGGGGGATTAAGACTGTGAGCCCCACGTGGGACAACCTGATTACTTTGTATCTATCCCAGTGCTTGGAACGGTGCTTGGGTATACCCATTCCATTCCCAGCTTGGGCAGTGGCTAAGGAGTGAAAGGCAATCTGCTACGAGTCGAAGCTCACCTGTGCTGAGCAGCAGCTGCCTGGGACCTGTGCCGAAGAAGGTAATGGTAAACCACTTCCATATTTTTACCAAGAAAACTCTGTGGATCCTCTACCAGAACGATTGCAGATAGAGGTGGGGCGTCCTGGGAGAGATGTGTCTGTGGCATCACAAGACAAGAACAGTGCTTGGCACATAATAAGCGCTTAAAAAATACCATTATTATTATTATCATTCTAATGAATCCCGGCTCTGCCACTTGTCAGCTGTGTGACTGTGGGCAAGTCACTTAACTTCTCTGTGCCTCAGTTATCTCATCTGTAAAATGGGGATGAAGATTGTGAGCCTCACGTGGGACAACCTGATTCCCTGTATCTACCCCAGTGCTTAGAACAGTGCTCTGCACACAGTGAACGCTTAACAAATACCAACATTATTATCCCGACTCTGCCACTTGACTGCTGTATGACCTTGGGCAAGTCACTTCACTGTGCCTCAGTTACCTCATCTGTATGATGGGGATCGAGACTGTGAGCCCCACATGGGACAGAGGCTGTGTCCAACTCCATCTGCTAGTATCCACCACAGTTCTTAGTACAGTGCCTGGCCCAAAGCGCTTAACGAATATCATCATTATCATTATTATCATTTAGATGGAGGAGGCTGACAAATGGAACAGTGGAAGGGTAGCTTCACAAGGAGACTTTGTAAGAGGTGGGAATTTAATGGTCTCAAAAGCACCAAAAGAGGACCAGTTTTGCTCCCAACCTCCCCATGTCGGCTCCTGGCAATGTGGCGAGGAATGTGGGGAGCAGTTGGATCTCCAGGCAGCGGGGCTCAGTGGAAAGAGCCCGGGCTTTGGAGTCACAGGTCATGGGTTCGAATTCAGGCTCTGCCACTTGTCAGCTATGTGACTGTGGGCAAGTCACTTAACTTCTCTAGGCCTCGGTTACCTCATCTGTAAAATAGGGATTAACCGTGAGCCTCACATGGGACAACCTGATTACCCTGTATCTCCCCCAGCGCTTAGAACAGTGCTCTGCACATAGTAAGCACTTAACAAATACCAACATTATTATTATTCCCTATGGCCAGTGTGGGCTAGAGTAGACTCTCTAGCCTCTCTATCAATTAATCAACCGATAGCACTTACTGAGTGCCTACTCTGTACAGAACTCTGCCCTAATTTACCGAAGGGTTAGTGAGTGGCGACTTTTACCTGGGCTGCTGAAGATGGCTGCTGTAATCTAATAATCACGGTGCTTATTAAGCATTTTTCTAAGCACTGGTTAGATAGGACACAAAAATCAGTAAAATCACAAAGAAACCACAAGGGGTGCACAATGTAGTCATTCATTAATTGTATTATTTATTGAGCACTGTACTTGGAAAGTACAATTTGGCAACAGAGACAATCTCCACCCAACAATGGGCTCACATTCTAGAAGGGGGGACTTCCCAATTAGCAGATGAGGAAACTAAGGTACAGGGAAGTTAGATGACTTGCTCAAGGTCACACAGCAGGCCGGGAGCTCGGTCACAAATTCGGGATTTCTGACTCCCAGTGCCGTGCTCTCTCCAATGGGCAACACTGCCTCTCCTGGGGTCAGCCACAAGACTGATCCCCGCCTGCTGATCGCATCTGACTTTGTGTGTGTGTGTGTGCGCGCGCACGCGTGTGTTTTGATCTAAGATGTAAGTAAACTGACTGGTTTAAAAACCTGTTCCGTATTTGATGTATGACACGTCTGATTGTTGGGCGAATTGGAACGCAAATGCTGAGAAGTGGTTGAATTATTTTACTCTACACGTCCGAGCCTCTTGAAACCAGTAAACACATTTATGCAAAAGAAAATGACAATTTGCAAGCCCCTCATTTGGAAGAGGCCCGCCTCCCCGGGCACCCGACCCGGGAATGAATGGCATGAGTTCAAGCTGAGATTGGGACCGGTTTAAACTGCAGCAGGAGAATTCTTGGGTGAGAGGATATGAACACGACCTTTGCAAAAAGTGCTGAATTGATAATCCTGAGGGGAGAGAGAGAGGGGAGGGAAAACTGTGACAAACAACCTGTGACCCTGAAAGGGGGTGATGAGGTGGTCAGACCCCATGAGATGATGGCAGTAATAGGCCCCCAGGTGCACCAGAGAAGGGCAGGGACCAGTGAGGACCACCTGTATAATTGTACAGTACTGGTATTTGCTAAGTGCGTACTGTGTGCCAAGCACGGGTCGATACAAGATAATCGATCCAAGACAGACCATGTGGGGCTCATAGTCTAAGTAGGAGGGAGTAAGATTTAATCCCTATTTTAAAGATGAGAATACCGAGGCCCCGAGAAGTCGAGTGACTTGCCCAGGGTGTCACAGCCCATAAGTGGCAGAGCTGGGTTTGGAACCAAGGTCCTCTGACTCCCAGGCCTATGCTCCGTCCACTAGGCCACGCTGCTTCTCTGTAGTGGGAAGCCGCCTGCCTAGCACTAACAAAGTGTAAGGCACTTTTTGAAAACCGTTCAAACACACTCTGGGGTTTCTTTCTCTAGGAGCCTGGCATTAATCTTCATTTTTGCTCCCAAACAATCTGTAATGCCACGGGCACTGAAACCTGGAAGTGCTTCTGCAGCTTCCCAGTATCAGCAGAGCTCTGTTTTCTTGCTCGATTCCCTTGAAGTTAAAGGGAAGGAAAACCCAGGGCGACATCTCAATTTGGGCCAAATGGCCTGTGTAATACGAATATTTACAATAGATTGCAGAGAACAGCTCTTTCGCCATTTTTTCCATTTCTATGTCAAGAAGGTGGCCCAAAGAATTTGTATTTCAAACATGGCATGAAATATCCCCAATTGCTTTCCTAAATAAACATGAATGTGTTTGTCTTACCTTTTAACCTGTGGTAGATTAAAGAAACTCTTTGGTCATCGGCGGTGACTAAAACCAAGATAGAGCAGTCTGACTTTAAAGCTGTCTTTTAAACCCACTGCGGTTTTCAACATTAATCACGGGAGCTTATTAGGTACTTGCCATATTGTACGTGTTTCTTGCACACATCCAACCCCCTCCCCCACCTACACGCACACCCACCCACTCGTCTCTAAGCTTTGCCTGCAAAATGATGGAACAGATTGAATCGTAAAACGATTCTGGAAAACCTCTGCTTCTGGGCAGTCGTTCACTGTTTTTGGAGAGCTGAATTTAAAAGAATAAATAAAAAAAGGTTTACTAGAGAGAGGGAGAGAGAAAGGAAAAGAATGTTGGATTCATAAAAGGCTTCATTTTGATTCAGGGAGTCTTGAAAATAGATGGGGATTTTGGATACGAAACGCGGTCAAGTAAGTGAAATTTTATGTTGTTGTTTATGAGCTAATTTGGAATGGAAAGGTCTGGATCCAGAGATGACTTCCAATTTGATAAAGAAAGCAGAGTACACCCATCTGCAGCTGCACGTCTGTAGACAGGACTGCCTGTCCAAGCCCCTAAAGTAAGCAAGGTCCTAGGGGATAATAATAGCTGTGGTATTTGTTAAGTGCTTAATGGGTGCCAGGGACTGTACTAAGCTCCGGGGTGGATACAAGTAAATCAGGTTGGACACGGTCCCTGTCCCGCATGGGGCTCCCAGTCTTAATCCTCATTTTACTGATGAAGTAACTGAGGCGCAGAGAAGTCAAGAGACTTGCCTAAGGTCACACAGAGGCTACGTGGTAGAGCTGGGATTAGAACCCAGGTTTTCCTGACTCCCAGGCCCATGCTCCATCCAGTAGGCCACGCTGCTTCTTGTGGGAGTAAAAAGACTTGGATTCTAATCCCACCTCCATCACTTGCTGGTTGTGTGACTTTAGTAGGCATATTGTTTAACTTCTTTGCGCCTCAGTTCACTCATCTGTAAAAAGGAGACAGTGAGCCCCCCAGGGACAGGAACTGTGGCCAATCTGATTACGTTGCATTTACTCCAGCACTTAGGCACAGTGCTTGGCACGTAGTGAATACTTACCAAATGCCACCATTATGATTTTTATTCGTCTGGTGGATAATTTGATAGAGATTTTGGAGGAAAAAAAGTTTGATGGAGGCGCTGAGGTTAGGAAACCAGTAACTGATTTCTTGGGGAAGCAGCGTGGCTCAGGGGAAAGAGCCCGGGCTTGGGAGTCAGAGGTCATGGATTCGAGTCCCAGCTCTGCCACTTGTCAGCTCTGTGACTGTGGGCAAGTCACTTCACTTCCCTGGGCCTCAGTTTCCTCATCTGTAAAATGGGGATGAAGACTGTGAGCCCCACATGGGACGAACTGATTAGCCTGTACCTACCCCAGCACTTAGAACAGTGCTCTGCACATAGTAAGCGCTTAACAAATACCAACATTATTATACTAGAGGAAGCACAAAGGTAAAGGAAAGGAGAAAGTGTGGGAGCCAGCAACTGGTCTAAGTAGAAAGATGTTCACATTCCTAATTCTTTTGAAGAACAATTTCTTTAACAATAACCACCCAGAACACTGATCTCACATTGGTTCCCAAAGAAAATTCCCCCCAGTGCTAATGCTACTCAGAGGGAAGACCAACCATATTTAGAGCTTGTCAAATTATTTTTTATACCTTTTGGGTTCTATAAAACCACACAGATGCTTTGCCAGTCATTTCCCCTTTCATTTAAAAGCCCCCACATACTGTGAAAGAAATGACATCCATATGTTTTTGGTTCATTTATATTTGAGCCATCAAAATATTATTTCAGTGCTACTAGATGTATGAAAATCCTAAGAAGTCTATATTAAACTTGTATAACAAGTGTTTTTCCTAAAAACAGGAAGTAGCTGCTTGCCAAAGTCACAAAGCCTACATGTTGAAAAGTTCAGATTTAATTAGAGCTTTGGCACTAAAGAATTTTGGCAAAATCTACCCAGTCGGTGTACCAATTGATGATGTTTGCCTAATCTAAATGAATTATCAAACGTATGTATTGAGGACTTACTCTGTGCAGAGCACTGTACTCAGCACTTGGGAGAGTACAATTTAAGAGTTGGTAGACATTTTCCCTCTCCACCTTGAGTGTTCAGTCTAGAGGAGGAGACAGACATTTATAAATTATGGATATGTATATAAGTGCTATGGGACTGGGGAAGGGGTGAATAAAGGGTACAAATCCAAGTTCAAGGATGATCCAGTAGGGAATGGGAGTAGAAAAAGTTTGTAGGGGAAAGCCTCTTGGAAGAGATGTGATTTGAATAAGGCTTTGGAGGTGGGGAGGGTGGTGGTCTGTCGGATATGAAGGGGGAGGAAATTCCAGGCCGGAGGCAGGATGTAGGTGAGGGGTAAAGGGCGGGATAGAGAAGATTGAGGTACAGTGAATAGTTTGGTATTAAGGGGCGAAGTAAGCATGCTAGGTTGAAGTAGGAAATCAGTGAGGTAAGAGGAGGGGACAAGATGACTGAGTGCTTTCAAGCCAATGGTAAGAAGTTTCTGTTTGATGTGGAAGTGGATGGGAAACCACTGGTGGTTACTGAGGTGTGGGGAAGCATGGATTGAATGTTTTTTTTAGAAAAACGATCTGGGCAGTAGAGTGTAACATGGCCTGGAGTGGGGAGAGAGAGGAGGCAGGGAGGTGATGTAATAGTCAAGGAAGGCTAGGAGAGGAGCTTGGATCAGTATATTCTCAGTTTAGGTTTATCAATCAATCAGTGATATTTATTGAGCACTTACTGTGTGCCGAGCACTGTACTAAGCATGTTGGGAGAGGGCAGTACAGTGGAGTCGGCAGACACATTCCTTGCCCACAAGAAGCTCTCAGTCTAGAAGAGGTGCTGGAGACGAAAGGTTGGATTTAATGATGTGAAGGTGGAGCCAACAGGATTTGGGGACAGGTTAAATATGTGGGTTGAATGAGAGAGAGATGAACTGAGGACAGTGTCATGTTATAGGCTTGTAAGACAGGGAGGATGATGGGAAAATCAAGGGGATAACAGGGTTTGGGGAGATATTCTGTTTTGGACATGTAAAGTTTGAGGAAACGGTGAGAAATCCAAGTATAGATGTCCTGAAGGTAGGAGGAAATATGAGGTGGTAGAGGAGAGAAATCAGGGCTGGGAGATGAAGATTTAGGCATCATCACCTAGAGATGGTAGTTGAAGTCACGGGTGCGAAAGAGTTAGCCAAGGGAGTGAGTGTAGTTGAAGAATAGATGGGAAACCAGGACTGAGATTTGAGGCACCGCCCACAGTTAGGGGGTGGGAAGCAGAGGAAGAGCCCATGAAAGAGACTGAGAATGAGCGGCCGGAGAGATTGGAGGAGAACGAGGAAAGGACAGTGTCCCTGAAGCCAAATGTTTCCAGGAGAAGGGAGTGGTCGACAGTGATAAAGGCAGGTGAGAGGTCGAGGAGGATTAGGATTACTATTATTTTTTATTTTTAGGATTAAGTGGATTATCTCCCAGGGTTCAAAATCTGTCACCCCTCAATCATATCACATTGTTTTCAGGTTCTGCCCCTTTTATCTGAAGAGAGAGCCGCCCTGTGCATTGTTATTTAGATTTTTTAAATATTTAAACTTATATCTATCATTCAAATGTCATTACCTGCCTGCTGGAAAATTGCTTCTATTTGAGCTTGTGACTAACAACATTCTTCTACGGTTAAACTCACCTTCCCTCTACCCCCTCCCTAAACTCAGGGCAGGTGGCAGGGATATCTATGGCTGGTGAGAGCCTGGAATAATAATCAAAAAAGATGATGATTATGGTATTGGTTAAAATCTTACAATGTGTCAAGCTGGAGTAGATAAAAGAATCAGGTCAGGCACAATCCCAGGTAGCCAATGGTGTGTATTGAGAGCTGACTGTGTGCAAAGCAACGTACCAAACGCTTGGGAGGGGACAATACAATAATGAACAGACACATCCCCTGCCCACTACGAAGAGGAAGAGCCCATTTCACAGGTGAGGAATCTGAGTCAAATAATTTAGGACTTTCCCAAGGTTCCACAGCAGGCAAATGGCAGAGCTGGGGTTAAAATTAACTTGGGTCTTCTGATTCCCAGAGCCCTGACTTTGGCTCTTTCCACGTAGGCCATGTGGAGCATTGAAAGCCCAGGAGATCCCAGGAGATAGCTTATCCCACGCTTTTCCTCCATCAGTTGATCAATCAATGGTATTTATTGAGCACTTACTATGCAGAGGGCACTGTACGAAGCCCCTGGGGGAATACAATACGACAAATGGTTCATGCCGGTCAGTCAGTCATATTTATTGAGTGTTTACTGTGGGTAGAACACTGTACTAAGTACTTGGGAGAGTACAATATGATATATCAGACATATTCCCTGTCCACAACGAGTTTACAGTCTACAGGGGGAGACAGACGTTAATATAAATAAAGATATGTACATAAGCGCTGCGGGGATGGGATGGGGGATGAATGAAGAGAGCAAGTTAGGTTGGCACAGAAGGGAGTTGAAGGAAAGGAAAAGAGGGCTAAGAGAAGGCCTCTTGGAGGAGATGTGCCTTCAATTAAACTTGGAAGAAGGGAAGAGAAATTGTCTGTCGGATGTGAGGAGGGAGGCCGTTCCAGGACATGAGCGAGAGATTGGAGGCGAGGTAGATGAGATCAAGGTATGTTGAGAAGGTTAGTAGTAGAGGAGCAAAGTGTGCAGTCTGGGTTGTGATAGGAGAGTAGTGAAGTGAGGTAGGAGGAAGCAAGGTGAATTTAAACCAACGGTGAGGAACTTCTGCTTGCTGAGAAATCGTGTCTCCCCAGTCTAATGCATATTGGGTCCAGTGCTCTTATATTTAATGCCAATCTGTTTTACGATGATCTCTCACTTGGGGCTAACGCTCTGACCTTCCATCCCCAGCGTGCTGAGTGGAGACCACAGCAACAAGTCCGGCAATGGATGGGAAGAGTGGTGGAGGGTGTAAATGAGGGCTGTAGTCGTGGGCACTGGCGGCTCGGGGCCGGGTAATCCCAGGTGGGACAGCAAACCCACCAACCCCGAGAAACCCCAGACTCGAGACATTCACCTTTCCGGCATCAGTTCGGTGCAGAGGTAAAGCATAATTATAATTAATTACGGTACTTATAAAGCACTTCCTATGTGCCAAGTACCATTCTAAGTGCTGGGGTAGATACAAGTTAATCAGGTTAGACCCAGTCCCTGTCCCATTTGGGCTCATACTCTTAACCCCATTTTACAGGTGAGGTAACTGAGGTCCAGAGAAGTTAAGTGACTTGCCCGAGGTTACTCAGCAGACCCATGGAGGAGCCGGGATCAGAACCCACGTCTTTCTGACTCGTAGGCCCGTTGTCTTTCCTCTAAGCCACGGTGCTCTGTACAGAAAGCAGGCCCTGCACAGCTGGGCAGCAGAAACTCTTTTGCTTAGTGCTTGATTTTCATGCCTCCAATTAAGAGGGCTACTATTATGACAGTATTTAGCTCAGGGCAATATTTGTGGTGGGAAGGACAAGAGGGAGTCAGGAAGGTGCCATCAGTACAGTGATAGTGTCTTTACGCTAGCCAAGATGGTTTCTCCCCACATACTGTGGTTGGTCCCTAAGGGTGGGGGTGGTCCATGTATCCCCGGCTGTTAGTACGGCCCTGAAAGATAGGAAATGCACTTTCTCCTTTCCCACTATTAACTTGTATCCTAGAGCCTAAATCCAGGGATGGCTTTAGCAGCATCCCAGCTTTATTGCAAGTAGACTGCCTCATGTGCTCTCCTTCAAATATGTCCTGTGACCTTTGAGCTAATTAGTGTCAGATGATTTTAGAACACAAACACTTGCTTCTGATCATGCCTATTGCATCATGTCTCTCTGCAGAGAAAGTTAGCCAGCTTTCTCCCGAGTTTCTGCAGAATATTTCCATGGTGGTGGTGATCCACTTTTCCATTGCTTTCTCTACCTTAAAACTTCCCAACTCTCCTCCCGATTGATCCCCTCTGAGAGCGCTATTCTGGACACGGCTCATCCAGTTGCCTAGTGATGACTTTCCTAAGACCACGGCACAGGGAAATAAATTAATGCAGAAGTGGCTTTGGGCAAGTCCCTTTACCTCTCCCTGCGTCTTGGGGATGTTCTGGCTCATTAGTTTCTATTCGCTGGGTGGAACGCATGAGGAGAATGGATGAGAGTTGGATTCTTAAGCAGCTGCTGAGTAGTGAAAACTGAACGGGGACAGTCACAAGCAGGAAGGATGGAGCGAATGTTTTCAGTCAGTCATTGGTATTTATTGAGTGCTTATTGTGTGCAGAACACTCTACTAAGCACTTGGGAAAGTAATAATGATAATTTGGTATTTGTTAAGCGCTTACTATGTGCCAAGCACTGTTCTAAGTGCTGAGTAGATACAAGGTAATCAGGTTGTCCCACGTGGGACAACAGTCGCAGTCTTAATCCCCATTTTCCAGTTGAGGTAACTGAGGCACAGAGAAGTACAATATAATAGAGTTGGTAGACACGATCTTGCCCACAAGGAGTTTACAGTCTACAAGAAATAGACAAATGGAAGCTCAGGCGCAAGCAATGAGCTACGGCTCTAGGCTGCTGGAAGACCTCGATGGCATATCGACCAGCTCAGTGTGTAGCAGCTGGGAGAGGGCTTGGCCTTCTTGGGTAACGCAGCCATAAAGATGAGGATTCCCAGAAGGAGGTTCAAAGAGAAAGACTTAAAGGAGCAAATCCATTAGTGAGGCGAGACCCCCCATCTCTACTTGTATATAGAAATTTATAATTGGTCGTACGTCAGGCTTTTCAGCACCCTCAAGCAAATAAATATAGGACTTGGCCGTCAGTGGGATGTCTTCAAAAATGAGGATGATATATGGATCTCTCTATAGCTATAGCTATCTGCAGCTACAGCTATAGGTATATAGAGCTATAGATAGAGATATCTACATGTGGACCTATGTCTATATCTCTATATATCATCCAAGCGCTCAATACAGTGCTCTGCACAAAGTAAGCGCTCAATAAATAGGATTGAATGAATGAATTTCTGAAGTCATGCCACTGACAGCCAAGACCTACACTTGGACTACATATACCTAAGCTTTTTTCACTAGGCCACGCTGCTTTTCATCGATTCATTCTCACTAATCAACAACCGATAGTATTTACTGAGCTCTGACTCTGGGCAGAGCACAGCATTTAGCCCTTAGAGAGGATAACAGAGGTAGATGATCTGATCCCCACCCTCAAATATTTTATAATCCAGTCTGAGTCCATCTCCTTCAGGAGTCTTCTCTAATAGGAGATGGCAACCTAAGTAGTTGACAGTTGTTCGTGTGGGCATCTTGCCTTTTTTCTCCCAGGCATCTTGGTGTAGGGGCTGCTCATTTCGACATGAGTCACATGGAATAATCTCACAAACTGAGGCCGCCTGACCCTTTCCCAAAAGGTTGTGGCACAGACTCAAAGAGGGGCAACATTGTGACAGAGGCTGGCTATGTTTTTTGGAGTCAAAACTCTTTTGTTCTGGCTTATATTTTATTCATTCTTCCCATAGTTTATCGAGACTTTTTGTTGTTGTCACCAGCACCATGAAATGGGGGAAAGATGATATTTCTAGTAAAAATTAGAATTGATTTTGGGTCTAGAATGAGATCCAGTAGTTCCCCCTTTTTACCAGAAGCTCTGGACTCAGAGGAGGAATGGCTTAGGTCATCCTTCCTGCACAGTGAGTCTGGAACAGCAAAGAGGAGAAGGGTAGAGGGGGGTCCCTGTTCTGATCCAGAGAGAATCCAGGTAACCTTCATGAGAAGTAGACTCAGAATCCCCTTCTTCCCTTCTAGGGAGGCTCAGATACATTTCAAATATCTTGAAACGACTTGAGAAAAAATGTAAGGACTCAATTTTGTTAAATCCAGAAATTTGGGGTAGCAATCATTTTAAACTGAAAATGGAGGACTGTAGATTCAGCGGTAGAACTTTAGCAAAGTACCGTGGTTGTTAGCTCCAATTAATTAATCAGAAATGTGTCTTTGTGGTCCACCTCTGATTAGCCAGTGAGTGCTGGAAGGTTTGTGGGAGTTCTTCCCCGATTTAGGCTTTTTTGGTGAGTGTTTTAGGTGGATGAACTTACCGGGAAGCTTTGAAAGCTACCTTCAGCGAGGTCATTAGGCTGAATTAATCTCTTAATGAAACTCAATTGTTGCATTTTGAAATCCCTTCAGAGGTACCAATCTTTTTGATCCAACCACTCAGCGCCCTGCAGGCTGGTCGTCCAACAGAGAGCTGCCAAAGTTTTAAAATGTGTCTGCACCTGTGTGTTTATGCTCTCTGCCTGATTTATTACATGCCACACCACCAGTGCCCTGCGTGAGGGCCAGGAAAGGGGCTTTCACACATCTGGTGCCAAGCTGGCAACATCCTCTTTGATTCCAGCTACGTGCCCTAGTGACTCCCTTGACACTTCTGAAGTCCAGCTTTTGTTCTAGTTATTTTCAGGATTGTGTTGCCTGCTCTCCGATGTGACCCACAACTGGAGGCTTATAAAGGGAGCTTAAAGCAGATGTACAGATAAGCCGCGATCCACCTGCTGGGGCAAAGATTGTTATTGGTCGGCTTCCGCTGCTGCTTCTTGGGGTCTGGGTAGTATTCTGTGTTCTGTGGTCTCTGCCACTTTTAAGGTATGGGGGCATAGTGACCGTCACATTTCAGCGCACCCAGCTTTAACCAACTGAGTTCCCTAGCTCCTGACTCTTGGACCATTGATAAAAGGGACAGGGAGCAGTTTTGACAGAGCGCTAAATGGCTGCAGGCACCAACCTGGGCCCAGGGTAAAAGGAGACTGTTGGAATAATAGAGCGGAAGATTTATTTTTGCTTTGGGGCATGAAACCTTGTTTGGGAACTTCCCGAGATGACTTCCGGTAGAGCTATGGAGTGGCTGGATGTTGGGATAGAGCCCACCCCGATCCTCTTCTATCCTGGCCTGTGCCAGGTCCAGCCTAGTGACAGACCCGGTCTGTGCCAGGACCGGCCTGTTTAGACTCAATCCACGCCGGGTCCTGCCCGACGATGGGCCCGGCCCGTGCCAGGTCAACTGACGACAGATCCGACCCGTGCCAGGTCCAGCCCTTCGACAGGCCCGGCCTGTGCCGGGTCCAGTCCGATGACAGGCCCGGCCTGTGCTGGGTCCAACCCGATGACAGGCCCGGCCTGTGTCGGGTCCAGCCCGATGATAGGCTTGGCCTCGGCCTGTCTAGGTTTGCCTGTTACAAGCCGTGGGGGGATGGGTGGGGAGGCAGCAGGATGCCTGGCCAACCAAGAGTAAATCAGAAACGGCCTGGAGCTCATTTCCAGAGTGGTGGCTGGGAGTGGGCATGGCTATCCCAGGAGGTCAACAGTTGTGCCTCAAACGGGTGAAAGTAAAGGGTCCAAATCGGCATAAATAATAATTATGGTATTTGTTAATTGCTTACTATGTGCCAAACACCATACTCAGCGCTGGGCTGGATACAAGCTGATCTGGTTGGACACAGTCCCTGTCCCACGTGGGGCTCACAGTCTCAATCCCCATTTTACAGGTGAGGTAACCGAGGCACAGAGAAGTGAAGTGACTTGCCCAAGGTCACACAGCAGACATGTAGCGGAGTCAGGATTAGAACCCATGACCTCTGACTCCCAGGCCTGTGCTCAGTCCAGTACGCTATGCTGTTTTTGGTGCTGATAGGGTGGCCGCTTGTCCAGTTTTACCTGTTTTTTCATCCCCTGGGTCTCTGAGTAGTACGGGAACAGAATTTATGCCGAACGGGATTTATGCTTTTCAATCCAGTATTTTGATTTTGAGTGCCAGCCTCCCTCTTCCTCTCATCCTGCTGCTGAGTCCCACAGTTCGGAAGCAGCACCTGGGCATGCAGTGACCTGGGAAGGGCACGCGATGGTGTCAAAGAAAGTGGAGGAGACAGGGATCCGCTGGTGACAGAATAATAACTGTGGCATTAAAGTGCTTACCACATGCCAAGCACTGTACTAAGCGTGGTAGAGTCAAATAATCAGATCAGACTCAATCTCTATCCCACATGGGGCTCACGGTCTAGGGACAGCAGGTATTTAATCTCCACTGTGCAGATAAGGAAACACTAACGGAGTTTAAATGATTTGCCCAAGGACACAAAGGAAGCAGCATGGTATAGTGGTTAGAGCGTGGGCCTGGGAGTCAGAAGGTCATGAGTTCTAATCCCACTCTGCAACTTATCTGTTATGGGACTTTGGGCAAGTCACTTCCCTTCTCTGGGCCTCAGTTACCTCATATGGAAAATGGGGATTGAGACTGTGAGCCCCATTCATTGATTCTTTCTTTCTTTCAATTGTATTTACTGAGCACTCACTGTGTGCAGAACACCGTAATCAGTGCTTGGAAAGTCCAATTCAATACTTGTTCAATTTTACTCAGCTGTAAACTGGTGATTAAAGTACCTGTTTTCATTCTGTCTCCGATCATGAGCTCCTTGTGGGACAACAGGGGTTTTGTCCAGTCCTATTCTCTTGTACTATCCTAGCACTTAGCACGGTACCTAGCACGTAGTCTGCCCTCGATATTATCCTTAGCGGAATTTCAGAGTCTGATTTAGCCTTGCTCACCTGTAGAAGTTTAGTTTATGAATCAACTTGGAAATTTCAAAGGAAACATTGATTTAAATCCTGTTGCCTAGCCTAGGACCGGTATTCTAGAATCAGAAATTGCAGATTGGATTGTCTCTTCCTCAAACTCACACTGCAGAGGGAGAGAGGATTCCTTATGCCTACTTCTCATGCAGCAGAACGAGTCATCCCAAGTAGTTAGGGCAAGAATCAAGTTTATTGATTTATTCTTGCCTTCCTTATTTTTACTAAGAAGTGAATCATACATGTGATGAAAATTCTTTCTGGCTGGAATTGTCTCTGAGCAATTGCGGTCCAGCTCTCTCCTGGGATCCCGGGTGAGTCAGTGCCAAATGGGAATCTAAAACTTGTGGTGTTCTCAGAGAGATCACTGAAGTGGTCATAGGACCAGAGAGACTGATAGGAGGTCATCCAAAAAGGAGCATGGCCTAATGGAAAGAGCAGGGGTCAGGGAGTAAGAGGACATCAGCCAATCAATCAACGCTATTTAATAATAATAATGACGATGATGGTATTTGTTAAGCACATACTATGTGCCAAGCACTGTTCTAAGCACTGGGATAGACAACTAGGTGCAGAACACTGTACTAAGCACTTGGGAGCTTCACCCCCTCTCTCAGTCCCACAGTACTCACGTATGCATTCATAATTTATTTACATTATTGCCTGTCTCCGCCTCCAGACTATAAACTCGCTGTGGGCAGGGTATGTGTCTATACACTCTACTATATTGTACTTTCCCAAGCACTAAATACAGTGCTCTGCACATAGTAAGTACTCAATAGATATGATCGATTGGAAGCGTGCAATAAAAGAGTTGGCAGTCACATGCCCTGCCCACAACAAGTTTATAGTCTAGAGGACTTGGGTTCTAATCCCAGCTCTGCCATTTGCCTGCTGTCTGACCTGGAGCGAGTCCCTTAACTGCTCTCTGCCTCAATTTCCTCATCTGTAAAATGAGGATTAAATAGCTGATCTTCCACCCCCTTAGACTGTGAGCTCCGTGTGGGATAGAAACTGATTAACTTGTATCTAGCCCACCACATAATAAGCACTTAACCGATTATGACAATCCTAACGATATACATAATCCAGTACAGTCCTCTGCCTCCAGAGAGAATGGACTCTAAATGATGTCACGCGGTCGGTTGTCTTTCACTGGCCGCGATCTCCAGAGTAGACAATTTAACTACAAAATCGCCTAGGCCTTTAGTGAATAAGTTAAAATCATTTAAGCGGTGAAGTGAGAGGGAGTGTGCATAAGTAGGTTTGTGTGCCTGGTGTGTGAGAATGTAGGTAATAAACTAACATTATTGCCCGAATCCAAAGCCAGAACTACTCTGCTGAATAGGGGAAGAGAGGAGACAGTGGAATTTCAAACGAATACCACAAGGCCCTAAAGTTGCCACTCTTCCAGCTGAAAAAATGAACTAATTCTATTCCATCAGCCAGTAGATGTCCCTCTCTGTTAGAGACCATCTGATCATTACCTTAGCTATATCAGGCAGTTCTGCTACATTACACTGCCGTACTTCAGAGAGTGCCTAGGATATTAAGATTACCACATTGCTTTTATGAACTGGACGTGGTAGAGGACAGTGTATTTTGTTACTGAAATGTGTAAAGGCATCTCACCAAATGCTTTTAGAATGGTTTAAGCAAATATAGGGATTGAACTTTGAAAGAAAACACATAATCGGGAATGTTGTTTGGGCCCTGAATGGCTTGAAGCTCACTATGGCCCAAGATGAGTTCTCTTTAGTGGTTTTGAAGTGGACTCCAGGAAGCTCTGCATTTGCAATCATGCCCTTCTTGCTCTTTAAAATGCAAATTCTAGGCTTTCACACATCTAGTTTGACTCTTTAAACCAGAGAGCTGTGATGGGAACCTGAAAGTATTTATGAGTTAAATAATCCAAGGCCGAATCTGGGATAGATTACTGAAAATGCTGATGTGAAGACAAAGCATTTACCACATTTGGAAGGCACAGAGAGGTAGAAGGGAAAGGGAGTATCCTGATGACATCTATTAAAGAAAACAACCCCAAAACTAGAGAAGCTCGAGGATGGAAATCCAGGAAGTGTTTTTCAGATGACCAGATGGAAAGGAGAGAGAGTCATGTATCCGGAAGAACTCAAATTCTCCCCAGCAGTCAGTCCTTCAACTGGATACTTTCCTCCCCTTGACTTTCTTCGCTTTTTCCTGTCCTTGAGAGTCTTGACTCTCTGAAACGCTGTCAAACCTTTTTGCCTCCATACAAACCCTCCCTTCACTCCACATGATTGTAAAACTGGGTGGGGATTATCAGGCTTTGTCTGGCTTCCAAACAGGTGAAGGATCTGACGTTCAGGACAGGGGTGGCCTATTTATCAGGCCCCCTATAAAACAGTGTTTACTGAGGAAGAATCCACATGAGCGGGGTGTGAGAAATGACTCCAGTTTTTAGTTTCATGTTCAGTGAGTAAATGGAAAACTGCTGACATGCCACAGCTGGATAAACTCACCACCTTTCCCTAGAACCCGTATAGAACCATTCAGTGACTATCGGGTCCATGGCATTTCCAGAGTTCTGCATTCTTTCCCAGGCTGGATAATCAGAATTTTACTCTCTTTATTTTACTATCCTCGGAGCAGCAGGGTCTAGTGGAAAGAGCACAGGGTCTGCAGTCCGGGGACCTGGTTTCTAATCCTGGTTCTGCCATGTGCCTGCTGTGTGACTTCAGGCTAGTCACTTAACTTCTCTGTGCCTCAGTTACCTCATCTGTAAAATGGGGGTTCAATATCTTTTCTCCCATTTAATTGAGATTGCGAGCACTGTGTGGGAAAGGGACTATGTCTGGCCCGCTTATCTTGTATCTTCTCCGGAGCTTAAAACAGTTCTTGACACCTAGCAGCGCTTAATAAATACCGCAGTTATTATTATTATTATTGTTATTTGAAACTACTCTTGATCCTGCAATTGCTGGGAAGATAAAGCAGAGTGGTTGGTTCCCATTTAGTCTTGAGAGACACAATTTTGACAAATAACAATAATATAATAATAATAATGATGGCATTTGTTAAGCACCCACTGTGTGCCGAGCACAGTTCTAAGCGCTGGGGTAGATACAGGGTAATCAGGCTGCCCCACGTGGCAGCCCATTTTACATTTTACAGATGAGGTCACTGAGGCACAGAGAAGTCAAGTGTCTTGCCCAAAGTCACATAGCTGATCAGTGGCGGAGGTGGAATTAGAACCCATGACTTCTGACTTCCAAGCCCGGGCTCTTTCCACTATGCCACACTGCTTCTCTCTCACGTGCTCTCACCAGAGTGGAAAGAACACATGACCAGGAGTCAGGAGTCCTGAATTTTACTCCCAGTTCTGCCACTAGCCTGCTGTGTGACCTTGGGCAAGTCACTTATCTTCTCAATGCCTGGCTCAGTGGAAAGAGCCCGGGCTTGGGAGTCAGAGGTCATGGGTTCGAATCCCAGCTCTGCCACTTGTCAGCTTTGTGACTGTGGGCAAGTCACTTCACTTCTCTGTGCCTCCGTAACCTCAAATGCAAAATGGGGATGAAGACTGTGAGCCTCACGTGGGACAACCTGATCACCTTGTATCCCCCCAGCGCTTAGAACAGTGCTTTGCACATAGTAAGCGCATAACAAATACCAACCTTATTATTATTAGTTTCCTAATCTGTAAAATGGAGATAAAATATTTATTCATCCCTTGCACTGTGAGTCTCGAGTGGCTCAGGGACTGTGTCTGTGGTTTTCTTGTATCTACTTATCGTAGAAAAGTACTGGGCACAGAGTAAGAACTTAACAAATAGCGCAGTTATTAATAGTCCTAGCACAGCGCTCTGCACCCGATTAGTGCCTAGAAATCAGTCAGTGGTATTTCTTGAGTGCTTACTGTGTAAGGAGCACTGAACTAAATGCTTGGAAGAGCACAGTACAAGAGAGTTGGTAGACACGTTCCCTTCCCACATGGGGTTTACAGTCTAGAAGGGAGCTTATCATCCAGAGGGGGTGAATGACCTGGTTCCACCTCTAAAATTCATCACCTCATTCGAACAGGAGCCGAGTCAGAAGGGGCCCTTGGCAGCAGGCCGGCTGTAGGGTTAGAGGAACTCATCGCTGAACCCAGTCTGATCTCAGATGTCAGAGTAACTGGGTGGAAGCCGACGGTGAGGGAGAAGACCTGAAGGAGGAGCTGGAAAGATAGAGTGAAAAAGGAAGGGTCAAGTGCCTGGAAAGCTTTTATATATTTCAGAGGCTCATGTGTTCACCCGTAACCGAGAAGGAAGCTTTTTTTTTTAATGGTATCTGTTAGGTACGTACTATGCATAGAGCACTGTTCTAAGCACTGGGGTAGGGACAGTTAATCAGGTTGGACACCGTCCTTGTTTCACAGGGGGCTCACAGTCTTAAGTAGGAGGGAGAAAAGGTAGTGAATCCCCATTTTGCAGACGAGGGAACTGAGGCACAGAGAAGTGATTGGCCCAAGATCACACGGCAAGAAATCGGCAGAGCCGGCATTAGAACCCAGGTCCTCTGACTTCCAGGCCCTGCTCTTTCTGCTTAAACAGTAACCCATAGCAGGAACCCATAATTTGCAGTCAATAGTTTGGAACACCTACTATAATTGCAGCCCTGTTCTAAACATTTGCGAGAGACCAGTTGGATTGGTAGCCATGATCCCTGACCCCAAGGAGACCAAGGAATCTAGTGGAGGAGACAGACCCTCAAGTAAATTACAGATGAGGCGAGAGGTGGAGCTGGGATTAGAACTCAGATCTCCTCACTCCCATTCATTCATTCAATCACATTTATTGAACGCTTACTGTGGGCAGAGCTGTACCTAAGCGCTTAGGAGAGTACAATACAACGATAAAAGCATCCATTCCTTGCCCACAGGGAGCTTACACTCAGAGTCCTGTGCTCTTTCCTCTAGGCCATGGCTGCTTCTCAGGTCAGCACAGATTCTTCCTTCATCTAGGGCCTGGTGCCACAGCTAAGGACACCTTCACGCTACATGGTGGGGGCGGGGGAGCCACCAGGTTCAAAGCGGCATGAGAAGCAGCGTTGTTCAGCGGAAAGAGCCCGGGCTTGGGAGCCAAAGGGCGAGGGTTCTAATCCCGGCTCTGCCGCTTGTCAGCTGTGTGACTTTGGGCGAGTCACGTCTCTTCTTTCTGCCTCAGTGACCTCATCTGTCAAATGGGGATTAAGTCTGTGAGCCTCACGTGGGACAACTTGAGCACCTTGTATCCCAGTGCTTAGAACGGTGCTTGGCACATAGTAAGCGCCTAACATATACCATCATTATTATTATTATAATTCAAAGTGCCAGGTCCACTCCCGCCCCCTCATGCATCGCGGCCCAATCTTTAGACATTCGCTGTCTGTTCAGGATGGTCTCTGACCCTAGATGATGGGCAGGGTGGTGGTGTTCCCGGTTTTAAGACCTACCGCCCTCTTATCTGTCGAGTCTGCAAAGCATTTCAGATCTCTTGTTTTCTCCCCCCTCCCGGTCTTAAGCATTTGAGTTACACTTTCACCTCCTGGACAGACTTGGGCAACGGACGAGAGCCGAGCCCTGCTGTTTTTTTGTAGCATCTCGCCCGGGCTTGTGCGGAGAGAGACATCCATCACCCGGCAGAGGACTCTGGCTTCAGCGTGTCACCCGATGCCAGTTATAATTAGAGTCGATAAGGCCCACACCAAAGGGGTTAAAGGGAGATGTTGTAAAGTTGGACAACCTTGCTACTGTTTCAGAGGGGTGGATTTATTCTCCGGACTACTTTAGTCTTTCTCCAGAGAGTTCATTGTGTAAGTCGGCGTGACAGATTTATCCGTGCTCACGTAGTCAGTGGCTGTTTTCTCACCAGGCAGGTGGAAGGAGAAAGCCGTGTAAGACAGCTGCCAGCTGAGAGGTCGCAGCTGAACGTGTGCCACGGAACGCATATAAATGATAAATCTTCTGAAGAGGAGCAGCTTCTGCTCTTAATTCTGTCTCGCCTTAAATTTTTCAGCTGCAGCTCTACTTGTTGGAGGCTTGTGCTAATTGTTAGTGAAGGCTAGGGAGTTGTCAGAGCACAGGGCCAGACTATAGCTATCCTGCATCCATACGTGTACATCCGTTTACACACACACAGACACGTGCGCACATATGTATGCACACGTAGCTTCATACAGATGCACACACATAGATATGCAGAGAGGGAGAAATAGAGAAACGGAAAGAGAAAAATAGAGAGAGATGGATAGAGTAAGCCCCTAACAAATATCACAATTATTATTATCTGCATTATTTGAATAAAAATCCTGAATGGCTCGGTAGAACACTGCATTTTCTCTGGCTATGGGAAAAAAATTGTAATTACAGCTGTCAAACACATCACAGTATAGTGGATAGAGCATGGGCCTGGTAGAAGGTCATGGGTTCTAATTCTGGCTCCACCACTTGTCTGCTGTGTGACCTTGGGCAAGTCACCTCACTTCTCTGTGCCTCAATTCCCTCCTCTGTAAAATGGGGATTAAGGCTGGGAACCCTAAAGCTGGGAGCTGCGTCCAACCCGAATATCTTTTATCCACCCCAGCACAGAACGGTGCCTGGCACATAGTAAGTGCTTAACAAATAGCATCGTTCTTATATATAAAGAGATAGAGGTAGATATAAAGGGTAGATATAGCGAGAGAGATAGATATTCCTAGGGAGAGCTAGAGATAGAGAGAGAAAGAGAAGGAAAAAGGGAGTGAGAGACAACGACTGCTACTTAAGTTGAAATTCACTTAGGGGTGCATGTTTGGCTGAAAGACACATGAAGGACTGACAGTTCTGTCCATATTGGTCACACACAAATAATCTCCTTCGCTCTGCTCCCATCTCTGCTGTTTGGCATGCCTGGGACTAATTTTACTTCGGCCTCCTTGTCTCCCAGTCCTTATGAAACTTCCGTTTGAGCTGCTTTACCACACGGCACCGTGCTGCTCTGTCGGCAGCTGCCGCCTCCCAGTTTTCATCTGAGATGCAGCCTGTCCGGTGTTTTGCTTTACTGTATTCTTGCACCGTTTCCTCTGTATTCCTTACTTTCGGCCACCTGGTTCCAGCTCACCTGTTTGGGAATCTTGGTGAGCCAGTGATCGCCACAGAGGACCCAACTGTGGCGGCGTTATGTTTATCCTTGGAGGAAGGAAGCAGAAATTGGGGATAAGCAATATAGTTTCTAGACTGTAAGCTCCTTGTGGAAGGGGGATGTGTCTATTTTATTGATATGTTGTACTCTCACAAGCGCTTAGTACAGTGCCCTGCACGTAGTAAGCACTCGAGAAACACAAATGATCGATTGATAGCCAGAAATATAGTCGAATTAATGTGTCTTCCTCTCTCCTCCTTTTCCTTGTCATTGCTGGAGTTTTGTGAGAAAATGAGGACCAAGAGGCTCTTGGGAACAATAGGTCCCTAGAATGATTCGCTTCTTCCTCAAACTAGAGCGGATTTTGGGATCCTGGCAGCTCATTCAGTTCTAATTCCATGTTTCAAGTAGTCTCAGCCCAAATCTGGAAAATCCACCACGGTTCGCTGAATAATAAAAATACTTCGACTAGGTATAATTATTTTATTTTCTAAAGTACTTTCCATCCACGATTTCATTTTCTCCTCTGAACATCCCTTTGAGGGCAGAGGTAGGGATGAATATCCTCATTTTAGAAATAAGGATTTGAGGCACAGAGAGGTTTGATAACTTATTTGAAGCTACACAGCAGGCCAGAGGCAGAGATGAGATGAGGATCGAAGATTCTTGGCTTCGAGACCTATGCTGTCTTCACAAGATCATGCTACCTCCCAACTAACTCTTGAGGCTAGTTTGAGACTTTCTCTGCAGCCCCATCTGTTCAGAGACTGCCTTCCTTCTCCTTCATGGTTTATTTTTTGCTCAGCAAAGGCAATTCTACACTGAACCCTCAGAGGTGGGTGTCTTTTGCTTCAATTCCTGTTCCCTAATAGAGAACAGAAGCCGTGTGGCCTAGTGGATAGAGCGCAGGCCTCAGAGTCAGAAGGACCTGGGTTCTAATCCAAGCTCTGTCACTCATCTGCTATATGACCTTGGGTAAGTCATTTAACTTCACTGGGCTTCAGTTACCTCATCTGTAAAATGGGGATTGAGACTGTGATACAGACTGTGTCCAAGCTGATTAGCTTGTATCTATCCCAGTGCTTAGTAAGTAGAGTGTCTGATGCATAGTAACTGTTTAACAAATGCCATAAACCCCACCCTCCCCGAATAAATGAAAACCAGAAGTTCAGACCACCCTTTGAAGTTGCGATTTGGAATAGGAAACCCCTTATAATTCCCTGAAAAAAACTGAGCCTCAGTTTCTCCAGTCAAGCACCATTATGAATCAGACCTTGAATCCATACCATAATTAACTTTGCATGTCCCTCAGCTTCTCTCTCTTATCGGTAGTCAAGGGAACACAACATGATGACTCAGTGAGTCTCTCTCTCTCAAAACCAGTGGCCAAAATCATTATTACTCAATATGCAAGAAGAGAGCTTTATTGGCAAGATGAATTGAAATCACTTTATAGTCTAACCATAGCATGATGTTAGACAGATATGGTGTTTCCATTTAGTAGAGGGAGAAGCTGGGCTTAGAGACTTCATCAGTGGTCTTAGTATTGGTGGAAACTGGGTTTAGAATAACCCTGAGGTACTCGTTAGGAATATTTCCCATTTTGTATATGTTTGCTCCTCCCATACTGTCACCTAGAGGAGCCGAGCATGGATGGAGAGTCGGAAGCTGCGAATTTTCAGCTCAGCTCTTGGTTCTGATTTATGTGACTACGGGATCATCATTAAACCTTTCTAGTTCTTACCTTCTCCAGCTGTGAAATGAGGATCTTTTTTCACCTCGTGGGGCAGTCTGAGAGGAAATGAGCAAGGTGGTATCTGGATGGAACATACGCTGTGGATTCAACTAGATGTACTGCCTACATAACTCAATCGATCAGTATTTGTGTCCCTATTGTGTACAACACACTGAACACATGTCTTGGTTTCAACTAAATATACCACCTACATCAGTCAATCAATATTTGCACCCTTATTGTGTGCAGGATACTTGGGAGAGTATAATAAAATGAGCAGACATGATCCCTGCCCTCAAGGAGTTTACAATCTAAATAGGATGGGATGGTGGGTGGATTTTGAAGGGCTTCGTATGCCCTGAAACTGGGGGGAAGGGTATCTGTGAACAATTGGGAGGGACTTGGAATACCCCTGGTGCTTCATAAAAGGTTACATAAGGGCATGAAATGTTTTTTATCCAGTTGGATGATAAATGTTGTTTGGAAGCCAAATGAGAGTTTGATGATACATTAGAGATTTCTCCTCATGGTTTGCTTTTTATCTTATCAGGCACTATTGTTACCACATTGAGTCCATTCAGAGATGGATTTAGATGCAGAAATTTGCATCACCAGACTTCTTCTGATCTTTGTTTTAAGATCTTCTTCTGATCTCTATGACCGCCATCTTTGATGTCTACTAATGGGGTCCACCTTTGATTCTTAATGAGAGAGGGGAGGGGATGTATTTCTAGGGAAAGGCAGCCCTTCTAAAAATGGAAGTTGTCACTGGGGCGTGTAGAAAAGTTTAGGGAGAAAGGGTCTGGGGGTTGGAGACATTTGACCTCAGTTCCCATGTTCGAGAAAATTTTTCCCTTGTTAGGACATTCATCACTATCTGATTGCAATGTTCTGGAGGGGAGAATTCTTGACAAGTTAAAAACAAAAAGAAACAACTTAATTGAAAAGCTCATTAAGGGCAAGGAACGTGTCTGCTAATTCTGTTGCGTTGTACTCTCCAAGCACTTAGAACAGTGTTCTGCACATAGTAAGCACTCGATAAATACCATTGATTGATTAATAAGAAGTGTTTGGGAAAAGAAATTGAACGATTTTTGTTGCTAATAAAATAAGTTAGCTCTTGTGTTTCTTTCACGTTTGACCAAGTTAGAAAATTGAGCATACAGTTAAATAGAATACATTTGTATGGGAAGCTTCAGAGTGGAATACTATTCCTTTTGAAGAACTCCTAGTTTCACCTGTCAAAGTCCTCCATGTCTTCATATTAATTGCACTGACTACCCATTTTCCTAAGAGGCCTCTGACCACCCCCCTTTTCTTATTTTTTGTATATTCTGGCTTTTCCCTTTGGGAGAAATATAAATACATTTATGAAACATCCTGTAAAACTTCAATGAACAAAGTGCATTTTACTCAATGAGTGAGATACTTGTAATTTCATTTTCTCTCCTTTTCTTGCATAAATGCTTTTTCCTTTGAGTTTCATGTGATGTTTCCCCTCTCAGTCCAGCATCTGCCCGGATTATCTGCCTTCTCTATTATTGTCTTGGAGTGTTCATTTTTTACTTTTTTTTAGATTCTGCTAATGATTTACTTTCCATTCCTTGTGTCTCCTGCACCACCTCCCCTTTCTATTTTATGATGGGTTTGCCATTTTGAACTTCCCTGAATTTAATTCGCCTTTTGTCTATTTCATGTTTCCCTTTCCCCTTCCCTTTAATGCTTCCTTTTCTGTCCACATTCTCCACTGAGGTTTTCTGCTTGTAGCTTACCTGGGTTCAGAAGTTTTCTCTTTTTCTTCTTTACCCACTCTTCTGTGAGTGAGCTTCCTCATTCTCAAGCTTCATTCCTCCTCTTTAGCTTTTCTGCTTCCTCCATGTCACCCCTTGCTCCTCATTCACCCTCCATTCTCCGCCTCGCCCCTCCATTCTCATTCTGCATTTGAACCACCTGAGAACGGTTCCCTGGGTTAGAGGACCCGAGAGCATTTAGACATTAGTCGCGTTCCTGGGTGTCTGAGCTGTATGGGGAGGGAACAGCTGGCTGAGGAGAGTGTGGAAATACCAGCCGTTTCTACTGCTGATAAACAACTCTCACTGATGACTGATTTTCCTGGGGAAAATACCAGCCGTGAAATACTGGTCGTTTGCCACCCTGAATCTGAATTTAAACCTCATCACGTGGTGGCACGACAGTGCGGTCCAGCATCATTTCAAATGAATATTATGTCCCTTCTCCTGGGTCACCACCCTTCGCCAGCATTTCCAAACAGCCAGTGCCCTGCTTCCCGAAGCCCTGATCCTTCCCCATGATTTCTAAGGGTAGATCCCATGTTGGCCTCAGGAATTCTGGGAGACTTGGAACAGTACAATTTCTTCACTGCTGCTTCTCCTATTGAACTTGATTGCCTTCAGCATTTCTCCTTCCCCCGACTGGAAATTTATGTCCGTTTCTGGCATCTGTCCCCCATCCTCCGTGAACACTCAGGCGAAGAATTCATTTAATTTTTTTTCTTCTTCTGGCCATAAATTTCCTTTGCCATCTCTTAGAGGCCCGGCTATCTCCTTCTCTGACCTCTTGTTCCTTATGTACTTAAAAATGTCTTATTTATCTTAACCCCTTGTGTAATTTATCTTCCTTTCATCTTCCACCTTTGCCGGCCTTATCATTTTTTACATTATCTTAACTTCATCCTCTAATCTTTGAAGTTCTCCTCAGTCCCTGATATTTATACCTTGCATATGCCCCGTACCTCTGAGGGCTCTTTTCACTGAGGTTTTTTTTTTTTTGTTCTTCCCCATGCCTTCCACATTTATTGCCATGCCTTATCCTGGAGGCTTATCATCATTTATCACTGCTTTCCATTTTTCCTCCTCTCTCTCTCTCCCCCATCCCCTTGATTCATTCCTCTGCCTTTCTTCCCCTAACTTTTTAAATATGTGAGATTTGCTCTCTTCAAATGTAGGCTGGTGACGCTCAATTTCCATCCAAGCCCCCGTGGCCAATCAAATGCCTCAAGGGTTTGTCTTCTCAAATCCTATTCCTTTTTTTTTTCCTTATGGTATTTGTCAAGCACTTACTATGTGCCCGGCAATGTATTAAGTGCTGGGGTAGATACAAGCTAATCAGGTTGGACACAGTTCCACATGGGGCTCACAGTCTTTTTCTCCATTTTACAGATGAGGTAACTTAGGAACAGAGAAGTTAAGTGACTTGCCCAAGGTCACACAGTGGAACCAGGATTCGAACTCTGGTCTTCTCACTCCAAGGTTCAAGGTATTCTCAGAAAACACGGAAGGAAATCCCTGTTCCGAGCCCCAAAATGTCTGAGTCTGCTCTCCAGCCACGCCTTACTGTTTATTCTCTCTTCTCAATGGAAATTGCTCATGTTTTGCTCTTACCCTATTTTCAGCATTTCAGCACATCTTGAGGAAATTCATGATGTTAGAATTCTCTGTGCATGAATTTACAGGATTCTTGAAATTAATTCTGATTTCCTTTTCTTCCTGCCTTAAGTCTTCCTTCTAATATATGCACTTGAATCCATACTCCCAAAGCACTTAATCACTCACCACCCCCTCCTTTCTAACCTCCCCCCCACATTTATATACGTAACTTATACTTGATTGCCTTCTTCCATTGATCAAACAATGTCATTTGAGTGCTTATTGTGTATAGATCACTGTACTTAGGGCTTGTAAATGTAATTTATTTTGTCTGTTTCTTCCCCTGATTGTAAGCTCCTCTAGGGCAGGGATCTCGTCCATGTGTCCTATTGTAGTATCCCAAGCAGCCAGTACAGTGCTCTGCACAAAGTAAGTGCTCAATAGATGCCACTGATTAACTGATTGACAGACGCTGCTTTTCAGTAATTTTCCAGGGATTTCGTGCCTATTCTCTTGGGCATTTTGCCTTAGCTGATTTCTTAGGAGAAAAACCTTCCCTGGAAAAAAGCTCCTCTCATATCCGTATCATGCTAGAGGAACTAGGGAGGTGCCGTGACTTTGCTCACTGGCTCCCAGTTTCTTTATGCCTCCATCTCTCCCTTTCTAAAGGAAAGCTTCTTGGGGTTAGGTAAATTGTGGTTTTCTTCCCAAGCATTTAGAACATTGCACTCAATAAATACCACTGAGTTACTGGTTGCTAATCATCCCTTTCCAGCTGTGGGGCTGGGCAGGTCACTTAATTACTGAGCGAGTGGTGCCTGGAAGCCATCTCTCCTAGGACTTCAAATTTACCTGAACCCTTTCTCCTTGGCCTTCTGAGCCTTAATTCACTTCCATGACTCTCCGGATTTTTTCCAAATGCACTGTGACTTGAGAGGGTTATGAGCAGGGGTCTATTGACCTTAGATCAGCACTTGCCCATAGCTGTTGGGAGATAAGCGTGACTCAGTGGAAAGAACCTGGGCTTGGGAGTCAGAGGTCATGGGTTCTAATCCCGGTTCTGCTGCTTGCCAGCTGTGTGACGTTGGGTAAGTCACTTAACTTCTCTGTGCCTCAGTTACCTCATCTGTAAAATGGGGATTAAAACTGTGAACCCCACGTGGGACATCCTGATCAGCTTGTATCCCCCCAGTGCTTAGAACAGTGCTTTGCACATAGTAAGCGTTTAACAAATACCACCGTTATTATAAGCTTCTTGTGACCAAAGAGCCTTCTTGTTTCTCTCTCATCTGCTCTTATCTTCTCCACTACAGTGGTCCCAGGAAGACCAAGAGCTAGGCAAACGTGTTCTCTCCCAAGTGTAGGTGTGGGTCGGGGATACCTGCAGATCTGGGGGGCTCCGATCCCAACGTGAGAAATGGGATGCACCATGAGACAGTTCCAGCAAACTCCAGGGGCTTCAGACCATCTCAGAACTCAATTCCAAATCTGCATCTGCTCTGGAATTTTCTGGTCCCAAAGGAGACTCGGATCATAATAAGCCCAGCTGGACTCTCAGCACTCTTCTAGTCCACAGAAGAACTCCTGCCCCCTCCCCGCTCAGATCCTGGGATGGAACTCGACCCTTCTGGATCACTGAGGGGGAGAGGCCGTGCGGCACTCTTTGCCTGATTGGTCGCTGGGGGAATGCACTGGTGTGACTGTGTCCTCAGGCTCGGTTAAGGTGCCAGGAGGCCGCGGCCCCAGAGTTATGTTGACATACGATATACGGGATACTCTTCCCTTAGTTTTTGACACCTCCCCGCATTCCCCTCCCTGCTCTGTTCATGGGATGTGCCCTACCCAGGGGCCAGAAGTGCGAAAACTGACAACACTCAGAGGCAGGAGTACAAATGGTATGTCAGACACTTACCCTGTTCACCCCTTAGAGTACATCCACATTCGGCACCTTCTGTGGGCCATAACTGAGCATTCCAAGGCCAGGGGTAAAACACCACACTGAGCCATACGGAACCAAATGTGGGGTATTTTTTTATTTTATTTGATCTCTATCTAACCCTACCCACTTGTGACTGAGGGAGGTTGAACCCAAGTCAGTTTCACACGTAACCACTCAGGTGTAAAAAGATTTGCAGGAGTAAGTGATTGTTGTACTTTTGGAGAATGAGTAAGTGAACGTTGCCTGCAACTGTAAGGTGTTAGCAATCGTCACACCCAGATCTGACAGGTACTTACAAGCCTACAATACAAAGGACTGTTCGCCCACAGATTTGACTAGGGTGCTTTCTCTTCCATCCTCTCCTCCTCTCCCCTCCCTTCCCCCTGCAATCCTTTCTTTCTCTCTTTTTTAACATCTTTTCTCCTTCCATATGCTTGGAAAGAGGCCAAATAAATGAAAGCTCTTAAAAATCTTTTTATCCTACTTTTCATCTGTTTTGGGTTTCCCCGCCTCCCCTTCTCCTGATATATAGGAAATTATAGAAAATAACTCTAGTCACAGCATGAGTAGCATTTCTTTTAAATTAACTCCCCCCCGCCTTAGATTAAAATTGCCTAAGTTTCAGTAAGAACAGCTTTTCAAAGAACCTAATCAAAAAAATTATTCTCCTATTCAATAAAAAAACACTGAAGCATAATTACCGTTAAGGGCCAAGTGGCTATAGTTGCTATTTTGTTGAAATAATATCAGATTTCCTCCGATGCTTTACATAGCTGTCATCCCCCCGATACGACATGTCCGTGATTTATTGACCTACTAAAAGCACTGTCACTGACTTGTCATAATAAACTTTTCTTAAAATATTAAAACATCAAACAAAGAGGAGGAGCTGGGACGGAAAGGCCCTCCATATGCTTTCTAATTTGGTTAAGCGAAGGTGCACGGTTACAGCTTCGAAGTGGAACCTCCAATTTGGCTGTGGCTGGGCTCAGCTGGGCCGTGCGCCATTGTAGTAAATAGCAGAATGCAGAAGCAGCGCAGAGAACAGTATGTGAATGCCTTAAAGTATGAAGTGCTGACAACACGCTTCAGCCCGACTGCCGAGTTCCTGCCATTTAAAAGTCCTCCGGAGATCGGCCAAAGTGAGTCCCAACGCACTGACCCTCCACTGCATCTTTGAATATCTGTCACTCTCTCAGAGGCCGTTGGGTCAATGCCAACTCCTTGGTGCTGAGTTGAACTTTCTGAAGAGAGAAAAAGGAGTATGTCTGGTCTCCTTGTAGTCTATAAGGCTCGGGATGGCAGAAGGCGATTTTTAAAAAATCATCGCCACTTCCCGGTGAGGATGTCTGCAGCACGAACACCTTGACACCACCAAGGGAGGGTGTCTACCAAGTCCTGACTGTTTAGTACGGTGCTCTGCACAGAGAAAACATTCAGTAGATACTCCTGAGGGATTAATTATTGCCTCTGTGTGGTAGCTCCTTCCTAGAAAACTCAGTCTTTTGTTCCTCCATGAATCGGTGGTATTTAATCAGTCGTATTTATTTAGTCCTTATTGTGTGTAGAACAGTGTAGAGCACTGCACTAAGCACTTGGGAGAATACAGTACGACAGAGGTGGTAGGCACATGGCCTGCCCACAATAAACTTACAGTCTAGAGGGGGAGAGGTCCCTCTTGATCCATGAGGAAAGCAGAAACTCAGAAGAAATGGAACTTCCTTATGGAATGCTGTGGGACCCTGCTTTATCGTGTTCTGAATTACCATCGATCATTCAATGGTACTTATTGAGTACTACTGTATATATACAATTGTACTAATCTCTTGGTAGAGTACAGTGCAACAGAGTTGGTAGAAACAGTATTTGCCCTCCAGGAACTTACGCTCCAGAAACTTTGCCAACTAAGCGGATCGCTGGGTTTATTTTTTATTTATCATTTTTCAAAGCGTTTTCCCCATGCTGGTGATTCCAGTTTGTTGTTTCCTTACTGGTATGTGTGGGTCGTTGTTCCTTGGAAGGCTTGCTTTGGTCCAGGGTTAGAACTAAAGGCCCAGGGGCACCTGGCAGTTGTTCAGCGTAGCTCAGTGGAAAGACCACGGGCTTTGGAGTCAGAGGTCATGAGTTCGAATCCCAGCTCTGCCACTTGTCAGCTGTGTGACTGTGGGCAAGTCACTTAACTCATTCATTCAATAGTATTTATTGAGCGCTTACTATGTGCACAGCACTGTACTAAGCGCTTGGGATGAACAAGTCGGCAACAGATAGAGACAGTCCCTGCCGTTTGACGGGCTTACAGTCTAATCGGGGGAGACGGACAGACAGGAACAATGGCAATAAAACAAGAACAATGGGAATAAACTTAACTTCTCTGTGCCTCAGTTACCTCATCTGTAAAATGGGGATTAAGACTGTGAGCCCCACGTGGGACATCCTGATTCCCCTGTGTCTACCCCAGCGCTTAGAACAGTGCTCGGCACATAGTAAGCGCTTAACAAATCCCAACATTATTATTATTATTATTCTTCTCTTGAAGACATCCAGGAAGAAGTTTTCCGGGACAGAGACCCATCTGTGGAGAGGAGATCTTAAGAATGGGCCAGGGAATTTTCCTTGAGGTGACACTGCACAGGAATGTTGCCGATGCTAGCAGGCTCTGGAAAACACACTAGAAGTCCAGTTTATTTTAACACTTTGGGCCCTGAAAGTATGGCAGCAGAGTGATGGTAAATCAATTTCATGCCATTCAGATGCACTGGTAAATCTGGCCTTCTCATCTAGCTTTCTCTAAATGAAACTGAGAGAAGAAGAATAACACAGTGAGCAACGTGTCATGTGTTTGCGATACTGAGCAGAACACTCTGTGGAATACGATCAGAAGAGCACACAATCCTAGCCCTAACTCTTAGAGGTTTGGAGATGTTGGTAGTGGGAATTGTCAGTCAATCAGTCAATTGCATTTATTAAGCATTTACTGTGAGCAGAGCACTGTATAAAATGCCTGGGAGAGTACAATAAGACAGAGCTAGTATGTTCCTGTCCCAGTTGTCATCAGCTTAACTCTAGGAGTTTCATTTTAGATGGTGTGTCACTCCCTTGCATGATTGATGTAGAGTAACACATGTTCTTGTTGACTCCTTCTCCTCTGAAGGTAGACTTCGCCTGAAGGGTCCTAGGCTAGATACAGCGAGGACCTTCATAATTATGGTATTTATTAAGCTTGCTATGTGCCAAGCAATGTACTAAGCACCTGGGTATCCTTTGGGCATTTGGTATTCACCCCACTTTTAGCCCCACACCACTTAGGTACATATCCATAACTTATTTATATCAACATCTATCTTCCCCTCTAGACCATGAGCTCGTTGTTAGCAGGGAACGTGTCTGCCGACTCGTGTATCGTACTCTCCCAAGCACTAAGTTCGGTACTCTACCGTGATAAGTGCTCGATAGATACTACTGATTGATAGGATGGATAAAATACAATCAAATCATATCAAATCAGACACTGTCCTGTCTCCTAAGGGACTCACAGTCTAAGGGGGCTCACCGTATTTTAAAAAATAGTATCCCTTTTTAAGTCATGAATAATTTAGGTACCATTTCATCTGAAGGCAGAGGGATGGGTTATGTGACCTCTCCGAGCCTCTAACGCTCATATGCGTTTATGCACCTGCCTTGCAGCTATAAAACATAGTTCCTGGGGATAACCATCGTTCCATGGGGAGAGAAGCTTGGTGAGTTAGAATCCCCAAAGTCTAGTTTCCCTCAGAGTATTTAATCTGAGTTTGACCACCTGCACAGAGTTTCCATTCCTATCCTCTAGTCGGAAAGCCTTTTCCTAGCTGAAAACATCTTTACTCCGATGGTTTTATCTATTCTTCTGGTGGTGTAATATCCCAGGACACAAGCAATCCCCAAGTGGGATTTGTATCTGTAAAGCCCTGAGGTTGAGGGAATTGAAAATCCTGGAAGAAACTGCTAGGCTCCCACAGACAAGATCGAAAGACGTCTTTCGAGCCCGAGCCTCAAGTAAAGTCTCCTTTCAAGTGAAACACCAACTGGTTTTTGAAATACCATGATTCCCTAAAGTCCTGTTACGGAGTCCTAAATCCTGAGGACGGGGGCTCTAACTCCACAGACAGAGGACAAAAGGGTCAAAGACATAGTTTCTTCTTATTTAAGATTTGTCTTTCATTTCATTACAGGGCCCTAGGGTAGTTCTCAGCTCCAGACCAGTCTTCACCAATCACATGCTAATAACTTGATCTCAAAGAGGGCTCTGCCCTAATGCCATTATGCTCACAAGCAATGATTGATTGTGTTATAGTATGTTTTTGAAACCTAATTACTGTCTGAGTTAGGATCTGAACTCATTAATCTTCCATCCCGTAAATAAGTAAAATTGACTAAATAACTGGATTTCTCTAATGATGGCTCAAGTTATCTTTGGACTTTCTGCCTTGTCTTAACCTCTTTGGGGCTGGAAAATTATTTTTTGTAATGGTAATTGTTCCCCAGTTTTGAAATCAATTTGTAAAAGTCAGCTTATACGATAATTTCATGGGTTACCCTCAGCCTGCCTAGTCCTGCCTAGTCCTGATCTTTCTCAAACAAAACATGTCCAAAACAGAACTCCTCATCTTCCCACTTAAATCCTGTCCTCCCCCCTCTTTGCCATCACTGTAGACAGTACCACTATCCTCCCTATCTCACACACCTTATCTCAACTCATCTTTTTCATTCAACCCACGTATTCAAATTGTCACCAAATCCTGTCGATTCTACCTTCGCAACACTGCTAAAATCTGCCTTTTCCTCTCAATCGAAACTGCTGCCGTGACTATCCAAGCACTTATCGCCTCTCCCTTTTTTTGTGGTATTTGTTAAGCGCTTACTGTGTGTCGGAACCTTGACTACTTCACTTGTCTCCTTGATGACCACCCCCCCCCCCCACCTACTGTCTCTCCCCACTCCAGTCTGTACTTCACTCTGCTGCACAAATCATTTTTCTAAAAGAAAATGTTCAGTCCATATCTCCCCACTTCTCAAGAACCTCCGATGGCCGTCCATCCACCTCCACGGCAAACAGAAACTCATTACCTTACCTCGCTGATCCTCTACTAAAGTCCGGCCCGCACTCTACTCTCCTATAGTACCAATTTACTCACTGTGCCCCATTCTCAACTAATCTCTTCACCCACATCCTCCCCATAGCCTGGAGCTCCCTCCCCCCTCTTTCTGTGCCAGACCATCACTCTCCCTACCTTCAAAGCCTTATTCAGATCAGATCTCCTCCAAGAGGCCTTCCCAGATTATCCTCTCTCTTCCCTGACTCTCTCTCCTTCCTTCATTATCTATGCACTTGGATCTGTGACCTTTGGTAGTTGATATTTGGTCCACCCTCAATCCCACAGCATTTATGGATATATCTATAAATTAAAAATGATTTATTTTTATCAATGTCCAACTCCCCCTCTAGCTCATTGTGGGCAGAGAACGAGTTTACCAATGATGTTATCGTGTACCCTTCTAATCTCTTAGTACAATGCTCTATACACACTAATCACTCAATAAAAACCATTGGTTATCTGATGACCACACGGCAGTTTTGTCTCAAAAGCCATTTGCATCTTGACTCTATTTATTGCCATTGTTCTTGTCTGTCCGTCTCCCCCGATTAGACTGTAAGCCCATCAAACGGCAGGGACTGTCTCTATCTGTTGCCGACTTGTTCATCCCAAGCGCTTAGTACAGTGCTCTGCACATAGTAAGCGCTCAATAAATACTATTGAATGAATGAAAGGATGCACCTTGTTCATGGAAAATATTAGGTGGCATCCAGAAACTAAGGACACATGTAAAGTTGGATTAGGGCCTTTGTTTTCAGTGGACCCCATTTCTCCTTGGACTGCCACAGAAGAGAATTCTTTATTTACTTCATATATCCTAAATAAGCTGGAGGCTGCAAAATGGTTTTATTTTTGCCTCAGCCAACTCTCGATTATACAAGGCTCATTATCCAATTTAGGGATTAGCCAGAATCCTTTTTTTCCTCCACCCTCTCCCTCCAGAAGTCTGATTTTTGGCTGCTTTGGTGCGTATTAGTGCTGACACCAGGAAGTTGGTATGGGCAGAGAGTCAAAACCCATTGGTTTTTAACTGAAAGGGAAAATCCGCTACCATTCTTCTCCATGGCCAGAGGGCGTCTCTACCACCTCTCCCTCCGGTTACACCCTAACTTCACTCTTGTCTCTTTCCAAGCTAACCACCTCATTGAATCTTGCTCTCAACTCTCTTTGACCCAGTGCATATAACCTTCCCTCTGTGTGGAACTTCCTTTCTGCTCAAACCCATCAAAAAACTTTCCCTCTCTTCTTTCTGAACCCTCCTAAAATGCCAACTCTTCCGAGAGGCATTCTCTAATTACTCCTACCTCTGTAATCATGTCACTCCATCAGTCAGTCACCCAGTCATATTTATTGAGTGCTTACTGTGCACAGAACACAGTACTAAGCTCTTGGGAGAATACAGTAGAGTTGGGAGAAGCCATCCCGGCCAGCAGGGAGCTTTGCAGACTCTCTAAGTATTGGTTAATTTATTCCTCCATTCATTCATTCATTTTACACTTTTGTTTTACTAGTTTATAGTCATGTGTCTCCTCTTATTTCCCTTGTATGCATAAATCCATGTCTTCACATCTCTCCGGTGCTTGGAAAGTCCTTGAGGAGGAACTATGCTTTTTATTTCTCCTTTTTGTCCCCAACCATCCAGTACATACTGTGCACACATAAAAGGGTGATGTGAATAATTGAGATTTGCATGGATTCGTGAAACTGCTTTCCTCACTCTTGCTACTTTTTTAGCAAGAGCTGAGAAGTAGCTTTGCCTGGGGAAGGGCTATTGAGAGCAGGTATTTTATTTAAAATCCTGGGACTAGCTCCTAATTTTCTGAAAGTACTTTTGGAAGACAAAAGAGGCAGTTCTAAAAGTGGATCTGAAGGGAAAAACTTTTAGTGGTAACATCACCGGGTATGCACTTTGGACTAGAGAGCCTAAATTCCCAGTGGTAAATTGCTTCCGACCTAGCCAGAATTCAGTGTTATGCTCCTGCGTTTTTCCATCTGGTTTCAGATGACCAGTAAACGAATCCACTCACATGAACTAAAGACTGGATTAAATTGTGTTTCTTCTCCCAGGCCAACCTTGAAGCTTTCTTCTAGGGTCAGCCAGTTGACTTCAGGGAACCTCCTGCTTTTTTGGTCTGTCTCCAGAGCCGTCTCCCCGCCTCTGCTTGGCTGGAAGAAAGTATCGTTCCGATGCTTTCTATTTATGTCTGGACACTGCGGGTGTCTAAATAATGAGGACAGTTTATAGCTATTCTCACCCTGTGTTTATTAGCATTTTGTTAATGCATGTCCTCTGGTCTTCCCCATTAGTGTGTAGTCTCTTTGAGGACAGGGATCACATCTCATACTTCTTCTGTATGTCCTCCGATAAATTAGCGTGTTGCTCAGCAAACAGTAGGCCTGCATGAAATACTGTCAATGAGGATAAAGACCTGTACAGAATGATTGGATTCATGCACTCTCTAGGTCAGAATAACCTTGCAGATAACTTAGCCCATCGAGACATTTGAGTTATGTTGGGGGGGATAATAATATTGGTGAACAATTTACGATCAGCCGATGTCAAAGGATTTTTACATAGTATTTGTTACACACTTACTCTGTGTCAAACACTGTTCTAATTGCTGGGGTAGGTACAATTTAATTAGCAAATCAGGTTGGACACAGTCCCTGTCCCGCACGAGGCTCGCAGCCTAAGTAGGAGGGAGGTGTTTAAATGGAGGCACAGAGAAGTTAAGCAGCTTGCCCAAGGTCACACCGCGAGCAACTGGCAGAGCCGGAATCAGAAGCCAGGCCCCCTGACTCCCAGGCCCGTGCTTTTTCCGCTAGGCCACGCTATTTCAGATTTTATGTATTCTACACTCTGTGGTGCGTGGGCTTCATCCCCCGGAGGGAAGATGAGCTGGTCTAGTCTCTAGCCCACGTAAACCTGACCTACCGTGTCGACTAAATGAGACGTAAAGCTGCTCAGATGCTGGTGCTTCCAGAGCCCCTTGAGCTGGCCTTCACGTTCCCGGCACTGCACACGTGCATCGCATGGGTTTTTCTCTTGGCGTGTAAAGCATGGACGTGCTGACATGACATCATCGGTTGTTTGCCTTTCGGAAATGTGATATTTCAGTGTTTGCGGGATGACCCCGTAATGAAACGAAAAACAGAAAACAGGCTCGGAACTTGAAAGGGAAATCTGGGGCCTGCTAGGATTTAATGCGCTTTCCATTCTCCAAGCCTGAAGACAGTGAGATCAATCCTCAGAGGGACAACTCGGTGAGCTGGTGGCGGCGTGAGCTCCTTTCACCTCGGAAGTAGGTGTTTCAGACGTTCCCCCTAATGATAACAACGAATATCTTCTGCTTCGTTTCCTGGTTTGGAACGCAGGGCCTTGAACTTAAAAAGGCTAATTGCGTATTGTTTTTTAAAATTAGGCTGATAATTCATCATATCATAATTAAACTAATTAGAGCGCTCTTCTTTTCTAACTGCCTTAATTAGGCCTTCAACTTGGCAGGGAACCTCTGAGACCAAAATGTAGCAATTTGTTAAAAGATGGAAAGACTTTGATAGCAAGCGACTGTACTCGGCTACATTTTAGTTAATAGGATTTATGTTGAAATCTAGTTATACTTTGTTCCCTTAAGAGTTTGGCAGGCCTCTAACGATTTCGGCTCTCACCGCCCCAGCCCCCCTCCCTACCAGATTCCTGATGTCTGAGTTAAAATAGCTGGAAAATTTTTCCGAGTCCAGGGGAGACTCCTTTAGCTTGGAGCCAGGTCTTGCCCGGTGGCGGTTCCGCCATCTATCTGGCCAGCCGCTCTTAAAATAGTCACTGGGCTTGCCAAACAGAAAATAGACGTGCTGTTCAGCTGGGTGTCCCGTTGAGGGATGTTGCTGGCTGCTTGCTTTTGGGGGCGCTGTTGGACTGACTTGGGTCCTCTCTCTTTCTCTCCCCTGAACTCTCCCCTTGAGTGATGGATCTTAGTTGCGTAATTTTGTGTCTGCTCTTCTTGTCAAGTAATCATTACAAATGTCGAAGAGAAGAAAGAGCTGGCGTGGAGCAAAAGACCCTCTCTCCAAAGAAGCGCGGGACTTTGGGTCGCGTTTGGTCTCTCCGTGGTGAAATGTTTCCCTCTGACACTGTAATTAAGTGATAATTCACTAAATGAGTAAATGTTGAAGGCTGAGATAAATATCTGCGTTCCCTTAATCTGTTTTTCCCCCTCTTCAATTTGATAAAGGAAATTTGGATTTAATGGGGTATATGTCAATTTAAAATAAAAAAAAAAAGATCGCAAATCTGCTTAAAGAGAACTTCGATCCATCAGTTTGTTTTTCGGTAGGAAAAGTTAGCAGAGAACGAGTACCGGAGAGGTAGGAAAAAAAAGGGATGAGATATTGCAATAATTACGCTTAAGAAGGCTTAGTAGTGCTACCTTTTGCAACATCTGGTTTGTTTCTGTGCTTTCCACATCCTGCAGATGTTGCAGCGTACATGAAAAATCCTGACAGGAGAATACGTTGGCCAAAAAAGCGGTTCCAGCGAATAACATGAAGGGTATCCTCGTAACTTTCCAAAAATCTAGTTAGAAAAGAATTCTACTTTCAGTGCAAGCAAAGATTAGACCAATAAGTGAGAGGACCAGGGGCCCTCTAAAAGTGTCAAGAATAATCTGCTTTCGATAGAGTGGAAAAGGGAAGGATTTTGGAGAGACGGGGGAATAATAAATCTAGATCTCTGTTGTGAGCTATGAAGCACCAGGTTGCTAGAAATGATGAAGCTCGCCTGTGCTAATTTAATTCGAGCACACCTTATTACCCTCTTTGAACATTGATTAAAACGGGATAAAGTGTCCTCCTTTTCCTCGCACTCAGCTGGAGGAAGGTGTCCTTAGCAGAAATCCCAGAAGCCTCCACCGGGGTTTCTGTGCCGCGGTTGAGTTCAGGTTGCAGTCTGATGGATGGTCGGGCCGAGTCAAAGGCCCTCGGAAGGAATGTGTACGTGAGACGCCATTGGAGGCCCTGGAAGGAGGACAGCTGCAAGCTGTCAGGACCGTCCTGCCAGCTCAGAGAAACAGGACTAACGGGGCTAGGGCGTGCAGAGTCAGAGAGGAGGGTCCGGAGTAGCCAAAGCAGCACACGCTCATCTAGGAAGAACCACCTTTACTTTTTTTCTCCTCAAGAGCCCAGAATGATACCACTGAATCAGTTAAAAAGTGATATTAGAGTTTGGTTGGCCGTAGGGTTAGCAACGTAAATAAATACTCGACTGGAAATAGTTTGGTCTGAAACAGACACGACTGACTGGAGAAATAGTAGCTTGGAATGAACAGCGGAGAGATGACTGACCTTCCTTAATAAAAGTAATGATAATTGTTAAGCACTTACTATGTGCCAAGCCCTGTTTTAAGCTCTGGGATAGATACAAGTTAATCAGGTTGGACACACAGTCCCTGTGTCTAAGTACACCAATTTGACCAACACAAAGGAAAACCAAGGAGTTCCCCCCATTTCTGCTAGTATGGACTTGGACGTAAGCTCCCTGGAATCCAAGGAATCTGGCAAGATGATCAGGTTTTGGGAGTGTCAGTCAGCAGTGATTGAAAAGGGATGACAGAAGTTTAAAGGCAGGGTGCTAGAAAGAGTGAGGATCTTTCTGAGACACAGAGAGACCCTTATCAGAGGAAGACCTATTCAGTCCTGCGAGAGGAGAAGAGAGAAGTTGTCATAGGGGTCTGTTAGGATCCACAGAAATAGGTGGACAGCATCAGAAGGAGGGAAAAGAATGGGAAAGGAGAAGGTCTAACCTCAGTAATTAGGCCATATCCAGTCATTGAAAAACAAAACAAAACAGGCTGGGTTCAAAAGAAATCGGGCAGAGGGAAAGAATTCTAACTGTGGTGAAAAGTGTGACCCACAGCAGTGATTACTGTAAGTATTCCTGATTGTGATATGCACTGTTTGTTTACTTTGAGAGAGGAGAGTTGTTGAAGGTTTTTCAGCCCCAGAGAACACTTCTGTAGGCTCAGAAAAACGACCGCACCCCCATTATTAGATCCCCAGCTACTGTGCCCATCGTAGTAAAGAAAAAAGAAAAAGAAAATTTGGCATTAGCCATGTTGCTGGTCTAGACAAGTGAAATGCAACAGGCTCCTAATAGAGCTTGAAATCCAAAGAAACTTGAGAAGTGTGAGCCTGACGAGTGTGATCAGAGGGCCAATACTGGGGGATTGGTGCTCTGAAGGGTGGAATTTTAAAGATTACATGAAGGAAGACTAATTTAGCAGAGGCGGAATATCTGGAGTGACAGAAACTGAAGAGAGGTCACCTCATAGCCAATATGCTCCCAAACATGGATTTCTGTGGCTTGGGGAATTCTGTTGTAGGACAGGGGAGAAAGCAGAACAAATTTGTCTTGCAGATTCCTGAGCGACAGGAAGAATTTGGCATCGGAACTGGTATTAAAGACAAACCTTCAACTTTGATGACCCAGGGGCCCCAGGGTTAAGGCGAGAGCAGGGGCAGGATTTAGAAAGACAGCAAACCCACCAGATTCACATAACTGGGAATTGATGGAGAGTTTAGCTTCTCCCAGCAATAAGGATGGCAGACCCTGAAGGAAAAAACGCCCGGAGTTTCTGTGAAGAATGAAGATTAATCGGTCTTTGTTACAGTGGCGCTTACTGAAAGTGACAGGAAAACTTGGAAGACAAAATCTGCAGGCATAGGAGAGGGGAAAGGACAGGACAAAGACTTGATGAAGAATTGAAAAATCAGCGGAAGAGGCGAAGAATCAAAGGACGAGAATTAAACTGTGTCTGAGGGGAGAACTTGGGAGTGTTGAGAGAAAGAGGAATTATAGAGCAAGTCATTGTCTTCAGATCTCTAGGTAACAGGCTCAAAGGCAGGAGTGATTTGACTGCTAGAATGCTAGGGAGTAGACAGTCTGGAAGAGATCCCTTTAGAGGAGGCTTATTTCAAATATCATTTTACAGTCAATCGATCGTATTTTTTGATTGCTTCCTGCTTGCAGAGAACTGTACTAAGCGTTTGGGAGAATCTAATATAACAGAGTTGATAGATGTTTCCCTGCCCACAGTGAGATTACAGTCTAGAGAGGGAGAAAGACATTAATAAAAACAAATAAATGATGGATATGTACAGAAGTGTTGTGGGACTGAGGGAGGGGTGAATAAAGGGAGCAAAACAAGGTACAAGGGTGACTCAGAAGGGAGTGGGAGAAGAGGAAATGAGGGCTTAGTCAGGAAGGTGCTCTAGCCATTCTGGGAAGAGGATATCATTTCTCTACACAAAACTGAAAATAATGCATTTCCTGCCAATTCCTGTCAAGGAAAATTAGTTGAAAACTGACAAAGGACTTGAGAGAAATTCAAATGAGAGAGACTAGAATGTTCAGCTAGGCTTCCTCCCCTCATCTTGACAAGTTGGCTTATCCAATCTGGGCTTCTTGCTCTGATGGCAGAGTCCAAGATTTTATTTGTCAAGCCTCAGTGTCCCAAGTACCTATCCTCAAAAGCACAGAGGTACTAATAATAATATTGATTATGGTACTTACGGTGTGTCAGGCACTCTACTAAGGGCTGGGGTGGATACAAGCAAAAAGGATGGGACACAGTCCCTGTCCCACGTGGGGCTCAATGACTCAATCTCCATTTTACAGATGAAAAATGAAATGACTTACCCAAGTTCACACAGCAGACAAGTGGCTGAGCCGGGATTAGAACCCATGACCTTCTGACTACCAGGCCCATGCTCTATCCACTACATTACGCTGTGTTTGTCAGCTGTAATTACATTTTTTTTTTCCCATAGCCAGAGAAAATGCAATGTTCTACCAAGTCGGTCAGGATTTTTATTCAAATAATGCAGGGAATAATAATTGTGGTGTTTGGTAGGTGCTTACTATGTGCCAAGCTCTGTTCTAAGCACTGGGGTATGTACAAAGGAATCAGGTTGGACATAGTACCTGTCCCACATGGGGCTCATAGTCTTCACCCTTATTTTACCGATGAGGTGACCGAAGCACAGAGAAGCTAAAGGACTTGCCCAAGGCCACACAGCATAGATGTGGCAGAGCCAGCATTAGAACCCACATCCTTTGACTCCTTGGCCATGCTACTGGCTTGTTGATTGTGCCCGCCATGAGTTAGGAAGTTCACCAGGGACTTTCCAATCTCATAAGTGTGGAAGTATTGCTACTTATTTACCACCAGAACATCAGTTCCTCGCGTCTCTTTTCCCTTAGGTGTTCATCATACTCAGGACTCTGGGGGAAAGCCCAATAGAAATACCCTATTTCCCAATATCCCCTTTCTAAAAATGGTGTTTGTTAGGTGCTTACTGTGTGCCAAGCACTGTACTAAGGGCTGAGGTAGAAACAAGCTAATCAGATTGGACAGAGTCCATGTCCCACACGAGGCTCACGGTCTTAATCTCCATTTTGCAGATGAAGTAACTGAAGCACAGAGAAGTTAGGTCACTTGCCTCAGAACATACAGCAGATGTGGGGGAGGTGGGATCAGAACCCAGGTCCTGTGACTCCCAGGCCCATGGTCCTTTCAGTAGGCCACACTGCTTCTCAACCCTTTGAGTGAAATGTGGTCAGAACATCTGACCCAGCAGTCTTTTGGGGCTAGACATGCGGGGATCGGTCCTTGAGCGCAAATGTCTGTCTTCCAAACATGTTCCTTGAGAACAGATATCTTGTCTTCCAATCCCTTGCAACACGAGAGATAGCGCTGCAGATACGGCAAGGGCTCAATAAATACTTGTAGGTGTGAAAATCTCTAAGCATAAACTGGAATAAAGCCATGGGGGGAAAAAAAGACATGGGTTTCCCACTCTATTCTCCTGACCTGTTTTAAGAACACCATTTGTTGCTATAGAGAAAACAGCACAGCTTGACTGAAGTCGTGAATAGCTCTTTCCAGGGTGTACTGAAATACACCTGCCGAGTTATGAGCTCAATGAATCACTTGCATAGTTATCTCGCGACTCATGCTGACTTGTATGCCACTTTGCAAACAAAACATACCCAAATTTCCCTTTCCATGCCTTGTGCTTTAACTAGGGCTTTCTATTAAAATATTCCTTCTTCTCCTTCCAGAAAGGCCTACTCTTGAATTCAAAATGTGTTTCAGTGGCTTTCTCCCTTTCTTTTTTCCCCCCTTCTGTCTCTTCTAATGTGCTTTATTTACCTTATTGCTAAATAAATTAAATTAGACTCATGTTTTATTTACATAATATAACAAAGCATAGATATTATCCACCCCGATAAGTTAATCACAGGACAAGCTTAGAAAAAGCCTTGTTCTTATCTATTTCATTATGTGTTTTGGCAAGGCACAATGACCTGTCTGTTTAACTGACTTGATCTTTTGTTTTTTAATCTGCTCTTATGCAAAAGTGAAGTTTCTTCCCATCTGCCTGAAGGAGGGAGATGAGGGATCGTAAAGGTCATTGAAATTGATAAAAAAAAAAGATAATTATAATAACATGAAACTGAAGGACCAATTTGGCACTCTAGAGCTCCATTTGGGTGTATCACATTACCTTATATAATTTAGGAATTTTTCTTGGCGTCATCAAAATGTAATTCCAATCTTTCCCTGAAACACCTGTTTAAATTCACTTAGCACAATGGAACGTGTGCTCTACCGTCCCTGGATTCCAAATCCACTTTGGAAAGTCCATTATGAAGCTTCTTGTAGCCCAGCTACTTCACACACGGTGTTGGTGACTTTGCTGCACTCCCCTTACCCATCTGCTTTTTCACTAAGAGAAGAAAAACAAAAACGAAATTTTGTGGAAAGGTTACAGCCTAAGCATCTGCCTCTCTGCAAGATTAGGAGAAACTCAGCAGCAGTCAAAGTAAAGGTATTTACTGAGTGCTTATTGAGTGCAGTGCCTTGTACTAAGCACTCAGGAGATGCTACAGAACTACAAGCCAGGTTCCCTAACTACAAAGAGGTCGCGCTATAATGGGGCAGTCAGATAGGAAAAAATGCATATGCAGAGGTGCACAGGCATTGAAGATGGGTATAAATAATAAGTCCATAGGTAGAAAAGGTGTCTGAGCTACTGAGAAGAATTTTGGTACCAGTAATTTGTGGACGAATTCTCGTTGTATTGTGGTTTATTGGAAAGAGCGTGGGCGTTGAAGTTGAAGGACCCGGGTTCTAGTTTGCCGCTTCTCTGCTGTGACCTTGGACAAGTTACTTAACTCCTCTGTGTCTCAGTTTCCTCCTCAGTCCCTGTTCTCCTTCCCCCTTAAAGTGGGAATACTGTGTGGGAGGGGCTGTGTCCAACCTGATTATCTTGGATCTTCTCCACTGCTTAGTACCGTGCTTGGAACCCAGTAGGTGCTTAATTATAATTATTATTTTTATTATTATTAGAGGAGGGGAGAGTTTAGATGGGCTTTAAAGGTGGGGAAGGCTGAGTCTTGCAAGTTTGTGGGAGAAGAGAATTCTAGGCCCCCAAACCATGGGGATGAGCCATTCCATGGCCTGACCCTTAATCTACTTCTGTACCTATAACATGCCATCCAGCTGGCTCTCTGTCAGTTGGACCGTCCCCTTCTAGAAATCAATTTCAGGACTGAATTGTTTTGGGTCAGGAAGTTCTTTCTTCCATGGAAGAACTTCCTGTAAAGCCTGTTTAAGTTTGTTTTTTCCAGCTATCACAAAGCAATATGCACGCACACACACTCTACATCCGTATCATACCCATCACACACAGAGGGACAGGTTTCCCTTCCTCTGTTTCCATTCAATCTGTTCAGGCACGTTGACCTATGTGTAATATATTAATTCCATTTAGTTGTGGTATTTGTTAATTATTCATTATGAGCCAAGCCCCCTATTAAGAGTTGGGGTGGATAACAGGATGATCAGGTAGGATTCAGTCCCCATCCTGCACGAAGCTCAGAACCAGTATTTAATCTGCCATTTTACAGATGAGGAAACTGAGGACACAGAAAAGTTAAATGACTTGCCCGCAAAGCAGGCAAGCGGCAGAGCCGGGATTAGATCCCAGTTTCCCTGACTCCCAGGCTGTGCTCTTTCCACTAGGCCACACTGCTTCTCTTCCTGTGCTACTAAATGGTAATTTGTGAAAATATTATTGTTTTGCAGGTTAAATTTTCAGTCATCCGTAAAAGAAGATAGGGCTTTCTATGAAAAGTTTCTCTTGGTCTGTGCCATTAAAGTATTTGGGCAATTTTTATTCTGATTTTACCCTCAAAAACTTACATGTAAGAAACAAATATGGTTCCCACAGCAGCCAGACAACATCCCCTCCTGGGGAAAATAGGCAATCAAGGCCTGGAACTCTTCAACTCTCTGAGAACGGTCTCCACCAAGCTGCCAAGTGGGAAATAGAGAATTCTAGGACGGGGCCTAAGCGCTGGCCCTGTCTCGCCCCAGGATTTCTCCCAAGCCTCCACACAATCCATTAGGCAGTGCAGGGAATGAGAAGCCTCTGATTCTCCAACTTTTGACCTAAGTTGGATGCTACCCAATGACCTACAAGTGAACCGGGCTGGATCCCAGCAGCTCTCCCTTTCTCCTGTTCCCCGGTTATGGTGAATACACAAACACAAGGGATTCCAAGTAACTCTGGCTTAGGGATAGTGGGGAAATTCCATTTTGGATCTTGAAAGGGAAGCGGCTAGACTCCCTGAATCAAAGTTTGCTCCAAATGGTGCATGCCCGATTCTTAGCCGGGGAATTTTCTAATAACCCTGAGCACGTACAGGTTGCCTGCTGCCCAATCTCAACGGGTGACAAACAAACATAAGCAAGACCAGGGTCTGACCCACTGGGTTATTTTTACCCATGGAGACGAGAGCTGGAAATTTACCATCATATTGGACACTTGAAAACATGAAGCAAGAAATGCAGTTGTGGGAAAGAAAATCCGGAACAGTAGTTGCACAGACAGCTCTTTTGGCTACCTCTGTGTTGACTGGTGGACATTTTCAAGCCTTAAAACTTCTAGTTTGGTTGCTTATTTGGGTGGTGTCCACATGTGGATCTTGGTCACACAGGAAACCTGCCCCAACCCCCTAGGGCAACTCTGTTGCAGAATGCTCTCCCAAGTGCTTAGTACAATGTCTTCACACGGTAAACGCTCAATAGAAGCCACTGATTGGTTGATATATAGGGCGCCCATTGTAACAGATTACCTGCCGGTAATTGGATGCTAAATAGGATTGGACAAACCGTTGGGATTCACTCTCTGGAGCCAATCTGACCCTAACCCTCTAGGGATCATCCAGACAGCCTCCCAAATTGGTCGGCTGAGATTTCTCAGAACCAAAGCACGATCTTCTGCATATAACAGGGACATGATCAAGAGCAGGACTAATATGGGCCAACCAACACCCAGAGAGCTCACTGGAAGCATTTTGAGGTACTAGAGAATCGCAGTTACTTCGAATGACTCATGATGATGATAATTGTGGCATTTGTTAATTGCTTACTGCGTTCCAGGCACGGTACTAAGGGGTAAGAAAATTGGGTTGGACACAGTCCCTGTCCTGCATGGGGGTCTCAGTCTTGATCCCCATTTTACAGATGAGGGAAATGAGGCATAGAGAAGTGAACTGACTTGCCCAAAGCCATACAGCAGGCAAGTGGTGGAGACAGGATTAGAATCCATGACCTTCTAACTCCCAGGCGTATGCTCTATCCAGTACGCTGTGCCACTGGAGATCCTGTCTCTCCGAGGCTGCACGGGCTCAAACCTTTCCGTCGTTTCCAAACGTCAAGGCTTAGGGTTTGCAGCAAGCTCACTTGAGGGGGTGGTTAACTGCCTCTGAACGTGTGCTAGAGAGAGGCAGTGTGGCTCAGTGGAGAAAGCCCGGGCTTGGGAGTCAGAGGTCATGGGTTCTAATTCCGGCTCTGCCACATGTCAGCTGTGTGACTTTGGACAAGTCACTCGACTTCTCTGTGCCTCAGTTACCTCATCTGTCAAAGGGGGATTAAGACTGTGAGCCCCACGTGGGACAACCTGATTACCTTGTATCCCCCCCAGTGCATAGGACAGTGCTTGGCACATAGTAAGCGCTTAACAAATACCATCATTAGTATTATTATTATTCTGCATTTCCAAACAACAAACTCTATGATGAGCTAGCCCTTCGAGCCGCATCCTCACCCCTCCCACCGTCCAGCAATCGTCCGACTCCCGAGTTCACGATGCCGGGAAGGGAAAGGGCTTTGCTTTGTGGACTGTGGTGAGGTTATTCCACTGCTGGGCACGATCTGTTCTTCTCCCTCCGCCAAAACAAAACAACTACCATCTGGGTCCAACAACTACCCAGGAGTCTGCCAGGCAGATGTTCATAATGGCAAGCATAGGGTGGAGCTTTGTAACATTTAAATCTTTGCAACAAACCCTCATCAGCGGTCCTGAGCACCTAACAGTATTTCCTGGGAGAACTGGATGTGGAGATTTGGAGATTCAAAGTAGATCAGGTTTCCTGGAGCCCTCCTGAGGGTGATGCAGTACTTTATTATTGAAGGCACAAACGTGAATGAAAAAAGACGAGGTGACGTTAGTGGCCAGAGGGTAAACGTTAATTGACCCTCAAATCCTATAATCTGTCATGATTTGAAACAGATTGTTTTGGAACTGTAAAGGAAGAAGCATCGCTGTTTTTAAAGAGGCACCTTCAGTTATCATTTGTTTACATGTGTACCTATTGCAAAATAGAAGAGAACAGAGTCCAGCTGAGAGATTTCATTTGCGGCTTCCTTAGCGTTTCCTAGCAATCGCGGCCCACGATAATGTGAAATATGGAAGAGGCTTAAAAGAAAGATCAACACTGGGAAAGCTAAATGGCTTGAACAGATCTGCTCTTTCTTTAGAGCGACCAAGTTACCAGAAAAACAGCTTATAAGACCCTTTAGCTTTGCTGTTTTTCACCTATCTGGTGAATTATGCCCTTTCTTAACTGAATGCTTAGCTTTATGGGGGAATAGAATGAGCCAATGTATTGCTGTTATTCTGATGGAGTGCACCTGGGAGCTGGAACCGTAAGCATAGAAGACACAGAGACACTGGGGTGCTTTTGAATTCCTATTGGAGAACAGCAAGTGAATAGAATTCACGTCTAGCAGGCCATTACTTACCCCATTAACAAAGCCCTACTAAAATCATGTCTCCTTGTTGAAACCTTCCCAGCTAAGCTCTCTACTCCCCACCTCTACCATGTCAGCTAGGCATTTGAGTCCTCACCTCCAAAACACGTCGGCCCAACCCTCTCTCCCCTCGCTCCCAACTCCTCCCCCAACATCAATTACACGCATTTCTTGAAATTCGGTTGCTTCTATCTCGTCCATCTCGCCGCCGACATCTCGCTCAAGTCCTCCCTTTGGCCTGGAGCACCCTTCCTCTTCATAACTGACAGACATTTACTCTCTCCCGCCTTCTTCAAAGACAGAGGCACATCTCCTACAGGAGTCTGTCCGTGACAAAGTCCTCTTTTCCTTTTCTTCCATTCCCTTCTACATCACCCTGACTTGATCCCTTTATTCATCCCTCCTCCCAATCCCTCAGAATTTATGTGTATATCCGTAATTTATTCGTATCAATGTCTGCCTCCCTCTCTATACTGTAAGCTCTTTATGGGCAGGGAATGTGTCTGTTATAGTCCTTTATTTTACTCTCCCAAGCACTTCATACTGTGCTCTGTACCCAGTAAATGCTCAATAAATATGATTGATTGATTGACTACCTGTAATTTATAGTAATGATGATGGTATTTGTTAAGCGCTTACTATGTGCCAAGCACTGTTCTAAGCGCTGGAGTAGATACAAGGTACTCAGGTTGTCCCACGTGGGGCTCACAGACTTAATCCCCATTTTGCAGTTGAGGGAACCACTTTCTTCTTTCTGGTGAATAAGAAGCGTCACCGTCGGTCACCAGAAACACTGTCGGTAGTTGCCCAGTCAGATATGCATTAAAGCAATACGAAAAATAATTTGACTCCTGGACCCATTCTACAATAAAGCAACTAAGAATAACTTGGCCAAAATGTGCCTCTGTCTCCAAGGGAAAATATATTTTTTTAATAACTGAATAATTCATCTCTACTTGATTCTTCAGATCAGATTATGACCTGAAGTTACTGCAGTACCACAGGAAATCAAGTTTGATTTTGTAATATAGTCAAATGAGTACTTTAGAGTGCCATGTCTGAGATCAATAAGGAAGCTGTAACTACATTTACTGTCATATGATGATATTGATGTAAAAACATAATGGTTAAAATTATAAAATCAATTTCATAATTTAATCAGAAATGTTTATTGATACTGTTAAAGTTGAATTCAATAGCTTCTGGTATATAGTTAATTTCCTACCTGTCAGAAAAAATGTATTGAAATATTCTTTCTTTAAAATGATCGGAGTTAATTCAGTGGAGAAAATAGAAAAGTGGCATATAGCTAATAGATCCACGCTCACTGAATCTTCCTTCTCTTCCTTTCGGATAGACTTGGCGTGTGTGTCTTTTTTGGCTTTTGCAATGCTCTATGGTAAAATCGTCAAGCACTCAACTGGTATAATGACAGAAGCAACATATTTAGTCAACTTCTTGAGTTGGAAAGATTGTTTTCAGAGCAAGGCTGCAGAAATAAATATGCAGTGTATGTATGAGTTGTGGCGGATGGGGGGATTTGCTGCCCAGCACCTTATGAAATGTTAACTAATCTTGAAACTAAATGAGAAAAAAGGAAAAGCTCCAGAGACTGGATATCTTTGATGACTTTACTTTGCCATCGGCTACTAGTTTTGATCTATATTCATGTTAACTGTGAAGCATTTTAATTGAAGCCAAACTCACTTAAAGAAGTTGCGGCACATGCGATCGGTAGTATTTAAAGTAAAGCCAGTGGGGATTGTGAGGTCCTTCCTGGATAATCCCTGGAGTGGTTAGGTTTTAAAAGTTTGGAAGTTGGAGCCAGCGCGGGGAGTCAATCCAGAGAGCCATCTGCACCTTCTTAAAGGTTAAGAGATATGTAGGTCACAGAGGAATGTCTAAAGATGGCTACGTACCCCACTTTTGAAATCCTTGATTTGAGGGCATGTACCAGAAAAGAAAGTCTGGCCTTGGTTTGGCGTCACGGGCAGACATCAACCAAAAGATGGGCATGGTTGTAACTGTTATGTGAGTCGTGGACTCTTACGGGAATACCCTAAATTTATCCTATTCACACTGGTAATAATGTGGACTTTGGTTAATACTTGTCAGGTGCTGGGGCGGATGCAATGTAGTCAGATCAGACACAGTCCCTATGCCACATGGGGCTCACTGTCTACAGGAGAAAGAGAACGGGTATTTAATCCCTGTTTTTCTGTTGAAGAAACAAAAAACTTTATTGACCTGCCCCAGGTCACACAGAGCAGGTAAATGGCAGAGCCGGGGTGGGAACCCAAGTTTTCTGACTCCCAGTCCTATGCGCTTCCCCATTGAATTTGATATTTCATTGAGGTTCCTGGGCTCTCTATTCCGGTATTTGGTAGCCTCCAGAAAATTGCTTAGCTCTTCTGCCTTCGGGCCGTGGGGAAAAAGCACCGATACAGACATCAGGTGCCCTTTTTTGCTTCTGCAATGCTTTATGGTAAAATCATCAGACACTCGACTGATTAGAATGAATCATGTGGTTCTACTCCCCCCAGGACATCCCGTGACCTTGTTTATCGAAAGGAAATTCATTTTCCAGGGTGGAATGGATGAGGCATCTGGCCATTGGCAATAGATTTTTAATGGTGCATCTGGCTTAACCCGGCCAGGCGTTTCAGTGAAATATCCGATTGGAATGAGTCGGTTCTGAGTCGCGAATGGGGACTTGGGTAAGTCCAGCCCATGAGTCGATATTCCAGAACACCATTCTCCCCAGGCTCAAAACGCTCATCGATCCTCAACCCAGCCCAGGGGCGTTAAATGAGAGATAAGTAATGTTTCCCCACTTCCCAGATGGAGATGCCACCCCATAAGCTCCTCAGCCCTCAATGATACAACCATTTATTGAATACCTGTTTTTTCCTAATTTGTTTGATTTTTTATTATTAGTATCTAGACTCTTATTATGATGATTATTATCATCATCACAATATTGGTGTTTAAGTACTTACTATGTAGCAGACCCTTACCAGGTGCTGAGAGAGATGTAAGATAATCAGGTCAGACACAGTCCCTACCTCACATGGGGCTCACCTAAACTCAGGCCTAATGACTCCCACCCCCCGCTTTTTCCACTAGACCCTGCCGCTTCTCTCTGAGCCCGTATGGCATTAGTTTAGAAAGATGGCTGAAGTGACTACATACAGGTACATGCCATATTGCCCATTGGGTCTGAACCACTGAGTTTTCAGGGGAGAGATAATAATTATGGTATGTGTTAGGCGCTTACTATATGCCGAGATACAAGGTAATCAGGTTGTCCCACGTGGGGCTCACAGTCTAAATCCCCATTTAACAGATGAGGTAACTGAGGCATAGCGAGGTTAAGCGGCTTGCCCGAGGTCACAGAGCAGACAAGGATTAGAACCCACATCCTCTGACTCCCAAGCCCATGCTCTTGCCACTAAGCCACAGGGACCTGACCCATTCCGGGTGGTGAGTATGAAGACTTGTGTAGTCTTCACCACATTTCTCTTCAACCTGACCCCCTGCCTGCATCGTGCACCCATCTGCCAACCATTAGAGAAAAACGAAGGACGGAGGGGACGCGGCAAAGAGGGGAAGGGGCAAAGGAGAACGAAGAGTGGGCCTCGAGTGGCCTCAGGCCCCTCACCAGCAGGGTCCGGGGTCCTGGAGAAAAAGGGACAGCGACGAAGTGGGGTTTAGTTGTAGTTCCATTTTTCCATGCTAAGCCAGAGAAAACCACTGGATTCTTTCTATTTGAGTGGCAGTCTGAGGTGGTGCCTCAGCCAGATGCTGCTGTTCTACTCTTTATATAATCAGGGCAAGGCTCATTCTTTACCGATGTTGATGTTTGGAACTCGATGGGACCAGATGCTCAAGCAGCCTTTCCTTTAGTGTGGAGTCTTTGCAAACTGAAAACAGAAAGGCTGGATTTGCATACGAAGCTGTTTTCAATGGGAGTGCTGGGAATATTAAGTGGGGTGGTACTCGAGAGCGCTGGGGACTCTAGTCCTTAGCCATGATTTAGATGGACCTGCCGCGGAGGGCGAGCGAAATCTGTGTTCCGTGCAAAAGGGGCTCGTTCTGAGCCTCCAGAGGACCTCTCCCCCCTAACTCCCCCAGCTGTATCATTTGATCTCCAATAAGGAAAGTGAGATAATATCTCAAAACCTGGTTACTCTGCCAGTCAGGCTCCAATTTCCAGCTTATTAGATGAGGTGAGTTGATCACGCTTTTCCAAACTGACAGTAAACTGAGTGATACCCTTTCTAATAGAATAGTGTATTAGGCCACGCAGGTACGGTGTTACTGTTAACTTTCTCGGGGCGAGTCGGAAAATAGAATTCATTTTTCCTTAAGAATAAATTCTCTCAGAGCCCTCCATTCCTCTATATTCCCAGCAGAGTAGAATCTCCTTAGATGGTTGGACCGAAATGAACTTGTAGAGGCCCTGTCTCTTTTCACCTGAATTTTCTACAGAAACGAATCGGTATAGAGCCGATTTTTACCACGTAATAAGAATGGTATTTGTGAAGTGCTTACTATGTGCCAGGCACTGTACTAAACGATGGGGTGGATACAAGCAAATCGAATTGGACACAGTCCCACGTGGGGCTCAGGGTCTCAATCCCCATTTTCTAGATAAGGGAACTGAGGCACAGAGAAGTTAAGTGACTTGCCCAAGGTCACGCAGCCAACAAGTGGTGGAGCTGGGATTAGAACCCAAGGCCTTCTGACTCGCAGGCCTGCGCTCTACCCACTGTGCCATGCTGTTTCCCATGTGGCCACACAAGAATCTTGTGGTTGTTCTCATAGGCTCAGGTCAGTCCTTGGGTCTTGAGCCCTCCTGATGCTTGGACTTGGCTTGGACCGGGAGAGGCCACAAAGCCTCCTTCTTATTTCGGGTCATCACGGGCTAGGGTAGTCACGTCACTGCTGACAGACGTGCACGAATTTGCCGTTCACGTGAAGTCTCGCCCATGTTACCACGCCGTGCTCCTCCGCCCCTGCTCCGGCCAGCTATTGCTGCAACGCCGTACCTCCTCCGACTGCTTGGGCACACAGGAATCAGTCACATAAGAACGGCTAGCGCCGTGGGATTCTAGGAGCCCACAGTTATGGCCCCGTGCACATGACCACACCAAAAGCATGTCCCCCTCTACCCCCCACCTCCTGTCCAATGAGAGATGGGGCTCCCTTGGGTGCCTCTTTTGGGCCGGGCCTGCTGCCTACCGTTCTCAGACTTAACATCGATTGGCTCGCGACAAGGTTTCCTCCTCTGCAGGACTCCGCCCTGGATAAGGAAAGAAAGCTACGATTCCTAGGCGTGTCTTGAGGCCCAGTCAGCAGGCAGAGAATCGAGGTACATTAGGAAAACTATGTCCAGGCTCTAGAAACAAAGGAGAATTCTTCTTGAAAATGTTTAGACAATGTGGAGAGGCAGTTACAAAAGCCACAGGAATGCCAGGACTCAGGGTCTGAACAGCAGAAAACAAGTTTAAGGAGATGATGACAGATTACCCAATTCTCTCCTAAGACCCCACTCACAATACCATATTGAATGTAGATCTGGTCAACATGTTTTCCAAAGGACGCAGTAGTAACTGAGAAGAGACTCAGCAGGGAATGAAGTTGGAACTAGAAGGAAAGAAAATGAACTATGTAGACGTGCTAAAATCTTGAATCTTGTAAAGACATTTTCCAGGTGGCTCGACTGAGCGATATAAAATGTTAAAGCGCACGGATAAAGCCCCTCATCTATCATGATGTCAAAAAAGCTTCTAAAAATATTCAATTCTTTGTCCACCATGAAAAGATTACAAAGATGCATTTTTCTGCGCAATGTGGTAAATCCGGGTCAAGCCAGCGATATCTTGGGCTCTTTCATCACCGGAGGCTTGTGTCGAAGGAGGGGGTGAACACAAAGGGTTTTCAGTTCTGAAGTACAAGATTCTTTTATTAAATTTGAAATTGTTGGTCTTTTGTTGAACGGCGTGCATTCCCTTGCATTGTTTAAATTCATCAGCTAGCATCTCAAAAATCATTCCAAACTATTGGGATGACTTCATTTGTGTTGTTTTCCCTTTCTATTAATCCATGACAAACTGTGAAATTTGCCATTTTTACCATAACCGGTCCATGAAATTTGTCATCTCTCTCTGTAATTTACATGGAGCCCCGGCTAGAGATAAATTTAAGGCTGGATGATTACTTTCAGCCCAACGCAGATGACAGAACAAAGAAGAATATACAAAATAAAGGACAAACAAATTCAGAACAGACATCAGGAAGTGCTTTTTCAAGCTGAAAGTCAACTAGAACACAGAGGCTGCGCCTCCAAGAAAAGCTGATGTGGCAAAGACACTCCCAACAGTTTCAAACAACAATTAAATGGCACCATGGGGAGAAGGCAAAACTTAAAAGAGAAAGAGTCCTGACAAACTGGATAAGCAAAAAAAAAAAAAAAAGGCTAATGTGGTCAAAGGGCAGGGGGAGGTGGACCCCCTCAAACAAATGTAGTGCGAGGGATGCCAGGGTTTGCCTGCCTGATCACAAGCTGTCATTCATGGGTGGGTGCAGAGAATTATGGAGACTTAATAGAAATGATCATTCTCCCCTCCCCCCAACCCTTACCAGATGAATGGAAAGTTTTTTTCAGTCCTTTGGGGGTTGAAAATTAGCCCAAAGATTTCCTAGGAACATCTTTTTCGTGTGTCATTCCTAAAGTGGCTGTCTCTCTCTGAGTGTTTTTGGAGGGGTATCTTCATTCAACTGAGCTAAAAAAAAAAAAGTGATCCTGTACTTTTGAAAGTGGAAGAACCAGCGTGACCTAGTGGAAAGAACACAGGTTCAGGAGTCAAGGGACCTGGGTTCTAATCTCAGCTCCGTCATTTGTCTGCTGTGTGACCTGGGGCAAGCGACTTAACTGCTCTTTGCCTCAGTTCCCTCATCTGTAAAATGGGGATTAAGATGGTGAGCCCCATGTGGGACACGGACAGTGTCCAACCTGATTATCTTCTATCTACCTCAGTGCTCAGTACAGTGCCTGACGCATAGTAAATGCTTAACAAATGCTATCAAGAGGGAAAAAAAGAAACATTTTCCATCTTAAAATGGTGGCCATAGTCCACCTACTACCCAAGGAGGTCACTCACAAATAATAATTGTGGTATTTGTTAAGCGCTTACTATGTGCCAAGCACTCTTCTAAGCGCTGGGGTAGATACAAGGTAATCAGGTTGTCCCACATGGGGCTCACAGTCTTAATCCCCATTTTACAGATGAGGTAGATGAGGCACAGAGAGGTTAAGTGGCTTGCCCAAAGTCAGCAGGTAAGTGACGGAGCAGGGATTAGAACCCACATCCTCTGACTCCCAAACTCCAGCTCTTTCCACTAAGCCACCTGGGGAGAGGTCAGTCAATGCAATCGCCTGTTCTTATTTAGATTGCTTTATCTGTCCAGTGTAAATATAGCCTTTGTTTAGGTCAGACCAACAAGCCACCACTTCTACCTCTAAATTTACTCTTGCCCCCAACATCATTGTTTGAGAATTGTTTCTCCACAGCTCTCATGCTCCTCCCTACAAATGGCTTACGTTCCCAGAGTTGGTGGTATGAAGGAGGTTAGCGTTTGTTGTAAGGTCAAAACCCATTGTGATGTAAAGCTGAAATAGGGCAAACATCTAGAAATGTAAGTTGTCTTCACAGTAACTTCAGTAGTTTAAAGTGGAAGATTGTCTCCGTCATAGATGAGTTCCGAGGTGGCTGATGGTGTGGCATGCGCTTTCCCAAGCGCTTAGTACAGTGCTCTGCACACAGTAAGCGTTCGACAAATACAACTGAATGAATGAACAAATGACCAGGAGGATGGGGAATTGCCCCCAAATAAGAGAGCCCCTTGTGAGAAGGTAACAAGTCAACAACTTCACTGAGTACGCTCTGTTGAATATTCTCGCAAACACTTAGGACAGTGCTAAGCACACATTAAGCGCTCAATAAATGATTGATTGATTTCAGATGAGAGAAGAAACGTGTAAGTCCTGAGCTGTCCTGGATCACTGTGAATACTTGACACTAGGTCGATATCAATTATGCTTCGTCAGCCTTTCAGAGGATGACTGTAAATTCTTCTCACTACGGCACCTATTTATATCTTTGAAGGTTTGCCATTTGCAGTTTGGGCTAAGGGTAATTTCTAAACAACTAACTACTACGTCCAAGTAGAAAGAGAAAAAAAAAAACGCCCAGGAAGTGTGGGAAACATCCCCATTTTTACTCAGAAAGGTAATCTTCACAACCATTAAAAAATTTAAATAAAAATTCAAATAATATAATCTTGATATTTGTTTCCGATTTCTTTTTATTAATTCAACATTTAAATACGATTTGAAGGAAAAATTGTGCAAAAATACTGGGGGAGACTGGCAACGTAGACGTTGGCAGACAGAAAGCACTTAACAAATACCGCATAAGGGGTTCCGCCAAACTGTTCATTTCATTGTTTTTCTGGCCAAATTGGTCAGGGAATGCTGGGAAAAGAAAGCAAGCTATAGATTCAAAGAGCCTTTTGAGTCTTGGGAAATCAGAGCGGATTTGCAGGGGGAGATCACATGTCCGGCAGCATGGATGCCGGCCAGGACAGGCCCTGGATCAAGTGGCCAACAGGTGTAGAGTTCTGGGGAACAGAGGCAGAGTGGAGAGGCCTCTCCCTAGAGCATTATTTTGGTGGGCTTGGGCCCCGAGCTTGGGCTTGAAGAAGTGGAAAGAACCCGGGCTTGGGAGTCAGAGGTCATGGGTTCTAATCCCGGCTCCGCCGCTTGCCTGCTGTGTGACTTTGGGCAAGTCACTTCACTTCTCTGTGCCTCGGTTACCTCATCTGTAAAATGGGGATTAAAACTGTGAGCCCCACATGGGACAACCTGATCACCTTGTATCCCCCCAGCGCTTAGAACAGTGCTTTGCGCATAGTAAGCGCTTAACAAATACCACCATTATTATTAAAAACAGAAGAAGGTGAGAAATACTTGTTTAGTTGGCCCCAGAGCACAGAATCTGATCTCCAACACCATCCTGAGTGGCTCTCATAATCACTGATCTCAGCCCCTTTGTCCCTTCCCAGGGACATTGCAAACTCCATCATTCGGTCTAATCTCTCATCTCCCCATCCTGCTCTCTACTGCATCACCTATGTACTTGAGTCGACATCTCTCATCTCTCCATCCTATAAGCCTTCTCCATTTGCATGACCTCTGTACTCGAATCCTTCCCACGCACAACATTTTTGTAAAGATCCTTATTCTCTGTTGATTCCCCAATCTGTAATTTCTTTGTCTCTCTGCTGAATTTTAAGTTCCTTGAAGGCAGGGATTGTGTCTACTCACTCGGTTGTTCTCTCCCAGGCACTTACTCAAGTGTTCTGCTCCCAATAAGCACTCAGTAAATACCATCGATTGATCGATTGATGGATGAAGTCTCAAAGCAAGATGCGGTATGGAAGTTCTCAGCTATAACACCCAGAATTATCAAGTATAAATCCCTGTCCCAGTAGAAAATACCTTTTGCCTTGGGGAATACAAATGAAAGCAGGGAAAATCTTCACTAACTTTTCTCCTCACGTTAATTAATAAGGTTGGTTTTCCCATTGTAAAAAAAGGAGATGTACAAGTAAAGATAAAATATGACCTAATAAGCTCAAGTTTTCAATGTTCTCTCAGGTTCTGTAGGCAGGAAACTATTATAGAATTTAATTATATTTGGACATTTTTCACCATGAATAAGCTGTCTAACAGATGGCAGAGTTCAGTCCAGCCATGGGGAACTCCTGATGGTGATGATAGAGGAAATGTTCGTAAGTTTCCTTTTAGCATTCCCTCTGTTGTATGTCACCTACAATTGATGAAATTCTCCCAGAAGCCTTTTTCACCATTTTGTACCTGCTTTTAAAATGGCCTTTACTACTAAGTTTCTGCTGTGGTTTCTTCTGAATACACCCAGCTCTAAACTTCAGAGTTAGATCACTGACGAAGTGGAAAGAGCACAGGCCTGAGAGTCAGGAAACCTGTGTACTAATCCTGGCTCTATCACTCGTCTCCTGGATTCTTGGAGTAGGTTGTCTAACTTCTCAGTGCCTCAGTCTCCTTATCTGTTAAAAATCTTCTCTTCTTTCCCATTAGACTGTGAGCCCCAAGTAGAACAGAGGCCGTGTCCAATCTGCTTACATTCTCTCTATCCCAGTGCTTAGCAATCGCATAGTAATAGTAACTGTGGTATTTAAGTGATTATTATTATCCCGAAGTTGATTATTGAGTGAGATCTTGAAATATCCATCCCTGGAGACCCTAAAACTTGGAAGGTTCACCCACTGATTACTCTGTTCATAAATCTCTCTCTCTCTCCCATGTTAGAGTGAAAACTCCTTGTAGGACAGAAATATTTCACTTTGTGCTTCCCAAGTGCACTGACCTACTGGGTCCTTATTTATTGCCAGTAACAATTATCATCAATCCTACAACTTCTAGTACTCCTACTGTTCACCTCCTTCCCAGAGGGAGGGGAATGGATCCTTCTAAGGTTGTCTGATTCTTGTTCTTGGGGAAGCAGCATGGTCCAGTGGAAAGAGCTTGGGCCTGAGTACCAGAGGACCTGAGTTCCAATCCTGACTCTGCCCCTTGCCTACTGTTGTGGCCTTGGACAAGTGACTTAACTGTTCTCTGTCTCAGTTTCCTCATCTGTACAATGGGCGCTCAATGCCTGTTCTCCCCAATACACAGCTTGGGTGGGTCAGGAAATGTGCCCAACCGGATTAGTCCGTACCTATCCCGGTGCGCTTGACACACAGTAAGGACTTAACACAGACCATAATAATAATCTCTTGGTTCAGACTTTTGCTTGGAACCCAAATTAAATTTAATGGATAGAAGAAAAGATATAAGATGTTCACAGTATTCGTATTTCAGTATGTTGAAAGAGAAAAGCCAAGAAGTGTGATTCTTCAACAAAATAGAAAGTTTTAGTAACGCTTGGCCGCTGGTACTTCCATCAGACTACAGGGCCCCGTCTTAGCTGTACATGGCTTTCATCGTCAGCCAAAAACTGTCAAGGTCCATGTGAGGTCAAGGACAGAGTGGCGGAGAATACTGAAAAAAAGAGTTCCTAGATCAGCACAAAGCCTTGGATGTACTCTTGGCCTACTATGTCAATACCACTGCTGAGGCTCAAGTAAACTAACCATTTTGAGAGATTAATGATTCTGAGCTGAACCAACCCCCTCAGCCAACAGCAGCTTTTCTCAATAACTACTAACATTTAAAGGGCAGCAGTTCTATATGTGCCGGTTGTTGGATGGGGAGGGGGAGAGAGGCAAAGGGGCACACTTTTTTATTATTAAATCAATTTTTTTCTGGTTTTTTTTTTTTTTAATATGTTGGTGAGACTTTTCAAAGTCCTGAGAGAGAAACTTGTGGTTTTTCAGTTATTTGGCTATTGAAGATACAGGATGGCGTTTTGTCTCCTGATATCTCTGTTTTGTGGGAGAGGGATAGGATTTTGAAATTTACCTTCGAATGAGGAGAAGTTGAGGGGGGTCGGAATTCGATGATGACCACCGATAGGTCAAAGACATCACACGACGTGTAAATTGTCCCAGATGGCAATGTTTAAAACAATAGGCCGATCGGGTCATTTGAACCCTCATTTCCTGTTTCGCTTATGGTCTTCAGGCAAAATTCTTCCCATATTTGCACCCAGCCACTTTCCATTTTGTCTTTGTTTTTTCACATAAGCCAGATCTTCAGGGGTCTAGGGAAGAGACCGCTGCCATGAAGTTGCCTTGAATGCACTGCCTTGAATTTTTGGCATTTGCTTATCTCAACTTTATACCCTTATTGAAGACGTTTGCTCCTGCTGTGAAGCGTGGTATTAGTATGGGTTTTCTGCAGCCTACATTAGCCACTTCATTGATTTATAAGCCAGAAGGAAACAGAGAAACTTCGTGGCTCGATCGAATAACCCAAAGCCCAAATTATAGCTGATTTGTTAGCCGTCTGTCTTTTCTCTTTTGTGAATTTTGTTCATTGGCTGTTGCCTTTTTCCCACTTCCTTCTTCCAGTTACTATCTTTTAGAAATGGCTTTACTATATCCACGAAGCAGATAGCATCATCCTGCACATGCTGGAGTGATACACAAGTGCTAGTAAGGTGACCCCTCAGGTCTTTCGGCCAAATGATTAGACTTTATTGATTTCATCAGCCTCACTGTCAGTTTATGTACTTATTCATTTGGAAAGGCCTGGGCAGAAATCCTGAATAATAGCTGACCAGAGAGGGAAGTGAAGTCCCAGTGGCTACCAAGAAAATCACCTGGGCTGTGAAACACCTTCCAACTCCACTCCGGTCACTTTGGCCATAAAAGTGAAAAATCCCAAATGTATGACCTCTACTTGTCCTTCAGATTCCCCGGCCCCCTTTCCGTCTTCCTTGCTCATTGCCTCCTCCCGTCTCTGCCGAAACATTACCGGCAGGGAAGAGAGAGTGCATGAGGAGTTGCCATAACACTCACACTGGTTTTTGAACCCGGGGTCTCAGGATGGTGAGATAAATCGATCATATTAATTGAACACTTACTATATGCAGAGCACTGTACTAAATGGTTGGGAGAGTACAATATAGAGTTGGTAGACACATTCCCCACCCATCAGGACTTACACTGTAGAGGGGATCAAGGTACCTCCGTCATAATCATTATCATCATCATCCCATTGCACCTTTCCTACTCCCCCTGCAGTATCCTGAAGGTCCAGAAGATTTCCCCACTTAAGACCAACTCTGGGATTGCAGTAGATGTGGATTTCAGGCCAGGGTTGAGGATCTTAAGCCTGAGGGTAAACGTGAATTGGAAAAGCCTATTCATGGGGTATTCCAATAGTAATGACAACAGCAATAATAACATCAACTGTGCTATCTGTTAAGCATTTACAATGTATCAAGCACTGTTAAGTGCTGGGATAGATGCAAGATAATCGGGTCAGACACGGTCCCCTATCCCACTTGCGGCTTATCACCTAAGAGGGAGAGAGAACAGGTCCTGAATCCCCTTTTTACAGATGAGGAAACTGAGGCACAGAGAAGTCGAGTGACCTGCCCAAGGTCATACAGCAGGCAAGCGGTGGAACTGAGATTGGAACCCGGGTCCTCCGACTTCCAGGCCCATGCTCTTTCCCAAATGCCACTCTGCTCGGGAAAAGAGAAGCTCTTCTATTACCATACCCTTTACTGCTTCAGCTAGATCCGAGTGATTTCCTTCCGGCTCCTAATTCCAGGCAAGCAAGGAGCTGCTCAGAGTCAGATGGGACCAGCGTGACCCCACTGCAGCTCTGATCACCACGGACCCGTGGGGATGTTCCTATAACAGTCAGTTTTCCTAATAGACCAAACACAGGCTTGGGAGTCAGGGGGCCTGACTTCTAATTCCAGTTCCACCACTTGTCCATTGGGTGAGTTTGGGCAAATCACTTAACTTCTCTGAGCTTCAATTCTTTCATCAGTAATAGGAGGATTCAAACCCTGTTCTCCCTCCTCTTGGGCAGTGAGCCTCATGTGGGACAGAGACTGTGTCCTAACTGATGACCTTGTATCGTCCCCAGCCCTTAGTGCCATTCTTGACACAGAGTAAGTCCTTACAAATACAGTCGTTATTATCAGATTTACTAATATTAAAAGTTCAGAGGTTAATTATATTCAGGAAAACTCACTTAAGACATTCACAGTAAATAAGCAGCATGGCAAAGTGGATAGAGCATAGGCCTGGGAGTCAGAAAGCCATAGGTTCTTCTGCTTGTCTGTTGTGTTGACTTCGGGCAGGTCACTTCACTTCTCTGTGGCTCAGTTACCTCATCTGTAAAATGGGTATTGAGACTTTGAGGCCCCACTTGGGACAGGGACTGTGTCCAACCTGATTTACATGTATCCTCCCCAGAACTTGGTACAGTGCCTGGCACAGAGTGCCTAAAAAATACCACAATCAGCGATATCATCTTGACAGCTGCCACACGCGTGCACCAAACCATTTCGACAACGTGTAAGTGTGGGGAGGAAATAGGATGCATTGGTGGAAGAGTATTCCCTTGTACCCAACAGTGTTCTGGCCCGCATTTTGGGACAATTATCTGTATCCTGGTTAGGTATATCTCTCCCTGAACAATAGCTCTATCTGGGAGTTACATGCTTAGCTGTGACATCTTTCTGTTTGGGCAGCTAGAAAATGCGGGCCTCCCTCAGCTACCCTGGATGAGTAGCCACCCAGCCAGGGTTCTGGCCTGGCCTACCAGGGTATAGGCATTCATGCGACAGGGACTCCCAGGGGCACCATTAGCAACATCATCATCAGTGGTATTTATTGAGCACTTACTATGTGCACAGCACTCTATTAAGCGCTTGGGAGAATACAACAGAGTCGGTAGTCACGTTTCTGTCTGTCTTTCCCCTTCTAGATTGTAAGCCCGGTGTGGGCAGGAATCATCTCTCTTTATTGCTGAATTGTACTAAGCGCTTAGTAGAGTGCTCTGCACGTAGTAAGCGCTCAATAAATACGACTGAATGGATGAATGAATGCCCACAGGCTCAGCATGGTAGGGCCCTATTTCAGGGAAAGGTTGTGAGTATGATCGGCTGGCTATGGAGTCTCTGTAGAGTTCGGGAATGGCTATGGTGATTCCAGAGGATTTCATGGAATGGATGTGAGGATGCGGAGTGGTGCATGGAATGGCTGCCTAAAAGTTGCCTAAAAATGCCTAAAAGTTGCTTCCCATCAAAGGGACAGTACCTGAGTGTCTGAACATAGCCTGGTTGAAGGATGGATTCTCCTTTCCTTCCCTCACTTCCCACCCTTCCTCTTCTTTCCCCCATATATAAGTACATTTATACTTTTGCTACTATTTCTGGGAAGCCATTCTCCCTTGGGAGACTAGGGTTCATTAACATTATTACTCCGGTTATGAGAAATTAGTAGTGATAATAAATTATTCCCCGCCCACAAGGAGCTTACAGTTTAAAGAGGGAGGTGGCTATTGACGTAAACTATGGATATGTACATAAGTGCTGTGGGGGCAATTCAAAATTATAAGCAGTATCCATAACTCTAGCAAATCCTTTTCAGAGGAGTGATTTGGGGGTCTTGTCTGTAATGTGGTTTAAGTAATAACTGCTCAACCTTGGCAGAGAAGTCATGTGAAAGCTACATTTTTTCAAAAAAATTCAAAAATGCTTTAATGGATTAAAGCTTGAAGAAAAAAGACACACCCAAGGTGACAACCTGTAGACCGAGTTTCAGCTCAAAGCAATTTACAGGGGTGGCAATACCAAAGCCCATTAACTGGATTCCTTTACAAAATGCTCACAGGCCATTATTTAGTCATGTGGATGATTCATCCACATCACTGGATCTCAAATTCTTCTCAAATCTTTTCACTGATGTTGGGGGTAGTCTAGCCGAGAGCCTGGGGTCGAGAATTGGAAGATGAACAGATTGGCTTTGTGTCATCGTCTCACTGGAAGAAAAGTAAGATGAGGACGATAGAAGCAGGGAAATTCAGTTCTTTGATGCGAGCTGCTCCTGGGAGACCTTCTCACCTGCAAATATTTTCATCGATTCACCAGCTGTTCCTAAGCTAACATTACGGGATCATTAAGCCATCTTTTACGGGCAAAAATAGTTTCTTCGATAAGGTCTTAGCGAGTCGACATTGGTGAAACCAGACCCTTGCCTTGGTAGCTTGAGAGTTATCTGTTTCAAGATATTGATATCATTTTTCATTGTTTTCATAAAAATAAGCTTTGGGGTATTTAAATAATTAGGCATGCAATCTTTTGTGGAGAATTTAATTAACCGGTTATGTCTCAGAGTGCAGGCTGCGCTAGCCTTCTGGTTTTCTAAGTTGTCATTTGAAGGAATGGCTGTTTTAACTAAGGGGAAATATAATGATTAGTATTATTATTATTATTAAAATTAAGGACTGACTGCATAAAACACTGTCCTAAACTCTGAGATTAATTACAAGAAAATCAGTTAAGACAGATTGACTCAAAAGAGGCTCACAGTTTTAGTAGGGAAGAACAGACAAAGAATGATAATATAATCCTAACATCAACATCATCATAATGATAGTATTTACTAAGTGCTTACTCTGTGTTAAGCACTGTCTTAAGATCTGGAGAAGATAGGAGATAATCATACCACAGTGAAACAAGTGATAAGCTCCCATTCAACGAACAGGCTAAAATGATAATGATTATTGTGAATAATAATATTGAATAGCAATAATGGTATTTATGGAGCACTTCCTACATGCACTGTACTACACTGTACTGAGCGCTAGAACAGAGACAAGATAATCAAGTTGGAAACCGTCCCTGCCCCAACTGGGAATCCCAGTCTAAGGAAGTGGGAGACCAGGTACTGAGTCCCCATTTTAAAGATAAGGAAATTGAGGGCCAGAAAAGTTAAATAACTTGCCCAAGGTCACCCAGCAGGCAAATGGAAGAGCTAGGATTAGAACCCAGTTCTTCTGACTCCCAGGCCCATGCCCTTTCTATTAGGCCATGATGCCTCTATTCATTAAATGTCTCCACTGATTGTCAGAATCATCACACGAGTCCTCCGTAAACCACCTAGGCATTCTCCCGGGCCTTCCAGAGTAAAACATATTACTTTGTGGTTGGCCTGGATGAGTGCTTAGTACAGTGTTTTGCACGCAGTAAGTACTCAATAAATAGTACTGATTGATTGAGTCCGCCAGTCGTGGCAGTCGAGGATGCCAGGCATTGAGATGCACGTGACATCATGTATGCTAGGGTGGACACACAGAATAATGCGATTGTCATCCACACCGGACTGGGAAAGTCCACTGACTTTGTCCATACTTAGAGAGTTTCTCCTTGGGGGAGTCCCGAGCTCCTCCTTGTCTTGACTCCAGAAGCACTGATTCCTTTCCTTGCAATTTGGGAATTGCTTCCGATACCTGGAAGTTGGAAGTAAGAGCCAAGGCGGAGGGAAGCTGTGTGCTAGAAATTAGAACGCTGGCCAGACTACTGAAGTAAGTGCTTAGGGCCACAGGGGATGAACCGAACAGGGAACAGGCCAAATGAAAAGTGGTCGGTCCCATATTATACACTGACTACCTTAGGCCTGTCACCTTATTTTCAGGCATAAGGAGTCTTAAAAAAGCAGCAGAAGCCCCAGAACAATTTTGGAAGATGTCCTTCTTTAGGAGAAATTATACCCCCGCAAATTATGCTTTCCCTCATTTGTTTATTTTCCACCCAAGCTACTGGCACCCAACCTGCAGTCGAAATGTGCTTTGCGACACCGATGACTGGTTCAAATATAGACCATTTGGGAAGAGGAAAATGGCTCCTGCAGCAAGCATGGAATTGAAATTTCCTGTCATTGTCTGGCCCCCAGAGCCCCGTTTCCTCTGTTTCATGTCTACTGAGAGGCAAATGAGTTACTGCTTATTTATATTTAACAGCAACCAACCTGTTCATTTCTGGGATTTGACTGTTTATAAGTGAATTTCTCATTTTGCCTCTTCTGCTTGTGCTGCTTGATTACTACCCTCTACTGTAGTGGTTTCTGATAATGTTGGTATTGGTTGTGCCAAGCATTCTACTAAGCACTGGGATAGATACAAGATGATCGGGTCTGACCCAGCACCTGTCCCGAATGGGGCTCCCAATCCAATCGTGGGGGAGAACAGGTATGCGATCTCCATTTTACAGATGAAGAAACGGAGCACAGAGAAGTTAGATGACTTGCCCAAGGTCACATATCAGGCAAATGTCAGAATTGGGATTAGAACCCAGATGCTCTGGTTCCCAGTCCCCTGTTCCTTCTACTCGATCTGCTCCGGGAACTATCCTACCCTATATCAATCTGTCTGCTCTCCAAACACCCTTTGGAAGGGACCATTTTCCTAGGAATCCAATGTGATTTTAACCTCCAAAAGGGGGTTAAGCAATGGGAGTAGAAAAGCTCAAAAGTGTGTAATAAGATATGGGATAAGGGAATTACAGAAACGATCCGCTTTGTTGGCAAAATTGCCTCCGATAGAACATTTTTCAGCCCTTCCCATGTGATGTATTTCACAAACATTTCCAATTAAATTTGAAAATACGTACCCATTTTCAGCCTCAAATGAGCTTTGTTGCAACCTGTCCCCAGTACACATAATGAAGCGTTTTGCTGAAATAACAATACGATACTGTTCAGTCCCACTGGCGGCTCCCTATATGATCTTGGGCTGGACTCCTGTTCTTTCAGCAGTTAGTGGTAATATAGTTCTATACACTGACTGATAGAAATAAGGTGGCACATAGTGGAATTTAATTCTACATTCTCCCAGTGTCACCGATAGGCGCAATGTTTTAACAGTACTCCAGAAATTCACTTTTCTTCAAGTTAGTTGAAAGCCGAAACCTAATAATCTGATAATAAATGTGGTGTTTGTTAAGTGCTTATACTATGCAGTAAGCGTTGGGGTGGACAGAAGATAATTAGGTCCTACATGGGGTTCATCGTCTATCGTCTAAATTGGAGGGAGAACAGGTATCGAATCCCCATTTTGCAGATAAGGGAACTGAGTGACAGAGATGTGACTGGTCCGGAATCACAAAGCATAGAAGTTGTGGAGCCAGGATTAGAACCCAGATCTGCTGAATCCAGGCCTGCGCTCGTTTCACTGGGCCGCAGTGCTGGACCCCCCCCCCCCCCCCCCCAGCTGTGGGTTCATGCTCAGTCCATCTAAATGAAGCAGAAATCATCTAGTATGATAGACCCAAACTGGGCCACCAAAGACTTAATCAGTGTGAGTTTTCACTGATCACATTACATCATGTCGCAGACTACAGGAACGATCTTCCAGCCACTTTTTTGGACTTACTGTAATACTTGAGAGTACATACTGAAAATCAATGTGTATTTTGTTTCACCCTAGAAAGCCTCAACAACTGTAGCCTAAAATACACTTCAGTACATTCATTGTGCCATTAAAGGCCAGTTTCTGCAGACATTCCTTAGATTTCCTGTAACACTCTAAAGGACATCCAGGGTCTGTGACTAGCTAAACCACAGGGGAGCCGTTGGAAGATCTTTAGGTTGAAGCGACTCTCTGATTGAAAATTTTATCGCTGGCTTTCAGGGCTTTTTCAGTGTTGGCTGCGCGGTATTTGAGAAATCCGGCTCTGTCGCGGCATTCTGCCGAGTAATTTACGCTCCACCCTTTGGCTCTCTTTGTATTCACATTTTCTACCTTCGCATTGCTCTTTCCAGGTGGGTTTGCCCTTTCCTGTCTTACCGACCCCAACAGGTCTGATTTCATCAGGATCTTGAAATACCTGTGAGGCCATGACGTTCTCGAACAAGATCACCACCTCTGACCTGAGGGAACCCCAGAGCGCTCGGTCACGTCTCCCCCAGCCTGAAGGGCCCTGGGGTTTCAATCCTAGTCTGATGTCAGGTAGGTTTGAAATGGAGACTGCAGTTGGAGCAAGCCATCTATAAGTCGGTTATCTTCCCACAAGCAGTCACTTGGCTGCTTTTCTTCATTGCTATAGAGGAGGAGAGAGAGGAGACTGGCACTTCAGTGTGCCCACCAACTCCCCTCAGTTAATGAAACCGAGCGATTGCCTTGGGCAATTTGGGTTTCGGTGGGGATAACTAGTTATTCTTCCCTCTTGTTATATAGCTGCTACTTGGTCGTTAGGTTCAGGACTTGTGTGACGGAAAGTTCCTTGATTCATCTGAAAGGTGCATTGTAAATCAGGCGGGATGGGGAAGGAAGGAGAATAAAATGAAGTCAAGTTTTACATTTCAATTTATATTTAAGCATCCAAATCTGAAGACTCCATGGACTGTCAAGCACTTAAATATGCCTCCATGAAATCAGCCAGTCAAACCTCTATTGTGACTTACACAGTGGCCTTCAGCTCAGGTTTTAAGAGAAGCCTTCCAGGACATTCTAGGGTGACCGTCTTTCACTTGCCCATCCTTTACTTTTAAACTGGGCCTTCAATCAATCGATTCCCGATTTAAGTCATATCAAATGATATTTTCCTCAATAAATTTATGCCGCGGAGGTATAAAATAGCAGTCTTGGCAATCCCACATTTCATCCTGTCTTCTGGACATCTGTTTTGGATGATCCTCTGACACCTCAAACTTAACACGTCCAAAACAGAACTCCTCATATTCCCATCCAAACCCTGTCCTCCCCAATACTTTCCCATCACTTAGACAATATCGCCATATTCCCCATCTCATTTGCCTTCAATCTTGTCATTATCCTCAATTCATCTCTCTCAATCTGCATAATCAGTCTGTCACCAAATCCTGGTGGTTCTACCGTCACAGAATCTCTAGAATCCACCTTTTCCTCGCCATCCAAACTGCTTCCTTGCTGATCCAAGCACTTACCATATCCCATCTTGACTGCTTTATTTGTCTCCTCACTGACCTCCCTGCTTCCTGTCCCTCTCCTCTCCAGTCCATACTTCGCTCAGCTGCCTGGATCATTTTTCTAGACAAATGTTCATTTCACATCTCCCCACTCAAAAACTTACAGCGGTTGCTCATTCATTTCCAAATCAAACAGAAACGCCTTATCACTGGCTTTAAGGCACTCGGTCAGCTCTCCCCCTCCTACGGTACCTCTCGTTCTTCCAGGACAACCCAACCTGCACGCTTTGCTCGTCTGATGCTCACTGAACCTCGACCTCATCTACCTAGACTTCTTCTTGCCTACATCCTCCCTCTGGTCTGGAACACCTTCCCTCTCCTAACTGACAGGCCACCATTCTCCCCACCTTCAAAGTTTACTAAATCACAACCCTTCAAAGAGACTTTCCCTTGGTCAATCCTTATTAGCCGTCTTCACCCTGCCTTCGGTGTTGCCTTTGTCCTTGGATCTGTACTCCTTGGACACTTGTTATTCACATTATCCACAGCACTAATGGATATATCGTTATCCTTGTCCGTATCTTCATCTGTAATTTATTATAATGTCCGTCTCCCCTGTAGATTATCAACTCATTTTGGTTAGGGATTGTGACTACCCATTCAACTGCACTGTACTCTCCAAAAATCTTAGTATAGTGCTCTTCACACAGTAAGGACTCAAATACCATGAAGTCGATCGATCGATAGATAGCAGCATGTCATTTTGATTATTTGCATACGCGGTCTAGGGTATCTATTTGTGTGTGTGTGTATGCTGTAAATTGCATTCCATGATGATACAGCCACTGTTCTCTGCAGAAAACTTTCTATTTCTGCTAGGTCAGGGAGTCTGCAATTCTTATAGTGATCCCTGAACCTTACTTAATGCTGCTAAACACAAAAGGAACGGGCTTGAACTTTGGTGTCTGCAAGTAGGAAAGTAATAACTTTCCCCATCTCTTCTGTAAGTGACTTGGGCCATGTGATGAATGCAGAACCTTCACTCGCAAGGTTTTCTTGATATTATACACTTGTAGCAAATAAGGTTAGAACCTTTAAAATATAGCATTTAGTAATGTGCTGGAAATAGCTTCTTCTCGATTCCTTTAAAGGTCACTGCATTTGCTTTCCAGTCGTAATTTTAGCTCAGGCCTCCACAGAGTGGAACTGAGAACAAGCTTGCCAATGCGCCTTCAATTTTTCAAAGATTGAGAATAAAATGGCAGAGGTCCTTCCCATAAACTCTGTGTGTGTGTGTGTGTGTTCGTGTGTCTGTGCGGGTGTGTGAAAGTATATTATACGTATCTATATCTATGTGATGTGGAGATGGATGGCTTTTAAAGATATTAATAGATGCACATATGACTTTTAAATTGGAGACAAGCATTCCCACCTGCCCACGAGCCTAGCCCTCGTGTACATTTGTGAAATTGGCCGGTGGTTATCAGAGGGCAGCAAAATTAAGGCTGCTTTATGAGAGTTAGAGGAATGGTTTAGCTTCAGGTTGTTCAAATCCAGGCCAGAGTGGCAAGGAGAAGATCACATCTACGTTTGACAACTTTTTGATATTCCTAACACCATACTTACTCATATATTCACCACCACTGCATAATTTCTCCACTTAGGTTTTTGAGGAAGGTTACTTTGTGTACCACATAATTGTAAGTTGTCTTATCTGCCTTCATGGGGGAGGAAGAGATGCATCAGAAGGTTGAGAATATGAAAACACAACTGTGGGAGCTATTTTTTTTAATGGTATTTGTTAAGGGCTTACTATGTAATAATGGTGGTATTTGTTAAGCGCTTACTATGTGCAAAGCACTGTTCTAAGTGCCGGGGGGATAAAGGGTGATCAGATTGTCCCACGTGGGGCTCACAGTTTTAATCCCCATTTTCCAGATGAGGGAACTGAGGCGCAGAGAAGTGAAGTGACTTGCCCACGGTCACACAGCTGACAAGTGGCAGAGCCAGGATTCAAACCCATGACCTCGGACTCCCCAGCCCGGGCTCTTTCCGTTGTGCCAGACACTGTACTGGGCACAGGGGTAGATACAACCCACGTCCCACGTGAGGCTCACAGTACTAATTCTCATTTTACAGCTGAGGAAACTGAGGCACAGAGAAGTTACATGACTCACCCAAGGTCCCACAGGAGGTGTCAGAGCTGGGATTAGAACCTAGGTCCTCTGACTTTCAGGCCTGTGCTCTTTCCACTGGGCCATACTGCTTCTCTGAAAAATTATCTGGAGAAGTGAGTCACTGGGCTTGGCAGTTTTCTACATTAAAGAAAAACGTAGGACACGTGGAAGGTTATCCTGAGCTTCAGGCTAGTAGAGAAGTGGCGATGTAAGGCATTCACATGACATCATGGCTAAGAAGTCGCTTCTGGAGTGAACACAGGAAACAATCTCCTTGCCCTAGCCGATACTCCCCTTCAGATGAGGAATGCTGGGTCAGAGTGACAAAAGATTTCAGCTTTGAATTTAATGGACTTTTAGTGGCCAAAGAGAGGATTTTATTTTATGGGACTGTCAGCTTCACTTAAAATGCGACGGCACTTAAAAGAGCAGGAAACGGCACCCGCTTTGCCGAGAACGGTGCCTATTGTTTGGTGAACCGGGGGCGAGACCCGGGATTTTGTTCGAAGATTCTATTTTTAGGCCGCCATGGGGAAAGGCAAGCTCGTTGCCTGCTGCCTTCTGACATAGGCCCAGAACCCAGGAGGCGAGAGAGGAGGGAGGAAAGCCACATTTTCAGCTGTTTCTGTCCCTGTGGGACTCCCAGAAGAGGGAGACTTGAGGGAACGGTGAGGGAAACAGTTGGAAATTCTCTGGAACCCCAGTGAAATTCTAGAAGGTTGAACACAGGCTCGGATGGGAGTGGTTGACCTTCCTGAGTCCCAAAATAACTCTTATCCGTGGGAACTCACCGGCTTTATTTATTTCTTTCTCTCTGGCAAACCAAAGGGCACCTCGTTGCCGGATGGGCTTTCCCAGGCTCTCCCAGATCTATATTCAGTCAGGCCGCAAAAGATTTATTACCTGTTTACCTTTATGGGACACATTGACAGTAGAAGAGGAAGTGGAAAAAGGTCAACTCTCTTAATTTGGAGCAGGTGAGCATTTCTCTACGGCTAAATAAAGATTTACAAATACTTCCCCAAAAGACATATTTATTTAAGCTTTGCAAACATCCTTCTGGGTCTTCAGAATGAAGGCGAGGCCTTCTGGGGTCTCCGAGAAGGCCGGGGTCTAGCACTGTCCTGCCTATTCAAAGACGCTAACGTTGGCAGCATCTGTGTCTGCAGGGGGCGGTTGCGGGGAGGGAGAAAATGACCCAAAAAAGCGCCAATGGATAGGGCGACCTTGGACAGAGGAGGACTCAACTCGCTCGGAAATCAATCACTGATATTTACCGAGTGCCTACGAAATGCAGACCACCGTACTATGCGCAGGGGAGAGTGGAAGGAGGATGGCACCATTTGGGCCGGGGGCCAGGAGTGAGGCAGCTGTCAACAGTCCTGTTACTGCATAGTGTGCCATTCTTTCTCATTTGCCTTAGCTCATTCCCACCGTCCGTCATTCCCGACGTGCTTTCCCCAGATGCACGGGAACTGAGCGTCCCCTGGGATCCCTGCCATGCCCCCTTAAGGCTATCCCAGACCCCTCCCCGCCTCGTAGACAAGGGGTGTAGAGAAGCAGCGTGGCCCGGTCGAGAGAACACGGACTTGGGAGTCAGAGAACCTGGGTTCTAATCCCAGCTCTGCCCCTTGCCTGCTGTGTAACCTCGGGCAGACTACTAAACTTCTCTGGGACTTAGTTTTTATATCTGTAAAACGGGGATTCAATATCTGTTGTCCTTTCCCATTAGTCTCTGCGCTTCACGTGGACAGGGAATGTGTCTGACATGTTTATCTCGTGCAGTGCTTTACACATAGTGAGTGCTCAACACATGCCAGAGTCATTATCCCCAGCTGGCACGGAACTCAGAGACCCCCAGTGGGGCAGTGGTTGTGATGAGCACGGCCCCAATCTGCGTTCCTCTACCCATTTTCCTCAGAAGGCCAAGGAAAAGAAGCAGAAAGACAGCGCGGCTTCAAGGAGGGCGTAGCTGAGCCCTTGATTTCCAACATGGAGGGGCTGGTGAAATAAGAGCCGTGATTGCACTAGGCTGTCCCACAGTTTGAAGGCATTAAGGATGGAGAGAGGCCAAGCTGTTGTAACCCAGAGCACAGTATTGATTTCTGTCTTTACAATCACCTCGCCCTGTGCTATTTCGCGGAGATGAACTTTCACACCCCTTGAGAAGTAGCAGAATAGAGTGCCAAGTTAATCATCAGCTTGCAGGGTTTCATCTCAGAAATTGTACTGATCTTTTGGTTGAGGAAATTTCCTGGCATCTTCCTGCCCTGCTGATTTCTTTCAGATTTCTCCTCTCCGGCTCCAGCTGAGAGAAATCAATGAATCCAAATGTCTAATGATTATTCGTCCCTGCTCGGAGGAGGCTTTCACTGAAATATCCAAAAACCTCCAACAGGATCAGCAATCAGTCTCCCCGCCTCTTCTCACCGCTTTTCAAACTCAACCATAGAATTGTCTTCTGGTCTCCAAAGTATCTAATCCGGGGATCTGCCTAATGATCGAGTAGCCCAGAAATGCTTCTCTGATCAAGGCACTCTCAATCCATTTATCGATCAATCAATGGCATTTATTGAGTGTTTTCTGTGTGCAGAGCACTGTACTAAGCACTTGGGAGAGTACAATTCAGGAGAGTTTGTGGACACATACCCTGCCCACAAGGACCTTAAGTGCTTAAGTGAAGCAGCGTGGCTCAGTGGAAAGAGCCCGGGCTTGGGAGTCAGTAGTCATGGGTTCGAATCCCAGCTCTGCAACTTGTCAGCTGTGTGACTGTGGGCAAGTCACCTAACTTCTCTGTGCCTCAATAACCTCATCTGTAAAATGGGGATTAAGACTGTGAGCCTCACGTGGGACAACCCGATCACCCTGTATTTCCCCCAGTGCTTAGAACAGTGCTCTGCACGTAGTAAGCGCTTAACAAATACCAACATTATTATTATTATTAAGGACCTTACAGCTAGAGGGGGCTACAGACATGAAAATAAATTACGGATAGGTACAGAGGGTGTTGTGGGGCTGAGGATAGGGTAATTATCAGCTGCTGAAATGTTACAGATCTAAGTGCCTAGGCGATGCAGAAGGGAGAGAGAGTAGAGGAAATGAGGGCTTAATCAGGGAAGACTTCTTGGAGGAGATATGATTTTAATAAGGTTTCCCGGATAGGGAGAGTGGTGGTCTGTCATATTTGAAAGGGGAGAGAGTTTCAGGCCAGTGGGAGGTGATGAATAAGGGTTCTCAAGACTCGAGCACAGATTTCCTGTTGAGTCCAGAGCAAGGGAAGATCTCCTTTCATTTCCCTCAGGAGCGGCCCAAAAAGGAGAAAATGATCATCAAAATAATAAAATTTGGTCCCATGAAACAAAGACACTCAACGGACTTAGAAATAAAACACCAGCATGGAAGACCTTTAATTTAGTTAACCCATTTTCAAAGCCTCCGAAAGGATGTTGGCTTAGCAATTTGAGGGCAAAGGACCAGAAGAAAATTAAAAGTGATTTCTCCCCATTAATAACGGAAAATGCTTACCCCTCGGATTGTCATTTGCAAAGAATTTAGCCATATAAGGTCTATAGAGTTAATGGAGTTTCAGTCAGCCAGGCTCCACTCGAGATTTGGGAACTGGGTAGTTAAATCTGCACATCTAAAGAGGAAGAATCTAATTTCAGTCCATTGTCTCAGAGGGTGAATATCATTCCATTACCTCCTCTCTGCACTCCATAGTTTGCATATTAAGCTACTGAGTGGATCAATTATTTAAAACTGGCAATACTTTATTATGTCCAATTAAGTGTCTAATCAGGACATTGTGGACTTTAATTCTCCAAAGGCAACAATCGCCAGGGATGAATTAAATAGTCTGAAGTTCCAACTTCCCTCCCTCCCTTCCTCCCTCCCACTCGGGCTTCAAGTTCTTGGTTGGTTCTGAATGAGGAGAGACAAATCTTATCATCGAAAAGGAGTACGGGCCCAAGTTGAAAACAAGAACCTTCGAATACACGTCGGAAAAGACCGTAGTAGTAGAATGGGGATGATTTCTCCGATCCCCCAGTCGTATGGCTCGGGGAGGCATTATGATCTAAACTTCCGTTGGCCAAATTTAGCAATAATCACAAAACATTTGAAAAACTAAAAATGCTTCGTAAATAATCGTGCTGACCCGAAATAGAACTCCACTGGATTTGGGATTGATTTTATTATGCAAACCCACGAAGGGTTCTTTCCCTGGTTATTTTCTGGGGTTTATAGGGCCCGTCCCCCTTTCCATCAGAATATCCCGTTCTGTGTGAAGAAAAACTGTAGTGTTGCAGACCCACCCGTCTCCAACCCAACAGCCTGTTCACTGATGTGACCCTAATCAAAGGTAGAGACTAGTCACACTGAAAAGTGGTAAGCAGAAGAAAATAGGTGCCATGAAAAGCAATGTGAAATAACATGCGCTTAGGAGTCAAAGAACCTGGGTTCGAATCCCAACTCTGCCCTTTGCCTCATGAATGACCTTGGGCAAGTCACTTCTCTGTGCCTCAGTTTCCTCCTCTGTCAAAAGAGGACAAAATACCTGTTCTGCCTTCTTCCTTCTTAGACTTGCTCTGTGTGGAACAGGAACTGTGTCTAGTCTGATCATCTTGTATCTATCCCAGCAGTTAGCAAAGTGCTTAGCATATAATAAGCTCAATCAATCAATTAATCGTATTGATTGAGCACTTACTGTGTTCAGAGTGTACTAAGCACTTGGGAAAGTACAATGTAACAGAGTTGGTAGGCACATTTCTAGCCCACAACTAGATTAAAGTCTAGAAGGGGATACAGACATTAATGTCAATAAATAAATTATAGATATGTGAATTAGTGCTGTGGGGCTGAGGGAGGAGTGAATAAAGGATGCGAATTCAAGTGCAAGGGCAGCGTAGAAGAGACTGGGAGAAGAGGAAATGATGGTTTAGTCGGGAAGGCCTCTTGGAGGAGATGCGTTTTTAAAAAGGCTCTGAAAGTGGGGAGAATGCTCATCTGTTGGTTATGAAGAGAGAGGGCGTTCCAGGCCAGAGGCAGGATATGGATGAAAGGTCAGTAACAAGTAAGATGAGATCAAGGTATAGTGAGTAGGTTGGCGATTGAGGAGCAAAGTCTGTGGGCTGGGTTGTAGTAGGAAATCAGTGAGGGAACTTAGGAAGGGACAAGGCGATTTAGTGTTTTAAAGCCCATGGTAAGGAATTTCTGTTTGATGTGGAGGTGGATGGGAAACCATCGGCGGCTTTTGTAGGCTAACAGCGTGGCGGAGTGGATAGAGCACAGGCCTGGGAGTCAAAAGGTCATGGATTCTAATCCCGACTCCGCCACTTGTCTCTTGTGTGACGGCAAGTCACTTGACTTCTCTGTGCCTCAGTTACTTCAACTGTAAACGGGGATTGAGTTCTGTGAGCCCCACCTGGGACAGGGACCGTGTCCAAACCAATTTGCTTGAATCCATCCCAGCGTTTAGTACAGTGCCTGGTACACAGTAAGCGCTTAACAAATACCACAATTATTATTATTATTGTTATTATGGAATGAATGGTTTCATAGAACAATAATCTGGGCAGCAGAGTGAAGTAAAGACTGGAGTGGGGAGAGACAGGAGACAGGGATATCAGCAAGGAGGCTGATACGGTAATCAACGTGGGATGGGAGAAGTGTTTTGATTAATGCGGTAGCGGGTTGGATGGAGAAGACTTAGGGTGGATTTTAGTGATGTTGTGAAGGTTGAGCCGACCAGATTTGGTGACAGATTTGATGAAAAATCTCAGCAAATACAAAAAGCTTAACAAGAAGCTCTTAATACATACCACAGTTATGATTATGATCATTATGGTTATTATTGGAAAGCAGCCGGACACTCATTGAGGCAGATATTACGAGGTAAAAACAGAGTCGTGATAGATTGTTTTTACCCCAGCCCTTTGAATCCTTTGTCTATTCTGCCCTCTATGCTTCCCCATATTGAGTTGTCCATTAAAGATGGAAATAGCAGTATTTTGAATGACCGTAGCCGGCTTGTATTTGTGGAACCCAGTGGGAATAAAATACATTTAGAAAAGCCCCTAACCTGTTTTCCGGAGTCCCTAAACAGCCACTTCCCGTATGAAGCTTGGATGCTGCAGGTCAATTTTGGTCAGCTTCCTGGGGAGAAATGTATGCTAATAACTGAAAAGAGTGCTTGTTTCCTATCTGAGTATGGCCCTGGGTCCCAGGCTACAAACTTTGTCTAGTATTTTTCCTATTTATCCCAGGCATACCATACTAGGAAAACATTCATTCATTCAATCAATGGTATTTACTGCACTTATTGCATGCAGAGCGCTGTACTATGCATTTGGGAAAGGACTGTAGAGTTGGAAGATGCTACCTCTGCTCTCAGTGGCTGAAAGGTCATCCTAGTCATACAGTATCTTTCCATATGAGGCCAGCCTTTTTCAGCCTTTTGAATGTACACTGAGTCTGAAAACCATGACTATGAAACACACACAACCTATAAACGGGACTTCGCATCAGGGCTTTGCAGTTCCGACAGTCACCCTGCAGTAGCTGGGGAATACCGGGCTACCGGGATGTGTAAATTGACTTTGGACTATCTCAGGGGACCCCAAGATGTTTAGGACTATAGACGTCCCAGGGAGGAGGTAACCCCTCTGAGACCGGGATAGCTCTAGGGTCTCAGTTCCATTTGCACTTTCCAGAATGTTCTTCCTGTCTTTAAGAGGTCTGCGGGGGCCCCCCGCCTCATCCCAGCTCAACAAGGGCCCTTTCAGCCAGCCTGGACCTCAGATAAATAAATAGCTCCTTGTGGTGCGCACCGAGGTATCAATGGGTTGGATGGAGGGGATACTTCAGGGTCTCCCAAATTCCTAATTTCGTGGTGCAGTGAAAATACCATCATGTTTATGTTCTGCTCCCCACACTTAAGTAAGCTGCCAAGTTAGCATGGGATGTAATTAAAGACACATTCTCTGTCCATCAGAGTGCTTTGTTTATTTTGTGCTATTTAGGACTTTTTTTAACATGTCATTTTTGGGTACGCATGAGTATCTCTTTCATGGCTCTCATCGTTTTTTTTTCCAAAATGAGACCTCTCCCCTCATCGTTTTTTTCTAAACGAGTGGTCTGTGAAGACTGGCTGTGGTTTGGCTGCCCCTTCAGACACTGCAGCACATCAGTGCTCAGACCTCCAGGAAATCTAAGATCAGAAGGTAAAAGGAGTCAGATGGGATGGGATGGGATGAATGGGGTCTGGAGAAGGCTAAGGAATGCTAACTCGCTATACATTCGGGAACACCACAGCACAGCGTCAGAAAAATTTCATCCCATTTCACTGGAAACCTAGGAAAAGGTCAACTTTTTCCACTCTCATCCCTGCCTTGCCAAATCGGGGTCAAACCTGAGTAACGTTCATGAAGGTTTCAGATCTACTGTCTGTGTATGTGTGTCTTTGCTTCTGTGGTATTTTTTCAAGTGCCCAGTGAATTCATTTTGCACTTGCTAGGGACTCAGTAAATGCCACTGATTCACAGACAGATAAGGACCTCATCAAGACCATAAAATGACTATTTTCCAAAAAAAAAAAACAAGGGCACAGTCACCCCCAGCCTTTCGGTACTTGAACTATGACGTCTTCCAAGCTCTTCTGTCAACTAGCCATCCAGCCTCAATTTTAAAGTGTTTCCTAGTGTATATTCACCTCATATGGTGGGACAAGGATAGTGTCTGATCTGATTTTTTTCCTAGTCCAGTACTTAGCCCATATTACACCCTGAATAAATACCATAATTAGTGATTAATTAAGGAATGTAACCAAGATGCACGAGACACTCCTCCCCACCTGCTAAGCTATAAGAGGAGGGCCCAGGAGGGAACGGGGCCTCCCATGGTGATTCAAATTCTAGCATTAAGTTTCTTTCCATACTTTCCACGGCATAAATCTCGGTAAAGTCAGAGTGAGCTCTCCTCTCTTTTGTTGGCAGCTGCTCCATTTACCCAGTGAGCCTGAAAGACATGACGTGTGTGTTTATGTTTCTGCTTAGCTGGATATTAAAGATCCTCAATTAGGAATCATTTATGTACAAGCACCTCCGCCCCCCAGTTAGAGCAGTAAATCCTTTCAACTTCGCCCATGTGAGGGTCTTTGATCTGAGTCATGGAAAATGCTTTGTGATGAACTGTGATGTGAAGAGAAGGGCTTGGGGGTATTTTACACCGTGACCCCCTCCCAGGAGGGATCTCGACTGGCCCACTTAGAACTAATATCTGATCCTTCCAGTCTGTTGGGAGATGAGGACGGAGAGGAAAGCTTGAAGCTAGAATGGGGTTTGTGGCCGGTGGGACCTCCCTTTCTGGGGGAGCCTGTGCCTTCAGAGCTGTAGGTGAGACTTGGGCTTGAGGCCTCAATTTCCTTTCCTCGGCTGGGAGTCAGACCACAGAGAAACTAATAATCTGTTACTTGGCATCCTCTCAGCCAGATTTAGGTCAATTTGAGTTGGTGAAATCCCATTTCTGTGAAAGCTTGGCCCAGCCTGGTCCAAGCTGCCTGTCCAAGGCTCCCAGGGAATGGACAGCCCGGTGACCACTAAACACGAGGCCAGAATAACACGGAATCCTGGTTCAGTGAGCTAATCAGTGGTCTTGGAGTTAAAAAAAAACAAAACCTGGAGTCAGCTCTCAACACATTCTCCTTGCCATCTCTGAGACTGCTTCACAGTCCCTCCTGGTGAAAGTTGAGCGTTTTTCTTATCAAAAATCCTTTTTAAAATGAAGAGAAATGTGAGAAATGAGATGTTCTATTTGAGATTTCATTCATTCATCTCAAGTGGCCCCGTGGGGGGCCAAACACACAACCAGTGCAGGGACCACTGAGATTTTCACTGATTTGGGGAGTGGGTAGGGAAGGACTCCATAGCAGGTGGGTTTGGGGTGGGTTTGGGGTGAGGAATGGGGCTTCTCCGACAAGCAGGTTCTTTCTCACCAGTAATTCCCTAGTGGAGCCAGGTGGAAGGCACATACAGGTACTTCAAGAGAGAATCCAGGCAATTTCAGGCCCAGGATTCAGGCAAGGATCTGTCTGGGAAGACGGCCAAACTGAGAGTAAGGAGAAATCTTTCCTCTGAGCTCCTAAAATTGGCATTGCCAAAGTGTCCCCTTCCAACTGTGCCCACTGACAGGGTTCCAATCTTCTCTAAACCACCGGGGCTCTTGCCTTCTGCTTCCTTTAGGCTCAGTTGAAGTGGCAAGGGGCTGAAGTTTCCCAAAGAGCTAAGACTCTTTCTGCCTACACTGCAAAGACTCTTAGTTTAGTCTTCACTTCTTGGGCCCTAAAGAAACCAAAACAGATTTCCATGGAAGGAATTTGGTAATTCAGACCTACTGGGGACACAATATATTTATTATAATGACATCTTCATAGTGTTTGGCTAATGCGGTCACTTTTAATTACTTTATTCTTTTAGATGACCTTAATAAAAGATGCACTTTAGGAAATCTTCAGTCAGACTGTGAGGATGTAAACATTTGCATGTGGTTGTGGAAACCTTGATGGGGCTAATGAGACCCTCTGACTCACAAAGCATAGGCATTTTAACCATTTATTTTTCCAGATTCTAGGAGTAGTAAGCAGTCTCGAGGAATGAAGCCTTAAGTCAAAAATCCCAATTTCTTTAGAAAAAAAGAGAATTGCTATTTGCCCCCCTCTTTTGCTGAGTAGAAAGATGAATTAACTCTGATCTTCTCATTTTCCTGGACCTAATATGGACCTAATTGCTTCCCAAAAAAGGGATCAATGCTGGGAAGAGAAAATACCATGTGAAAAAGTCTGAACTCTCCCGACTCCACTCTACTGCCCGAACTTGTTCTAAACAAAAGAAGACTGTGATTTCTTTTAAAGGCAAACATTTCAAATCTGATGGTGAAAACCCTTTTCATCATGTTCATAGATATCATCAAAGCTTTAAAACTACTGCAGTTTATTAAGATGTGTATTTTCATTTTTGATCGAAATGACAAAACCTAAGGCTACACTGTGACCGCAAGCCCCGCAAGAGTCTGTGGCCAGATTCCTTCAAATTATTCACAGGGAAAGGGTTGGGCCTGCCTCCTGTTGATTCGTCAATAACTTAATTCTCTGTGACAACCTTCTCCGAGCAGTGAGAAGAGTCAACAGCCTTGAGTTCCCATCACCTTGGACAGCGGCTGGGAGGCACAGCCCAATAAAGAAGGAAGAGGCCATAAACTGTGATAAGCAATGATTTACCAATTAGATGTGAGAAAAATAAAGAATCGTTAAAATGACAAAATACCGTGAGTCATTAAAGGTTGGCCTAATTAAATAATATCCCAATGTAACCCGGGGATTTATGATCTACCAGCTGCACAAAGAGGGTTTATCACGATAATGGAAACTGACAACCACTAGAGAGACATTTTCTCTCTAGCTGCCTTCTGTAGCATCCTCTACGAGGTCAGGCTAGGGTGCCAGCTCTTGAACTCTACTAGTGCCTATTTTCTGCCTGACGTAACACAGACCCTGATGGTTCTTTCGATGATCTCTATGTCCCTATAAGGCAGAATGGTCAGTTTTCTCTTCCAAAGGCTCAGATCTTACTATGTGCCAAGCACTGTCATGAGCACTGGGGTAGATACAAGGTAATCAGGTTGTCCCACGTGGGGCTCACAGTCTTAATCCCCATTTTCCAGATGAGGTAACTGAGACACGGAGAAGTTAAGTGGCTTGCCCAAGGTCACACAGCAGACAAACGGCAGAGGCGGGATTAGAACCCATGACCTCTGACTCCCAAGCCCGGGCTCTTGCCACTGAGCCACAGTCATGGTATTGATTAAGTGCTATCCTTGCTCCAACCACTGAGCTATGGGCTGGGGTAGATGGAAGGTGATCAAATCGGTTAGACTCTGCATGGAGCTCACAGTCTATGAAGGAAGAGAGAAGCATTTGACATGCATTTTATAGATGTGGAAATTGAAGTACGGATGAACCTAAATGACTTGCCCAAGGTCACTGGAAGTCTCCAGTGGACCCTCAGTCCTGTCACCTTCCCATGAGACTACACTGCTTTCCTGGTTTTAATTTAATTATTCTGGATTTCCATGTGTGTGTTATCAGCTGGATATCCTTTTTTTATGGCATCAGGTGAGCACTTACTATGTGCCAGGTACGGTACTAAGCACTGGGTACTAAGCACAAGATAATCGGGTTGGACACAGTCCACGCCCCACATGGAGATCGCAGTCTTAATCCCATTTTACAGATGAGCTAACTGAGGCATGGAGAAGTTAGATGACTTGCCCAAGATTACTGAGCAGACAAGCGGTGAAGCCAGGTTGAAAACTCAGGTCCTTCTGACTCCCAGGCCCCTGCTCTAGCCACAAGCCACACTGCTTCTCTAACAATCTCTTCAGAGAGAAATTCCAGTCTGCACAGAACCCACCAGGAAGCAGAGGTAAAATTTAGAGTGGATTATACAGCAAATTCTACATCTCTAGGTCTCCACTTTGTAGTCTCTACCTGGTCCTGCGATGGAGGGAAGGATAGAAAACTGAAGGGAAGTGTTTACGTTGAGGGATTTTGGTTGTTTTTCACCACATCGAGACACAGTAAGACTGCCATTTAAACTAATGTGTCGCTGTTACACAAGCTTGATGATCTCCAGCTGCACGGCTTATCAAATGTTCACCGTGTCTCCCGAGCTGATATTACTGTACTGAGACCATTGTTCAGTTACAGTTCACCATCTGTTGTCCGGGTCCTCTTTCCTAAGTGATTTTCTGGGCTCGACTCTCTTGTCTCGCAGAATGCGGCGTCGTTAAAATGCCCAGTTCGTTCTTTCCCCAATTTTAAAGCCATCGGGACTTTATTAGAAGACTATCCTTTAGCAACAATTGATTTGTTCAGCTATCATCCACATTTTAATACTCTGGCTTTAATGAAATTTGTTGGAAAAGTTGGTGGAGACAGAACTTCAGGCTTCTTTAGCTCGCCATTTACTTTCTAACTTGTTCCAAGTTCATTTCCAGTTAGATCGTAATAGGCAAGCTATCCCCCCCGATGGAATCTTGAGGAACCGTAAATGAAATCCGAATGACGGTCGCAGGCCATGTTGATTTCTTTTGGCTATCTTTGGAGCTTTGGACAGCACAACATAATAAAAGGGGTTGGGTGAACCTGGCAGGGTTAGGGGCTTGGGAAAGCATTTTAAACTTTTGTTCCGGGATTTGAGGCTTGGCAGGACCTAGAAAATATATTTGCCTATCCCTTGTCCTCTGATTTTTAGACCCCGGTGAATTTTGAGGGAAATTCGGACCATATGTTTGTTTCATTTATAGTGAACTCATCTCGCTCTTGTTTTGTCAGAGCTGATTTTGCTGCCCCAGAAGCTTTGGAAACCTTTTCTAATCTCCTTAAAGCCTCTCTGCTTTGCAGGAGGATTTCTTTGGCAGGCAAAGCTGGACTTCGCTGAATTTTGTTTTGTATTGGGATCTAGGTCCTGCAAGTTCAAGTGGGTTCTAAATGGGGGAAATCTTCTGCCTCTTTTCTCCCTGTTCCATATTGTTCCTGTATAGGAGTTGCGTCTCCATCACGTGCTCCGGAAGTCAGAGTTCATTATGGGCCATTTGGTCTTCTCCCCCTTCCTTCTTCTGTGTCTCAGGTTTCTTTCTGAGCAGGGGAGGGGAGCGATGATCCTTTTTATCATTTGGCAGCATTAGATGCCAGTTGCCATGGTGATGGGGGTTATCCCTCCCTTATGTAATAGATACACCTGTTTATTGCCCTGGCATAGACATTTGCTCACTATCTGGTAAAATCTAGCTCTGGGAGGACCAGAATTAGAGCCCTACTTCGGATCGTACATGCCCCGCCACCTTCCCCTGGCTCCATCCCCCAGCTTCCTGACCACAACTCCGTATGGCGATCAAAGTTTGGGTGGATTTAGGGGAGAGGAGAGCGTTGAAAGGAGCCCAGGATGGACACTTCCTGCTTTCCCTGGCTTCTTAATGTTAGCCATAGTCACTCCGTTCTAACATCTCTGCCTTTTCAGGATGCTTCATTCCTTCTCTTTAAGAGATTTCCTGAGACCCATATTCATTCATTCATTCAATAGTATTTATTGAGCGCTTACTATGTGCAGAGCACTGTACTAAGCGCTTGGAATGAACAAGTCGGCAACAGATAGAGACAGTCCCTGCCGTTTGACGGGCTTACAGTCTAAGCCATATGTGGCTTTCACTGTGACAACGATGGGGACGAAACCATCTGAGACAGACTGATACTCGTAACCATGATGGGGAAGGTTGTTTCGGCTCCACTTAGCTGAAAAGTGAGTCCCATCCAGCTGGGGGAGAAAGTTTCTTTCCTTCTTAGAAGGAAGTTTAACACTCTGAAATGTATATTTGGGGGATACTAGAAAAATGATCGAAGAGTGTAGGAATGTTCAGGAATGTACTTACATCCATTCATTCAATCGTATTTATTGAGCGCTTACTGTGTGCAGAGCACTGTCCTAAGCATTTAGAAGAGTACAGTGCAACAATAAACAGACACATTCCCTGCCCGCAATGAGCTTCCAGTCTAGAGGGAGGGAATCTTCATAGGTGTATTGCTTTAGACTTTAGCTCTTCTCTGTGATGTCATGCAGCCCTCTCTGTTTTTAACTCTGATTTTACAGCGTTTGGCACTTGTTTTTAACATCAATCAATCATATTTATTGAGCGCTTACTGTGTGCAGAGCACCGGATAAGCACTTTGGAGAGTGCAATATAGCAAAGTTGGTAAACATATGAAGAAAGGAGAAGAAGAAAAGTAACCAAAATTATTGATTTTTCACTCTATACCAAACTACTACTGGGAGAAAGTATTCTCCTTTTTTAAATCTTTGTTTGCTTCCCTGTCCTTTCCTTCCTGCCACAGACTCTCTCAACTACCTCTTTTCCCCGGCTTTCCTTTTCTCTCCTTTTTCTGACTCCTCTCTTTTTTTATTGAGTTCTTCCCCTTCACTATCATTTTAATAATAATGATAACAATAAGAATAGTATTTGTTAAGCATTAACTATATACCAAATGTTGGGTTAGATACAAGATAACCAGGTCGGACACTGTCCCTGTCCCACATGGGGCTCCCGAACTACATGAGAGACAGAACAAGTATTGAATCTCTGTTTTACAGATGAGGAAACCGAGGCCCGGAGAAGTTGTAACTCGCCCGAGGTCACATGGTTGGCGAGTGGCAGAGCCGGGATTAGAACCCAAGTCCTCTGACTCCCAGGCCCGTGCTCTTTCCACTAGGCCATGCTGATTCTCATTTCTTTCCGTCCCTTGTCAGTCTCTTCTCTGTAAGTAGTCTTCGCTGCAGTTGCTGCTGGCTAGCTAGCAAATAGATCATCAAAGCCCTATGTGTCGAATTTGCCCAGCTGCAAGTGTGACACTATTGACGTGTCTGCCGAAGACACCACAAGGCAATTACTTTCCTTTGGCTGGGCCAGGCAGGGGACCTAGTAAAGAGAGAAGCTCAGAGAGTAATTACGGAGCAACGTTCTCTTTGTTATCCCAATTACCACACTTTCCAGAGTGTTTTTTTTTTGGCCTTTAAATATAATTTCACTACCAACTTTCTGGCTGAGCTCTCCTCTAGCCACTAAGCCTCCTGTCCCCCCATCCCGTTCTTGAAATATGTAAGTGGAGTTGCCAGTGGACAACTCCAATCGTCCCCTCCCCCAGATGGTGATTGGAAATCGAGCCGGGTGGGTGTGGAGTTTCAAGCCCCTATCCCTGGCCCACTAGCTTCTCTCTTACCTGGAATCTCCCTTTGGGGGCTCTGGGCAAGCCTCCTCATGACAGTAGATGGCCCTTCAGTCTCATAATCTGAAGGTCCTGGGTTTGAGCCTCAGAGAGGGCAATTTTTTGAGAAGCAGCATGGCACAGTGAATAAAGCACAAGCCTGGCAGTCAGAAGGTCACGGGTTCTAATACTGGCTCCGCTACTTGTCTGCTGTCTGCCTTTGGGCAAATCGCTTCACTTCTCTGTGCCTCGATTACCTCATCTGTAAAATGTGGATTGAGACTCCGAGCCCCACGTGGGACAGGGACTCTGTCTAACCAGGTTTGCTTTTATCCACCCCATCGCTTACTACAGTGCCTGGTACATAGTAGAGAAGCGGCGTGGCTAAGTGGAAAGAGCACGGGCTTGGGAGTCAGAGGTTGTGGGTTCTAATCTCCACTCCGCCATTTATCAGCTGGGTGAATTTGGGCAAGTCACTTAACTCTCTCTGCCTCAGTTACCTCATCTGTAAAGTGGGGTAAGACTGTGAGCCCATGTGGGACAACTTGATTACCTTGTATTTACCTCAGTGCTTAGATCAATGCGTGGCACATAGTAAGTGCTTAATGAATACCGTTATTTTTATTATTATTATCGTAAGCACTTAAATACCATAATCATTATCATTATTACCTTTCATACTTCCTCACAGAGGCCGAGAGAAGAGGAAAGCCAGCACATCGAGGGCAGGGACGTGTCTACCAACTATTATTTATACTCCCCCAAGTGCGTAGTATGGTGCTCTGCACACAGTAATTGCTCAATATGTACTCTTGGTTGATTTGACGAGTTGATAATCCAGCCAGAAAACAGTACTGCAGCTTCCAATGTTGGACACTACAGTAGATGTAGAAAACAGCTCGCGCAGACGGCCCCGCTAAGAGTAAGGAGGGGAGGATCCCTATTTGTAGCCAGAAGAATGTTGAGGTTTTTCCCGAAGGATCGCAGCCTGAAAGGAAATCAAGAGCTGTTTGAAGGTCTTCCCCTCTCTCTCCTTGGTTAGAGATGAGAGAGAGGGAGAGAGCGCTCTCCACATTGATTTAGAAGAGCGATTACCTTGCATTACCCTAATCTTTTACTTCCAGCTTGAAGTTACACACTATACTTAAAAAACAGCAGTGTCATCACTCTGGTATTGACAGATGTCTAAATCCTTTAAACCAGGACTTTATTATGTAAACTCAGTTGCCTTCTGGAATCTTGTCAGTGTCTTTAATGAGAGAGCGGTCTCATCCAAGTGGAACTGTGCAAACAGGGTGATTATGGCACAAAATCCACCTCGGTGAGGTGGAGCTGTGGGGAGATGAAGTTCGTGACATCGGTGAGAAATCCGTATTGCCGAGCTCTCCCCCCCTCCTCCTTTTTATAAAACAAAATAATTCCCCTCACATAAACCGTTGACTTGCAGTCTGAGGAATGCCAGGATTACCAGTTCCTCTCAAAGTAATACTTGAGAGGACCCAAGCTCACTCACGGCAATTAAACTTGCTGTGCAAATGCTACTCTAGTATTTTCCTTAGGTCTGGGTTTTCATCAGCCATTAATGAGAAAAGTACTCTGCAATTGTATAAATTAAAGGATTCAGGCGATCACTCTGGGTAATCCCTCCAAAGTAACATGTTGTAGTGAGACAGCATGTGTCTGAAAAAGGAAACGATAATGTTTTGGAAAATGATGACATTCTGTAAATAAAATCAGGCAGAGTAAGTAAGTACTTGGCAAAACTCTCGCCGGAGTCAACATGCTTCGATTTATTGCTACATCAATCGGGAATTAATTCTCCCTCAATCGCTCCCATACTTTTAAAGTGTGACATTGTCTGAAGCCTCGATCGGTACCCAGCCTCATAACACAAAAAACTGAAATGAACATAAACAGTGAGGAGGGAGGAAGACTGGGTTTCTCACAATTTTCTGGGGAATTGAGTTTGCAGTCATTGAAATTTGTGAAACTAAAAGGCAAAAAAAAAAAAAAAAGAAGAAAAAATTGGGTTGAATCATTTTTGGCATGCATGGTGATTGGGGTAGTTTGGTTCCCTGGATAAACACAGAGTCCGCAAGCGCACAAAATATGTTGGCAAGAAGGAGCGGTTGTTAAAATTGTTTTTCTTCAGCCTCTTCAGTGCTCGGAGAGTCTCAGAGGATTGACATGCATATGCCCAGTGTTGTTGTCGTCCGTAACTAGCTCCAGTCATCTTTCCCCTGCTCCTCTCCAAATTTCTGTCGGTGGACACGAGGACGCGTCCGAGGTTTACAGGGCAAGTCTCCTTATCACCACCTTTTTATCATGTCCGTAACTGGCGACTGCAAGCTTGTTTGAAAAAAAAAAAAACAACTGAAAAAGGTATCAGCCTATCCCAGCTGTTACTTCACGGATGGATGACAGCGGGATACCAAAACGGTTTTTTAATGGTGAACTCAAGTCAGGGGACCAAAAGCACAGAAAGCTGATGAAATGTTCTGGAGCTACAGTGATGTCAACTTCAAGCAGTATAGCCTAGTAAAAAGAGCACAGGACTGGAAATCTGGAGACCTGAGTTTTAATCCTAGTTCGGTCACTTGCCTGCTGTGTGACCCCCAATAAGTTGCTTAACATGCTTAGCACGGTGTTTGGCAAATAGTAAATGCTTAGCAAATATCATTCGTAATACTATTAATTATATTAATGATGCTATTGATGATGATAACAGTAGCGTTACCTTATCTGTGCCTCAGTTTCCTCAACTATAAAATGGGGATTTAATATCTTTCCTGGGAGATAACTTTATCTGGGCGACCTATGTGGGACAGGGTGTGTGTTAGAGCTGTGTCTACCTCAGAGCTTAGTATAGAGCTCGACACGTAGTATGCACTTAACAAATAATTCAGTAATTGTTATTGCCGGCATGCCGCATGAATACCGTCAGTCACCCAATGGTATTTATTAAGCACTTACTTTCTGCAGACCATGGTACCATGTGATTGGGAGAATACAGTCCCACAGACATGATCTCTGTCCTCAAGGAGCTTACAGCTTTTGTTCACTGAGCTGGTTATTCCAATGTTTGATGGAATCCAGTCTTCCTTATGTGACTTTGAAATGCTTTATTTCACCTGCATGAGGGAGGCACGTTGGCTTCCTGTTTAGATGCAGAGAACCCAGGGCTTGACCTCATCCTACCAATCAATCGATCACTGGTATTTATTGAGCACTTACGTGGTGCAGAACACTGTACTAATCCCTTGGGAGAGTACGATACGCTAGCCTTGGTAGACACGATCCCTGCCCTCAAGAAGTTTACGATCTATTTATCCCCACTGGATGAGCCAGTAATTCTTCACTGTCGACTGCTAGGAGAAACGGGTAAAGTAAATTATTCTGGCAAGAGCCTTCTAGCACTGGGAGCTTACTATATATCAAAGTGAAGGCCACAGACTTAATTAATAGTGCTATTATATATGATTTTCTGAAAATGACTCAGTCTTAGAATCCAGGAATGATCGGGCAGTACCCTTCCTATAGAAGAGCCTCATCAAAAATAATTATTTCCTTTCGGTGTCTCTCTCCAAATTTTCATGAAAAATAGTTGGGATTCCAGGGAAAGAGGAAAAAAAGTATCTGTGATATATATTGTTAGATCTTCAGATTGTGAGCAGCTGCATGGGAAGGCAAGGGGAATTGGGGTGAAATTATTTTAGGAGTTTCCAGCCTTCTCAAAGACATTATACTTTAAGGCCAAATAACAGCATAATCTGAACCATATTTGAATCGGCCCATCTAACACTAAAGGAAAATAAAGGATTGGACTATTATGTCATCCTGTGGGTGAGAAGGAAGAGAAACTTCTCCCTCGTAGAAAAAGGTTCGTTAACTCTTTGAAGCCTCGGGGCAGGAGTGACTAAAAGCGACGGAGGCCTCGGTGGGACAGAATATGTCTGTGCGTCTTCTGCAGCAGTTGGAATTGCTGTGCCCTCCTCTGCTTTATACACGGTTTTCATCGTGACATTAACCCACCCGGGCAGACTGTTGGCCCGTAGGGAAAGAGAAAAGCAATCGCAGCCCATTTCAGCCGGCACAAAGCTTCGGGAAGGCTAAGGCGGCTGCTGCTGCAGAGGTCACCGTGGCCACGGCTGCGTCGGTGGACTCTGAGTCACGAGGAGCCCGAGGTTCTGCTCCTCTAGCCACAAGCACTCTACAGATCTTTGTTTCTATTTGGGCCATTTGTTCAGGTCCTTATGTTGTCTTTGTGTTTTGGGTCATCTCTTCTTCTGTGACTGTCACCAGTCCCCTCTCCTCGCCTCACAGTTTTAGACTGTGAGCCAGGGACTGTATCTAATTCCCACTTACGTATTCTTTGCCAGCTTTAAATGCAGTACTCTGTAAGCAATAAGTACTCAATAAATTCTGTTACTACAACTACTTCATTTAACCGTGGGAGCTCTTGGAGGGGAAAGGACAAGACCTGAAAATCCTGTGCAAAACTTTTTTTTTTTTTCCTGCTGGGATCACGGCACCAGGTTTCAACCAGCATCACACTAACTTAAATTTACTCTCCAAACAGCACCGATCAGCCAGGACCGAACTTGTCTAGCTGTTGGGGACGGGGCCAAATGGCCCAGAGATCCTATTGATTTCATAAAGAGCTAATCCTCTCAGATGGGGCCAGCCCAGGGAGAGGGAATGCTCGTCCTGGTTATTCTCGGATGCAGGTCCCAAAGCTTCTGGTAACCGTTCACCGGTGTCACCCAACGGGCAGGTCCACGCAGCAGACTTCGTGCGACACGAACCGCGTCTGAGGCGGCACTTTCGGATGTCTCGGGATCTTCTCACGGCCGAGTCGTGCGTCTGCGGGTGTGTGCCCGCCGACACGGTCCGTCCGATACTTTCTTGGGGTTTGTTCCTGTGAAACTGAATTGAAATGAAATAGACCGCGTGCCAAACTACCGGAGTCGTGAGAGAGCGTTTAATGGGGACTAATTCTGTACGGTCAAGACAGAAATTGGACTCTATTTCCTGTTCCCTCTCCCGTGCAGGCATTATCTCTGCCTTCCCTTGGCAACCACTGCACACGTCTCTCCCGGAAACCTCCCCAGCGATTTGGGTAGCCTTAAGTTTTCTCCGAAACTTTGTAGTTGTGAGCTTTTCCATTAAACTCCGAGGAAACCCCATGCAAGGAATAAAACGAAGCTCATTTCAACACCTGTAGAGTTTCCCTTTCGGTGCCTTTTGGCATTTGATCTGGACGTATAGAACCACGTGCGCCGCTGTCACGTCGTCACACTGACAGCGGAAACTTTCGAGCGTGTGGTGATTTCACGAGCCCCGGGGGATGGGCAAGCTCCGAAAACTCTCCATTTTCCCCAGAGGCGGCTCGCGCCTCTCTCCTTTCCTAAGGGGAGGGCGAGCCCACCCCCATCTTAATTATGGGAAAATGAAAAGAGAGAAATAAAACCCAAGCCAACAAAGCTAAGATTTAAGCTGACATCGCTTTCCATATAATTGCGAATGCCAGCAGACACTCAATAAACATATCAGCATTGTTAAAATGATTTATGGTCCGAAGAGTTGAAGGTAAAATATTATCAATATATGTGTCATCATTGATCTTTCCGGGGCCTCGCCGCTGAAGAATGGAGCTGGGGAGATGATTTCAACAAACAATCCTTGACAGGAACCAAAGGCAACAATTCGCAGGGACAGACAACTGACAGATGTAGTGTGGGGCCATTAAAACATGTGATGAATTTGCCGGGAAAGTATATATTTGTGCAAGAGGTGAGCTCATTTCTGCTATAAATTTGTCAGCCATGACACAGTGCTCTCAAGCTTGGCATGAGTAATGCCTCGCTCTTTCCCGGCTCTGTCTGGCACGGGCTCTATCTGTCACTCCCGGGGTTATTTACAAAGAAACGGATCTATCGGTTACAAGGACATGACTTTGCCACTAAAAGATAACAGAAGAGGAAATCGGCCAGTGGCCTCTCGGCGAGAGATGCGTCTTCTCCGGAGAAACCGTGGCCTGGAATGAATCAGATTGGCCGCAGTAGACTCTCCTGGCCAAGTGCCTGGCACAGCCGAGCTCAGTACATTTATCCACGCTGATTAGATTAGAAATTATTAATAGGGGACTATGGAGTAGAGCAAAGGGTCATTTAGAGTTTAATTCTGTTCTCAGATAACTTCATTTCAGCTGATGGGATTGTTATTGTAGGGGTTTTATATGTTTATAGGAAACAATATACTCAATAATGAAGTCGTGCATCCTTCTGCAAGGTCAGGAAAGCTATTGTGCAGCTAGATTGAAGTCTTCACAATTGTGTTAATTAAGTAACAGTGATTTGACTCGGTCTCCTCATGAAATGCGTTTAAGCGACTAAAAGCTGCTGAGAACGTCTTCTTTCAATATAAATATATAGTAAAACAAGCAAGAACCGAAAGCAGGCCGAGATTGAGTAAACAGAAGAGCTGACACCGGGCTTTTACTTAAGGAAGACGACGTCTTGGCTGGCAGATTCAGCTCCTTGCCACATAAATACAAATGTCTCATCAGTTTAGGATTAAACGTAACAGGTCTTTTTTCTCCGACTCGATTCCTGACGAATCTGGAAGACACGGTTATAGAATTTGATATTGATGGCACAGTACAGCCCATCAGTCATCTTATTTCCTCCTGGGCCTGTCTCTTTTAAGTAGATGATTAGTATACAGTAAGATCCAGAGCCTCTTCTGATAAAGGACTATCTCATTGGTCTTGCATAATATAAGAGCGCCATTAGTGACAGGATCGCTATGACTCTGTCGTCATTTCCATTACTAGCGCTTTCCTTTCAAGGGTTTATTACTCGGCCATTAAAATTTGCTGAAGGCGGCTGAAACTGTTTGTTTCAAGAGGCAGGTTCCCTCGCAAACAATCCAAAGAAAACAATTGATTTTAAATGACAAGGCTGGGGGAGGGGGGAAGCAGATATATTTGACTGCAGTTGTCTTGTCTTCTCCCTCTGACAAACACAAAAGGTGTGTGGATGAGCAGAAATCTCCTGCCCATTGGTTCCTGGAATCGAAGAGCTGCCAGAGCCTTTGAGATTTCAGAAAGGGACCTCCGGAGAGAGGGCAGATTTGCTGGCGGAGCTCGGGAATGGATGTCTGATCTGTCTATACCTGAAAATGACCACTGTACCCAGACTGTGGCTTTTTTTTTTAAAAAAAAAAAAACCAAACCTATAGAGTTTGGTGGGTGGGAACACTCTGAGAGGGAGTCACAGCTTCACTGGTGTGACATATTGCAACTGTTCCAAAAGAGCCATCAGAGTTGATTTGTCAATGATATGAGGGTTAAGGAGGTTTGATAGCATTCAATGGGTACAAGGTTCAAAAGGCGCCCTCTGGTTTACCGGAGAAGGAACCCAAATCCATAATTATAGGGATCTAATAATAAAAATAACCTAAGTGTATCTGGTATTTTGGCAAAGCATTTCACACCTGTTTTCTCATTTGTCCTCCCAGTTTCCCCATGCCGAAAAGAGAGGCAGGCATCCTCACTCCCATATAATAGTTGAGGAAACTGAGGTCCAGGGGGTTAAGTGACCTGTTGGTCACAGAGCAGAGCAGTGGCAGACCTGTCATTAACCTCCGTGTCACCTGAATCCCACCCTATGTGCCCTCCCCAAGACACCATGGCTCAAAGATGGCTCTTGCAAGGAAGAGACTTTTGCAGATGGTGAGGAAAGAGCTAGATTCTCAGGTTTATGAGGGCAGGGGTCACGTTGATTAATGCTATTACATGCTCCCGAGCATTTAGTACAGTGCTCCGCTTGCAGTAAGCACTCGATACATGCAATTGACTGATGGAGCGACAAACTGGCTACCGCTGAAAATGCCTGACCTGATAAGCCCGAGGTGGAGTCTGAGACATACAACTATGAGGAAGAAGGAATACTATGAAGCATGAGAAGCAAGGGATAAGAGAATAGAGGAAGGCTCCCTCTAGGCATCAGTCCGATTGGAACAGAAAGCAAGATTGACAGGTGGCTGACAATCGAATTGGAAGGCAGGAGACAGGGGAGGAGAGGCATACAATGAAAGAAATGAAAGGATAAAGAAAGCAAGAACAATAAATTACATATCAGGGAAACGTGTTCGGGTCCCATTCCGCTCAGGCGAAACAGTGGTCTCCCAGTAGTGAGAAGGCATGTATTTGCAGCGTGGCTCAGTGGAAAGAGCATGGGCTTTGGAGTCAGAGGTCATGAGTTCGAATCCCAGCTCTGCCACTTGTCAGCTGTGTGACTGTGGGCAAGTCACTTAACTTCTCTGGGCCTCAGTTACCCCATCTGTAAAATGGGGATTAAGACCGTGAGCCCCATGTGGGACAACCTGATTCCCCCGTGTCTCCCCCAGCGCTTAGAACAGTGCTCTGCACATAGTAAGCGCTTCACAAATACCAACATTATTACTGTGAACCCCATATGGAACAAGGACTGTGTCCTCCTTGATAATTTTGTACCTACCTCAATGTTCAGTACGGTTCTTGGAACATAGTAAGTGCTCAACAGATATCGTTATTATTACCGTGACGACTCCTTCATTTATTGCATGGCCTCAGCTGATGCATTAAACCTCAGCAATCTCACATTACTTTGTAGATCGAAAGCTCTTAAAAACAGAACTGGGTATTTACTACCCTTCCTATTAATTAATTAATTTTAAAAAATTATATTTGCTAAGCACTTGCTACGTGCCGGTCACAGGACTTAGCACTGAGGTAGACACAAGCTAATGAGGTTGGACACAGTCTATATGCCACGTGGGGTTTACAGTCTAAATTCCCATTCACAGATGAGGTAACTAAGGCCCAGAGAAATTAAGTGACTTGTCCAAGGTCATACAGCAGACAAATAGCATCACATCATCATCATCATCATCATCACTGTAATGTTTGGTAAGCACTTCCTGTGAGAAGCAGTGTGGCTTAGTGGAAAGAGCCCAGGCTTGGGAGTCAGAAGTCGTGGGTTCTATTCCCGGCTCTGCCGCTTGTCCGCTGTGTGACCTTGGGCGAGTCACCTAACTTTAGGGGAAGCAGCATGGCATAGTGGATAGAGCATGGTCCTGGGAATCAGCGGGTCATGAGTTCTAATCCTGGCTCCACCATTTGTCTGCTGTGAGAAGCAGCGTGGCTCAGTGGCAAGAGCCCGGACCTGACAGTCAGAGGTCATGGGTTCGAATCCCGACTCTGCACTTGGCAGCTGTGTGACTTTGGGCAAGTCACTTAACTTCTCTGTGCCTCAGTTCCCTCAACTGTAAAATGGGGATTAACTGTGAGCCTCACGTGGGACAACCTGATTACCCTGTATCTCCCCTAGCACTTAGAACAGTGCTTGGCACATAATAAGCGCTTAACAAATACCAACATTATTATTATTAGTAGTAGTAGTAGTAGTACTTCACTGGGCCTCAGTTTCCTCATCTGTAAAATGGGAATTGAGACTGTGAGCCCCACCAGGGACAGGGACTGTGTCCAACCCGATTTACTTGTACCCACCCAGCGCTTAGTACAGTGCCTGGCACATAGTAAGCACTTAATAAATACCATTATTATCATTATTATTCTCTGGACTTCAGTTACCTCATCTGTAAAATGGGGAATAAGACTGTGAGCCCCACGAGGGACAACTTGATACCTTGTATCTACCTCAGCACTTAGAGCAGCGCTTGGCACATAGTAAGCGCTTAACGAGTACCATCATCGTTATTATTATTATTCCCTAAGCACTGTGTTAAGAGCTGGGGTAGAAGCAATCCGATCAGACAGCAGTCCCGGTCCCACAGTTTATGGATGAGGGAGAACAAGTATTTTCTCCCCACTTTACAGATGCGAGAATTGAGGCACAGAGAACTTAAGACCAAGTTCAAACAACAGAGAAGTGGTGGAGATGGGATTTGAGCCAAGGTCTCCTGCCTCCCAGGCTTATGGTCTTTCCACCAGGCCGTGTTGCTTCTCTTTTCTTCCTGTCCCTTATGAGGCCCCTCTCTGTGAGTAGTCTCTTCCCCCGTTGCTGCTGGCTAGCTAAAGGATAAAATATCAAATCAATCAAGATGGCAGCATGGTCGAAGACTCAAGTTGTCACCTCTCCTAGCCGGAGCCTCAGGCCTCCAAATAGATGCGTGAGCACGGGCTTTGGAGTCAGGGGTCATGAGTTCGAATGCCAGCTCTGCCACTTGTCAGCTGTGTGACTGTGGGCAAGTCACTTAACTTCTCTGGGCCTCAGTTACCTCATCTGTAAAATGGGGATTAAGACTGTGAGCCCCATGTGGGACAACCTGATTCCCCTATGTCTACCCCAGCGCTTAGAACAGTGCTCTGCACATAGTAAGCGCTTAACAAATACCAACATTATCATTATTATGCGTGCGTTTGAATCCCACTTCTGACATTTTCCCGAGAAGCCGCACGGCATAGTGGACAGAGCTTAGCCCTGTGAGTCAGAAGATCATGGGTTCTGTCTGATCCCTGCTCTGCTACTTGTCTGCTGTGTGACCTTGGGCAAGTCATTTAACTTCTCGGTGCTTTAGTTACCTCATTTGTAAAATGGAGACTAAGACTGTGAGCCCCACATGGGGTGGGGACTGTGTCCAACCTGACTACCTTGTATCTACCCCAGTGTTAAAAACGGTGCTTGGCACATAGGAAGCGCTTAACAAATACCACTATTAATTTATTAACGATTTATTACTAGTGCTCCTACTGCGGGCAGCAAAGTGTACCAATAAAAGACAATCCCTGCCCTTAAGGAGCTTACCATCTGGTGGGTAAGAAAGAGACTGAGATGAAATCATCTGTGGCTGTATCACGTGGGTTGGCCCTTGGTTTCCGAAGCAGCCCCGGCACTTAGAGGCACATCCGGACACGGACATCCAGTTGAGGGCTTCCTGAATTTGCCACCGAGTGAGTGGGTCAGGGACAACCAGTCTAATCACTGGAGGTGATGGGTTTGCCATTCAGATTTTCATCATTCATACCGTCCGATGCCTTCCATGATTACCTTTTCATTCATTCATTCATTCGGTCGGATCTATCGAGTACTTGCTGTGTGCAGAACATTGTGCTAAGTGCTTGGGAGAGTATATTACACCAATCAGCAGTCACATTCCCTGCCCACAATGAGCTTAACGTCTAGAGTGGGGGAGACAGACATCGATACAAATGAGTAAAAGTATAGATCTACATGAGTGCCGTGGGGCTGGGAGGGGGACGAACAAAGGGAGCTAGTGTGGGTGACGCAGAAGGGAGTGGGAGATGAAGAAATGTGGGGCTTAGTGTGGGAAGGCCTCTTGGAGAAGATGTGCCTTCAATATGGCTTTGAAGTGGGGGAGAGTCACTGTCTGTCAGATCTGAGGAGGGAGGGCATTTCAGGCCAGAGGCAGGACGTGGGCGAGGGGTCGGCGGCGAGACAGGCGAGATCGAGGCACAGTGATAAACCAGCTGCCCTTTCCCTTTTAGGATCTCAGAACCTGAGCCAGTGCCCAGTTGGCGGCTGGAATTTCCGATCCTATACCTAGCCGTGAGAGTATCTCTCTCTTCCTCTCCTGAGCACTGCTTTCTTATTTTTCCTTATTCGTCCCTGAGACGCTCTCAACTGGTTTTCGCGTGCCGCCGTTAATTGGTGTCAGCTTCCGAAGAATAACCTCTGCGTGGTTTGGTGTGTTACCTCAGGTCCCTATTTTCCCTCCGTAATGATTTCCAAGAAGGTCAAACAGCTAATGCTTCGACCTTGGGGAGACCGAGCTGCCCTCCCACACGGTTGGAAGCTTGGCTAGCCTATCAGATCGCTGCTTCATAAATGGGGACGAGAGAGGGAGGAAGATGAATAGAATCACGTGGGTGCAATATTTTCGGAGAATTGAAGAGAGGATTTACAGCTCCCCAGACTTGACACACTTCACACTTGTCACGTTGGCACATTGCATTATATTCCTCCGCCCGTGGGGCTTCTGTTGATGTTTGCGAGGGAATGGATGTCCGTGCTGGGTCTGTATTTCTGAAAGAAGATCAAATTTGAAAAACAAAGATACAGTGAAAACCTAGCCGACGAAGAAAACGTAAAAACACACCTCTGGTCTCTGTAGCCCCATTACCGGGTGAGCTCGCAATCCCACTGACCTTTCAGCCTAACACCGTTCTTCAGCCAGTGATTTCCCAGGAAATCATAAGTGATCGCCATAGGTTGAATTTAAGACAATGAAGAGCATCCTTCCAAAAGGCTTAAAGGAAAGAGGTAATGCAGGGAGACTGCCAGTCTAATTGACTCCATTTTTCAGGGGGAGAAATCAAATCTTTTCCTGAGTTTTCAAAACGATGGGGATTGAACTAGAACCTGGGCCCTCTCCTTGTCAATCCAGGTCTTTCAGGCTAAGGGCCTTGGCTTATAGGAGTAGGATGGGAGTCAGTGAAACAGCTAGGGAAGAGTTTGAAAGAGGAAATCCCGTTAAATTCCGGCACCACGGGTACCCATGCTGTTTATCATCCACCCTGCGCCACATCCATCATCAGAGAGTTTGCGACAGACACAACTTAGCTGAGCTGAGCTCTCAGGAATCAGATTTCAGAAACAGGCAACATCACGCACGGGTAAGGTTTAAGGGTGATGCAGTTTCTCTCTCTCTTTCCCTCCCTCTCCCCCGCCACCCCTTTGGTCCCTCTTCCAACCACTTGCCTCCTAAGGCCAGATGGACCACTGCTCTGTAGCTGACTCAGAAAAACCTTGGCACAGGAAGGAAGTGCGTTGAACTCACTTTCTCCAAACTGCTACAATAACAATCTTTCAGAAACTGCCAAGAGGCATTCACGGGTTTTGAATTTGTTTGTATTTTTATGCTCTACCTGATGTTTGTTCTACCTGAGAGATACTTAAGAGCTGGCATCGAGCAAATCGAAGCACCTCTCCCTCTAGCAAAATGCAGCCAAACGTACAGACTTTTTCTATTCTACGTTAGTACGGTTGACTCCAGCTGATGGTTATCTCCCTCAGTTACCCGTTTCTCAGCTGCGGGTCTTGTTTGTTCTTAAGCTGACAAGCAAAAACACGCACTTTCCTACAGACCCTCTTGGCTTCGGGAGTCACTTCTGGCGTGGATCCCGCGTGGGAGACACATACCGGTGTAAGCTGTGCCTATCACCCATGCCCAGAGTTCCCTGACAGGAGGCAATAAGACAGCAACCAGCCCGCGTCATTCGGTGAGAGATTCTCTCTCTCGGATCTCCCTTCGGTTTCCGTGACTCCACTCCCACCCCCGCTCCAACCAGCATCCGAAAGAAAACACAGAACGATCACACCACCTGCTCCTACAAGCGGAAGCCAAGAAGCCGTGTGAGACACCCAGATTCTCCAAGAGGATAGTACTGGTGGTGCTTTTCTAAGGTTTACAGTCCCTGAGGTTCTGACGCAGGGAGGGTGGGAGGCCCGAGGCTTGCCAAGCTTCAAACCCACTTGAACCACGTTGGGACTGGCATTTTTAGAACCAACTCAGGCCTTTTGAAGTTCCATTTTGTTTACTGCTGGCAAAACACAGCTTTCTGTTTCTAAGGAAAAAAGGTTTTAAAAGGATCATAAAAAGGCTTAGAGGCTTCTTGGATGTAAACCAATTCTGACAAATCAACTTTTAATGATTTAAGTGTAAATGAATAAAAAACATGTGGATTAGTTTTTCCTCAAAGTACATATTGGGTGAGCAATTGAGGGGAGAAAGGCTTTGCAGGCCTGGGTTTGATTTGGGCCCGATTCAGGCTACGTGAAAAATTGTTTTCGATGGTTAATGAGCCCTAAGGCAGGTTGGATCTAAGTGGGCCTAGACTGACCTCATCGTGAAACTGGTTGATTTTTTTCTTACCTCATCCAATAAGATAGTCTTTGCCTCATGGTGGCCATCACGTGATGGACTGCGGAAATTTCTGTAACCGAATGGCGGAATTTGTAAACCAGTGAGTGAGAACAAGAATACATTTGGTAAATCAGCAGGGAAGCATGAAGACAATGGAATGGATAGCCTCTATTGTGTTTCTCATTGACCCAAATCTGGGTGGATTCTTCAGATGAATTGATGTCAAAAAGTAAACGTTTCCCATTGAAACAGGAAATCTCATTGCAACTAGTGGCAAAATAAAAGTGACCAGTGAAATTAATTTTTATAAACTGAGTTTGCAGCTTAAAGAAACAGGGTGGTACGTCAAATGGATCCTTAGATCTGTCCCTTCTTTCCCTCTAGACTGTAAGCTAACAGGAAACTTGTCTACCAACTCTATTATAATGTACTCTCCCAAGTACTTAGTACGGTGCTTTGCACACACTAAGGGTCAGCAGATGCCACTGATTGACTAATTGGAAATCTTGCCTGGAAGGTGAAAGTGAAAATTCTCTGTTTTGTTCTCATAACATTCCTGGGTTGGACCAAATAGCCATTTTGGGTAGCTGAGGCCATTCTGGAGGCCAAAGGTAGACCAGTTGATTTTAGACCCGTTACTAATAGTAGTGGTGGTGGTGGTGGTGACAGAATTGTTCGAGCATTCATTTGGTACAGGACTCTGTACTAGGCTCTGGAGAAAACCAAAATAATGAAGTGACACATTCCCTGCCCACAAGAGCTTACACTCTTATGCAGAAGGCAAACTTAAAAATATTTACATTATCGAAATAAATTGTTTGGACTTAGAAGCATGAGTGCTAAGGAGGGTGTAAACTTGGGGTTTTGCAAGGGTAGGAGGGAGGGGACATTATGAAACTTATTCCAGTTTTAATAACAGGGATTGTGTCTATCTGTTGCCGAATTGTGCATTCCAAGAGCTTAGTACAGTGGTCTGTGCATAGTAAGCACTCAATAAATACTAGTGAATGAATGAATGATGTAGGAATTCAATGTGGGTGTCTAGATTGTTAATCAAAATGGATCCACACCCAAGCTTTATATGCTGTCCAGATTATTGGTGAACTTTTCTCCACACCAATTAAATTTTTGGTTCATGTAAGACTGAGAACGCAGTCCCAACCAAAGTATTGGTCTTGAAAAGATCTTTCAAACTGACCGGAGCACTGAAGGGAAGGAAAGGATAAGAAAAGCTATAAGGGACAATGGGACTATTTTGTTAATATGTCCCAGAAGACATTGGGACATAGAGCTTATCCTCTCAGGACAGAGTTGATTTTTTTCCAGAAGAACTATGGATAAAGCCTGGGTCTGGTGTGCTGCTCTTGCCCCTTCTGGAGACTGCTTCCCCTATTCCGTACCCTGATCCGACCTGGGTCTCTGCTAAAGTCATTTTACACATGGTGAGGTTGCTTTCCCTGCTGAAACCAAGCCCGGGGTAGAAAGGAGGTTAGGATGCCCTAATTGGGGGTTCCTCCGATCTAAAATATTTTCCATTCCCTTTCCTCAAGAAATAGCCTCAGGGAATCCATGAGGCCCAACATATGGTGAATGGCTTCTGTAATCGGGGTATCAAGCTTTGCGTTTGCAGCTTTAATCCCCAGTAGCTTTAAACATCATTATTTGTTTCTCTGCCAGTATCCTTTCCAATCTGTAGAGCGATCGAATCGACTCTGTTTGGGAATCTGGTTTAGCCATCATTAATGGACCTTTGAAGAGTAACAGAAGGACCTTGGCCATCATCTATACTCCCCCTTTTCCTCCGTATGGCTTCGAATACAGCACGATCACCATTTTTATTATTTTTCATCTAGTTCATTATTATTCAGCAAAGCGGCCTCAATCTCAGTCTCCCAAAGCAAAAGTCTCCGAATCTAAGAGTTCTCAGATAAAGTGACCAGAAAACTCCATTTAACCAGGACAGTCATGGATTTTTGCTTAGTCCCTCCACCTGAAGGACAACTTAATGCCTCAATATCAGTGGCAGTGGAGCACCCCGGGGCAGAGAGCCAGGCAGCAGATAGAAAGCCCTGACGAGGAGAGTGGCAGCATTGTGAAGGAGGAGCAACAGAATTCACCCACTGCCTTCACCTCCCCTCTCACTTCTCTCACAGCCATGATGGTCATGGCAGAAGAAACAGCATGGCCAAGTGGACAGAGCACGGGCCCGGGAGTCAGAAGGACTTGGGTTCTAATCCAGTTCTGCCACATCTGCTGTGTGACCTCGGGGAAGTCATTTCACTTCTCTGTGCCTCAGTTACCTCATCTGTCAAATGGAGATTAAGACTATGAGCCCCTAGTGGGACAGGGATTGTGTCCAGCCCGATTCCCTTGTATCCATCCCAATGCTTAGTATGGTGTCTGGTACAGAGTAAATGCTTAACAGATACCACCGTTAATTAATTAAGAAGAGGAAATGGCCATGGCTGAGAAGAGAGAGCAGTGGCGAGGCGATGGGTAAGTAGGGGAATGAAAGCTGTAGCCCATCTCCATGGCTTTCTTGCACAAAGGACTAAACTACTAATAATAATAACGGCGGTACTTGTCAACCACTTTCTGTATGCCAAACTCTATACTAAGCGCTGGGGTAGATACAAGAGAATCAGGTCCCTCATGGAGCTCACAGTCTAAGCCGGTATTAAATCCCCATTTAGCAGATAAGGTAACTGAGGCATAGAGAAGTGAAGTGACTTCCCCAGGGTCACACAGCAGACAAGTGGCAGAGCCAGGATTAGAACCCAGGTCCGTCTGACTTCCAGGGCCTGTGTTCTTTCCACTAGGCCAAGCTGCTTCCTGGCACATGAGGCCATCAGGATCAGACTGGCCCGCCTCAGCACAGAGGAATGTCAAGGAGCCCAGCGGCAACACCGGAAGCAGTCAGCAACAGCAGCAGTCCAGCACAGGGGAGTGCAGGTGGGCTGCCCGGGTTGCTGACTGCTTTGGCCATGTATGTGCTGGATTCTGTCAGCTGGCAACTGACCGCTACAGAGTCACTGCCGAGGACATCGTCCTGGTTAATAGCTAAGTTTGCAAGCAAGTGTCTGTGTGGGGTTAAGTGCGTCTGTCTCTCTGTCTGTCTCTCTCTGCTGATCTTGATCTCTGTTTTTCTGTCTTCGGCCCTTTGGTCTCATCCACCCAAGACCACGCCTCCCATCCTACTTGAAGCGCCCGCAAATATCAGTCAAGCAGTGGTATTTTTGAGTACTTGCTATGTTTAGAACTCTGTGCTGAGTGCTTGGGAGAAATCAATAGACGGTTGACGTGATATTCCCCAAGTGGTGTAGATTTAGCCTTAGTTGGATTTGGATTCGAGACGTTCCCATTTTACAGGGAGGATTTAGCTTCAGTCTGTACTCCCGGCCACCCGTAACACTGTACGTATTGATTTATGCATTCCAATAATAACTGAGGTGTTTGTTCAGTGTTTATGTTGCCAAGTATTGTGCTAAGGTCAGGGGTAGCGGCAAGATAAGCAGATTTGACAGTCTCTGCCCTACATGGAACTCACGGACTAAGGCGGAGAGAGGGCAGGTATTCAATCCTCATTTTACAAATGAGGAAATTGAGGGACAGAGAATTCAAGTGACTTGCCCAAGGGCACACAGCGGACCAATAGTGACCACATTTCACCCATCCGAAGCTCCATTCTTATCCCTCTAGACCGTGAGCTCATAGTGGGAAGGAAATGTGTCTACTAACTCTGTTATATTGTACCCTCCCAAGCACTGAGTAGTGCTCTGCACACAGTAAGTGCTCAATAAATACGATCGATTGGCTGATTGATTACCTACCTGAAAATTATTATGTGACCCTACTCCCATCATGTTGCAAATCGCTTAAGGGTAGGGATTGGGCCTTTTACCAACACTGTACTCTTCCGAGTGCCGTTCGGTACTCTGTAGAAGAAATACGTCCAGTAAACCCTATTGATTGATTTCTAGTTGGGCTCCACTTACTACTGAATCCCTTTTTCACTAGGTAGATTTAAATCTTCAAGGCTATGCGCATAGGAGAATGTAGATTATTTCAAAGTCCATTTCCAAGTTCATTGGACACAAATGGATACTTCATTTGAAAAACAGTCCGGGGGCAATATAACAGGCTTTCTCACACTGTTGAAGATGGTTCAAATGATCGGAAGTGTGTATAATTATGCAAAGCCCACTTTCCAAGTGGTTAGGCTGTTGTTACCTATAGAACCCCAGAATTATTTCCTGTGCATCTTGACCTTAAAAATGATTTCACTGAACCCTGCTCCATGATTATAGAGTCACAGTTACTCTCGCTCTTGCTCCTTTCCTTCCTGGTCGTCTAGACTCCCGAATATACATTATTTACCACTTTTAAAACTCCTTTACAGCTCATCATTTATTTACTGTTAGAGCAAACTTTCCAGGCAGATTTCCCTGACTATTTTTATCGAAACAGATATTAATGGTAATCGCATTTTCAATTGGTTGTAATTCATAATCCCGACCCGCAGCCAGAATTTTCCTGCTTGCTTTCAGCTCAAAAGTAAATTTTTTTTGGAAGCTTATTCAACTGTTTTTGGCTTAGAAGTGAAGAAATAATGCAGGCAGAAATGGTTGATCTGTAAATGCTGTGACTTACCATGTGTTTCATATGCACAGAGAGAGTCTCCTGGGTAATTTTGCAAAACAAATTAAAAAATAATGAAGTTGTAAGTGATTAAGAATGGCTTTTGTGTATGTAGCTTTTTTTTAAGGACAAAATTTCCTGAACATTTAGAATAATTGGCCAGATTTTTATAATCTGAAATTCCCTTAGCATGTCATGGGATTCAAATTTATTCCTAAATAACTATTTCCATGACTATAATGCTTTATAAACATATGGGGTCAGAATTTAGCTCAAGGTATTCTCTGAAGGTAATTATGCATGATTGGTCTTTAATATCACTATTTGGAAGTTACATAACTGTGGTTTAGTGCTGTTATTTTACTGTGGTAGTGCATATGTTTTTGTGGAGGTTTCATTTTAAAATAAGTTTACATCATTTAACTGAAAAAATAGAAAACACACCCTTAAAAAAGTAAAGAAATATTGAAGAAAATGGCAACTTTGAATGCTTTTTCCCTCAAACCTCACAGCAATTGTTCCTTCACTGATAATCCAGTCACTGCAGGTTTTATCAATCCATAAACTTGTTCATTTTATAAAATTTTAACTGCATTCTGTTTTGCTTCCTTTGCTGGCCCCCTTCAGCTCTTCCTGTCTTACTAGAGCATTCTCTCTTTCAGATATATTGTACTGATGGCATTGAGAAGCACTATTAATAATAATAATAATAGTATTTGATAAATACCAAACGCTGGGGTAGATATGAGGTAATCAGCTCACTCAAAATCCCTGTTCTACATGGAGCTCACGGTCTAAGGGGAAGGGTGAACAGGAATTTAATCCCCATTTTACAGATGAGGAAACTGAGACCCTGAGGCTTTGTGGCCTTTTCTGCCCGAGATCAGAGAGCAGCAATTGGGAGAGCCATGATCAGAACTGGGGTCTCTGGAATCCCAGTTCTGTGCTCTTTCTATTCATTAGGCATGCTAACCGTATTTTACGGACAGTCCTCAGACTGGAAAAATATCAAATAGGAAGTGAGACTGGAGCGATTTGCATGTCAACCAGGTAAACTTTAGTGATTTCAAGTGGAAATTCAGAATGGGCTGCTCTTCTTATGGCTGTCCACCGTAATTTGTCCCTTCACACCATTGCAATTCCTCTCTTTAAACTGTTCCCTCCGGGGATCAAGCTGAGGAAGCTGTGGTTCAGGAATCTCTCAAGGCTCAGGACTCTAATCAAGGAGGGGAAATGCTGAGGCAGCAGAGAGTTTGGCTCTTTCATCATCCTCCCCTTCCCTCTCTCCGGACTAGGACCATGGATTCAAGCCCTGCTTCTGGTGGGAGGTCACCAGATGGGGCAACAGGGACACAAAAATGCCTTAGTGCCTCCATCCTTATGGGCTCTGCTGCTGGTGAGATCCAGAAATAGTGCGCCCTCCACCCCCCTCACCTTTCAACTGTGCATCCACCTTCCTCCCCTACCTCTCAACCTGCTCTAACTGCATGCCTCGGAACCTACAGAGTCCACCTTGACCAGCAGTATTGATAGAATTATTTGATTTAATTCTTTGGAGGAAAAAAATACTTCAAACATCCTTTTGGAAATGGGCAAAATATATTTTTCTTTACCTGTAGAGGTCCAAACTTCCCTAAACTTTCTCTGAAGAGCAGCAGATACAAAATCCAGTGAAAATCAATAATTACAGCTCTTTAAGGAAAGAGATTGGGGTCGTTAAAAACAGCGGGGGTTCCCAAAGGTGAGGAAGCCAGCTGCTTCTTCCATCTTGGGCTCACATTCTGCCAGTGTGGGTGACACAGAGGGGAGCAAAGATGGGCAAAGTCAACGCTGCCCAGTGGGGGAGAGGTGCCCGGTTTTGTTGGAGGTCTGTGGGAAAGGGTGAATCCCACTGGATAAGGGTGATTCCCAATGGTGAATCCCTCCTGTGGCAGGTGAGGTGCCCGAAACTCCTCTCACAGCCTCCACCCATGCTCAGGGCCTAATCATTCTTGCTTAAACCACAGTTCCTGAGCCACCTTAACTTCATCTACTGTTCTCTGCTGCCCATGGTGTCCTCGGGGCGATTCTGAGAAAGAAGCCAGAACCAACTACACAAAAATAATAACAGCCAGGGATGAAAATCACTGGGTAGATTATGTGGCCTCTACGGTCAGTTTGGGTTAAAGCACTTGTACATTATGATTGATATATGGAGATTAGGTAAGTTAAGTACTATTTCTCAGGCTTCATTATGATCTAAACTAATAATAAAAGATTCATACTGTTGAAAGGGACTTTGAGAAGTCATCTAGCCCTTCCCTCTGGCTCCAGGTAGGAATTTACTGAAGCCAGTTCAGACAGATAAGTGGCTCTTCTTCTCTTAATGACCTCCAGGAAAGGAAAGTGAGTCACTTACCTTAGTAATGTGCTCTTTTATCTCAGGGTCAAGGAGAGTTCTTCTTGGCATTTCAACAGAATCATCAACAGTAGCGCTATTGCATGCCAAGCTTCATTCTAGGCCTACCTTTGGGAACCTACAGACGTACAGAATGAGATATGAGTCCTATCCTGGAGGAAATTTCGATGGATTGCGGGAGTCAGTTGATACGCTGGATAAACATAAAATAATTAACAGCGAGAGAAGTAAATAAAGACAAGCAAGTAAATAGTCAATTTAAGTACATTTCCTCATGTTCGCTCCTCAGTGGCAGAGGGAAAATGGTGAGATTTATTCACCCATTCGGAGGCATTTATTGAGCTCTTACTGTGCTCTAAGCGCTTGGGAGAGTACAGTGCAACAGAGTTGGTAGACGTGTTCCCTGCCCACTCTGCGTGGGTGTGACGGTCCTATTCATGAATTGAATGTGACTTAAAGAACTGAAGGGAGATCGACCCACCCTTCCACAATATTTACAAAGGTTAATCCAGGTTGTGCTCCTGATTTTGCTCCACGTCAGTTCAGTCTTTGTCCTCTACCCTGCCTCTTGATAGCCTGATCCGTATCGATCATTTATGTTTGTTGTGAGTGCTTACGGTGTCCAGAACACTGTGCTTAACACTTGGGAGAGTACGATATAATAGAGTTGGTAGATGCGTCACCTGCCCACAACGAGGTTATTTATGAAACCTATACTTCTGGAGACAATCCCTCTCCCGTTTTCAGCCTGCCAGCCTGATTTGACTGCTACATCTTCCAACCATCTTCTGCTAACCACGTGATTTAAAGTCGGGCTTCAGCTTGTCTTTAAATATCTTGATGACTAACTCGTCTCTCCACTCTCCCCACACCAATGCCAAATATGGGGTATCAACACAAAGATAAACTAGAAGTCCCAGAAAATATTATACTACCCAGCAGTTGGGCTCATCACGGATATCCATAGCATCAAAACTCCTTAGCCCTAACCCCTTCCTCCTCTCTTTCCTCTTTGGCAGGGTCTTTGATGGTGGTAAGGTTTCCTTGGAAAAGGAAGACCCCATCTAACTGAAGAACTTTCTATATTAGCCCATCATTTATATTCCTAAAGCTCCACTCCCTTCTAAGTTCAGTTCAAAACATCCCCTGGGGAATGGGTAGAGGGACTTTTCCCACTGTCTTCCCAGAGCTATCTTACTGCCACTGTTCCTTTCTACTTAAAATAAGCTTTTCCGCCCAATCGGGATCCCATAACAAGAGGAATTGGAGCATTAGCTCCAGGGTGAGCCCCACATTCAATTATTGGTGGGGATTCTGACTCCATCCCTAACCCTTAATGCCCTACTACTTCGACTATGCCCTCATAGATCCTCTGTTGGGATGGAATGGTACAGAAATCATGGATCAAAATAACAATAATGAAAATAGCAATTATAATATTAGTTAAGCGGTTACCATATGCCAAGTGCTGGATCTTTGGATCATCAGCTGGGATGGGTTGATTGAGAATCCCCCATCAAAGGAACTTGAAGGGAAACTTGAGGAGTCCCAGCCAGCCCTAAAGTGTGTGCAGGGCAGAATTTGAACTTTTTTATTGTTGGCTTATTATAATTATTATTATTATTAAAATGATTTAAAGCACTTACTATGTACTAAGCATTGAGGGTAGGTACAAGATAACCCTGACCACCCCCCCAGCCACCCATGTACACACACACACACACACACACACACTTGAAGCAGCAGAAAGCTCTCAACAGTAGAAATGGGACTCCTTGACTTCAACTGTGAAGTTGCCAGAAGAAATCCTGTAGGTTTGTTTTTGACATGATGGGGGTCACATCAGAGTAGCCACATCTGAAAACTCCCAGAACTGATGGTTGTCACCATCACTGAGGAAAACACCCGCCCATTTCTTCCACTCTTTCATTTCTGACTCCCAGCAGTGGCCACCACAAGCTGTCTCATCCTGTCCGACCATCCAGAGCCAAAATGGTTCCTACTAGGTCTCCCCGGAGACCGAAGAGCAGGCCAGAGCCCTAAACTGTGTGACCATCCCACCGAAAGAGGGACATCTGGACTCATTCCTCTGGTGTTGTATTCCCTGAAGATTCCCCCAGCCTTTCTGCTCTCTTCGGAAACACAGCCTCAGCCTTCCCGGGAAGAACTCTAAAATGCCAAATCTAAATGTTTCCCAAAAGGAAAGGCGGCTCGATTATCCAGGAATAATCGCTTGAGCGCAGCATCGTCTTTTACAGCAAAAAAAAAAAGGGGGGGGGAATGCTGAGTCGTCTGATTTCTCCCCTCTTGCATTAGAAGAGAATTTAAAACCCACTTCATCCTTTCCCCTGGTCTGATATAAAAATCGTGCCTTCTTCCCCAAGCTCATGACTCTGTTGAATTCTAACCTTGAATTACAGCTTCCAAGAGTTACGAACAGCCAAAGCCGGGATGAATTTTGAGTGGAAGGGTTTTGTTTTTGTTTTTTTTTTCTTCATTTTTATTCTTTAACTGTTTCTCAGCCAGATTCTGAGTGGATATTAACTTGCTAATTTGAATCGAATGTGACTGACCGGGTGAGAATCTCTTCTTTCCGCACCACACAAATAGCTGTTTTCTGTCCTACGGGCAACAGAACTTAGTGTCCACCGAGCCAATTAATGAACGGGAGGTAGTGTTTAATGTATGCCCTACCGACTGAGTGGCAGTCTGCCGGCATCGCCTCGATCTTAGTACAAGTCATCAGGTGGCAAATTCACCAAGGAGTCTGCCAGCTGTTTAACTTCATTACAGTTTATCATTATGTCTGCCTTCTTTTTTATTTCTACATTTAATCACCTAATAGCATTTTTATTGGCTTGTCAGAATGTGGGAGAGAGCGGAGGGGAATGCATTTCATGTCTACACGGTCTGTTATCTATTTTGGTAAAATATTACGGTCAGCCTCCATCTTCCTTCCTTTGAAAAATAAGATGCAGCTAAACCAATTAAGGCTTAAGTGAGTACCAAAACACATCTAATTAGTATTAGCTTGCTCACATAAAACCATGGCAGGAGCTTCCAAAGCAAAATACTGTACTCTGGTGTTTAATGTGCATGATGCAGGGGATAATTGATACAGCGAAAGGTGCCTGTTGTCAGGCAATTGCTTAAGAAAGCACCTTCACAGCTCAGAGCATTCACTCCCTTCTGGTTGGGCTACATTTTCGTCAATCTGACAAGATCTGTCACATATTATCAGACAATTGATCACCGGCTCCTCAAGAGTCTTGATCCATTGTTTGATCACACATCAAGACAAATTGCTTTTTTATACCTTACACCTTGGCCACCCGAACCAGGGAGAATCACAGTCGTATTCCTCTGTCTCCAGCTCATTACGTTTTTGCAAATGATAAATGGGCTCTCCAAACGATTTAACTTGAAAATGATCTTTTCCCCCTTCTTTCGGAAGTAAATATGAGGTAGCTTCACACTCCAGAGTAGGAGAAAAAGACCCTCGTTGCCTCTCCCCTCCCCATCTCCCAACCCCTTTGTTCCACTCTGTCCAAACGGCAGAGTACACATGGGGCTCGCGAATCAATCAGTGGTATTTATTGAGCGCTTCCTGGTTGCACAGCACTGTCGAGCCCCGCAGAGCACTGGTCGCAGAGTGTTTGGGAGAGTACAAGACAACCGACTTGATGGACAAGATCCCTGCCCACCAGGATCTTCCAGTCCAGAAGGGGAGACAGACCCAAAACCCACCAGGATCTTCCAGTCCAGAGGGGGAGACAGACCCAAAAATAAATTACAGGTAGGGTAAATGGCAGAATATAGTCAATCGATCAATCGGTGGTATTTATTGAGCGCTTACTGGTTGCAGAGCACTGTACTGACTGCTCGGGAGAATACGATACAGCAGACTTGGCAGACACTTTCCCTGCCCACAGCGAGCTTTATAAAGATGAGTACCTACATGCTGTGGGGCTGGAGCACGCGTGAATGTGCAGGTCTGAAGGAACTGGAAGCAGCGTGAGTGTGCTTATCCAAGCAAACTAGTTCCGTCAAAATGAATTGAATTGAAATGTCTTTAGGATGCGATGAAGCTTACTGAAGGCACATCTCCTCTAAGTGGCCTTCCCTGACCGATGCCCTCATTTCCTCTCCTCCCTTCTGTGTCACCATGATTTGCTCCCTTTATTCACAGCATCTGTGTGCCTATCTGTACTTTATTTATGTGAATGTTTGTGTCCCCTTCTAGATTATAAGCTCTCTGTGGGCTGGGAATGTGTCTACCAACTATGTTATATTGAACTGTCTCAAGCATTCAGTACAGTGCCCTGCACACAGTAAGGGCTCAGTAAATACGACCGCTTGATTGATAAACATGAGTCTGTGACTGATCCTAAAGTAATATTTGCGTCGATCAACAACACTCATTATAAGAACTAAAATCGATCTCTTTTCAGAATGGCAAAAGCAAAGTGATTCAGAGAAAAGCACCGTGGGTTGATTCTGCCAACTATGTGCAAATCGTAGTTCGAAGGTTGTAGATCGTGTGTTCACACCACAGAGCCCATGGGGGAGATAGAGACTCAGTGAGAAATGAAAGAAAGCTCCACACCACTCTCAGTCTCTTGCTGTTTTTCTCCCTCTACCACCCAAGGCGCTAATTGGAACCCTTGCTTAAGGTAGGAAGAGTGACCCAGCTTCTTTACGGATAGGGTAGGTCCCTTCTCGTGTAGCATCTTTAGCTTCGAAACTCAGAGGAATGGTGACAGGATCCATTTTTCTCCAAAAAGGGAGAGCATCTTTAGCACCGGATGAGACGTTTTCTCCAATGCCAGTGGAACACATAATGTTTGCTAAATCCCAGATAAGTCAGGGGATTATTCACAGGCATCATGGATGAATTGTCAAAGTATGTGAGCATTTTTGCCAAACAGCCACAAAACTCCACAAATCCTGGTCCGAATCCTCCAGATTCGCAGCAATTACTTAGTTTTGGACTGCTGGCGTGGAAACGGCCTTGGTGGAGAAATGATCTCCCCACTGCAGAGGGGTATAGGTTGCCAATCCATATCACTGGGAACTCAAGTTTCAGGATGATTGTCTGGGCCCTAAAGAGTTTGTTTTTTTTTAAATGAGGTTTTATTTTAGAAAAAGCATTTGGATTCAAAATAACCTGGACTCTCTGAACTGCCCAAATTCCCTGTATTCTCCAAAACTGTCCTCTTCAGTGTGACTTAGTGGAAAGAGCCTGGGTTTGGGAGTCAGAAGATGTGGGGTCCAATCCCGGCTCTGCCACTTGTCTGCTGCCTGACCTTGGGCAAGCCACTTAACTTCTCGGTGCCTCAGTTACCTCATCTGTAAAATGGGGTTTGCGACTGTGAGCCCCACGTGGAACATCCTGATGACCTTGTATCTAACCCAGCACTTAGAAGAGTGCGTGGCACAAAGTAAGTGCTTAACTAATACTATAATTTTTTTTCAGTGTTTATTATTACTATTATCATTATTATTATTATCATCATGGTATTTTTAAGTGCTTACTATGTGCCAAGCACTGTTCTAAGTGCTGAGGTAGGTACACCTTAATCGGGTTGGACAAATCCCAGTTCCACTTGGGGTTCACAGTGTCGATGCCCATTTTACAGATGAGGGAACTGAGGCACAGAGAAATTAAGTGATTTGCACAAGGTCACACAAGAGACAAGTGACAGAGACAGGATTAGAACCCATGACCTCTCAAGGCCCTGCTCTTGCCACTAGGCCAAGCTGATTCACTTTAGTACGTCCATGTTTTAATAGCGCATTTATTCAGTCGTATATATTGAGCGCTTACTGTGTGCGGAGCACGGTACTTTGTCGTGGGAAAGTACGATTTGGCAACACAGAGAGACAATTCCTGCCCAACACTGAACTCACAATCTAGAAGCAGACTTCACTCGTCTAATGCCAACCTACTCAATGTCCCTCGATCTCGTCTATCTCACTGCTGACCTCTCGTCCATGTCCTGCCTCCGGTCGGGATCGTCCTTCCTCCTCATATCCAACAGACAATTATTCTCCCCATCTTCAAAGCCTTATTTGAAGGCACATCTCCTCCAAGAGGGTTTCCCTAAGCCCTCATTTCCTCTTTTTCCACTCCTTTCTGTGTCACCCAAAGCTGACTTGCCCGAAGCACGGTAAGCAAAGCGGGGTGGAGAACCCAGGTCCTCTGATTCCCAGGCCCCTACTCTTCCCCCCTTCTAGACTGTGAGCCTGTTTTTGGGTAGGGATTGTCTCTATTTGTTGCCGAATTGTACTTTCCAAGTACCGTGCTCTGCGCACAGTAAGCGCTCAATAAATACGGTTGAATGAATGAATGCTCTTTCCACCAGGCTAAGCTGCTCCTCAGCTTGGTTCATCCACACGGGTGCATTCAAGTTGTTTTTTTCCCTTGAAACTCTCTGGTTGCACTGTCTGTTGGATGAGGCCCGGTCTGGCACGGAGCCAGTCAGGATAGATGTCACATCACTAAAAAGATGGGCTTTGAAACATGCCTGGAAGTTTCCGTTTTTATTTTAAGCAAATACAAGCTGAAGATTAACACTTGGCTGACCCCAACTCCCAAATGCTAAATGGGATGTTTAGAGCAATATAACACTCTGACAGGCCGGGTTTTGCAGGATGGAACGGTGTTTTCAAACATCTCTCCTTTTTCCCAAGTGTGGGGACTTGTCCAGGAAGCAAGCAACCTATGACCAGTGCAGGAACAGCACCCGACCCCCCCCGCCAGAGAGTCCTGCATTTCTTTGCTTTCGGCACAGCATTGGGTTTGATAAAGATGCAGTGACAAGGTATCTGGTGATATGTTCTTGGGTAGTAGTCGGAGGAGGAGGAGAAGGAGGAGGAGGAAGAAGAAGAATAATAGTAGGAAGCAGTAGAGGCAGCTGTATTAACTGGGGAAAGCTTGTTGAAGGAAATGGGATGTTAGGAGGGATTTGAGCATGGCGAGGACGGTGTTCCATCTGATGTGGAGAGCGAGGGAGTTCCAAGTCGGGGGAAAAAACGTGAGAGGCTGGAGGGTCGAGGGCGAGGTGCAGCCAGAAGATTGGTTGAAATGGAGTGAGGCCAGCGAGTTGGGGAAAAACGGGTGAAGAGAGCAGTTAGGCAAGGTGGAGCCGGTTGTGGAGAGCCCAGGAGCCGAGTGTGAGGGGTCTGGGGTTGACGTGGAGAGGCACAGGAAGTCAGCGAAAGGTTTTGAGGAGGGGAGAGATTGATTCAAAATAATACTTTTGTCTAATTTATTAAGTTTGCGTGATCTACCGGCCAGGAAACATTTAGACAAACAAGGAAGCTGATGCCAAAAATCATGTGAGCAAGCAATAGACTCAAATCATGGGAGAGAAAATTAAATTTTCATGTAGAGTAAATGAAACATCCATTAGGGACCCCCTCCGGTGACCTCCAGGCTCAGCCATTCCTGGGCCGAAGCTCCGCGTTTAAAACGGAATAGACGCCAGGCCCCGTGACACGCGTTTGGGGACCCGGCCGAGGTGGGGGCCCTGCGACAGTAAACAAATGTAACTAGTTTTGGAGAACTGCTATTGACAGTAAAATTCTAATTTTACTCCAGCTCCCAGAACAGATGTACCTCAGAGTCCATAGACCGCAATGCTTAACTGCAGCTACTCAGCTGTGACCTTCAGCCCCAGGCTCCCTGCAATAAAATTTTCATGCAACCATATGGAAGAATATTTTAATAGAGATTTACTGTCAGTAACTGTCCCAAAGGAGCAAATAAGGAAGCTGTAACATATTGCGTACAGTAAATCAAGGGGACTTCAATGGAAAAACGAAACCTCCCTGAGGCAAGCATCTTTAAAATTACAGGCAACACTTTGTACAAATATGTGTACAAAGGACTAGATAGGCAGTCCGTTAAGCAGCCCGAAATGGTTTCTCTTTGCAGGTATATTTATTTCCAATTTATTTATTGGATTTTAGAAGCGGGGGACGGTCTACCTGTCGGAGTGGACTACGGCAGGGTCTCGCCCGGATTTAGGCCTAGATCCAATCGATTTGGCCTCGGGGGCAGGAGGCGGGAAAAAAAAATCCCAAATCCCTCCAGTTCTGCGATCCAATCTGCTCCCACCTCAGTGGGTTATAAATAGCTGAGAAAAAGGATTCACTTGGACGACTGAGATGTAAAGCGGCAACTGCTGACAAAAATATGTTGGGCTTGAATCAGTTAGTAATTGGACCTAATTATCATCTTCTGCCCCCTGTTATTCTGAGACCATTAGCTCCAAGTGTACGTTAAAGATGATCGGAAGATGATTGAATCCAAATAAACCCAGAGCTCTCTAAGCTTTAGCGCTTAGCTGCCGCCAAAGCACCTTTCCAGCCCTCTGCCTTCCCCTCTTATTAGGAAGAGCATCGCTGCAATCAGACGGTTGATTCCTTGAGGGCAAACACACAGCTATTTCTCCCCTCCACTTGGTTGATGAAGATGCTAAGTGTGAGGGGCAGTAATTCAGAGATAAATAGACCCAGCCCTGTCTGTCTGTGATGGTTTGGGAGTTTATCGCCAAAGGAAATACCCTGGTACCTGAAAAGTTCACACATAGGAAGCACTTTGAACTGCTGCACTGCGGGGCAGTTATAGTGCAAAAACTAAAACACAAAAACTTGTCAACATGCCAAAAATCAAAGCGTCTAAGTGACCATGAATAGGCTAATCGGGTGATAAATCGTTATGTTTTGCTAAATGCCTGTGGGTTGTCACATTTGACTCATAGTGACAAAGCCCAAACAATGGAACGATTGTCACATCAGATAAACGTCAGAGGAACTGTATTCTTTCAGGAGAGGAATTTTGGTCACTGAGATACCAGGTAACGTGCATGAGAACACACTAAAAGCAGGCGATGTTGGCTAATGAAAACCTTGTTGGCAGTTGTAAAATAGGGGGGAAATATCACCCCAAAACACTAGTTCATGCCATTAGGGTAGTTAGAGGCAAGATCAACTCCGGGAACGGAGCATGAGTCTGGAAGGAAAGAGACTTGGATCCTAATCTCAGATCTGTGACTGGCCTGCAAATCACTTAATCCCTCAGTGCCTCAATTCCCTCATCTGTAAAATGGGGATTAAGACTGTGAACCCCACGTGGGACAACCCGCTTACCTTGTATCTACCCCAGTGCTTAGACCAGGGCTTGGCACATAGCACTTAACAGATAACATCATTGTTATATCTGCTCTCCCCATCTCTTAGATTGTGAGCCTTGTCCCTCTGGGGATATGGGCTCTGTCCAATCTTATTATTTGGTACCTACCCCAGTGTTTGATAAACATAATAATTATGAAATATTACACCAAGATCGGGGCTGCCCAACAAACTCCCAGATGTTTCAACGGAATGTCTTACCCTCAAATTCACTTCTTCCAAAATTTCCAGTTGTTTACATAGTTTTCTTAGATTAAGCGGTCTGTCACAGATATAGCTTATTGTTTGTATGAGGGAGGGCTGTTTAATGGACAGAGACATGGACTGGGAATTGAAAGATCTGAGGCCTTTGAGTTCTGCTCCTCAGTTTCTCCTTGAGTAGAATAGGAATAGTTACAAACTACAGTACATATGATTTTACTGCGGATGAACTTGAAAATACATATGAAAATGGTGAGAGATATTTGGAGAAAAGATATTGATATTTTCAAGGCATCACTGTTTTGTATTAGTACATGAAATCATTCTAGAGCCACAAAATGGTTTTGCTCCGTTCTGTGTATTTTCCTGGATTTCTACAGATGACCATAGAAGCCATTTTGAAAATAGTTTTAGAAAATATCTATGCTTCTGCTGAATTAGGAGAAACTGAGATATATTACTTGGTTCACAGTGAGATATGAGGCGTTACCTAAGATTTCAGGAGGAAATTGATCTCCAGGAAGATCTTTTTTGCCTTTGCAATTTGTATTCCCAGAACATGAGTATTATCATTTCATTTGTCTTGGAGCTCTTCCAGAAATTAGTGGCATTAAGAAGATCCATTCTATTAAGTCAGGTTGGTGTCCAAGATAAGCAGTGAATGATTGGAAAATGGACCGTTGGAGTATGTGGGACTATAAAACCATCACGGATGTTCTCAGTAATGAAATTTCATCCTTCCTGTACTGGTAGTTCACTGGAATCTATAGCTCACAGTCTAGGATGAACTAGAATTGGGGCTGAGACTTTTTTTAATGTGCGTATTTTGACCTTTTTGAAGTTGACAAGGAGGAATTTGTGATATTATTGAAAGCAGAGACACTCTGTCCTGGGGAAGGTTAGATTTTCAAAAGAGAGAAATCTTCAAATCGATATGAGTCTGGGCTTTAGATTAGAAAAACATATTTTAAACAATCCTTTCCGATCTCATCGTTTGCTAATCACAGCTAAAACTAATGAAAAATTCAAGTACTTTAACAGTAGAATATTCTCACGCCTCTAGAAATCAGAAAAAGGACTGAGGAACCCAGTGCTGGCTAACTTGGGAGAATGCAGTTATTTGACATTTCTGCGATTTCTCTCCCGAAGAGATTCCTCAGCCGTTTCTCCTTACTTGACCTCTGATCATCGTACCTCATCTCTAGCACCAGGTTAAAAGGGTGTTAGTCACGAAGATCAAAAACCTGACAGAAGGAAAACCCTCTTGCCATAATCGTTTGGAACAATCTGAGAACCCCCAGGATAAATTAGAACATTTTTAGAGGAGGCGGGTTTCTCTGTTATTAGTGTAAGTCCTCCTGAAGGCTCGTTGTGGGCAGGGAATGTGTCTATCATATTGTACTCTCCCAAGCGCTTAGTACGGTGCTTTGCACACAGTAAGTGCTCAATAAATGAATGAATGAATAAGTATGACTGAATAAATGAATGAATGAAAAGGGAAGGGCAAAGGGGAGTCGTTTGGAAGTTTCCTGTTGGTTTGCTTGCTCCTCCGAGACACAACCAGAAGAGATCTTTAACCAGTAAATGGATTTCTTTTTACCTGAACTATGCCAGGCATAGGAAGCTCGAGAGGAAGCTCGAGAGCACTTATCGAGCACTTATTGGGTTCGGAGCATTCTACCGCGAGCTTTGGGAGAGCACAATAGAGCAGGTACAGGTTTATCAGGTTGGATCCAGTCCCTGTCCCACAAGTGGTTCACGGTCTAAACTGGAGAGAGGAGGATTTACTCTCCATTTAATCCTCACTGAAGCACAGAGAAGTCAAGCGACTCACCAGAGGTCACACAGCAGGCAAGTGGCAGAGCCGGAACTAGAACCCAGGCCCTCAGTCTCCCAGACCCATGCTTTTTCAATTAGGCCATGCTGTTTCTATAGCTTCATTTATGTGGCTTCTACTATATGCCCTTGACAAATAATAAGCCTTGACAAATACCTTGGGGAATTCCAGTAAGTGCTCAATAAATACGATTGAATGAGTGACTGAATGAATGAATTGGAAAGAGCACAAGCCTGCGAGTCTGAGGACCTGGGTTCTAGCCCCCCGCTCTGCCACTTGCCTGCTGTGTGACCTTGGCCGAATCACCTAACTTCTCTGTACCTCAGGTTCCTCACCGGTATAATGGGGAATCAATACCTGTTCACCCTCCCCCTTCGACTGTGAGCCCCAGGTGGGACAGGAGCAATGTCCAACTTGAATATCTTGAATTTACACCAGCGCTTAGAAGAGTGTTTGACACTGTTGTTAAGCACTTAACAAATAGCACGATTCTTATCGTTTTTATAGACGTCAAAGACAAACCCAGGTTCAGCAGCTTCAAGGAACTTATGACCTAATACGAACAAATGAGCTGAGAGAGAGAGTTCTTGTGGGTAGGACATTTTGCTGGTGAATAGGAAACTGGGCGGTGCTCAACCTGGAAGAGGTGGCTACAGAACTGTGATTTACTCTGCAGGTCTTCCCCTCTTTAGAATAACAAATCTGGAATGGTCTAATCTCTTTTTATGCTTAAAGATGAAATGAACATCATTTGGTGGTCCTTTTATAAAGGAGAGTGACATTTATCTCTGGTATCTTTGTATATTAGCTGCCTCTTTAGGCAACGTGATGCATTAAAGTCTCCGTCTTTCTCAAATTAGATGGCTGCATACCTGACTCAACTAATTCTCTCCTCCTCTTCAAAGACCTATTTAGAGCTCACCTCCTCCAAGAGGCCTTCTCAGACTGAGCTTCCCCTTTTCCCTCTGCTCCCTCTGCCGCCCCTCTACCCCCCCTTCACCTCCCCTCAGCTAAGCCCCCTTCCCCCCCCACTTCCCCTCCCCTCAGCACTGTGCTCGTCCGCTCAATTGTATGTATTTTTTATTACCCTATTTATTTTGTTAATGAGATGTACATCATTTTGATTCTATTTATTGCTATTGTTTTAATGAGATGTCCATCCCCTTGATTCTATTTATTGCTGTTGTTTTTGTCTGTCTTCCCCAGTTAGACTGTAAGCCCGTCAGTGGGCAGGGACTGTCTCTATCTGTTGCTGATTTGTACATTCCAAGCGCTTAGTCCAGTGCTCTGCACATAGTAAGCGCTCAATAAATACTATCGAAAGAATGACTAAAAGAAATAGTGAAGTAGCGGGTGGTGACCCCTCTCAGGGTCACACCTGGGGAGTTTCCAGGACTCTACCGGTCTCGACGATGGGAGGGAGAGTCAAACAGAGTCCTACCCATTCCATTCCTAGCTTGGAAAATGGCTAGTGAGAGGAAGGCCCTCTGCTACGAGTCAAAGCCCACCTTTGCTGGGCAGCAGCGGCATGGGAGAGAGTCGAGGGTGGCTACTCAAGTTTACTACACGGGAGAAGACAACTGTAAACCACTTCCATATTTTTACCAAGAAAACTCTTTGGGTACAGTACCGGAACGATGGCAGGTGGAGGTGGGGTGTTCTGGGAGAGGTGCGTCCATGGCGTCGCTATGGGTCTGAGGCGACTCGACAGCAAAAGACAAGTGGGAGGTGGAAAGTGGGGAACAAATAGGGGTTAAGAATAGGGGTTGAGAAGCAGCGTGGCTTAGTGGAAAGAGCCTGGGCTTGGGAGTCAGAGGTGATGAGTTGGAATCCCAACTCTGCCACTTGTCAGCTGTGTGACCGTGGGCAAGTCACTTCACTTCTCTGTGCCTCAGTTCCCTCATCTGTAAAATGGGGATTAACTGCGAGCCTCACGTGGGACAACCTTATTAAGAGCTAAGAGGCCTTCCGTAGTCTAGACTATAAACTCACTGTGGGCAGGGAACGTGTCTTCCGACGCTGTTGTATTCTCCCGAGTGCTTCTTACAGTGCTCTGCACACAATAAATGCTCAATAAATATTGATTGACTGATTGACAGCAAGGGCTCAAAGGACCAATTGATGTAAGCTTAAAGAAGGCAAGTTTAGCTGGAATGGAATAGCCTATAGCTACTGAAGAATGTGAAATCTCTGAAATCGAGAGATGCTATTATGATCCCTTCAACCCCATTTTTTAACCTCGCAGCCTAGGGTCCTCTCTTGGAAATGAGAGTGAGTAATAGTGATGAATTGTGAATTAGTTAATAATTCGAATTAGTAATTAGAAGAATCGTGGTATTAGTTAATAATAGCAAAAATAATAATAATGGTGGTGATCATTCAGTCGTATTTATTGAGCACTTACTGTGTGCAGAGCACTGTACTAAGTGCTTGGAAAGTACAGTTCGGCAACAAATAGAGACAATCCCTACTCAACAACGTGCTCAAAGTGTAGAAGGGGGGAGACAGACAATTAAACAAAAGAACTAAACAGTCATCAATAGCATCAATATGAATAGAACTATAGATAAATGCACATCATTAAGAAAATAAAGGGACTATACACAAGTGCTGTGGGGTGGAGAAGGGGATAGAACAGAGGGAGGCAGTCTGGGCACTGGGGGGGCGGGGAGGAACAGAGGAAAAGAGGGGCTTAGTCTGGGTGTTTATTAAGTGTTTACTCTGTGCCAAGCACTACATTAAGCGCTGAGGTAGATATAAGTTAATCGGATCCCACATGGGCCTCAGATTCTAAATAGGAGGTAAAACAGGTATCGGATCCCCATTTCACAGATGAGCAAACCGAGGCACAGAGACGTTTAGAGAAGCTGCATGGCTCAGTGGAAAGTAATGATAATAATAATAATAATAATAATGTTGGTATTTGTTAAGCGCTTACTATGTGCCGAGCACTGTTCTAAGCGCTGGGGTAGACATAGGGGAATCAGGTTGTCCCACGTGGGGCTCACGGTCTTAATCCCCATTTTACAGATGAGGGAACTGAGGCACAGAGAAGTTAAGTGACTTGCCCACAGTCACACAGCCGACAAGTGGCAGAGCTGGGATTCGAACTCATGAGCCCTGAATCCAAAGCCCGTGCTCTTTCCACTGACTTGGGAGTCAGAGGGTGTGGGTTCTAATCCCGGCTCCTCCGCTTGTCTGCTGTGTGACCTTGGGCAAGCCACTTCACTTCTCTGTACCTCAGTTACTTCATCTGTAAAATGGGGATTAAGACTGTGAACCCCACATGGGACAACCTGATGACCTTGTATCTACCCCAGCGCTTAGAAGAGCTCGGCACATAGTAGGCGCTTAACAAATACCACAATTATTATTATTATTATTATTATTACTAAGTGACTTTTGCCTGTAGCAGATAAGTGGCAGAGCTGAGATTAGAACCTAGATCCTCTAACTCCCAAGTCTGGGCTCTTTTCACTAAGCCACGATGCTTCTCTCAGAGATTACTTAGAGCTGGGCAAACACTGTTCTAAATGCTGGGGTAGATATCAGATAATCAGGGTCTCTGTCTTCCCCAGAGCTCCAAGATAAGAGGGAGGGAGAGCAGGTATTGAATCCCTATTTTACAGATGAGCAAACTGAGATGCAAAGAAGTCACGGAACAGGCAGGGGGAGGAGTCCGAATTAGAACCCAAGTCCCGATTCCCAGCCCTGCGTTCTTTCCACTAGGCCAAGCTGTAGATCGGAAAATACGGTCCCCCGTCTTGCACGCGTCATCTCCTATTGAAGAGAACCTCATCGCACGGCATCGCCCCTCAACCACTCGCAACCTCCGCCGCAGATGAGGACGGCAATAGAGAGCGGCACGCGAGCTCGCTCTGTCTGTGCGTTTTTATGAGGGATGATTTGGGTTAGTGGCAACAGTGGACGCATTCCACTGTCCCCGAGCAGCAACAGCAGGTGATTTTCCTTCCCCGACTCCAAATGGTTGGCCCGTGGCCAAGTCCAAAATTAAACATTTGTTTGCCAGACATGCCACAGCTCTAATTGGTCCACTGCTGGTTCAAAGCAGAGCCGGCCACCTGCTAGCTCCTTTTCAGTAGAAGAAAGGAGGAAGAAGAGCCCGTCGAAGACAAAAATCCAAGGAATAATTAAGAAGCCGGGAGTGATAACCGTTAGTTAAGTGCTTACTATGTACCCAGCACTGTTCTAAATGCTGTGGTAGATACACTTCAGTCGGGTCAGACACAGTCCTTCAGCGTGGTTCAGTGGAAAGAGGCCGGGCTTGGCAGTCAGAGGTCATGGGTTCTAATCCCTGCTCCGCCGCTTGCCAGCTGTGTGCTTTGGGCGAGTCGCTTAACTTCTCTGTGCCTCAGTGACCTCATCTGTAAAATGGGGATTAAGACTGTGAGCCCCACGTGGGGCAACCTGATCACCTTGTATCCCCCCAGCGCTTAGAACAGTGCTGCGCACAAAGTAAGCGCTTAACAAATACCACCATTATTAGTCCTTGTCCCACATGGTGCTCACAGTCTAAGGCGGGAGGGAGAGCAAGTATTTAATCCCCGTTTTACCGATGAGGAAACTGAGGCACAGAGAAGTTAAGTGATTTGCCCCACGTCACAGACCTGGCAAGAAATGAAGATGGGTTTAGAACCCAGGTCCTAGAGGAGCGGCATGTCCCCGTGGAAAGAGTACAGGGCCGGGAGTTAGGGGACCTGGCTTACAAGCCTCGCTCTGCCAATTGCTCGCTGTATAACCTTGGGTAAGTCACTTAACTTCTCTTGTCCCTCAGTTTCCTCAACTATAAAACGGGGATTAAATCCTCCTCCTTCCTACTTAGACTGTCAACTCCAACTGGGACAGGGACTCTGTCCAACCTGATCAACTCATATCTACCCCAAGGCTTAGAACTTGTATCTACACCGGGGCTGGACACAAAGCAATCACTTAAGAAACAACAACGTAATATTAAGTTCCTCTGATTCCCTGTGTTTTTTCCTCTAAGCCTTACTGCTTCTGTAAGAGTGTCTCCTCTTTTGTGTTTTCCTTTATTCTCTTTTATTCATCCAGAAAATGCTAGAGGAGTAGATAGAACTTTGCCTTTGGGAAACAGTTGGGGTGGATATATTTTTTTTTCCAAAGGCTTGAAAAGTGAACAAGTATTTCTTCCCAGGGGAAAGGAGAGGGAAGGATCCATTGGATCGAACTGACACTTACTATGACAGTTATCTAAGACAGGGAAAAATAAACCTTTCCACATTCAGGAAGATGAATACCACCATCCATCCTGCAACTTCACCTGCCTCAAATAGAGAAGCTAATCTGAAAATATTCCATTCTGTGAACATTAAGCAAGCCAACAGAAAAGCTCTGCGAAGTTCTGTTATGGTTTTGCCAATATTTCTGAGTTGCCTAAAGTAATTTCCCTCTCCCATTTAATTCACTGTTTTCCAAGAGAAATTTCATAAAAAAATTTTTTATAGCTGAACCAAAGCTGGTGTGATGAAAGCAATAAAAATTCTTGTTTGAAAGTAATTCTTTCTCTCTACTTCTAGAGTAACCAGGGGAATAAGGTAACAAAATGTTCAGCAGCCCAGATCGGAGGTTATGCCAAAGCCAAGTGGAATTTGAAGGTTCGCAGGCCCGAAAGCTTCGAGTTCAATTCGAAACGTGGAAGGTCTGACTGGGGAATACATTTTGTGAATGGAAGCTGATTTCAGAAGAGGAAACTGTTTTTCATATTGGCTATTTAAGTCTTGGCAATAGGGAGTGTAAGTTTTCGTGATAACTAGGCCTACCAGAGCCCGGGCTTGGGAGTCAGAGGATGTGGGTTCTAATCTCAGGTCCACCATGGCCTGCTATGTGACCCTGGGTAAGTCACTTAACTTCTCTGTGCTTCGGTTACCTTATCTGGAAAATGAGGACTGAGTCCTCTTCCATCCAACTTAGACTGTCGGCCTCATATGGGACATGGACTGTGTCTAATCTGATTAGTTTGTATCTACCCCAGTGCTTAGTACAGTGCTATGCACACAGTAAGCCACAATTATTCCCTCGAGACTTGTTGTAAGCTTGTTGGGGGCAGGGAACTTGTCTACCTACTCTGTTATATTGTACTTGGCCAACTGCTTAGTACAGTGCTCTGCACGTTGTAAATATCCAATAAATCCCACTTCTTGACTGATAACATCCTATTTTCTGCCACTGTTCATTTTCTGCAAAGCTTGTTTTCCCAGGGAGTTTACATTTCTCATGTGCGTTTTCATCAGAAGATGGATTTTTAAGAGGCATAGGGAAGAGAGCTGAGGGATCTGAAAAAAAAAACAACTTGTCATTCATTAGCAAACCTTCAGCATATTTCTCATTATCTGAAACCGTGCACGCACAAAGAAAAACAAACAATTGTTTAAAAAATTGCAGAATTCACACGTTTCTTACTGGCACCAAATTGTCCGTTCAGTTTATTTTGATCACTCTAATTGTAAATGTTTATATATTAGTCTCTCCCCCATTAGAAAGAAAGAAAGAAAGAAACTCGTGAGAGGGAAGGGGGGAGGGGGGGTTCCTTCATAATTCAGTATTCATTCAACCGCATTACGGGAGCGTAAGCCCGTCAGTGGGCAGAGATTGTGTCTATCTGTTGCCGAATTGTCCATTCCAAGCGCTTAGTACAGTGCTTTGCACATAGTAAGTGCTCAATAGATACTATTGAATGAATAAATGGTACTTTCCAAGCACCTATAGTAAACTCCATCAAGTGACACTCAGTACAAGCTACCACAACCGCCGTTACGACTCCTAGTATTAACGGCATTTGTCTTTGTTAAGTGCTAACTATGTGCCGGCCGCTGCGCCAACCGCTGAGGGAGATGCAGGCTCCTCAGGTTGGATACCGTCCATGTCCCATGTAGAGCTCACAGTCTTAGTCCCCATTTCACCAAAGAGGCAACTGAGGCACAAAGAAATTATGTGACTTACCCAAGGTCACACAGCAGAGAAAAGATGGAGTGGGATTAGAACCCAGGTGCTCTGACTCCCAGGCCTGTGCTCTTCCCACTAGGCCTCACTGCTTCTCTATCACTATTACTATTATTTCTACTATAACAATTACAAGGGATTTTTCTGTTAGTGCTTTCTTATCTCCAAATAACAGGGAATGGCCCAAAACGTCGAGCTGACCAGGGTTTGGGGCTGTAAGCCTAAGAGCTCAGCTCTTAACTGGAGACCTGGATTCCTGTAGTGGAGCATCACACAGTTCCCAAAACACCGCTTTTGTCTCTTTTGTCTGTTTTTGCTATTGTGAACAGCAACTAAGATTGCAAGATGGCGCCTTGGGGATACAATTAGCCAAGTGAAAATTTTTTAAAAAAAGAAACAACTTTGCCTGCTCCTTTCTCCAACACTAAAGACATTATTATCATTATTATGAAGGGGAGACAGACATTAATAATAATAAATAAATAACAGATATATGCATGTGTGCTGTGGGGGAGGGAGGATGAATGAAGGAGCAAGTATGACTGGTGCAGAAGGAAGTGGGAGAAGAGGAGAGGAGGCCTCAATCAGGGAAGGCTTCCTAGAGGAGATATGCTTTCAATAACACTTTGAAGTGAGGGAGAGCAATTATCTGTCCGATATGAGGAAGGAGGGCGTTCCAGGCCAGAGGTGGGTTGTGGGCGAGGGGCCGGCAGAGCGATAGACGAGATGGAGGTACAGTAAGAAGGTTAGCACCCGAGGAACGAAGTGTGCAGGCTGGGTTGCAGTAGGATAGCAGCGAGGCGAGGTGGGGGAGAGCAGAAGGCGATTAAGTGCTTTAAAGCTAATGGCGAGGAGTTTTTGCTCGATGCGGAGGTGGATGGGCAACGACTGGAGTTTCTTGAGGAGTGGAGAAAGACGGTCTGAACGTTTTAGGAGGAAAATGATTCGTGCAACAGAATGGAGTATGGACTGGAGTGGAAAGAGACAAGAGGCAGGGAGGTCAGCAAGGAGGCTGATGCAATAATCGAGGCGGGATAAGTGCTTCCATTAATGTGGAAGCAGTTTGGATGGAAAGGAAGAGGCGGATTTGGGCGATGTTTTTGAAGGTAGGACTGACAGGATTTAATGATGGCTCGCCTATGTGGGTGGAATGAGAGAGAGGAGTCAAGGATAATAATAATGACTGTATTTATTAAGTGCTTACTGTGTGCCAAGCACCGTTCTAAGCACTGGGATAGATACAAGGTTATCAGGTTGTCCCACTTGGGGCTCACAGTCTTCATCCCCATATTAAAGATGAGGTGACTGAGGCACAGAGAAGTTAAGTGGCTTGCCCAACGTCACACAGCTGACAAGCAGCAAAGCCGGGATTTGAACCCATGACCTCTCACTCCCGAGCCCTGGCTCTTTCCACTGAGCCACAAGGTAACAGGCTTGTGAGACAGGAAATAAGGAGGTGCCATCAACAGTGACGGGAAAATGCAGAAATAGGGTTGATATTTGAGTCGGTACCGTTCAGTTCATTAGATGCAGTTGTGCTTGGAATCACAGCTAGAATTCTGGAAACTGATGAGGCTAGAGTCCAATGTTCTAGGAAGCTCTTCCAACTCAACAAGCTAAGGACATTTTTGAAAGTCCTTGGATCTGTAAATCAGGAGTTTCTATGTATCTGCTCTGGAAGAACACCAAGAAGGCAAGCAGATTAGTGTGGACAGTTTTGCAGAATTAGCATGGAAATAGGGACTGAGAGTTAATCCAAAGAATATCAAAGGCTTGTTCCAGCCTAAATCTAGACACAGTCAAGAACCTCCATTAAGCATTCTGTTATTGATTTATTTAACTTCATACTCTAAGTAGTGAATTCATTCATTTATTCAATAGCATTTATTGAGCGCTTACTATGTGCAGAGCACTGTACTAAGCACTTGGAATGTACAATTCGGCAACAGAGACAATCCCTGCCAAATGACAGGCTCACAGTCTAACTGGGGACGTGTAACAACTCACCCGGACCATCACTGTGGAAGAGGGATTTCTGATTTCCTATCTGCAGCATAGCCTAGGAGACAGATTAGGGGCCTGGGAGTAGGAAGAACCTGGGTTCTACTCCCAGCTCCGCCACTAGTCTGTTGTGTGACCTTGGCCAAGTCACTTAACTTCTCCGTGCTTCAGATACCTCATCTGTAAAACGGGGATTAAGACTGTGAGCCCCATGTGGGACAGGAACTGCGTTTAACCTGATTAACTTGTATCTACTTCACTGGTTAGAACGAGGCTTGGAAATAGACGCTTAAAAAGTCCCATTCTTCTTCCTCTTCATCTTCATCATTGTTATTATCAGTCACACTTGGATAAATCACACTATCATCTTCTCAGCATTATCTCTGAAGCCTACAGGACAGTTAGAGAAACAATTCCCGCTAGTGTTAGCTTGGAAACTAAGGTGTGGTTTCACTCACACAGATTTGGGTTAAAAACGGAGTTCTCTCTGGAAAATGGAGTTAAAAATGGAGTTCCCTCTAGACTGCTAGCTCCTTTTCATTCATTCAGTCGCATTTATCGAGCGCTTACTGTGTGCAGAGCACTTTAATAAGCGCTTGGAATGGACAATTTGGCAACACAGACAATCCCCGCCCAACAATGGGCTCACAGCTCCTTGTGGGCAGGGAACATGTCTACCAAAGCTGCCATCTTGTACTCACTCCAGCACTCTGCACACAATAAGCATTCAGTAAATATGTGATTGATTTGTTGATTGAAACTGCATCCCAAAAATTCACCCTACCTTATGTAGACTCTGTCGATCTGGTAGAAGACTTAGGATATTTCAAAAAGCCTCTAAGAGGCTGAACGTGGAAGCTTGAGCTATGAAATGCCAGCAGATCTTCGGGGGCAAAATGAGGGGTGTGACAATCTGCTCTTACCAAAGCTGCCCTAGAGTAGACGATATTGACGGTATATAGATCGTCATACTTTGACTGCGATTCTAAAATAGCGTGATCGAAAGAAGGCTTGAGACCAATGATCGTATAGATTGTATGTCTTTGTTACACTTCGCCTGCCTTTAGCTTCCAGAAAGAGGAGTAAAAATGAAGGAGAAATTCAGATCCAGATTTTTTTTTTTCTGTAAGAGCATGCCAGAATAGAATTATGTGAGAGGTAGAAATACCCCAGCCAAGTACTCAATAAATGTTAAAAGTCAACATCAAGAGAGACTTCATCTGATCTAGGAAAGCAATTGTTTAGAACGCCCACCTCTAAGACAGGTGAGTCAGTCAGCCAGTGGCATTTATTGAGAGCTTACTGTGTGCCGAGCATTGTACTAAGCACTTGGGAAAGTACAGTATAAGGATAAACAGACACACTCCCTGCCCATGACAAGGTTACGGTCTAGAGGTGAGTTTATGGGATCAACATTATCGGGACACCTTTCCCCTTAGCAAATCCCACTTCCAAATTTGAAACGGCTCAGGAACCCTTTTTTAAATAAGAAATATTCCAAGATTTCATGTCCAAAATGCCAGAAGACTGTACTAATACTTTAAACCAAGATTCCAACATGGCCTTGTAGGCCCTGTCACCCTGTTAAGTCTAAGTGTGATTTCCTAAAGTTCAGAAACTGAACCTAGCTGTTTATAAACCTCATTCAATAGACATTGATGGCCATGGAGACTAGGCTCTACCATCAGGGCTTAATGAATCCTGGTTTAGCTCACTGAAACGAAACTATTGTCCTTCAGTTTCTCTCTGCCCCTCCCTGTCTGTGGCTTAAATGTCTGTTTGTTTTAGTGCACTATCTCTACATCCCCCACTGTTTCTGCAAATTATATCCAAGATTACCCTCACCTTGCTTTTTCTCTGATCTTGTGGAAGAAGACTGAATGGATTTCCAGAGTCTGTTACCACTGCCAATATAACTTCCTATGTTATCTAGATTCTAGAGCATGATAATATTCAAGAAGGTAGATGCCCTCATTAAGGATGAGAGAGTCCTTAAGATTAAACCCATATTTCAAACAGTTTATATGGTGTTGGATTTACCACCCTAGGCCAATTGTTGCCCAAATTAATCCTGAGAAGTAACATGCTGCTCTCTGCAGAGTTCCAGTCTTGAATATGTGGGGCACAGTCTTTGCGTTGGATCTGGTTAGTAATATTGCCTAGAGATAGGGTGGGAAGATGCCATTTTCTGGAGGCTGGTAATTATTTTGTCCTTTAATAACCATGCCAAGTTCCAGAGCACCCATTTTAAATCTCCAGCTCTTTAACATCTTTGCATCCACATTACTCACCAGATTAGCAGCCACTGGAAAACGGTCTTAAGGTTTCAGCTGGGATTTTTGTCAGGGGAGGTAGAGGTAAAAATGAAAACTCTTACTCCAAACTCCTTTTCCCTCACCAGATCAATATGACCAGAATCACCCTAATGGAGAATTCCCCACTGGTCTCGGGAACCTGAAAGTTTTCTGCTCATCTGGCGTATCAGCGACAAAGTACAGATTTCCTTTTTTATCTCACCATTGGATCTTAGAGTTTGAGAAAGATGTAGCCACTTTGCCAAGCAGAACAACACCTTGTCTATGTTTTTTTTTTAAAAAAGCATTACCTTTCCCTTCACCTTTCCTTTTATTCCCCCCCGATACTGACCAGGGACAGTATTGATCAGTCAATCAATCAATCAACCGGTGCTTTTTACAGGGAGCTTACTGTGTGCAGAGCACTGTACTGAGCATTTAGATGTGTCCCCCGGATTCAGTGCAGTTTCAAATTCTCTACTGCTCTGAGACAGTCTTGCAGAATGCAGCTATTGAAGGGCACTGGAATGTGTTGGTGCAGTATGACTGCAGTGGGGTTGTAATAAAGAAATTACACTCTTCTATCTTCTCAGAGATAAGGTTTTTGCTTCCTTCTCTCACCACGACATTTCCGTGAGGAGGATACTTTTGAAAAAGGACCTTCAAAGGGCTTTGCCTGTGTCTGATGAGTGGACTGTTTTGGAGAAAGGGTATGCAGGAATGACAGCTTGAATTCTTCTTAGTTCCGCATCTGTCCTCGGCCTTGGTCACTGGATTTTGACGGACAGATCCCTGGTAGTCAGTCAGGTGGTCGATCATATTTACTGAGCGCTTACTGGGTGCAGAGCACCGTACTGAGCGCTGGGGAGAGTACACACTGCAAAAAACAGACACGTTCCTTGCTCACGACAAGCTTACGGTCTAGAGGGGGAGACAGACATTAAGATAAATAAATATATAAATAAATAACAAATATAAGGACTGGTTTGCAAGAACAGATTTCATGGAAGTGGTCACTCACTTTATTCTTTTACCACTCTTACAGTTTAATCTCAGAAGTCAATAGGAGAAAAGTCATCCATTTAGATTAGATACTAAATTCATTATGTGACATTAGGATTGTGTCTTCTCTGGAAGATCAAGGATACTTATTTGATCCAAGAACGAGAGCTCCAAAGGCTACTAATTTACAAAGACTATTGACTGTTCATTACCATGATGTTGCTCAAATAGCTGAGAGCATGTGTGGTGTTTAATGTGATCTTAAACATTACTATATACGGTAAATCAGAAACAGGGCACAGCTATAGCTGCTGTTTAATGATGTATGAAAAAGCTGCCTGGTAAAGTGCACCATTAAGAAAAGCTAAAATCAGGCCTGAACAAAGACCTGATGAAATATTGATACCTTTTCAGCCAATCCAGTATCTTCTTCCTTAGGAAGTGACTCGGGTAAGGTGCCCTCAGAAAGCAAAGTAAACCGAGGTAAAGCCAGGCAAGCAGACAGGTTGAAATGAAAGATGCTATTGGAAAGGGAAGGGAAAGGTAACTCCATTATGGTTGGAACACGTCCATTACACCCTTTTCTATTAGTAGTGAACTTCCAGGCTGGTAATAGCTCATTTCCCCCTTTTCAAAACCACTTCTTTGAGGGGGGAACAAAAAAAAATCCCAACTTGAAACTAATCAAGGAACGTAACCTTTATTAGTTAGAAATGTAAATGGCACCCAAGTCCGCTCTCCTCTAGAGAAAATGCCAAAAGCCAAATTGCTCATCTTTTCCGCTTCTGTAGAAACGATTCAGAAATTACAATGACATATTTGGTTAAAAATGCACTGCGCCGCATGAATAACCGTATGCATCTGATTTGTTTTATTAGAAACTTCAGATAAAATAGTGGACCCTATGTCCCGCAAAACCCAAATTGAGGAAAAACGAGTGGGCACTTATCCTGCTCTGGGCCCTGGACTGAATCACCCGACGCATCATTAGGAGTTCAGAGACGATTTTACAAAGAGAAAATTCTGCAGATTTCAAGGATTCTTGGTGGAAGGGACTTCCAAAGCCAGCTCTTTCTGATTCCTGCCTCCCAAATGGGCCTTCCCAGCTGCTTGACTGACTACTCTATTTTAAAAGATCTCCAGAGGGGAGATTGCACAATTTCCCTGGGTTTAATCATCCTTCCCGACAGGAAGTTTTTCCTTATAGCTAACCTAAATTCTTCCTGCTGCAATTTAAACTGATTTCCTCATGATCAGTCTATAGAGGAAATGGAGAACAGCTGGACATCAGCCTCTTGAAATAACCCTTCCGAGGCCCGTAGAGAGTCCAACCTTTTCTTTTCCAGGTTAAATGATGCTAAGGCTTCCCCTTGGGGAGATCGCTCTGGTCTTTCAGTAGAGCCACATGGTGCTGAAAGCTGGGGAAAAATCCATTCAGAATCCTAGAATCGGTTCCCGGTTGATCACAACTGCTGAGTTGTGATCTGGATTGAACCGAGGGCCGAACTGTTCTTAATATCCCTTTGCCATTTTCAGTGGTCTTTGAATACAGTACCTGTAACCTGTTTTGAGATCCCAACCGGGACACTGGAGTCAGGATGCAGTTCTAGTTCTTCGGGAAATGTTCAGCTAAATAAGTGATGAACTTTATCCAAAGTCCTCGAGGAAACAGTTGAGGAAGTGATCTAGGAATTCCCCGTTCCGCGGATGTTTGAACCTTAGGGGAGAGAAGCTTAGACGTGGCTTCTTTAGCTCAGTCACAACCTCAGAGGTAATGAGAGCACAGAAATATGGACAAGCAATGAAGATCAAGGTTGTGTACCAGCCTGCATGGAGAACCCTAACCCCAGAGAATTGGAGCCCATGACTGGATTCTGCTCCTTAGTTATACCATATTGCCCCACGATGCCAAAACTGACAAAGTAGACCATCAAGTCAAGAAGGTCCATGTGTGCTTTGAGAAGCCGACAGAACAAGTGGGACTCTCAGGTAGCAACAGCTCCAGACCAGACTGAAGGTCTACCGAGGAAAAGCAATATCCAGCCTTACATATGGCTGCAATTTCAGTGACATGCAAGACAAACTATACCCAGCATTAAATGACGAGTCAGGATAACGAGGAATGGAGTCCTAACATATAGTCAGATTCCCATCGTTGACGTAGTTCCTGTTTGTGGCGCAGTCCTGATAGGCAGTGAATGGAGGAAGGTAAATCACTGGATCCCCGATGGATTAACTGATATAGGGAACTGCCAAAAGAAGAAAGCGCTAGAGAGTCTGTAGAACCCAGTCTCAAACTCCATTATATGCATGTATATACGATATATGCAGTATACATATTCACATGTACATAGAGAATTTTGTTTATATATATGTATGTGTAGATAGCTGCGAAGAAACATCAGCTATAATCCATACAGAATGGCCAGAATTCACTTGGGAGCTTGTAGAAGACTCCAGTGATCTTGCCATGGCTTCTTTAGCCTCACCCACAACCTCAGACATCATGAGGCAGCAACAGATGTATCACCTTTGATCGCGGACACTTATACTTATCAAAGTCACATCGAAAGCCCGTGTTTTCTTCTTACAGAGGGAAGGCACTTGGTCTTGTGTACACTCAAGATTGGTGTTTTAAAACTATTTTGTTTATCCCCAAATGGATACAGGCCCTCTGAAAAATACCACAGGAATACTGCAGGAATCCTCCCTGCAAGCAATGCTGATGGTAGGGAAATGTTTCTCTGACCGTGAAAGGAGATGGGAGATTTTTGAAAAGCATAGTACAAATGTCTTCAACTCATGGGGGAAAGTTGAGAAACTCAGAAGGTTTATAAATCCAGAGAGTGGTCTAAAGAATGGGTGAAGAGCTCTCCTCCTTGCCCAAATTATTCCCCACAATCCCCTTCTGTTACTGCTGAGAAACAAACGGGATCAGATGAAATCACAGCATTCAGAGGAGGAGAGATGATCAATCAATCGTATTTATCGAGTGCTTACTGCTTACTTGGGAGAGTACAATACAACAGAGAGTACACTACAAGTAGACACAATCCCTGACCTTTAAGAGCTTACAGTCTAGACGAAACTGTTAAGGAAGCAAGTGTATTTCCAAGAAGTTTAAATGAGGGAGTGAGGATTGAAGAAGATCTTGACTAAGTCTTAGGATCAGCTGAGAGTTGAATTCCATTCTTCAAATGTTTAATATTCTTTTTAGGCAAAATAGAATTAATCTAGGAATTGTCTGGTCACTTGTCCTTGGTCTTGGGTAACTTACATAACTAGTCCACCCAGGGTGGAGAAAGAAATAGATGTCAACAGATGGGACTTACTGTCCATTTAAAAAAAAATGAGCAAAAAAGAATATAAGGAAATGGTGAGAAAAATGAAGAGGGAACAAGTACAGCAGCCGGATCGATCCGTACAAGACATGGGGTGACTGAAATCAGAGTCCGATTCACTGGTTGACAGTTTTACTAGCTATTGAAGTTTGGCAGGAGAAAGGGATGTTTAGGAAGAACACTTTGCCTCTGTCAGTGGGTAGTTGCCTCAAATAACTTATGGAACCTTTCTAAGTTACAACTCATTCTCACAGGTAATTTCTTTCCAGGAGAATGACTGTTCTAATATTATTCCACCATCCATAAAGGGCTAGGCATGTGCGGGAGAGGAGAAGGAAAGAGTTGCTGGCCTCTGACAGCTCATGGTCCGAGAGGGAGAGATTGGTAGGCCTTTAGGGCGGTTTGGTTTAGTTTGTGCCTTATTTTAGCTTCTGGTTTTCTTTTTGCTCTCATTTCTGTTTTGCTTTCGAGCTAGAGGATTGCAGGGGAATGAGTGATAGCCTCTCAGTGAAGTTGCGGGACAGACTCTCTGCTCGGTCTGTTTCAGTTTTGTTTTCTCACTTTTTGGCATTGCCGAAGAGACGCCGTGGTTATTCCATTATCTGGGGCAAGAGAGTTTCTTTAACTGATCCAGCCAGGGTAGAAATCCTCCAACCTGACGGACAATATGGGAGGATGGGAGGCAGTCTGAATCTCATCCTGAGGCTCCAGTGAGAGTCAACCTGATGGGAGGCAGTGGGACCAGGTGGAAAGAACTCAGGACAGGAAGTCAAGAGACCCAGGTTCGACTCTGATCAGAGTCCCAGGTTTGAGTCTCAGCTCTTCCAGTGCTTACAGTGAGATCTTGGTTAGGTCACTCACTTATCTTTTCTGAGCTCCTTTCGTCATCTGTACAACAAAAGGCTTTGTGTGGGAAAGGGACTGTGTCCAATCTTGTAACCTTATATCCACTCCAGCCCATAAATCACAGTAAGTGCTTAATAAATACAATAATTATTGTGCTCCAACTGGTTGGTACTGCTCAAGAAATATTCCTATTCCCTCATTTCTTACCTCCTATCATATTAAAGCATTGTGAGAACACAGTTAATGTTTTATTACCAAAAGGTACCCGCGCGGTTTATTTTTCCTGCCCACACGATATAACATTTCAATTCACGCCCCCTTTATTTTCAGGCCCAGGAAAGCAGCTTTTCAGGAGACGAGCTCAGGCCTCTCCCCTGCTCCCCTGGATAGCGAAGTCCAGAGCCGAGGAACGCCACAACCCCACTCAAACTAGGAAATTCAATCTTCCCCATTATTTTTTGTCTGTATGACATTTAAAGTTATTTGAGGTTGGAGGATAACTTTCCCCTAAATGGGTATTTTAAAGATGAATAATAAAAGGGATTACTTAGATAATTGATGTAGCTAGGTTGCATTGTGCAAGAGAGTGCCCTCAAGTGAGGCTCCAGAGACTGCCAGCTCCCTAAGATTATAATTAACTCACAAAGAGCAGGTGATGGGAGGGACAGGCCTGGGGCCTTTACACTTCACTTAAATAAAGGGAAGCCTGACAAATATGTCTGTGTGTGTGTGTGTAGGGCTATGTAGGTAAGCCCTTTGGCCAACTGCTTCTTCCCTTCCCTGCCAACCCCCTCTCCCCCGACACTCCCCAAACACACATAAAAGAGGCTACTGCGGTAGCTCTTAGAAAATGATCTACAAGATTGCTAATTTATGCTGTTTATGAACAGGAGGCAAACAGCCGAACTCTGTTTCTGGCTTTTGAACATGGGTGTTGGTGGATTCCAACGATTTTGAAAGAGAAGTACCTAGAAGGAATGCCATTCAGTTCTAAAGGTGGTCTTATTTAATCCCCAGGGTGTAGTTTAAGAAACTGAGTAGGCCGCCCCAGGAATGGATGGACAGTCCAAATTGGCCATAAGTGAAAAAATCCTTATAAGTTATAAAATCTTTCAGAGGTGGAAAAAGTGGGTTGGAATTAATTTTCCCAAACGAGGGCCTGATTGAAGTGACCAGTGCATGGGGAAGTCCAGACAAGCAGGTGTAATGTAATCTGCTCACTGGAATAAGCGGGGCTCACAAGGAAACAGTGGGGTATTTCGTCCTCTGTCTCGTCAGCTCCATCACCAACCCGTCGTGGCTATTGCCTGCTAGGGGAAAAAAAAATCAGCGTCTCCTGCCAGGTACGTCCTGTGAACGTATTAGTCTCCTGGGAGACTCAGGGATGAGGTCCAGGTGAGGTTTGTGTGGTTTAGGTTTTAGGAACTTTGTTCTCCTTTAGAAGCAATGTTCTGGGAAATTTTGCATACTTCCTGGGATGCGAAATGCCTTTTTAATTAGGTCAGATTCACCAGTCGTCTTTTTGGAGAGAGGCACGAGAGGAAGGGAAGGAGAGTGGCTATTGAAGGGCCTGAAGGGGAGCTACCAGCCACTTCCCAACTTCTTATATGTTGTGCAAATAGGGCCTTCCGTCCACCTTCTGTTCCTGATTCGTTCCTCCTTCTCCATCCAAAAAGGCACCATGCTAGTGCAGGAACTTGTCATATCCCAGGATCGGCCTCCTTGATCTCCCTGCCTCCTCCAGTCTCTCCCCTCTCCAGTTTATGCTTCACTGAGATGCCCAGATGGTTTTCTGAAAATCACTCTTCAAAAATCTCCCGTGTCTGAGCGTGGCTCTTGAATCAAAGAGAAACTTCTGACAATTGGCTTTAAAGCACTCAGTTCCCTCCCTCCTATTTTATCCACTCTCTTTTCTCCTCTACACCCCAGCTCACACTCATCGTTCATCTCTAGACTCTTAGCTTGTTGTGGGCAGGAAAACTGTCTGTTGTCGTTATACTGTACCCTCCCGAGCACACATCAGAGTGCTCTGCACACAGTAAGCGCTCAATAATTGAGATCGAATGATTGAATGAATCTCCAGCTAACCTACCCTGCAGGCCTTTGCCTGCCTGGAACTCCTTCCCCTTCATATCTGACTGAATACATTTTTCCTCATCTTAAAAACTTTTCCAAACTTAAATGTCATTTCCAAGTTCTTCCCTGAGTATTCTTCAATCTTCTCACTTTGTATACCCCAACTGACACCTCAGCCCTTCTACTTCAAAGAAGCAATTGTTACCACAGCTCTGGAAGCATTTATGTGCATATTCTTAAATTCTCTATTATTCCCCCATCTGTAATTTATTTAAGTGTCTGACTCCCCTGCTAGACTGTAATAATAATAATAATAATGATGGTATTTGTTAAGCTTTTACTATGTGCCAAGCAATAATCTAAGTACTGGAGATATGAGGTAATCAGTTGTCCTACGTGGGGCTCACAGTCTTAATTCCCATTTTACAGATGAGGGAACTGAGGCACAGAGAAGTGAAGGCACTCTCCCAAAGTCACACAGCTGACAAGTGGCGGAGCTGGGATTAGACCCGTGACCTCTGGCTCCCAAACCTGTGCTCTTTCCACTGAACCACACTGCTTCTCTGTAGACTCTGTAAGCCCCTAGAAGGTGGAGATGTGTTTTCTAAGTATTTTATTCTCTCTTAGGGCTGAGTACATTGCTTGGCATAGAGTAGGTGTTCAATAAATGCTACCGGTTGATCGAGTAACTGCGAGAGTGAGAGTGATAGCGAGTGCAGAGAGAGAAAGGGATAGGATGAGATAATGGGCATTCCTATGGAACCCTGGAACGATGATGGCGGGAAGTTCAAGATCACATAGGCTCTTCTCAGCCTCCATCTTTCCAGACTGATGCCCTTATCTCTCCAGTCTTTCCTCTTGCGGATGCTTCTCCATCCCCTGACCAACTGGGCCACCCCACAGTGTAGCCAGACTGCCCAACCATAGCTTGTGCTCCAAGGTTTGATTCATTTCTCTTTCAAACAACCTGAGACAATAGCATTTTCAGAAACCTGAAACCCAGTAATAGAAATTAATGGGAATTAATAGAAATGGGAAGCCAGCAATCGAGGGTTTATTTCAGTTTGGTGTCTGTAAGCGAAGGTTCCTGAATAGTGTGCTTTTGTTACCTTGGGATTTATGAATTCTGTTTCACAAACTCATATCTCCTTCTACCTCCAGAATTCTCCACCTGAGTGACCTGTTGGTGCCTAAAGCTCAATGTATCAGAAACTAACGCATTCTTCCTTCCTAACCAACCACTTCCACCCAAATTTCCCATCCCTGTCAGCCATACCCCCATTCTCTCGGTTCCAGAAGCACCAGCCTTGATATCAATGATAATAATAATTGTAGTACTAAGCACTTCCTGTATCAAGTGCTGGGGCAAATACAAGATAATCAGGTTAGATGCAGTCCTTGCCAACAGCTGACTCACACTTTAAAAGGGATGGAGAAAAGGTATTTTATCTCCATTTAACATATGTAGAAACTGAGGCTCAGAGAAGTTAAGTCACACAGGAGGAAAGTGGAGGAGTGGGATTAGAACCCAGGTCCTCTGACTCTCAGACCAGTACTCTTTCAAAAAGGGTATAATGCTTCTCTATCATCTGTGATTCTTCTCTTTTTCCTCCTATATTAAATCAGTCTCTAATACCATTTCATCCTCTAAAACCTTGCCATCCCTTCCTGCCCCCCCTTAACAGCCACCATCCTGGTTCTACGACCTGGAATTTGGGTTACCTTGAAATCATTCTTACCGGTCTCTCTGCCTTATGCTCCTCCCCTCTTCAATCCATCCTCCATACTGCCACTCACATCATCTCTCTAAAACACAGTTCAGAATACCCAGCACCCCTGCTTAAAAATCTTCAACTGTTTCCCATTTCTCTGCGTTAAACTAAACTCCTGACCTTTGGCTTCATGGATCTCTGAGAGCTGTCACCTTCTTACCTATCTGTTTACTTCTTATCTGTTATCTTATCCTTATCTGTTCACTTTTCTCACTATGCCCTGGCTTACTCTCTGCACTTGTCTGGTGGTGACCTTTCAGCTGGACATCTCTTGAGCCTCTCCCTTGTCCATCTACTGTGTAACACCCTTCCCCATTCTGGAAATTCCCTTCCCCTCCTCCCATCTACCAAACAACATTCCTCTCCACCTTCAAATCCCTCCTAAATATCCATCTTCTCCAAGAAGCTCCGTCTGATCAATCGCCCCCTTCCTAGCTATTCTACCCCACCAGCCACCTTGGAACTCAGTGCGTCTCTGTTCGTTTGGCTATTTAATATCGTATTGAATTCCCTAGTTTTCCTTTTGCTGTGTGCACTTGTGCTCTTACTTTTTAAGCTCTAAGGTGTCTAAAACGTACGTCCACTTAGACTGTATTTCATTATAAATTCCTTGATAGCGGGAACCGTGTACTATGTTCCCGAGCTCCTACTAACTGCTCCCCACACAGGCGATGCTTGATAACTCTGTTACTCCTACTGATATCGGGCCATATGTGAGATAAATGGACCCTATGTTTTTGTTCCTTTTTAAGACTTGCATTTCTCTTCCTCTTGGGTTTAGAAGAAAGGCCAGAGTTTTGTTTATCCGCCACCTAACTTTATTCGGAATCCTGATACACTAGGTATATGTTACTGGAAGTCAAGATTATTTTGACTAAAGGCGGTACCAAACCTCTAAGCTAATTTAAAAGATGGATAATAAGCCTGCCGCGAGAGTCTGAAATACCATAACCACAATAAACCGCTCAGCAGTATAAAGGAAATAAAAAGAATTCATGATAAAAGGCTATGTGTGAGCTCCTTATGGGGAGGGAGCCTGCCTACCAGCTGTGTTGTATTAGGCACTCTCCAAGTGCCTAGTAGAGCGTTCTGCACTCAGTAAGCATTCAGTAAATACCCTTGATTTATCGCTTGTCTAATGCTTAACACTCCCAGGCTCATTTTTGCATCCAAGGAATGAGGACTTGATAACCAGGTTTTCTGCAGAGGTCATCCAGCTTTGCCTCCAAAACACCATACTGGGCTCATGGAAACTACGAGAGATCTTGATATAATTTCCTGATACAACCTCCTGATTGATTTAGGAAATCCCCAGTTGACAACTGATATCTGGAGGAGCAAGTGGATCTACCCTCCACAAATTATAGCTACACGACCCAGAGGAGGTTGAAAGGGCCAAATTTCCACTTCATTATCACTCAGTCAATGGTTTTTGAATGCTCGCTGCATCGTCGCAATCGTGGTTTTGAAGGAGAGTTGGGACGGGTGTTTGGTGTGTGTGTGTGTGTGTACTGCACAGATATTGTCTGATGTTTTAGTTCATAGAGAGGGCGCAGAGCAGAGATTACTCAATAGCTTGTTGGATCTTTTCAGTCTAAATGGATAATCAGGGTCATCATCACCTTCGTCATCATCATCACTTCCTAGGCACTTCCCGAGTGCACATAACAGCCGTGAGATTTTGGGAGAGTATGGCTAAAGCCAAACACGTTAGTATTGCTTCCGGGAGTTTATACTCTAGTGGACGAGGTAGAAACAAAATACACAAACAGTGAGAGCAGGAGGAAGAACAATATAGTGGGAAAAAGTAACCATCTATCTCTAAAATGGAACTTTAAAAAACTCAGTGCGGTTATGATAAATGATGGTATTTACCAATGCAAAGTATAATGGAGATTGGGTAGTTATTCCAGATATGCAGATGGTGAAACCAGGTTATTAATGCACCCGAATGATCTGGGTTCATTGTGAAATATCCCCTTCAATTTGTATTTGAACCCAGTTGCAGTCGTGATTTAGAATATGATTTAAGCTGGGGAAGAATGGGTATGGATGGTGTGTTCTACTGAGACATCCTGAGATGCAAAAATCAGAATTCAGACAATTAAAAGAACTCAGACCACACTAGCCCGTTCCAAGAAGAACAAAAGGAGTAAAATAAGTGAAAGCAGATTTACTTCTTTTCCTCCCCTGGCATAAATCATGACTTGCCCTAGGTGAGTAGCTATTTGCTAAACTGTGTGAAGTCTGAGCATTTTCTTCAGATGCCAAAAACCCTTCTCAAAAACAGAAAGATTTACCCAGCAGGAGCACCGCACTCTGAAATAGTGAACCAAGATAGAGATTTAACAAAGAACTCCCCCTTCTCTCAATCCTGCTTTGGATTTACTCAATGTGTGTCTTTGGGTATCTTGAGAGAGAGGACTAACTTCCTCTCAACTCGGGCCTGGAATGAGCTGCCATGTTATTTAATACAAAAAAAGAGAGAGATTACATTAAGGGCCTGACACAAATTGACGAAAGCCAGAGGATTCAAAATGAATGCTATCACTCCAACCCTAACTCACGTCATTTCGGAGCAAAAATGTGCTCCAGTCAATCAGATTATATTTTTAAAAGATGCATGGGGGATTCAGTAGAACAGCTGAGTCCCTATCTAGCATTGCTTCTCGCTGTCTTTTGATAAACAAAGAGATTGAAGAGAGGGGAGGAAGTTAGTTTCTTGAAACATTCATGACTCAGTGGAGCAAACCTCTGGAAAACACGAATGACTCTGTACTGGTCTGCAAATGATGTGGATAATTGAGCTCTATAATATGCTTTGGAGACAGGCTTAGATATTTCAGATCAAATAAGACTCATCTTCCTGAAGCACCCTAATAATTGATGCCAAGTGTATTTTTAAACCTCATCTGTCCAGATCATTTGCTTGAGAAGACCTATCACCAGACGTAAACTTGCTTGGCAAACAGGCACCCGCCAACGCAGGGCACTGACTCACGCATGTGAAGTCACCTGGGAATTCAGAAATCCGCTGAGCTGCTTATCAGATGTTGCCCCACGAACTGGTTACTTTAAGACAGCAGATGTGTGGACCTGAGCGTCCTTTCATGGTAGAGCTGATTTCCGTGGAGTCAGAGAGAGGTACCTTCGTGCAGTTTACTTGTGAGTCTATCTGTTTGAATGGCCTAAATTAAAACCCCACCCTATAGCTTTCTGTATTTGACAGCTCTGACCATGGACACGACTCATTCAGTTGTATTTATTGAGAGTTTACTATGTGCACAGCACTACACTAAGCGGTCGGGAGAATACGATATAAGAGATTCGATAGAACTGTTCCCTTCCCACAGTGAGAAGCGGCGTGGCCTAGGGGAAAGAGCACGGGCCTGGGAGTCAGAGGACCTAGGTTTTGATTCTGATTCTGCCACATGTCTGCTGTGTGACCTTGGGTGAGTCACTTCACTTCTCTGCACCTCAGTTACCTCATCTGTAAAATGGGGGTTAAGACTGTGATCTCCGTATGGGTCAGCGACCGTGTCCAAACTCATTACCTTGTACATACCGCAGCCCTTAGAACAGTGCTTGGCACATAGTTAAACACTTAACCAATACCACAATTCCTATTTTTCTTCTTATATTATTAGCATCCTTCATTTTTCCTTTATTAACTCTCCAAAGAGCCAGAACTGCAGCAATGGGCGGGCAAGGATTACTACTCTTTCATACTGAGGTGCAACTCCTTCAGAAGGCAGCAGAGTAGGAGCACCTGCAGATACAGGAAGGCTTTTATTTTGAACTCTCCCTAAGGGAGATCAATTAATCAGTTGCATTTATTGAGCGCTTACTGTGTGAAGAGCACAGTACTGGGTACTTAGTTCAGATGCCACAAGACAGACATACCTGAAAATGTGCTTGGCGGAATGGAGAAGAAGAGGGAAAAATATCCCCATCCTAAGTCTAGCTCCCTGCAGGCCAAGCCCTTACCCGTCGTCGATCAGATTGTGAGCCTACAAACTGCGGGAAAGAAACGCTGAAAAGGAGCTCTGCCTTAACGGAGCCGTTGCTGGGAAGACAATGAGAAGCGGTGTGGCTTGGTGGATCGAGCACGGCCTTGGGAGTCAGAAGGATCTGGGCTTTAATTCTGTTTCTGCCACTTGTCTGCTGAGCTACCTAAATTCTCTTACTACAATTACCTCATCTGTAATTTGGGGATTAAAGCTGTGAGCCCCTTGTGGGACAACCCGCTTAGCTGGTGTCTAGCCCACTGCTTAGCACAGTGCCTGGAGCACAGTAAGTGCTTAACGAATACCATTAAAAAAAAAAACAAAACTGGCGTACGTCAGCGGGACTTTCTCTTTGAAAAGAAACCCCGGCTTCCTGTCAGATAGAAATCAGCCCTTTCCCCAAATGAGACGGTGTGAGCTCTGGATGGCTCCGAAAGCTATCTAGCCAAATTTGAATCCATCTTGCGAATAAAAGCCCGCGTTTGGGGGATGAGTATTCATTTAAATGATAGCTTTATATGCTATAATTACAGTCATTAATGAAGGCGCAATTACTTTATCATGCATTACGGGGATCAGAGAAGCCTTCTCCTGAATCAGTTGCTGGTATATAGAGTCAATATAAAAATTAGTCCAAATACTAGCTGTAAAAGTGTGCTTAAATAATGCCCTAGAGGTTCAAAGAACAAGGGTTGGAAACTGCACAGAAAGAGATGGGTCAGGCCACGCTAGAGGTCGCTGTTGCTACTTGAGCCAGGGATTGATGTAGACCTTTCGCCGCTTCAACCAGCGAAGGCCGCACTCCCCAAAAGAGCAGATACTGCCATTTTTTAAAACCGTTCACCCCTTTCTTCTCACCACAGCAAGTTAGACTTTCCAAAGAGAGGACTGGAAGAGAAAGCTGTATGATGGAAATCCCTTTATCGACCGTGGTGGTGCCCGGTGTTTATTCCCCCCCCCCCCCCCGGAACTCTCTGTAGTAGTTACTCATTTTGTGAAGCCTCCCAGACACGCGCTTACCCCCAAATTCAAGGTCAGGGTAAAGGAGGAAGCGTAGCCGTTATGTCCCTTGGGAGGACTGCTTCGGCCTCTTGGTACTGTTCGTAGATTGAATGTGATGTTTAAGGACAAGAGCATTTTCATTCCCATGTTTGGAAATGGACACGTGCACACAAAAAAAGATTCCACTTTATGTGAGAGTAGAACGGACTAATTACTCCTACAACCTATTCTAGATTCCATTTTATGTGAGAGTAGAATGGACTAATTACTCCCACAGCCTATTCTAGGGGCCCAGCACATTTTTTCACATACCTAACCCCCGTGCCGAAGACAAAAGTACTTTTTATCTGTACCGGGTCAGGGTTGTTCCTGAGTCTCTTTCTAGGATTTCAAATAGAGCTTAACCGGCATATCAGACACAGCAGCGAGAACACTGTCTGTGGAATGAGAGGAGATACGCACTGTTCTAGAAGCCAATAATCCGGTTCCCGACTGGCTAAAAAGAGAGGGTCCCCCTCAATTCGTCGTCTTCAAGGAAAAACGGCCATCTGAATGATCGTACTTTCTGAATGAGCGGGGCCCAAATTTGTGGAGGGGATCGAGCGTGTCGCAGATGAAATTTAAGGCGACTTCTAGACTCTCACCAGCTCTATACCACTTGAGTCCCATTCACGGAAAAAGGCCGGCCAGATGGGGCATGCTGATTGGTCAGGAGCGCACTTTACCTTTCTTTTTATACAAGGCAGTGTAAATATTATGGAATTTGCTAACATGGGAACTTGCTCAACATGGAGGAAGGGGAAAAGTTGAGGAAGTTGTGATCTCTATGGGCCATTCCTTCAAGTATCCTCTGGTGCCAATATTGGAGGCAGAACATTGACCTCTATGAGCCATTGATCTGCTCCAGTATGGCCTCGCTTCCTTCATTGTGTCATCCTAAGCGTAGCATGCATGCAAACCTTGTAATTTCAACAAAAAAAAAAGAAATATCAAAACTTCCAGCACCAAACAGCCAAGAAGTACGTCTCTAAAGACATACCTAGCGGACTGACTTCCCGAAGATTTGATTTTTAAAGATGGGTAATGGTGGAGAGATTACTTAATGAGCCAGGCTTTCTGCCACGCATAATCTTTCCCTGGGAGGAAATGAGGCCTTTATAAATACCACTGAATGAACACATCATTCTTTCAGGCCAGAAGGGGGCCATTTCATGTCCTTGACCACTGGTTACCTTGTAGCCTGAAAATGTCTCTCCTATGACCAAAAATGGAGGAAACCTTAAGGAGAATTGAGTTCACGGAGCCTTCTTACTTAGCTCTTAGTTAGCAAAGTTGGGCACTAGATGCAGATAAGTACAACCGTTTCACTAAATGCATCGTTTGGGTATTTTGTTCTGGTTAATGACCGTTTGAAGAAAATGCCCTCAGCCTGTATTAGGGACTGAGTAGGTGGGCCGGGGGTGGGGGTGTTCAGTGAAGTCATTTTGAAAGGGCTTCCCAGTTCTCACAAGGTTACAAACCACTGCCCTCGGTGGCTCTGGTTACAGTCATAAAAATGCAATACATTTTGTTTCAAATGGAAGGCTTTTTGTAATGAAATTTGGAAGACAGCATCATCTCCCTTTCTTTCCTCACTAGAACAACAACAAAAAAGATAATCGAGGACAAAAATGAGGAAAATAGCAGAAATCCATTCTCTGAGTTCAGAAAGAAAAATCTCTTGAACTTCCCATTCCTTCATTTTTCAGTCCTCTGTAAACGCAGGGAACTACTAAGTCATTTCTCTCTCTCCCCTGAGCCTGAGGTCCTAGAAATGATGAACCAAAGATTTTGCTGATTCTCTTCCTGTAGTTCCCAACTAGGTCTAGTTTGGGGTTTTTTTAATGACATTTGTTAAGCATTTATTATGTGCTAGGCACTGTTCTAAGCGCTGGGATAGGTACAAGCTAATCAGGTGGGCCACAATCCCTGTCCAGTAACAAGGCTCACAGCCTTAATCTCCATTTTACAGCCGAGGTAAGTGAGCCACAGAGAAGTTAAATGACTTGCCCAGGGTGCCACAGCAGACAAGTGGTGGGCTGGGATGAGGATCCGGGTCCTTCTGACTCCCAGGCACGTGCTCTATCCTCTAGGCCACACTACTTTTCAGTTCCATGTGGGTTCCATATTGAGATCGATCTAATCCATGGCTCCTCTGGTGGGGAGGAAGGGAGAGAAAGGGTCACTATGGCAGTTGACACAGTGGAGGTTCAGACTGGTTCCAGCTCATGCCTGGTACCTCCAAGAGGCCGGTCTGGGGTTTCCACAGCTTGGAGAAAGTTTTCCAAAAATATGACACCTGGCCTGGAGAGACAGCTCCGCCCACACCGGGAGAGACCCAGAACCGACGTGTCGTTCTGGGGACCGGAGGTCTATGGGGGCCCTTTAGGACCCCAGAAGATAGCTGACAGTGGCACTATCACCCCGGCCGAGGAGCCCTGATCTGGGCCAATCCCGTCCCGAATGCGGAGAGAATAAGCAGACTTAGTGTCACCCTGGGGCTGCTGGGAAGGAAAAAGCAGTCCCCCAGAGCAGCGCTCGGTTGACAGACATATTACAAGTCGGTTAAAAGGCAAATTTGACAAATTACTAGGATAGAAATGACACAGCCTAATTCCACTCTGAAGTTCGTCTCCCAAGGAAGCTTTTTTTCAACGGGGAAAAGCACGGGCTCTGCCCCAGGCCCGGCTCTCGAAGGGTCTCTCCCTCCGGCAGTCTCCGGGTGCCGATTTTCCACCCCCGATGGCCACTCCCCGATCTTAGCTCTGCCTTGCAATTGACCGTGATTAAAATGAGCCCCAGAAAATGTTGGGGAGGGAGGAAAGGCATGTATAGCACCGGGAGCGTCTTCCTCCTCCAGAAAAGGGGTAAACTGAAACTCAGTGATTCCTGACCAGGAATGAAAAGCTGGGATTAGAGAAACGAAAAAGTGCTTTTGGCCCATTATCATATTAGTAGTAATAGCGTATTTATTGAGCACCTACTGTTTGCAATGCCCTGTACTAACTCTTAGGAACTGAGCTTGACTTCTCATGGATTGAGTGATTGTTCCGAGAGAGAGAAAGTTGCTGAATAAAGAGCCCCTAGGAATTTACCTCTATCTCCGAAGAAATAATCCACGTAGAGGACAGGGAGTGAGGTCATATGGGTGACTCTATATTCATTCATTCAATAGTATTTATTGAGCGCTTGCTATGTGCAGATCACTGTACTAAGTGCTTGGAATGTACAAATCGGTAGCAGATACAGTCCCTGCCCTTTGACGGGCTTACAGTCTAATCGGGGGAGACGGACAGACAAGAACAATGCAATAAAAAGAATCAAGGGGATGAACATAGGGCTTCACTTAACCTAGTTTCACCATTGTGTCATGTAGGCTTTGAGCCGCACAGGCTTCCTGGTTTTGTTTATGGAATACGGAAGCTTAGAAGTTGCCGATCAAACCTGCCATCCGAGGATAATGGCTGCTGTGTGAAAGCGGCAGGTGTTTTCTCCTCGGCGCCATCGGTGCTGCCCCTTAGGAGCTCTGCTCCACAACATTAGCTTCTAAGATAAATAAAAAATCAGATCCCACAGAGAACGAGCTCCAGAGCCTCAGGAACGCTGGTAGTGAGGGTGGGAAGGAATGGAGGTGAGAGGAGAGGGGAAAGAGGTTGGGGTCGAGGGTTGAATTCCCGGGAAGAGGCTATTAAAATCAGTGTTAGGCTTTTAGACCAGTGAAATAGTAGGCATAAAATTAAAGGAAAGGAAAAATTCAAGAAGAAGTTCTTCAGAAACTCAGCTTTTTTTTTTTTTCCACTTGCTAAAATGATTGTGCATTTAAAGTTTCAGATCAGGATGTCAGACTGAAATACTTATGCAAATAAGACCTCCCACTGAAGGTAATGACATCGGCAACCTGATATACTGGAAAGAAAAAGGACCTGAAAGTCAGATGACCTAGGTTCCAGGCCCAGCTTCCCTGATCGCCTGCTGTGTGACCTTGGACAAATTACTTAACTTCTCTGTACCTCCTTTTCCTCATCTGTAAAATAGGCATTCAATACCCATTCTCCCCTCCTACTGAGGTCGTGAGCCTCATGCGGGACAGGGACTGTGTCCGACCCACTTATGTTATATCTCGCCCAGGGCTTAGGATACTGCTTGGCACAAAGTCAACACTTTCAGAACATCCATATTCTTCTTCTTCTTCTTATGTCCCCCTCTTGCTTTATGGTTTCAGACGAGTCAGTTATTCTCTCAAAAACTCCATTACCTCTTCAGTACAATGGGGATAATAATAGTTAATATCTTTGGGTGTCCCTAAGTGTTGTGAGACTTACGAGGATTAACGTTTGAAGAATTTTGAGCTCTTCGAATGCCAGGCACGATGGCTGTACAAACTACTCTTCCTATAATGAGGATGATCTTCACCGGCAGTCGTCTCTAGCGTTCCCTTAGCTTCGGTCCCGAGCCTCTTTGGGGACCGTTTAAGGGCTGTGGGTCGAAGCATTAAATAATGAGGAGCTCAGTTGGAGCAGGAAGGGATGGGTTACAGGAATGAAGTCAGTGATTTCACTGAATTAATCTTAGTAATCTTTGAAAAGCTATGGGGCTGGCACCTCCCAGATTGACCCATAGTATCTGCTTTCATGTGTAACTTATTCTTTTATGCTCATAACATGTCTGATTAGGAATTAAAGATCGGTAGAAGAACGAAATGAATATATGGCTCTATTAGAAGTAGTCATTCAATTCAAGCGTATTTATCGAGCGCTCACAGTGTGCAAAGCACTGTATCACAATCGCATCACAATTGTTTCTATTTCGTCGGCGGTGTCATTTTGGAATTTCACTCCCTACTGCCCAGAGTGATTGCTAAGAGATAGTTATATGTAGTAATGATGCCATCTACTTTTGCCCATCACTGTCTTTTTGATGGCCCAAAGACATCTTGTCACCTTCAAATCCCTGCTGGCTGGGGCTGTCCAACACATCGATAGTATGGTTACAGTGCTCTGCACACAGTAAGTGCTCAAGAAATATGACTGATTAATGTCCACCCATTTGGGGCAGAGTACTACAATATTGAAGCCAGGCTCCCTTACCCAAGGAGCTCACAGTCAAGAGGGACCATCACCTGCGATGGACTAGGACAATACGTACCCTCTCCTGGCATTTTATACTTCCTCCACAGTGAAGCGATCATCTAGCTTAAACTGCCTCCCTGTCATCGCATCCAGCCCCTCCGCAATTCCCAAGCCCCTAGCCTCCTCCCTCGTCTTTTTGGGCACTGAGATCCAGGGTCACCTCCAGGCACTGCCGGGGCCAAAGCCGATTACAGTGCGATGATTTATGAGGACCTGAGTTCTAATCCCGGCCTCACCTTCCATCTGCCGTGGACAAGTCGCTTCACTTCTCCGGACCTGAGAGAAGGATTCGATACCTAGCCTCCCTATTACTTAGACTGTGCCCAACCTGATTATCTTATATCTACCACAATGCCTAGTATAGTGCTTGGTACATAGTAAACACTTAAAAAAGTAATGGAGTTGTTATTTCTCTTGTTGGTTCAAAGGACTGCCGTTTTGACTCGTTTTTAACATCATCTCCTTGAAATGCAATCATCCGTGTCTGTTTGGGCGGAGGTCATGGCGGCTGCTGCTTTGACTCCAGACGTGTCCCCTCTCCCGGACTGCAGGTCAGAACATCTTAGAGGGGTCCCAGTATACCTGGACTAGGAGAGCCCCCTCTCTGCACTCCACTTTGGGTCTTTTTTTAATGGTATTTGTTAAGCGCTTACTACGTGCCAGGCACTGGTCTAAGCACTGGTGTTGCTACAAAGAAATCAGGATGGACACGGTCCCTGTCCCACATGGGGCTCACGGTCCGAATCCCCATTTTACAGATGAGGTAGCTGAGGCACAGAGAAATGAAGTGACTTGCCCAAAGTCACACAGCAGATAAGTGGTGGAGGCGGGACTAGAACCCAGGTTCTTCTGACTCCCAGGCCCATCGTCTATCCTTGTTGCTTCTCACTAGGGCCCTGGGAGGCCGTGATGTGAAATGGTGCCCTAGGGGCCGCATTGGAATTGCTCTGCTCCAGTAGAGCTAACTGGATGAGAAAAGACCAATCCCCTGCAAGAGACTTTTGTGTAAAGAAATTTGGGAAAGTGTGGCTTAGTGGAAAGAACGTGGGCCTGGAGGTCAGAGAACCTGGGTTTTAATCCCAGCTACCCCGCTTGTCTGCTGGGTGACTTTGGGTAAGTTGCTTAACTTCCCTGTGCCTCGGTTTCCTCCTCTGTAAAATGGTTCGATCCCTGTTTTCCCTCCTACTGAGACCATGCCCCCATGTAAGACAGAGATGGTGTCTGATCTGATCATCCTATATCAACTCCACGCTTAATGCAATGCTTGGCACTAAGCAATTAACAGATACTATTATTGTTATTATTCTTCTTATTATTTTGGAGGGCATAGTCGTAAAATGACTTTATTACTTAACTGTGGATAAAATTCAAACCATCTTCTCCAATTGATCTCAGGGTTGTTGGAAACGAACACTTGGGCCCAGTTTGGCGGTGAAGCCCAGGTTCCGGAAAATAGAACCGAGACATGGTGTATGAGGAGCTTAATCAATGTCAGGTTGAAAACACTTTCAAAAGGCCACGTTCTCTAGTCTACACCAGACTATCCATTTCGATAATCTCATTTCATTTTTCTTTTCATTGTTTAAAGAAGTAGATTAATGATATCCCGAATCCCAATAGAAAGAATATAGTCCTTATAAGGGATGCTCAAAAGAGACCTGGAAATCTCCCGTCATACTCTTTGTGGCCATATAAGGTTTCACTTATACCATCTGCGTGTGAAAAACTCTTATCCCAGGTCAACGTGGTTCAGATAGATTGTCATCTCGGTCAATGAAGTTGCAGATAACCGCCTCAAAAATAAGTGAAGTGGCATTATGAAACAAAATGTCACGTCTTACGAGCCTCTTAGCGACGCCGAGGGATCAGAGTGGATTGGAGAGATCCGATCTCCTGCCAGGCTATCGATAAATAAGTGCTCACGGTGAATAAGGGGGAAGAAGATTGTAAAATACCAGAAGGCAGGCTTCATTTTTTCTTCAGTTAATCAATCAGTGGCATTTATTGAGCACTTACTGTGTAAAGAGCACTGTACTAAATGCTTGGGAAAGTACAGTACAAAAGAACTGTATACACATTTCCTGCCTTCAAGGAGATCAGAGTCTCATTCTATTTTACTCTTAGGTTCTTAACATAGTGTTCTGTACCTAGCAAGTGCTCAGAAAAGTCCATCAGTTGATGTCTAGGTGTATATTTCTCAGGTGACTCATTCATTCATTCAGTAGTATTTAGTGAGTGCTTACTGGGTGCAAAGCACTGCACTTAATGCTTGGGAGAGTACAAGCAGCGTGGCTCAGTGGAAAGGGAACAGGCTTGTGACTCAGAGGTCACGGGTTCAAATCCCAACTCTGCCACTTGTCAGTTGTGTGACTGTGGGAAGTCACTTCTCTGTGCCTCAGTTCCCTCATCTGTAAAATGGGGATGAAGACTGTGAGCCTCACGTGGGACAACCTGATCACCCTGTACCTACCCCAGTGCTTAGAACAGTGCTCTGCACATAGTAAGCGCTTAACAAATACCAAAATTATAATTACAAGCAGCGTGGCTCCTGAGAAACAGCGTGGCTCGGTGGAAAAAGCCTGGGCTTGGGAGTCAGAAGTCTTGGGTTCTAATCCCCGCTCTGCCACTTGTCAGCTGTGTGACTTTGGACAAGTCACTTCACTTCTCTGTGCCTCAGTTACTTCATCTGTAAAATGGGGATTAAGACTGTGAGCCCCACACGGGACATGATTACCTCGTATCTACCCCAGGGCTTTCAAAGGTACTTGGCACACAGTAAGCGTTTAGCAAATATTATTATTATTGTTATTACAATACGATAACAAACAGACCCATTTCCTGCCCACAATGATAGGTCTCCTGTAGTACCGTCCTAGAGTATTGAGAAATTCCCGTGAGATTTCTCCTAATGAAGTATTTGCCTTGGATAACCATAGTGTGATCAGAAATCCATCTTTGGCCTGTCTGTCCTCCCAACTATTTATCCAGTTTGGAGGGGTACAGATATGTCCCTCTCCTCGAAAATTCCACTGGGGAATCAGAGAATGGTTTAAAAGCATATAGCTTTTTCGCTCAATGGATTCGTTACTTGACTGAAGATTGTCCGCTGCATCCTAACGAGGCAAAAGCGTAAAGAATTTCATTCCTGGATCAGACCGGTAATCCACCCAATCCCGCATTTTGCCTCCTCCAGTGGGAGGAGCAGGGTGTCCTTCTGGGACTTGAAGTTTGAGAAACGCAGTCAGAAGTACAGACGAATACCGATTATGGTGGCATCGGGGGAGGAGCCCCGGAAAGCACTGCTGGGGAACTTAAAACCCGGCCAGATGGGTTTAGGCTTCGGGCCTTGCTTTGTAGTGGATTCAGGGATTACCTGGGAACAATTAATGTGCTTCCAGGAAAGCTGCTGGTTTTTGCCTGTTGCTGTCAAAAAAGTGCTTGGAGGGTGAGCAGCCCGGCAGAACGAGAAAGTCCCGTAAATGGAAGGTACAACCGTTGAAATAGCTGGTCTGGCGTCGGTGTCGTGTGATGCTATGGAGGGCAGCAGCGGTGAGAGGAGGCGTGGAGAGGGGACGGGAGAGATCCCCCGTGGACTTCCAGGACAGGCACCCTTCCCTGGGCCTGTGAGAGAGGAGCGGCAGGGGTGTCCATTGGTCAGACGTGGCTGCCACACGATTTAGAGTCTTTGCTCACCAAATCGCGTGGCTGAGCGGAAAGAGCACGGGCCTGGGGGTCAGAGGACGTGGGTTCTAATCCCGCCTCCGCCACTTGTCTGCTAAATGTGACCTTGGGCAAACCACTGAACTTCTCTGTGCCTCAGTTACCTCACCTGTAAAACGGGGATTGAGGCTGGGAGCCCCACGCCGGACAACCTGCTTACCTTGTGTCTACCCCCGGGCTTAGAACGGTGCTCGGCACATAGTAAGCGCTTAACAAATACCATCATCATCGTCAGACTGAAACAGAGTAGTGCTAATATAACGGCCGAGCTTGTAAGCTCCTTGAGGACAAGGAGCGGATCTGAGAACTCTATAGTATTGTACTCTCCCAAGTACATAATACAATGCTCTGCACACAGTAAGCACTCAGTAGATATCATTTTTTGATCGGTTGATTGAATAACAGTAATGACTGGTCAAAGTGGACAGACACACACACATACAAACACACAGAACTTCTCTTTTTCAGGAGTCTCCTCCCTGCCCAAGAAGGCCCTACGGAGAATCGCTTCTTCTTGCCCACCGTTACTTCCTGGGGTTAGAGAAGTGGGAAGGCGCCGGGTAAGGAAGGCTCTGATCTGCTTTGTTGACACCCCCACGTATGTGGAGGGGCCCAGGCTCAGTAGAGTCAGTGGTGACAGGATTCTGGCCAAGATCCTGCCCTGATGTGCTTCTCTGCAGGGTGCCCTGGACTTTTCACTTCTGCTGCCCTTTCGGGTCACCGTACGAAGAATGGGGGATTCTGAAAGGGTCTGTGGTGAGGAAGTTCGGCACTCTATCGTACAAATCTTGTCTTATGCCGTCGAGTCGTTTCCGACCAATAGCTACACCACGGACACATCTCTCCCGGATTGCCCCGCTCTCCATCTGCGATCGTTCTGGTTCTATATCCATAGAGTTTTCTCGGTCAAAATACAGAAGTGGTTTACCGTGGCCGCCTTCCGCGTAGTAAACTCCAGTCACCGCCGTCGGCTCTCTCCCACGCCGCCGCTGCCCAGCGCGGGTGGGTTTTGGCTTGTAGCAGATGGCCTGCCGCTCGCTAGCCACTGCCCAAGCTAGGATTGGAATGGATAGGCCTCTGCTTGACTCTCCCTCCCGTAGCCGAGACTGGTAGGGTGCTGGAAACGCTCCGGGTGCGACCCTGAGAGAAGCCTATCATTCTATTCTTACCGAATTCTGGGACACTGCCATTTCCAGGCTCCTAATTTCCAATGCTCCACAGCTTTATTATAGGACCAGGAGCAGAAATTCCTGTGAATGAAAACACACCAACACACACACACACACATATAGATTCAATGTGGCCTCAAGCTGGAGATCCACCTACAATCCTAAATTTGTCTAAGCCTAGAGAAACAGAGTGGGCTAGCGGAAAGAGCTCCAGACGAGATGTCAAGAGACTAATTCTCCCTTCTGTATCGCCTAGGCACTTGGGTCCTTCCCTCTAAGCCCTTTGACACCCACCTCATCCCTACCGCACTTATGTATGCATACTCCTACTTGGTCACTTCCCCTATTGAAATTACTTAATATATTCCTTCCTCACCAGATGGTAAACTCCATGAAGACAGGGATTGGGTCTACCAACTCTACTGTATTCTCCCAAGCACTTAATAAAGTATGTACTCCCAGTGCTTAGAACAGTGCTTGCCCCATAGTAAGCGCTTAACAAATACCATCATCATCATCATCATCAATAAACAGTGTTGACTGATTGATCGATGGATTCTAAAGCTGGTTCTGCTACTCGCCCGCTGTGTGATCTTGGCCAAGCACTCTAAGTTTTCTGTGCCGCACTTTCCTCATCTGTAAAATGAGGCTAAAATATCCATTTTCCCTCCCACTTAGACTGTGAGCCCCATGTGGAACAGGGACAATGTCTGATCTGGTTTCAGTCTATCTACCACAGCCCTGGGTGCAGTTTTTGGCACAAATTAAGCATTTAAAAATCACAGTTTTGATCACTCTTCTTATTATCTCTATATTTTCGAGCCAACCATTTAAACGGGAACCGCTAAATGGGAAATATGTTTGAATTTGGTTATGTCCCTTTTCGATCACCCCGTTCAGGATGAGAAATGCACCACCGCGAACTCGAGGCAATCTAAAGGCAACCTTTTGTAAACCACCAGAGGAAACGATTTAAAACAGTGGCCTTCGCCCTTCACACAGTGAGACACTTGCCATGGGGTTAGGCTCCTGGATGAGATCATCAAACCGTGGGATTGTTTATTCAGAGCCTCCGGGTACTGAGGGGCAAAGGCGTTGGGTGGCCTACTACACTGGCCTATGGTGCCATCTTGTAGTCAACCCTCGACTTTGCAAGTTAAACCTACGATTACCGGGACTGAAATTACCAACCCAAAAGGCTGACTTCCCGTGAGAATTATACACGCCGCAGAGAGCGGGGACCAGATTCTCAGGGAAATGGAACTCTAGAAGTCAGTTTGTGAACCACAAGGTGAAGTGCTATAGAAATGCTACTTAGAATAGTAATAACGATAACGGAATTTAAGCGCTTACAAAGTGCCAGACACTGTACTAAGCCCTGGGGTGGATACGAGCAAATTGGGTTGGACACGGTCCCCGTCCCATCCAGGGCTGACAGTCTTAAACCCCCATTTTACAGATGAGGTAACTGAGGCACAGAGAAGTTAAGCGACTCGACCAAGGCCGCACATCAGGTGGAGGAGCAGGGATTAGAACCCGTGACCTTCTGACTCGCAGACCCTTGCTTTATCCACTCTGCCATGCCGCTTCCCATGCGGTGTGAGAAGGGCTTGGGAAAAAGAATCCAAAACCATAGCGGGAAGGACCCCATTTGGCTAGATTTAATGTCATGGAGCGAAGAGACCGTTGTTCCCGAATATCAAGTCTTCATTTTGTGAGCGAATAGGAAAGATTCTGATTCCCACTCCACCCTGGATTGGATCATATACGGGAGAAGCTACGAGCTGAGGATCCAAGAGGCAGAGGCCTTCAAAAGCCACGTCTCTCCGGGTAGAACTGTTTGCGACTCATTGTGTCGACAGTGGTCTTTTTGAATGTTTTGACAGAGCTGGCAGAAAGGTCTCTCCTGAGCCCCAGAAGGAATTGGGAGGCGTCCAAGAGCTTTGTTTTGTGTGGATAGCTAGAGGAGCAAGAAGAGAGGAGGGATTATTCCAAGGAGTAATATTGAAAGAGCATCAGCGTAGCAGAAACAACTTTGGCACCGATCACGCTGGCTGAGCAATTTACCGCTTCGGGTTCAGATGCAGCCACATCTGGGGTGGAGGGTCCCAGCTGTCTGACTCACTGATCCAGGAGACGCAACTTAGGTGAGTCAAACTAGGGAAACCCATCGTTCCTCCTAGACGTCTAGCCTCTGTCTGCTGGCTGCGTAGAGCTCAGCTTAGCCTAATGGAAAGACTTTTCCTGCCTAGATCATTGGCTTTTGCGCCAGACTCTAAACTCCTTTAAAGGGCAGGGCTCATGTTTACTAAACTCTTTTGTAACTCTCCCAATAATAGGGTGTTCTGCATAGAATGAGAGCAGAATATTGATCGACTGATTGACTTTCATCCTCCTGTAAGGCCGCCGTCATTTATTTACCGTGGAAGAACAAAGAATTAAACAGGTTGAGGCGGCTTTTAACTGGAAAGACGTGGGCTGGACCTACGTAGGTGCCTTAGCACGGTGGCTCGGATTGGGTCCCTCGAAGCAAATCCTCCAGGTTCCCCGGACCCAGAGAACAGAGATACATTCGGCCTCAATTTTCTAGGTATTCCTGATGCCCCCTTCCTCTAAAATATAAATCCCTTTCCTGAAATACTCCCATCTTTTAAAGTATATTTTGATTTGGGGGACCTGAATAGTCAGCCAGGAGAAACCATTTAGAGTCAGAAAACGTGGCCTAGAGGAAAGAGCAGAGGATTGAGGGGTTACTGGGACACCGAGATTCTAATTCTGGCACAACCACGTACCTATTGCATAACCTTGGACAAGTCACTTAACTTTCTGTGCCTCAGTTTCCTCCCCTGCCAGTTGGGGATGAAATACCTGTTCTCTCTCCTTAGACTGTGAGCCCCATGTGGAACAGGGATTGAGTCCAACCTGATTTTCGCGTATCCACCCCAACACTCAGCATGGCACTGGCACCCAGTTAGTGTTTACCAGACCCAACAGTAGTATTAGTGTTATCATTATTATTAATAATCAGAAAAGAGATGGAGTTACTCTGCCTCTCACCTGGTCTCATGCCATCACATCAGTTATGGGGCCACCCAGACATTGCTCTAAGAACCATTTAGCCTGGCTAGGTTTCAGAATTTATTCTCTCACGTTAGACTTGCCTCGGGACTTTCGTCCGACTTTTAATGTCAAAGGTTTTTTGTTTGCCAAAGAAATGGAACACATCTTCCCGTTTTCCACGGCCCCCAGTCTAGTCTGTCGTGTAGCCCGCGTATCGTCCATTTTAAAAACGTGCCCTATCCCTTTAATAGGCAGAAATGACTATACTTAGGGACTTTCAAAGAACAATTTTAAAATTAAAGTGCGTGATGTCAATCACGGGCCTAGAGCGCCGAGTCTCATACGAAACAGGGCATGTTCATTATGCATTCGGAGTTAAAATCCCTGTAGCTATTGTGCATGCTCCTTAGCCACTTTTCAAAGTGAAATGTCTCTGCCATTTAAAATGGCATTTTTATTTTGTCAAGACACTAAAAGCAATTAGAGGGCAGTGTTGACTGATCACTTGCCAAATTTCAATTTTCAAATCAAAGCTGTTTTTGACTTAGTATGTGTGAGTTCCCTAACCATCCCCTACCAGTCTCTTTTCATTTGCCTTGCGTTCAGAATCACTACTCTCTAGCTCTTTTTTCCCCCCCTTAATCGAAGAAACATTTGCTCCCAAGTTGAAAAGACACGACACCCCGGAGCGATCTGTTATGGCTGAATGGTGAGGCCTTTGATAGAGAGGTTCTTAATGAAAAAGCTGAGGAATCTTTGGCTTGAACAGCCACGGGGGTGGTGAGTACACAGAAGGGCGGTGCCATAATAATCATCATAATAGTGATGATGGTAATAATAACAATAATAATAATGACTACTTTCTGTGGGCTCTCATGATGCTCCCATCTGGGGAGGGGAAAAAAAAAGTACGTGTGTTCTCAGTCATTAGACTTGGCCCTTTCACTAAATGGATGAATAGTCTCCCCCTCAACGATAATAATAATAATAACGGTATTCGTTAAGTGCTTACTTATGTGTCAACCACCGTTCTAAGTGTTGGGGTAGAAACGGTGCTCGGCACGTAGTGAGCGCTTAACAAATACCATCGACGTCATCATACAAGCTAATCGGTTTGGACACAGTCCACGTCCCTCAGGGGCTCACAGTCTGACAGATTTAGAGATGAGGTAACTGAGGCACAGAGAAGTTAAATGATTTGCCCAAGGTCCGGCAGCAGACAAGTGGAGGAGCCAGGATTAGAACCCAAGTCCTTCCGACTCCCAGGCCCGAGTTCTATCCACTAGACCATTGTGCTTCTCTTGTCAGACCCTTATTGTGTGCCAAGCACTAGGGGTAGATACCAGATAATCAGGTGGGATGCAGTCCCTATCCCACCTGGGGTTCACAGTCTAAGTAGGGGAATGCCCTCCCTCCTCACTTCTGCCAAACTAATTCTCTTCCCCTCTTCAAAGCCCTAATGAGAGCTCACCTCCTCCAAGAGGCCTTCCCACACTGAGCTTGCCCTTTTCCCCCCTCCCCTCAGTGCTGTGCTCATTTGTAGATATTTTTATTACCCTATTTATTTTGTTAATGAGGTGTACATCCCCTTGACTCTATTGCATTTAAGTTGTCTTGTTGTTGTCCATCTGACTCCCCCGATTAGACTGTGAGCCCATCAATGGGCAGAGATGGTCTCTATCTGGTGCCAAATTGTCCATTCCAAGCGCTTAATATAGTGCTCTGCACATAGTAAGTGCTCAATAAATACTACTGAATGAATGAATGAGAAGAGGATTTGATCTTCATTTTACAGATTCTTGATTGTGAGCCCCACAAAAGAAAGGGATTCTTTTAATTCCCATCTGTGCATTTTCTCCCAGCACCTACTACAGTGTTCTGCAATGTTTAATAAATATCAACACCGCTATTTTCAGATGAGGAAACTGAGGCCCAGAGACATCAAGTGACTGGATGAACAGCAGACAAGCGGTGCACCTGACTCCCAGGCCTTCCTTTCCACTAGACTTTGCTTCTTCTAGACTGTAAATTTGCCGTGGACAGGGGATGTGTCTGCTATATTGTTATATCGTACTCTCCCAGGCACTTAGTACAGTGGTCTGAACATAGGAAGAGCTCAATAAATAGGAATGACTGACTGACTGCTTCTTCCTTCTCTGGGTCAGGGCACAGCCATGCACTTAGACGGTGAGCCCATCATCGGGCGGGGATTGCCTCTATCTGTTGCTGAATTGTCCATTCCAAGTGCTAAGTACAGTGCTCTGCACATAGTAAGCACTCAATAAATACTATCGAATGAAAGAAAGCCAAATTGGCCCACACTGGCGCAACTCTTTCCATTTTCTCCAGGAGCTCAGGAGGATGGGAAGCTTAGAAGCAAGAATGGGTTTGAAAACCTTGAACAAAGGGTGAGCCCCGGCAATATTATATCTGCTATCTTCTCCCTTCAGGCCAAGAGCCCGAGGCGGGGAAAGAACTAAACTTCTCTTGACTTTTCAAAAGCTCTTTGGCCAAGGTGGGGATGCTCTGCTTTGAGCCTGGAGGCTTTCCCTGAGGTTGGACTCCAGTCAGGAAGAACAGACAGCTCTGTGAACTTGAGAGAAATGTGATCGAAGGATTTATATCGTTTGTAATTCCGTGTACCTGAAAATAAGGGTGATCATCTCTCCAAGGGTCAGAATGCACACAAACCCATTAGTGAGGGATATTTCCCTTAGAATCCGAATTGCGCAGTTGCTCTGGATCGCGATTCGGAAATCCGTTCACCTTTGATTTGGGGGCCCACCTGAAGCGGATCCAAACACTGTGATATCTTGAGGTAGCGAGAAGCAACGAGGGTCAGTGGAAAGAGTAGGGCCTGGAAGTCAGATGATTGGGGTTCTACTCCCAGCTCCACCAATTAACAATAGTAACGATAACTGAGGTATTTGCTAGGGACTTAGTGTGTGTCAAGCACTGTAGTGAGTGCTGGGATGGATAGAAGATAAATATCACAATTATTATTTTTATGAAGTTCTTATTATTTGCGAAACACTGTACAAGTTAATCGGGTCGGACACAGTCCGTGACCCACGTGGGGCTCACAGTCCTAGGGAGAGAGAGACCAGGTAATGAATACCCATTTTGCAGTTGAGGAAATTTAGCCACTGAAAAGTTAAGCAACTTGCCCGAGGTCACACAGAGGGCAAGTGGCAGAGCCATGACTGAAACCCAAATCCTCCGCCTCCCAGGCCCTTGTTCTTTCCACTAGGCCGTGCTGCTTTCAGACCACTGACCTCCTGCCCAATTACTTAACTTCTCTGCCTCAGTTTCCTCATTTGTAAAAATACCTGTTCTCCCTCCCTATCAGTGGTATTTATTCAGCATTTACTGTGGGCAGAGCACTGAACCAAGTGTTTGGGAGAGTAAAAATAGAACAGAGTTGATAGACATGATCCCTGCCAAGAAGAAGCTGACGGTCTAGAGGACTGTATCTTAGACTCATAGAGTTCTTGTGTCTTCTCCAGGATTTAATACCATGCTTGGCACGTAGTAAGTCCTTAAAAAATATTATTATTATATTAATAATAATAATAATAATAATTAGCTGAGGCCAGGGTGGAGCTACCACATTGGCCTACTAGACAATTGCTAAGGATACCTTCAACTAAAGGTGCTTCTTTTCTCTTTTTGTCTTTTTTTTTTTGTACTCCCCCCTTTCTTTTTTAAATGATATTTGCTAAGTGTTTCCTATGTGCCAGGCATTGTATTAAATACTGAGGCATTGTATTAAGCATTGTATTACTCCTTTAATTTAATAATAATAATAATAATAATAATGTTGGTATTTAAGTGCTTACTATGTGCAGAGCACTGTTCTAAGCGCTGGGGGAGATATAGGGTAATCAGATTGTCCATGTGGGGCTCACAGTCTTCATCCCCATTTTACAAATGAGGGAACTGAGGCCCAGAGAAGTGAGGTGACTTGCCCACAGTGACACAGCTGCCAAGTGGCAGAGCTGGGATTCGAACCCATGACCCCTGACTCCCAAGCCCGGGCTCTTTCCACTGAGCCACGCTGCTTCTCTACCTTCCCTTCACCTGTGGTCCCACAAAGCCAACCAGCCAATCAGCCCAGAACTTTGCAGAGTCCAAAAACAACCTTAACGCCAGAGTTCAGGAATTTAGAGGAGAGGCGTGGCTACTGCGTATGAGCTGCCTGAGGAGAATGACAATCAGGCTGCACTGAGTACCTTTTTCCGGAGAACAAAATCTTTGTTTTCATCTAAGAAATAGAAGTCCACTTGATGCCCAAGCAGAGCTGTTTGTCCTTGGGTGTATTTCTGTTTGTGGGAGCAAGTGCAGATGAAGAACTTCTCATCTAATTTAACAGATCAAAAAATAAGTGCTTTTCTATTTCCCGGATTCTAGCTGGAGTTACTCATTCTCTCGGTAGGACCTGTGCCATTAACTTCCTGCTAGTACAGCGGGGGTGGGGGTGGGAGGGGGGGTCAGGGAACCTTTACGCTTTTAGACCACAAGGGAGAATTATCCAAAAGAGTGCACATATTTGGAGACTCTTGGGCTGGAGGAGAATCTACTCTAATTTAAATAAAGCATCATCATTCATTCATTCAATAGTATTTATTGAGCGCTTACTATGTGCAGAGCACTGTACTAAACGCTTGGAATGTACAAATCGGTAACAGATAGAGACAGTCCCTGCCCTTTGACGGGCTTACAGTCTAATCGGGGGACACAGACAAAAGCAATAGCAATAAATAGAATCAAGGGGATGAACATCTCATTAAAACAATAGCAAATAAATAGAATCAAGGTGATGTACAGCGCATTAACAAAATAATAGAATCAAGGTGATGTACATCTCATTAACAAAATAAATAGGGTAATGAAAATATATACAGTTGAGCGGATGAGTACAGTGCTGAGGGGAGGGGAAAAGGAACGGTGTGAGCAAGTCACATTTCCAACCAAATTTAATAAGTGACTCCCCCAAATACTTTTGCCTGTGCTAGAAGTGATTTTTTTTTAATTTTGTGAATATAATTACTATATATATATGTCACCTCTGAAGGTCGCACCTGGAGAGTTGCCGGTACTCTACCAGTCTCGGCTACGGGAGGGAGAGCCAAGCAGAGACATTCCCATTCCATTCCTAGCTTGGGTAGTGGTTAGCGAGTGGCAGGCAATCTGCTACAAGTCAAAACTCACCCATGCTGGGCAGCAGTGACACGGGAGAGAGTCGAGGGCAGAGACTCAAATCTACCGTGCGGAAGGAGGCAACGGTAAACCACTTCCCTATTTTGACCAAGAAAACTCTATGGATCCACCACCAGAACGATGGGAGATGGAGAGGTGGGACTTTCTGGGAGAGATGTGTCTGTGTAAGCCCTTTAGTGGGCAGGGATCATCTCTATCTGTTGCTGAATTGTACCTTCCAAGCGCTTAGTACAGTGCTCTATACATAGTAAGCACTCAATAAATACTATGGAATGAATGGTGTCGCTATGGGTCAGAAATGGTTCGACAGCATAAGACAAAATATATATGCCCATATACACGTATTTGATTTTTTTATTTTTCTGTATGAAACTCAATATTCATCCCGTAGCCGTCGATTGATGTGTGGGGATGATTTAGGAGGTATTTAAAAGAAGCAGTGTGGTCTACTGGAAAGACTCAGGCCTGGGAGTTAGAGCACCTGGGTTCTAATCCTGAATCTGCCTCTTGTCTGCTGTGTGAACTTGAGCGAGCGACTTCACTTCTCTGTGCCTCACTTTCCTCATCTGTAAAATGGGAATTAAATCTTACCGCCTCCTACCTAGACTGTGAACCCTATGTGGGACGGGGGGGGCTGCGTCCAGCCCGATAACCTTGTAGCTACCCCAGCATTTAGAATGGTGCTTGGCACATAGTAAGCATTTCAGAACTATCCTAATTATTATTATTAGGTATCGACAGCGTCTCCAATAAATTGTCTTGTTCCTAGAAAATTTGTAATCTGGAAGTCGCCCAGGTCCTAGATGGGTCCCAGATGGGCAGAAGGAATGGGTCCGGGCCGAGAACGGTGGTCAGGGCTGTAATTTGGCTCCCGTGAACTCTGCTGCTGCCAAGAGGGCAGTGTGCGCAGGGGAGGGGGTCGCTGAGGGGCCACCCTCGTGCCAGTAAATGACTAAAAAGGGCTCGGGGAAGGAAAGTTGCTGTAGAGAAAGGGAGGTGTGTCCCAGAGAGGGGAGGGCCCCAAAAGAGTCACCCTCCTCTCGACTTTTGACCCTTTTTTCTTCCACAGCTCTCCCTCACTGTGGGACTACTTAGGTAGAACCATCCACCTGATGGTGAAATGCAGCATAATAATAAGGATATTTATTGAGCACCCACTGAATTCAGGGCACCGTAATAACTTATTACTAGGGAAAATATAACAGAAGCACTAGAAACGGTCCCTTCCCTCAGGGGAATCAATCAATCAATCGCATCTCTTCAGCGCACACTGTGTACTAAATGCTCAAGAGAGTACAGTGTAACAGAGCGGTAGACACGATGCCTGCCCACAAAGACTCACGTTACCTAGCATTTCTCTTGAATCGCTTCCCGCCATGATATTATTAAGCTCACCTCCTCACAGTTGCTCACGGCATTTCGTCCTCTCCAACAAATGTCATAACGGCTCAAACAGGATTTGGTGGTCACCGTGTTTAGGGCTGCGGAGGCTGTGTCTGATCTCTTGGTTCCCTGCTCACCAGCCCCAGCCAGGGAAGGAAGCCTGGAGACGCTCAAGGGAGGGGAAAGATGCTTTGGGCTTCTTCCTCTTTGCTCCTGCAACTCTGTGATTGCAGCCGTCCCGCCACAGCATTTCTATCACCCGCAGTTCCGTTTACAGATACCCAAACTAAAGCTCGGGGTCTTTAATGATGCCCCAATTTAAGGGCAGAATAAACAGGATCCAGATCTCCTCTTCTCCCTTCTCTCACCACCGGACAACATCCGCCATCATCTACCTCTCTCCCCCCTTCCTCTTCCTTCTCTTTGTCAGTTCAAATACGTTATAATTAACTTTTCTTCCTAGAAGAAAGAATGTAATTAACACAGAGAAGAGTGACAGGAGATTTTGTAGCAAACAAAAAAAAAAAATGGCTGCGAGAGACTGACTAGACAGATAACCAAAGGTAACAATTTTGAGATAGGATAAACCTTCCCTTTATTTTTCTGTGAATGCCAGTGGATAGAGATTCCTGTGCATCCTGGAAGATAGCCTAAATGTCAATCCCCCCATGAACGTACGGAGACGGCAAACATTTAGAGGGAATTCACGGCTCGCAGGATTTAATCGATACAAGAGTTTATGGGGTCGAAGCCCTGAGGTCCAAGGCTAAGGGGGGCCCTGAAAAGCCCCATTTTGAGGTTGCCATCCACTGCCATAGCCCCCATTTTAATAATAATGTTGGTATTTGTTAAGCGCTTACTATGTGCAGAGCACTGTTCTAAGCACTGGGGTAGATACAGGGTAATCAGGTTGTCCCACATGGGGCTCTCAGTCTTCATCCCCATTTTACAGATGAGGTCACTGAGGCCCAGAGAAATGAAGTGACTTGCCCACAGTCAGCCAGCTGACTCCCAAGCCCGGGCTCTTTCCACTGAGGTACGCGGCTTCTCTGTCCAAAGCCATTCTCAAACTCGGCCTGATGGGACACATTATCCCTCCCTTCCCTGCAGCCCTGACCTTTTCCGGGGACAGTCCCTGCATGCGATTGGCAGATGGATGTGGCAGGGATGGAAAGATGGGACAACGGGAAGGACAAGGACATGAGGTGGTTTGGTCAGTGGAATGGGAAGAGGATGAGATCTTTGAGGAAGGAACAGACTCGCCCTCGGTTGTGCCTTCTAGGCGGATGCAGTTCTCGAACTCAAATGACTGTCCCCAAGAGGCTCCATTCGAAATAATCCTGTCTGAAACACCAAGTGGGCAGGCAAGGCTCTCCTGAACCCATCGCCAGCCCTGCAATTCCCCACTTTCTCCGTGCCGCTTACGGTAACTTCCGCGCCAGAGAGGGTCCGAGAGAAAAAACACAATCCAATCACAGCAACGTGGTAAAAGGATATGAGGGTCATAAAAGATCAAAAACCAATTGTGGAACAACTCAAAGCAGATGTGCGTTGCAAAACACGAGGGCCGGGCAGAGTTGAAAAAAAAAGAAAAAAGGCAAATCAGCAGTGTTTCTGTCTCTGGATGGAACCGTCTCAGGCAACAGACTGAGCTACTTTGCTACACTTGGGCTCTGGCTACTTTGCTCCACTTACTGGTTTGGGTTCAAGGTGCTCTGGGGGCCCAAGCCGTGGGAGGACCCGGGAGTCGTTGAACAGCAGACATTAGTGCAGAGAAGAAGGGAAGGGTATCGGCCAACCACTCGTATTTAATGAGAGCTCACTGTGTGCAGAGCTCTGTACAAAACACTTGGGAGAGTCCAATGTAGCCAAGTTGGTAGACGGGTTCCCTGCCCGCAAGGAGCTTCCAATCTAGAGGGGTGATTAGAGATAAGAGTATTTTCGCACCTTATTTTTATCCCTTAAACAATATGGCGGCTATTAATTTATGCCCCAGTCCTGCTTGAATTTTCCCCCGGAGTTTTGAAAGTACTGAATTTTTGAAATTCGAAATACAATTCCTTTACCTCCTCCTCCTCCTCATTCTGTGAGACTATCAAGGGTCAGAGCCCCCTCGACATTAATCCGATACAAATGAATAAGGGCTTTGAAAGGATACTGCATGGAACGTATTGTCCCACGGTGTGATGTATTTTCAACGTTTAACGTAAATTCTGTATACGTTAGCCATTCTGAGTGAGGTTACTGAGTTGCCATCTGTATCAATCCCATGCCTGGATGTCATGCCCCTGTTAATGAAATCTGGAAGTGAGATTGTAAATGGCTCCGGTGCATGGTAGATGTCAGCCATTGCGTGATGGGCAATCATCAATCATCCGCTGTCAGTTATTTCTGTCTCGGTGAGTAAGCCTTTATTTAAAGCAGAAAGTAAGAATGTTGCCAGACCACAGGAACAAGCCCTGAGCTGTTTGCAGGTGCTGCTATTCAGAGCTGCCAATTAAACCCCTGACATTTCCATACAGGCTATGAAGCAAAGCACATGCCATCGACACAGACGTTTTTAAAAAAAAAAATCAATCTCGGATCATCGATACTTGTGTCTGTTTTTCCCAGGGATGAAGCATCCTACTTGGAAAATTGTTTATTGAAGAAATAGAGGAAGCAGGAAAAAAAAAAAACTAGTGAATGTCCGGAGAGGGTAGTATCTCCTAGCTGAGGAGAGAGAGGCCGTGTTAACTGAGAATCTCAACGCTTTAAAAAAAAACGAGTATCTCTCTGGTCTCCACTCCCTCTGGAAAAGAAATGGTCGGCGCGGCTTTCAAATTTTGGAAGAATCTCCTCCTTTCCCATTTCTTCTTCCAATAATTCACCTCCCTTCTCCCCACACTCTCAGATGCCCAAATCGAGTCACTTTAAAAATACATAAACATCCATTGGCCTGAAAATATAAACACTTTGCAAGCTCACTTTATTAAAGGTACGCATCAAGCCCTGCAAGAAGTAGATTTTATGAAAGTAACGTATATACGCACTTCATAAAATTTGCCACTGACCAGTGAACATTTTCTGAAAAAATGCCTTTATGGGAATCATACACGCACTCTCGGAAAAATAAACTACCCAGCACCGCTTTCTGGCATTTACAGTTTAGAGAATATAAAAGTTTTCTTAGGTTCCTTTATGCTTGGCTCTCGGTTGTTTATAGTTGTTCGAGGGTGCGTAGACCTAAAAGTAAATATAGAAAAAGAAAGGATTGCATTCACCTTTCCGGGGACATTTCATCACTTACTGATTACTTTGCTCATTTTTCTGCAAACAACCACTGGTGAAATATGGGTTGATTTATTGGTATAAACATGGCTCTTTTAACTGAATTGTTCTTCCTCTTTATTCTTCCACAAAAGAGACAAGGAGGGTGGAGCCAAAATGGGCCAGTTAAGGCTGATGTTGGTATCTGCCCAGACGATGCATTATTATTATTATTAGACTATTACTATATTCTTTTACATATCGGTGTTAACCACAAATTTGACAAAATTCCTTTTTGATCATTCCTTGCTTTTTATTTTGAGCTCATTAATCAGACTCCCCCGCTAAGTCCCCAGTTTTATTTTCCCCCCTTTCCATCTGGCTGAACTGACAGAGCTCCTTCCATGTCCTTTGAAATCCCCGATTCCCACTGATTTCAGGGACATCTGCTAGGGAGGGCTGAGTGGACAAACTCAGGATTTCTTTCAAATAAACTTAGCTGATGGCTCCAGCAGGTGATTCTGTTTCTTCACGGTGATAATTTTGCTTTTTTTCTCATCCCCTAGAGAGAAAGCCCCTGCTATGCTCTTTATGATCAGGAAAGTCATATATCTAGATATCTAGATATCTAGATATATATAGATATATAGATATATATACATACACACATTTATATGCATATGTACATATGCATATATGTGTGTTTGTGTATATATGTATGGATGTGTGTATATGTATACACACACACACACATATATATATACATATATATGTGTGTATATGTGTGGGTGTGTGTATATATATATATATACATGTGTGTGTGTGTGTGTGTATATATACACATATATATGTGTGTATATTTATATACGCACACACACAAACACACATATACGTCTATAAAAGAAAGATTTCCATTGCACAGGCTGTTCTCAGGTCACAGTTATATACACACTCATTCATATGCATGTATATATATATATATATATGTGGGTGTGGGTGTGTGTGTAATTGCAAGCTGTGAACAGCCTGTGCAATGGAAATCTCTCTTTTAGAAGGCCCTGCTGGTTCTTTATAACATATTTTCATAGGAAGCACAACTTTATTGAGTGCTCTAGCACAATGGAGCAACTTCCTGTTTATAATTTTGATACACTGCAGAGAAGCCGAAGAGAGCCATTAAGGACCGAAATGGGGCTGGAGGAGAGGAAGAGGGAGGATAAGATGAAAGGGCCAGGAGGAGGATGGGAGACCAAAGAGACTCCATGCTGACAGAGGAGGCGGCCATCACAGCCTCCCCTCCCCAGCCCCGGAGGCTGCTCTGTGGCTGCCCGGCAGATCAGGCAGGGGGGTGTCCAGTAGGAGGTCAGCTGTGTCCTAGGGTTAAAGGAATCAGATAACTCAAGTGAAAACACCGGGCAGAAGAGACCTTCCTAGTGTCTCCTAGAGAAGCAGCGAGGCTCAGTGGAAAGAGCTCGGGCTTGGGAGTCAGAGGTCATGGGTTCAAATCCCGGCTCTGCCACTTGTCAGCTATGTGACTGTGGGCAAGTCAACTCTCTGTGCCTCAGTTATTTCATCTGTAAAATGGGGATTAACTGGGAGCCTCACGTGGGACAACCTGATTACCCTGTATCTACCCCAGCGCTTAGAACAGTGCTCTGCACATGGTAAGCGCTTAACAAATACCAACATTATTATTATTAGTCACTGAGTCAGCCAGTCGTATTTATTGAGAGCTTACTATGTGCAGAGTACTGTACAGATAGACACATCCCCGGCTCACAGTGAGCTTACCGCCTAGAGACGGAGTATGAATAGTAGTAATAGTAATAATAATATTCATTCATTCATTCAATAGTATTTATTGAGCGCTTACTATGTGCAGACCACTGTACTAAGTGCTTAGAATGTACAGTTCGGCAACAGATAGAGACAATCCCTGCCCAGTGACGGGCTTACAGTCTAATCGGGGGAGGCAGACAGACAAAAACAATAACAGTAAATAGAATCAAGGGGATATGCACCTCATCGACAGAATAAATAGGGTAATAAAATACTAGTATGTATTGAGGGCTCACTGTGTGCAGAGCGCTGTGTTATGGGGCTGGGGTGATATCAGAAGTGCTTGAGAAGTGCAGCATAGGTGATGCGGAGGAGAGGGTCAATAAGGTGGGGAAGTGAGGGGTCAGGGGTCAAGGGAGACCTTTCACCCCCCCCTCCCCTCCCGCCACTGACCACATTTCTTGAAACGCCCGGCTCTGTGGCCCAGACCAGGCTGGGCAGGGTGATCTCCAGGGGCAGCAGTGGCAGGGAGGAAGAAGCCAAGACTTCCCCCCCCGCCAGTCCAGCACTCTCCCAACATCAGAGATCGTGACCCCTCACCACGTCGCCTTCCTGGGCCCCTCCCAGAGTTCCACCTGGTGCTGAGGTCAGGAAAAGTACAGGACATTGGCTTAGCCTCCTCTCCGGCTCTGCCTACACTTGCCTTTCGGTAGTACTCCGACGAGATGCCGCTCTCGGAATTACTGCCTATGCGCTCGCTGAAGCCACAACAGGTGGCTGGCATGGAAAAATAACCCAAGTGGCATAAAACGGGATCGCGTGGCCACGGCCCTTCTGACGGGCAGCGAGGTGGTCTCCGTTTACCTAAAGAGAGGGTCCACGGGCCTCATATGCCTCCTTCAACGCGCTCCTGATATCTTTTTGAATGGACAAATCCCATTTTTTGAGAGAGCCTTTTTTCTCTGGAAACCCCCTTCTACGGGAAGGAACCTCTGTGATCTCTGCATTCTTTTTTTCTGCTTTCCATTCCTGAGGTGTCATCTGTCTAGGCCCAGAGCCAAATAAACTCCCTTCCCCGGTGCCTCAGAGAGGCGGGCGGACAGGCTCTACGAGTAGGTAAAAAGGATCCGCCGGCAGTTGAATGAGGAGCCATCTGAAATGAAGCAATTCAAATCAAATCGTCTAAATAATCAAATCAACGTTCCTGAAAAAAAACCACCACAATCATGCTAGATCAGATGACACTTTCCCCAAGTTTCCCATGGCCTTTCAATGACAACTAGCTTGGTAGTTGGGCTGATTTCACTTTCCCAAGTCTTTGAGAATTTCAGCTTCGAGACCATTCGCTAGTCGTTTGGACTGCGCCTATTTTACATCAAACCTTCTGGAGCGTCGACCCCACACCGAAAGATGCAATGGATCAGCACAGCGGGCCTTGGAAGCACCCAGAGAATCCTCGTCGATGGACAAATATCAATCAAAAGACGACCCGCTTTTCCATCACGACTACGGTCCGAGTTGGGCGGTTCCGGTCCGCTACCCCTCCCCTGCTGGGAAATCTTGGTTTTATAGAAGACTGAGCTGGCCTCGAAAGGGAGGTAATGACTTTCACACTGCTGAGTCTCATCAGTGACTTCGTGTCTTGTGGTCGTCTTCGTCCGTGGATAACCAGCGTTATTATTGGCATCCTTAAAACTGCGATGTTACGTTTCCAACGTTTTTAAAGCCGAAACACACAAGCTCTTTGATTTCCCTTCTGCCTGGTGAGATTATTTCAACTCCACGCATGCAAAGCCGTGTATTATGCAAGAAATTAATCATATCACACTAAAGTAGCTACTGAAAAATTGCCAAACACCATAAACATTGGTCAAAATGCAGTCCGACCATTTGCGCGCAGAATAATTGAAGTTATGGATTCGCTGGAGTAACTAGCAACTTTTCATTATGAATTATAAAGCTTTTCAAACATAAAATGATATCTGAGAGGAGTGCATTACCTAAAAGGTTTCGATAAGCAATGAAAGGAGCTTTAAAATATGCAGCGGGGATCAATCATCTAGCCGTAGAGCGTTACTTATACTTTGTGGCATCGCATACATGCCTTGATAAACAATGTCCCATAACCTCTGAGCACTGCCATTATTTCCTTCAGCATCCAAACGTACGGAGTGACAAAAACATCATACGATGTTTTATTTACTGATATAAAATAAGTTCTAGTGGAAGTCGACATTCCACGACGATGGAGGTTTATGAAGCCCATTTCCCGGCACCGAAATGATTCACTTTGTTCAAGGAAGACATAAATCCTGTTGTCCGTGATGAATTTTAATTGAAATGTTACTCACCGTGGACATTAATTTCCTTCATTTGGGAGATGACGAGTCTTTTGCTTAAGCTACTACGCGACGGCGGTGGGCTCCCTAGAGAACGAAGAACGCGCGAGCAACCTGGACTTTTCGACATCCAGAGGGCAGAGACACCTTTCAGTCATCCTAGCATCACCTGCCAAAGCGAGCACTCTGCGAGCTTTTATGGTCGGCGTTTTGCCGGAGACATTTTCATCGGTTACATGGGAAATCTAAGCCAGCGGGACCCATCGGGAAGTGGGGATGGGGGGGAAGGGGATGTTCTCTGCTCCCGATCTGGGCTACTGGGAAGGTACGTGTGTTGTCTGTGCGTGTGTGTCTGTGTGTGTGGCCGGGGAGGGGAGTGGGCGGTGTCGGGATTAGCAACGAGTTTCTGACATCGAACCCTCTGACATCTTACTGAGAATAAGATGCAGGATGCAGCAGGATGGGATATAAAACAGCAGACCTGCTTTCCAGCTATGATTACAAATTCCATTCTCCTTGACAGAAAAAGAGTCCACCACAGTCAGCTAGAATCAGCAGGCCCGGGGGATGGATGAGGGAAAACGGACTTGAGAATTCTGAAAAAATAAATAAATAAAAATCAGATGAAGTGGGGAAGGGGAAGGCTGAAAAGTAGAAGCGAACATGGAAAACCCAGACCTGCATCCTTGGGCCCCCCTACTACGAATGTTTTATAGATAGCCACACAGATGATATCCAATGGAGGTTCTGTGTCCCCTCAAAGTAAAGAAATTTGGATGTGATAATTTATACTAATTGAACTGATGAAAATCTCTCAAAGTATATGCAAAAAGTTTAAAAAAATGAGTTTAAAAAAGAATATCAACTCTTCCCATACCTTTTCTTTATCCTATGGTATTTGTTAAGTGCTTACTATGTGTCAGCACTGTTCTAAGCACTGGGTTAGATTCAAAGAAATCAGGTCGGACACATTCCATGTTCTACATGGGGCTCACAGTTTTAATCCCCATTTTACAGATGAGGGAACTGAGGTACAGTGAAGTGACTCGTCCAAGGTCACACAGCAGACAAGTGGTGGAGCAGGGAGTAGAAGCCAAAACCTTCTGGCTCCCAGGCCCGTACTTTAGTAGGCCACACTACTTCTCATATCACTCTGGTGATTTTTTGGTTGAATCTGCAGAATTTAGAAACTTTTGAGGGCAGATCCTTGTTTTATTAGGCTTTGAATATCTTTCTTCGAGTACCACTACCTCCATTTGATTTAAGACCAGATGAATAATAGTGATGATGATGATAATATTATAGACTTGCGTGAGAACATACGAAGATAAAATTGTTCTGTTATACCTATTTTCTTTAAAAGGCAATTTGGCAATGCGGAAGGACGGGGTCACATTTGTTCTCAGAATTTTAGGGTTGGAAAGAATCATGAAAGTTCATGAAGTCCATCCCCCCGCCTCCTGGTAGGATTGAACTAAACCTCCTCAGACAGATCGACGGGAGTGTCAATCTTATTTTCAAAAATCGCCCTGGAAAGATTACTCAACTCTCTTTGATCAACTCTTTAAATACCCTCTCAGGAGTTTTCTTGTGCCTGACCTAATTCTCCCCTGCTAGGTAAAAATACATCTCTGTCCTCTTTGTCGCTCCTTAGGAGTAAAAGCCAACACCAGAAAGAGCTAAGGTAATGGTCCACATCTCATTCTGGCTTCTGATGCCAAGCTGAAGCTTTTTTTTTTTCCATCTTTAGGCAGATGAAAATTCTGCCAAGAGGAGCTCTGCTTACTTAGGGCTTGGTGGATCAAACAATGAACAAGAAAGCACCTGACTAGACACATACACACACACACACACGAGAAAAAAAAATCCCAGCAAAGATTAAATTCCAGTGCTCCCTCAGCATCCCAGAGGGATAAAGTTCCGGGAGAGGACTTGTTCCCGTGGGGTCCTTGGGGAAGAAATGAGGTTCGGTCAACGTGCTTTTGCCGAAGGTATGTATTTCAGAAACATCTATCTCCATTTAGGCACCTTTCATCAACTGAGGTGATTTAATTGCCGTCCACTCCCTCCCCCCCTGACTCCCGAAATAGTCCCAGAATATATCCATGCAGTCGTAAGCAAGGGGAACGTTTTTGAAATTGCTTGGCTGATTTTCTTTGCATGTTTGCAACTTACCTAACGGCAAAGCTCACTTCATTCTACACTAGTCTAATTAATTTGACAGGACTGGAAACTTGTTCTTCCCGTTCACACTTATTATTCATTTCATCTCTTCAGAATGCCCTGTAGGGAGCAAGAGGCACAATAGAGTCGTATTTACCAAATCTCTCAATGCTCAATGCACCTTTTAGGCTGACTCCGCACAATGCCAGCAGTGAGAAGATCTGACTTAAGGGCAGCTGAAGAAAAATGACATTTTCCAGAATGTCGTCTATTTAAACAAGACCAGCAAGCCTCGGACAAGAAAACGATGTCCTTTCTTTTTCTCTCTCTCTCGACTTCTGAAGCGTGCTCTAGAGATGCCAATTTGCTCCTACTGTGTGAAACCTTCGCCGCAATTGAAGAACGTATGCAGTGATTGGAGTCTGTAACGGGGATTTTTTTTTTTTAATCTCATTCGTTAAGCACTTTCTATGTGGCAGGCGCTGTACCAAACACTGGGGTAGATTCAAGACCTTCAAGTTGGACACAGACCCTTTCCCACATGGAGCTCACAGTCTTAATCCCCGTTTTAAAGATGAGATAACGGAGGCAGAGATGTGAACACACAATTCATTCAGTAATCTCTATTCCGTCCATACAGTAGTCCCTACGTAACTTCATATCAGGGCAGTGCTGAGTATCCTGAGTGGGTGGCTAGGTAAAATGGCTTACTTAGAGTGGTGGTGAGCTTTTATTTTCGTTAAGTAGGCATATTAACTCTGCTTTGGAACGTGCTGGGCGTCCTGATATGCTTTCATAATGTCAGGATCTCTGGAGCTGCTGGCAAGATTGTGAGGTTTCGCTCCAACCATTCTAGACTGTGAGCCCCATGTAGGGCAGGGACTGTCTTATCTGATTATCTGACCTGAATATCTTGTATTTATCCCAGCACTTAATGTGGTTAGTAAAGTGCTTAGTAAATATGATGGCTATTATTATCATTACTATTATTATTATCAGTAGTAGCGGAAGGAGGCAGCGGTAAAACACTTCCATATTTTTATCCAGAAAACTATGGATCCTCCACCAGAACGATCGCAGTTGGAGGTGGGGCGTTCCGGGAGAGATGCGTCCACGGCGTCGCTTGGGGTCGGAGGCGACGCGACGGCATAAGACGAGACGAGACGAGTAGTAGCAGAATGGAAGCTTGTCTCTGGTCTCTAAACTCCTCATGGGCAGGGAATATGTCTATCAATTCTGTATTCTTCCAAGCGCTGAATTAAGTAGTACTAATAAGATTGAGGTTGTCAGAGTCCCCATTTGGACGGAGAAGTCTAATCCAGGTAGGTTCCTCGCATCCCATCCCTTGGTGAGAAGGGGTCACTCCCCGATAACAGGGTTGAAGCAGGTGGCGGCATAAAATAACTATCATTTCTCACCTCTGGCCTTTCCCCCTCCCACCCACCATGGTAAGTACCGCGGTTCCTGGCCAATATTTAACTGATCCCTGATACTAAGGTCCTTGGGATGAGGGTTCCTGCCTACTACTACTGATAATGTTGGTATTTGTTAAGCGCTTACTATGTGCCGAGGACTGTCCTAAGCGCTGGGGGAGATACAGGGTAACCAGGTTGTCCCACGTGGGACTCGCAGTCTTAATCCCCATTTTCCAGATGAGGTAACTGAGACGTCGAGAAGCGAGGTGAGTTGCCCAGAGTCACCCAGCTGACAGGTGGTAGAGCCGGGATTAATTTAATTTAATGTTGGTATTTGTTAAGCGCTTACTATGTACAGAGCACTGTTCTGAGCGCTGGGGGAGATACAGGGTCATAATAATAATGATAATGTTGGTATTTGTTAAGCGCTTAGTACGTGCAGAGCACTGTTCTAAGCGTTGGGGTAGATACAGGGGAATGAGGTTGTCCCACGTGAGGCTCACAGTCTTCATCCCCATTTTACAGATGAGGGAACTGAGGCCCAGAGAAGTGAAGTGACTCGCCCACAGTCACACAGTTGACAAGTGGCAGAGCCGGGATTAGAACCCATGACCTCTGACTCCCAAACCCGGGCTCTTTCCGCTGAGCCACGCTGCTTCTCACGATTCTTCCTCTCCTCTCCCCAGTATTTCTATGGCGCCCTGGAATGGTATACCATCGACTGGTGGATGTTTATTCTCTCCTGCTTAAATTAGGATGGAAAATCACACCCTCTCTCCCTGCCGCGTTCTCCCTCTCCAACTCCCGCCTGCCAGTTCCCTCTCGCTAGTCTTCGCTCCTTCGTTCCTCCCTGATTTTCCGGATCTTGATTCCCCGCCCAGCCGACTCCTCCAGCCTCTTCTTCAGTTCCCAGCCTATTGTGGGACTGTTCCTGATAGTGTGGATTCACTCATCACGCAGGTTTACAGAAAGAAAACCCGCAACCGAAAACTCATTCCCCCTAATTACTCATTACAAATTGATACAAATGAACTTCCCTGAGCAACACAGACTGACATAACCCCCAAGACATACCTCTCCCCTCATGCCCGGCCTCCATTTCCAAGAATGAGAGAGAGAGAGAGAGAATATGTGTGTGTGTATCTATGCACAAGGTCACGTAGGCTAATAACAGAACTGCAGGTATTCCTAGATGCAGTTTGGGTTGCCGCGCGACACTGGGAAATATACTTGGCACTTGATTCGTTCATTCGATCGTATTTATTGAGCACTTACTGTGTGCAGAGCACTGTACTGAGCACTTGGGAGAGTACAAGAGTGCTTGAGAAGCAGCGTGGCTCAGCGGAAAGAGCCCGGGCTTGGGAGTCAGAGGTCATGGGTTCTAATCCCGGCTCCGCCACTTGTTCGCTGTGTGACTTTGGGCGAGTCACTTAACTCCCCTGTGCCTCAGTTCCCTCAGTAAAATGGGGATTATTAATAATGATAATAATAATGGCATTTGTTAAGTGCTTATTCTGTGCAAAGCATCGTTCTAAGTGCTGGGGAGGATACAAGGTGATCACGCTGTCCCACATGGGGCTCACATTCTAAAATCCCCCATTTAATAGATAACTGAGGCACAGAGAAGTTAAGTGACTTGCCCCAAATCACCCAGCTGACAAGTGGCACAGCTATGATTTGAACCCATGACCTCCGACTCCTAAGTCAGGGCCCTTTCCACTGATCCACTGTGAGCCCCACGTGGAACAGCCTGATGATCTTGTAGCTACCCCAGCGCTTAAAACAGTGCTTGGCACATAGTAAGCACTTAACAAATATTATTATTAATATTATTACAATATCACCATTCATTTAGTCATATTTAATAATAATAATAATGTTGGTATTTGTTAAGTGCTTACTCTGTGCAGAGCACTGTTCTAAGCGCTGGGGTAGATACAGGATCATGAGGTTGTCCCACGTGAGGCTCACAGTCTTCATCCCCATTTTCCAGATGAGGTCACTGAGGCACAGAGAGGTGAAATGACTCGCCCACAGTCACACAGCTGACAAGCGGCAGAGCCAGGATTCGAACCCATGACCTCTGACTCCCAAGCCCGGGCTCTTTCACTTGTTTCCGATCTGGGGGACTCTGCAGGGGGCCAGGAGGCTGCAGTTATGAATTTAATCCATCATATTTAATAATAATAATAATAATGATGGTATTTGTTAAGCGCTTATTATGCACAAAGCACTGTTCTAAGCACTGGGGAGGAATACAAGGCGATCAGGTCGCCCAACGTGGGGGGGTCCCTGTCTTCATCCCCATTTTACAGAAGGGGCAACTGAGGCACGGAGAAGTTAAGTGACTTGCCCAGCGTCACCCAGCTGACAAGCGGCGGAGCCGGGATTCGAACCCATGACCTCCGACTCCCAAGCCCGGGCTCTTTCCACTGAGCCACGCACTCAATCAATCTATTAATTTAATCAAGTTATCTATCGAGCGCTTAACCGCCTGCCGAGCACTGCATTAATCACTTGGGAGAGAACAGTACGGAGATGCAGCGTGGCTGAGCGGAAAGAGCACGGACCTGGGAGTCAGAGGGTGTGGGTTCTAGTCCTGCCTCCGCCGCTTGTCTGCTGTGTGACCTTGGGCAAGTCACTTAACCTCTCTGTCCTCAGTTACCTCATCTGTAAAATGGGGGTTAAAAGCGTGAGCCCCACGTGGGACGATCTGATTACCTTGACTCTACCCCAGTGCTTAGAATAGTGATTAGCACATAGTAAGCGCTTAACGGATACCAGAATTATTACTATGATAATTATTATTATTACTAGAGACTAGCCTCCTGGGGAATATATGGGGGAGCCAGAAGTCGTGGGTTCTAATCCCGGCTCTGCCCCATGTCAGCTGTGTGACTTTGGGCAAGTCACTTCGCTGCTCTGTGCCTCAGTTTCCTCATCTGTAAAATGGGGATTAAGACCGTGAGCCCAGTGCGGGACAACCTGATGACCTTGTAACTACCCCAGGGCTTAGGACAGTTGCTTGGCACATAGTAAGCGCTTAACAAATGCCATCGTCGTTATCATTATTATTATATATTTCTAAGGCCCTAATGTATAGAGCATGGGACCGAGAGTCAGAGGACCCGGGTTCTAATCCCAACTCCTCCACCTGCCCGCTATGTGACCCCGGACAAATCCTTTAATGTCTCTGTGCCTCAGTTTCCTCATCTGCAAAAGACTTCCACAAAGGGCTGCATGGTAGACTGCCGTGGATTGTTACCACCCTGTGCTGGAAGCAAACGGGGTTCACTGACCTTCTTTTATATATGTAAAGGATTTGCCTACACCTCTGCATTCTCACAGCCGGCCTCCGGTTATATCTACGAGGCGCGTGTTTACACGGTACCCATTCCTGCGTCGACTTCTCGTCCGGTCCCAAATACTCAATTTCTTTTGGAATGTTGCATAAGGAAGATGGTTCCCGGAACTAATTAATCCTTAAAGAGATCAGCTGATCCATCTCGTTGTTAGCAGTACATTTTTAATTGTTCATTTTAGTCAAGCATCATTTGAACACAAGTCAATTTGCAATTTCATTAGAGTACAGAAAAGGCCCGGGGTCTGTTCCCGGTAAAAGGGGGAAAAAAAAATATCTGGCGAAATTTCATAAAGGATGTTAATCCTCTAATTAATTTTATGTATCGAGCAAGAATTAATACGTCCTGCTATTTGAGCAGAAGTCATCTTGCCAAGAAGTGCGTTTTTTGTCGTACCTTTTCGCCTCCAGGAAAAGCTCTTTACAAGCTCTGTGGCAAAAGACCCCCGGCAACTAACGACAAGCTCTGAAGCGACATTCACAGCCCATTTGCTCTGATGACATTTGGAGCTCCACCCCCTGCACCCCCCTTCCAAGTCCATTGTAGGACACATGCTCCCCAGCCTTTGAAAACTAATCAATACGGTCAGATCCGTCAGGTCTGCAGCTGAACGGCATCTCATCCTTTAACTCTTTTCTTGGTTGACTGCCGGTACACATTTTTAAGTTAAACCTCATGAAGAGAGTCGGGCAAGTTATACTTACCATATTCACGGGCACACAAGTGTGGCCGGGCTCGTCCTTCCCTATTTTAACATCAAAAGCTCGTAATCTGCCCGAGTTAACCTTCCATAAAACGAAAATTATATGGTCATCATGCCTAATCTGATGATTGATTGCAGCTGTCAAAAAGTCACAAATAGTGAATGTTTACCACAGTTCATACCGTGAAAATTATGGCACTTCTTTTGCAGAGAGAGAAAAGAGAGCGTTTACGTCCGGGGGGAAACGAGCCCGAAAGTTGGGCGCTCGCGGTTCCCGGTGAGTCTGAACTCCGTCGAAATCAACGTTAAAGTCTTTAGGTCTGATTTTTCATTTCGGCGTCTCCGCGTAATGTGCCCCGACCGTACCTCGTCTAATTTAATAAGATGCGAGCTAAGGAAGTACTCAAGTTACTTATCGAGGGTTTCGGGTGACACGTTGTTATTGTGCTCAAAAGTCAATATTTGCTAATCGCGTTAGTACGGGACTTCTCCCAGGCCTACAATTCTTAAATGGCAGAGCTATTTAAGATTAATTAAACCCATCTTCCCTCCACCTTTATGCATCCAGTAAATCAATGTCGTCCCCAGGAAAGTACACAGCCTCAACTTCGACGGCGAAATCGCCCGGCACTTGTAAGCCCCTGTTCAGATCGTTTTCGCCGGAGCCGAGTCTCGCTCTTTCTCCACGAAGGGGGAGCCGATCGCACGCCCTGGGATCGAAAGTCACCGATTTACATCACATGCCTAGAGAAACGCATCCCACTCTGACTGCAGCCTGGGGTCCCTCGTGTCCGTATATCCGGGGAATCCCGAAATAGCCTATGGCCTCGTTCTTTCTCTCCTTTAAACTGTTCACGGTTTTCAGATGGCCGGTGGGCGTCGGAAGTAGAAAGACTACCCGTTCTTTCTCCCTTCAAGCCCAAGGAGGGCAGGTATTTGTTGCCCAGGTCATCTGTGACCGTACTGCTCTACGAATCTTTTATGCTGGGATATTTCCTCGGTAGCCGCAGCCACTGCCGAGAGTTCAAAGGGTCACTTTCATCCCATCCGAATTTGGACTAGAGATCACACTGAGCAGAAGTGATTTCTAATTTTATGCTCTGGAAAGAGCCCCCTACTTTGGTGGGATTCATTAATAATCATAAAAGTGAGACTTTATTAATATGCACTGACCAGAAACCCCGTGTTTCAGTCGTGACTTGAAGCACTGGTGAACTCAGAGCCCTGAGGGATAGGGGCTGATATATCATCCCAATATGCCACCCAGCATATATTTTCAGGTCGTTAGTGCAAACTGGAGTGCTTCGCAAACAGAATATTTGGAAGGCGAATCGATGTAGTCCGGCTTAATCGGGTTATAACTGGATCGATTCTATTTCGAGCGTGGCCTGCCGCACGGTACGTATGTGCACGTATGGAAAAGAGGCCGTACGTTGAGTGAAACGATACTCACGCCATCCCCTACGGTTCTCAGATCAACTCAGAAGGATGACATAAAATACCCTGATGCGCAGTCTACGTAATCGGAATGACACATTGTATTTAATATTCCAATTACCGTTGAACTATTAGCCGGTCTGCGTTCGCGACGACTGTCTTATAAGCCTAGAGTCGTAGAGCCTCAGAGCACTCATCCGGTATCCTTGGGTCGTCTTTTGTATTCATTCCATTTAAAATGAGATGATCTTCCTTTTAAAGCATTTTTATTGAACATTATTTTATGCATGGATTTAACAGGCTAATTGATTTAGGTGGATTTGCGGAAGGAGTTGTTCGTTTTTTTGCAGTGGGATAGGTCAATAGCGGCGGTCTTATTTATAAATTTAAATGCCGATTTTTAGTGTGGTGAATTATTATTATTAATAACGGCTATTTAGGTCAGCAAAACTCTTCACACACCAATAAAAAATCAGGAATCGAAAAGTCATTGAGAAAAAGAAAAAGTCATTTATCTGAATATATCTCTCTCATTGCGTCACTACTGAATTGGAGCTGTTTCAGCTCAATTTCAGGCTCGCAGCCTCTTGACTCCATCTGGATGCAATGCAGATATGCCTCTGAACTTTATTCTCATCTTCGGTCCGTCGGGCCACCTCTTCCCTCCTACACCTTAATTCTTGCTCACTTTCCCTTCGGTCCCTACAGCTGCCATCTTATCGTCGACTCGGCCAGGTCAGGTAACGAAGGGTCCCAGAGGGCAATTCCTCATGACCCAGGACCCGTTTAGGGGATTCACCTCCCCCAGAAACTTGCGGATGAACCCTCTGCCAGAGACGGAGCCTTGAGCGTGGCCGTGGCGAGTTTGAGATCCTCAAGTGTGAAGTTCTGTTCTTGGGACATGAGTCCTCGAACACCTCTTTTAGTATCTCCCCCACTCAGCTCCCTCAGCTCCTCATTCATTCAAAAGTATTTACTGAGTGCTTACTATTCATTCATTCAATAGTATTTATGGAGCGCTTACTATGTGCACAGCACTGTACTAAGCGCTTAAATAATGTTGGTATTTGTGAAGCGCTTGCTATGTGCCGAGCACCGTTCTAAGCGCTGGAGTAGATACGGGGTCATCGGGTTGTCCCACGTGGTGCTTGCAGTCTTCATCCCCATTTTCCAGATGAGGTCACTGAGGCGTCGAGAAGTTAAGTGACTTGCCCAAAGTCACACAGCTGACAGGTGGCTGAGGCAGAATTAGAACCCGTGACCTCTGACTCCTACGCCCGTGCTCCTTGCAGCTTCACGCTGCTCCTTCTCCCGGACACTTTCCCACACGCTGATGTCAACGAGGGCCAAGGTTGCCTGATGTGGGAACTCACTCGGGAGTCCACGTGATCCAGAGATCACTAAGCGTGGCTTAGTGGAAAGAGCCCGGGCTTGGGAGTTAGACGTTGTGAGTTCGAATCCCTGCTCTGCCACTCGTCAGCTGTGTGACTTTAGGCAAGTCACTTAACTTCTCTGTGCCTCAGTTATCCTATCTGTAAAATGGGGATTAAGACTGTGAGCCCCACGTGGGACAACCTGATAGCCTTGTATCTACCCCCGCGCTTAGAACAGACCTTGGCACATAGTAAGCGCTTAACAAATACCGTCATTATTATTATTATTATCGACTAACATTTACTGTTCAGGATTACAGTGTGAGATATACAACCCTTAGTAAGGTGTTCTGTCCGCAGTAAGTGCTCAATGAATGCCACTGACTGATTAATTAATAATAATAGTAATTGCGGGTTTTGTTAAGCGCTATGTGTCAAGCACTATACTAAGTGCTGGGGTAGATAAAAGATAATCAAGTTCCACATGGGGCTCATAATCCAAGTAGGAGGATGTGATCTTGGGCAGGTCACTTTGCTTCTCTGTGCTTTTTTTTTTTTAATTGGTATTTGTTAAGCGCTTACTATGTGCAGAGCACTGTTCTAAGCGCTGGGGTAGATACAGGGTAATCAGGTTGTCCCACGTAGGGCTCACGGTCTTCATCCCCATTTTACAGATGAGGTAACTGAGGCACAGAGAAGTTAAGTGACTTGCCCACGGTCACACAGCTGACAAGTGGCGGGGCCGGGATTCGAACCCATGACTTCTGACTCCCAAGCCCATGCTCCTTCCACTGAGCCACGCTGCTTCTGTGCTTCAGTTGCCTCATCTGTAAAATAGGGATTAATCCAGTGGATAAGGAGCTGTGTCCAACCTATCTTATATAATAATAATGATGGCATTTGTTAAGCGCTTGCTATGCGCCGAGCACTGTTCTAAGCGCTGGGGTAGATACAAGGTCATCAGGTTGTCCCACGTGGGGCTCGCAGTCTTCATCCCCATTGGACGGATCAGGGAACTGAGGCCCAGAGAAGTGAAGTGACTTGTCCAAGTTCACACAGCAGACATGTGGCGGAGCCGGAATTAGAACCCGTGACCTTCTGACTTCTAGGCCCGTGCTCTATCCACTGCACCAGGCTGCTTCCCTAGACTTAGGCTTTGGGTCAAGAGCCTGAGGGCTACATTAAAGCAGATCTCAAGTGAAGCTCTTTCTTAGGAAAGCTGGCTGGATTGTAATAGGAAATCCAATCGCATTCTTAATTTTCTAAACTTTCTTCCGTTCCAGCTGTCAAACGCCCTGTTGGATACGGTGAAAAATCAGCTGTTCAAATTCCATGAAAATTTAGGGGGAAGAGTCTAGGCAGAAGAAATAGTGTGACCGTCATCTGTCTTTGACTTCAACTAAGTTTCAGAGAGGGAACTGCCATACCCCTTAATGCCAGGAGCGAGGAGGGGGGAATATTGAAGGAAAACAATTGACCGGGAGAACAAAGAGCACCTTCCTGGGGAAGAAAAGGTTGACTAGGACTTAGGAGGGTCCCAAGCATTTTGCTTAGGGTATTTTTTAAGCGTTTACTCTGTGCCAGGCACTGTATTGAGCACCGGCGTAGATGCAAGCTTAACGGGTTAGACACAGCCCCTGTCCTACGTGCGACTCACGGTCCTAATACACATTTTACGGTTGAGGAGGCACAGAAAAGTTAAGTGACTTGCCTAGGATCACACAGCAGACAACCCAGCTTCTTCTGACTCCCCGGCTCTGCTCTCTCCACTATCCCACTTAATGAGAGGAGGGATGAAAGCAAACACTTAATCCCGCCCGTCACTATAAAGGACAAGAGCAGTCCAGTGTAGAATAACCTCGATCGATGAGGAGCGAGGACAGAAACGAGCTAAAGTAATTTACTACAGGGGCCCGAGGCCTGGGTGGTGCATTAGACAACGACCAAAAAGAACATCAAAAAATAACGCGGCTACAACCTAGTTAAGCCGCGACCCACTTAGATCGGTGTTAACGAGGTGCGATAGAGATGAGATTTCTTCAGCGCAGTACAATTAGATAAACGTTTAAATAATCCAACATAAAAGTATTTAGATGAGCAAACGATTAGGAACCGTCTGTGTCAAAGCACGGTGGCGAACGTGAGTCCGCAGAAATTATCTCAGCACCGTTGAAGGGAATCCGTGTTTGGGCTCACGTGCTCGATTCTGGTCGACGTGGCAAATAAGAATATTATGGAAAATGAGACGTTACGACAGAGGAAGGTGCGCGTTATTCAGTGACTCAAAGAAATTATAGAGAAAGGCTGAAGAAACTAGGTGGGCCCGAGGTGACCTCACTAAGGGATGCAAAAGTGACAGAAGTAAAGTGATAGCTGCATCAGAGATATTTGAGCTTTTAGCAAATACTGCACCTTAAGGTACTGAAAAGGTCAAACCTTTGAGCTATTTTGCGGCATTTCGTACCACTGTCATAATGTTGGTTCTAGGAGGCTGTTGAGACTAAACCATTTTCAATATGGAACTGTCCTATAAATTGAAAGATGAAATGTACAGGAATAAGCTCGAATGGATGAATTGTTTGGACTTTCCTCACTGACCTGTAAACTCCTAGAGGACGGGGAACATACACTTTTTTCTTGTTAACACCCAAAACGGTACTCTGCACCTAGACCTTTATTGACATCGATGACAGTGGACTTTGTTTCTAAATTCTGATTATTTTTCTCAACTAATTTCGTGTTTCTCCCTAAATGCTTTGTTGTTATGACTTTCTATAACTAGATCAATCATCTGTGTACCTCCTAACATTTTAGACTGCAAGTCCTGTGTGAAACAGGGACTGTGTTCAATCTGATCATCTTTCATTCATTCATTCATTAAATAGTATTTATTGAGCGCTTACTATGTACAGAGCACTGTACTAAGCACTTGGAATGTACAAATCGGTAACAGATAGAGACAGTCCCTGCCCTTCGACGGGCTTACGGTCTAATCGGGGGAGACGGACGGACAAGAACAATAGCAATAAATAGAATCTAGGGGATGAACATCTCATTAAAAACAATAGCAAATAAATAGAATTAAGGCGATGTACCCTAGACCTTAGCATATAGTAAGTCTTTAATAAAGACCATAAATATTGTTGTTGACCCCCAAAATCCTAGAATTCAAAAATCATAAGAGCAGTCTTTGCCCCCTCCCCCCTCATTTCGCTGGGACACCGCAGATGGGATTTGTGCAGTAGCATAATTAGAATTCTTTACCTGGTGTGCACTCAACTCTTGGATTTTTTTTTATTGAGGCACTTTTCAGAACATGCTTTAGATGATTATTTTTAGCAGGTGTATTGAACTGGTGGGGCAATATGAGTAAAGTGAGCACACGCCCCAGATTAGCCAGGGCAGTTCCAGATTTGCCAGCATGGCTGGGGGATTTGAGGAAAATATAGATACTGTGGTTTGGGCTCTTCCAGATAATCTGTCAGCCTACTTCATACAAATTCCCAGAAACGGCTCAGTTCAGGTCTCACTGTCTTTGGGGATTCTAGACCGTGAGCCCGTTGTCGGGTAGGGATTGTCTCTGTTGCCGAATTATACTTTCCAAGCACTTAGTCCAGTGCTCTGCACTCAGTAAGCGCTCAGTAAATACGACCGAACGAATACCCCAATGTCTGGGAGAACTTCATCCATCCTCCCCCGCCCCACATTCTCACTCTTTAAATTATTTCTGACGCTCTTGATCTCCCTCATTCGATTGGAAGATCCTTGTGAGTTATAGCGCTGCTGACAGTAGGACTAAACTCAGTAGGAGCTCAGTAAATACCATTGATTGCTGGAAGACAGTAGTCTCTGAAAGGAAAGGGACATAATTCTAAAGTTTGACTCACTTCCCTGGTTTTCAACAAAGTTAATAGGATCAACACAAGAAAGAAGAGAAGTAAACCTATGGGGCAGTCAGTTGTGTTTATTGTACATTTACTATGGGCACAACACTGTACTAAGCGATTGGGAAAGTAGAATAGGACAGAGTTGGTAGACACATTCTCTGCTGACAAGCAGCTTGAAGTTTCAAGCTCTTAGAACAGTGAGCACACAGGAAGCGCTCAAAAAATATTGATTGAGGGGGAGAAAGATCTTATTATAAATAAATACTTTTTGGATATGCGTACAAGTGTCGTGAGGCTGAGGGTGGGGTGACTAAAGGGCGCAAATTCAAGTGCAAAGGGTGATGCAGAAGGGAATGAAAGAAGATAAAATAAGGGCTTAGTCGGGGAAGACCTCTTGGAAGAGATGTGTTTTTAATAAGGCTTTGAAGGTGGGGAGAGTGTTGAACTGTACAATAGGAAGAGAGGGCAGTTCCAGGCCAGAGGCAGGATGTGAGTGAGAGATCAGCGGAGAGACAGAGGAGATCGTGTATAGTGAGCAGGTTGGCATTTGAGCAATCCCAGATCCCCTATCGCATGCACTGAAAAATTCCCAAGTCCTTATTCTACGCTTCACTTAATTTAGATGTAACACTACATACCAACCTTTTTTTTTTTTGCCCTGGCCATGGCTGCCCAGAGTGAATTCATTTTTTTTTTAAGATTTCTTTTCAGAAGAAAATCTCACTTTGGACCTTCTGGGGGCAAACCTTATGGACATGCCAGTGGTTGTGGATTTGGTTGTTGATCCGAGCATCGTTAATGAAAACTTCAAAACGAGCCCCTCCGATCGGATTATCTTGCATCTACACCAATCTACCTATCGTTCAACCGGTGCTTGGCATATAGTAAGAACTTAAAAAATACCGTAATTGTTTTTGTTAACTACATCACAACACCAACTCCTATCCTTGGTCCATTTGCTGCATGATAAATTAGATCAAGAGGATGAGGCGAGTTGAATGCAAACATTGGGTTGCCGTTTTGCAGTCGTGATCCAGTAAAGTCTACTCAGAAGACGAGGTCTGGTTACACGATTCTCTTCACTTGACAAGGAAGAGGAGTTGGGTTGGAGGCAAATGAACCACAGATCTATTTTTTTTACAGTCACGATTCCTTCTCAGGCTAATTTGGAAATCGACTATGCAGTCTTTTTTTTTTTTCAAGAGAATGATTAGTAAATTACTGTGAATCATTGTATAACCTAAACATAGCCCATAAATGCTAGCAGAAAAGTATAACAATCAAATGTAGTGATTACATCTGCAGACCATAATATTTCCAATATGCAAAGAAAAATGTGGGTATGAAGATTGTATTTTTAATTCATTTATTTGTAATCAAAGGGAGGAGTTCCAGTTTCACTGGATGCCTTAGATCTATTTCTTCTACTTTATTCAGAAGGTTTTCCCTTTGCCCTCACATGGTAGTTGCTTAATAAACACTCATGAATAAATAATTCTGCTTCCCAGAATGAACAGGCGTCCAGTTTTGCACCTTTCACAGAATCTTTTTTTGAAGATGTGATTAAGAGAAATTTCATTTTGTGCTCGTTTTCCTAATCAGCTGCTCCCACTGCTGCTTTAATGGCTTCAATCCAGCCTCTCAAGAATAACGATAATAATAATAATAATAATGGTGGTATGTGTTAAGTGCTTACTATGTGCCAGACACTGTTCTAGTCGCTGGGGTAGATGCTGGGAAGCAGCATGGCGTAGTTGATAGAGCACGGGCCTGGGAGTCAGAAGGTCATGGGTTCTAATCCCATTCGGCCACTTGTCTGCTTTCTGATCACGGGCAAGTCGCTGAACTTCTCTGGGCCTCATTTCCCTCATCTGTAAAATGGGGATTAAGACTCTGAGCTCCACACGGGACAGGGACTCTTTCCAACCTGATTTGCTTGTGTCCAGCGCGGTGCTCAGTACAGTGCCTGGTACATAGTAAGCACTTAACAAATACCACAATTATTATTATTACAAGATAATCTGTTTGGACACAGTCCCTGTCCCACAGAGGGCTCACAGTCTTAATCCCCATTTTACAGATGAGGGCACTGAGGCACAGAGAAGTTAGGAGACTTGCCCCAGGTCACACAGCACACAAGTGACAGGCCTGGGATTAGAACCCAGGTCTTCCTAAATTCCAGGCCCATGTTCTATCCAGTAGGCTGTACTACCTCCCCACAACCTCTCAGCAGGCTTGATATGAAGCTTTCTCAACCAGCTCCATCTCTGGTTTCGGACAAGAGATCCTAGGTATAAGGCAGATACTTTGGTTATCAGATGGCTTTCTATCTACCACAGAATGTTCCGAGCTATCTTTCTTGTTCCTGCTATTTTTGGTAAGTTTATTTCCGCCATTTTTGATCCTCCATCCCTTCCTTTCTATGCTATGGCAAGAGGTGCTCAACTCCCCAATATTTTAGAGTGGTAAATTCCACTCTGCGGGATTAAATGGTGTAAAAGAGTGCTGAATCCGTGGCTATCATTACTTTGGTCTCATTACGTTTCTGTTCCACAAGGTGTGTACGTGGGTGTGTGTCCATGAACCTACTGAACCCTCAAAAACCAGGAGAATTGCTGTGTGCCTGAGTAATAATAATGATGATGTTGGTATTTGTTAAGCGCTTACTCTGTGCAGAGCACTGTTCTAAGTGCTGGGGTAGATACAGGGTCATCAGGTTGTCCCACTTGAGGCTCACAGTTAATCCCCATTTTATAGATGAGGTAACAGAGGCACAGAGAAGTTAAGTTACTTGCCCAGTCACACAGCTGACTACTTGGACACTGCTCAAATCTATGTGAGGAATACTTTTCCCGAAACAATGGAGGGCCTCTTACATGAAGAATAGAGACTGTGTGCCCAGGAAAGGAACAGGGATGTAGAGAGAAAAGAGGATGTTTTACATGAGGAAATAGCTGCGAAGGAAAGTCGTACTTTCGAGTGAATTTCATCTGAGACCTGGTTTTCTGGCTCCTAACTGGGTGTTTTCACCGAAGAAGCGCCAACTCCACTCAGCCAGTTATGAAACATGCCAACATCTGTACCGAGGGAGGACGGCTTCTTAATGAATGAAGCCTAAAACAACAATCTATTCAAATAATAGTCAGACGGCCCGGAAACTTCCGACGCGTGCCCAGGCTTTCAAGTGTGGGTACGTGTACTATTTTCTTCGATCTTGCCGAACTGGGTCATTCATCGGTACCTTTTCCCTACCGTGGCATTGGCGCGGCTCGAAATTCTTCCTGTCCCAGGGTTATTGATCTAGTCTGGTCTTCCCCACTGTGGCTGGAACTTTAAACACATGAGTCAGGATGCCCCTCTGTGAAGAGAGTTGAGAAAGCCAGTTTGGAAACTTAACCACTGAAATCACAGCGTCTCGGCTTTGGAATGCATCCACCCCTTAGTTAACACAGGAACTTTGAATCCTGCATTTTCTTTTTTCTATTGTAACCTCATTTTGTAGTGGAAATCTATAAACAAAAGCTTTTCGGAAAGCTACTTATGAAGCAAAACAACATTTTGCCCTACAGTTTGAAAATAGGTTCTGTTTGGGCTATTGTATTTTCAAATAGGTAAGTTCTCTCTGGTTTCATTGGATTTGTTTGCCGAAGAAATAAACAGTTGAAATGAGGAACTCTATATTAATCGCCCCACTTACAATAGAGTAAAATATTCAAGAGCATTCATATTTACATTTTCGTGCAAGAATAGTACTTTGCGTTTGGATTACAATGTGCTTCATAAGCCTCGGTTTCTCGGCTATTCAGAACCCTGTGTAAGAATACCTGCCTTCGTGGTAACTGGAGGTTTGAATAAATATTACAGTTCTGATTCAAATTATAATTTGCCAGTCTTTTTCTGATGTAATTTACTAAGGGCGTTATCTTTTACAGTGCAGATTTTTATCTCCATTGCCTTTTTCCACAAACACTGGAATCACTGGAGTGTATTACAGACAATACAGTTCTCAAACAATGCAGCGTTTGTGTTCGTTGTCTTCCATTTTATCTTGGTACCTGGCTATTTAGGTCGCTATCCTTATTCCCAGCTAACTTTTTCCAACTAGTCAGAGCTAGTTGAAACATTTGAAACATTCAAGTGGCCAATTCAACATTCAAGTGGCGAATTCAACTAACAGTTAGAAAAGGCTAACCTCTGCAACGATTGGCAAGAAATATGGGATTCCCTCTAGAAAATAGATAGGATGATTCAAAAAAGCAACCAAAATTAAGAACAAAACAAAAATCACGCCTGCTTGGAAGGCCCACCCTGTGGCAAATGGACTGAAAAAACGGGGATAGAATGGTGCAAAAAAGGTTTATTCTTTTGAAAAAGCTGAATTTGGAGACAGAACCAAATAGCTGGGAACTACAGTCATGAAAATAACCAATCGCAGCCTCCTGATAAATCAGAATCCATGGACTAAGATAGATGTGCCATAAATGTGCAAACAGGGGATTGCATTTACATCAAAGTAAATCAGTGACTACTCCTCTTCCATCAAGAATTATGACACCGACACTGAATTGAAGATGAGGGCTTGAGCAAACAGTCATAAATTAAGCTATAATGAAACATGACAAGTCATAATTTAATTTAGAATGTATTTTAAATGGTTAGTAGAATGGGTATAGATTATTTGGCCTAGAGGAAGATCTGGACCTACAATGACGTGTTAACTTTTGGAGAAAACACTCGAAATCATAGAGTGACCGTGTATTGCGTGTTGTAGTGTTTTGACAAAATCTGGAATGAGTTTCACCAAAATTGTCTTGTAGGAACTACTTGAGTGTGAGTGGTCGGATCATTTCTAGTTTCTCAAACTACAGAATTAAATTCAGCTCAGTTGAGATTTCATCTCAGCTCCTTACTCGGGACAAGAATTCTGAATTGAGGTCGGACACCAGGCTCCCCATAATGTTATCATTTTTAACTTAATTACTTAAATGACGGACCCTACTCTAACAGGGTTATTTGGGAAGCTGAACTATAGCCCTAGGACTGGATATTGTTTCGTTCTCCGGTTTGGCTCTTGTGCAAAGCAAAATGTTTAGATTAGTCTGCGTATACCATTTTGAATTTGAAATGTTATCTGTTCAGAACGTTATGACTTTTGCAGAGCTTTAGGTAGGATTAGGAAGCTTCTTGAAACAAAATGTCAAATTGGAACTGGATGGAAAATAACTGGAAAAAATATTATCACTGAAGACAGTCATAGATCACTAAAAGAAATAAAATTGGCTAAAATACATCCTCCGCTAGAGGAGAGATAAATAAAAAAGTAGGCTAAACACACACAAACTTGATAACTTGATTAATTTTTGCCTCTTTTTAGAAAATAGAAAGAACCTGGCTGATTCCTGGCAAGTGCATTTTCTAATGAACCCTCAGTGACAGTATTTTCGGTCCAACAAAAACTTTGTTAAAATTAGAACTTCAATTGCAGGTAAACACAAGTGAGCTGCTCTCTAAGGTCATTAGACACATTTCAAGAAAATTCAGGCATACAGCCAGTAGAAAACGGAATAATACGATCTTAGCTAACTCAGCATGTGGGAGATCAACCTCCCCGTTTTCCATGCGTGAGACAGAAAACAGACACAGGGATGCATGATGTGAGTGTTTTTCTTCAGCCTCCCTAAATTCTCTTCTTGCGTTACTTTAAAACCGGGGAAAGACACGTACTTGAGGTCAGACGTACTTGTTTTCGACTGAGCAAAACTCTTCCTGAATGGCAAGGGGTCACAAAAGGTGCTTTGCCCTATTTTCATGAATCTAGTGCGCAACCTTGCAAAAGATTCTCAGTGACATACACACGGATACGGAAGATTGCTCTCCTAAGCGAAGCAGTGCGGCCTAGAGGAAAGAGCCCGAGCTTGAGAGTCAGAGGACTTGGGTTGTAATCTCGGCTCTGCGGCTCGCCGGATGCGCGACCGTGGGCAACTCTCTAAACCTCTCTGTGCCTCAACTTCTTCATCTGTAAAATGGGAATTCAATGCCTGTTCTCCCTCCTACTTAGACCGTGAGCCCCACGTGGGAGCGGGATGGTGTCCAACTTAAAGTATCTACTCAGAGAAGCAGCGTGGCTCAGTGGAAAGAGCCCGGGCTTGGGGGTCATGGGTTCGGATGTCGGCTCTGCCACTTAGCTGGGTGACTGTGGGCAAGTCACTTCACTGTGCCTCAGTTCCCTCATCTGTAAAATGGGGATTAAGACCGTGAGCCTCATGTGGGACAACCTGATGACCCTGTATTTACCCCAGCGCTTAGAACAGTGCTCTGCACATAGTAAGCGCTTAACAGATACCAACATTATTATTACTCCAATGCTTAGAACATTGCTTAATCAATCAGTTCTATTTATCGAGCCTTTACTGGGTGGAGAGCACCGTCTTAAATGCTTGAAACAGTACACAGAGTCAGTAGATACATTTCCTGCCTACAGTGAGCTACAGCTTAGAGGGAGAGGTAAGCACTTGACAAATGCTTGATAACTATAACGATCCTTATGCAGTTATAAAGATAGTATCCGTCGGTAGCTTGGTGCTCTAATATAAACTCCATCCAGGGAGACTAAGCAATGTTAAAGGAAGTATAACCATGATTATGGTGACCTGATTTTTTTTTTTTTTATAGAGACGTAGGGTCCACAAGAGGTCAGGTGAGAAAACACCTTGGAAAAGCATGCTTGAATGCACTGCCCCCCTGAAGCCACACCACGGGTCAAGGAAGGCTAAATCTCATATCGGAAACACGACTAGTGTAGTCCCTGGGCAGCAGATGGGCAAGAAAGGCCTGCCGTAGTTCCTCGAGGGGTGCCGACTGTCGAAGTTAAGCGGTGTAAGCGTATTATCTAATAATTCAAATCTCACATCATAAGAAACCATTGCAAAACTCGTAAGGGTCCAGAAAGCTCGGAAACCCTTAATATTTACTTCCTCAATAAATTGAGAATTTAGTCTTTCCTCATGAAGCCTCAGAGAGATGAGCCGTAGGCAATCACCTCTCCCTCTGAAACTCAGAGAACTGAGGAACGGGGATTTCGTCAGTCGGGTCAGAGAAGGCCGTCGGATTATTTGGCTTCTCCACTTGTATCCCGGCTCCGCCACTTGTCAGCCGTGTGACTCTGGGCGAGTCACGTAACTTCTCTGTGCCTCAGTTCCCTTATCTGTAAAATGGGAATTAAAAGTGTGAGCCCCATGGGGGACAACCTGATTACCTTCTATCCCCCCAGCGCTCAGAACAGTGCTTGGCACATAGTAAGCACTTAATAAATACCATCATTACTATTATTATTATTATTTCAGTCATCCACCCAAATCCTTACACTTCCAAGGTGTCGGGCGTGATCAGGGGAGGAATCTGAGAAGCGGGGTGGCTTAGTGGAAAGAACCCGTGGTTGGGGAGTCAAGATACGGCTTCTAATCCTGACTCTGCCACCCGCCTGCTGAGTGACCTTGGGCAAGTCACAACTTCTCTGTGGCTCAGTTTCCTCATCTTTAAAACGGGAATGCAATACCGGTCCTCTCTCTTACTTAGACTGTGAACTGGATGAGGGGCAGGAACTGTCTCTATCTGTTGCCGAACAGTACATCCCAAGCGCTTAGTACAGTGCTCTGCACATAGAAAGCGCTCAATAAATTCTATTGAATGCATGAATGAGTTGCGTCTGACTTGATTATCTTGATATTATATTGAATATCTTGATAGTAAGCGCTTAACAAATACCCCAGTCATTATTATTATTAATCACAGATGTAACCGGCTCTTGGTTAGTAGGGTGAAAATCTTCCCCTCTCTGTTTCTCCTCCCCAGGGCCGGAGCCGAAGTCTGGTGGAGAGGGAGTGGAACGCGGCTCTTTGGATTGAACCGAGCAGGAAGCTGTGAGTCTGATTCCCAAGAGGCCCACGGAGAATCCTGACATATGGTGAGTTATTTAACTCTCTTTGAGCTGCATCTGGGAGAAAAAGAAGGTTAACGTGGATTAACTTGGTTAGAGGTGGCATACAAAGTCAGGGTTTGAGGAATCTCTCGAGCGCTTGCCATAGGACCTGCTGAGCAGACTAAATTCTGCCTGGGTGGTGTGTTAATCAGTCCTAAAACTTTCAGGAGTTGTATATACTTTGCAAACCTCTCCCTCAGTAAAATCTGTGTTACATCTCTCTATGTTCGGACTTAATCCTGTCTGCCGATCTTAGCTTTTCGTCGGCTCGGCTCAGTCCCGGCCATACTGACATCTATAAGACATTATATATCTGTTATTTATTTATTAATGTCTGCCTCCCCCTCTAGATTACGAGCTCGCTGTGGGCAGGAATGTACCTGTTGTATCATACGCTCCAGAGTGCTTAGTACAGTGCTTTGCATACAGTAAGCGCTGAATAAATACAATGAAATGAAGGAATGAATTAAGGGGGTCCTGGGTGGAATTTTTAGGTCCATACCGCCCTTTGATTATTATAAATTCAGGATGGCTGGGTTGAACTTGTTTTATGGGTATGTAGCAGTGAGGCCCCAGATTCAGTCCAGGGAGAACTCCTCCGCCCTGTCTCCCTCCCTTGAAAAAAAGCCCAAAAAAACCCAGCCTCTTCTTCTTTGGGTCCTATCAGATTTATGGGGTCATCTTCTTTCAAACAGTTCCCCTTTTCCTCGATTGACATCCTCTATTTTGTTCTGTTTTGTTTCTTCTTACATCTAGGGGACAGAATAAATGCTACCTTTTAGATCTGGTTTTCTTAAATTACTTTTCTAGCTTCTATTCTGTCTTTGTCCCCCTTTTCTAAATTTTCTTTAGATGAAGTGACATTATTTTCATTCATATTTTGTAGGCTCTCATATTTACTTTGGGGAAATATTGCTCCATACCTGTGAATGCACTTTGGGTGTGGATAGAAAATTTTTAATTCCCTTTGACAATCACCCCAAATCTTGTAATTGTTTATATCCAATTACATGATTTATTTTACCCTCCCTTGTTGGGATACTCTATCAGCCTCCCCTTGGACTCCCTGCTTCTAGCCTCTTAAATCTGACACTCTGTCCTTGGGTCAGAACTCATCACTCTGCAACTCAAAAACCTCCAACGGCCAACCTGTCTCTTGGCACCAAACTTCTGACTATTGGCTTAAAGGCTAGCCCAATAACTCTCCCCGTCCTCTTTTGCCGTCTTTATCCACTACGCACCCCTAGCTCACGCTCCTCATTCTCCTCCAGCTAATCTTACAGCATCTCGCTTTCATCTTTCCCGGTCCTAACCTATTTCTTACGCTTCTACCCTTGTCTGGAAGTACTTTTTCCAGTCCTTTCTCACCGAAAACCCACCTCTTCCGGTAGACATTTCCCATCTAATCCCACCCTTGAGGGTCATATCACCCCAAGTGCCACTCTACCCTATTTATTTTGTTAATGAGATGTACATCCCCTTGATTCTATTTACTGCTATTGTTTTTGTCCCTCTTTCTGCCCAGATTAGACTGTAAATCCGTCAATGGGCAGGGATTGTCTCTATCTGTTGCCGAATTGTCCATTCCAAGCGCTTAGTCCAGTGCTCTGCACATAGTAAGCGCTCACTAAATACTATTGAATGAATTTACAAATATGCGGATTAATTTATTCCATTTAAATCGTTTTTCTATTCCTTTTCTCCATATTTTGCGTCACTAGTTTTATACCTTCCCTCCGGCCCCCGCCGTATATTTACACGTGCCTGCCTTTTCTCCCAATTAAGTATAACTCTTGGAGGAGACAAACCCTGTTTTATTATTTTACTGGACTCCTTTACACCTCGGATGTCTTGGATTACGGTCAGCCTTTGGTCATCCAAGAGTCCCACTGAAGGTGGGCTAGGGAATTGTAGGGCTGGAAAGGGAAGACTACAGTTCCCAGGAGGCAGAGGGGCTGACCTCATGACCTTTTGTGACCTGGGTGGAGCCAAGGTCTGAGTTCTCTTTATAGGAGGGGCAAGAAAGATCTAGAACTCCCTCTTGTCTCTTAGGGTACTGATCAGGAGGAAGCCACATCACCCACCTCTGCAGATGGGTAAGTCCATGTGCCTTAATTGAGCACTATTTTAATGCTTTCCTTGGGTTTCTAAATAGTTTGAATTTACTTTCCTGCATTCTTTTCAATGGCACTGCCGGTGAAAGTAGTATTTGAGAGCAGCTGCGGATTCCTTTTCGTAGTTCTTCGAAATAGCACGGCGAACTTCCCTTTCAGGTTCCAGCTGGATTGCACGTCTTTTAGGACTCGATTTGTATTGGTAACTTGTTAAATGCTGACTCTGTGCCAAGCCTTGCCCTAAGCACTGGGGTAGATACAGGAGGATCAGATTGGACACAGTCCCTATACCACACGGGGCCTCCCGGCCCAAGTCAGATGGAGTTAGCTTACCTCGCGGACTTCCTACGGCCCAGAACGCTCACTTCCCTCCTCTAATGGCAGCCTGCTCCTTGGACCTCCATCTCAACTTCTCGCCCCCAACCCCCTACCCACATCCTATCTCTGGCCTGAAAGTCCCTCCCCCTTAATATCCAATGGACCACCACTCTCCCCCGCCTTCAAAGCCTTATTAGAATCACACCTCCAAGAGGCCTTCCCTGATTAAGCCTTTATTTCCCCTACTCCCTCTCCCTTCTGCATCACCCCACCCTCAGCTCCACACCACTTTATGTAACATATCCGTAATTTAATGTCTTTCTCCCCCTTTACACCGTCAGGTCCTTTGGGGCAGGGAACACGTCTACCAACTCTCTTCTATTCTCCCAAACACTTAGTGCGGTGCTCTGCGCTCTAAGCAATCAGTAAATACGATTGACTGCAGATGAGGAAATTGGCAGAGAGAAGTTAAATGACTCGGCAAAGTCACCCGGCAGACAAGTGGCGGAGCTGGGATTAGCATTCCAGTCATCAGACTCCCAGGCCCGTGCTCTTTCCCCTGTTACCCTGTGGCCGGTCACACGTGGGGCAAATAATGCTTCTTGTTCTGCGTACATTAAGTACATCGTGCCGTGCACATTACGGGCTCTCGATAGCCAATCGATGGTATTCGCTGAGCAGTTACTCTGTGCACAGCACTGTACGAAGCACTCGGGAGAATCCAAGAGTCGGTAGACCTCTTCCATGCCCACCCAGGGCTTACGCTCCGGGCTGGTAAAACATAAATTCCAATTAAATTGTGGATATGTAACAATATCATATTGGGGGTATGGTACTGGGGGTGGGACTGAGGGGGGGGGGCGTCAGTAAATACTAATGAGTTGATAAGCAATTTTATGCTCTTACCAGTATCAGTCAATTGTATTTAGCAATTACCGTGTACAGAGCACTGTATTAAGCACTTGCAAGGGTACAGTGTTACAGAGAAGCAGCGTGGCTCAGTGGAAAGAGCACGGGTTTAGGAGTCAGAGGTCATGGGTTCTAATGCCGGCTCCGCCGCCTGTCAGCTGTGTGCCTTTGGGTAAGTCACTTAACTTCTCGGGGCCTCAGTTCCCTCATCTGTAAAATGGGGATTAAGACTGGGAGCCTCACGTGGGACAACCCGATTACCCTGTATCGATCTACCCCAGCGTAAAGGACAGTGCTTGGCACATAGCAAGCGCTTAACAAATACCAACATCATCATCATTATTATTATCATTACAAGAGTTGGTAGCCACATTCCCTGTCGAGAAGGAGCTTAGTCATACAGCAGTTCTACCATCTACTCCCAGTTCCCCGAAGCCTTTTAAATATCGTGGGGACCTTCAGAGGACTACGAGGAATTGTGTTCTTACCAGTGACAGCAGGCAAGAAGAGGCAGCAGGTGAATAAGGAAACATAGTAAAGATGAGAAAAATAAACAACTCAATCTTATTTATTACATATAATTTCCTAAATTAACAAAAGTTCTCAATTACCAAGCAGCACAGCTTTTTAAAAATTTTTATTTTCCTCTTCAATGAAAATGCAAGAGTATCAAGAGAGACTTAAACCTTAAGCAGCGTAGCAAATTATATTAAAAAGGGAAAACCTGTTCTTCCGTAGACTAGCATCCCCTCAACCACAAAACTTTTCTGGACACTACCTCTTTCTAGGACACGCTTTTCAGGAAATACCTTTCCAAAATATTCAGATCCGAAATGGTTTTCCAAGACGCACGAGAGGAGTTTTTTCCCTCCCAATTGAGTCACAGCTTTCTTTCCTGAGTTTCCCGAGATCAGCAATCATTTATTAGGAGACTGCAGCTGCCTGTGGCCCACATCCACGTTTTCCGTCTCCTCATACTTCAGACTTAATTTGCTCGCTCTTTTTCTGCTATCCACCATGATACGCATTCTCTTATCAACCACACAGTGATCGGAACGTTTAGGTGAGTAAGGGACTGAAGAAAATTCACACCCCTTGAGCATATAAGAGAGTCCGGGCCTATTGTCTGTGTATTTCCGATAAGTATGGCACCGAATTTTGCTTGTGTCCATTCTCCAGTCCTGAATACGTCCCCGGATTCCACTACGCCTCTTCATCCCGTAGCCTGGCGATTGAGCTCAACGAGACCCAACTAGGGACATTGGAAAAAGACTGAGTTGGGCCACGTGAACATGATCTTTTAGGAGTTGTTTAGGGAGAGAGAGGCAATTGGGGGAAGGGGATCGAGGCAGTAGTTGAGAGTCAAATCAGTCAAGAACAAAAATAACTGACCAATAACAGTGAATTGTGCCACTGGTCCATCCAAATGCAACAAATTATATTATATGGACAGACATTTTGGAAGAAGGGGTTGTTTACAATTGTAAACACTGATTTATTAAATAATAAAATAGAAGTCCACGCTTATAATTTAGCATTACATTTCTCACGGAGAAACAAAAGAAACCACCAACATTTCCTATCACAGATAGATGTGAAGACCTTTAACCTCTGATTTAACCGCTGACTCGAATGTCCAAAAAATTAAGTGGGAGAATTTCCCAGGGAGCTCTGTAATTTGGACTTTCTTCGTGCTAGCGCCTCTTGCCGTTTCCTTTGAATTTGCTCTTCGGAATATTTTTTACTCTCTTCTTCGGTCCCTGAAAATGAAAAACAAGTACTTTTTGAGGTTTCAAATTCAACCGGAAAGTATTAAGATAATCCATGCAAATTTAATAGTTGACCTGCCAAATAAGGTTTCTAATTACATTAACAGATTTATACCAACAAGAGAAGTACTCTTTTTTGAGATTTTAGTACGCGCCGGGCACCGTGCCAAGTATATACCGACAAGTAGGTACAAAATAACCAGACTGGACACAGTCCCTGTCCTATATGCTTCTTCGTAGCTCAGTGGAAAGAGCCTGGGCTTGAGAGTCAGAGGTCATGGGTTCGAATCCCAGCTCTGCCACTTGTCAGCTGTATGACTGTGGGCAAGTCACTTCACTTAGTTACCTCATCTGTAAAATGGGGATGAAGACTGTGAGCCTCACGTGGGACAACCTGATTACCCTGTATCTACCCCAGCACTTAGAACATAGTAAGCGCTTAAGAAATACCAACATTATTATTATTATTTTAAAATTTAAGGGTGGGTGGGTTAGGGTGAAAACCTAAATTCATTTCTTCATCTTTTTGGTCAGAAGGCAATCTGTTCCTTCTACAGAGACACACACAGTAGGGTCAACTTTTCACTTGAGTATTGGGGCTGGAACTTTGGATAGGAGGAGCACGGGGAAAGAAAAAAGGTGGCAAGGGAGGAAGAGAGGAGAGGGCGCAAGGAAGAGGAAGCAAAAAGATATAAAGGAAAAAGGTCCCATCGTCCACCCTCTTCTGGTCCTCACTGGGCCCTAGGAGTTGGGGGCAAGTGGTTCCCCTCACCTCCAGAGCCATCAAGCTGCTTGTCTCGCTCCCGTCGCTCTCCCACCTGGTCTGGTGGCAGCAGAAACCACACCGCTGCTGCACCTCGAGTTTCAACCCAGAGTCCTTTCCGGACACCCCTGCCTGTGCCACCCCCGACTAGCACCAAGACCCCAGCCTCTGCTCGTGCCGAAAGGAACCGAGATCCCGCTTGGGTCTTGAGGACCTGTGCTGCTCTGATGTGCCGGAAGAAGCAGAAACATGGCTGTGTCACTCTTCACTTCCTCCAGATGGTAGGGGGTGAGGTGAGGCTACCCTCTTGCTCCGCCGCTGAACCTTTTCCAACTCCAAAGGGCCGGGTGGGCCAGCTGTGGCTCCCACCCCGCCCCCAAAGCTGTGAGAATGAAGCCTATGACCTCATGGTGCCGGGCTCGGGTGCCCGCGTGCCCACGTGTCCCCACCACCTTCCGTCATGTCGGTCTTCAAGACCACCTCACAAAAGGAGAGAGGCTTTTCCCTCCCGCCGCGGTCCTCGAAACGGGGAGTCGCGACACCCGAGTGGTCACGGGGGATTTTCACGGGAGTAAGAGACTGAAGCTGGAAAGATACCACGGAGGCACTTTCCCACTGATCTTGCCCCATTCTCCCTTCCAGAGCGACGTAGGCTGCCTTTGGTTCCCTCACACAAATCTTGCCTCACTTCCTTCCAGAGCAGTATCCCAGACAGCCGCGCTAGCCTTTTTGGGGTGAGAGTTGGGACACAGGCACGAGGTGAGACCCGTGAGATCAGAGGCGACCACACGAAATCTGGAGACGACTCTTCTGAAGCCTTCAGTTTTTCCATCTTTAAGTAAGTTCTGTATGTATCTGGGACAGTGACCTTTCCAAAGCAAATCAGAAAGGAAGCAAAAAATCTATTTCATAATAAATCACTCAATTCATCCTGGCTCGACAATGTGAACGGGCAGTCTCTGGGCTTGCGACACAAGTGGTTGCTAAAAACCGCTCTGAGTAGAAACATTAGAAGACAAAACCGATCTGCTCATAGGAGCAACGTTATAAATAGGAAATTTGGTTCCTGAACCCATCTGATGCCCTATCTTTACCAGAACTGGGTATTCAATTGTAAGAGGAGTAATAAGTAGTTCATTAGCCTATTTATATCAAGAGGGGTGCCGCAATAGGGTAGCCTTTCCTTCACTTCATTAGAAGCAAAATGGATTTGTTGACCCACCCAGCAGTCAGGTGTCTTTGACTAATTGCCCCTTTTCATACAAGATCATAATAAGGAGAGCATTTTATGAACACATTCAAGCATGTATAATTGTCAAGGAAACCTGTTTACTGCTCTGGAAAGCTAATTCTCTGAACCAAAATCCATAATATTGTCAGCAGGCAAATAATGCAATTTACAGAGACATCTTGGCAAAGAGTCAACAATCCACTTCAGGGAAACCCTAACACAGATTGCACCGGTCCTTCCGGACGAGGTAATTTCAACCGCAGATGGCAAGTAGCTGAGTTTGGAGTCATTTTTAAAATGCATCGGGTTAATAACGGTATCGGTTAAGCACTTACTCTGTGCCAGGCACTGTATTGAGCGCTGGGGGAGATACACGATAATTAGGTCGAACACAGTCCCTGTCCCACACTGGGCTCATGATCTTTATCCCCATTTTACAGATGAGGTAACTGAGGCACAGAAAAGTAAAGTGACCTGCCCAAGATCACACAGCAGACACGGGGTGGATCCCAGATTCGAACCCAGGTCCCTCAGGCCTGGACTGTATTTCCAAATGAGGCTCATCTAGAGTTCTCAGAGCATCCAGTGCAGAAAATGGAGAAGGGCTTCACGAGATACTTGAGGAAATACATTTTGGAAACATGGAAATAAGGTGAATCTGTTAAAAAAGAAAAAAAACTCTGGTCACTTGGCAAGGGAAGGGGCATTTGAATCTAACAATCCAAAGGGTGACATTTCCAATATGTCAAAGAGCATCCCTAAAAGTCAGTCATCAAGCTCTTGGTTGAATAACTTTGAGGCCCACTACTCCTAGATATCAAGAATGGATCACGCCTCAGAACATTCAGGGATGTGTTTGAGCTATGGGATTGGGTAGCCATACTTCAGTGATTTAGGGTTCCTTGAGGTTTTTTGGCATAAGGCAGTTCACAGATGCCCCTGTGCTTGCCGGAACTCTAACAGCGGGCCATCTGTAGGACCGACCATCTTTATTTGCCGTAGAACACATACACTGCCCTTCCCAAGGGAAGAGGCGAGACTGAACCTGGCAGGGATTCTCAAGTCTGATTCTAGCCTGAACTCCTGGGACAAAGTGGGACCCAGCTTGGACCTGTCTGGACCGGCTTCCAGGTTCAGGCTTTGGGGGGATAAGGGGAAACGGCCTCTATTTCTTACTGCCCTTATGGCTCTCTAAAGACAGCTGGAGAAGATCTTGTTTCTTCTATCGGTTTAACTGTCAAGAGTTTAGGGGTGGTAATTTTCGCCTCATATTCTTGGTCACTGTTGCCAAGTGAACTGTTTTTGCACATTCGGTGCCCTACGCTCAGCAGGTGCTCAACAGATGTTACCGCTGTCGAAGGCACACAGGCCATCCAGAGGCTTGTTTTCTGTTTAAATAAGATGGCTCTCCTACTTTTTTTGCCAATAGTGAATTCGAAGAAATAATCTCAGTTTACCCATTGTGCAAAATAAAGGCTTTTGATTTTCCGGAGACCTGCTACGTACCCATGGCTCAATTCCCAGTGCCTTCTAGCATCTGCATCCTGGAGGCCGAACTGGGCCTAGCCGAAGGAAGGAGTTTGTTGTTTGCATGAAGAACGGCTCTGATTAAGACCGGATGGTAAGACAGCAAGGACGGAGAGGAAGAAGGTGACAAGTTTTAACGCAACTGAAAGTGGGAGATCAAAGGAGTCGTGTTGAGGGAGGGGGGCGGAGGAAGGGCAGTTAGCTGAAGAGCTTCGAAGGCCATAATCAGAAACTTGGATTTGACCAAAGAGCGTTGAGGAGCTACTGCAGGGCTATGTGTTGATTTCTACATCACAAAGCTCTATCAATCGAATCTATTGAGCGCTTACAGTCTGCACAGCACCGTACCGAGCGCCTGAGAGAATACAATATAACAATAAACGGACACGTTCCCTGTCCACAACGAGCTTACAAGACCATCCACACAATACCAGTCATAATTCCAGGGTTCAGAATGATCTATGAGGTCACTCATCCAATTCTCTTCCTCTCAACCTTTAAATGCATTTTGATGTTCACCGTAAAGAATCAATAGTCTCTGGAGAAAAATGAAGCCTTTAAATCTGCTAAAGGATACTCGATTTTGGTATGCAAGGCGAACATCTGGATATTCTGAATTGTACACTGTTTTTAGTCACGGATGGACCCGGACCTGTCACGCCTTTCCATGGGGGCAAGCACGATTTCTAAGAATAAGGCAATACATTGGAAAATTAAAGCTCTTTAAGGCATACCTGAGGAAGCCCTCGTGGAAGATTCGGAAAGCTGTCTCTTCAAACAGTGATGTCGAGGAACCGATTCCTTCCCAGGTAAAGATTCGGTGGATTGATCTGTACTTTCCTTTAAAGTCTGCGGTACCATTTTGATAGCGCTACCGGAATTAACCTGAACCAGAGTATTTTCAATCTTGGTGAAAGTGTACTTGGGTGGTGCAACCGATGTCTTATTACCATAGGTGGTATGTGGGGTTGTTCTCTTACGTGAAAGGTTCTGATTTTGTAATTGTCCATCGTAACCTGGAACACCGGTCCTTACGTTATGATCGTTACCGCTTTCTTGTAGATGTGGAATAGGCCTACCGCTAGTAATGGAACAGGATGCGTTCACCCTCACTGGAACAGTGTCAGAAATCTGCTGCCCGAAGTTCTGATACTGTAGGTTCTTGCATTGGGCACGTGTGGCTTTGGGAATCCATGGAGTGTTTACTGAGTTTCCACAGTGTGATAAGGTCCCATTTGGGCTTAACCTTTCTGACCAGGAGATATTTATCGAAGAAGAAATGCCGTTTTGGTTCATGTGAGCATGTGGTGTCAACCGATGGATAGGAACAGCACAGGATGTGTTCACTTTCACTGGCACATTCCCAGGAACACGCTGACTCTGGGTCTGACCACGTGGATTCTCGAACTGGGTACCTACATCTGTGGAAACGCCTTTCGTGGTTACTGATTTTCCACAGTTCACTTTGTTACCGCTTGTACTTATGCTCTCTGACTGACAGCTCTTTAGCAAAGAAGAAACATTCCGGTGCACGTTAAGTCTGTCTATCGACTGGTGGTTAGGCTGTCCTGGTTTCGTTGAAGTCAGACCACTGTCGGAACCCGTCTTGGAAATATCACCGGCTTTATCCATGCTCTCGCTTTCTTTACCTTCCTGTTGACAGTTCTGTTGCTTAGTCAGTTTCTCAACATTATCACACACTTGGTACAGCACATCATCATCCACGTCATTTAATTCCCAACTCTCCGGCTTATGACACCTCTCTGTAACTTCACCGGAGCCTTCCAACCCCTCGGGAGCCTGCTGTTGTGTCTCACTCTGAGTGAAGGGACACAGAGTTTCTTTATTAGCCCTACTTGAGCCATAAGCACTTACAGTAGCAGATACATTAAATGAAGAATTACGGAAAACGGTAGATGTGCTTTTTCGATCTCCTCCGTGTTGAAGTTGTCCAGAAGCTGAGGTAGACTCTCTTACAGAAGCATTCCTACTCTGACCGGCTTCAGGTTTGCTCTCTTCCTTTGCATTAACCTTTGAACCCGATGGAGTAGAATGGCTAACTCTGTCGGGAACGCTTCCGATATGGATGGTTCTCTCATCGGTTTTAATATTACTGCCATGGGGAACCACGACGTTTTCTTCATCACGCGGCTTCTTTGAAAAGAGGGATTTTGCAATTCCATTTACATCTCTGCTGTTTGTCTCCGAAGTGACATCCTGGATGTTCGTGACCCCAACTACCGAAGTTCGACTTATTCTTGCTTTAGTTTCCTTACTCTCATTGGAGGTAGGGGTCCGGTTGGCCTCCGGATGAGCTGTGCGAGAACGTCTAGGAGTGGTCGTCAGTTCGGGATTTTCAGCAGTTTGCAGCTCCAGGGAGTTATGTTGAAGGAAACAATCTTCCCAATCATCGTCAAAGTCACTGTTAGTTTGATCTTGGGTAGGTTTATTGGAAGTTGATGATTTGGGCGTAGAAGATATTTTTGGTGTTTCCTTTGCTACAGTGTCCATTTTTGAAGTAACTGTTGTGGTCGTGCTGTCCTTCTGAGGTAAATCTACATCAGCGAGTTCCCCACGGTTCATTGGTTTCTCCTCTATTAGAGTGCTGTTATTTCTCTGGCTAACCCCGGCACTCGAGGAAACGTCTGGCAGATCTTGGCTTAACAATCCGCTACACTTCTGGGTAGAGCCATCAAAAAGGGCAGTGAGGGCTGCTTCAGCGTTCGGATCATACGCCTTCTGAATGGTATTCGGACAACGTTCGGCCGCAGCGTTGTCGGCGCTCTGTTTCCTCGCCTTTAAGGATAAAGCGATACTTGTTTCGGGAACTTCATCAGGGAACGACTGCAGATCCTGTGTCTGCGCATCATCTGTATAATTATTTAAAGTCTCTGTCTCTAAACTTGTCTGGATAACATCATGGCTTTCGTGGTCTTCCTCCTGGATTGCTTCTTGCGCAACCATGTTTTTATCAAATTGCTTGGCTAACTTCATAAGTTCCTCTTCACCATTTTGTGCTTTCAGCCTGAAAAATTAAGGTCCCAGGTGCTGTTAAAACAATTATTTTAGCTATATTTAGCACACTTTTCTACCAACAGATGTTTCGTCTCGTATTTCTGTGAGCCACAGCATAAAGACCCCAAGATTTTGCATTTGCTGCTCCCTATATTTTTTCAAACTCCCCACTTTAGAGCACAGAGCTAAACAAGCATTAATTCTGCATTTACCTTCACATAACACCCTCCCTATTGTTTCTAGTAAATACTTGGCCCCAGAATGTTAGAGAGAAAAAGCTGAACTTACCTTGTACAGCTGGCTTTTGTGCGGGACCTTACTTTGGCTACACTAGGAGTGGATGGAATAGCATCCTCGCCGATCCAAATGTCTAGAAGGGTGTCTCTGACTGGTCTTTCATCCTTAAAAATAGAAATTCATATTGCTTAAATTGTGAATGATTTAAATTACCTTTTTTTTTTTTTTCTTACTGAAAACTGGGACACCATCCCAAGTTAGCACATCTTCCCCTTCCCTTTCGGTGACATGTGGTGGGAGAAAGGGAAAGTGTGGAACTAAATAGTCCCAGCATTCTAAGACATCTCAAACCCCAAACTGATCTGGGTATACACCCCTTAGCAATAAAGTAATAATAATAATGATGATGGTATTTGTTAAGCGCTTACTGTGTGCCACGCATCGTTGAAAGCTCTGGGGTAGATACGAGGTAATGAGGTTGTTTTACGTGGGGCTCGCAGTCTTAATCCCCAGTTTACAGATGAGGTAACTGAGGCACAGAGAATTCAAGTGACTTACCCAAAGTCACACAGCTGACAAGGGGAGGAGCCGGGATTAGAACCCACAGCCTCTGACTCCCAAGCCTGTGTTTTTTCCACCAAGGAAAGCTGACCAGTTTAGCTGGAACACCTTCATAGTTTTCCAAAATTGCTGGGATAAGCTGCAGAAATCCAGTGCTCTTCTCGCTAAATTGAGATATGTGGTCAGTCTGAATATACCGCTGCTGCAAATTTAGTCTGCACACTATTCTATTTTGCAAATTCAAAATACGGACATGAGCTCTAAGATTGCGAGAGATGGCTCTATCTACTCCAGCACTTAACACAGTGCTTGGCACAGAGTAAGCCCTTCACAAATAATCAGACCATCCAGCCAAATGGGGAAGGTCCAATATAGCAATATTCAAAGTGGAAAGAGCACGGGCTTTGGAGTCAGAGGTCATGGGTTCGAATCGCGGCTCGGCCACTTGTCAGCTGTGTGACTTTGGGCAAGTCACTTAACTTCTCGGTGCCTCAGTTACCTCATCTGTAAAATGGGGATTAAGACTGTGAGCCCCAACGTGGGACAACCTGATTCCCCTGTGTCTACCCCAGCGCTTAGAACAGTGCTCGGCACACAGTAAGCGCTTAACAAATACCAACATAGTAATAATAACTAAGTAATGACACTGACAAATCAAAACCTCAGAATGTCTTGGTTAATGTTTTGACCAAGACAGCTGTATGCGAAAACTGTCTATTCCAAGAATCAAAGGAAGAAATTTCATTAGAATAAGCAAAGGAGCCTACGTGTACGTAGGAGGATAGAAATGTTTGGGACACAGTGCTATTAATTTGGTTGGAGGAGACTGAGAAAGAGCAGGTCAATCATTTCATGAAAGATGACCAAAAAAAAAACCAGAAAGTAGCACATATGGAGAACATGATGTTCTCCATTCTAACTCCTAAAAAAAGAAAAAAAAAAATCCAGGATGGAGGGGGTATTTTGGGGATAGGAACTACCCAGAAATAGAAGTTAACTTTTCAAAATAAATGACTTTCTCATTTGAATTGGAACAGTCTTTTTTCATTTACAGATAGAAGGGAAAAGAGATCGGAGAGATGGACATGTGGATAAGTAAATGCTTACACAGTAAGAGAATGCAGGTTTTATATGTACAGGAGTGCTACTGGTGACTGTAGGGATTTAACTATGGAGGTGGAGCAAAAGTGTGGAAGTTGGATCTGGGAAAAGTGGAAAATAAAACACTCGTATATAGGGAGTTAAGAAAAGCCCAGGGATTATTGAAATGCAGCATGGATTCATTTGTAAAACGAAGGAGAAGATTTAGGGAAGGCGGCTAAAACAGGGGGAGTGTGAGAAGTTGGCATCGAGAGAGAGAGAGCGAGAGCCAACCGTTCCTGAAGGTATTTCCTCCACGACACCTCTCTTCCATCTTCCCTCAGACAACTATTCTCTCCTTTCGCTGGAGAGGGACTTAGGCTGAGCAGAAACAGAGAAAGTGGGGGCACAGCTGATGCTGGACCTGGTGTAGAGAGCAGAGTGCCAAGAATGGGGTAGAATGGGATAGAAATCATGGCCAAAAGCAAAACTAGAAGACAGAGAAGCAAGGGTAGAATGGAAAGGGAGGCCTCGGGAAAGGCTGGGAACAAAGTGACTACACTCCTGTTCTTTGCCCCTTCTGGTTGTGGGATTATACATTCTAGTCAGGTATACAAGCTGGGAAATCTGTTTATCTGAAGCATGTGAGGAATGCGTGACGGATATCAACCGGAGAAAAACTACACAGAAGATCAGTTAAGCGGCCACGCTAGGACTTAGCCACAAAGGCTTCTCCCACTCAAGTCTTGGAGAAAGTAGTCATCACGTTTATAAACTATAGTTCCCTGGACAGCAACTACTCTATATTGTTTACTTGGGTAATGTTAAATTTCACCATACTCAATCCTCAAAAAGTGAAATATTTCTTGCCTAACTCGTAAACTTTTGAAATAACTCTTGAACTTTTAATGCAAATTAAATTGAATTACACGGGTATTAACACACTTGCATTTATCAAGAAAGTACATAATTACAAAAGGACGGGCAGCTTTAGGAATCCAGGACTTTCTAAATTTCCAGATTAAGTACACCCAGGTCTCCAAGAGCACAAGGCTTGGGTTCTTGAGGAATCCGTGTTTTAGGAAAACTACATTATGGGGACCGCTGTTTCAGTGGTTAGTAATGGGTTAGAGGGTAGACGGTGCGACATCGCCACGACCAAGTTTTTGATACGGATTCCTATGAATTATGCCCTCCGATCAATTAATCAGTGATATTTACAGAGCACAGATGACTGAAATAAGCCCTCGGGAGAGCACAACAAAGAGTTGGTAGACATGTTCCCCAACCACAAGGAGCTTACGGTCGCCAGTGACGGAATTCTTTCCATTCACTGTTATTTTACTGTAATAGTCCGAAGAGTTACGAAATGCCAAGAGAGGGGACGGTGCAGTACGGACGAAGCAGAGGCTGGGAAGCTTTGCAGCATCATTCCTTGGTGAATCCACAGATTCGGGCACAGCCGCTTTTTCCTACCCTGAATCTACCCAACTTGGAGCTTACTTTATATCCAAAACAGACTCCCGTGGTGCCGAGAGGATTCCCTGTTCTTCCGTCATGTTATATTTAAGCTGTTTAATGAAAACACAGAGCAGAGCAGCCCCGGCTCTGCCCGAAAGGTTAGGGTCACCGTTCTCATTCAAGTTCATTACGTTTAAGGGAGCTCTACGCTGATAGCTAAAGTTACCAACTTCCATTTTACTCTTTAAAACTGCTACATCAACTTCACGGAAGAGACCACGGATATTATGGCCACCCACAAAAAAACAGAAGCCGTGAAGTACAGTTGAAAGGAACAGACGGGATCCACAGAACCCATAGCAGGGATGGAAATGCATATTCGGTAAACAAGAACGTCCCCTGATAAACTACAGAAAGGTGAGGAAATGATTCGGGAGAGCATTTCGACTTCCAAGTAGGTAGCGTTACCCAAATAATGTCCTGTGTGAACATTCATCGGGACAGAGGCAAAAATCACATACCGCTTTTAAGAGAGGTTGGTATGGTACCAAATAGCATATAGAAGTACTTAGTGGGAAAGGCTCAAATTAAAAACCTTTCTGTTTATCATCGTGCATTCGAACTGACTTCACTCTTCATTTTCCTCTTACTCTACAAGCTACTGCTTGTAGCTTGCTGCCATTTCTCTCTGTGAGTTATTCGCTTCAGCCCATTTAGGTGGAGGGTCCAATACCTTACTCAGCTATCGTTCTATCGCTGTTGGGGCCGGCCAGCCCAAACACATTTTATTGTGCTTCTTTCGTTTTATGTGAAACCCACAATTAATGAAGTTCTATTGTTAACGCATAAGGAAAGTAGTATTATGGCACAAACGCTTCTTAACTAATGAACTGTTTGTCAAATACACGTCTATGACATGCTAAAGGTGGAATGCAGAGCTAGTAGTAACAAAGTTGTTTTGACCGGGCTGGTTCGACTCTCGGTTTATAGCAGTCAGGGGAGACTCTTTTTTTTTTTTTTTTTTTTTAATTTTCTGCCTCTTTCAAAGAGTCTGAAGCCGATACCTTTATCCCTCCAGAATTCAGACAGTGCTAGCGACCACATTTTTTTTAGCACCGCTGAGAATCTAGACGGGCATATTCGAGAGTATTAACGGGAGGCTTGGTTTTAAACGTTAAATGACTCGGATTCGGCTCTAAGCTCTCTGAAGACGAGAAAGAACCTCCGTAAGCCCAGAATGTTCGGGACTAAGCAACGAGCCTCAGCAAAAATTCAAAAAACAAACACGAGGCAAGAAAGGGAAAAAAAATTCTCCGTATAAAAACAAAGAAAAAAGAAATGGAGAGGAAAAACCTGCTCAGTATCAGGACCGAAAGGGACCGGACACGAAACAGAAGTGTGAAATTTTCATTAGTGATTTTGAAACGTAAGAATCTGAAAGTGCCTCTGAGAACAAAAATGTTTTACATCTTGCCTCGTTTTTCCCCAAGGCTCTTAAACTACTGAGCCCATGCTAATTTATAACGAAGTATGCCCAATTCTCCTATAATACAAGGATCAACATTTTACAAAAGGCCCTTCTACGAAAAACTTGCCACATTCAAAGGCTACGCATTAGCGTCTGTGCACACGAACCATTTCTTCTGATCCTGCAGTATACAATCAGGCTCATAATCCTAACTGTGATATCTCAGCGCTTTATGCCAAGCACCGTACGAGGCGGCGGGACAGATGCAATATAAGCAGCCTGGACGGTCTCTGTTGAACGTGAGGCCCGTAGTCTTAAGGCGGTAAGGGGGAAGAAGAGCTATTTAATCTCCATTTCACAGATGAGGTAACAGAGGTGCAGAGAAGTTAACTGAAATCACCTGTCCAACATCCCACAGCAGGCAAGTGGTGGTGCTGGGATTAGAACCCAAATCTTGTCCCAGCTCTGCCACTTGTCTGCTGTGGGACCTTGAGTAAGTCCCTTCTCTGGGCCTCAGTTCTCTCATCTGCAAAATGGGGATTAAGACCGTGAGCCCCATGTGGGGAACGGCCTGCGTCCAACCTGATTACCTTGTATCGCCCCCGGTGCTTCAAACAGTAATCCGGGACTCTGCAGGACACCGTTCCGGCACAGAGTAAGCGCTTAACAAATCCCATTTTTAAAAAGTCCTCTGACTCCCGGTTCCCTTCTGTAAACATTCTCCAACGAGATTTTAGGCGAAACGGGGCAAATGCACATTCTAAGGCGGAATTGAGTCTGCTAATCAGAAAGGTGGCTGGCAACGTCTCGCTGTGGGGATGGGGCTGATCTAGTACCGCAGAACGTCTCTGAGTTCAGAAGGAATTCAGTGGGTAGGCTGGGCGCTCAGACTTGGCTGTGACAGATAAGATTCCCTTCTCATCTTTTAGGACAACTAAATTTAGCACATCTGAATATTTCACACTGGGGGGGGGGGGGGAAGGTGACTTGGGATCACTCAGGGGGGCATCAGGAGGGTCCAAATGAATATAAATCTTTAGCTTTAAGAAAAGATCCCGAGATGGATTTCAGTGTAGATTGTTAATGATTCTGCATGAACACTATTTCTTGACACACTGGTAGCCTGACCATCTCGATCCATGGAAGTGGAAGATGATACTACTAAAAACTTTGTCGCGTCCCTCCATCCTTCTGTTATAGAGTGATCTGGTTTTTCCAAAGTGACTTGATATCAAGTGTCTCTTTTTTACCTCGAAATGGCGAAAACAAGCACCACCCCACTTTTAAGCTGAGGAAACTAAAGCACGCGTTAAAAGATCTACCCAGAGCAACATGGCAGTTCAGGGCAGAGCGAGAACCCAGATCTCTGTCCTTTACGCTACAGCCCGTTGATTCCAGTTCCTTGCGATCTGACAACACGGGCTTTCATAGAAAATAGCAGACGCGCCGTAAAATACGAACGGGCCGCCCTGCCGAGGAGAATTAGAATACAGTTGAGTAAGATGCGGCCACTGGACGGAGAGTTCCTTAAGAGGGGCTATCACGTTCCGTTGCGTGTGCCCAAATGCCTCGGGGAGTAGAAGTCTTCCCGGGACCCACGGGACGTGTCCCTAGGTCAACTCCTGCGCTAACGGTGTGTGAACAGGCGGCCTCTATGCGGACCCGACTCCTTGCTGGAGATTAAGGCGGGGAGAGGAGAGAAGGGAAAGCCCTCCAGGGGCTGGAGAAAGGAAAATTTACCTGTTGCAAATCAGACTCGGCACTGATCCTCCTCAGGAATTTGAGTTAGGTGTCCATCTCTGTCCTATTTCTGCAGGAATGAATCTAGGTCAGCCGGCACCTCAGTGATGTCCATCAGTCACCCTGCCGTGGGAATCCTTCCTACGGACAGCCTTCAATATACGAGGCGCCAGGGTAACGGCCGATGCCGGGATCGAAATTCAAAAGGGTGACCGCTCCTCTACGAAACCTGGTTTGGGCGGGCAAAAATCAGCCACGGGACCATCTGGTGATAACGGTGAGATCCGTCAAGTGCTTACCGTGTCCCACGTACTGTACTACGAGCTGGTCGGACCCGTACCTAACATCGGGCTTGCTGCCGAGATTTTAAATCCCATGGGAAGAGAGTGATGTCGCCTCCTAGATCTCCTAATGTTTTTCTCTTTTTGCGGCTCACTCGACCCCCCGGTTCACACCCGATCTTGCCACATCCTCGTCACCGTTCCAGTCCCGTCCTCCAAGGTCACCGCAAGCTTCCTGTCGCCCTCCTAAGGGATCCCCGCCTGCCGTTCTCAGCTTATCCGCTCTCGTGAACTCAACTGATTTTGAATAGGCTGCGGCTGCCCCTTAAGCAGCGTGGCTCAGTGGAAAGAGCCCGGGCCCGGGAGCCCGAGGTCACGGGTTCGAATCTGTCACCTGTCAGCTGTGGCACTGTGGGCGAGTCGCTTCACTTCTCTGGGCCTCGGTGACCTCATCTGTAAAATGGGGATGAAGACTGGGAGCCTCACGTGGGACAACCTGATGACCCTGTATCTCCCCCAGCGCTTAGAACAGTGCTCTGCACAGAGGAAGCGCCGAACTGATACCATCATTATGACTCATTTTAAACCACGTGATGGGAGCAGACCACTCTGCTACAAGTTTTCCTCGCTACGTCCGTGAACGGATGATAGAAACTACATAAAAGCAAGAGCGAATGCGTGAAGATTCTACCTCGGTACCAAGAACCTCACAGGGAAGAGGGAAGTAAAAGTTTTTTTTCAGTGTTTCACTTGACAAATTAGAGAACTGAGATGATTACCAAAGGCCTTTAAACATTTCAAGAAAAGTAGCTTAAGAGAGAAGAGGTGTGGAATGGCCTTGGGCTGATACTAATCTCAAAAGCCTCACACAATCCAGGAGAGTATCTCTCTCCCTTAGACTGTGAGCCTGATGTGCAACAAGGCTGTGTCCAATCTGATCATTAACTATTTAGCTATGATTTTCGGGGAGGCCTTAGCACAGAGTAAGTGCTTAATAAATACCGTTATCAAATCTGCGGGTACGTAAACTGCAGACTATTCCCGATACGACGTTTACCTGAGGAGCGATTCGATTAACGATTTCCGAAATTTCAACAGTAGATTTCCTGTCGGCTTGTTTCTTTCTTCTTTTATCTAAAAAGACAGAGAGGGCTCTATAAAAAGCATAAACTGCTGCTCTGAAATCCTTAAGTATCGTGACATCTAGGGAAAAAGAAAACGTAATTTGCAGGGCTAAAATCTGTTCCAGCATTCTCTACAAGAGAATAGTAATGATCATACTACAGCGATCACAAAATCCCCCAATATTTACTTGCAAGAAGCCCTAGGGAAGAATTCAGAACAGGCCGTTCAGTCGGTAACGGTTTCTGTAATAACAGGTTACCTAATTTATACGTAGTTGGAGAAGTCGGATCCCAGAATATTTCCTGCTGAGCATCGGTATCGTTATACGGGGAACTGAAGGTAGAAGACCGTAACCTCGTCTTCAGCGATCTCTTCGGTGTCTTATACGAACTTGTTTCTGTGGAATACAAAATGTGACGAACATAAGAACGGTCACGTCGTCAAAGGCTTCGGGATTCCCGGACCGCACAGGCTGTCCTTTCCACAGAACCGACGCGAAGAAGAGTGCTTTTAAAAGTAAAGCTCGACTAGTAGAACGACGAAACCGGGCATATCTCCTTTACATGATCACTGTGCTGACCCGTAACCTATTTATTCAAACGAGATCTCATTCGGTCATATTGGAGCACTTCCTATGCACGGAGCACTCTTCCAAGAGCTTGGAAGAACAGAAGTAGCAGGGACGTTCCCTGCCCATAACGAGTTTATCGTCTAGAGGGGGAGACAGATATTAATATGCGTAAGTTCTTGATAATATGTAATTTAAAGACACGTACATAAGTGGGGATGGGGAGAGTATCAGCTGTCCAAAGGTCACAGGACGAGACGCACAGACATGCCAGAATGGACAGCGAACGGGGGAAAAGAGAGCTGAATCAAGGAAGTACTCTTGGAAGAAGAGGTGCTCTTTAGTAATATGTCAGATATAGATATACATGTATTTTCAGATACAGAGGGTCTAGAAGGAGCGAATTCCTTTATTTCTTTTCCCCTGGGCTGCTCACTCCCAAGTTTTCTTTTCCAGTCAAAACCTCTGTTATTAATCGATCGTCATTACGGGTATTTGAATGCTTACCGTGCGCAGAGCGCTGAAATAATCATAACCATAATAATCATGCTGGTATTTGTTAAGCGTCTACTACGTGCCGAGCACCGTCCTAAGCGCTGGGGTAGATACAGGGTAATCAGGTTGTCCCTCGTGAGGCTCACCGTCTTCCTCCCCATTTTCCCGATGAGGGAACTGAGGCCCAGAGAAGCGAAGTGACTTGCCCACAGTCACACAGCTGGCAAGCGGCGGAGCCGGCACTCGAACCCATGACCTCCGACTGCCAAGCCCGGCTCTCGCCACTGAGCCCCGCTGCCTCTAAGCGCGTGAGAGAGCACAGTGACAGATCCGGTAAGCGTATGACTGACGGATGGGTGACGTTTGCGACAGACAACCTCACAAACAGAACAGCCCATCAACGAGAACAACCTTTGGTCCACCGGGAAATACGCCAACCAACTCCCCCATCCAGCCACCCAGGCGCCCAGCAAACTCCTCAGACTCCGAAAACCTTCATGATCAGAAACGGCACTCAGAACCATCGTCCACCGATCGAATCCAAATCCCTGGAGGATCTGGAAGAGGATGCCTTTGCCCCACGCTCTCCACCACGTCTAGGGAGGCGACTAGACGAGGAACCCGGCTGAGTTTCTCGCCCTAATCTCTCAGCAGCCCCAAAGGGCTTTTAGACTGTTTCGAGTCCGTCGGCCGTACCTACTGAGCGTCGGTCAGCTGTGTGACTGGGGGCAAGTCGCTTAGCTGCTCTGGGCCTCTGTCACCTCATCTGTAAAATGGGCGTTAAGATCGCGAGCCTCACGTGGGACAACCTGATGACCCCCGCATCCACCCCGGCGCCGAGAACGGCGGCGCTCTGCGCGTAGCAAGCGCTTAACAAACACCGACACTGTCACTAACCGCTCGGGAGGGTACCATTTCAATCACCTGTACCGAACGCTTGCTGCGTGCGGAGCGCTGCGCTAAGGGCTCGGGAGATGACGGTTCATTAATGAGGAGACAATCCCCGCCCGGGCCAAGCCCACGGTCTTAGAGTTAGAAGCCAGGCTCTCACCCGATCGTCTTCCTTAATATCAAAGGAAAGATCCTTGAGACTTGGAACGGGATGAGCCGCGCAGTGCTCTGCACAGAGTGAGCGCTCCATCAAGACGACTGATTCTCGGTCCAGCGCTCCGCACAGAGTGAGCGCTCAGTAAATACTATTGAATGAACGGTTATCAGTCCGGCGCTCCGCACAGAGCGAGCGCTCCATCAGGACGACCGAATGAATATCGGTCCAGCGCTCTGCACGGAATAAGTGCTCAGTAAATACTACCGAATGAATATCAGTCCATTGTTTTGCACAGAGTGCTCCATCGAGACGATTCAGTGAATATCGGTCCGGCGCTCCGCACGGAGTAAGCGCTCCATCAAGACTACTGACTGAATGAATGAACGGTTATCAGTCCGGCGCTCCGCACAGAGCGAGCGCTCCATCAAGACGATCGAATGAATATCGGTCCGGAGCTCCGCACGGAGTAAGCGCTCAGTAAATACTATTGAATGAACGGTTATCAGTCCGGCGCTCCGCACAGAGCGAGCGCTCCATCAGGACGACCGAGTGAATATCGGTCCGGAGCTCGGCACGGAGTAAGGGCTCAGTAAATACTACTGAATATCGGTCCATCGTTCTGCACGGAGCGAGCGCTCCATCAAGACGACCGAATGAATATCGGTCCGGCGCTCCGCACGGAGTGAGCGCTCCATCAAGGCTACTGAATGAACGGTTATCAGTCCGGCGCTCCGCACAGAGTGAGCGCTCCATCAAGGCGATTGAATGAATATCGGTCCGGCGCTCCGCACGGAGTGAGCGCTCCATCAAGACTACTGACTGAATGAACGGTTATCAGTCCGGCGCTCCGCACAGAGCGAGCGCTCCATCAAGACGATCGAATATCGGTCCGGAGCTCCGCACGGAGTGAGCGCTCCATCAAGACTACTGACTGACTGACTAAACGAACGGTTATCAGTCCGGCGCTCCGCACAGAGCGGGCGCTCCATCAGGACGACCGAATGAATATCGGTCCGGAGCTCCGCACGGAGTAAGGGCTCAGTAAATACTACTGAATATCGGTCCATCGTTCTGCACGGAGCGAGCGCTCCATCAAGACGACTGAATATCGGTCCATCGTTCTGCACGGAGCGAGCGCTCCATCAAGACGATCGAATGAGTATCGGTCCGGCGCTCCGCACGGAGTAAGGGCTCAGTAAATACTATTGAATGAACGATTATCAGTCCAGAGCTCTGCACGGAGCGAGCGCTCAGTAAATACTATTGAATGAACCATTATCGGTCCATTGTTCTGCACGGAGCGAGCGCTCCATCAAGGCGACCGAATGAATATCGGTCCGGCGCTCTGCACGGAGTAAGCGAGCGCTCAGCAAATACTATTGAATGAACGATTATCGGTCCATCGTTCTGCACGGAGCGAGCGCTCCATCAAGACGATCGAATGGATATCGGTCCGGCGCTCGGCACGGAGTAAGGGCTCAGTAAATACTACGGAAGGAACGGTTATCGGTCCGGCGCTCCGCACGGAGTAAGGGCTCAGTAAATACTATTGAAGGAACGATTATCAGTCCAGAGCTCTGCACAGAGTGAGCGCTCAGTAAATACTATTGAATGAACCATTATCGGTCCATCGTTCTGCACGGAGCGAGCGCTCCATCGAGGCGACCGAATGAATATCGGTCCGGCGCTCCGCACGGAGTAAGCGAGCGCTCAGCAAATACTATTGAATGAACGATTATCAGTCCAGAGCTCTGCACGGAGTGAGCGCTCAGCAAATACTATTGAATGAACGATTATCGGTCCATCGTTCTGCACAGAGCGAGCGCTCCATCGAGACGACTGACTGACTGACTGACTATCAGCCCCGCTCGGTGCACAGAGCGAGCGCTCCCTCGGGCCGACCGACCGACCGAGTCAGGGAGGGCGGGAGCGGCCGCACCGGCCCCCTGGGGGGAAGGGGGCCGCTGCCGCCCGCCGGCCCGCGCACCCGCTGGGCGCTTCACACATCCCGTCATCATTATTATTATCGTTGCTGTTATTATCATCATCGTCATGGCGGGGGGGGGGGGGGGTGCGGGCGGCGTGGGCTCACCCATGGCGTACGGACGGGCTGCACATCCCCGCCTGGCGGGGGGGGAGGGGCCGGGGGCGCCGGCGGGGCCCGGGCCGAGGAGGAGGAGGAGGCGGCGGCGGCGGCGGCGACAGGAAGCGGGGCCGCTCCGCTTCCGCTTGGTCTCTGAGCCCGCCCGCCGGGCCCGCGCGGGCCCTCCCATTGGCTGCGGGGGGCCCGACGGACGCGCCTATTGGCTGCGGGGGGGGGCCGATAGACCCTCCTATTGGCTGTGGGGGGGGGGGACGGTAGTTCTTCCTATTGGATGCGGGGGGGGGCGATAGGCCCTCGTATTGGCTGCGGGGTGGGAGGGGCGATAGACCCGCCTATTGGCTGCGGGGGAGGGCGCGATAGACCCGCCTATTGGCTGCGGGGGAGGGCGCGATAGACCCGCCTATTGGCTGCGGGGGAGGGCGCGATAGACCCGCCTATTGGCTGCGGGGGAGGGCGATAGACCCGCCTATTGGCTGCGGGGGAGGGCGATAGACCCGCCTGTTGGCTGCGGGCGAGGGCGCGATAGACCCTCCTATTGGCTGCGGGCGGGGGGGGCGCTAGGCCCCCTATTGGCTGCAGGGGGCGATAGGTCCTCCTATTGGCTGCGCGGGGGTGGGGGGGGCGATAGACCCGCCTATTGGCCGCGGGGGGGAACGATAGAACCGCCTATTGGCCGCGGGGGAGGGGGCGATAGACCCGCCTATGGGCCGCAGGGGAGCCAATAGGAGCGGGCGGGAGGTCAAGGGCCTAGGGCTCCCCGAGCTGGGGTCGGAGGGTGGGCAGGGCGTCCTCATCTTCATCCTCATCGCGTCTGTGACTCGCTTATTATCGGTTAAGCTAATCATTCGTTATCGTGAATAATCATCCCGATAACGATATTTGTTAAGCGCCCACTGATGGGTTAAAGGTCGTCGAGTGGGCAATGGAATAATCACGATTATAATAAAAGTATTTATTAAGCGCCTACTGATGGGTTAAGCGAATCAGGTGGGCGATGGAAGAATCATCATTTTAGTCCGATTTCGCTTTGGTATCTGTTGAGCGCTCCCTCTGGGCCGACCGCCGTCCTGAGCGCCGGCGGAGCTACGGGCTCGTCGGGCGGTCCCGCCCGGGGCTCCCGGTCTTCATCCCCATTTTCCGGATGAGGTCACCGAGGCCCGGAGCAGTCACGTGACTTGCCCGAGGTCACGCAGTAAGACTCAACGGATACCATCGTTTTTCTTCCCGTCGTCCAAGCGGATCGTCTTGGACGCGGTCTCGATCCCCGTTTTCCAGATGAGGGAACTGAGGCCCGGAGAAGTCAAGCGACTTGCCCGAGGTCACGCCGCGCACCAGGGGTGGAACCGCAACTCGAACCCATAGTAGTAACGGCGTCGGGGTGTGTCAAGCGCTTACTACGTGCAGAGCGCTGTTCTAAGCGCCGGGGGAGCTACGGGGTCATCGGGTTGTCCCACGTGAGGCTCACGGCCTTCATCCCCATTTGACAGATGAGATACTGAGGCACGGAGAAGTGAGAGTCACGAGGTCACACAGCTGACGGGTGGCGGGGCTGGGATTAGAACCCGTGACCTCTGACTCCTGAGCCCGGGTTCTTTCCACTGAGCCGGGCTGCTTCTCTAAGCGCTTTATTGAGCGCTTTCTGGGTGCAGAGCACCGTGCTGAGCGCTGGGGAGAGCACCATGCAATACGGTTGGTAGACGCGTTCCCCGTCCTACCCTGACTGCTTGGGGATGTCATTCATTCATTCATTCATTCATTCATTCATCCGATGGTATTTATTGAGCGCTTACTACGTGCAGAGCCCCGGACTAAGCGCTTGGAATGGACCGTTCGGCGACAGGTAGAGACCGTCCCTGCCCGGTGACGGGCTCACGGTCTAAACGGGGGAGACGGACGGCAGAGCGAAACAGAAGGAAACGGAAACAAGACGGCGTCATCGCGATCCGTTTCTCTACGGCTGTGGGTCCCAGTGTGCGGAGCTTTCCCTTTCCCGTCTGCGGAATTTGCGCTGGGAGAGCCGACCCGGTCGGAGATTTTTATTTCATTCTTTAAGCTTGCGTCTTTCCTCTCTCCCGGAACCCGTTTCTTTCCCTGTTTGTGTTCTCCTTACAAGTCACTTTGGTGTCTAGTCATTGGAAGAGACACTGGCAGTGAGTCAACTTCCACCTTCCTACCTGCTCTCTCTCTAGAGAAGCAGCGTGGCTCGGTGGAAAGAGCCCGGGCTCGGGAGCCGGAGGTCATGGGTTCGGATCCCGGCTCCGCCACTTGCCGGCTGGGTGACTTCGGGGCGAGTCACTTCGCTTCTCTGGGCCTCCGTTCCCTCATCTGGAAAATGGGGATGAAAACCGTGAGCCCCACGTGGGACGACCCGATCACCTCGTATCCCCCAGCGCTTAGAACAGCGCTGTGCGCGTAGTAAGCGCTTAACAGATACCGCCGTTACTATTGTTGCGATTACCTGAGCCGCCTCCTCTCCCGTTACACCTCGGTCCGCCCATTTTGCCCGCCAACCCCACTTTACTCACCGTGTCTCGCTCTCGTCTCTCTCCCCCTGGACCCCTTGCTCCCGGCCCCCGTCCCGCCTGGCCCTCCTTCCCGCTTCGCACCTGCCGGGCCGCGGCTCTCTTCTTCGAAGTGCTGTTGAAACCGCGTCTCCTTCGGGCCTGGTTTACCTGGGCGTCCCACTCCCCCGGGGGCTCCCTCGCAGAACCGACTCTCTGTCTCGGCCCGCCCCGTAAGCTTCTGGAGGGCGGGGATCGTGCCTACCGACGTAGGGGAGCAGCGTGGCTCAATGGAGAGAGCCCGGGCTCGGGAGTCGGAGGTCAAGGGTTCGAATCCCGGCCCTGCCACTTATCAGCTGTGGGACTGTGGGCGAGTCGCTTCACTTCTCTGTGCCTCAGTTACCTCATCTGTAAAATGGGGATTAACCGCGAGCCTCACGTGAGGCGACCTGATGACCCCCGTATCCACCCCAGCGCTTAGAACAGTGCTCCGCACATAGTAAGCGCTTAACAAATACCAACATCATTATGATGTACTCTCCCTGTCTACCTGACTTCCCCATGCTTTCCTGCTTTCTTCTCCACCCAGGCATTTATAATCAGAGAGTACCTGTTCATGTATACCCATGTCTACTCGCGTACATGACTTGATTTTCGGCATTAACTAACATGTGGCCCAAAAAAAAAAAATCCCACATGCCGTTAACTAGTCAGAGTTACTAAACATTTCCCAGCACATTAATTTCTTACTGGGTGGCAATTAAGGACTTCTGGAGATGCAGTCGCCCGTTCAGGCCACGGGGATTCCGACTAGTAAAATATTTTGCAAAATGATGCGTTTTGCCTGTTTTGAAAGTACCGTATTCTTTAGAGAATAAATGAATCCTTCAGTTTTACCTCTGTAAAGGACTAGGACCATTCATTCATTCAATCGTATTTATTGAGCGCTTACCATGTGCAGAGCACTGTACTAAGCGCTTGGAGTGAACAAGTAGACTACAAGTAGAGATGAACTCGTTGGACTTTTTGAAACGGTTGGAGTTCAGCAACTCAATCATATTTAGCTCAAAGAGTCAACACGTTTTTTTTTTCTAGATTCACACAGATAAAAAATACAAGCTCATCAACAGTAGAGGTGGAGTCAGTCAGTTGTTCATTTGTTGAACGCTTACTGCGTGCAGAGCACTGTGCTTAGTATATATGCTAGGCGCTCTCTTTATTACTATATAACAGACACATTCCTGGCTCACAAGCTTAGAGATTTAGACTCCCTCTTCTGATTTTCTCCCTTCTTATTCAAAAATACTGAGGCTACTGCCTTACCCAATAACCCTAGAAATAGCATTTGTATCTGCCATTTTGCCTTTAAAAATGATAACGTTGGTATTTGTTAAGCGCTTACTATGTGCAGAGCTCTGCTCTAAGCGCTGGGGTAGATACAGGGTCATCAGGTTGTCCCACGGGAGGCTCGCGGTCTTAATCCCCATTTTACAGATGAGGTCACTGAGGCACAGAGAAGTTAAGTGACTCGCCCACAGCCACACAGCTGACGAGTGGCAGAGCCGGGAGTCGAACCCATGACTGCGAAACCCAGGCCCTTTCCCCTGAGCCACGCTGCTTCCCCAATTTAATTTACTGTGACCTATAACTTACTTTCTTGATGAAAAGGATTCTGCTAATATCTGTCAAGACTTAGGGTTCTAGTATCTGTCCTTCATTTTAAAGGGGGTGGTTCGTTCCTTCTGTATTTCTCTCCCTACCTCGTTTACCCTGGAACTCATTTCCGTCACGTCCTCCGTCTGATCACCGATACTAACTAGCCTTTAAGCGATCTCAGTTTCTGTAGTCTCTCAGTGACCCTCTGCTTGGATCTACCCAGAGCGAGCGTGGTTTAGGAGAGACTCCTTCGGAGGAATGTCATTTCGATCGATGCTCGGCACTCCCCTGACGATAGCGGTTCCAGAGCCGGCAAGATAGATAAAATCAACATTGGCGGCACCCGCAAGTCGCTACTTTTCTCTCCGAATGATAATAATGTTGGTATTTGTTAAGCGTTCACTATGTGCCGAGCACTGTTCTAAGCGCTGGGGGAGACACAGGGGAATCGGGTTGTCCCACGTGGGGCTCCCGGTCTTAATCCCCATTTTACAGATGAGGTAACTGAGGCACCGAGAAGTGAAGTGACTTGCCCAAAGACACGCAGCTGACGAGCGGCCGAGCCGGGATTCGAACCCATGACCCCTGACTCCAAAGCCCGTGCTCTTTCCACTGAGCCACGCTGCTTCTCCGAAGCGGGCGGGATTGACAGAGAATAATAATAATAATAATGTCGGTGTTTGTTAAGCCCTTACTATGCGCAGAGCACTGTTCTGAGCGCTGGGGTAGATGCAGGGTCGTCACGTTGTCCCACGTGAGGCTCACAGTTAATCCCCATTTTCCAGATGAGGGAACTGAGGCACAGAGAAGTGAAGCGACTCGCCCACAGTCACACAGCTGACAGGTGGCGGAGCCGGGATTCGAACCCCTGACCTCCGACTCCCAAGCCCGGGCTCTTTCCACTGAGCCACGCTGAATACTTCCTGGCTTTTCATTCCCCCCCAGTCCTCTGATTCCACGGCACGGCTGGTCTGCCATCTTCGGAGTCCAGTGGCAAGCTGGAGGGGCGAGCTAAGTTGCCGCTGTCCCCGGTCAACAGTCGCCGGTTGGATGGACGTCCCACCTGGAGCTAACCGGAGGATTGGAATTAGGCCCTGGGTCGTCGGTATCCCCAGCGTCTCGGTACGGGAAATCTCTGTTTCGTCAGGGTGGAGGAAATAGCTCGTACGAGTCGATCGATGATATTTATTGGGCACTCACTCGGTGCAGTGCGCTGCTTTTAGCTCTTGGGAGAGTTAATTGACCTGATCCCTGCCCGTAAAGAGCGTCTAATCGAGGTAGGGAGTCAGACGCTAAAATGAATTCCAGGTAGGGCGAAGCAACAGAGTTTAAAGATGTGCAAATATGAGAAATCAGTCAGGGAAGGCTTCGTAGAAGAGATGGGATTTTAATAGTGCTTTGAGGAGGAAGAAATGATGCTCTGCTAACTCTGTTTTATTGCACTCCCCCAAGTGCTCTGTAAGAAGCAGCGTGGCTCAGTGGAAAGAGCCCGGGCCTGAGACTCAGAGGTCATGGGTTCTAATCCCGGTCCCGCCATTTGTCAGCTGTGTGACTTTGGGCAGGTAGCTTAACTTCTCTGTTACCTCGTCTATAAAATGGGGATGAAGACTGCCAGCCCCGTGTGGGGCGACCTCATTACTTTATCGCCCCCCCGCTCTTAGAGCAGCGCTTGGCACATAGGAAGCGCTTAAGAAATGCCATCATCATCACGATTGTACTTATTAAAGTGTTATGCCCAGAGTCAGTCCTAGCATGGCTCGGTGGAAAGTGCCCCGGCTTGGGAGTCAGAGGTCATGGGTTCGAATCCCGGCTCTGCCACTCGTCAGCTGTGTGACTGTGGGCGAGTCGCTTCACTTCTCTGGGCCTCCTCTGTAAAATGGGGATTAACCGTGAGCCTCACGTGGGACGACCTGATGACCCTGTCTCTACCCCAGCGCTTGGAACAGTGCTCTGCACATAGTAAGCGCTTAACAGATACCAACGTTATTATGATTATTACAGTCTGGTAGATGTGAAGAGGGAAGGAGTTCCAGTCAGGAGGGAGGGCGTTAGCAATGGGTCGGGGTGAGAGAGATGAGAATGAGGCCGGGTGAATACTCAAGTGCTTAGGTGACATGGAACTGCTGAAGTGGCAGCAGGGGGAGAGATGGGCTGGGGAGAGGAGATGAGAAAATTAACTTTCACTTTAGAACAGTCGGGCTCGGTCTACTGGCTCAACAAGGACCAATGAATAGTCTCTGAGCCGGGCTGCAGAACCGGGCACTGACCGCGTTCTCTTTCACGCTCTGCTCTACATTCTTTTCCGCATTCAAACTGATCCAAGGTGGAGAGTCAACCGTGGACCAGTTGGGGTTTCTTAAGAGTGAATGACGGCGGGTTCACGGCTGATTTTCCTGCGAACTCCTTCTGGCGTCGAACTGAGGAGAGCAGGGATTTTCCAGACTGCGAGGCCGGCGATGGGCGGGGGTTGTCTCTATCTGTTGCCGAATTCTACTTTCCAAGCGCTTGGGACAGGGCTCCGCACGCACTAAACGCTCAATAAGTACGACTGAATGAACTGTGTCTGCCAGTTCTTGTCTTGACTCTCCACGCACGCCCAGCGAGCACTGATTGATTGGTTGATAATAGTAATAATGATGATGGCATTTGTTAAGCGCTTACCATGTGCCAAGCACTGTTCTAAGCGCTGGGGGGGGGGGACACAAGGTTATCAGTTCGTCCCACCTGGGGCTCACGGTCTTAAGCCCCATTTTACAGATGAAGTAACCGAGGCCCAGAGAAGTCACGTGACTTGCCCCAAGTCACACAGCTGATAAGCGGCGGAGCCGGGATTAGAACTCACGACCGCTGACTCCCAAGCCCGGGCTCTTTCCGCAAAGCCATGCTGCTTCTCATAAAGGGACTGTGCTGGTCATACTATATACATGGTATACAGTGTTTCTGAAGACAATCTATTTTTTCAAAAAGCAGATTTATTAAGGCATTCAAGTTCAAACTCTTTGAGCAATTCCAAGTGTAATTTAGTTTTTGATTGACGCGGCCACCTGAGGTGGTCTTTTAGTCTGAAGTGCTACTGATCCTGTGGGAAGAGTCAACAGCCAGACTACAATAAAAATTACTTAAAGCCCACTTACTTTTCTTCCACACTGTTTCTCCTTGATTTTTCTACTGCGAGATTTCCTAGAGTGGATGTGAAGAATTGAACTTTCTTTAGCGAAAATATTTTTTTCGCGTGCGTGTGTGTGTGTGTGTGTATTCTGTAATCTGAGGAAATCTTTGTGTATTAGTGCCTGTCAACCTCCTCTAGCCTCCAGGCTCGTTGTGGGAAGGGATTGCGTCTACCGACTCCGTGCCGTAGTCTCCTGATTGCTTATTTCAATGCTCTGCACCAAGTGCTCGATAAACACCAGCGATCGATAAAGAATAAAGCATGTTTATTATACCGGTCTGGGTAAAGCAAAGCCCCTACGAAACCCAGGTTTAAAGAGTGAGAAGAGAGAGGTCCAGTATGCGACTTAATTTCCTCTGTGATCTTAACTCCTGACCGCCAGGAATGGGCTACCCGTCGGCTGTTGGGAGCGCTCCGAAACGCTCCTCATTTTCCACTCCCCGCACCCTCGGTTTTCTGCCTTGGTTTAAAGGGGTGACAACGTGTCATCTCCCCTCAGGACTAGTTGGAGGAAGATAATAATGATAATGATAATAATGTCGGTGTTTGTTAAGTGCTTACTGTGTGCAGAGCACTGTTCTAAGCGCTGGGGGAGATACAGGGTCATCAGGTTGTCCCACGGGAGGCTCACGGTTAATCCCCATTTTACAGATGAGGCAACTGAGGCACAGAAGCTAAGTGAATTGCTCACGGTCACACAGCTGACAAGTGGCAGGGCCGGGGGTCGGACCCATGATCTCTGACTCCCAAGCCCAGGCTCTTTCCACTGAGCCACGCTGGGAGAAAAGAGATGGTAGCTCTCCAGGGCTCCAACCCCAGAGCTTAGGAGTCAGAGGTCATGGGTTCTAATCCCGGCTCCGCCACTTGTCAGCTGTGTGACTTTGGGCAAGTCACTTCGCTTCTCGGTGCCTCAGTTCCCTCACCTGTCAAATGGGGATGATGACTGTGAGCCTCACCTGGGACAACCTGATTGCCCTGTATCTATCCCAGCGCTTAGAACAGTGCTCTGCACATAGTAAGCGCTTAACAAATACCAACATTATTATTATTATTATTATCTTACCCCACTGTGGGGCGGTGGGGGAATCTGTGGGAACTGTGGGCAAGGTTGGTCCCCCCTCCCCCCCCCCCCCACCGTCTCTCCAGCAAGACCGTGCCCGGCCAGGGTCACGATGCGGCTCTGCCCTCTCTCTCTCTCTCTCTTCCGCCTCCGTCATCGGTGGGGACTAGGCGGCCCTGACCCCGGCTGACCCCCGCCTCAGGAGGAAGCAACCGTGTTTGCTTTTCTTTCTCATCGAGTTTATTTGTTAAAATCATCGGTTCAAATCAAACACAATCCCAAGCTCCAGGAAGGAGGGAAGACCGAGAGCCACGGAGCGGAAATGTGCCTCCTCGGGGATACATGAAAAAAAAAAGAAGAGAATTCCAAACGCTTGGGACGATATCCTCAATTCGACAGACTGGCTTACGGAGCCTTAAGAAATGTGTTCTGGTTTAAGTCTGGCATATCAACTGCCGTTTCTACGTTGCTTGTTCTTCTTCGTGGTAATGATGTGTCACATGGCTTTTATTTGGGTGGGGGGCCCACTCGTTATTTTCTGACCCGAGGCCCCTTTGTATAAGCAACCCCCCACCCTCCCTCATACAGGTAATAGGATGATTAATGAGAACGTTTGTAAATTATGTTCAGTTGTTGGAGAAAGATGGCATCTAAATACCATTTAGGTTTAGGATCAAAAGGTTAAAGAATGGCCTAGGACCCCTAGCTTTTGTTGGTTGTGACTGGGTGTTATTACCATATTACCACCAGCCTTCTGTGTGACATGTCAAGAATAAATTTCAACGCCTTCACCTGATCCACCTAAATTGGTGATGATGATGGTGTCTGTTAAGCGCTTACTATGTGCCAAGCACTAATTTAAGCGCTGGGGTAATTACAAGGTAATCAGGTGCCCCCACGTCGGGCTCACAGTCTTAATCCCCATTTGACAGATGAGGTAACCGCGGTACAGAAAAGTTAAGTGACTTGCCCGAAGTCACACAGCTAAGTGGCAGAGCGGGGATTAGAACCCACGACCTCGGACCCCCAAGCCCGGGCTCTTTCCACTGAGCCACGCTGCTTCTCTACATCCCCACCTTAATGCTTGTGGCATCCGTTCATTCATTCAGTCGTATTTATTGAGCGCTTACTGTGTGCGGAGCACGGTACGAGTTTGTCAGTCCCTTAGTCTGTGCCAAGCACTGTACTGAGTCTCGGGGCAGATACAATATGAGCAGTTGGGACCCAGTCCCCGTCTCCCGTGGGGCTCCCAGTCCGAGGGAGGGAGCGCAAGTATTTAATCCCCGTTTTACCGATGAGGTGACTGAGGCCCCGAGAAATTAAGTGACAAGGTCATAGAGCAGGTGAGCAGTGGGGTCGGGATTAGAACCCAGGACCTCTGGCTCACAGATTCGTGAGCCACTTGACGGACAGGGTCAGGGTGTGATTCCCACCGGTATTCCGTTATACGCCCTCTCGACGCTCAGAACACAGCACTGTGCGTACCGCGAGCACTTAGTAAGTCCTGCTGTTTAGACTGTGAGCCCGTCATTGGGCGGGGATTGTCGCTAGCTGTTGCCGAATTGTCCATTCCAAGCGCTTAGTACAGTGCTCTGCACATAGTAAGCGCTCAATAAATACTATTGAATGAATACTATACTACGCTCTGCCCCGCAGGCCTGGGGTCTTTCCATTAGGCCACACCGCTTCGACTCCTCTACCCATTCTCGTTCCCATACCTGCAACTGGCTACTGTTCTCTGGGTGGAAAGAGCCTAGGAGGTAGTGCGATGTGCTCTTTAAATGACGGATTCTCCCATCGAGAATGATGGACGGGCCCCGACCCAGTCACTCGATGAATACCGCTTAATTCCGGCTGAGGACTTAGTAGATCCAGAAGCTTTTTTGTCACTGAAAAGAGGTGTCTTCAGGGGAGGATTAAGGTACGTTGGCAGACCGAAAGATCGTCGTGGGCCGGGAACGTGTCTACCAATTCCGTTGGAGCCCCCCCGAACTTAGTACGGTGTTTTACAGACAGCAAGCGGTCGGTAAATCCCCACTGCTTGATCGATCGATCGTTCCTCCTCCCTCTCTCCGTCCCCTCCAAACTTCGATGCCACCTCTTTCTGTTCTGAAGAAAGAGGAAAATTCAGCCTCCGTGGCTGAATCTGGTACTTTTCCACCTAAGAATTTCACGTGTCAGAAATTTACTTTCTTTATTCAAATTGTAAGTGAGAGCTACAAAGGGTGGAAGTAGAACACATTGTGAGCATTTCCATGGCCACGGTTTCATTTGTTTCCAGGGGATTTTTTTCTCCCGTCATTGTGTTCCCGTTTACCAGGTCTGCTTCAGCCTCTGTCAAAATAAAGCTTATTGCATCCTGACTTTCATCCCTGTGGATTTATAACAACAAATTCAAAGTTAGTGCCAGGATTTCCAGAAACAATAAATCTGCCTCAGGTTTTCAGAGTTGCAATTTTTGGTCCATGAAAATGCCACGAATGTGGCTTTTTTTGTAGGTTGGGGGAAGGAAACCAAAATGAAAAGAATTCAGAATGTAATTTTTAGCCCTGGAGTTCCCAGTAACCCTTTTCTAAACCCAACTAAATTCAGGTTACAGAAAAAGAGGAGTGAAGGATTTAGACTGTGAGAATGTTATCGACCACTGGAAAACGATATTCGTTCATTCGATTCGATCGTATTCATTGAGCGCTTACTGTGTGCGGAGCGCTCTACGGTGCTAGGAAAGTACAGTTCGGCGAGAGAGACAATCCCCGCCCACAGCGGGCTTACGGTCTACAAGGGGGGAGATGGACATCAAAACAAGTAAACGGGCATCAGTAGAAATGAATAGAATTACAGATATATACACGTCAAAACAAGTTAACGGGCATTAATATAAAGAAATAGAATTATAGATATGTACGTGTAGACGCCGTGGGGAGGGGCGGGGGGTAGAGCAAAGGGAGCGAGTCGGGGCGACGGGGAGGGGAGGGGGAGCTGAGGAAAAGGGGGGCTCAGTCTGGGAAGGCCTCTGGGAGGAGGTGAGCCTTCAGTAGGGCTTCGAAGGGGGGAAGCGTGATCATTTGGCAGATTTGAGGAGGGAGGGCGTTCCAGGCCAGGGGTGGGACGTGGGCCGGGGGGGTCGCTGGAGACTTTTGAGGAGGGGGGGTGACATGCCCTGAACGTTTCTGCACAGAGTGCTCTGGAAAAAAAGATATCTGTATTCAAGGGGCTTTAGAATTTCTAGGTGTAGAATTCCCAATCTAAAATCCAGAGATTTTTCTCCTTCTTTTATCTCCATTTCCGACCCAGCTTTATTCCGGCATTCTGGAGAGGTCAAGCAAGGTTAGGCGGGGCTTCTCTAAACGTCCGCGGGTTTGTGTTTTCCATTCGGCCGAAGAAGCCCCTCTCGTCCGTAATGATGATTTAAGAGAGTTCCAATTCAGAGCCTGCACCAGGCGATGTTGTCCCTTTAAGGTTTTCACAAATTTTAGTTAAAAAGTTTTAGAATCAACACAGGAGTTTTAAATGGGAGTAAATTGGTAGCAAGAAATTACAGCATATTATCGCTCTCTACATAAAGCCTTTCCTCTGTGCCTTCAGATGAACTCGGTTGGGGTGATGAAGTGGCGAGAAGTGCTGTTTATTTCCGTTTTTTGCCTGTGCTAGCAGGTTCCATGGGGTAGTCCAAAGAATGGCATTAATCACAGCCCCGAAGGAGATTGCTTGTTACACATTTCCAGCCCCCAGGCCGGAGCAATTGGTAGAGGGGGAGTTTAGTTGGGAGAAAATCGCAGGAAAGAGCAATGAGCCCAGAAGAAAAACAAAGGCTGAGTCCACAGTTGGATTCTCAAGGTTAATTCTCATCCTTAACTCCCAGAAAAGTACAAGAAGTCGGAGAAAGACGGCGCGGCAACATCGTCTTCCAGGGAAATCAGCCGCGGAGGCACCGCTTCTTGCCTTTTCCCTGAAAACCTCGCGCCGGCTTAGATTACGTCTATCTTCTCCCTGACAGCCTTTGGCGGGGCTTGCCTGGAACCTCCGTGTCCAGCGATCAGTCTCAGGCCAAGGCGTTTCCCCGACATTTCGTGTCTGAAATAGTTTTCCCTACTCAGTCATTAACCCGATTTCCTCTTTAGGTCCCTTCTCAAACTGACCTTCTTTCGGGTGGCCCTTGTGGGTCCTAGACAATGAAACACACCTGTCCTTTGCCGGGTAGCCGGCGGAACATAATGATGTGACACGCGTCGTTCTGCGGAAGAACACCCGAGGCTGCTCAGATTTAAAGCGTCGTTAAAAACACATCTCCTCCAGAAGGCCTTCCCCAAGTAAGCCCTCATTTTCTCTTCTCCCACTCCTTTCTGTCTCACCCTAGCACCCTGGATCTTCACCCTTTATTCACCCTCTCCCACTGCTTCACCACACTTAGGTAGGTATTCTAAATTGAGTTGTTTATATCAATTAACATCTGTCTCTCCCTCTTGACTCTAAGCGTGGACAGGGACTTGTCTGCCAACTCGGTCGTATCGTGCACACAGTAAGCGCTCAATAAATACCACTGACTGAACGAACACTGTGCTCTACCAAGCACTTAATACAATGCTCTGCACACCGTAAGCGCTCAATAAATACGACTGAATGAATGAATTAAAGAGGTGCTTTGTTTTCTTGGGTGCCATCAGTAGCTACCCTAAGTGGGCCAGGACACTGAATAAACCAGCCCTGTGAAATATCGTAAACAAAGCCATTAGCTTCCCCCCTCTGAACCCTCTGCTAAATTTCACGGTCCACATCGATATTTTGGGGGTTCCTCTTTCTAATGAAACCTAGCAGGTATCGGTGAGATGTTTTTCTCAAAGCCTCGCACCAGACTCTGCAGACAGACCTTTCAGAAGAACGTTACCTTGGGGAATCGCCCCGTGAGGGAGGCAAGAAACGCTTAATATTTTCTTTCCTGCGGAAGGAGAAACCGCCGAGTACAGAGATGACTTGGCCCATGTCTTTCAAGGGATATAACGTCGATTTGGAAGTGCGACGGCGTGTTTCAATTGCTCTGTGTAACTTCAGATAAGTCATTTAATGCCTCTGTGCCTCGGATTCCTCATTCCCTCTTCATCCTTCCTTCTTTTTCCCTCCCTTTCGGGCCCGCTCCTACTCCTCTACTCCTTTCTACTCCTTTAGGAGAAGTCAAAATAGTACATCGTAATGCAGAAAGCAGTTTACCAGATGGACTAATTGGGGAATCGGAGTCAATTGGGAAAGTGGGGATTGGTTTTAAGGTCTTACTTCGCCAAGTCAGGGCCATATGGGATGTTTTCGAAGAACGTTTCCAAAAAGACAATCGTAGAGTGTAGCCCTGATGTCTTTCGATCCTATGAATGTTTCATTCCTAGCAGGTACCAACAGCTCGCAGAATGTTCTCTTTGGAACTGGGCAATGGAATTATTTCAGAACTCTGGGACGAAAGATTTCTAAGATTAGAGGAGTCGTGTGACCGGCAACGGGCTGCACCTGAACTTATAGGCATTTAAAGTGATTACTTCTTGGGAGGTGTTCATCCGAGTGCAAATTACTTTGGCTCGGAACAGATTTTAGCTGGTGGCTGACAGCTTGGTTGACTGGCACATTGTCATTTTCTTAACACACCTAAAAAGCAAAGTGCCAGAAATCATAAGCAGGTTTGGTGTAGTTAAAGATTCTAGACCTTGTCCTACTTTGTTAATCTTTTACTGCAGAGTAGCAGAAATATTTCAGCTGGCGTTAAAAATATGGCAGAAGACAGGGGGAAGCGCTTCTTCTCGATAGCACCTTTACCGCTCGTCACAGATCCCATTTGTTTTAAATACCGGACTCCAGTGGTAGTGAGAGAGACAACTCTGACACCGACGTGTCCTGCCCAGAGAGAAGCCAGTATGGGATTGCAGGTCCCGTAGCTCAGTCTGACTTTAGGGCCCCTTTGTTTGAAGCACAGGAAGGGATGAGGCCCAATAATAATAGTAATAATAATAATAATAGTTGTAATGATAATTGTGTTTCTTGTTCAGTGCTACTCAGTGCCAGGCACTGTACTAAGCACTCAGGTAGATACAAGTTCATCGGGTCCCTTACGGTGCTCACTGTCTAATTAACGAATCTATCGATCAGTCGTGTTTATTAATAATAATGTTAGTATTTGTTAAGCCCTTACTATGTGCAGAGCACTGTTCTACGCGCTGGGGGAGATACAGGGTCATCAGATTGTCCCACGTGAAGCTCACGGTCTTAATGCCCATTTTACAGATGAGGTCGCTGAGGGCCAGAGAAGTGAAGTGACTTACCCACAGTCCCACAGCTGACAAGTGGCAGAGCCGGGAGTCGAACCCATGACCTCTGACTCCCAAGCCCGGGCTCTTGCCACTGAGCCACGCTGCTTCTCTATTCATTGAGAATCTATTTATTATTATCATCTCTAAATTCTCCCTATTTATTGAACGCTTTCTGTGTGCAGAGCGCTGTACTAAGCAGTTGGGAGAGTACAGTGTAAGAGTTCGTACGCGTCTCCTGCCCGCAATGAGTTTACAGTCTGGAGGGGCTAAGGGTCTGCAGTCTAAGTGAGAGGGACAACAGGTATTGAATCCAGTTTGGGTAGGACAGGGAACCGAGGCACGGAGAAGTCGTGACTTGCTGAATGTCACCCAGCAAGCTAACGGCCGAGCCGGGATTAGAACCTGGGACCTCTGACTCCCAGGCCCGTGCTCTTTCCACTAGGTCACGCTACAGATATTCCCCTATTTATTTTGTTAATGAGGCGTCCATCCCCTTGATTCTATTTATCGTGATTACGTTGTCTTGTTTTCGTCCGTCCGTCTCCCCCGATTAGACCGTGAGCCCGTCACTGGGTAGGGATTGTCTCTATCTGGTGCCGAATCGTATATTCCAAGCGCTTAGTCCAGTGCTCTGCACAGAGTAAGCGCTCAATAAATACTATTGAATGAATGAATGAGATCCCTCTGCCACACCCCAAATAAAGACAAAAAAACTGAATGTCCAGCAGCGGTTTTCACTGTTCCCATCCCTTGCCAGTGCAAAAAGTGATGGAACCTGATGGCGGTGAAAATCTGTAACCAAATCAGTAGGGTAACTGTGTCGCTTATGCAATTTCCAATGCAGGAAAAATTCTTCCTTCCTCACGGCACCTGTTTTGGGCCCTGCCCTGTGAGCCCGGGTTGAATTTGCGTGGGTGAATAAGAAGCCATGGATCTAACTTATATCTGACCTCAGCTGGAGAATCCTGCATCTCTCTCCTGGGTGCAGTCAGATCTGATGTGGCCTGGGATCATTTAAGCCCAACAAACGGGATAATTCTGAATGGCAAAGTCTTTGCAGGAGGGTAATTGTAGAAAAAAGTCCTGAGGTTTAAATAAATTTTAAAAAAACAGAAAAAAACTCGTGGTTTGCCCTGGGACGCTTCCCACCCAGTGTCAATTTTACCTGGTAATAATTTAGATCAGCTTTAATTCATTCAGTAGTATTTATTGAGCGCTTACTATGTGCAGAGCACCGTACTAAGCGCTTGGAACGTACAAATCGGCACTAGATAGAGACGGTCCCCGCCCATTGATGGACTACTCCAATTCTCCACCTTACTTTAAAAGACTTGTTGACTTATGAGTATGTACAGATGAGCCAATCTCGAGTACTTTATGATGGTTCCTTTTGTCTTATCTTTTATATACTTAGAGAGGCAGATGCATCAAACACACCCACACCTTTGTCAAATCAAGCTTCTCCTGGTCCATTTCTATTTTCTTAAGGGGTGGTGTTTCTAGGCAGTTTGGTTTATTTGCCAAATAGTCCCCCCCTTGTCATGCTGCGCGGGAGAAGATTACAACCCTATCTTTCTTTTGTTGTGGAGGTGATTCTTTGGAGCAGCGATTTTACAGATCGCTTAGACATCGTCCAGACGGCCTAGCCGAGAGGTGGAAGAAATGTAGCATAAAACGACAAGGGTGTCGCACGGGGCAATGTTGATGAATCCATCAATTTGGGAATCGTTGATCATGAACTGTGAAGTTAATCTTGAGATGTGGGAGAGACCAGAGTGTGCGTTAATAAATGCACCGGCGATTGACCTATAAAATGAATGATCAACACGTCCCACGGGGCTATGAAAATCCGAAGCTCTGTATGGAACTTTCACGATCGCATTAGCCCTTTCGAATGACTGCTTCTACATTTTCATTGTAAAACAAATCTGTAGATACCTTTCCTAATCAAAACCAAGTGCTTTATTGCTAGGGAAAGAGAGATCCGCGGCGGTTTTAGAAGTTTGTACTTTTAAACTTGAATTAAGGTCATCTGGATTTTCTCTCTCTCCTTTCCTTCCCAGTCGAGAGGTATTTACCGAGTATCTTCTGAGTAGTATGCGCCGCCTCAAGTCCTTGGGAATTACGAGTCTGTCCGGCTCCCCCTCTAGACTGCAAGCTTGTTGTGGGCAGGGAATCTATCTGTTCTATGTAGTCTCCCGAGCACTTAGCACAGGGCTCTGGACACAATAAGCGCTCAGTAAGTACGACTGACTGACTGACCGCCTGAAAATAGACGCCTAAAATGGGTTGCCTGTCCACAAGAAACTTAGCGTGGCTCAGCGGAAAGAGCCCGGGCTTGGGAGTCAGAGGTCATGGGTTTGAATTCCGGCTCCGCCGCTTGTCAGCTGTGTGACTGTGGGCGAATCGCTTCACTTCTCTGGGCCTCAGTAAAATGGGGATTAACTGTGAGCCTCACGTGGGACAACCTGATTACCCTGTATCTGCCCCAGCGCTCAGAACAGCGCTCTGCACATAGTAAGCGTTTAACAAATACCAACGTTATTATTGTTATTATTAGATGCCCTTAATAAGCCACTTGTAAGGTTTATGTTCATGCTTCTCTGCAGCTCTAGAAAGAGGAAAGGGGATGCTGTTGTAGTTCGGGTGGGCTAGAGAAGCAGCGTGGGTGAGTGGAAAGAGCCCGGGCTTGGGAGTCAGAGGTCGTGGGTTCTGATCCCGGCTCTGGCGCTTGTCTTCCCTGTGACCTGGGGTGAGTCGCTTAACTTTTCTGGGCCTCAGTGACCTCAACTGTAAAATGGGGGTTAAGACTGTGAGCCTCACGAGGGACAACCTGGAATGGTGCTCGGTACAGAGTGAGCGCTTAACAAATACCATCATCGCTATTATTATTTATAGTACTATCTTAAGTGAAGCAGCCTGGAGTGGTACCTACTCTTCTTTTATGCTCTTTGTTAAGCACTTACTGTGTGTCACAGACTGTTCTAAGCAATGGGGGTAAGATACAAGTTAATCAGGCCAGATAGAGTCCCTGTCCCACATGGGGCTCACGGCCTAAATAGAAGGGAGAAGCGATATTGAATTGAGGCAACTGCGGCCCAGGGAAGTGACTTGTCCAAGGACACACAGCAGGCGGGTGGCAGAGCAGGGGTTGGAACCCAGGTCCTTTGGCTCCCAGGTCCATGCTTTAGGCAACGGGCCGTGCTTTTTAACGGAGTTGGCAGAAGAATTCGAATTGCTGGTATTTTCTCAAATACTCAGAGATAATTTGAGAAATAAATTACTTGAGAAGCAAATATTGCTCAGGTTCTCCATCCTACACCAGAGTCACGGCCTAGTGTGCTAACCTCCCAGCAGTCTTCTAAATGACAGCGTAGGACTGCGGGTCGACCCCTCCCTGGGCCATCCCAAGGCAACCGTGTGGGAAGAAGCAGATTTCGGAAAGGCTTATGCTGAAAAGCTTTCTTCTCCACACAGTTCAATCACCTGCTAAGCCTCTTTACTTTGAAGTTTAAAAACCGCTTGAGTGGGGGAGAGACAAGATAGAAATAAACCAGCAGGATATAAGCGTGGATTCCATTTTAGTCCATTCCATTCTAGTGGATACAGCACGGGCCTGGGAGTCAGAAGGACCTGGGTTCTAATTCTGGCTCTTCCACTTGTCTGCTGTGTGACTTTGAGTAAGTCACTTAAGTTCTCTGTGACTCGGTTACCTCGTCAGTAAAATGGGGATTTAGACTGTAAGTCCCACGTGGGACATGAACTGTGTCCAACCTGATTATCTGGTGTCTACTCCAGCGCACAGTACAGTGCCTGGCATATAGTAAGCGCTTAACAAATACCGTTAAAAAAAAAAAAACAACGGTTCTTACTTTTTCGTGCTTTTTTGTTCCCACGGATGCCTTTCGAGAAGATCCATCATTTCATTGCTTTGTTTCTCCCGACTGTCCTGAAAATAGCCACCCGATGTTAGACAAAAGGCTATTTCCGTGTGATCGGAAGACATCTCCCAGTTTTCCGGAGCAAATCCGACTGATTGAGCACACTTATTATATCTTCAGTCATTCCAAAGAAAAGTTACACTGGGTGAAGGCTGGTTTTTCCATCCCAGTAACAAGGTCCGTAAGTCCTAAAAAAATTAGAATGGATTTTTTATGGAAATCATCCCCATCCAGGCTGAGGAAGCACGGGGCACGAACGGGACTTTTATTTGTTTCCGTTATTCAGCGTTTGTGACAAGATGGTCCTGGAACTGGCTGATAGGAGGACATTACCCTATTGATTATATAATGTGATGAAAAGCAAAGGATAGTAAAGTGCTGAGCGATTATTGCCAGAGACACTTTGCAAACAAAGCTGCTGAAAGGAGAGCATTTGTGAAGCTTTCAGTGCTAGTGAGTAATTAGTGGGCAACGCGGAATTAAAATACAGGTTGCTGGGGAAAGCTAAATGTAGTTTAGTGCTGAAGGTTGCTGTTTTTGGTGGAGTGAAGAATCACACATTTGTCTCCCGATAGAGTTCTTTTTTCAGCTTGGAAGTAATAAAAATAAGTATTTGAAGGTGTTGTGATACAGCACAGCGTATTTGAGATGGCAAAGAAAACGGTTTGATTTTATAGACAAGGGACCCGATTTGAGTCCCAGCTACCGAACACAAAAGAGCAAAGACTTAGGAGCCATATATTTGGTACATTAGTCCATTAAGACAAAGAAATCTACATCGCATATTCAGTGGTAGCGCTTGGGAGTGTAACTGCTGCGAATCTGTTCTACTCTGCTGTAATGGTAAGATTCCCCCATTAATATGATAATCAAGCAATAGATCTCAGAGAACTGGGCCTGGGGTTCTCTTTCACCAGTTGGGGATGAAAGCCCGTCTCAGATTCTTCTCATATGGGGGCTTTTGACAAAGCAGCTCCACCGTCGGGGAATCGGTCAGATCCGGGATTGAAACAGGCTCTTGGGAGCGATCAATCAATTAATCAATCGATCGTATTGGTCTGAGCAGCGTGATCTAGTGGAAAGAGCACGGGTCTGAGAGTCGGGGGACATGGGTTCTAGTCTCGGCTCTGTTGCGCGTCTTCTCTGTGACCCTGGGCAAGTCACTTCACTTCTCTGTGCCTCCCTTACCTCACCTGTACAGTGGGGATCGAGACCGTGAGCCCCACGGGAACCGTGACCAACCTGATTACCTTGCGTCTACCCCCGTGCTTAGAACAGTGCTCGGCGCATAGTAAGCGCTGACAAATATCACAATTGTTTTTACCATTATTATTATCGTTACCATTGACTGAGCACTTAGAGTGTGGAGAACACTGTACCAAGTGCTTGGGAGAGTCCGGTACAGAGTTAGTAGAAATGGTCCCTGTCCACAAGGAGCTTACAGTCTAGAGGGCGATTCAGCCAGGGACTCTTGGTCAAGATTTTCCAAGACCAGGATTTTCTAGGTTAATGGACCAGAGATACATAAGAACCAGAAGCTTGGACTGCCGCTTCAGACCTCTTCTTGGAGTCCCCTAAGGATGGTCCTCGGGCTTAATCCTGCCTTTTTCCGTGGTTTCCCGGGCCTCTGAGGCCGTCTTTCCCTGGTTCTTTAAAGCTCTCAGACATTTTCCCCCCTCGCCAGCAAGAGACCGGTTTTGAATATGGGATCTAGCCTGATTTAAAGCTTTGCTATTTTGGAAAAACCTCAGAAGAGTTTTACCCAAGTAGAGGAGATAGTAAGGTCAAGTTGAAATGTAGTGCTTTCAAGTGAGAGAGCGGGAGAGGGAGCACGTATTCTATAGGCGCTGTCTCATCCATCACAGGCTGCGGTGAGCGCGTATTCTCTATGCACGGTCTCATCCATCACGTATCTCTGAGGTGCACGGCCCTGTCCCCGGGGGGGACCCCTGGGAGGAAAGTCCTAGTTTGGCCCTTCCCCTGCGGTGGGCTCTGAAGGACGGAGGAGGAACCGAGGCACGGCCCTAAAGGGGAGGGAGGGGCTCCATGAGCAACAACTCGTCAGCTTGAACTGCCACCTGGGGCGAGAAGCGAATCGAGGACTCCAGGAAGGGAGAGTGCAGTGTGGGGAAACGGGGCTACTGTTGGCTGGGTGTCGTTTCCGAGGCTAGCCGTTGCCTTGTCGGGGCCATAAACGACCACCCCGGTTGGTTTGAAATATCCTCTCAGATTTCAAAACCACACCACGGAGCGAAAGCTCAACTCTAGTGTACACTTAAGTTTATAGTTGAGAGGTTTCTCTTTTGGCATCATGGTGGAAGTGTTCCCTCATTAGAAAGTTGACAAGAGAATCATTGCATCACTGATCGGTTGTTCTTCTACTGACTGCACCGGTGATTTCTTTGCCTGATTTTTCCACTCCTATTTTCTTCCCTTCAAACCCTGGATTCATGTTAGCTTCCTTCACACGCACGCACACGCACACACACACACACACACACTCCTCATTTTGCAGTCCACTAAGCGCTTAGCAAATACCATCATTATTAATTATTATATCCCCAAAATAGGAAACTTCTACTTCTGTTATTGGCTGTCAGAGAACCCACCTACGATCGTTCATGCGGAGGCATTTAGGTGCGTCTTCGTGTCTGAAGATGATCCTACTGTTGGCACATGTTTTCCATGGTGGATGGGTGTGGCTGGAAAGAATTGAGGAATATAATTACATAAAAAAAAAGCCCTAGGGGGTCGGGCTAGCATTTCCATCCAGCTGTCTTCAACAGCAGCACCCAAAGATTCCCAGAGGAAGAATGGGGTCGGTGTCCTTGACAGCAACGTGGCAGTCAAACACCTTGTCAGAGATGTACCTTCAACCCTCCCTAACTTTCCCCTCAAATGGGACTTTTATGGAACGACCTATCACCTATTCATTTATCTGAACAGCTCTTGAATTTACTGATATTTTTGACTCGGAAAACTGCCGGGGGTAATTCGCTGAATATGGAGACATGTACCCCAGTTTCCAAGTACTCTATGATACGTGCACACGTATCCCAGGATTTTCAATCTTTTCTACGTCGTTCTGTCCAAGCACTCTAACTAGAATGTAAGCTCACTGAGGGCAGGGAATGTATTTTCTGTTTCCGTTGCCTTTTCCAGAATACAGTGCATTGAATCCGGTGGGTGGAGGATACGTTCTCCAGTACTTCAGCTATTGAGTTAATCCTCTCCCCGACCCCGCCTGATTTTCTCCTATTTCCAGATGCTTTTCAGTCTCCTAGCTCCCAGCAGTTCCTTATGTGCTCCACTGTGCTGTGTGGTAGGTTTGTTTTGTTCCCCCTCTCTAGCCCTGATGCTCCGCATCTCCATACCTTAAGGCTTTTACTAAAGTGGGGAGGTGGGGCTGTGTGCTGGTGAGGGGAGAGAGCAGCCTGAGGAGGGAGTGAGGTGTGATGGTGAGGGAAATGGCTGCGGTGGTGGCTGTTGGGATTGGGAATTAGAGGTGAAAGAAGGGATCGTGCTGCTATGCTTTACCGTGGAGCTGCTGGGAACGGGAGAAGGTCGGGGAGAGTGAGATATTTACCATTCGCCCAATTCTCACTTGAAGAAACAACCGTTTCCTTTAGCCGGACCTTGTCCATTGTGATTCCTTACAGATGAAGGGACTGAGGGAGAGAAGGTTGAGAGATTTCAGAGATGGAGGCTGCATCTGGAAATAGAACCCAGGTATTCTGACATCCAGATGTAGGGGGGAATAACCTCCGAGGCCCCTTCCTGAATGTACACGGTGAATTTAAGGGTACTCTAATGGGGTTTTGAAGGAGTTAGCTTGCTGTAAGGTTCTCTCAAACGGAAAGAGGAAAGGTAGACAAATTTTTCACTCAAGTTGAGAATTCACTACCACAGTCAGTCAAACAAGCTTCTATTCCCGAAGCCTCTTGCAAAGACCCATAATCATCGCACAACTCCTCCTGTAGTTAGTTTTGATGTGTTGCCTTGAATTACTTTAAAAAAGGTCAAATCTCAGTTTAGTGATGTTTCACATTACAGTATATAACACATAAAGCTATTTCATATCATTTTTTTTTTTCCCAGAGGCTGTGGAAACGATTCTAATTCATACGCGTAAGTCTTTGGGAAAACATACCCTATGGTTTAACCAATCAGGATTCAGACACATTTTTAGGGAACTTTATCCCACCGAATTGCCTGTTCTTGGGCAAAAAGTTATCCTTGTATGTTAGACTGTAAGCCCGTCAATGGGAAGGGGTTGTCTCTATCTGTTGACAAGTTGTACATTCCAAGTGCTTAGTACAGTGCTCTGCACATAGTAAGTGCTCAATAAATACTATTGAATGAATGAATCTACCTTCATCCTTGATTATCTTGTAACTACCCCAGCTCTCGGCACAGTGCTTGGCACATAGCAAGTGCTTAACAAATACCACTATTAATGCTATTATTATTCACTGAATCCCTAGTTCTGATATTGTGGGATTTATTGAATGATTAACCTGTTTTTGTCCTGCCAACATGCTTCATAATTTTGTAGCGTTCTCGCATGTCACCCGCTCAGCCTTGGTGTTTCTGGATAAAGGCTCCTCCTTTTTTCAGTCTATCACACTGCTTCCCATTCATTCTCTTCACATGCCCTGCCAAGAAAATTGTGACCTAGTGATTATAATGATCCTGTCGTGCCACCTGATGCTTCAAATGTCACACTGAAGTGTGACCGTGGAAGATTCCTACCCCACGGGCATGTAAAGGTTGGGAATATTGCAAATATCTTTACAGCTTCAGTTTAGTCCGAAGTCTGATTCCACATCGATACCACCCTCTTTCAGGATCCTAACGATTTTTTTAAGCCTTTCTGGTTTTAGTTTTTAGCTTCTTTGTCTATCGGTGCATCACTGGAAAGAATGCAGCTTCCAATCCAGAATTCAGTGACAGCATTCAATTCTATATTTCCGATGAAACTCTTTGGCTGTGTTGGGATTTTCGGCGGCAGGCTGTCACACATCTGGAGCTTTCTTCTGCCTATTGTCAACCTCAAATACTGCACTGACTGTGTATAATGCTTCATAGCTATCTGCCTGTGTCGTGTGTTGTATGGGTGTATGGAGCGCTTAGAACAGTGCTTTGCACATAGTAAGCGCTTAACAAATGCCATCGTTATTATTATTATTATGTGTGTGCTTCCCGAGCACAGCCAGCACCATCCAGCAGATCCTATGCGACTGATTCAAGGACTCTCAATGATACTTGAAGTCTATTGAGTTGGAAGAATTTCCTGGAGGACCAGAAGCACTTTCTAATGCAAGCTTCTTAATCTTATAGCCAATTGAGATCCTTTAACAGCCAATTTTGAAAATGCGTGACAGAATGAATCTCTCAGTGATATGTTTTCAAGCTGTCTTGTTCGATAAGTGCTTTCTTTTCCTTTAGATTTACCTAAACGTCGATTAAAAACAAAATGGCTGTCAACCACGTCCTGATTCTCTTATCTCTGGTCTTGTCTTATGCTGTCGAGTTGCCTCCGACCCATAGCGACTCCATGGGCACATCTCTCCCAGACCTCCCCACCTCCATCTGCAATCGTCCGGTAGTGTAGCCATAGAGTTTTCTTGATAAAAATACGGAAATGGTCTACCATTGCCTTCTTTGGTGCAGTAAACTCGAGTCCCCACTCTCGGCTCTCCCCCGTGTCTCTGCTGCCCAGCACAGGTGAATTTTGACTTGTAGACGATTGCTTTCCACTCGCTAGCTACTGCCCAAGCTAGGAGTGGAATGGATTTGCCTCTGCTTGACTCTCCTTCCCATAGCCAAGACTGGTAGAGTACTGGAAACTCTCCAGGTGCAATCCTGAGAAGGGGCATATCTCTGATACCCAGAAACTTATATTAAACTAATGATTACCACCTTGTGACAGGTCTGCTGGGTTAGTTTTTTTTTTTTGCTGGTTATTCCCTCCATCCCCTCCGGAGCTTATCCAGTCTGTTCCAAGCCTGGCTTTAGTCTGAACATTCCAGGACTTCTATCCAACCGAACATATCACAAGTTTTTTTTAAGTGAAGATCGCAAACTTCCCACTCTGTTTAATGGATTTTTTCCTGAATTCGAGCAACCCCGGTTATACAACCGATTCTTTATCTCTGATCTCAGACTCATTTCTGATTTAGTTTTGCATTTCTGAGTGAGTTTTGGTTCAAGCGTCTGCAGCGTCAGGCAAGCAGAGAGAAAAGTGAGCAGAAATGCTGATTTGGGTGGGGCAGTAACTGATATTTTTTGACCGTTGCCCTGCCACTTGGAAGGAGGCTGGTGGAATCCTTAAAATTCCACATTTAGCTAGAGTAGCAGCAGTAACGGCCACTGTGGTAGTGACCCCTAACAGCAGGCAGGCAGCCCAGAGCATAGGAGTACATTCCAAGTGCTTAGTACAGTGCTCTGCACATAGGAAATGCTCAATAAATACTACTGAATGAATGAATGAATGAATGAATGAATGAGTAGCGTAGAAGGTTCAGCAGCAATAGCAGAACCGGAGTAGGTAAATGAAAGCGGTGGAGGATGGGGCTTAGCCTCCTCTCCCTGGGCTGTTACCCCTTTTCACCATTTTCTCTGCTCTGGCCACTTCTCCTTTTCCTCTGAGATTGCAACAGAATACGGTCATTAACTTCGGGTGTTTGAAAAGCTGTATGACGTTGGAGATTTTACTTTGGATTTAGCTCCAATCCGGAGGGAAATAAAATCCCCACCTCTTAGGAAACATTGGAGGGAATGTTTTCTTTCCAACAAAAATTCTAGAAAACACTTCAATTTATAATAGGGCTTTTAATTAAAGAGGGCCCCTCATCTCTCCCTCACATCTTGATCGGCATTAAGCCTTTTTTTAGGTGCTGGTTCATTACTTCCAAGATATGGTTATTTCCACTGATGACTTTTGAAAGTTATTTCTCAATTCAATTGATTTTATGTATAAACGTTTAAAATTTGTAAGTTGCAAAACTTGCACCTGGTGTCTGTGTGAAGCAGTACACAAGCTATTTGCTGGATCCTCTGTGGAGAAATGATTAAATAATAGGTGGAATTCACCTCATGCTTCACTGGCTGGTCTTCATTTGAAGCGGCTCAGTTAATCACTAGCATTTTTTGAGCGTCTACTCGGGGCAGAACATTATACTATTTGTTGGTGAGAGTGCTGTACAATGGAATATGAAGATTTAACCTCTGCCTTCAAGAAATACGTTGTTTCTAGAGTAATAATAATAATAATGTTGGTATTTGTTAAGTGTTTACTATGTGCAGAGCACTGTTCTAAGCACTGGGGGAGATAGAGGGTAATCAGGTTGTCCCACATGAGGCTCACAGTTAATCCCCATTTTACAGATGAGGTAACTGAGGCACAGAGAAGTGAAGTGACTTGCCCACAGTCACACAGCTGACAAGTGGCAGAGCTGGGATTCGAACTCATGACCTCTGACTCCAAAGCCCGTGCTCTTTCCACTGAGAGATAATCAGTGTCACATTCTAATTTGGGAAACAGGCAGTAGACACTAGAATTCGTCCTCCGGTCATCGTAGTCAACGACCAAGAAGCAGGTTCAAATAAGGGTGTTGTCCATCGCCTCACTCATGACGCTTAAATCGTTTTTCTCGTGTCATCAAATTCGCCGTCACCTGGGAGATAAGTCCCGTTACGGAGATAAGAAAACTGACATACAGAAAAGGTAAGTAATTTTCTCAAAGACAGTATTACGAGACTAGGGAATACAGCAGAGAATTCCAGCCCTCAGCTATGGACAGCATTTCCCCTGTTACTTTGATAGAGGTCTTTAGATAACAGTGATCAGGATATACGTTAAGCGCGTCTATATTCTAAACATTGAGCTGAGCATTTAGGTAGATACAAGATGGTCAGATCAGAGATGGGGCTCACAGTCTGCAGGAGAGGGAGAACAGGTATTTTCTAGATCACACAGAGGCGCAGAGATGTCAAGTGACTTTCCCAAAGTCACACAGCAGGAAAGTGGCAAAGCTGGGACTAGTATCCGGGTCACCTGACTTCCAGGCCTGTGCTCATCACACTGGGTTATGCTGCCTCTGAAGTAAGGTTATTTCTTGGCGTACTTCTTGATCTCTGGAGACTTCTTGGGCAGGGATTGTCTCTCTCCGTTGCCGAATTGTACATTCCAAACGCTTAGTACAGTGCTCTGCACATAGTAAGCGCTCACTAAATGCTATTGAATGAATGAATGAATGAATTCTTGGAAAATTTCAGAGAAATACACGGTTGTCCCAGAACTGGAAAGCAGCCGTTTTAACGGGCAGCTCTTGTTTCTTGCACCAGGTTGCCTCAGTTGTTTTTGTTCACTTTAAATGCTTTGATTGCTCATCGGGGCTGGAGTTTCCCCAACCTATACTTGGTTTAGGTTCCACAGAACTCTTGGCTGCCTCAGAATGTTGGGGGAATCTGCCTTTGCGTTGTAGGTCCTGAGCATCAAACAGAAACTTCCGACCCAGGGCTTCCAGGTACCCAATCAGCTTTCTCCCTCCTACTTATCCACTCCCTTCTCCCACTGGACCCCAGCTCAGATGCTTCATTCTTCTCGAGATCACGTTGATCATTGGGCCTCATTCTCATCTCTCCCTTCACTGACCTCTTGCTCAAAGCCTCCCCACTGCCTGGAATTCCCTCACCCCTTACATCCTACAGACTACCACTCCTTTCATCTTCAAAGCTCTTCTGACATCACATCTCCTCCAGGAAGCCTTCCCTGATGATTTTCTCGTCTCCTCACTTTATACCTGCCTAATTAGCCCTTCATTACTTCCACACCGCCTGAGCATTTGCCCTGTAGCACTTAGGGATGTATTTTTAAACTCTGTTATTTCTTCCAAGTTGAAAGTTAATTTACTGTCTGCTTCCCCTGCTGGATCGTTAACTCCTTGAGGGTAAGGATTCCATCTTATGGTTCCGGCTTCTTCTTCCGAGGTCTTCGTACAATGCTCTTCACACAGTAGGCATTCAGTAAACCTTTTGATTGGTTGGTGACTCAGAGAAAAGGGGAAGGCCTGCAGGCTTGAGATGGGATCCCGGTGTCTTGATTTTTAATATAAATAATTTAGTCAAGTTATAGCAGCCTGTGCTGTTTTTTCAGAGGCAGCGTGGGCCTAGTTGAAAGAGCATGGAGCTGGGAGTCAAGAGACCTGGGTTCTAGTCCCAGCTTTCTCACAGAGCAGATCTGCTCTGTGACCTAAGGCAAGTCACTTAACCTCTCTAGGGCTCTCTTTTCCCGTCTGTAAAATGGGAAAGAACAGATTATGAGACCCTTGTGGGACAGGGATTTTGTTCACTCTGATAACTTTTGTCTATCCCAGTGCTTCGCACACGGTAATATTAATAAATCCCTCGGTAATTCCCCCACTAGACTGTAAGCTCCCTGTGGACGGCCAACGTGTCTTCCCAGCTCTGTTATATTGTACTCCCGTAAGCGTTTAGAAACTACTCAATAAATATAATTGATTTATAATTATTTTTATAATGGCCATTGGCTTCTTCAAAGTAATTGGCAAGCTCTAATCCTCACAAGACTAGCAGTAATAGTATTCATTAAGCACTTATTATGAGCATAACACTATACCCAGCTATGGGAGAGAATACACAGGTGGAAATTAGATAGAGTCTCTGTCCCTCTAGGAGAGAAGCCCTATTACTTCCATTCACGGATGAAGGAACTGAGTCAGCAGATGAAGTTTATTAACCAGGTTCGAATACAAGTGGCCAAATCCCAAGTGCCTAAAGCAAAAATCCAGTTGCGTAAAGGAATTCTGGCTGTCACAGGGAACGGCAGAGGTGGGAGTTAGAAGGGGATGGACGAGGTGTTTGGATCCAGATACTAAAAAAAAGAGTGGATGAGGCCAGGAATGCAAGATAAACGGATGAAAGAAGAAAGGGAAAATGAAGAAGGTGGAGAAAGAGAGAGGGGATGGGTGAGAAGCTCTACACTCGGATCCAGGCCTTGGGATCACCCCAGTAGCTCCTGAGACTGGAACTTTGCGGGTGTCTGAGTCGTTCTCTGCCCTGCCACTCCATCTTTCCCTCCGGCTCTTCTCCTTATCTCCCTCCCTCCATATTCCGTGCATCACAGACCTCCATCGTGTGCGTGTGTACGTGAGTGTTTCCGAACACGTTCCGTTCCAAGAGACCTGGAAAAGGAAGTGGAAGCGAACCCAATATTTTGGGACTGCCTGTCTACACTGGATCACTTTACACTTGCTTTCCATGTCACCAGAAGGTACCTCTCTGTTTTTTTCTATTAAACTACAGTATCAGCAAGTTAATCCAAGGACACCCATCCCCCGTGCTCAGCATGCAAATGAGACATCTCCACAAAGGACTGTGTGGCTATCATCTATGTCTTCCATTCACTGGGTCCTTGAATTCAAAGCAGTCTAATGAAAGTTCTGAAATATATGTCAATCAATAGTGTTTATTGAGGGGTTACTGTGTGCAGAACACTGTTCTGAGCACTCGAGGGAGCTCGGTACAACGGACTCGGCGGATCCATCCCCTACCCACGAGGAGCTTACGGCCTATAGCCTCCGTAAAGCCTAGAAAGATCCGTGCTATCTCGGGTCCAGAGGTTAATCTCTTATCCGATATCTACTTCTAAGAAATATATGGGCTCGGCTCTTAAAATAGCAAGCATTTGGCCAGAAGTCTTGTCGGTTTGGGTTTTATTTCCTCAGCAGGATGAAGCACTGTCCATTAAAAATGGAAGTGTTAAGATTGTCTAGCCAAACAGGCGCTATAACTGGCTGCAAACTCCTTCGCACTTTATAACCCAGCCACAGCATGATTTCCTGCAGAGGTGCAGTTGGGATGATACATTTCCCCTTACTATCTGAGGTGAATGGAGAGGATCAGGAGTTACCGGGTAAGGATATATGAGTTATCATATGGTGCCCTATTACTTAGCCCACAGAGAGTTTGTATTATCATAGGAATGAATTGTTTGTTGTTTCTTTAAGGCCTCTGCTTTTGTTGGAAATTACTCATTTTAACTCCTTGTTTGCTTTTGTGCAAAGCCCCTGTATTTCTCAGGAAGGGGGGAGAGGGTGGGCGAATCAATTTTCTTTGGTTTTACTGACACAGAACTGAGCAAGCTAAGAGGCTGCTGCTGCTTTTTTTTTTTCTTTTAAACTAAAACATCCATTTCTGGGCCATAACGGAGAGAAACTGCTGAGTTAGCCAAGGCAGTAAATTGAACTGGTCCTTTTACCTCTAGAAAATATTAAAGCATCCTTCTGCCACTGAGCTGGCACACATTGTTGGATCAAGTGCTACTATTAACGGGAAAGCAGGGAAGTACATTATCACTCCTGTGCTGTCACTACCAGAGGGTTTCACCGTGAACGATAGCATTCAGAAACACCAGGCAGCGGGGAGGGAAGATCAAGACGGGCTGCTTAAGACCAAAACAAAACAAGTTTTAAAGTTAGACTAAAGCGCTGAAGGTATGCTAAGAGTTAGGGAAGGTAAGCTGCACGCAAGTGCTCATTTTTAAAGGAATCCAAGCGGTTACAGACTCCCATTATCCTTTCGTACAGGTTGGAAGGCAACGGGTACAGACCCTTCTAATGGTCTCGTCTAATCAATTCTAGCAGATCTGAAACCTGTCAAGACAAGATCCTGTCTGTCTTAAATCTAACGATGTATATTTTGAACTCGAGGAAGCCCCGAAGAGATCCTTTTATGGTGAACTTTTTCTTTCCAGCTTGTAGAGGAAGCCGTCTTGCAGGATTTTTTTTCCTCCCCTCGGTATAAATTTTTTAAATTTAATTTTAAATAAATCACCCATCTGTATCCTGAATTGCAGCAATAAATCGGCTGAGGATATAAAAGAAATTACAAAATTCCTCAAAGTGCTTTACATATATTAACTTCTTCTCAAACACCACTGTGAAGTGGGTAACTATTTTATAAATTGAGAATTAAAACTAGCTAAGAGATTCGCTCTAGGCAGAATTTAAACATAATTTAAACACAAGTTTCGGCCTCAATTTGCTGTGGTCAACCCTCGCCAGATTCCCTCCTGGCTATGGGGTAATGCAGAGTAGACGGGCCGTCCACGAAAAAAAGACCTAATTATTTTGATTGGTATCTTCACAGTCTGGTAAATGTCTTGATTCGATTGGGTAGCATATTGGCTAAGCAGGTCCCCGATGAATTCAAATTCCGTACGTTGGTTCTCGGATCTATAACAAGCCCTCGTTAATATGGTTATACCTCATAGGTTTGTCATCTTTTCCTCTTCACCTCCTCGCCCTGGCCTCAGTAAAGTTTCTAATTCTATTCTCGGATGCAGATCTTTTTGGCACCGGAGGGATTTTGATGGGCTTTTTAAAATGCCGAGACAAGAGCGACTCACCTCGCGTAGATCCAACCATGTTGAGCTGCTGTTCTACCGTTAATCATTGCGGTATTTATGAAGCACTTATCGTGTGCCAAGCACCATGCTTAAAGCCGGGGTAAGATACAGTCCGATCAGACACAGTTCCTCTTTCTCTTGGGGCTCCAAAATCATCCATTTCCTCACCAAAAATACTGGTTTTGGAGGAAACGACATGGGTTTCCCCAAGTTGTGTTTGAAAAGGTTTAGGCAACCATTCAGATCATCAGACTTCACTGCTGTGAAATTTTATCAAAAAGGACTCGATCCATGGGTAGTTCCATTTTTGGAAAGAGCATGGGCTTGGGAGTCAGAGGTCATGAGTTCGAATCCCGGCTCTGCCACTTGTCTGATGTATGAGCGTGGGCAAGTCACTTAACTTCTCTGTGCCTCAGTTACCTCATCTGTAAAATGGGGATGAAGACTGTGAACCTCACGTGGGACAACCTGATTACCCTGTATCTACCCCAACGCTTAGAACAGTGCTCTGCACATAGTAAGCGCTTAACAAATACCAACATTATTATTATTATTATTATTTTGCCAGTCAGATTAAAAACTTCCCAGGTTTTTTCCTAGAGGCAACAGTGGTTGACACAATCTTATTGCCCGGTAAAGGATTTTGTGCTTTTGTGTCAGAAAGGCTATTTATTGTGTTAAGAGAACTTGAAACGGGCCCTCTGAAGGGAGGGAGTCGGGGTGCCTTGCACCCTCTATGGCCAGACCAGTCGTAATGAAAATTCCATGGAAGGCGTACAAATACGTGCAAGTTAAAACCAAAAGGAAAGAGTGATGTGACAGAAGGGGAGGATGATTTAAGCCTCCCAACTAAGCACAGGTCTTGTGTCAAAAGCTATCAGAGTAAGACGGAAAAGGACAAAAATCCCAAAACAAAACAACAGAAACCACCTGTTCTGGAACATTGGATTGGTCGGCGATCGATATTTGGAAGATGTTTTTCTAGCGTTAGGGCCACCTGATGATTTTCCTAGGCTGGCTGAGGACATGGTGGAGACTACTCCACTTGGAAATCAAGGAGCTTATGATCTATCCCTGTAGTTTTTTTCTTTTTCCTTGCCAAGCTGGACACCTCTGCTTCCCACTGCCCCCTCAACCCCCAGACTCACCGACACAAACAGCTTTTGCTCTGAAAAAGCACTAGGTGGTGCCCCTTTTCTTCTTCTGCGACATAGCCAGGGTCTCAGGAGAGATGCTACTTCTGTGAAGATCACCAAGCCCTAGATGTGTATCGTGGGTTCTCCTCATCTAATAGGATTACTGGGAGCGCGATGTAATAGTCCGTTACTTCTCTTATAGCCCGCAGGAACCGGTCCTCTGGAACCCTGGGCTGCCGCTCTCGGGAGCCGGCAACGGTCGCGTTAAAAACGAGGAAGAAGTCAGAAAGCTTCTTTGGTTCCCAGAACGTAAAAGAAAAATGGGATCTAGAAAGGAAAAAAAAAGTTAGATTCTGTTACTGAGGAAAAAAAACCCCACAACTCAGGGCGATGCGTTTTCCAATGAGAGATCCCGGAAGGTATTCTGAATAATACAGTTAGCATGTTAATTTTATTATTATGCTTCGAACACTGAGCAAACTGCCTGAGAAAATCAAACAGTCTTAAATTTCAATTTGCCTCAAGCCCTAAACAAGTCTTTGTAGCGTGGAATATGGCTAAAGCAAAGATTCTGCGTGCCCCTTGTCAACCCCTGCTACCCCCCCGTTTGAAAATGGATTTAAACCATTGGGTTTATTTCTTTTAAAAAAAAAATCTTGTTAGACACGCTTAACAGATTGTTACATTGTGTATGCTGGGAGTTCAGATAAAGGATGTTTTTCAGGGTAGCTTTATTCAGGCAATATGGCCAATCAGTTTTGATTTAGAAAGTAGATCCATTTAGAAAGTTTTTGTTCTAGTAAAGGTCCAGTGACAGCCAGGGGAGATAATCTTGACACTGAAACAAATACAAAGGAAAAAAAAAAAAGAATGCGTTTATCTCTGGAAAATAAAAACACGTGAGCTGTCCACCGGTTCTACTATCTAGTCCTTGAAATTTGGCTGAAAGGGAGCAATTTCTCTAATGTATTTATTTATGTTTGAAGATGACAAGAAAATAGATGGTCTCCCCTCCACGTCCCAAAACAGAACCACTTGGCAAAATCTAAATCTTGTTTTCTGGTTTTAGAACTGGGCTCCCAAACTAGGAAATTAAATGATAGGGGCTTAAAAAAACAAACCAAAACCAAAAAAACAAAACTGGAGAAAAAAGCTTTAATATGAAACTGAAAGAATTATTCCCATGCTCTAGCCGCCCTGTCATATGTCATGACATGTGGCAGGTTGACTGCTCATTAATTCTATTTATATCAGTATGATAATCCACCCCACTGAGTACACATGTGTTAAAATATTCATAAATTACATTTAGCGCAAGCAGATATACATTAAATGCCAAAAGAAGACCATTATTTAAAGACAAAACCAGTCAACAATCCAACAAGCGTAGCCTTCTTACTGAAAGTCCAGTACATTACGTAGCATAAGGCTCACGCTAATTGTCTTTCCTTTCAAAGTGAATCCTAGGAAATGTTTATCTTTTATTTTTCAACTCTGAAAAAAATAGTTTTGCTAAAAGGAAAATAAAGGATGTTGTATAAGGTCATACTCTTACTAATGACACTTGGAGAATTAAAGATTCAAAGAGAGAAAAAAACAACTTTGACTTCCAGAGATTCTGAATATATCATTAAATCAGTCCCGAAATGGACTGTAGTCAAATCTGCTCGGTTGCATCAGACTACAGATAAAGGTATAGACAAAATCATTTATCGATATGCTATTCTGTGAATTAAAGTTCTCAAACTCCATTTCTTGAAAGTTGGGAATGATTACCCAAAAAAAAAAAAAAAATCCCGAAGGAGGCGTTCATTTTATTTCTAAAAATTTGGAAGTTGAAATGGATTCTCAACGTATAGGGTAGTCGCATGCTATATTTTGGAAGAGACCTCTGAATGCAAATATCCAGTAGGGCACAAACCGAGATACGTGTTTTTAGAAAGGCAGATACTGACGTGTCGATGAAGCTGAGTCCCATCTTTTAACAAAAACATCCGAAGGGCGTTTTATCAAAAGCTATTTTTGTCCACACATATTATGCGGGTTCTGAATTATGCAATAAAAAGCGTCGAGTCGATTTAAAGAATGGGGGCCCCATTGTGCGCTTAATTTCAAAACAACTAATTATGATGAAAAGGAAACTTTATCCAAAGTGGAGCACGGGACTTCTTTGCAGTGCCTAATGGGGAGCTTAAAACTATTTTTCCAAGCTCTATTCATCATTAAAATAATATTTTTTTTCAAGGCGAAGAGGCATATGATAAAAAGATAAGCAATTTTCCATCTCAGAATTCATCCTGCCCAGTGTATTATAAGAATGACTGATTGCAGTGGTTCTGCATTCTTTCTAATCCCAGTACTCTCCTATGACAATATCTATAGCAGCAACCAGCCAAGGCGTACTCTGATTACATGTTGACTGCAGACAAGGTATCTATAAAATGATCTAGAAATATAGCTAGAGTATGTGTTTCACCTTCTCCCCTTCTTGTAAAGAAGCATTATGTAATGTAAGACTCTTCCTAAGGAATCAGAAGGCGACCGATATTGATCATCCTATTAAAAATATGATATCATAAATAGTCATCCAAGTTGTTTTCAAATCGGTAAAGCGTGGTAGCGCTTTTTTGCTTTCAGGTGATCCTTTAGAGCTAAAGCTCGTTTTAATTTCCAGAATGGCAGGATTTTTGTCTAGGCAAGGATTCCTCCTTCACCCCCTTTTTTGGCGGAGGAAAAAAAAAAACAACCCAAAAAACCCCACAGTATTTTTTAATCTAACATTTTTGAGAACGTAGAGACGTCATTAGAAAAGAACTCTCATTAAGCTCTCTGAAAAGTTTGATCTGTACTTTCATGTAAATCTTGGCCTCGGTACAGAACGGCTGCACAATCATTTTCATCTGAGATTTGAACATATTGGAAGAACTAGAGCAGCACTTTCTTTTATCCTGTCATTTTTTTCCCATTGGAAATGATGAGCATATGGCAACCACCCTCACTGGATTCTCAAACAACAGGAGGGACCTGATTTTGATTCCTACATCCTGTCATCAGTGACTCCCATGATATTTTGTTCTTGCAAGGCTAAAGATGTGATTCGAATTTGCCATAAGGACAGAGCTTAATGCGATGCCATTTTACCACAGGAGCCCACAATCAGTTAATTAAACATGATATAAATCACCTCCTGTATTTGTAAAGTAAGATTAATATGGCCAAGTCAAAGTAATGAGGAATCTTCACCGTCGCAGGAGTGTGAATCACTGATACGAAGATTACCCTTTCAGAAACTCAATACTTTTGACTAGGCTTTGTTGGTTTAATCCCTCGGACTGCTTTGTGCAACCTGAAACCCTGAGCTGTCATCTTTAGCCAAAATTTCAGCCATAACTTCCTCAGCTTTCACCCAATCATTCAAATCAGCATTCACAATGCTTACCAAAGATCAAGCCTTTCAGCAGACCACGTAGCAGCTTTTTACCACCCGGGATGCCAGCAGCGTATTTCATAAATATTTCATTTTTTAAAAATCAAGACTATTTTCTTTTTTCTTTTTTACCGGGCAGCTTCGGGACTCTTTCCCTCTCTCTCTCTCTCTCCACCCCCCCACATTCCATCACTGTGGTCAGTTAGGTTTATAGCCTTAATAAAAGGATTTTTTTTTTCCTCAGCATGCTAGGGAGCCTTGTTAAACTAGAGCAATTACAGAAACACAAGATAGGTGCTCTGGAAAGATCAAAGCCCACCTAAAGACAGCTCTGTAGGAATCCGGAGTTCCCTTTGAAAAGCGCTCAGTTTACAAAGTATAGATGTATTAAACCCCACGGAAAAAACCCCCACATTCAAATAATATTAGAGGTCTGACTAGTTAATATGGGATCCACTTTAGCCACTCTTTGTGTATTATTCCTAATATCTATTCACAGCCTACCTATAATAGCTCCAAAGGAGCCATTATGCTCCGAAGACATATGCATATTATGGATCTTTAATACCAAATACATTACCTACTCAGTAGGTACGTTTTAACCTCAATCTCTCAGCTCAGGGGGAGGGGTGGGAAAACAGTCTGTACAGTTCTATAGAAAATGAGTGCCTTTCGCCTGGGTCTTGAGCTCTATCCCTCACCCAGCGGGGAACCCCGTGGAGACGGGTCTTTTGTAAGGGATGAAGAGCCAATGTTTCGCTTTCTTCTTCAGTGACCCGACAGCACTCAAGGTGCTTTCGTACTGGCCATTTGGGCCTGCGTCTATATGATCGTCATCTCGTCCATTTTGTCGTCGTGATTGTGGCTGCATTTCGCTAAGGGCTCATTTGGACACTTTCCTCCCCAGTGAATGTCATGTCCTCCCTCCCCTCCTCTCCCCGCTACCAAAAGGGCATTTGGCTGATAGTAGAGGGACTACTTCATAGAGTGTTCATTAATACCAGGTGGTCGCAACCCACCTTTTGTGTCTTAAGATAGCATTAAGGTGCTTAGGGCCAAACGGGGCGATTCATGACTGAAACACACAGAATGATGGCATTTAAAAAAAAAATGCTGGCTTTCTCAAGCCACTTAAATTATTTCCTATTACAATATCTTCCACGCTTTAGAAAAATGTGTGCTCAGATCCCGAATTCCAGACTTCAGCCTAGAAAAGGGGGGAAGGTTATTTACAAGGGACCGGCTAATGGGCATCATTAGGATATTGATTTTTTGATAACTATTGGAGTTTTCGCTGTATAAACTTCTTTGCTCTGAAAAATGCGGAGATTAAAGAGCAACTCTCGTTTTACATCACTGTGTCCGTTTTATGGGAAATCTTAATGATCATCTTTCTCTGCATTATACATAGCCATTATACAATACTGTTGACCATCAGATAAGAGGTTCATTTTGCTCTGAAATCTAACAGGCATTTTGAACCCCATTACTTTCTATAGTTCAAGTTTAGGAAGAAAGCTAAAACGGGAGAGAGAAGTCATAGGTTTGGCTATTTACCGATCAACATCTTTGTTTTAATTTCATGCGGCAGTCACCTCAGCTTTCACTTTCACATCAAGACCTGGCCGAAGACTAGATCCCGTTCTCCAGGATCTTACCTCTCACTGATCCAAGATGGGTGAATATTTTTTTTTTTCTGGTGTAGTGTCCAAGTTTGGACATTCATGAAATCTTAGTCATTTACCGCATTAATCTGGAATTTTTCATCAACACCACATTTACCTCTCAAACTGAAAAAAAGACAGTTGGCATTTGATCAAAATGCAAGAATCATTCTGCCTGGGCACGGTAACTCTGAGCTCCCTGAGTAGACATTTTTAATGTCCACGAATGTTTATTCTCCCCATTAACATTTTCCTAGTCTTTACACTTTTACGCACGAAATACCTTCAACATCTCCGGCGTCGTGCCATCTGATAGCATAACTATGGGAATATGCCTTTATTAAAATGTTATTTCAGTGAACTACCAGTAAAGCATACCCTAGATAATTCTCCCATTGCTTCTCAATCATGTGAAAACACCCTACTGGCTCCTACCAACTAGAAAGACTATTGGTCTGGTAGGATGATTGGGTTCATTTCTAATGTTTTTATTTTTTACATTCTAATGATTTTGTGATTGCCAACTAGCTACATGTGGATTTAGCGTTTCTCAACGAGATCATTATTCACGGTTTTATTTCCAATCTGTGGTTTTGCTTCCTGGCTAATCTAAAGTAAAAACAAAAATTACACAGAGGAAGAAATACACGTGAAGGGTCTCTTAAAAATACACACACACACGTTACTCTAGTATTCTTTTACATACATGGCACTGCCCCCAGAGTTTCTCGAACCTCACACATAATGAAGTATCAAGTGTCAATGATGGTCATAGCAACCACAACCCAAATATAGGATGGGTTGAATGACACAAGTGCACTGATTTTATAAGCCACACCCAGGCACGCAGATACCATCTCACTGTATTATCTTTGAACTTGATGGACAGCTGTGTTTGTGAGTGCAAGTGCATCTGGGTACGAGCGTTTGTGTATCCATCCCTGTGATTTCTTAATTTCCCCCAAATTTGCTTTAAGGCAGTTTGCTTTGTATTTTATATATCTCTTCCTGGGCTGGATACAAATACAGCTTTTGACTTATATGAATAGCTGAACAGATACACACACACACACACACACACACACTATATATATGTATATATATATAATATATATATAATATATACGTATATATATATAATATATATATATAATATATATTTTCAGGTATTGGTCCATTCAAAAATAGGTGTGGAGAAGCTGGTAAACGTCAGGAGAAGAAAGACAAAAAATATAAAGGGGAAGAAAATGGACCTGCTGAGGAAAGGTTAAGGAATCAGAGTTGGTTGGCCTAGAGGAAGGAGACAGCAGGCGATTTAGTAAAGGTTTTAAAGTATGTGAAGGGTTATAATGAGGAAGATGCTGACCGTTTGTTTTTCATGACCACTGAGAGCTGAACAAGAAGAAATAAGCGTAAATTACACCAGGAGAGATTTCAGTTGACATAAGGTAGATTTCTTGATCCTAAGGGAGCTGAAACCTTGGAATATGCTAGAGGCTGGGGAATATCCATCGCTATGATTGCTAAGAAAGAAATAGACAACCAAGTGACTTGCTGGCCTAGTAGGCCTCCTGCCAAGAGATAGGGAACTGAGATATGTTTTGGGTAATCTTTCCATTATTATTATTATTACTATTATTATTCCTCCCACACACTTCACTTCTCTAATACCAGCCTATTCACTGTACCTTGAGCTCATCTGTGTCTCTGTCAACCTCTCACCCACATCCTAGCGTGGCTCAATGGAAAGAGCCCGGGCTCGGGAGTCAGAGATCATGCGTTCGAATCCCGGCTCTGCCACTCGTCAGCTGTGTGACGGTGGGCAAGTCACTTAACTTCTGTATGCCTCAGTTACCTCATCTGTAAAATGGGGATCAACTGTGAGCCTCCTGTGGGACACCCTGATAACCCTGTATCTACTCCAGCGTTTAGAACAGTGCTCTGCACATAGTAAGCGCTTAACAAATACCAACATTATTATCCTATCTCTGGCCTGGAAAGCTCTCCCTCTTTATATCTGACAATCGATTAGACGTCCCCCTCTTCAAAACCTTAATGAAGAAGGCACATCTCCCAACTAAGCCCTCGATTCCTTTTCTCCCACTCCCTTCTGCATAGCCCTGACTCGCTCCTCACCCCTCCCTCAGCCCCACATCACTTATGTACACAGCCATAATTTATTTATATTAATGTCCATCACCACCTCCAGAAGGTAAGCTCTTTATGGGCAGGGACTGCGTCTGTTACATGGTTGTGTTGTACTCTTCCAAGTGATTAGTACGGTGATCTGCACACAGTAAGGGCTCAAAAAATAGGATGGATTACTTGATTATTATTATTCAATAAATGGGACCTCAATATTGCCAAACAGAGAAATCATTTATAATGTGGATCATCTACAGTGAAGGGGGGATGCCCATTTTACTGAAATTCCTTGTGCAGATCTCTGAAAATTCGCCTCTCAGTTGGGATATTTCTCTTCTGAATTTTTAATATGTGGTATATGCCGGTTTGGTTTAAGAGAGCCCCTTCCTGCCAATAGAGAATATTAACATGATATGAATCGCAGTGTATTTTTAGAAACTTTAAGGTCAAAATTAAAAGTGAGCTGACTGGTTAGATGTATCTGTTCATTTGTCATACATAAAAATGACATTTTCTGTTTTTAAAATATGTAAAGTCATTTTGAGATTTTCATAAAAGTACTATGTATGTTTGGTTTCAGTCAAGCTGCTGTTGTGGCTTTTGACTAGATAATGTGAAGTCATTCATTCATTCAATAGTATCTATTGAGCTCTTACTATGTGCAGAGCACTGTACTAAGTGCTTAGAATGTACAATTCGGCAACAGATAGAGACAATCCCTGCCCAATGATGGGCTGATAGTCCTCAGAGCAGAGCTATCTAGCTTTCTATTGAAAATACTCATGATATTTTTATACACAGTAAGTTTAATTCTAGTATGTGGAATCAGATTGATTGCAGGCAATGCTTTGCTTGAGTACTCAGCGTCAAAGGAATCGCAGCTATAGCTTCTGGGACCTCCTGTCAGAGAGGAGGGCCGGTAAATTTAACACACCTCCACATCGTCAGAAAAGGTCTCGCTTAATCCCGATCTGAAATTGGCAAACAACTTTTAATTCAGGGAATTATTTTTGAGACCAAAAAAAAAATCAACTCAAGAGACACTAAAGTTTAACGTTTTTCATTTTGCAAAATGAGATTCAGAAAAGTGCGTCTGCTCCAAACGAGTGGGCAAACGCTACTGAGAATGAACGAAACCCAGACAACACGTTCGAATGCATTTCTGAAGGTGTGTGGGTACTGTGAAGCTCGGTGGATTAGCAGATCAAACGCCGGTTGACTTTTCACCTGACACCCTGGACGAAGTTGAACTTGTGATGAGAGTGAAGTGAATTTGGTGCTTCTAAGCACGGTCCCTAATGAAACCGACGCAATTCGGTTTGAATGGCTGCTGAATTATTTTCAGAGACCGGAGACCATTTCTCAAGAACTGTATTGCTTCTTATTTACAGAGTAAGAGGCAATACTACAGGGAAGAGCTTGTGGTCAGGAATATGATCGTGCATAATATCTCTTTCCCGGATCTTTGAAATTGAATTATTCAGAAAAACACCAAAGGGCCACAGGGCTGTCGTTTCACTGTGTAAGGAAACAGGAGCAGGGAGGTACCATCCCCTACACCCTTTCCCCCTGCTCCGGCTAAGGCCTTTCCTGTATGTTGCCTATCGAAAGTCCATCCTGCTATAAGATATTAAAAGCCCCAGAGATGGGGGCACCATCCAGTAGCTGTCCTGACAAATGGTGAAATGGGAAGGAGAGATAAATCACACCCTAAGGGTTGTGGTTGTTGAATATTTATCGAATGCCCATTGTATAGACCGTGCACATAATGTGGTCTGTGACCTCTAGGTGTTTGCATTCTAAGGCGGCGGCACACAAACTGAAAGCCCGTCAATGGGCAGGGATTGTCTCTATCTGTTGCCGAATTGTTCGTTCAAGCGCTTAGTGTAGTGCTCTGCATATAGTAAGCGCTCAATAAATACTATTGAATGAATGAATGAATGAAATCACAACTGCGTAAAGATCGCTTTGAACTCAAGTGGCCCCGCAGCGGTAGATGGAGAAGCACAGCTCCTCCCTGCTTTGAGGAGAAATGCCCATTTTAGGCCCAGGGACTGGATTAGCCTGTGCTCTGCTGGAGCAAGACAGGGGGCTAGATGGCTGTTTGGTCTGCTAGAGGACTTTAAAGACTTTGATCGAAGACTTTAAACAACGCGCCGGACTCAGCAACCCTGGAGGATTTTGCCTGCCTTGTGACCTCTGGCAAGTCACTCGACTTGTCTGTGCCTCGGTTTCCCGAACTCTAAGATGGGGATTCAGATCTTTTATTTCTCCCCTCTACATCATGAACCTCGTGCGGTACTGATCTGATTGTATCCACCCAGGGTTTAGGAAAGCGCTTGGCTCAGGGTAAGTATTTTAACCAACACCACAGTTATCATTATTATCCGAACAGGTACAGAGATTGCCATGGGGCACAACATCAACTTGGAGAATCGGCCCCAGATATCCCAACGGGGCCCAACCCCTTTTCTCTGTTTTGGGGACCAGGAAGGGTTTTGATGCTATCTGGACTCTTGGAGTGGGTCCAAATCAGCCGGTCCCCTGGAGCTGGGAAGACTTCAGAAAGACCTGGGTTCTAATCCCAGCCTACCACGTGTCTGCCGTGTGACCTTGAGCGAATCGCTTCACTTCTCTGGTCTCAATTACTTCATCTGTAAAATGAGGATTAAGACTCACTCACCTCACTGTGGACAGAGACGGTGTCCAACCCGCTTTACTTCTATTCCTCTTCCCAGCACTTAGTACAGGGCCTGGCACATAGTAAGCACTTAACAAATACCCCAATTATTATTGTTATAATTATTCCAGCCTAAGCCTGGCTCTCCCCCAAATGCCACTACAGAAACAAATCTTGGGATGGTACAGATTCTTCCAGAAGCAACAGCATAGCTCAGTGGAAAGAGCATTGCATGCAAGTCAGGGTCCTGGGTTCAAATACCACTTGAGCCACTTGTGTGACCTTGGGCAAGTCACTTCGTTTCTCTGTAACTCAGTTACCTCACCTGTGAAATGGGGATTAAGACCATTAGCCCCATGTGGCATATGAACTATGTCCAACCTGATCGTCCCTCAACCCCAGCACTTACGTAGATATTTTTAAATTATTTATTATAAATTATTTATTTCTCTTAATGTCCGTCTCCCCCTCTAGATTGTAAGCTCACTGTGGGCAGGGGAACATGTCTATCAACTCTTGTAGCGTACTCTCCCAAGTGGTTAGTCCAGTGCCCTGCACATAGTAAGTGCTCAGTAAGTGCCATTGATTGACCGATTGATCTTATATAGTATAAGTGGTATTTGTTAAGCGCTTACTATGTGCCAGACCCTGTATTAAGCGATGGGCTGGAGAAACACCATTCAGATTGGACACATTCCCTGTCTCACGTGGGGCTCACGCTCTCAATCGCCATTTTACAGCTGAGGTGCAGAGAAGTGAAGTGACTTACCCAAGGCCACACAGCAGACAAGTGGCAGAGGCAGAACCCATCTACCCCAGTGCTTAGGACAGGGCCTGGCACATAGTAAATAACATTCCAAAAACAGAGGAGAGCTACTGCTCTGGAGAGATTCAACACCTCTCAACCCACCACCAGAAGGGTGCCTTTTTAGCCTCATGGTTGCCACATGAGCTGGGGATATTGGGATCCCAAGGGGGAGCGGGGGAGCCACTGGGCCTGGCAGCCAATCTGCCTCCACCTCTCCACCTGATGGCTCCTCTTGCCCTGGGGGATATGAAGGAGCCTCCCCGAGAGGTGATTAAGCAGGTGTGGGGGGGAATGACTGAGTCACTCCCCTGTGTGTAAACACAAGGAGGGCTGATCTGCAGCTTCACACACCCTGTTCTCCCACCCATGCGAGTGGCAAAGTCAGGCTCACTCAAGTTCTGTTTCATTTCTCTGTTTCTGTCTTCCATCTGCTTCTTTGAGAAAGAGGATCGGAATTTTTTGGAGAAGGACGATCGGTGACCCGAGCCGAATCCTCTTATGGAAAGTTGCGGGTCAGTGAATGGCCCCGAATTCTCCCAAGCTCTAGACACTTGGGATCTCTGAGCCTCTGTTCAATCAATCAGTGGTATTTATTGAGCGCTTACCGTTTGCAGAGCACTTGGGAAAGTACAACAGAGTGGATAGACAAGTTCCCCGCCCTCCTCCTTATCAATGTGCTACTTCAACCACCCCACCCTCTCAGCATAATTTAGTAGAAGGACCATGGGCTGGATGTTTTTAAAACATCTACAAGAAGTTGAAAGTTTAGGTGAGCAAGTTGACAATCAAACAGGACAGAGTACATGCCTATTTTTTTTTGTGAAAATCCACATCTTGAAAATTCCAGTAGTCTATTTTCCTTTAAAGGCTAATTTTCCCCCTTTTCAGATAAACCACACGGAGAAAGCAGTGGCCCAGTGGAAAGAGCATGGGCTTGGGAATCAGAGGAACTGGGTTCTAATTCGGGCTCTGTCACTTGCCGGCCGTGTGACCTTGGACAAGTCACTTAACTTCTCTGTGCCATCCCTAATTTGTACAACAGGGATTCAATACCGGATCTCCCTCCTACTTAGACTGTGATTCCTGTGTGAGAGAGGGACTGTGTCTGACTTGATTATCTTCCCCAGCACATAGAACAGTGCTTGACACATAATAAGCACCATTCAAAAAAGAGAGAAAGTTCATTAAAACCTGTAGGGTTGCTTTAGGCTTTCAAAGTCATGAACCCCATTAGATTTTTAGCTCATCAAGAGGGGCGAGCAGGTCTTATAATTTTACTCTATGCTTCCTAGGGCTCAATAGAATGCTCGCCACAAAGCAGGTGCTCAGTGAATGCTGTTGGGGGTTGGAATGGCTGCTCTAAAGCTCTGTGGATAGATTATAAATTCCTCGAGGTCAGAGTTAGTGTCTCCCACTATCTTGCACTGTACTCTCCCCAGCGTGTGATACAGTCCCAGGCACATTGAGAGCACTTAACAAATATCGTTGTTGGATTGATTGATTGATTGATTTGAAAAAGCATCAGTTCAACAGTCGGGGCTATTGGATTTTATGCCCAGATCTTCGTTCTCTGGGTGCAACCACTTCAAAGATATAAATCAGTCCCCGCTCTGAACTAATTCACCATGGTAGGACTAGGAATGGTGGGCAGTGTTCACGGCCTGTTTTGGCCCTGTGACTGAACTCGCCAACAAACGTGCCCGAATGACCCTTCCGACTGAAAAACAAATTACAGGTCACTCCTACAGTTTGGGTTTTCCTTCTGGAGAAGACATGGGAAGAGGTTAGGTGGAGTCTGCAGAATTCTGATATCTCCTTCTGGGAAATGGAAATGACTCACTTCCAGTTTCCTTAATGATAGTGCAGTGTAGGTCATCAGAGACACCATAAGAACCCCAAGGTCCGCGCTGGGCTATCTCCAGGTCATGATAAATTGCCGAAATTGCCCTAGCCTCATGCCTCAAAGGAAAGTCCTCCTTTCCTGGACCGAATAGCAGAGAGCCAAAGCGGGACCAAACCAACCTCCGGAACCAATAGTTTTTGAGCTTGACTGAGGAGGAGGACCTGCAGCACCAGAAGGTGAAACTCCCCTCCACTCATCAGATTGGTTCGGCCCTGTCAGTGGGACTTCACATCGGTCTATTTGTCCTGGGCCTTGTACCACCCCAGAAATGACCCCGGCCCTTTGAATTCATCAGAAGCGATCGCTTCGTCTAAACGTGGAAATTTAGAGAGGGTAGGATCATTTCTCATTTCGAGATTGGCCAACCTCTCCCATTCAGATCCAATTTTTATGGACTGGCTAACAGGAAGCACTGGGTTTATAGAGCGGGGCCCAATTTCTGGAAAACCCCGATTATAGCAATAAGAATAATTACGGTATTTATTAAGCACTTACCAGGTGCCCAGCACTGTTCTGAGCACTGGGGTAGATACAAAGAAATGAGGTTGTCCCCTATGGGGCTCAGTCTTAATCCCCATTTTACAGATCCGGTAACCGAGGCAAGGAGAAGTAAAGTGGCTCGCCCGAGGTCACTCGGCAGACAAGTGCAGGAGCCGGGATTAAAACCCACGTCCTCTGCCTCCCGAGCTCTTTCCGCTGAGCCACACTGCTTCCCGTCGGTCTGACCGGCCCTGACCGCGGGGATTTATTTTCACAATAGAGGCTGCTCTTTCTTTTACTTCGGGGAGGACGGCTAGCAAGGGTTAATCCAAATACCAAACCCTTTCATTTTAATGAACCGACTGGATACTGTAAATTCCTAAGACGTCTTGCTGCCCTTTTAGGAATATTGCTGAACCTAGACCTCTGCTCTCTCAGGCCAATTTTGAGTGTGTCGGTACACACATTCCTGCCATCTGCACCGGGGCTAATGCAACTTCTTGTTGTCTGGTCTTTCTGAGAATGCATTATATAGATTGCAATTCATTTACAATGCAGCTGCTAGGGTCATGACTCACACCGAGATTAATCATTACGCCTGGGTTAGCTTCATTACTTTGACTACCCATTACATCTTGCGGAGATTATGAGATGTTGCTTTTAACTTACAAGGCTCGGGCTAGCACCCACTCACCTCAGAGACGTGCCTTTATGCTCCGCTTCTTTTGGCGTTTTCAGATCTCTGGAAATCGTGGGCGTTCGCCGGGAGAACGCTTAGAAGAATCAAGCTGTTTTCACCTGTCAGATGTTAAACTGGATTCGGTGGAATACTTAATGCACGACGTGCTGTAATCGACCGGCACGCTTTTCATTTTTCAACTCTTCTTTCGTACGGCGGAATGATTATTTCCCAGAGGCCTTTAATGCTGAAGGTTGCTCAGGAAGGCAGCAATTTATCTATGCATTATCTATAGATGTATGTATATATATACATATATATGCTGCACAACCCCAGCTATAGCAGTTTCCTTGACAGTAGCCGACACTATTAGTTACAGCATGCGTGAAACTGAATATGTTAACAAAGATGACTGGGTCAACCCAAACTACCTAGATTCATAAATTCGGCTAACAAAAATGAATAAAAGAAGACGGAAACACTATAACGCTCCCTAAAGTGGAGCCCGTGTGCTTCTCGAGCATTTGTAGAGGTCTGGAGTGTGTTGGCATTCATTCTTTGTAGAGGCCTGAATATTCCAGAAGAGAATATTCGTAGAAAGTGCCGTTGTTGTCTTATAAAGACATGATTCATCTCAGGATCAAAACAGAGATGGCCCTGTGTTTGTCAAGGGTTGATTGTCTATCCGTGTTCCAGGGTGTAAGATGTAACCCCATTTTTGCACATAGTTTCCCAAATTCTAATATACAGCACTCTTTTTAATAAACCACACCAATAGCGTACACAAGCTCGGTAACCCTAATTTTTGCCGCTCCCCATTTTGACGTTGGATTTCAACACTACACCTCTAGGCCGTAAGCTCATCGTGGGCAGCAAATGTATCTCCGTTATACTGTACTCTCCCAAGCCCCAAGTACAGGGCCCGCCGCACGGCGAGAACTCAATAAATACCATCGATGGATTGAGTTCACCCGAGCGACCCATGACAGCGGAGCACCAAAGTAGGACAGAAGAATCCAGGAAGGAAAGCTCTCGTTTTCTCTGCAGCCAGTGGAGGGTGGAGAGTACTCAGCCAAACACAAAGAGCTAAATCGAGGTAACTCTCAGTAGAGTGAGCTACCTATCGATACCCGCCATTAGGGACCCTAAGCAACATCTGGTGTCCCGCGCTGCAAAGCATAGTTGTGGCTTTTGTTAAACCCCTGATTTGTTCCGGACACCGTACTAAGCTCTGGGGTGGATACAAGCAAATCAGGTTGGACACAGTCCCGGTCCCACCTGAGGCTCACGGTCTTAATCCCCATTTTACAGATGAGGTAACTGAGGCCCAGAGAAGTGAAGCGACTTGCCCAACATGAGAAAACAGACAAGTGGCAGAGCTGGGATTAGAACCCATGACCTTCTGACTCCCAGGCCCGTTCTCTATCCACTACACCATGCAGCTTCCCCAAAGCCCAGGGAGACCTGGAGGAAACTGCCCAGGCGTGGATCGTGCTTGAAACTGGGAAAAAACAGCCAGAAGCACTTAGTTTCAGTGCTTTGCACACAGTGAATGCTCAGTAAATAAGATCGATTGAATAAAAGAATGAACACAGAGTGTTCCCTTGGCCTGAAGAATCTGCCACTGAGGAGGGGATGTGGGGCAGAGAGGGAAGGGAGGGAAGAGTCAGGGAGGATCATCGCAAGGCTACACTCTCTTCTCCTTTCAGATGCCATAGACGTAATAATAACAATAATAATAATAATAATAATGATGGCATTTGTTATGCTCTTACTATGGGCCTGGCACCGTACTGCACACTAGGGTGGATACAAGCAAATCGAATCAGACTCTGCCCCTGTCCCACGTGGGGCTCATAGTTCTCAATCACCATTTTACAGATGAGGTAACCGAGGCCCAGAGAAGCAAGTGACTTGCCCAAGGTCACACAGCAGACAATAATGTTGGTATTTGTTAAGCACTTACTATAGCACTGTTCTAAGCGCTGGGGTAATTACAGGGTAATCAGGTTGTCCCACGTGAGGCTCACAGTTAATCCCCATTTTCCAGATGAGGTAACTGAGTCACAGAGAAGTTAAGTGACTTGCCCACGGTCACATAGCTGACAGGCAGCAGAGTCAGGATTCGAACCCATGACCTCTTATTCTCAAGCCCGGTCTCTTTCCACTGAGCCATGTTGCTTCTCTAAAGCGGCGGAGCCGGGACTAGAACCCAAGACCTTCTGACTCCTAGGCCCGGGTTCTATCCCCTATGCCGTGCATGTGCTCCTAAACAGAATTCAGTGTGTTAAAAATAAAAATAAACATCAGACAAATGCATAGTCAAAACGGAACATATGGAAGAAAATTAATGTTATTTATCTATCGACAGCATTCATTGAGCACCTGTGGAAGAGTCTTTTGGGAAGGTAAAAAACAAAAGGCAATCCCCACCCTTGAGGAACTTGCACTTTAATTGGAATATACAATTACTGTGAGAAGGAATAAATTGATATTAGCAACAGACACAAAGAAAATGCATTCTTTTCACATAAATAAACACAGGTGCCGAGGTGGCTGGTAGAATGGAGGGTGTGGTTGCAGTGATTTTTAATCAAGCACCCGCTGAAGCTTTTTCTTTTCTTTTGGGACTTTTTCCACCCCACGTCCTTTCACATCTACCCGCTTCTCTTCACATACTCCCCCATCCTTCTCTGCTCTTCTCTAACCCCCGTCTTTCTCCTGACTTGTAACACTCTCTGGCTTGGTTGTGGGTGTATACAGGAGATTCTTTCTCTGTGTTACTATGACTATTTCTGACCCTCCAACTGATCCGGAGAGGTTAAAGAAATAATATTTGGTTCCCTGAAGGGAGAAGATTTGGTTTCTCTAGATTGTAAACTCATTGCAAGCAGGGAACATGTCCACCAACTCTGTTATATTATACTCTCCCTAGTACTTAGTACAGTTATCTGCGCACAGTAAACGCTCAATCAATATGCTTGATTGATTGATTAAGAGGCCCTGAATCTACAGTCAGGGCTGGGGCTTGTAGATGTAGCCTGATGTCTTTTGGCTTAAAACCATAGGACCCGCAGAAAGATCTCAGAAATCACTAGTTCACACCAAAAACATGCCGAGCATCAAACTGTAAATGAAATCCCCTAGACCGTAAGCTCGTCTGGGCAGGGAATGTGTCTGTTATATTGCCATGTTGTATTCTCCTAAGCGTTTCATGTAGTGCCCTGAACACAGTAAGTGCTCAATAAATCGACCTGATTGATTGGTTGATTGAGCCCATGAGTTTTTTTCCCTGAAAAATTCAAGTGTGGGTCAAATGAATGGTCGAGAGGAAGCCACTGAGATTTTCCTGCACCCAAAGCCCTTGTAAGATGATATGAAATGTTTTGGCAAACCCCGAATACTTCCCGGTTCTCCCATCTCATCTAACAGCATTCTTGGCTAGTTCCTCCCAGATGGGTTTTACTCATGGCATTTACCATTGGGGTGGACGTGCCTAAAAGCAGCTGTGAACAATTTCCATTTACATCGCAGTTTAAGAGGGTAGTGGCTGGGTTAGCAGTTTACAAATCGGCAGCGTGGAGTCGAAGCCAGGTAAAAGGAGTTAATTGGGCAGAACGATATCAACTGGAGTCTCCTGTGCTATCTAGAGGAGATGAGCCAGTTTGGGGTGGGGTTGGTGGAGGCGGTCCAGGCCAAGCCAGGGTAGGCCACCCGACCCAAAGATGAGTTATCGACTTAGTTCTCTGAGTTGCGGGGTCAAGAGATCAGTGACCCCAGCCACCTAGCTTGGGAAATGACCTGCCGTTAGAGACTGGCTAAAGCTGTTCTCTGGGCTAGGGAGTGTCTGCGGAGACAGTGAATGGCATCCCAGCGCTTAGAACAGCACCTGGCACGTAATAAGCGCTTAACAAATACCATCATTATTATAATTGAGCGAGGATCCAAGTTTCTTCTGTCTCTGGATCTATAGGTATAATAATGAGGGTATCTGTTGAGCGCTTACTACGTGCCAAGCACTTTTAACAGCCGGGGTAGATACGAGGTAATCAGATTGGCCCAGGTGGGGCTCACAATCTCATCCCCATTTTACAGGTGAGATTACTGAGGCACAGAAAAGTGAAGAGGCTCACCCGAGGTCACCCGGCAGATAGGCGGCGAAGCCGGGATTAGAGCCCACATCCTTCGACTCCCAAGCCCGGACTCCTTCCGCTAAGCCAAGCTGCTGAGGTGAGACGAACATGATTCTCTATGAATGGGGGCTCACTATCAGTCAGTTGCGTTTACTGAACACTTCCTATATGCAGAGCAGGGGACCGAACGCTTGGGAGAGTAAAATATAACAGAGTTGGTAGTAATAATAACAGTAATTATCAAGAGCTTGCTAAGTGCCACGCACTGTTCTAAGCCCTGGGGTAGATCCAAGTTAATCAGTTGGGATGCAGTCCCTGTCCCACATGGACCTCACGTTCTTAATCCCCATTTTTTACTGGCGAAGCAACTGAGGCCCAGAGAAGTTAGGTGACTTCCCCAGGTCACCCAGCAGACGTGTGGTGGAACGGGATTAGAACCCAGATCGTTCTGACTCAGTCCCGCGTTCTATCCGCTCAGCCGGGACACGTTCCCTGTCCTCGCTGAGTTTACAGCCTAGGGGGAAGCCACAGTCTTCAGACTAGCTTACTTGTATACAGGTGTCAGCGTCTCCCACTCCCAGTGGCCACCTAGCTTGAGGAAGCCAGGGCTGCTACAATATTAGACTGGGAGCCCGTCAATGGGCAGGGATTGTCTCTATCTGTTGCCGAATTGTCCATTCCAAGCACTTAGTACAGTGCTCTGCACATGGTAAGCGCTCAATAAATACTATTGAATGAATGAATATTAGGTGAAGTCAGATTGAGGTGTTCTGAGTCAGGGTTGGCTAGAGGAGGGTCAAGATTCTAGACTTTCCTGTAAACTCATAGTGCGCAGGAAATATCAGTATTTATTGTTGTACTTTCCCAAGTGCTCTGCACACAATAAGCACTCAAAATAAATAAATACCATGCTGGAGAAACAGCGTGGCTCAGTTGAAAGAGCCCGGGCTTGGGAGTCAGAGATAAGGGGTTCAAATCCCGGCTCTGCCACTTGTCAGCTGGGTGACTGTGGGCAAGGCGCTTAACTTCTCTGGGCCTCAGTTCCCTCATCTGTCAAATGGGGCTTTAGACTGTGAGCCTCACGTGGGACAACCTGATGACCCTGTATCGCCCCCAGCACTTAGAACAGTGCTCTGCACATAGTAGGCGCTTAACACATACCAACATTATTATTATTATTACCCTCGAATGAATAAATGAGGGCATGCAGGAGTGGGACGCTTGGCTTATATCGGCAATTCTTCTATTACCTTTGCCCAACCTCCTTATCCCCCAGTTGGTGATGCCAACCGTTACCCTCCCTTTATGATGGGGAAAATAGATCTTAGTTATTCACTTTCTGTATTCCCCCTTATAAAGTAGGATTATATACTCTGCCAGCATTTCTATCCAGGAGAAAACCCCCTTCTAAATCCCCTGTGGGGGCCTTTTAGAAACAAAAAGAACAAGCTATCTCCACTAATGGTTTAATGGTGATCCATTCCTTAAAATTTAAATTTTCATCCTTTCTCCCAAAGAGGCAGTGACTTTTCTGGGCTGTGTTTAAGTGGCACCGACAGAGACCTGAACAACAAGAAAATCAGAGAGGAAAACAGCCAGTTCAGTAGGAAATAGAGAAAAGCCAGGCATCGAATTGCACATTAATTTTCTTTAGGTTGAAAATCAAAAAGGAAAGTTGGGACGAGGACCCTGCAGGAAGTTTGGCGATGCAATTGCCGTTAAAGGGAAATGAACAAGGGTGCCGTGATATGCGGTTTTAAATTAAGTGTCTTGACATAAAGATTTTGCCAGAACGAATTCATTTTTTTTTTTAGGTGTCTGTCCTGTTTACCTTTGGAATGTACAAGGTGATTTACTTTTATTAATGTTATGCAGCTGCAGTGTTCTTTACGGCACAATCTAGTGTTCATCAGAAGGGGAGAGATCTTATCTCATTTATTAACTGTCCTTTTCGGAGTCGTCACGAGGAGATCATTTGATGTTAGGTAGGTCTGCTGATTGAAAACTCTGATACCGCAGAGTGCTTCCATGTAAATTTATGGGGTGACTAAGACCTATAGGCCAAAGCCAGCCGAGCTTGTGGCCAGAGCCATTAAGTCAAACCCTGTCTTCCCTGCAGTGGGGAAAGACAGGTTCATGTCTCGCTACAGCAGGAGAGCCCTTGGATTTGAGCCAGAGACCCAGTGAAGGTGAAGTTGCCCAGGTACCCGGCTGGCTCCCTGGGCCACCACGGGCCGGGGGCAAGGGGAGGGGGGAATACGATCAGGCCCGGTTTAGCATCTTGGGCGGAGCGGGGCTGAGGTGGGAAGGGGGCCTAGTGGAGCCCTGGGTTCAGCGTCGAGTTCCAGTTCTTTCCCGGCCTGTGATGTGACCTAGAAAAGTTGCTAATTAATAATAATAATAATGTTGGTATTTGTTAAGCGCTTACTACGTGCAGAGCGCTGGTCTACGCACTGGGGTAGATTCAGGGTCATCAGGTTGTCCCCCGTGAGGCTCACAGTCTTCAGCCCCAATTTAAAGATGAGGTAACTGAGGCCCAGAGAAGTGAAGTGACTTGCCCACAGTCACACAGCTGACAAGTGGCAGAGGAGGGATTCGAACCCATGACCTCTGACTCCCAAGCCCAGGCTCTTTCCTTTGAGCCACACCGCTTCTCTAATTGCTCTGTGCCTCGATTTCCTCATCTGTAAAAGGGGATAGGTGCTCTCCCAACCCTTCGATTGTGAGCCTCATGTGGGACAGGGACTGTATCTGATCTGATGATTTTATGTAAATCCCAGTGCTTAGCATAGTGTTTGGCGCCTAGTAACAGCTTAATCAATTCAACTGAATCATATTCCCTCCCGACTCCCCCCCCCCCCATCTCTGATCTCTATCCTTCACAGAAGTTAAGAGGAGAAGGGCAGGCAGAAGCAGTGTGGCCTAGGGAGTAGAGCACAGGCCCGGGAGTCAGAAGGACCTGGGTTCTAATGCCGCCTCTCCCACTTGGCTGCTGAGTGACCTCGGCCGAGTCACTTCATTTCTCTCTGCCTCAGTTACCTCATCTGTAAAATGGAGATTAAACCTATGAGCCCGTGTGGGGCATGGACCGTGTCCGACCTGGCTGGCTCGTACCTGCCTCAGCGATTAGTACAGTGCCTGGCACCTAGTACGTGCTTAACAGATACCATAAAAAAGCACGAAGTGATTACATCAGGAACACTTGTCATGATATCTCATCCGACAGCCCCGACCCAAACCACTACCATAAATCCCAGCTCTGCCACTTGTCAGCTGTGTGACTGTAGGCAAGTCACTTAACTTCTCTAGGCCTAAGTTCCCTCATCTGTAAAATGGGAATTAACTGTGAGCCTCATGTGGGAAAACCGGATTACCCTGTATCTACCTCAGCGCTTAGAATAGTGCTCTGCACATAGTAAGCGCTTAACAAATACCAGCATTAATATCTATACCCCTTCCCTGATCAAACAGCTTGGTCTTTCAGGGATTTACAGAGGGGTTACTGTCACCATCTTGACACATGTGTTATTGGACATGAGCCCAGCCTCACAGTTGAGCCAGATATACCTAATGTATGCCCTTCTTATCTACTCTCAAGCCCGGGGTCCGATTTATTAGGAACGGTCGCAACAATAGTTGGCCTCGGTTGACTATCCGAATGCGGGAAGTGGATGCCTTCCTCGTGGATAAAACTGTCGAGACCCATACCAGCGGGGTAGACGTTATCGTTTTTCTTTGTGGTTGACGCATTTTTAGAACAGTGTTCGTCGAATGTGGAAACCCAGAAATTTGAAAGTCTTATTTTGCAAGGGAAGCAAATTTGAAAATGGTCAGAGAGGAGTAACAGCAAAACAGTCGTTCCCTAATTCATAACAATTGGTACCGTACGTGACAGATGCTTTCAAAATTGGACGTAATCCAATGTGTTTAGTTTCTTCAACATAAAGGTGAAGTATTTCTGACATTCTAGCTATATATTTTTTAATAATAAGGCAGGCAGTGAAATGATTTTTTTTATGTAATAGGAAAGCTAGTGAAATGTTTTCTTTTTTTCATGTAATGTAATAGCGATAGGTTGTAACACAGGAAAAAAATAGACTACTAGATCTTGGCAGAGAATACTCCATTCTTCATCATGTTGGAACCTATAGTACAGATAGTATCTTGGAGCACTTTCTCGACTTGGACTGAATTCATTCTTTCAGGCTGTGTCTATACATGCAGAATGAAATGTATCCCTGAGGTCATTATCCATATTATCAGTTAAAAAAATCCTTTTTGTGTCAGCATCCACGGGGAGCGTATCGAGCGTATTCTGAATATAAACTGCTTCGTATTAGGTGTTAAGCCCCCTCTAGACTATATACGAGCTCGACGTGGGCAGAGAACGTGTCTACCAACTCTGTTATATTGCATTCATTCATTCATTCATTCAAACGTATTTATCAAGCGTTTACTGTGTGCAGAGCACTCTACTAAGAGCTTGGAAAATATGTCACATAAATTGTTCCCGTTTAAGAAAAGCATAGTAAGCAAGCCTTTAAAAAGGACAGCTTAGTTTCCCTTTCTTTCAGAAGTCTAAAAAGAGAAAAATTCAAAGCCCCTTTTGGATGATCAAAACAACATCTTTTATATTACCCTGCTCTATTTCCCAGTTTGAGACCTTTTCCTTTTGAGTCAAAGAGAAACGGCAAGATGGTGCAGCATGTAAAATGATTCCAGAAAATTCGTGGGGATGAGTTTGAGACTCTCTGTCTCGAGTAAATACGTACACAATATTTGGTTGCATGATAACTGTCTTAATGGGCACGGCACTAGAGTAGAATAATTTGCTGGGTAATCTAGCCCTTTTGTGACCTTAAAAATCTCCCCAGTTAAAATGCAGATAACGACGCTTCCCATCGGATAATGGTTTTAAAGGGCTTCGGGTCTTCAGATGGAAGGTGCCTGCTGATCAGTAACAGACCTCGAGGACGATTACCGTTTCGCCCCTCCCGAACAAAGACGGAGAGAGCATTCGCCAGATATGAGGAGTAGTGCCTTGGCCACAAGCATCAAGCCCAAATGTAAATCAAACTCCAACATCAGAAGGCTAATATCGAGAAGAAACAGGAGCCTATACTCTGTAAAGAGAAAGCCCAGGGACAATTGAAAAATACACTGGCGAAACATGGGATGAGTAATCAGAAACGAAATCAGCAGCATTTCCATTTGTGCTACGTTGTCTCTAGTTCAGAAGCACTGTGATTCCGGTGGCGTTTACAGTTCAGGGTTAACAGCCTCGGGAGAGTCTGGTGGCCCCCATGGGATTTTGGTGTCCTGGTGAGCAAGGCTCTGTGGAGGCCACAGAGCATCCTTCTCGTGTTGGGAAGCAGCGTGGCCTAGCGGATAGACCCCGGGCCAGGGAATCGAAAGGTCATGGGTTCTAATCCCGGCTTCGCCAAGTCACTTAACTTAATAATAATAATGTTGGTATTTGTTAAGCGCTTACTATGTGCAGAGCACTGTTCTAAGTGCTGGGGTAGACACAGGGGAATCAGGTTGTCCCACTTGGGGCTCACACTTCCCCGTGCCTCAGTTCCCTCATCTGTAAAATGGGGATTAAGACTGTTGAGCCCCATATAGGACAGGGACTGTGCCCAACCTGATTCCCTTCTACATTGTATAAGTCGAATTATACATTCCGAGCGCTTAGTACAATGCTCTGCACATAGTAAGTGCTCGATAAATACTGTTGACTGACTGAAATGAATCTACCCCTCGCTTAGAAGAGTGACATAGGAAGCACTTAACAAATACTGTAATTATTACCTTCCAGGAGTGGAGCCGGGGTTTTCAGCCAGGTTTTCACCCCTCCATATGGCTAGGAGTGTAGTCTCCAAAATATACATGGTTCTCACCTGACTTACCAGACTCGCAAGCACTGATGCTGTCACTGGAGTGCTCTCCTCACTCCAGTCTCCCAGAGTTTAATAGGAGAAACAGTTCTCCAGCAGTTCAAGAAGCCACAACACGATTGCTTCATCCACGCTTGCTAACCAGCCAGGAATAACAGACTCTGGCTTTCACCAATCAGAAATGACAGCACGCTGACATTTTGTATACTTTGCAATGGAATTTGATTCAGGACCAAGGTTTGTAACGGGCTAAAAGTGATTCTTCAGTTCATTTGTGCAGAGAGATGAGCAGTCACTTGTTTCCTAGGAAACTTGGATCTGGGCATAAGAGGCTCAGAATGTGCATCCTCATGTTTTCCATCAAACTGTTACAGGAGTAATCCTACTCCAATAGGCTTAATGGAATCAGGATGGCATTTATTAAGCGCTTACTATGTGCCAAGCTCTGTGATTCTGCGCTGCTTAAAAGAGCAGGGTCCAGACTCAAAGAGAATTGCTCTATTGAAATCAGATATAAGAAATCAGATAAAAACCTCCAGTGGTTGCCTATCAACCTCCGCACAAAACAAAAACTTCTCACTCTAGGCTTCAAGGCTCTCCATCACCTTGCCCCCTCCTACCTCTCCTCCCTTCTCTCTTTCTATTGCCCACCCTGCACGCTCGCTCCGCTCCTCTGCCGCTCACCTCCTCACCGTCGACTCCTGGCCCGCGTCCTCCTGCTGTCCTGGAATACCCTCCCTCCTCCCCTCCGCCAAACTAACTCTCTTCCCCTCTTCAAAGCCCTACTGAGAGCTCACCTCCTCCAAGGGGCCTTCCCAGACTGAGCTTCCCCTTTTCCCTCTGCTCCCTCTGCTGCCTCTCTGCCCCTCCTTCACCTCCCCTCTGCTAAGCTCCCTTTCCCCCCTTTCCCTCAGCTCCTTCCCCTCCCCTCAGCACTGTGCTCATTTGCTCATTTGTATATATCTTTATTACCCTATTTATTTTGTTAATGAGGTGTACAGCCCCTTGATTCTATTTATTGCTATTGTATTTGTCTGTCTGTCTCCTCCGACTAGACTGTAAGCCCGTCAATGGGCAGGGATTGTCTCTCTCTGTTGCCGAATTGTACATTCCGAGAGAGTACAGTGCTCTGCACATAGTAAGCGCTCAATAAATACTATTGAATGAATGAATATCACCTCCTTGGCTGGGTCTCTTATTGAAAAATCATTTCAGGGAATAGAGAGAAAGAGAGAGCCTTCATTGCCTGGCTCTTGAATGGAATATCCAGCCCCTAGATTTTTCAATGAAAAGCACGTGTATTTTGGGGCTGTCAAAGGACTGGACTCATTTTTGAATGAGAACAGGTGAAAGGTACTCGCTGAGATACCTCTAGCGTAGTCAGAGTGATGAATACAGTACAGCCAACTCACAGTTATTCCGGGAGGGAAGACATGTCACACATAGGTGATGGAGGCCAACTCAGCGCTAACTCAAAGAATTGTTTAAAATTTCCTTTTAAGCTGCTAGTGATGATGAATATGCTTGAAAATGTAGTCATCAACACCCATAGCAAAAAGCATGTGGAGAAAAGGAGGAATGATTCAGGGTGGTCATGTCATCAGTCAACCCGTGGTATTTACTGAGCACTTACTGAGTGCAGAACACTGTATGCGGCCCTTGAGAGAGTACAACACAAGACTCTGTAGACGTGTTCTCTGCCCATACGGAGCTTACAGTTTAGAGGATATGCAGGGTCCAGAATTAATATCTGAAGTTGGAATTTCATCTCTTCCTCTTCCTGCCCTTCACCTGAAAGTGGTGCTAGTCAATCAACCAATCAGTGGTTTTTATTGAGCACTCAGTAAGTGCAGAGGGTGTAATAATAATAATCATAATAATAATGGTATTTGTTAAGCACTCACTATGTGCCAAGCGCTGTTCTAAGCCCTGGGTAGATACAAGGTAAGCAGGTTGTCCCACATGGGGCTCACAGTCTTAATCCCCATTTTCCAGATGAGAGAACTGAGGCCCAGAGAAGTGAAGTGGCTTGCCCCGGGTCACACAGCAGACATGTGGCAGAGTCGGGATTAGAACCTACGACCTCTGACTCTCAAGCCTGTGCTCTTTCCACTAAGCCACAGTACAACACAATAGAATTAGCAGACACATTCCCTGTCCATAGCAAGCTTACCTGCGATGAGGAATATTGGAAAGGTACATGAGATAATGTGCTGCTTCCAGATTTCTGAGAACGGTGCAAATGCACTGTTATTCAGCCCACTCCTGTCTCCTAAGGGAGGGAGAGAGAGATGTGGTTGCTGAAAGTCTCCAAGGTGCATTGAAGAAGAGGAGGAAAGGAAAACTAACCAGCTTCTTCATAGCTTTGGACACTGTTATCGTCGTTGTCTTATGCTGTCGAGTCGTGTCCGACCCGAAGCGACGCCATAGACAAATCTCTCCCAGAATGCCCCACTTCCATCTGCATTCATTCTGGTAGTGGATCCGTAGAGTTTTCTTGGTAAAAATGTAGAAATGGTTTACCGCTATCTCCTCCCACGCAGTAAACGAATCTCTGGCCTCGACTCTCTCCCACGCTGCTGCTGCCCAGCACGGGTGAGTTTTGACGCGTAGCAGATTGTCTTCCACTCGCCAGCCACTGGCCAAGCTAGGAATGGAATGGGTAGGCCTCCGCTTGATTCTCCCTCCTGTAGTCGTGACTGGTAGAGTACTGGAAATTCTCCAGGTGCGGCCCTGAGAGGGCAGTGGATACCGTGTCACCATGAATTCTTTGGTACCTGTGTTTTAACACAACCATGTAACCCTAAATGGAGACAAATCCAGTGGGTACCAGTGGCTAAGCCTGAGATCATCCACTTGAGACTTTTTGGGACTCGATGTCTAGTTCAGTGAAAAGGGATTCTTTTGCCCTCCAGTAGTATGGCTGGCCCCCAGTACCTGTGTACGTCTTTAAGCAATAGCTCAGTCATTGACTCTGTATGGAGCATAAAACGGCAAGCGAAACGCTTTCCTAAAAATCACGTGCATTTTAAGTGGTCCCATGCATAATTTAGGTATTTGCCACAAAACATTAATGAGTTGTGATTAGTGACCTCATCTGTAAAATGGAGATTGAGGCTGTGAGCCCTATATGGGCCAGAGACTGTATCCAACTTGATGACCTTGTATCTACCCCAAGCTCTTGGAACAGTGCTTGGCATATAGTAAGCACTTAACAAGTACCATTACCATTATTAACATCAAAAGGTTTTGATAGTAAAGCTTTTTGTTGTGAATCATTAAGGAGCTCTCTAAAGCATTCAGATGAGTGAGCATATATATGTATATATACATATATATATATATTTGCCACATGCTGGCATTATTGCCTTTGCTATTCTGACGACTCTTGAAATCCACTTGATTAACTGTTTTGTCTGAGGTGCTGACAGCTGTGTATGAGTTCTGGAATGGAGTTGTGGATTCGGATCTTGAACACTCCATCGATTTGGAGGCGAAGATATGTGGTGGGGTGTGGAATGGGTGTGTGTGGTGGTATTATTAAGGCAAAAAAATTGTTTCGTCGAAGATCCCGAAGTATTCCATAACAGTAAAAATAAATCCTCGACCCACACACGTCTCCACCCGTTGGTGTCAATCACCCCTCTCCTTAGCAGGTTGCCCTCAATTTCAGCAGGCACAACCGATGCTTATTCACACATCTCCACAGCGGTGTTAGGTGTACTGGTAACTAATATTGCTGTTCCTCTGCACAGTCTGACTCAACTTCTTCCACATATCCACCCCCCCAATCCCAGATCGACTGATATGGGCCCTATCCAGCAATCTTTCCATTAGACCACAGGTCCCTGAAGCATCCCCCAGGTCTGGACTCCACCGTGTCTCTATCCAGATAGTCTCACACTAAACAGGGACGACGACCTACCCTCCTCTGGATTCCAGCAGACTATAATTTGGACATCTTTGGCTGAAAGATGAGGTGGGAGAAAGCAAGGAAGGGTGAAAGTAGAGAGAGCAGATTAGGGTAGAGGGGTGAGTAAAGAGTTTAGGAGTGCAGGTTGGTCAGGCTTTCAATCTACAAGGAACAACCCTGGATAGTGTTTCTCAGGGAATCCCAATAATTTAGGATCGTATCCGCGGAAGATGGCAGACAACAATTGGCCCTGATAAAAAGAGGGTGTCAGCAGAGTAAATGAAAATGTACGCTACATATTGTTAAACTCAAGTCTTGTTCAAGAGCAGACATATCTTAAGTAGGAAAAAAAAGCAGCATTAGATAGCCTCTGGGAAATTAACTGGAGCCATGGATTGAGGAAAAATAACCTCAGAGGGCTCAGTTGATTCACAGTCGGTGCTCAATGTGACACTGTGGCCGAATGCTATTTGCAAGAGTCACCACGTATGAATTCAATGGAAATGACATTTTTTCCTTTGGTTATTTGAGCTGTGAGAATCCCATTAATGTAATGAAAGGAGGCAACAGGATGGCTCTGCCCTATGAAAATGGTGTCTAATTATCTAGCTACATAGTATGGTTATAGATATTACAGAACCACAGAGAGGTAGATATTAATACATCTTGGGGAAAGCCCAAATATTCAAACTGACAGCAAAGTGAACTGCCTCTCACCGTGAATACCGAACTCCTGATTTGCCCAAAAAAGAGCTTTTTGTTCTTCTGCCTGATACCCTACAGCCTGAGAGTTCATTTTTGACTGTTCCTATTTTATTTTTCTCAAGATCGTATTACAAAGAGCCAGGAACCTGTCTCTTAAACCTTTCCTTTTCTCCTTTCATTTATCTTTATAAAAGTATTCTTCAGCATGCAAAATGTAGAATCAAGAGGATACTGAGCCTGGAAAATATCATTTTGTGCTGTTTTCATTTCAAATTACGCTTATTTCAGAGGCCAGGTCTTCAATTTCAGACACCAAACAGGTGATTGCCAAATCATTCATTGTGCTTCGAGTGTCCTGGGCCTAGATGTATCTCCTCCTCTTCCTCCTCCTCCTCCTCTTCCTCCTCCTCCTCCTCCTCCTCCTCCTCCTCCTTCTCTTCCCCTTCCTCACAAGTAACTTCTCAGAGGAGCTTGGCTCCATTTTTTGAGTGGGGAACAGAAGAAGGGACCGGAAAATGCACGCTTGACTGTCAAGGTGTGAAGACGGTCTTCCTTCATCTTTTTCATTTTACCACTAAACCACTAATCCCAGGGGCCCCTTCCACCAACTTCACATCCTGCTGGCGGGAGGAAATTTCAAGGGGTGTGGTCTATCTCTGAAGCTGGTAGGGCAACTCGTACCACTTCCTGATCCATAGAGTACATGATCCCCAAATTTCCACCTGGATACTTCCTGCCGGGCCCTCTCTGGGACAACTGAAGTGGCCCGTACCGCCACTCGGAACGATAACCTACGATTGGAAACCCTATCCACCACTGGGCCCGGTCATGAAGGGCTAAAATTATGGAATCAATCCCCAGTGGGCAGGTCACGTGTCTACCAACCCTATTGCATTGTACTCTCCCGACTATTTAGCACAGGGCTGTGCACACAGGGGCTCAATAAATACCCCTGATTGATGGGTGGCAATCTAAGTTCTGGAGTAGCACCACAATCCACTCCTGAAGACCTAGACTGTGGACACTTACCCCAGTTCTCAAGTTCATGACTCTGCTTGTGCAAAATTCTTTGAACCTGATTGTTAATGAAAGAAGAGCTGAGTTGGCAGCATCGTGCGGGTGAGGCTCTGACTAATCCAAACCTTTATTTTTTTCCGTTGATCTTTTAAGTGCTAGAAATCTAAGTGATTCAAATCATATTACTCTACCTGAAAACTTAATCTAATTTCCTCCAGTGTAATGCATGAACCCGCTAGTCTGGTTGAGCAAGAGGTTCTTCACTTGCCTGAGTCCTGAATGAAGCTTCTTACTTCCAGGGTCGAGTGAAGTTACCCGCAACCTTGGACGCTAGGGAATGAATCTGTCACGGATGCCACGTACGGGTGGGTTGTCACAGCAGTAATCGTAGTTATGGTATTTATTGAGTGCTCACTCCGTGCAGAGCACTGAAATAAGTGCTGGGAGAAAAAAAGTCCCCGGGGGAAAATTAGACATGATTCCTGGGCAGAATGAGCGTATTCTGGTTGTCAGCACTTAGGATTGGAGATATGGAGGACCGCTTTGTTGGTAACTAGCTGAGGCAGAAGATATCAGTCAGTCATTCAATTAATGGTATTCACTGAGCACTTACTGTGTGCAGAATACTGTACTGGGTGCATGAACTGGTAGACAAATTCTCCGCTCACAAGGAGCTAACAGCCTAGAGGAAGAGGGAGACATTAAGATAAATAAATCACGTATACTATATAGTTTATAGATACGTATGTAAATGCCGTGGGCCTGAGGGTGGGAAGAATACCAAATGCCCAGCGTTCGCAGATTCAAGTGAATCAATGATGCAGAAGCAGCATGGCTCAGTGGAAAGAGCACGGGCTTTGGAGTCAGAGATCATGGGTTCGAATCCCAGCTCTGCCACTTGTCAGATGTGTGACTTTGGGCAAGTCACTTAACTTCTCTATGCCTCAGTTGCCTCATCTGTAAAATGGGGATTAGGATTGTGAACCTCACGTGGGACAACCTGATGACCCTGTATCTACCCCAGCGCTTAGAACAGTGCTCTGCACATAGTAAGCGCTTAACAAATACCAACATGATTATTATTATTAGAAGGGAGAGGGATTCTGGGAAGAGAGGGCTTAGTCAGGGAAGCCCTCTTGTAGGAGATGTGACCTTGAGAAGACTTTGAAGAGGGGACACTGGTGAGCTGGTGAATATGGATGGGGCCGGAGTTCCAGTCCAGAAAGAGGAAATGGGAAAGAAGGGGTCGGTGGTGAGATAGACGAGATCGGGACACAGTAAACAAATTGGCACCAGCGGAGCTAGGTTTGCGGGCTAGGATGGGGTAGGAGATCAATAAGGCAAGGTAGGAGCGGGCAAATTGATTGAGTGCTTGTTATGGTCAGGGAAAGTGTCTGTTAATTCTGTTGCACTCTCCCGAGTGCTTATTACAATGTTCTGCTCTGCGTCTAGTAAGTGCTCAGTAAATACCACTGATTGATTGATTGCTGAAAGCTGATGATGAGGATTTCCATTTGCTGGACAACCACTGGAGGTGCTTGAGGAGAGGGGAGACAGGGACTGAGCTTTTTTTAGAAGGCTTTTTTTTAATCATTAAGAAAAAGATATGCATTCTTCATAGATTGGAAGGGGAGGGTGAGTGACACTGAGGTGATGAATTGAGCTGATTGACTGTTGGGAGGTTGGGGGAATAACCCATCGAGCAGAAAATTCATTTAGTTTCCAAACCAATCCTCTCGACAATAAACTCCGTTCACCTACCCACCCCTGCCTGCCTTCGCGAACAAACTAGGAGGCTGAGAGCCACGGTACCCAGCCAGATTTGATTGTCCACAGGACTAGATTGTAAACTCCTTGGGGTCAGGGACTGCATCTGCTGACTCTATTGTATTTTACTCTCCCAAGAGCTAAGTACAGTGTTCCACACCCAATAATTAGCACTGCTGAGTTGATTTGATGATATCCAGGATTAGCCAGGAGATATCTGTGGCAGGTAGAGGTGTAGCATTGTTGACTCTGCTCAGGAGATTGATTTTCCTTTTTTTCTCAAACATCCTGTGTCTGGGCACACCACCTCTCCAGATTTCCTACCCGCAAAGTATGCCGGGGACTATTATATAAGCCCCCTGAAGTGCCTGAAGTAGCTCTTCACTCCTTAGGTGCTTTGGGAGCCTGGATAAACTAGTTTCTGTCATGAGCTGTGGCTGCTGCAAGCTTCAACACATTAGGGAACGCTGGAGGGAAAATGTTCCTCAATATTCGATGTTATTTTTTTTAAAGTCCAATGTTGTCAGCCTTAGGCTCTGTCTGTGTGCCCCCCACCCCACCCGCCCCTCCGAAATCCTCTGTATTCTTTATTGATTTTAAGTAAAACTGAAAGAAAGCTGATCCATTTAAATTTGTGTGCCTCTAAATATTAAAGGCTGCACACATTTCTCTAGCTGTTAGTAAGTAGAAATTGCCTTCATTCTAACCACAAATCTTTGTCTTATCTTCTTAAATGCCTTTTCTATGGCTGGGCTATGGCATTTTAAATACCTATGAATGTATTAGGCTCTTATTCCTGGTAGAATTTCTGCTGCTATAAATGATGTAAGGAAATCAAAACATTTAGCCTTTTCCGCAATAAACTTCTGTTCATCACTTTTTCATGTACTTCTGAACTCCTGTACATGGGGACGAGAGATTAAAACGATTTCGTGGGCCATCTATCTAGATCATCTCCCAGCTAGTATTAAGAATGCAGTGAAGCATTTTGTCCACTCTATTGCTTGAAATGTGGTATTAAGATCTCGTATATAAATAACCATCAGTTTTATTTCTCCTGCATTTCCAAGGAACAGTCTGCCATGAAACATGCCGAAGAGTGCGCAGTGTGTAAACCTTTCATTAAATAATGATTCTCGGTTGGATTTCTGAAATGGGCATATTAATGTAACCGGAGAAATCGCATACATAACTAGCTAGGCAAGAAATTAGAGCTTTTGATTTTGAATCGAATCAATCATTTTTAAGCCGCGCATTAGCCTCTTGGATCAACAACATATATTGGTGCCCAAGGCTTAGCACAAATCATGGACTGAATCCATGTGGTATTCAGAGGCTGATTTTGTAAAAGACCACTGGGGTTTGCAGGCTTACAGACACTACAGGGAGCGATCAGAGCTACACTGTTAGAGAAACAAAATATTACTGTCTATGGTTCATCGGCTGATTACTAATCTGGAGTGTGTATTTTCCCGGTCATGTGCTTCGGCTCTTAAACCGAGTTTCAAGGACTTGTAACGAAGCTGGGTTTCTGACGGGGGTGTGGGAGGCGGGGGGGAAGGGGTGGGCGTGAGCGTGGGCATGGTGTGCTAGAACCGAAAGGCCTGTATTTTTCTGCCAATTTTTTTAAAAAAAGGCTACGAAGCGGGGTTTTCTCGAAACTTTGTTTTCCAACCTGTCTCCCGGCATTTGCTGCAAGATTGAAACATTGACAGGGTGGCGCTTGTCCATATTTCTTATTATTAGTCACAATAAGCAGTTTTAATAACACAGATTAAATCATCACACGATGACAGTCGAGGAATTAACTAGGGGGATGGGGAGAGAGGGGAGTGGAAGGCATCCAAGGAGAACTAGACGGGACTTGTCCTTCGGGGGAGAAAGGTTTTAAGATTTTCAAGTCTCCCAGAAGTGTGTGTCTGTAGGAACTCTGGGCAATGTGCATTCTGGAATCCCTCAGTGAGGAAGAATTCGCAGAAGGGAAACAATGAGAGAGCATCCTGGTGCTTGGAAAGGGGCAAGGCCTTTGGTTGATCATCTCCAACAAGTTGCAGGCGCTTGTAAAATCATAGTCATAATCCATTTCATTCAGGGAGAAATACCTCTGCAGGGTGGATAAGCTGTGACCATTCAGATCCCCTATTGCCTCTAAGGTCCGATCAAACGAGTGCTGCTGCTTACTTCCGATCAACTCGGCTATTACAGGCCATGTAGCATTTACCTAAGCCTAATGCCACCGGCTTATGGGACATTTTATTTTAAGAATTACAAACCGCACCAAGACCGTGTAAATATTTGCCTTTTAGTGCTTCATTGTGACTGTATTTTCAAGATTGTACGAACTCATGCCTAAGAGCAGAAGAGATCCAGCTACTGTGAATATCCCAGTAACCCATGCACAAAATGATAACATGTTCGTTTTGGTGTATATTCACTTTTTGTTTCCCTAGAAGTTAGTAAAGGCAAAGTGCCAAAATTACCTCAAAACCAGACCTACCTATGAAGACTCTGTTTCACACAGACCCATGGAATGTAGGGTGGGAAAGGTAAGATAAAATCTAGTGCAAAAGGGAAATGAAACAGAGCCTTAGAGCATCAACCGTGTTTACCATGTCAGAAAAAAAATGAAAGGCCAAAATTAAAATGCAATCTTCTCTGCAACTTTATTCATGTTTTATTTGAAAAAATAGGACAGACCCGATTAAAGAAGATTGAAGAGAGGTATGGGACCTATAAGGATCTCCCTCCTGAAAGCATTTTGGTTTGAGAATGCTTCTGTATTATGCAAATAACTCTACTCCCCGTTGCATACAGAATGCCACAGTTTTACGCAATAAAACTTCTTCTTCCCAGATCTTAAGGTGATAAAACGTTGCTTTGGTTCTTCTGAACTTTCTTCTCTGAATACAAGAAATTTTAACGATGGCATGATCTGTAGGAAAACACTTTCTAAATATGTGAATATTTAGTGCACTTAAAAAATCAGTTACTTTGTATATATATTTATCATACATATCCATATATATATATATATATATATATATATATGTATTTACAAAGTTTCCTTCAAAATGTTTTTGGATTGCTCCAGGATTGATTAAAAAGAAAATCCGTTCCAGGTCCCTATCAATAATTTTTGTGTGGAACTGAAAATTCTAGCATATAAAAGAAAGGTAATCCATTTTCCGATAAGCACTATTCTCATGACAGAGAATTGGAAAGCCAGTCATTGTGACCTAGAAACATTTTGGGAGACACAACTCTAAATTCTAATAACATCTATCTAGGGTATTTTACCACTTTCCACTTTCTAGTCAGTGATGATGGTGTCTTAGTGACAATAACAGTGATAATGATAATAGTGATATTAAGTGTTTGCTTAAGTGCTAAGCCCCCGGGGAAGATACAAGATAATCAAGCCAAACGCCATTCCTATCCCTCTCGGGGCTCACAGTCAAAGAGGAAGGGAGAACATCTATTTTATCCCCATTGTTTAGATGAGGAAACTGAGGCATGGAAAGACTTTCACATGGTGACATTAGGCAAATATAGTGGATCCGGGACTAGAACTTGAATCTCCTGCCCTCCAACCACATTATTTTCTTCAAGCTGTGTGACAGATCCTAAATTGGCAGTACAAAAGATTTAGGTTAGTTACATCAATCGACTAGTCAATCAATTACAGTTTTTGAGCACTTACTATGTGCAGAACACTGTACTAAGCACTTGGAAGAGTACAATACAGCAGAATTAGCAGACAGTTTTCCAGCCCAAGATGAGCTTACAGTCTAGAAGGGAGAGAGCAGGTACTAAAGTAAGTAATTTATAATATATAATTTAAAGATATGTACATAAGTGCTCTGGGGATGGGGGTGGAATGAATAGCAAATGGCCAAAGGTCACAGATCCAAGTGCATAGATGACACAGAAGTTACATGTTCCTGATAGAGCTTGACAAATACTGTAATTATTATGTGCCAAGCACTGTTCTAAGCACTGGGGCAGATACAAGGTAATCAGGTTGTCCCACGTGGGGCTCACAGTCTTAATCCCCGTTTTACAGATGAGGTGACTGAGGCACAGAGAAGTGAAAGAGTTTTGCCCATGGTCCCGCAGCAGACCTATGGTGGAACTGGGATTAGAACCCATGTCCTCTAACCCCCAGGCCCGAGCTCTTTCCACTAGGCCACACTGCTCCTCATGGTTATTAGACCCTGGAATGGGCAGTGATGAAGATGGTTGGCTTTCTCTTGAGTTATGAAAAACCAGGCAAACGGACATATGTCCGGGATGGGTAAGTTGTGGTTTGGCCAAAGGCGGGGGAATGGACGAGATGATTTTTAGGGACTTTTCCAGCCCAGAAGACCCGAGTCTCCGGGAGACAAATCCCACACTTGTTTCCAAAGAGAAAAAAGTCCAGAGCAAACATTGCCTGCCCTGACAGTAATCCAGTGAGATGATGATTGACCTGCGGCTCATTTGGTCGTGATGTTTCTTGAGCAGCTGAAATCCCTTTTCGAGAAGAGACTTGGGAGACCTGTGTCTGAGGTCTGGGATTGCTCGCTCAGGGGCATTCCCTCAGTGGCCTGTAGGGTCTTTTTGATCAACGGCTGCTTCCAGGTATGTGGGAAGTGCCTCATCCCTCACCCTGTTGCCCCACTTCAGGTTTAGAATAGTTGCCCGTGTTAAGGGATCCATGTTGTCTGGGTGGCTAACCTATAGAACCATAATAATTATGGTACTCGTTAAGTACTTATTATATGCCAAGCACCTTTCTAATTGACGGGTAGATACAGGTTAATCGGATCAGAAACCATCCCTATCCCATACGGGACTCACGGTCTTAATCCCCCTTTCACAGATGAGGCAAGTGAGGCACAGAGAAGTGATTTGTCCAGTGTCACAGAGCAGACAAGTGGTAGAGCTGGGATTAGAACCCTAGTCCTCCTGACTCCCAGGCCCAAACTCTATCCACTAGGCTACATTGCTTCTCATTAAGTACATGTCAATTCATTCATTCAGTTGTATTTATCGAGCCCTTACTATGTGCAGAACACTGTACTAAGCACTTGGAAAGTACAATTCAACAATAGAGACAATCCCTAAATATGAATGCAAATATATACATATGTATATGTTTGTGTATCCAGTTGTGATATATATCGATTAGACTGTGAGCCTGTCATTGGGTAGGGATTGTTGCCGAATTGTACATTCCAAGCGCTTAGTACAGTGCTCTGCACATAGTAAGTGCTCAATAAATACTATTGAATGTATGTATATATATATTGTGTATCCAGTTATGATATATATGTATTTATATATATATATACACTGATAAAGTATTTGCCTGCCTATATATAGTAGTAACATTTATTGAGCACCAAATTGGAGCAATCAATCAATTGTATTTATTGAGCACACGTGCAGAGCACTGTACTAAGCACATGATGAACATGTTTCCTACCCACAAGAAACGTACTCTGCACTGGGGAGAAAGCATAAGAATATTTACAGCTTTTGCGGTCAGAATTAGTTATCCGAGAACACATATGTACACGAGTGCTGAGGAGGTTGTAAAAAAGCCCGTACATGGGCTGAAGGAACACTATGACTCTGGGGGTTGGGAAATGAATTGCGGGAAGCTTGTTGGAGGTGGTAGGATTTTTAGGAGGGATTTGTATTTGGAGAGAGTTGTGGTCGGTCTGTTGCGGGGAGAAGGGGAGTTCTAATGGCGGGAGGAAGGACGTGGAAGTGAGAGAGTCCAGATGAGGTACAGCTAAAAGGTTGGGTGAAATGAAGACAGGAGATAGCTAAAGTGGGGGCAGATGGTGGAGAGCCTTAAAGCCAAGTGGGTGGAGTTTTTATTTGATGTGGAGAGACACAGGAAATCAGTGGAGGTTTTGAGGAGAAATGTGGGGTACTTACATCCCCCCCCGCTTTCCGCCCCAACTCACCCACCCACCCACAGAGACCGCTTATCCATCCTTTCATGTGGCTGAAAAGATCACTAGTTCATTTTAAGTGAGCAGAAGAAGAACACTGTGTTAATTTGGTCATAATGTAGATGTATTTTCAAGATCACGTCAAAGTTTTTTCCACCTGATCCATGAGGAGGGATGGCTCCAGCCAGCTTTAAATATCTCCGGGCACCCTCGAGCGAGATTAAAAGAATATGACCAAAACGAGTGAGATCGGGAAGGAATGAAGAAATGTTCTATTGCCCTTTTAAAAAACTTTTTTAAAAGTTTTAAAGTTAAAAGGCCAATAGTCTTTTTAAAAAATCATCCCTGCAGCAGAAAACATTCAGTATCCTGGGTGATTTTAATACTTTTTCTTGATAAATATTCTTGTATGCAAATCTGTGTCTTCTGAAGTTGGCTAACGGTAAGTGGTCTTTATAATAACCGTTGTGGGCAGGGATTGTCTCTCTTTATTGCTGAATTCTACTCTCCAAGAGCTTAGTACAGGGCTCTGCACACAGTAAGCGCTCAATAAATATGACTGACTGAATGAATGAATGAACTGAAGTATTTGTTAAGCGCTACCTCTGAGCCAAATACTCTACTAAGCGCAGGGATAGATATAATATTATCTGGTTCAACACAGGCCATGGCCCATGAAGGGTTTACGGTCTAAATTGGAGGGAGAACAGAAATTTAATTCATTTGTTCATTTAGTCATATCTATTGAGCACTCACTGTGTGCAGAGCACTGTACTAAGCACTTAGAAAGTGCAGCTCAGCCACAAATAGAGACAATCCCTACCCAACAACGGGCTCACAGCCTGGAAGCGGGGAGACAGACATCAAAACAAGTAAACAGGCATTCGCTCACCTTCATCCATTCTTGAAATCAGGAGAAATAGAAGATGATTTGGACATTTGCCTTGTAAATGTCAATCACTTGGGTCTTATAGTTCTAACTTTTCCTCATACTTTATCCAAAGTTTACTCATTTTGGCTCCCTACTCCCCTTTAAATAAGCATCATTTATAAAGTTGGAGGCAGTGACTGTGTCCGTAGGCAACGTTCAGATTTTGCCTGTGAAGGGGAACTGACAATATTATCAACAGTCTGCTCATTGTTACCTCATATTTGAAACATTAAAGTCTTTTTATGATGCTCTTAGCCAGTTGGAGTGGAAGAATTTCCCGGATCATAGAAAACACTCCTGGTTACGTCCTTAGTTAGAATAGGTTGATGAGTACTGAACCTTGTATGTAACACTGTTCTCCTTCAGTAGTGTGGAGAAAGGATTAGCTGAGTGCCGTTCATCCACTGTACCTCGTCAGACCAACACGGAGTAGTCTTAGGATCACAGCCGACTCTTAGGAGCGGCCAAATTTGTTCAGCAGTGGACAGACGTGGCCTCATGAGGAAAAAAGTCACATTTTTGGAGCTGGGAATCCTGCGTATCTACCCAGGAAGCTAGATTTCTGTCTAAGGCTATGTGTCACATCTCAGACTCCTGTTAAGATGACTTTTGCCCTACGGGGCTTGGTTGTATTGTACTCTGCCCAGTGTTTAGTACACTGCTTTGCATACAGTTAGGGTTCAGTAAATACCATTGATTGTGTCAGCACAAGTAACAAAGGCTCCTTTTGTTCAGCTGACAATAAATTTGCCCACGTTGGTGTCTCGTGGTGTAGCGGATAGAGCACAGACCTGGGACTCAGAAGGTCAGGTCAGACGGTCATGGGTTCTAATCCCGACTCCCCCATTTGTCTACTTAGTGACCTTGGGCAAGTCAGGGTCCAACCCGATTTGTTCGGTACAGTGCCTGACACATAATAAGAGCATAACAAATACCACCATCATCATTATTATCATTTTCTGTCAGAAACAAGTGGATTCTTTCAGTGGATTGGTCACATTCAGATGGGCCACAGGTAACGAAATACAGTTTCGATATTAACAAAAAATAACAAGTTAAGTCTTTTATAGATTCTTTCACCTCAGCTCTCCACCACCTCTCCCTCCCCCTGCCTCCAGCTCTCTGGACTCTCCGAAGTTTCCTGAGCTCAAACAGAGTGGCAGTTGGGTGGAGCGGCAGAATCGCAGAGAGGGAGAAGGGGAAGGCTGCTAAGATGTCGGCCATCAGACAGACCGGTCGATGTTAGGGTCCCCGAGGAGGAGACTGGGGCTCTCTTCTGCCTGACGTGATCAAAGATATTGTTAGGTTGAGGCTTTACGTTTGGCTTGCCCCTGGCAGATTTGGGCAAAGAATGGATTTTTTCAAACGACAGGTCTTCTTCAAAAAAGCGTGCTTCCCCGATCCAGTCACGGCCAATGGCTATGTTTACTTCAGGTGAAATAAACTGCTCAATCAGCAGGAGCACATTTAAACTTCCTGCTGATTTCATCACTTTTGACACCGTGCTTTTCTCCACCACAGAGAACGGGGCGGCAAGTGTAGAAGTCCCCGCGTCCGATCCCTCGCTGCGGGAGGGACTCTGAAGTAAAGCAGCTGAAGCGGTGAAAACAAGGGAGCATCTTTGAGCTGCTCTGCCTTTTGGTAACCCCCTGGGAATGACATGCTTGCACGGTGATAAATGACAGATTTGGGTGATGGAGGAAAGGAAAGAGGACTGAGATGAAGTAATAATCCTGCCTGGTGGAGGAAATAGCTCGTGAAAAAAACAATCACCACCCAGAGCAGGAATATTTTCCTCTTTGAAACCACTCAATTGCCAACACTCTATCATGGATACGTGTGCAAACTGTAGCAATTCAGGGCAGGCAATTTGACTGAGACGAGGAACTGCATCCAACTGGAGTAGCCATTCCCTCCGGGAAGTGATCGACTCAGTGAAACGGGCCTTCCTCCTGGGTGTCTGTATCTCAGATTTACTGCAAAAAGATTCTTCTCAAAATGCTTTTGGAGAAAAATCCCTCCCCTATCTTTGGCTCTGTTGAACTCATAACCTGATTTAGCTAGCTCCTTGAACGAACTCTCTCTGTTGTCTCTCTCCCTCACAATGGCTCAGATCTTGCAAATACAGGCTTGTGCGTGTACTCGCTCTCTCTAAAAATCCCTTCTCTCCACATGGAGGGAGAAGGTGATTTATTCGGACCCTTTATGGCGCTTAATGGATTGTTCAGAATCTGGTGACCTGTGTCGTAGTGACATTTTGTTTTTCTTTAGCACTTGCTATATGCAAAGTACTCTTCTCAGCTCTCGGGAAAAAAATACCACGTATGAGGTATCCTGGCCCCCAGTGGGCTAACGATCGACGAGTGAAGAGGGGAGGAGTTGCACTAGAAACATAAGAAAGAGCAAATAAAAAATGTATTTATATCGAGTCCAGTGAGACTCCATATGATGGTGCAGTCAGCTTTTAGCTCATTGGTAGTAAAAAGCTTCTTTGTGAAGCCACTCGGTGATCAGGTCGCCCATCATCCTGTCCTCTTGGCCTAGTGGATAGAGCACGATCCTGGGAGTCAGAAGAACGTGGGTTCTAATCCCGTCTCCACCCCTTGTCTTCTGTGTGACCTTGGGCAAGTCACTTAACTTCTCTGGGCCTCAGTCGCCTCATCTGAAAAAAGGGAATTAAAAAGTGTGAGCCCCACCTGGGACAACCTGATTACCTTGTATCTCCCCCAGGGCTTAGAACAGTGCTTGGCACAGAGTAAGTGCTTAATGAATACTATAATTATTACTAGTTTGCATCTACCCCAGCACTTAGAACAGTGTTTGACACATAATAATAATAATGTTGGTATTTGTTAAACACTTACTATGTGCAGAGCACTGTTCTAAGAGCTTGGGTAGATACAGGTTAATCAGGTTGTCCCACGTGAGGCTCTCAGTTAATCCCCATTTTACAGATGAGGTCACTGAGGCACAGAGAAGTGAAGTAACCTGCCCACGGTCACATAGCTGACAAGTGGCGGATCTGAGATTCAAACCCATGACCTCTGACTACCAAGCCCGAGCTCTTTCCACTGAGCCACGCTGCTTCTCTGTAAGTGTTTAACGTGTAGTGTTTAATGAATACTATTATTATATATATTATAATAGTTATTATAATTATTATTATCTTCCCACAACCCCCGCCATCGGAGTTTGAAAAATTGTTTCTCTTTTTTCCCTGTGACAGTCATATGCAACCCCCTGCCCTCTGCCATCTCCCTCACTCCCCTGGCCTTACCAGATCAAGTGCCATAAAGGAGGCTGGCGTGATAAACTTAGAGAGGCAACGTGGCTCAGTGGAAAGAGCTTGGACTTGGGAATCGGAGGTCATGGGTTCGAATCTCAGCTCTGCCACTTGTCAGCTGTGTGACTGTGGGCAAGTCACTTCACTTCTCTGTGCCTCAGTTACCTCATCTGTAAAATGGGGATGAAGACTGTGAGCCTCACCTGGGACAACCTGATTACCCTGTAAATCTCCCCTAGCACTTAGAACAGTGCTCTGCACATAGTAAGCGCTTAACAAATACCAACATTATTATTATTATTATAAACTCAAAACCACTGTGTGGTAAAGCAGAAATGGTGAAAATGTAAGAAGCGTAAATGTCCGTCTTAACTTTAAACTTCTTCAACCTAGGCACCTCCTGCATGATTTTATCATAAATTAGTTAGATAATGCTGAGTAAACACTCTCAGACTGCCCGGTTAACTTTCTTAATTGGGTCCATGAACGTAAAGCGTTAAGCCAAAGAACGCTAAATAAAATATAGTTTCCCATAGGAAATAATGTAAAATGCATTAATGGGCTCCCAAGATCCCAAAATTTGACCAGATTATTATAAGTACAAGCACGTGATATAAGCACAATAAATATAGTTGCGTGATCAAATACCAGTGTAAATATTTACAAGTAATGAATTCTGAAGTGGATTTTTGCGTACTTATATAACTATTTAATTCTTGAATGTTATCTTTCACATCCTTTTCATCAAAAAGACACCATTTGCCAACAGTCCAAAGACCTATCGTCGATCTAATACCAGAGTACAGACAGCTGTTGAAACGGGCTTTCGATCTCTATTTTCAAGACAGATAAAGTACTTCAAAAGTTAAAGAGTCAGAGTGTCAAAGGAAGGAGGTGTCTGGGCCATGGTAAACTTGGCGGGGAGCTGCAAAACTAGAGCGTGACTGTAACGGGAGAGAGGGCTCTAAGAAAGCTTGGTATTAAAATTCAATTGCGCTATTGCAATTGCTATTGCTATTGCAAGGAAGTGCTAAATGAAGCAGCGAGGAGGGAGGGGTGAGGTTTAAAAAGATACCAGTGGACTTGGGGTGTGAAGTTGGATATTATGTCATAACCTGAACCAGATGTAAATTTGAAGTGTAGGAAGGTGTCATTTCTTATAATCTGAATAGTCGAGCACCGCCTCTGCCTATGTTTGTAGGTGCGTATTAGTATCCGGTGAAGCTGTACCTTAATAGGTGTTCCTTCTGCCAAACGCGTACATGCTTCTCAAAAAGAAGCAGTGTAGATTATGGAAAGAGCACGGGCCTGGAAGTCAGATAATCTGCGTTCGAATCCCGGCTCCGGCCATCTGTCTGCTTCGTGAATTTGGGCAAGTCACTTCCATCTCTGTTCCTCCGTTACCTCATCTGTAAAATGGGGATTAAGACTGTGAGCATAATATGGGGCAGGGACTGTGTCCGACTCAGCTATCTTGTATCTACCCCAGACCTGAGCGGCACATAGGCACTTCATGACCATACAGAAGAAAACTAAAACAATAAATCAGACAAAGCCATTTTTCCTGCAAAGTCGATGAAACTTTCTGGAAGTATGAGGATGTGGAGCTGAGCGAATGATGAGGAGGTAAAATGGCAGAAAATACCCAAATGATATTTTAGTTTAGTTCTTCCGCGATTTCATACTCTGAAGACACCTACGGCTGTTGGTGGTAGAAGAAAGTCCTTTTGAGATGTAATACCTCTCAAAATAATAACAAAAAGGTGTGAATTGAAATGAAAAGACTGTGACTCAGAAGTTTTAAGCCAAGCTATAGTAATATAAACAATCAAAATATCATTTGGCTCCATTTTGGGTCTTAATTCTAAACAGCTTACACATTTTCAAGTCAGAGTTACATGAAAAACATAGATAGCTAAATAAACAGAGTGAGTACATGATTAATGTTTTTAAAATTGTAAACACTTCACATTTGTAGCATTCCTTTAACAGATTGGCTGGCAAGCCTTATTTTCATTCCGGCTTGGCAATCTGTTTTCTGTTTATTTATTCTCTTTATGCAGAATTCCTCTATTTTAATTTACCTTTGGTCTTAATTTACTCAAGGGGCAAAGTGAAAAATTTTAAAACAAGTGCAAAAAGGCAAAAATAGTTTCAAAAATTTAAGACCGAGTAGTGATCCGTGTTAAAGATATAAATACCCTTTTGAGTAAGATAAATTACGGTGGTGTTAAAGGCTATCGATGGGTATTTTCTTTATTTCGTTCAAGACCTGTCATGATCCATTTTATTTTTCTACACAAAAGCCCCAGGAATGAGAAAGTGCAGTGGGCATTAGGTTAGAAGCAGCGTGGCTTAGTGGAAAGAGCCCGGGCTTGGGAGTCAGAGGTCATGGGTTCTAATCCCGTCTCCGCCACCGATCAGCTGTGTGACTCTGGGCGAGTCACTTCACTGCTCGGTGCCTCAGTGACCTCATCTGTAAAATGGGGATGAAGACTGTGAGCTTCACGTGGGACAATCTGATTACCCCGCATCTACTCCAGCGCTTAGAACAGTGCTCGGCACATAGTGAGCACTTAACAAATACCATCGTCATTATTATTATTATTACCGTTAGTGATGCTTACTATGAACCAAGTACTGGGATATTTAGCATCAATGGTAATTTATTGAGTGCTTTCTCTATTGAGAGCACCGTACTCGGTGCTTGGGAGAGTGCTATATAACAGAGCTGGTAGGCCTGAGTCTGTGAGTTTCCATGAGTTTCCGGTCCAGGGGCTTACAAATCTAGGGGAAAGAGTCACTCGACAGACACAGTCCCTGTCTCCTATGGGTCTCATAGTCTTGTCTCATGGTCCCTGCCTCTTCAGGGGATCGAAAATCTAAAAATAAAGTAGGAAATTGGTTGATAACAGACATAGTAGGAAAGGTAAAGTAATATGCGTGGCTTAGTGGAAAGAGCCTGTTTTTGGAAGTCAGAGATCATGAGTTCTAATGCTGCTTCTCCCACTTGTCAGCTGTGTGACTTTGGGCGTCATTTAACTTCTCTGGTCTTCAGTTCCCTCATCTGTAAAATGGAGATGAAACCTGTGAGGCCTATGTGGGACACCCCCATTACCTTGTATCTACCCCAGTGCTTAGAACAGTGCTTTGCACATAGTAAGTGCTTAACAAATGCCATTATGATTATTATTAATTTTACGGTACTTGTTTAAGTGCGTACTATATACCATGCACTGTTCTAAGTGCTGGGCTAGATGATAATAATCATAATAATGATGGTATTTTATAAGTGCTTACTATGTGCTGAACACTGTTCTAAGCGCTGGGGTAGTTACAAGGGAATCAGATTTTCCCACGGGGAGCTCACAGTTTTAATCTCCATTTTACAGAGGAGATAATTGAGGCACAGAGAAGTGAAGCGGCTTCCCCAAGGTCACGTAGCAGATGAGTAGCGGAAGGGGGATTAGAACCCACGACCTCTAACTCCCAAGCCTGGGCTCCTTCCACTAAGCCACATAACTTCTACAAGTTAATCAAGCTGGACACAGTCCCTGCCCCAGACGGCGCTCACACTCTTAATCCCCATTTTCCAGATGAGGTAACCGAGGCCCAGAGAAGTGAAGCGACTTGCCCGAGGTCACTCAGGAGGCACGTGGCAGAGCCGAGATTAGAACACAGTTCCTTCCGACTTGCTCCCTCTGACTCCCAGGCTTGTGTTCTATCCACCAAACCACAAAGTACAGAGGCCAACGAGTCCAGCAGGAAAGGAGATCCGGAAGCCTTCAACCTTCTACCACAAAGATCGTCGACGGTCTGGATACATCCAAAGCATCGCGGAATTCTCCACTGCCTAGAGGCTCTTGTGCCGGGTCTGTGAGACAAACACATGGATAATTTGAAATCAAGATTTACAAAATACAGCTGAATTTACTTGAAGGTAGGGAGCAAAGAGAATCTTCGGCTAAAGGCTGTAGGGTAAAATGTGCCCCCAGCAGATCAGCACATTAAGATGGCTTGTCAATGATATTTGGTGGCTTTCGCCACCTGTAATTCTATTTTAACGACTGTCTTCCCTGCTAGATTGTAAACCCGTCGAGGTAGGGGATCGTATCTGCCGACTCTCTTCTACTGTCCCAAGCGCTTACACAGTGCTCCGAAAACAATAAGCATTTAATAAATGCCACTGATTGATTGATAATCATCTGCATCTAGGGGAGTTTTCTTGTCGAATGTTTCTTAGGGTCAAACAGATCCTGAGAGCTGAAACGGAGCAGGTTCAGAGTAACTAAAGGAGTCTGGGAGGTGGGGCGGGGAGCGATGGGGAAGGGTTAGAGCCGGGCCGTGGCAAGTTGCCGGCAGCATCAGGAACTAGTCTGTCCCTCCCGGCCCTCGCTTGGGCAATTCCCTCCTTTTCGGCCGCCGCCACCGAAGCTCACGACTGTTTTATTGCCGTGCTCCACCTCTTCCACAGTCTAATGATGGGTGGGGGCTAGGTTGGGAGTGATGGGTGGGAAGATGAATAGCCTGGGAGGGCCACTGGAGGAGGTGGGTGGGGACGAAACCTGGCTCGGGGCCATCTCAGACGCAGGAAGTCGATGTTCTTGGGGAGCTCTCTGGGAGCCTCCCTTAGACTTCGAAAGAGCCACAGGTGGCTTACCTCTGCTTAAGTCATCCCTGACTCTTCTGTGTGTGCATGTGTGTGTAAAGTCATCTATATCTGTGCAAAGTCAGTAAGTCTTGGGTGATTATTTATTTGTGATTGATTTATTATTATTATGATTTATTATATGGAGTTATCTATGCAGCCTTTCTACTCAGCCCAGTTGCTGGGTGAAGGAGTTACCAATAGCCATCCTGGAAAGAATTGCCCTCATTCTAGAGACTCGAGAGAGCGAGAGGTGAGGGCAGATAGCTCAAGCTGATCTGTGGGGCATTTTTGAGTTCCTTTAGGAGTCATCTTCTGACTTGCGGCGGGAGATTCGCAAGATACAATAAGCTCCTTGTGGGCAGGGAGCGTGTCAATCAGCTCTACTGTTTGGTACTCTTCCAAGTGGCTAGTGCGGTAATTGACACACAGTAGTTGCTCAGTAAATACCACCGATTGTGTCCAGAGCACCGTACTGAGCGTTTAGATGAGTGCGGCATAACCGTATAACAAACGCAGTGCCTCTCCACAATGCGTTTATGATCTAGAGGGAGCTTACAGTCCAGCTAGAACCTGACGTTAGGCCGAGCAGTTGTTCTTTGGATGATTCAAGCCCACTTTAACTGTGAACCCCACTTGGGGCAGGGCCTGGGGCCTCCCTGATTATCTTGCGCCTACCCTAGTAGGGTGCTTGGCACACGGCAAGGTCTTAACGAATGCCGCACGTATTAGTATTAAGCCTGTCTGGTTAGGACGTGGTGATAGCCGGAAGAAACGGTTGTGTTGCAGGGGTCAGATGCTGTGAGCGCTTCAAAGCGAGTTTTTCTTAATGGGAGGCCCCGGGAGAATGCGGTCCTCACATCACCAGAGAACTGGGTTTACCCATGAATAGACTATAGGCTGCTAGAAGAGACCCCGGCCCCCGACATTCCCTGAGGTTATGTAGCTCTCGAGCTTGTCACGGAGGCGGAGCGGAAAGAGCACAGCCCTGGGCCTCTGAGAACCTGGGTTCTAATTCCGGCTCTGCCCTGGCCTGCCGAGTGACCTTGGGCAAGTCAATCAACTTTCTGTGCCTAGGTTTCCTCATCAGTAAAATGGAGATTAAGTATTTTCTGTTCTCCCCCTGGGTTTGGTACATAGTCAGCACTTAAGAAACACCGTTATTATTACTGTGTCTATATGAAACTGGGAACTGCCTGCCTTGAAGAAGAAGCTGCAAGGAAGGGACTATATAGTCTATCCCCCTCAGAAAAGATCTGATTTCTCAGGATTCCACATTTGGTCCTATGTCTACACAGTGGGTTCAGGACCCAGTAATTTTCCTAGACGTGAAGCAGGTAAAATCATCCGAGTTCTTCCATCTGAATCCTTTTCATTTAATTAGAATGGGGGTGGGGATCTGCCGACTTCGAAAGAAGAGGGAATCCATTGTTTTGTATATCATCAAAGCCCTTTCACTACTGAGAGAGCTTTAGTTATCTCACTCACTAATGGCCTTTCAGAATTTGAAATTTAACTGGGAATGGGGAGTTCACTGAGGGAGGATAATATGTTGCAGCCATTCCACCAGGATTCATTAAATCTGTTCATATCATTCATTACATACTTCACTTTATGTTTTCATCACATATTCTAAACATACTATAATCTGGGCAACAAAATCAATTTTCCAGTATTTTTTTTTTGTAGCTAACGACTTTCAGATGCTTTGAAAACTCCAAATGTCCCGCATAGCATCCCTTGCTACGCCTTCTATACTCTCGGCATAACTAAGTTTAAATTACAGGTCATATAATTTTGCAGTGATGCCTAACCTGGGGTAAGTGGTAATAGCAAAAATCATATTTCATAAGCAGTGGTTTCCCCCCATCCTGTAATTTGGCGGGGTGGTGTTGCGGGGTGGGGGGTAGCGGTGAGAACTACTCTGACAAAGGGACGAGACCCCCGAAGGAGGCTTCCTGGCACCCTGACTTCTCCTCTCTGAACACGGCCACGCTGGGTCTACTATTCTGGCATGCAAGACCTGAAATTGAATTTGCAAAATCAAACTGTAGTTATCTCCATTCCTTGATGTCCTCCCAGGTGAGCTACTGGGCTTCATGCTAATACTTCTAAAGCAAGCAAACTTTAAGCTAATTACGTGCTAGTGTATTCTCCCTTGCTGGATTTTGGCAGGTTGCTTCTGTAAATTATGAAAAATAAATGTGAAATATGCAGATGTCTTTTGTTTGAAGCAGATGTTTAGTCCTTCATGCCAGAATCTAATCAGCTGTTTCCCTTGGGTTTCTCCTCTCCCCCTCCCCGCCCCATCTTGTCCAAGAGCTGTTTGAAAACATGAAGAAATGGACTCTGCAGATCCCAGGCATTTGGGGAACACTCTTCCAACTACTTGATTTGAAGATACTCACTGAGGAGAGTAAAGACAGGGAAAGGAAAGAATATCTCAACTCCTGAAATGGGGCTTGAGGAGTGTTTAATAAGATGACTGTGGTCTAGAGAATTGGAGTGTACACTTCAGGGTATTCCTTGCGTGCTGGGGTTGAAGAAGAAGCTGGGCTGGGGTGGGATGCTTTCCTCGGCCATCTTGGGTGCCAAAGTCAAGTATATGCCAATGAGAGACTAAATCAACACTTCTTGTTAAAAATAGGGTATTTCAGATTTCAGGGATACAAGGATTTTTGACATGGAGGGACACAGATAGAGCATAATGGCTCCTCATTCCACCAGCAGCCTTATCATTATCAGGGGTCTTGTCCTGTGAAGTGAAGACTGGTGAGTCTTCTGCACGAGCAAATCGGTAGACTGTACAGTCAAGGGTTTTTCAATGGGGGAAAGACAACATACTTCCCCATAGAAAAAATCAAGTTTCACGAATATTATGGTGTTTCCGAAGGGGTTCGTAAGAACATGACTTGAGAGAATCAGTGGGCAGCGTGACTCAGTGGAAAGAGCACGGGCTTAGGAGTCAGAGTCATGGATTCTATACCCGGATCCGCCACCTGTCAGCTGTGTGACTTTGGGCAAGTCACTTAACTTCTCGGTGCCTCAGTTACCTCATCTGTAAAATGGCGATTCAGACTGCGAGCCTTGCGTGGGACAATCCGATTACCCTGTATCTACCCCAGCGCTTAGTCCAGTGCTCGGCACATAGTAAGTGCTTAACAAATACCAACATTATCTCTATTATTTATTTAGGCTTTGGACCAAGTTTTCTGTAGTTACAGAGTTAGATCTATAACCAATGTCCAAGTAATGGTCTGACCAGTGTTGAGTTTAGTGAAAAGATGACCTCAAAATTCCTACCACACCAGGGCGTTGCAACATGCGGGCCTACCTTGTCTTGTAAGCTAAGGGAATTGTCTTGTAGCCAGCTGTTTAGTTTTTAGATTGCTGTAGCCCCTAATCTTTTTTGGATTTACTCACCTACATCTGATGATTTTCCATCACATATTTGCTGTAGGGGGACGTTTTAAGCTCCTCGAGGGCAGTGGCCATTTCTACATTCTCTATTGTATACTCCTAAATGCTTCTCCAGTGGTCTGCACAAAGTAAGCACTCAATAAATGTCATTAATTAATTGATTTTTTTTTCTCCAAGGAAATGACCTACTCTTGTCCTTAATCGTCATCATGTTTCTCCAAAGAGCTCAAGCTATTTAGATTTGTAGTCTGGTCCTTCTGTTATAGCTAGGAGCTGAGGTGCAAAAACTGCCTTTAAAATGGCTGCTGTAGGGCAATAATGATGATGATGATGATGATGGTATTTGGTAAATGCTTAGTATGTGCCAAACACTATTCTAAGTGCTGGGTTAGATATTAGGTAATCAGGTTGTCCCACGTGGGGCTCACTGTCTTAAATTCCCATTTTACAGAACTGAGGCACAGAGAAGTTAAGTGACTTGCCCCAGGTCACACAGCAGACCAGTGGCAGAGTTGGGATTAGAACCCACGACCTCTGACTCCCAAGCCCGGGCTCTTTCCACTAAGCCACACTGCTTCTCAATGCCATGGACCATCCACTGAAAAATGACAGTGGCTCAATCACTACCAGATATTCATTAATTCTTTCAACCGTAGTTATTGAGTGCTTACTGTGTGCAAAGCACTGTGCTAAGCACTTAGCGACTGACATTGTTTAGTAACCGCCTGTTTGGAAATCCATCAGGGGCCTAAAAGTGAAAGTGACTATGTGGCGCTACGTATTGCCTGAGAAGTAGAGCATTCTACGATTCCCCAGATTTTCCAACTTGTAAAATCAGGGAAATCTTTCACCATCACTACAAGAGCAAAAAATAAGAGGAAAACAGTCCCTCCATCTAGAGTTAAAGGGAATATTTTTAAGACACAGTGTTTATCTATGAACTGCCTCATCAAAGAATATTATTTTTGAAAAGGAAGCTTCATACAGATGTATGAAGATCTAGCCCTATGATTATTCAAAAAAAATTGTAGAAATCAAAATAAATTTGCCTGAGCAATTTAAAATAATTAACCTTTGACAAACCTCCCTTCCTGGTAATGGAGTAGTAACTGTATGAATAAAAGATAAGTCGTGACATTCAATGAATTACAATATTCACCCCATAAATTACTTGATATAATTGCGTGTTAGTCTACATTTTTATAATCCTAAAGTGTTCCAAACACTCTAGAACTACTTCATTTTTGGTAGGTGGTCAGTGGCGAGGTCGGCTCGTTACTTCAGTCCTCTTTGGATTTTCTTCATTTAAGTCTCTGTTTTCTCCGAAATATATCTGGCGCCAGATTATCAGTCATTTATGCAGTGTGTGCACCTGGAAAAATTTGTGTCTCTAATGATCACCAAGTCTCACTCTTGTGTATACATATCAGAACAGATTCGTGGAAATGAATATGCACCCAATTACAGCATTTACTTGGAAAGATGGACAAGCAGTGAGGTATTGTGTGTACTTGGTTAATCAAAACAATCAAAACTCTATCTGTTCTCTTTCCTGCACTGATATCTGGTGGCTGTCCTGGGCTTTTGTTTTCTTACTAGTGAATCAGGATGCAGAAATATCTACTTAACCCTGGAGAGGCAGGACATTCTTCAGAGCCAAGGAGATTGGGGAACTCTTCGTAATGTGGTTCAAAAGATTAAGACTGAAGTGCTGACTTGCACAGCTGTCATAAAATCTACCAAACGGTTGCAAATACAACTTGCCTTCAAAATGTGGTGCGGTTTTAAGCTTGGAATAAAAGCTTAGGGCCTGGATTGTTCTTTGAAAATATTTTTTCTCTGTTGTGAGGAAGGTGCATCGGATATGGGCCCTCTAAATGACTTAGGGATGGTCGATTTGATCGGTAGACCCTTCCCAGGCACTTGCTCAAGAATAGCAATGTGGATCAAGCAGAATCTGTGGAAACCACTGGCTTTTAGTTCAGTGAGCCATTCGCTGCTTTTCACTTTGCAGTCGAGCTTTGTATGTTCAATCTAAGAGAATTTTCAGAGGCTTCTGGGGGTGGGGAGAATGCCAGCAGTATAGCTAAAGCAATATGGCATCTTTCTCACCTCTGGGCCCCCACCGCACACCGAATGTACGGATTCAGTGGTCGAACCCGTGTCCACGCTGATTTTGCAGTCTCAGGCATAAATTGGTGCGTAGCATTATTTGACGTGCAGCCTTTTGGATAAGGTGTGTGTTTGAAGCAAAATGCCTTCTGGCTCTTGGCCTCCAGCCTATGGCTACTCTCCAGGAACAAGATAAAGACTCTGAGATTCTTATGAAAAAGGGAAAAGATTCTTTCCCACAACCATCACCATCCATTAGTGTTCTAAGAGAGCTTTGTATAATTTTCTGTTGCCTCTAGGAAGCTCATGTGAAAACACACTTTCTCATCCCTTGCCCGACAAGGAGATTGAGATAGAGCCCTGCTCCAGTTTGGATCACCCAACATGTCCCAAAAGATTTGAGCTGTAGGGCAGTCACAAAACAGGTGCAGATAGAACACAGATGAATCCCGGCTAGGCTTTGGCAGTGTTTCATTCAAATGGAATTAATTGAGTGCTTACTGTGAGCAGAGGACTGTACTAAGCGCTTGGGAAAGTACAATACAGCAGTAAACGGTATTTCAAAAATGTCTCAAATGAGTCATTCAAACGTGCCCTCGTTTTCAAAATGGCAGCACCTGGGGTACCCGGGAGTGGCGCAGTCTAATATATTGAGTTTTCCTTTAGGAGAGGTTATTCAGGCTGGCTCAGTGGAAAGAGCCCGGGCTTGGAAGTCAGAGGTCATGGGTTCGAATCCCGGCTCTGCCACTTGTCAGCTGTGTGACTGTGGGCAAGTCACTTCACTTCTCTGGGCCTCAGTTACCTCATCTATAAAATGGGGATTAACTGTGAGCCTCACGTGGGTCAACCCGATTACCCTGTACCTACCCCAGTGCTTAGAAAAGTGCTCTGCACATAGTAAGCGCTTAACAAATACCAACATTATTATTATTATTCAGAAAAAAAAACCCCACAACATAATAGGAGAACTGAGGATTTCTCTCCATATTCTCTCTCTCTCTCTATGTTCTCTCCACCTCTATCTCTTGTTCACACATTCTCTCTGACTTTTTATCGCATTTTCAGTAGTCTCTTGAAATTGTAGTTGCCTTGGGCTGCCAAACTCCTTTCATTGGGCCTATATTTTCTCTATACGGAGGCTCTTGGCCTCACTCCCTGAGCCCCACTTGCCCCTCCCAGGGGCCTGGAGGAAACATTCTCCCAGCGAGTGCTCCACAAAGGTGGTCTCACTCAAGGGGTGGCTGATCCTTGACCTATGACACGAGGACCATGGCTATAACAAATGTAGCCTCCCTTCTACTGCAACATTAGAGCATTCTGGATTACCGTCCCAAGCTTTGATCACTGTAGGACTCGGGCAAGGGCCATTTTCCACAGGGAATCCACCTCTGAAATTTGCTTCTGTTCTTTATATGACAAAGCTCCCAACTGTTGGGCTTCAGGGCACAAGGCTAGACCCATCTGTTCAATCAGGCGTTTGCTTGATTGTGTGTGTGTGTGTGTGTGTGTGTATGTGTATGTGTGTATGTGCACATTTGTGTGTGTGCACATGTGTGCATGTATTTGAAGGGAGATGCCACTGGCTGAGGAGCATTGGGCATCTTATTAATTTACTTTGCATCACTGGTCAAATGAGTCCAGAGGCCCAGGAGTCAGGTGCCTAAGAACAAATGGAAAGGACAAATCACTAGAAAGCAAGAGCCCGATCACCAGGATCGATGGCTATTAATTCATATTTCTATGTGCTGATAGTGTAGGGACAACTGTTCAAAGTATCAGGGGCCTGATGGAGACAGAACAATTCGATCTGTTTCTCTCCAGGGTGGAACTGAAAACTTGATGGGAATTTTTCTGTTTATCCCAGGAGCAGGTTCTTTCTTTCTGATCCATCAGTCTCCAGGGCAGAATGGCAAGAAAGAGAGAGACCAAACAGTGGACAGATGGATGAGCAAGCTGCTCCAGGGCCTGGGGTAATGTGGTCCTTGTTTCTTGGATCCAGAGGGTTTAGTCAAGATACATACTGGAGCCTAGGAAGTCAGTCAACTCTCAAACTTCCTTTTAATAACTTATATTCTTTCCTCTCTCTCTTTATGCATTTATTCCACTCGGTCTTTGAATTGGACTGCTTTGCGGAGATGCATCATCGTAATTATACGGTGCTGCACTGAATAGAACTACTCTTCATATTTTACCCGTTTCGAGACAAGGGAAATGAATAGATGAAGGATCTTTATGCAGGGATTTTTCAGGGGAGTTCTAATATTGCTTCTCACAATGAGCTAAAGTTATTTGTTTCTCTGACCAGCTACTCCTATGGGTAGAATCAGAGGTCGCAGATCCTTTCCAGATCTGGGGAAGGTATTGACGGCTTTCTCTTGGAGTTTGGGAAAAGCTGACCTGTTGCCGTGGATGGATGACTGGCAGATACTCTCCATGGGCTGGTGATCATGGAATCAATCCAGTTCCTGGGTGTGAGCCCAAGGTTTCTACGCTTTGGGTCCAGCTTGGGGACATCCTAAGGGAGCATTATTTACATCGCTGAAAGCAAGGAAGGTTTTGAAGTCCTTCCTCTCCTCATCTATCCTGGCGGCAGTCGATCAATGAAGGGTATTTATTGAATGTCTTCTGTATTCGGGTTACTGCACTAAGCCCCGAGGAGAGTTCAACAGAATTAGTAGACGGCAGCCCTGCCTTCAAGGAGATCGCAGTCGAGTAGGGGGAGACAGAAGCTGATAAGTTTCAAATTATGTTTAAAAATAAAGTACTGTCTTGAATGAATCTCTATCCTCTAATAAATGGCGAAGGGGAAAAAAATGGAAGGGAGAGCTCTCTCATTACTGCCAGCTTAACTTTGCCAGAAGAGGAGAGGGAACACTGACGGTAAAGAATCCTGGGCTTTGTTTCATTTATTTATTTAAATATTTATTAAGGTATTTGTTAAATGCTTACTATAGGCCAGGCACTGCAGTACTAAGCACTGGGTTAGATACAAGCTAATCAGTTTAGACACAGTCCATGTCCCACACAGGGCTCACAGTCTTAATCCCCATTTTACAGATGTGTAACTGAGACTCAGAGAAGTTAAGCGACCTGCCCAAGGTCACACAGCAGACAAGTGGCAGAGCCGGGATTAGAACCCAGGTTCTTCTGATTCCCAGGCCCGGACTCTATCCATTAGGCCTCTATTCTTCTTCACTTGCAGATTTGGCCCCAGTGCAGTGATGATACCTCCTTGCCCTGTATCTTCAGAATTCATTTGTTCTGGAAGACAAGTAGACATTTTCATTTCCATTACAGAGCTTTGGACTTGGTTGACCAGACAGCTCAAGGAGTTGGCATGGGATCCTAAAGGGCGATGGTAAAAACTGAATTGATCTTAGCTGGTGGTGACTGAAAGCCTAGCCACCCACCAGATATAGGAAGAGGTATCCCTGGGATTCTCTATCTCCTCCAGAATGGCCACACTTCTCCAGGTTCCCTGGGAAAAGAAATTAGAGAATTAAGATATAGCCCAGACCCCCTCTTTCCTCGTCACATCCACCCATGCACCTTTTCGCTTGAAACTTTGGAATGTTTAGGCAGTTAAATAACAAAAGCCTTTTGGGCCAGAATTATGTCAACTCTTGTCTCAGTTAATGACTTTGATGAAGAATTGGCAGATATCTGAGATACCCAGGATGGGTAGGCAAGCTGGACACTTCATTCTTGATGGGGCAGGTTTAGAACGGCTGTCTACACAACCTGAAGTCACTGGATCACCTTCAGCCCTCCTCATCACTCTAAATGGGGGATTCCTGCTCGCGGCTGTCTTCTTCCAAGCTTAGGCTAACAGGACAACAGCGGGAGGCATGACAGCTGTCTGACCTCTCTCCCGTTTCTTTCTTCTTCAGTGTTGTCCCGTTACCTTTTTCTTTGCCTGTTCTCCTGTTTCACGAATTTTTTTTTTCTTTCCTTTTTGCAGCCTGATGCATTATGGAAAGGGAGGCTAAGCCAGTGTATTCTGTGCATAAACAAAGGATTTCCAAAGCTGTAAATGTATTCATTTAAGAATTTATTTTCAATGTTGACAGATGTGAATGTGAGCATTACTGAATGTTTAGTTTTATGTTTGCATTCCTTTCGGTTATATCAATGGGGACATTTTTATAAAATAAGACTGCGTTATTGCTGTTCCTGCAAGTCTTCTGGCTGACTGGGTGCTTGTGTGGATTTAATTAGCTTAAGCACTGTGTTCTTGTGTGCACTTTGATTTGGGGCTCGCTGTGGCAGTGGTTCTGTTTAGGGGTAAACTAGAGAGGGATCAGTTTGGGTTCTCATTATCGTAATATTAAGGCCGTGCAGATGCTATACGTATGAGAGAACTTCAGCGCATACTGAGGAAAGGGCAAATAGACTCCAACGAACTCATAATGCAGTCAGAGTTAGGCTTCCAGAAAAGACTGAGGCAAAGACTCTCCCCCTCTTCAAAGCCTTATTGAAGGCACATCTCCTCCAGGAGCCCTTCCCTGACTCGCTTCCCCACCCTTCCTCTTCTCCCACTCCTTTCTGCCCCACTCTGATCTCCTCCCCTTGTTCTTCCCGGTCCTAACCCCACAGCACTTACCTACATATCTGCCATTTATTTATTTATATTAATGCCTGTCTACCCCCTTCTAGATTGTAAACTCACTGTGAGTAGGGAACGTGTCCGTTCATCGTAGAATTGGACTCTCCCAAGTGTTCGGTACAGTGCTCTATATTCAGTAAGTGCTCGATCGATACCATTGAATGAACGATGAATGAATGAATGAAAGAGATGAACCAAAGTGTGTTTAGGCCTGCCGAAGCCCCAAGGGCCGTGTCTTTTTTCCAGGTGGTTTGCTGAATAGATGGGATAGGAGCTTAGTTTGCGGAAGGATCTGGGTGTGTCTACATTGAATGTGCGTATGAGACTATTTGGGACACATCACCCTATATACACTCTCACGTATCCTTAGGGTAACAGAAGACAATCCCGTCTCCCGAAGGCAGATACATAAAGGAGGAGAAAGACATAGACTTCACATACATTCTGTAGCTGGAGTTTGGCAGCACAAAGACTGAGCAAAACCTTATTCACATACCTTAAAAGACAGTATCAGCCAGTGCTACGAGTGTGCTAAAACCATCTGGCTGCCGCTAGAACAGCACCTCATGGCCCCCGGTGGTCTCCACTGCTGCCCACCTAGGATTAACCTGTCTGCCCTGTAGTCTGAGTTGGCAAAAAAAGCTAATTTCCCCTTTCGGTGAATGAGGGAAAGGAAGGATTTCACAGAAACCCGTAACGAGGGCTTCAGGCCTCAAAACGGGAGGCCAGCAGATTCCCAGAAATTGCCTCCGAACGGAATCCGTTCTCCACCTTTATTTGCTTTGTAATTCCTGACAATCTGCTGGCTCTAGGATTTGGGTGGGGGGAGGGTAAGGAGGAAGAAAGAAAAGAGGATAAGGGAGGTGTTTAGCTTTCCTTTGCAAGCGCGATACCCGCTGCTTTGTTTATGGATTTGATGCTATTCATACAGTCTTTGCAATATTAATTTTTAATTTATGGTGCTCATTAGGAGACACTTAAAACAGAACAATTATCATTTATCTTGATATATTATTTACTAGGACTGACTGTCATGGTTAGGGACTCGTGATTAGTGGGAGGGGAATAGAAAACACTCTCCAGAAGGTGCTAGGCTGAAGGGATAGGAGCTTAGAAAGCAGTTGTCACAACCCAAGGCCCGAAGTTCTGATGTCCAAGCAAAAGCCACGCTGTGCCTAATCAAAACTCAGGAGGACCTTTGAATACAAGCCGGAACAGTACTTAATGAACCTGCAGGATCATATTAATGAGACTCTCTGTTAGGCCACCAGCTCATCAATTATTCATCTAGCTGTATTCCTGATACTTTACCGTCTTCCTCTTCTTTTTGTCTCAACGTGATTGTTTTTGCTTTTAACCCTCCGTCGTCTTACCTGGAAATTAAAGGACATCTCTCGGCTCCAGGTTCAGGTGTCCTTCCCGAGAGATGGTATTATTTCATAAATATCTGGATACAAATTCCCAGCAGGAATTGGAGAACTTTGCAGGGATTTGAAGGGATCTGAAGTACTGGGAGCGTTGGTCCTTGCTCTGCGCTTGTTAGACCTGCTTTCTTAGGTCGGATCTTCCGTGAACAATCACACCATGGGCTGGGAGCTAGGTATTTCAGAGAAAAAAAAGGCTTTTGCCTGAACAATCCAAGATGGGCACCTGTACAGATCTGGCAAGAACACCAGCGAATATTTTAGTACTCACCGAGGCTGGGGTTTCTTAATAAGATAGCTGGTATTTTTTTAAAATTGCCTTTTTAAAGGGCTCTGTCCAAACTCCAAAGTCTTCCAAGAAAATAATTTTCTCTAAATTTCATCAGGATTAAGAATATTTTTTAATAAATTCCTGTTTGTGGGAGAAGGCTGGGTGGAATTTGTTTTTTTATATAGTATTTATTAAACACTTACTGTGTGCCAGGGACCATACTAAGCACTAGGGTAGATACAAAGTAATCGGGCTGGACACAGTCCCCATCCCACATAAGGTTCCCGGTCTTAAACCCTATTTTACAGATGAGGTAACTGAGACGCAGAGAAGTGAAGTGCTTTGCCCGAGGTAACACAGCAAAAAGTGGTCAAGCAGGACTTAGAACCCAGATCCTCAGACTCCCAGGCCCATGCTGTTTCCACCGGGCCACACTGCTTCTCTAAATTAAATTTGGACCATCTGAAACTCGAATGGGACTGAACTCATAACCTGACATGACAAAGTGAAGGATATAGGATAACCAACTATTTGTTCCTAAGGGCAGGGATCAAGTCTACCAACTCTTGAATTGTACTTTCCCAAGTACTTGATACAGTGCTCCGCAAGCAGTAAGCGTTCAATTCATTCATTCGATCATATTTATTGAGAGCTTACTGTGTGCAGAGCACTGTACTATAAATATCATTGATTGAACTACTTATGAATTTTGTCAGGTAAAGGTTTCCAAATATAATAAGAGGATTTTACTAGCAAATTCCCTTCCTCGTTAGAATTTTTGCAGGAATGAGGGTGGACCTAGAGTTAGTTCAGTTCAAAATCTTGATCTTCACTGCCAAGGGTAAATTAGTGTTGAGGAAATTATCCAAATAATTCAGGCAAAAAGAAGCCTCTGGGCAATTGCTTCAATTCTTCACTTTAGAGGTGGAGATTTGACCTGAGTTTTCTGATCTCTTAAGCCAGACTCCTGTTGTTGTTCTACTACGGTCATTTCACCCTTTTGTTTTCTTTCAAGTTTATTTAACTGACATTAGACTGAATTTATTCTTGACCTAAAAATGCATCCTCTAGGGAAGCCCTCTGAAAATGTCTTGAAGCTGGTGTCCGGCACAGCGATCTTGAAACTATAGAGCCGAGAGCTAGAGAGAAGACTGATGAGCACCTTGTCTGATTCATCTCAGTTCCACCATCTCAGAAATGTTGTGAGTGTGCTGATTTCTTTGGAAATGTCTTTGGTCCAGAAGGCAGATTTTTAAGGGCTCTTGCCCATATGAGCAGGCATTTGTTGCATTTATTCGTATGAAGATTGAATAGCTGTTGTATCATTCTTTTCTACCTTTGAGACCAACTCCCTTTTCCTATTCACCATTGCATCACCTTCCCCTTCCCACCAGTCCAGTCCATTATTCAATCATTCACTCTTGTTATATGCAGCTAGTGTTTTTAGTTTACAAAATACGTTCCAAACTGCCTGCTGGGTCCAATCACTCAGTCATATTTATTGAGTGCCTGGACTGGAGTTATGATATGACCCCCTTCCTCTAGAATTTTACAGTTTAGCAGGACAACCCTGGCTATGACTGTAAACTCTTCAGCACAGCAGACGCTTCACTGGCCTGCCCATAATAGATAAATACAGTCAACTAATCAACCCCCGGTGTTTATTGAGCATTTACTGAGTACAGAGCGCATTAGCATTGCTGGGGAATAATAGAGTTGGTAAGCACATTCCCTGCCCAGAAGAAACTTACAGTCTAGAAGGGGAGACAGACATTAAAATCGATTAGGGATATGTACGTAAGTGCTGAGGGGCCGAGGGTAGGGTACGTACCAGGTGCCTAAAGTATACAGATCCAAGTGCACGGGTGACTCAGAAAGGAGAAGGAGTAGGGGAAATTAGAGCTCATTCCGGGAAGGCCTCTTGGAGAAGATGTGATTTTAATAAGTCTTTGAAGGTGGGGAGAGTGGTGGTCTGTCCTATATAAAAGGGGAGGGAATTTGAGGCCAGAGGGAGGATATGGGCATGGGGTTGGTGGTGAGATAGAGGAGATTGAGGCAGAATGAGTAGGTTGGCATTAGAGAAGTCAAGTGCGGGGGCTGTATTTTTTTTAATGGTATTCGTTAAGCACCTACTATGTCCACCAGGTCACACTGCTTATAAATAACGGTGCTCGGCACATAGTAAGCGCTTAACAAATACCAACATCATTATTATAAATCAGCGAGGTAAGGGAGGAGGGGTTGAGCATTGAGTGCTTTGGAGCTGCTGGTAAGGGCTTTCAGTTTGATATGGAGTTGGATGGATAACCACTGGAGAGGTTCTTGAGGAGTGGGAAGACATGGACTGAATGGCTCCCCTCAAGACGTATGCTCCTTGTGGGCTAGGAAGACTTTTACCAATTCTGTTGTACTATGCTCTTCCAAGAACTTAGTACAGTGCTCTGCACATGGTAAGCACTCAATAAATATTTGTTGATTACAAATATCACTGATTGATAGGCATGGTTTTTCCTGCTGCTGAGTGCATAGTGAGCACCCACAGTGAGCTTTTACATCCCTAGTAACAGACATATCAAACCTCTTCTGGTGCATCATTCAGAAAAACAATACCCTGCAAGTGTGTATATACCCCAGTGATGCCTACCCCATAGTATATGAAACCCAGGACTGCCTCCTATCTGCTGATTAATCTCAGTATGCCCTGGACTAATATTGCAGTCAATCATTGCAAGAAACAATATTGTATATAGTGTATAGATATATGTATATTTTTGTGGTATTTCTTAAACGCTCTACTAAGTGCCAGGGTGGATACAAGCAAATCTAGTCGGACACAGTCCCTGTCCCATGTGGGGCTCATAGTCCTGATCCTTATTTTACAGATGAGGTAACTGAGGCACAGAGGAGTGAAGTGCCCAAGGTCACACAGTAGATAAGTGGTGGAGCCAGGGTTAGAACTCATGGCCTTCTGACTCCCAGACCCGTGCTCTAACCGCTCCACCATGCTACTGTTTTTATCTACCTGTGAGGTTTGTCAGTCACATCAGGGCTGTTGTAGAATGTATTTTAACTAATTGCTTGCAGATCTCGGGCCAAATGTACCCCTCAATCCAACCATTCATGATATGCTCAGTTTTTGAAAGACTTTATAATCCATCTGTTTCGTGGTGAATGCTTGTTCTTTCCTGCTTGTATTGTAGGTCTATTTTTCCAAGGGTGTCTCTATCTAGTGATAGTATTTTGCAGGCTGTTCCACTCAGAAGATACTTTTGGGAGATGATGATCATTTATACATGCAAAACACAACCTTGACTTTGGGCAAATCATTTTACTCTCTGTGCCTCATTTGTCTCATCTCTAAAATGGGGATCGAGACTGTGAGCCCCACATGGGCCAGGGACTGTGTCCAACCCGATTTGCTTGAATCCACCCCAGTGCTTAGTACAGCTCCTGGCATATAGTAAGTGCTTTACAAATACCACAATTATTAATTATTATCATTAACCTTTTCCCCAGGCATATCTGTATGAGACCTGTTTGTGCATTTAGGATATGTATTACATTTTGCATAAAACCTTCATTAAAGTCTACCCCAATAAAGCTTCACGTAACTATAACCTTTTACTAGTGCCTCTGCTTAACATTTATTGAGACTTGCCATGAGTCAGACGTCTGACTGAGGACAGGTTCAATCTGAGATCAGTCTTAGTTTGTAACGTAGTTCTAAGATCAGTTTCCAGATCCAGTTGCAACTTTTAAAAATCTTAAGGATCCAATTTTTTTTTTTTTTTGGAAATTTGAGACTTGAGTAGCTCCATCGTCTTTTTAGAACCTCAGATTTTGTTAGCTGGAAAAACAGGGTGACATTGAACCTGGCATTTGGGAAGAGCAACATCAAGAGGGTAGGGGTAGCCATTACAGTTCTGTGAAGAGGGAATTCTGCGTTCTCCAACGTCTAAATATAAGGTGGGCTGAAGAAGGGAGAGATACTGGGGATGGGAGGACAGGAAGGAGGCTGTGGCTTAAGTCCATTTTCCAGAGATCTCAGCCCCTCAACCACCCATGAGCCTCCTCCAGTCTTAGAAATGTGTCATTCCTAAGTGTAGCATTGTGTTCTAGACAGATGCAAGGTTAAGGAAAACCGGTGTTGTAAGACTCAACCCAAGCCTTAAGTTAAGTACACAACCTCCATGTGTACTTAACCCTTTCTTCCCTTCCCACATTCCACTCATCTGGGCAGAGGTGCATTCTCAGAACTTTTCTCAATTCTGCCACCTCGAGCTATCCAAAACGCAGAGTGAAAACATGCACTGAGGCAGGCCTGAATGTATTGAATTACTTTTCAAAGGATGAAAAGAGATGTCTTTTAAATGAATGAGTGAAGGCCACAGAGAATGGTAGCTTCTAAATGCCCGGTGGGTACCAGGTTGTAACTGAGTGTTTTAAGGCCACTCAACTTGGGCCTTTCAAACATTAAGCCCCTCGAAGAAGGAAAATGCAGTGCCCTCAAAGTCTATTATCCAAACTAATTGGCACCAAGATGAATTTAAATAATTGAACATCTGGAGAGCTGAACATATTTGGATTTGGCTGAGTCAGGCCTGCACCTGATTTTGTGTGCTTTTTAGATTTTTTTCTTTCCATTTGTCTAAATTACTCTCCATCTATAGAACTTGTCACCAAATGTCTAAGGTTTGAAGCACTGGCTTTCTACTCTAACAGTAAAGTGGCTTTCCATCCACATCATTTTAGAGAAAGAATTTTACACTCGTATCACAATTACGTCGTGGGGATTTGATGCGGGCATTGATATTCAAACCTGCATCGGCTCCTTTGCTTACATACAGCTACTTAGCTACCTAACAGTAAGAAGTTGTTCTTTAGTTCTTGGGAAAAGTCCAAGTCCCTTTCTCAACCATCCAAAGACATCTCTGCAATTTAAAAGATAATTATAGAATCATTCAAAAACCAAGTGGCAACACCTACTGTAATATGCAATCTCAGCTGAAAAATTGAACTTGAAGCATGCGTGTTGCCATTTAAGGATGATTTCCCTGACTCAGATTTTATTTTGCTATCAATATCATATATTTTTGACTGATCAAAGAGAAAATTCGCCTTTTTACTTCAGATGGCAGATAATGTGAAATGTTGCCGGAAAACACGTATCATCAAAGGAGGACATGCCTCAGAGCTTTCTGTGTCTCGGGCGTTTCACTAACTGGCTTTTTTGTAAATCTGGTCTTGGTTTTGAACTGCTCTCCTTTTTGATAAGATTCTGTTTTCAGAGGAGCTATTAAAGGGGAAATTCAATAAGAGTTTGTGTTACAGAGTAGCGTACCTCACTACTTTTAATCCTAGCCCTTTTTAATCTCGGTAAGGTCATCCAACTTTTCAGATTTTTGCCTAGGGAGAACTTTTCCCTTATTTTAACATATTTCCTTTTGTCTGGTTGGCCCGTAATTGACTTTGTCCTTTTTTCATTTATTTCCCTGCCTCCTGGTTGTAGCATCTTCTCCCCAGAGTCTCAGGTTAGAAGTTTTCCCTTTTGTGAAACCATGACAGGTGCCTAATTGAATGATGAATGTCCCTTTATTACTCTGTAATTGAACTGCCAGCTTTTTGATTGGTTTGTAGAGATGCTCCACTCCTCATCAAACACTGCAGGGGGCTTGGAGGCTGGCAGGCGAGGCCTACACTCCATCTGTCTAATCACATCTATCCCCCACCCGCTTTTTTCGGGGGGGAGGGGAGTCAGGGGGAGGAAAGTCATAATAAATTATGCTAATTCAGTACGGCTCTGACAATGAGAATATCGTATTGTTACGTGCATCGTGGTGGGATACGCTAGAAGACGTTTCATCGTCATGGCTGCCTAGTCTGACAGGCCCTCGATGAAGATTAATGGTCCTCACCTGAGTGACAGAACAGGGGATTGTGGGGCAGAGAGGGTCATTCATCATACTCTGACAGGTGTCATTCAATCCGACAGCAGCCCCACCGTCACCCTGCTAGCGGTTCCATTTTTCTGCCAGTTAAGCAAGGAGTTTAATAACATCCCCAGAATTAAAACTCATTCTTTGTAGCAGTCCTGACAGCTGAAAATAAGAAAATCAATTCTTCACATGTTATAGCCCAGTTAACTGACTGGGGCTCTGACTTTAATTTAGTCTTTGGGCTGAATTTCAAGCAGGGAGCTTTTGTACGACATCATCTATTAAAATTTACCAATATTGCTAACTTAGCTTTTGGTGTTTTCGGGGAGGGGGCGGGGGGACACCCAGGGTTCCATCTTTAATGCTCAATGTCATTTTTGCCAGTTGCGTGCTCACACCCTTTCCCTCTCTTCTTGGGTTCTTCTACTTCATCCTCATTAGCGATGTTTACTGCACCTCTCTTCATTAATATTGATCCCTCCCCACTACCGAGAATAACAAGACAGGCACTAATTTGAAACATTTCGTGTCATTAAAGTGTTTGGATTTTGAGTTTCAGCCACACAAGATATTTCAAAGATTGGGGAGAAAAAAAAAAAGACAGTCAGACCTTGGCTGTGACCAAGGGTCCCAGCTGTCAGTTTGACAAGTTAGATTGGCTAGCGAGTCCTGGCTTCTGGGCCACGGGCTAATGGTGCCAAAGTGCAAGACACTTCTCCCAAAGGGAGAAGGATGTTTAGTGTAATGCAGACGTAGGTCTTTGGAATTAAGACCCCAGGAACACAAGGTAATGCTCTCCTGGGTCAGATCAATGGCCCAACCAGTCCAGTATTCTGTCTCTGACAGTTGTACCGAAAGATGCTTGGCGGAGTAATAAAAAGGTTGCTTTTTGTGAAATCCGTCTTTACAGTCGGGGCAGTTAGGGTTAGTGATATTCCTAACTTTTATCTCTATTAATTCATCATGGGTCTCTCATCCATGAATCTGACTAAAATCTCTTTAAGCCTTTAACGTTACCCTCTAACATCCCGGCCTTCTCCTTTTAATAACCCATTACGGATTTACCAGCCGATGAATTCAACTGCACCTACTGGTATTTTTTCTCTCTATAACTTCCTGCTGTGACAATTTTCATTTGTCACATGAAGCACTTTCTACTTGTCTCAACCCTGCCACTTTCTGGGCCTCAGTAGGGCTCCCCTAGTTCCAGATTTGTGGAATTGGACAGCCAGGTTTCCTCAGCAGCTGGCCAGGTTCAGAGACGTATCTCTTGTGGGGCTTGACAAGTCCCCACTTCCTTGGACTTTTGGCTCACACTAAAGAAAGCCTTTGCGTCTTTGCGTCTTTCCTGAGGAGATAAGAATCTTGGTGGGTGAGGAGAAATGGGGAGTTCAGCTGCTCCACTCCTTTGTGAAATCTTCGTTGTTTGATAGAGAAACTCCAGGAACGGGACTGGCTAATCTGTGGTGCAACACTGAATTGACTGAAATGGGAAATCTGCTGACACTGCATACATTTTCATGGCAGCAAACAAGTATCTGGGAAAGAGCAAACCGGTACATATGGGTGTGGGCCTTAGGTGGGAATTAGTTCTATCCTGGGAAACATTTCTTCAAAATGTTGGTCGCCAGTTTGTGTGTTTTGCTGTGCTGAGGGAAGGATTTCAGAGAAAAGCCTCTTGAATGAACCACACCTATAGGGCCCCCTCCCTGCCTTATCTTTAGCACCCCTAGAGTTCTATTCATTCATTCATTCATTCATTCAATAGTATTTATTGAGCGCTTACTATGTACAGAGCACTCTACTAAGCGCTTGGAATATACAATTCAGCAACAGATAGAGACAATCCCTGCCCATTGACGGGCTTATAGTCTAAATCGGATTGTCTGTTACAGACAAGGTGTTTCTAGTCGACCTCAGGACTCCAAAATGGAAAAAAATCAGTAAGCTTTTTATTAGGATGTGCAGTTGTGTGATGCAGGAAAGGCTAATTCTTTCTCCTCATTCACGTGTATTCATGTGCACCATTGAATTTATTGCCCACACTGCTTGGTGATGTTTTCGTTCCTCTCCTTCTGTTGTGATCTGGTTCTGAGAGCGTCATCCCACTTTTGTTCTTTGATTCCAAAAGGAAGCTTCTGACAGTAGAATAAGGAACTTTCTAGATTATCTCCATCCGTGGTAGGAAAAGGGCACAAATGGTTCGAACCAGAATCTGTAAACCAACTCTGCGAAGCCAAAATTAGAGTTTGACTCCAGTGAATGCGTCGTCAGACATCCTACATACAGCTGGAGTAGAGCCTGAATTTGGCAGCTTTTCATATAATGTAATCTATTTTCTTATTGAAACGATTGTGTTCACTGAGCACTTACTATGTGCCCAGCACTGTATAAGCACTTGGGAATGTACAGTGCAATGGAATTAGTTATACATATCAAGTTAAGGCTCGTGCCCAATTTCTGTCTTTCATTTTTTATGTTTTGGGTGATCGCATTCTGAACTGATGACAAACAGTTGTTCTGAGACTTCAGTATGTTATCACATTAGTTCCATGTATATTTTCTGAGGAAGTTGATGATTTATAACGATTATACCGAGAATACTCATGGACTCTAGTCCAAGACCTAAACTGATGACTTCGTTTCTGTGTTGGCTGTTGTACTTCATCATTAAATCAAAGTCTGGACATGTGGTCATAGCTCACCGAAGAACAATGGTTCTGAACATTTATTATGGGGTCTAATCAGGCACCATCCTAACCAAAGCTAAGCCTGTCATGAACTTTCAATTTCATATGAGGACTTCTAAATTGTAAGCACAACTCGCTGTGGGTTTTGGACTTGACATAGTTTGTTTTGTTTGTTTCTTTCTTTGGTATTTGTGAAGAGCTTACTATGTGCCAAGCACTGTTCTAAGCGCTGGGGGAGATACAGGGTAATCAGGTTGTCCCACGTGGGGCTCACACTTTTAATCCCCATTTTACAGTTGAGGTAACTGAGGCACAGAGAAGGTAAGTGACTTCCCCAAGATCACCCAGCAGACAAGGTGGGATTAGAGTCTTCTGACTCCCAAGCCCGGACTCTTTCCACTAAGGCACATTGAGTTTGTGGTAAAGAGGTGTGCACAGATGCAGTCCAAGGGTTGAGTACAGTCCAAGCACTTAGTACAGTTCTTGCTCACCGTAAACGCTCAATAAATATGGTCGATTGATTGTATAACTGGGCATACATAATGGACTGGATTCTGCCGGGGAAAGCAAACCAGCTGTCTAAAATGGCTACTCGTCACTCAACCTGATAACGAAGTAATTATAGCTGTAACGGTGGCATTCGGTAAATGCTTATTATGTGTCAATGCAAGCAGATCAGTCACAGCCCCGACCCACATAGGGTTCATAGTATAAGGGGAGAGGGAAGAACAGACCCAGCCCAGTTAAGTGACTTGCCTAAGGTCACAGACCGGCCATGTTTTGTAGCCACATTAGAACCCATGTCTCCTTACTCCCAGTTCGGCACGCACAGTTGGACGAGGCTCTCCTGGAAAGTGTAGAGAGAAGTAAAGTAGGATAATTGTAATGCCCAAGCCAATTCAAGTGAATTAATTCCAGTTCCCTTTCTGTTTGTCAAAAGCATCCTTCAAGCTGAACGGAGCTCCATGTCTTGGCGTGTCCTAAAAGAAGCTGATCCGACCAGCTCATTCAGTGGCAGGACGCAAGGTAAATAAATCCATTTTCATCTTCTCAAGCTCGGTTTGCTTTTTCAGGATACACAAATGATGCAGAAAATTGTACCAGATGACTCACGGCTTCATGGCAATTTTACATAGGAGATTGAATGGACCCTCTAGATTCTACCATGTAGGACTACAACTTGGATAGAGGTGGTATGGCCCAAGATCAGGCGAAAGACTTAATGCCTATGAGATGAACGCCTAACCCCTTTTCTTGTGGCTTTTGCTTTTCTGATGTAAACACGGTGCTCCGTCTCTGACGGCTGCAGCTTTCCTCACAGTGCTTCATGGGTGTTCACCCAGGTTTCGTCTAACTGGCCTTTTTCTCTGGGCCGTGCAAAGACAGATCAGAGAAAGACGCATCATGTAACTTGAATTAAATCCCCTGCAAACTCAACTATTCCTTCAGCCACAGCATGCAGTTTACAACTTCCGGGTATTTTTGCCAAAATGAACAAATGTATTTCAGCCAGAAATTTTCCTTTTTTAATGGGGGGAACAGGAAGGAGAGGAGAGGATGGTTGGGATTGCTTGCCAATCCTAATAGACTGATTTAAGAGTCCACATGAAAGGATACAGTAGTGAACAGTTTGGCTTTTATTCGTGGAAGACTGGTCTTTGCTTCGTCGTATATAACCAGCCGATGTCAGCTTATTGTGTTATTCTTTCCTGAACTCTAAGCTCTGCCAATTTATTTCAGGACTTGAAATCAGTGGAATAGTCAAAGTAATATCATAAAGAAATAGTATATTTTCCAATGGGCGCATATAAATTCTTCCCTACTGGGTTTGTCATGGCTTCGTAAGGAAATTAAAAATATGCTTTCCCTAGGAGGAACTACGTTTCTAAAAATCCGGCAAGATCCTAAGCCAAATAAAATAACATCAACAATTTATTGAATGGGAAATCACAGTACCCAAGTAAATCTCCAAGTTTCATTTTCATAAATTCTTCATCTTCTGGTGTTTGCGGTACCTGCCGTGAATGATCACTCTTTGTAGACGTTCTAATTCCTGTTGTCTGTTTTTAAAAACAGTACATTTAAGTACATTTCTGACATATGGATTACTATGGGGAGTGGTGGTAGGGGTAAATAAAGGTTAATCTTATTTGCATTGCTGCTATAAAATTGGAAAATGGTTAGGCAGCACTTGAGCACTGAATCGTATTGTATTGGACAACGGTCAATAAAGGTTAAAAAATCTTGCAATTCTTTAGTCATGATGAATTGCCATTGAGGAATTTCTAAGCAGCAAATAAAGTAATTGTTAAGCTGTTTGTGGTTCTTTGGAATGCTGCCTTATATAATAACAGTAAAAAGAAGAATAGTACTTACTAAGCACTTACTATGTGCCAAGCCCCGTTCTTAACATTGGGGAAGATACAAGTTAATCAGGTTGGACACAGTCCCCGTCCTACATGGGACGCGTAGTCTGAGGAGGCTTTAATCCCCATTTCACAGATGAGGTAACTTGGGCAGAGAAAGTGACTTACCCAAGGTCTCATGGCAGACGTGTGGCAGAGCCTGCATTAGAACCCAGGTCCTCCGACTCCCGAGTCACGTTATGTGGGACTGTCACAGCTCCTCTAACTTTTGTCAGACTGTTGGATGCCAGGTTCAAGGACAGGGTGGAGTATATTGAATGGGGGATTTGGGTAGGAAGACGTCTTCATCACTGTCATCGTGACCATTATCCTCTAGTTTGTAAGCCTGTCGTGTGTGTGTGTCGAGGGGGGAAACGTGTCTACCAACTTGGTATTGTACTTTCCCAAGCACTTAGTAAGGTGTGCTGCACAGGGCCAGCATTCAGTAAATACCATTGATTGACTGATTAGCATTGCTGTTTGTGAACTGTCTTCTAAAAAGGCAGTGGAAGGATTTCTGTCTCCCTGTTCCAGGGGCTCCTTAGAAGAAAGATGCCCCCATTAAAATTGAAAACTCCATTTAACAATGAGCTCTAACACAGCGATTCAGGAACATGGGGTTTTTGGCTATCCAGTAGGTCTTGGGCTATCATTATTATTATTATTGTTATTATTATATTTGTCAAGCTCTAGCTATGTGTTAAACACTGTTCTAAGCCCTGGCCTAGGTACAAGCTAATCATATTTAACACAGTCCCTTTCACACATGGAGCTAGCAGTCTAAGTAAGAAGGGAAACAGCCATGAAATCCCCATTTTCCAGATGAGGAAACTGAAGAACAGAGAAGTTAAGTGACTTGTCCGAGGTCACAGAGCAAGCGATTGGCAGAGCTGGGATTGAAACCTGGGTATTCTGACTCCCAGCCCCATGCTCTTTCCATTAGGCCATGCTGCTTCTCTTCAGTTATTTCAGTTTGGTTTTTTTGGAACTCATTCAAAACCAAGTGCTTCAGGAGAGGTTCAACATTTCAGAAACTACAGATTTGTGCCCAGAGGTGGGAAGCACTGACTTGACTCGGAACTGTTGTAGCTTGTCTCCTATTTGATTTGATCAGGGCAAGTGAAGGTAAGCTGCAGCTTGTCCTAGGCATAAGAGGGGATCTGAGCAAGGCCAGTGTTAGATGAGAGGGGCCAGTGGGCAGATCGATTGGAGTTTGGACCTGCAGAAGGAGGGAGAGATGAGGAGAAATTTAAGCAGTGGAACTACTTTCTTGTGCAGCGCAACCTCTCTTTAGAAGTATCCTGACGAGGACCCCTTCACCACGCTGGTTCGGTGTGTCCTCAAAATTATTTATTTTGAGGACATATTATTTCCCATATTTTTATTTCCAAGTACCCTGTAATTACCCAATCCTAAACTACTTTTATATGTGGAGATAAAATCCAACCTGTGATAGTGCTGTTTTGTAGCTGATCTCTGGCTGAAAGCAAAAATGACCTTGGCCATTCAAGCCACGGCATTTGATGCGGCCCAGTTAGGATGCGATAATTCACCAACTCAGAGGATTAGTCATATCAAACAAGAGACGTGTGAATGCAATAAATGAGTCATTATCTGTTGAGTGCTGACTGTGTGCAGAGCACTGTACTCAGTCCTTGGTTAAATACAATACAACAGAGTTGGTTGAAGCTTCAAGAGAAGCAGCATGGCTCAGTGACAAGAGCCCGGGCTTGAGAGTCAGAGGACATGGGTTCGAATCCCCACTCCGCCACTTGTCAGCTGTGTGACTGTGGGCAAGTCACGTAATTTATCTGTGCCTCAGTTACCTCATCTGAAAAATGGGGATGAAGATTGTGAGCCTCATGTGGGACAACCTGATTACCCTGTATCTACCCCATCACTTAGAACAGTGCTCTGCACATAGTAAGCGCTTAACAAATACCAACATTATTATTATTACTGATAACATTCCCTGCTCACAAGCAGCTTACATTCTACACGGGGAGACAAACATTAAAATGAACTAAGGATGTGTACATTAGTGCTGCGGGGCTGAGGGTAGGGTGAATAATGCATCTTGAAATGCATCAAGCAGTCTCATTTCAAGAAATGAGAAGCAGTTAGGCTTAGTAGAAAGAGCACAGGAGTGAGGACTCAAAACTGAGTTCTGAGCTCAACTTCCCACTTGCCTGCTGTGTGACCCTGGGCAAGCCATTTAACTTCCTGCCTCAGTTTCCTCATCTGTAAAATGAAGATTACATACCTGCTCTGCCTCCTATTTAGAATGTGAGCCCCATGGGGGACAGAGATGGTGTCTGACTTGATTATCTTGTACCTACCCCAGGGCTTAGTAGAATGTTGAACCCCTCTTGAAGCACTTCGTTTTGAAGGAGTTCCAAAAAAATACTGAAATAGCTGAAGAGAAGTGCTTAGTATATGATAAGCACTTAAAAATTATTATTATTGTTATTCCATTCTTTTCCAGTTAGCACTGGGAAGGGGCAGACCCATCATTTTACTTTTATTCAGGATCTGCCAGATCTTCTCTGGGATTAGACATTTTCTACATTTTTCTCTATCTAATTTCTGAACTGGGGCAGAGTGAGTGGAGTGAGTTATTCTCTCAGTTGCAAGAGGCAACTGGTAAACTGTTTACTTTTCTGAGGTCAGATTGTAGCTTCGAGATTATAAAACTGGAACTTGGGCAGACAGACTGCATGCTCCACTGCAACCAAGAAAAGAGTGGGAAGCTGAAGCAGCAAAGGGCTTTAGCAGCAAAAAAGGCAAAAGCGTACTAGTTGTTTCAAATAAAAAATGGGGAATAATCTACGCATGTAAGGGCACGTGTGGGCAGTCTGAGGATTCTGGGTCTCATATTGCCCTTTTTGGTCACAAACAGGCCCATAGATAAGCTTCACTGTCAAAAGCACCATCTCTGAGAGCAATTAATACCCATTCCCAAGGACAACAGTACATCTGAATTATGTAGAATTAGAGAAAGAGAAAAAGGAGCCGTGCAACACAGGCATTGCCGAAGCCACCCTGAGGAAAAATCACACTGTAGTAGTCGCTCCGTGTCTCCTGCTAAACATAAATGCACAACCATTTCTTCTGATACTGTGTAGCAATGTCTCCAGGTGCACGTGTTAGTAGAAGAACATCTAATTATGCCATCACTTTTTATCTGAAATTCTTAGCGAAAACATACTTTCTGTTAGAACTCGGTGCTTTTCGGTCAGGATACTTTTTCCGGGCAAAGAAGGTCTTCCCAAAGGGAGACAATAAATCAATCAATGACATTTACTGAGCATTTATTGTGGGCAGAGCACTATACTGAACATTTGGGCGAGTACAGTACAATAGAGTTGGTAGATGTGTTCCCTGCCCACAAAGAGCTTACGGTCTACAGGGGAAGGCAGATATTAAATTACAGATAGGGAAGATGGGAGGGTATGAGGTTATGTACATATGTGCTGTGGGGCTTGGAGTGAATATCAAGGGTTTAAAGGGTACAGATTGAGTATATAGGTGATGCAGAAGGGAGGGTATATAGGGGAAATGAAGGCTTAGGGAAAGCCTCTTGGAGGAGATGTAATTTTGGAAGGGATTAAAAGGTGGGGAGAGCAGTGGTCTGTCAGATATGAAGGAGGAGGGAGTATGAAGGAGGGGTCAAAACAGTTTAAATGATTGGTAATTGGTTTAATAGAACCAATTAAATGGAAGAGTGAAGAGTTGCAGGCCTCTTCAACCCATGGACATCGAGAAGTCCACTTCCTCCTCCTGGCAAAGGATCCCCAGTCAGACCAAGACTTTTCAACCCACCCAACATTAACCAATTTTTAATTTTGCTCTCTTACTGTAGGGTGGAGCATTGCAATCGTTAATAATGTATTTCTCTCTGAGATGTCACTGTTAATTCTCGGGGGCCTAGACTCATGATTTTCTATCTAGGGTGGAAGGATGTAAATCCAACGGTCAGGTAGATTTTGGAGTAGGTCCTTAGCCTTATTTGCTGCAAAAATGCCGTGGTGGTTATTTACAATCGTGGGCCTCCAGCCTTTCATCACTACAGAGAGATGGGTGTTTTAGAGCATTCACCTTTATGATATCCAGAACACACGCCCGCGATCCTCTGTGGATTGTAAATTTGGGGAGTTGGACTTCTTGGTTCTTGTCTGTGAGGCAAGTTTTACGATCGCTATTACATTATCTCCTCTTCGGTGCCAGGGAGCAGAGAGCCTCTGCTTATCCAGCCGGAAGCCATGCCTTTACTTTTCTGCCAATAAACTCGTCTGAGGCCCGGAGTCCATCCTAATAAGCACCTGGAGAATTGCACCCAAACTAAGAAACGGTTTCCCCTCTGTGTGCCTTAAGCTTCACAATCTCAAGCAGTATACATGTTTCGAAGCTAAGACGAGGCTTACAGCCTAACAGCTTTTTTTATCACCTTCCATCAAGCAGAAAAGCCTCCAGGTGGATTAGGCTACGTATGTAAGAGGCTTATAAGGTAGCAGGTGTCAAGTCTCAGGAAAGGTCATTCTATGACGACTATTCTCTTTCCAGCAATGGCTTTCTTGTGGACTTGTGTAAGGCTGGATCCTGGGGCTTGCTATCCTGCCACTTAAACCTCGGAGGCCTTATAAGTCGAGGGGGGTCCCCGTGGCAGAAGAGTTGGGGGTGATGGTTAAGGGTTCTTGCTGAAGAAGGGTCGTAATTGGAAAGGCCACCGAGGAAGAAATGGGAATAAAACCCTTCCGTTCTTCGGCTCTAGCTGAACGCAGTGGCCAGATCTATTGCGGAGAGGCCATTCTGCAGATGGGCACGGACAGCTATTGATGTGTTTTAATAAAATCTCCAGACGGGCAATGATTCACATCACTGAGGCCCACTGAGCAGAGTTCAGAAATTTCCCAAGGCTACGAGGCCTCAAAGAGCACCAGCTCGAGAGTCAAGAGTCTAGGATTTAGGATTCTGCATTCCTATTGTAACATAGATTTGGATAATAAGAGCTCATTCAGTCCTGTAGAGGGATACAAGACAGGGGTATGGCTGCCTAAAACCATTTGGTCCACATCTCCCCATGCCTCAAGAACCTCCAGTGGCTGCCCATCCACCTCCACATCAAACAAAAACCCCTTACCTTTGACTTTAAAGCACTCAATCACCTCTCCCCCCACCTTACCTACTGTATTTCCTACTACAAGCCAGCCTGCACACTCTGCTCCTCTAACGCCAGTCTACTCACTGTACCTTCATCTCATCTATCTCACAACCTACCCCTTGCCCAAGTTCTCCCTCTGGCCTGGAACTCCCTCCCCTTTCGTAAGTAGCGGACCACCATTCTCTGACCTTCAAAGCCTTATTGAAAACACATCTCCAAGAGGCCCTCCCCGATTAATCCCTCTTTTCCCCTACTTCTCTCCTCTGCATTACTTATGCACTTGGATAAGTACCACTGAATCACTTGATATTCACCCTACCCTCAGCTCCACATCACTTAATATAAATACCCATAATTTCTTTTACTATCTGTCTCCCCCTTTACACTGTAAGCTCCTTTGGGGCAGAAAATGTATTTACCGAGTAGTGTGGTGCTCTGCACATATTAAACACTCAAATGCCATTATTGATTTGATTGATCACATAATAATAATAATAATGTTGGCATTCGTTAAGCGCTTACTATGTACCAAGCACTCTTCTAAGTGCTGGGGTAGATACAAGGTAATCAGGTGGTCCCACGTAGGGCTCACGGTCTTCATCCCCATTTTACAGATGAGGTAACTGAGGCACAGAGAAGTTAAGTTACACAGCTGACAAACAGCGGAGCTGGGATTAGAACCCATGACCTCTGACTCCCATGTCAGGGATACCTGGAATCCCTTATCCGATCATCCTTTACCTGGTTGAAGGGGTGTTGTTAAAAGGGGTTGACCCTCTAATGATCTACATCAGGATTGGTTCAGGATTCAGATACATATGGAATATCTGCCAATCATATAATGCAATCTGACGTCGGCAATTTCTACGATTAACATATGCGTGTCTGCTCCTTCTCATCAGTTTGGGCGGGTCGAGGTGGGGAGAAGAGGAAGATCCTTGTCTGGTGCCTGGTGGTAAGGAAGAGGTACAAAGCCTAAAGTGGATGTTAGTCTATTGCCTTTAAAATGCTCCTCTGTTATTCCTATAGGCCTTCCGGTTGTGTTAAGTCTTTTGTGGCCGGAATGCACACCTTCTTTCACTGAAGCGGTTGATAGGCAGTTTCGCCTAGTGGGTTGAGAGTCCGAGGCTCCAGGTCTGCCCTCGTCTGCTGTATGACCTTGATCGGGTCACTTAACCTCTTTGGATATGTTTCCCCGTCAATAAAACGGGGACAGTAATACCTGCCTTTCTTTATCTCACAGGGTTGTTGTGAAGACCCAGTGAGCTAAGTAATGTGAAAGTCATCCGGGAAAGTAAGACTGTGCTACAATTTCCAGGTATTGTTGCAGGATTTTTAATTGGCTTCGAAGTCACTGGATGTTCTTCATTCTGCAAAATGGACATGACAAAACCTTCTCTTACTCTCCCAGGGATATTATGAGGTTAAAGGATATGAAATATTTCCCTGGAATAAAAGATCAATAAAGATGAATGGGAAGTGATTCTGCTGAAAGGCAGAATAGTCCCATAAATTATTATGATCTAAACTGAGAGAAAATTACTTACTGTTTTCAAGCGTTTGTGTTAGGAAATGTATTTTGCAGTGACAGCAACAACTTTTTGCATACTTTGAAAATAGAACTTGGACCTGGTGAATCTTAACATAATTATTCAGATCTACTTCGGTGGACCAAACTCTCCCTACAAGACTGCCAGAGTCCAGCATCATCTTGGCACCGGGATCATAAAGTCATTTCAGGTCCTGAAAATCTGAGACTTACAAAGTGAAAATTACTTAGCAATTTGTTTAAAATGGGAGAATTCAGACCTGGACATTCAATCAATCAGCAAGGACTAGTAGATAGAGCAAGGGCCTGGGAGTCAGAGGACTTGGGTTCTAATTCCGGCCCCACCATCTGTCTGCTGTGTGACTTTGGGCAAATCATTTAAGTTTTCTGTGCCTCAGTACTTTGTACAGTGTTTGGCACATAGTAAGTGCTTAACATATATCACAGTTATTGTTATGGGGTGTGAATTTAGACACCCTCCAGGCAAGTAAAATAATAGGATAAATCTGAGTAGTCCACAATTCTGGTTTGAATCCGGAGTTCTGGCAGTGTTTTGGATCTCTAGTTGGAGTTTATCCTAATGATTAGCTTTGGAGTGTATGATGAAGTCACCTCTAGGCACAGCTGTTGTGGTAGATCTCAAACCAGAAAACCTTCTCTGGACAGGAGCCAGCAGAGATTGGCAGCATGCCCTTGTGGAGAAAGCATGAGACCAGTGTAACTTTGGGCAAGATACAATCTTTCTGTGCCTCAGTTTTCCCATTTGCAAAATGGGGATGATACCTACAATTTCATGTGGTTTATGGTCTTTTGATTGATCTGATGATATCGTATCTATCCTGGCATTCAACATAGTCCTTGGCATTCAGTAAGCAGTGCATAACTACAATAGTAACCATCTATCCCAGTGCTTGCTATCATATTTTGGCATATAATATTTAGTAAGTGGCATAATTATTTTTATGCGAGTTGATCCAGGCACACAGACTGTGACAGTGTTGGTCTTATTTGCAGTCAATGGTGATTTCTGCATAAAGCGACTCAAACACCAGCTGAAAAGTTTGCATGGAATGTTCTTGGGTCTTCCTGATGCTAATGGTGATCTGATTCAGATTTGGTACTGTACTTTAGCTGCAATTCAGCATATCAAGACTGAAAATCACAGGCCATTTGAGTAGGTAGATTATTTTTTTCCATGAACTTGCATCTGTGTGTATGCGTTTTCTAACGCCCAATTAGTAATGGTTCCTGGAGGGGCAATCCTCACCCCATCAATATGGATCAGAGGAGGGCCCTGAGACCAGCTCTCTCCCTCACCCCATCCCCTCGCCCCCGACAGGATTCCTCCAGTGAAGGGAAAGAATGGGGTTAGTAGCTGAAAAAGTTTCAAGTGTCCTGTCAACCAGGCAGCCTTGCTGATGATGGAATTTCCAAGGACCCAGGACTGGAACTAGTAATGTGCGAATGGAAAATGTTGATCTTATCTGCAAAGTTAGAGTACAGTACTAGTGTTTGATGTCAAACCAGCCCTGGCAATTCTTATGAAAAGTCAAACCCCTTCTTATCATTAGCTTCTGACTACATCAGCATTTAACAGTGGCTTGGGTTATCGCTCTCAGTTGCACGGCTCTGCCTCCATAGTTTGGCCAGTGTCTATGGAGTAGTTCAACTCTGCTTCAAAGGGTTGCCCCCAAACATGATCCCCTAATCATAAAAAATAGTCATGGTTGGAATTATAAACTCGATTTCTTTATCTCCTCCTCTAGCCTTAGATTATGCAACTTCAGGTAGCTGAAAGATATTCACCTCCTGCTGCCTAGATAAGATTATGGACAAAAGGTGTCCCAAATTCTCGCTTCCCCCTGACTTTGGAGTTACAGTGTCACAGCTATTCCAAGCTCACTGGTGGTCCCACTCCACGTCCCCCGCTGGTACGCCATGGAATATTGCCAGACTGATGTGCTTCCGTGATGTTGTCCGGTCTGTGAAAATCCAGTCGATGAATGAATGGTATTTATTCGGCGAATACTGTGGTCATACTGAGGTCCTGAAATAAAAAAGACCTCAAAACTTTCAACTTCAGTTAAGGGCCCCTTCAATAAATCTCAAAGGAGTGTGCTTGGTAATGGATCTGTAAATTTATAGTTTCTTGGGTTGTGTAGTCATTGGAAAAGCTGTGCTGTTGGGGTACCCCGATGGTATTTTAATTAGAATTGCCAGAGGCTGGTTTGATGTCAAAGTCAAACCCATTCTATCATTGGGTGGTCTGAGCATTAAACCCTTGTGGATAGGAAGATGGATGATTTCTAGGAAATGACTCCTAAGAAATTGCGTGAAAAATACGTGTGAAAAACTGTGTGAATCTGAAACACGGCTTGGGTCGTGCATCACCCTTAGCACTATGATGAGTTCAGTATCATCGGAATATTTTCCGGGAACCGTCAGGAACATTATTACCCTTGCCGTTGCCATGACACCATGTAAAACCACCCTCCTCCATCAAGCTATTGGCATTTGGGGCTTTCAGCATGACAATTAGATTGGTTTGCGAGGGGTCTGGAATTGTGCATTTCTAAGTTATTGATGTGGATCGTTATTTCATCAAGGTTGGGAGGAGAGGCTGGGTTTGAGAAAGGGAATGATGCATCTTGTGGAGGCTTTTATGGGTTCCCAGACAGCTGCGATTATTCGTTCTAGGTCATGGTGGACATTTTTAATCTCTCCTATGAAACATCTGGGGAATGGGAGTCACAAATCATATATATTGCAACCCACATTAAACACCTCATAATTTACTACAGTAAATCAATCAGTGGGGCTTGGAACCATTGGAAATGACTTATGGAGTGAGAAGAAATCTCCAGGGGCTCTGTCGCTGCAACATCTCGCCCTTTTAGATGGTTCCTGAAATATTGGAATCTCTTGGGCTTGAAACTATGTGAGAAATTTCATCAGAAGAGGTTTCCTTGAGAGATATCAGAGGGAGACAGATTTGTTTCCCCAGAGTTGGTGACTCCTTTGATAAGTAACATGGTACCTGGTTTCTCTCAAGTGTTGAACTGCAACACCCTCTTCACTTTCGGCAGCTTCGGTCTTTCCTCTTTCCTTAAGTTTTCCAGGGCGTCCTCCCTGGGTTGACCTCTCTGGAGACCACGTCCAGAGTTGCTCTCCGCTATCGCTCAGTGGATTCTTTTTTTTCCGTCCCCTCTAAGCTCCTCTAATTCCCAAGTGGCCTCACCTGGAGTGTTTTCCTCTCATTCTGATGTACCGTCAAAGCAGCCTGCCCTTATTTAGCTGGCAACTGACCACTTGTTGCCCCTTGAGAAACCCTAATTGGCCTAATTTCCTAATTCATTAATATAACATTAGACTTGTTCAGAATATTCAGAATATTTTTTTTCTAACCTTGAGCCCCAGTGTGTTTAACTCGGCAACTTACAGATCACACAATCCGTACCCAAAATCTCAAGAATATGCCTTTAAATTTTGCCATTATTACTTTAATGCAGTATAGATTTTTTTTTTTCCCGGGCATGTTTTGAATGATATTATCCCCTGGTTTCCTTTACAGCCATAGTACTTGAGTTGTTACAGTCCACCTAATATTAAATGTTTCACTGCATTAAAATGTCTGCTCCTTTACCCAGAAACTAAAGGACTATAAGATGGTCTACGGAGAAGCAGTGTGGCCTAGTAGATAGAGTACTGACTGGGGGTCGGAAGGATCTGAGTTCTAATCCTGGCCCTGGTTAAGTGACCTTGGGTAAGTCACAACTTCTCTTTGTCTCAGTTCCCTCGTCCCTCAAATGGGGATTAAGACTGTGAACCCCATGTGGGTCGTGGACTGTGTCCAACCTGATTAGCTTGTATCTACCCCGGCGCTTAGTATGGAGCTTGGCACATAGTAAGCATTTAACAAATACCATTAAAAAAAAACCAGTTTGACCTAATGAGAAGAGCATGGAGCTGAGAGTCAGAGGATCTAGGGTTTAATCCTGACTCCACCATTTGCTTGCTGTATGACTTTGGGCAAGTCACTGAACTTCTCTGTACCTCGATTTACTCATCTGTAAAATGGGGATTAAATATAGCTCTTCTTCCACCACCTCCCTTTAGACTATGAGTTTCATGAGGGATGGACTGTTTGACCTTATTATCTTATATCTACTTCAGTACTTTCTGCAGTGTTTGACACATAATAAACACATAATAAATACCACAATTATTAGTTTCATTAATTATTATTATTATCATTATTATTGTGGTCAGATAAAATGGGTAATATAGACTGATGCAAACCTTCATTCTTTCTTTATTCTTTCTCTGGATGAGATCACTCTTCCTTTGGCTCTTTGATGATGTTGATTCTAGGACCAGACCAGGACCAGAATGGTCATGGGGGATTTTTAATATATACATATATACACTTACATGTATCCAATTAGTACCAGAAAGTGAAATACATATACAAATAATATATATATATATATATATATATACATATGTAATAATAATAATATATAACTATATAAAAATAAATAATACAGATAAGTGGATAGTTTTGATTATATGCTGAATCTGGAAGATAAAGCAGAGAGTCCAAGGGGAAATGGAAACCTTTCATCCAGTTACTATGACATTATCATAATTAAAATTATTATTATTATTATTAGTGCAGTTTGACCAAGATAACCTAACCATGGAAAAATGGTAAAATAGAAGCTATTTTTCCTATTAGCAAAATGATAACAAAACTCTGTTGCGCTTAACACTGCTGAACCAAATTGGCCAATTCTATGTCATAAAAGAGTGGAAAAGTTGATGTCAGTGTAGTGGGTAGAGCACAGACCTGAAAGTCAGAAGATTATGAGTTCTAATCCAGGCTCTGCCACTTATCTACTGTGTGACCTTCTCTGTGCCTCAGTTACCTCACCTGTAAAATGGGAATTAAGACTGTGAACCCCACATGGGACATGGACTGTGTCCAACCTGATTAGCTTGCATCTATCCCAGTGCTTAGTACAGTGCCTGGCACGTAGTAAGAGCTTAACAAATGTTACAATTACTATTATTATTATGTCTTCAGGAAAACAACTTTTGAATATCAAACTAATATTCTATATTAAAGAGTATAGTCCAAAGAGTGATTTGGTAGCATTTGCCTAAATACTTATCTAAAAATGAGTATATTAATCTTTACCCAATTAAACTTCTCAACTTCTCAAAAATCAGCTGCATCAAAGTCATCGGTGGGTCACAATCACTTTGATTTTTCTGCTCCAGAGCTAATGCTTTGCAGATTTATGTGCAGATGTGTCAGGTGGTTGAAGATGTTTTTATAAATGTCAAGATAAGGTTCTGTCCCCTTATCCGTTGCTTCTTGTCAGATGTTCCAAACGAAGGTATGTCTTGCGTGGTTGCTGATTAGAGAGATGGTGAAGACCTTCTTGGTGCGAGAGAAAGTTGATCTGTTCAATCAACTGAATGACCCTCTTCTCAACATGGAAGTCACCTCTGATCCATTTGACATTTGAGGGAGTATGGGGGTTACCATCTGATTGGAGCACCTGTCTTTCAGAAGAAATGCAAAATTGACTTTGAAACAGATTAGGCTCTTAAAAGAAAATCAGTCTTTTTTTTCAGACAAAAGAAATCCAATGCTACAATCCAGTCCAAGGATACTTTACATATCGAAACTCCCCTTGAAACTGTTGGCTAGACAACTGAATCCTTTTTTCTCCCCAAGATCATTCTATAGTTTGGGTGAAGGATGCTAAACCCTGCCAAAATTTCATTCTGGAGGTGGCTGAATTTCAGAGGAAGAGCCGTGATCCACAAACCTGGGTGGAATGTCATCCACAGATATCTTATGAAAAAATGTGCATTATTTTCTCATTAGCTATTGGGCAGTAAATCAATGTAACTCAAACAGAGCCTCTTCTATTTTCTTGTGTCATCCGGAGGGTAGGATTATTCATAATTCTCCAAAATTCCCGCAATAATCGTAGAAGTCATTGTACAGAGGTTGATCAAAGTGATGCAATTATCCAGTTAATTTAATCCCCCAAACTGCCCCCACACCAAGTTTACTAGAAAATGAAGGATAATTATGTACAAAATATATTTTAGACTGGGGAGACCTGGTTGTTTGGTGGATTGTCTCCACCTGGAATTGTCCATGGAAGTAAACTGTCACGATTAACAGTATGGAGAGTAACACAATGCATATTTTAAGTGAGGCACTTGTTGAGTTCCATTTTTTAACTCTAAAATGTTGTGTTTTGTTTTTTTTTAAAAGGGACCCAGTCTGTTGTTTGTGGATAAATATTTAAAAGTTAAAGGTGGGATCTTTCTCTCCCCCCAGTAAAAATGAAGCAAAACTCCTTTCTTTTGGGACCTGGCAAAGTAGGGCTCTCCCCAGACTCAATTGTTTCCTTGGAGTTCTAAGTCAGTGAAAATAGGGGTTAATAATGCAAATGTGACTTCAGCCCTAACGATTGTGTCATGGATAGTGACACTCTAATAAGGGAGAACATAAGAAACCATCAGAAATTACCCACTTTTTTCTTCTAACACATGTTAAATTAGCCAGTAAGCCTTGAAGCTGTGCATACCTGATGATTAATTTACGTTATTTTGTGTTAAAAAAAAGGTTCCATCATACTAGATTTACAGCACTGCAGAATTTCACAATGTTGCAATGCTGTCTTCAATTCAGCCACTTCATATTGAAATTTCACACACAATAATTGGCTGACCTTCACAGCTATGGCAGAAACTAATTAAAGCTGTAAGGCTATGCTAGCTATGCTTTTGTGTGAAATGTGAAGTTTGGTGATAATGAAATATGGGGTGCAGATGTTATTGTCTCAGATAGTCTATGCCCTTGGTTCACACTAATGAAGAACAGCAATTATTAAACAAAAAGTATTTTTTAACCATTAATTATTTGGTGTTGTGATAGCAAGAATAAAAACACAGCGGCATCCCTCCTTCCCATTTCTCCTCAAAGTAATTTTATGGAACTTTACCAGCCGCCTCTTTTATAATGAGACATCCAATTTATACTTTATTCAGCCTGCTGATCTAAGACCTCTGGGAGCCCCAAGCAAGGCTGTGTATAAGGTCAGAGAGCAGAGTGGAAGGGGTGAGGCAAAATGGTCACCCCTGAAGATTTTTAGACAGCTAAAGTATTAAATAAATAAAGCTTTTTGGAAATAACTTCACACACCACGAAGCAATGTCAGTAGAAATATGACCTCTACACTGTTGATGTATTGGTGAGCAGAGGTCACCGGTGCTGCGGAGGTGAAAGCAGAGAAAGCAGGAGGGATTGAGCTTGGCTTCTGTATTGCTAATACTGCAGGGTCCTAGTTGAAGAACCGCACGGATTTTATAGTTTCTCTTTTTCCAGAATAAATTCTAGATCGGTCAATTCTGAAGCGTTCTCCATTTAATTGTCCACTTCACTGGTTTTTCTCCTCCTTCCTCCCGCTCTGTCCTCCTCTTCTGTCTCCTGGCTATTTTTAGGACTCACTACTACCTCCATCAAAGGGGAAGAAAGGAAAGGAGAAGAGATAAAACTCAATCAGTCCAACTGGCGACTTGTTAGCAGCTCCCATAAAAGGGTTGGTGGTGAAGGAGGAAGTTGAAACTACAGTCAGTTTGCCTTTAATGAGGTAGTTGGGCTCTTGAAGAACTTCACGGTTTGAAAAAAATCACGGTTTGACTCACACCGCAAACGACACCATCTTCTTGCGCTGCCTTGTAGATCTCATTCTATCCAGACGGAAGTACTTTAAGGTAAGAACGCTCCCCAGTTGTTCAATAGCATTCTTTCCAAATCAGTTAATGGAAGTGTGCATAATAGAAGAACTGCCTGAATCGACTGAAATGAGATGTTGGAATTAGCTGTGGATTCCATTTGTCCCTCTACTTCTGGTCCCCATGACTACATGTAAGCAAGCATCTGCTCTGCTGGGATGGTCCAGGAAATAGAAAATAATGTAAAATATGCCTTTTGACTAAGATGGCGGGAGGGATGACCCGGACCTCACTTTTTGCTGGAGTCCTTGACATCGCTTGTCAGAACACTGTATTTTACATTGGATCGTAAGCTGCTCATATCCTTTTACCTGGCTTCTGGGGCTGCGGAGGGAGGTATATGAACTGCTTGATCAAAGTAGCATCATTCCTTCATGCGTGTTGTGGGGAGAGGGGCTGCCTCCTTGATCCCCTACCAACCTACCCTATTGTGAGAAGTACGACCCCGAGGCTGCTCAGAGCAAAGATACGTAGCACCCATACATACATACTTATAACTGCTTGCTCTGGTATCTTTGGGGCGGAATCAATCAATTGTATTAATCAAGCTCTTACTATGTGCAGAGCACGCTACCAAGTTCTTGGGAGAGTAGAGTATAACAGAGTTGGTAGACATGTTCTCGGCCCACAGTAAGCTTACGTTCTAGAGAGGGATATAGACATTAATATAAATAAATTACAGATATGGACACTAGCGCTATGAGGATGAGGGAGGGGTGAATAGAGGATGCAGATCCCAGTGCAAAAGCGATGCATAGGGAATGGGAGAAGAGGAAATGTGGGCTTAGTCAGGGAAGGTCTCCTGGAGGAGATGTGGTTTGAAAAAATGGGAGGAAGGGCAAGCAGTCCTAGGAAATATGCAGTCTTGACTTCTGAGGTTCAGTGAGAAAGTAATAGTGAAGGGATCTTCAGCATTAACATCAGCTTTCATTGAGTTTACTTCCTTCCAAATGAGGCATTCAGGGCCAACAGCTCTGAAGGCAGCAAGTAAAACTGGGATCGCGTTGCAGTCAGGCTCTAAAAGCAACTCCCCACCCTAACACTGCTAAATTGTAAGCCTCTTGGGGGCAGGGATTGCATCTACTGACTCTCTTGTCCTCTCCCCAGTGCTTAGTTCTGTGGTCTGCCCACGACAGGCACTCAACAAATACTATTGATCAACTGATTAACTCAACTGTCACTCAGACTCAGGATCACCTCAGTAGGTCATTTAGCCCTAGGGAAGCCTCTGCCGGCTCAGCTCTCTAGACCAGAACTCTTCTCTAGGGTAAAAAAGGAACAAGCCTGCAGATATTTCATTTTTAGTCATTAGGTCTCACTCACACGAAAACAGTTCAAGCAGTTCAAGAATGCTCCCTTCTTTCCCACCCCATTTTAAACTCTTCTTCCACAGCTCCATTTCTAATTTCTCATCCCCTCACTCATGGGTACTGATTTAGGTCTCTTTCATTATCCCCTAAAAGCTTTCTCCATTCATCTTCCAACATGGGCTTTCACTGCCATATTGAGTGGCGGGGGGCTGTGTCTTTTTTCAGGCCCTTCAGCCACCAGACGGCATCCATATTTTTTCCTAATATTATTTATTTTCTTATGTCCATGTTTCACTCCTTAGAGAGTCTACCCCAGCACCTATCTGCAGCACGTTGTGAGCAGGAAACACATATACCAACTCTGTTGTACTCTTCCAAGTGCTTATTTCAGTGCTCTGCACTCAGTAGATGCTCAAAAAGTACCATCGATTGATTGATTTAGCAGGTCTATCTAAATAACAGTCATTTTAGTTCAGTGGCAGGAACAAGCTACATGAAGTAATGTGAATGGTTAACATGTTCTTTATAATAGTCTGTGGATTTTCACCTTTAGTTTCTTTCATTCATAATCAATTTAAGCTGTGAGCCTTGGGTTCTAGTAACAACAGCGCTCTGCTCCGACATCTAAGGCAAGGCAACTAACCTCCCTGCATCTCAGTTTCTATATCTGGAGGACGAGGATAACTCCACCCACCCCATTGCCCTGAAGGGAAATGAGGGAATGTATCTGAAAGTACTTTGAGCTCATCGGTCGCAAAAACACCATATAAATCTAAGGCAATGTCGCATTTGCATAGCTCAAGTCGACATTTCCCGAACTCCACCTAAACACAGAGATGCAAAAATTCTGTCTTATCACCAAGGTGCATATCCACAAGAGCTCACCGTTGCCTTCGGCAATATAATCATCACTTCCCCACAGCAAATGCACGATCGTCCACATTACGATCAATAGCGGAGTGAGATATAGTTAAATAGAGCAGTTAAAGAGATCCAGCGGGCCACGTTAATAAGCGACGAGGCTAAACAATGAAAACCTGCCAGTCACCGGGGGAAGAAATCTTCTCCCCAGGAAATTAAACTTTTGCTTCTGTAGTCTGTACCTGGGGAGAGCTGGAGAGGGAGTTATATGTGCACGTGGAGGGTACGATGACCCCTGGGAAGAGTATCATCAGTGGAAAATAGCTTTTTCCAGTTTGGTAGGAGAAAGAAGTGAAAAATAACTTGTTCAGGGGAGATGAATGGTCCAGAGTCCTACCCTGAAAAGACCTAGGCCAGTCCTCCTGCCCCTGAGTCTCTCTAAGGCCAGCTTCCCTTAGTAGAGATACAGTCAAACCTTTCAAGCCCAAACTCCAGGGACCTCTAAAATGGACTGCCTAGTACAACTGATCTTTAAGAAAGGTAGGGCAAAATGGTTCCCGGAATCTCAGAGGGCCTTCTGAGCGGACTCTGAAGAAAGGGCTTACTTCTAGGAGGCTGTCCTTAGTGTGTGTTTTCACTGATATTTCAACCGGTGAGGCTCTGCTTTCTACTTTCAGAAGCATGAAAATCATCAAGCTAAAATGGGCTGTATGGTGGAAGCCAAGACATCTGTCTCTGTAAGCTGTTGTGTTTTGGTCTTAGTGGAGATATTCTTATACCCAGGCTCTCAGGAGAAGCTTTGGAATTAGCCCCAACCTGACAATGATCATTTGTGTGATCTGTTTTGTACCCCAGGCTTCATAGGTGTATGGATATTCATTTAAAATAAGTGAACATTTTTTTGGTTTGGAAAGGCAGAGTTTTAGTTACCAAAACCATCTTCCTTGTCTGTCATGTTGACCACATCACTCCCCTGCTTAAATCCCTCCAATGACTCCTCCCTTCCTCTGTCACAATTACAAATTCCTTGATCTTCATTTCTAGTCTCTCCAGCCTTTCCTGATCTTCCCAATTCCTTCTCATTCCCCACCCTAACAGGGCTCTTCCCTTTGATCTTGGAAAGCAGTTCTTCTCCTACCCAGATTTGATTATGTTCCCTCTCCTCTTGACTTACATTTTCTCCCCCAGCATCAACAGTAATTTTTTTAAGCATCAATCAGAGAGAAGCAGCATGGCTCAGTGGACAGAGCCCGGGTTTGGGAGTCAGAGGTCGTGGGTTCTAATCCTGGCTCCACCACTTGGCAGTTCTGTGACCTTGGGCAAGTCGCTTAACTTCTCTGTGCCTGATTCACCTTGTCTGTAAAATGGGGACTAAGACTGTGAGCCCTACGTGGGACAATCTGATTACCTTATATCTACCCCAGTGCTTAGAACAGTGCCTGGCACAACGAAAGTGCTTAAAAAATACCATCCTTATTATTATCATTATTATTAGTCCCCTGCTCAAAAAAACCCAACACTTGGGTGCTTCTTATTGCAAACAATAATAATAATTGCGATTGTTTTAAATGCTTGCTACTCAATTAATCAGTGGTGTTTACTGAGCACTTACTGTGCAGATACTAAGCCCTTGGGGGAATACGGCACGATATCTACCCTTAAGGAGTTTGCAGACTAGAAGCGGAGTTTGTAAACTAGTACCAGCACCGGCTCTGTACTTGGGAAAGGTCTGATACGATCAAACTTTTAATGATGGGCTCTGGGGTTCACCACCAGTGACTCTCTCCCATACTCAAGTGTTTTCTTCTTCAGCTCCATCTAAGCTTATACTCTCTGTTTTCCCCAGTCAACTACTCAACATCCTTGTCCATGTCTCTCTCATCTTTAAGTCATTCCCTCCGACCAGAATGACTTTCTCCTTGGATTTTACAAAAGCACATCCTTCCCCTATTTATAAATCCTATTAAAGTGCCCCTCCTTCAGGAAGCCTTCTTAGATCAGAACGTTTCATCCCAAATGTAGTCCCCATAACTCTTCCAACTGTCCTAGCTCTGAAATTTTTAAATCCTGGGATTATATATTTATAATACATAGATAATGCTATATATGATATTTATAATACCAATTTCTATCCCTACGTACAAAATAAGTGGTCCTTAATATTTTTGACCCTGGAATTTGAATTTACATTCAAATTGTACTTTTGCTGTCTTTCCCCATTAGATTGCAGACTTCCTATGGTCAGGGTTATGTCTTCTTTTGTAATTTCCTAAAGCATGTCAAACAGTGCTCCATACCAAACAGACTCTTATTGTACACTGCTGAGATAACGATGATGATGTTACCAGAAGGAAGTATTTTTTCTAAGCCCAACCCAGTCTTGTGCTACAGGACAAACACACACACACACACACACACACAGTATTTTATGCTCATATTTACTTTTTCTTGTCTCTATCAGATTGTTAGCTCTTCAAAGGCCTCTTGGTGTAGGCTTATGTACTTAGTCAATCACCCTACATACTGGAACTGTGCAATAAATTAAATTTTGACAATAACTGCACTATAGCAAGAATGGAATCTGGAGATATAATTTGGGACCAACATTTCAAGTATACTTAAAATAATAATAATAATAATGATCATTGTTAAGCTCCTATTTTTTGCTGAGTGCTCAGGTGGATGTGTTCTAAATAAATAAAATAAATAAATTGTGATATTTGTTAAGCGCTTACTATGTGCAAAGCACTGTTCTAAGCACTGGGGGATACAAGGTGATCAGTTTGTCCCACGTGGGGCTCACAGTTTTAATCCCCATTTGACAGATGAGGTAACTGAGGCACAGAGAAGTTAAGTGATTTGCCCAAGGTCACACAGCTGGCTAGCGGCGGAGCGGGATTAGAACCCGTGATCTCTGACTCCCAAGCATGTGCTCTTTCCACTGAGCCACGCTGCTTCTCAATAGAGCTTACACAGTCCAGGTCCCACAAAGACCTAAGGGGGATGGAGAGCAGTTATTTGATCCCCATTCCACAGAGGAAGAAACTGAGGCACAGTTAAATTAAGTGACTTGCCCAAAGTGAGCCAGCTTTCTTGACTCTCAGATCTGTGCTTTTTCGTTTGAGCTCTGCTGAGAAAGAACATTCCTAATGTAAATTATTATATCAGTGACACTTGAAGATGTCATTTGCAATTTAGGACATGTGATGGACCAAATTTTTAAACCATAAAGGAAACATAAGACTGCAGATAGGTGACAAGAAACAACAAAATAAGCCTGTTCCCATTATTATTTTGGATTTGCAGCCTCTAATCACTCTTTTCATGGAAGTAAATTTCAGGAGGGAAAAGCCAAAGCTGACTCAATTTCTCAAAAAGAGTGTAGGACTTGGAAGAAATTGAATATTCCAATCAATGTGGGCATATAATGGCACTGCACAGTTTCCTAATTTCAGGAAACCCTGCAAGTAAACTGGATGTTCAGGAATGAAGTCACATTTATTTCTGATAGCTAGTATCCCTCAGGATAAGCAGACGGACAGTCTCCCATTTCATATGGAAGAGAGAGAATGATCCATGCTTTTCAATAAAGCAAGAGTTGATCCAACAATGAAAAACATAATAACGCTCCACGGATTGGGACATTAACAAAATGGAGGGGAAGTGGCCTACACAGTTCATACATGAACAAAGATTTGGGACGTACTTTGGACCTTGCTTTCAGGGCTTCAGTATTAGAAGCCGGAACAAATCATTCCAAAGTCTGAAGTATTGACTCTTATATTTCCAAAAAGCTGCTACCTGTCAACCTTCAGTTTACACATGGGACAGTTCATACACTAGGAGATTTGCCCTGGAATGATTTGTAATCTGGGGATTTAAGAAATTGAGCTTTTAGATAACGATTATCATTTGCAGCATGTTAAATTAATTTCCTTCAGTTTTGAGTTTCTCAAGAAATTCAATAGGTATAGTTTAAAAATACGATAGTGTATTTTTAATTAACTAGCTTTTTAAAGGGAAATTAAGGAACACCTCCATCTTAAAAAAAATCCTTCATTTCATTCAACTTGACCAAACTTAAGAAATTTGAAAGTTAGATTTTAGCATCTGTAAGTCACCTTGGTAACAAGACCTAATTTTATATGAAGACATATTTGCATGGATGTATGTGTGTGTGCGTATGTGTGCATGTGTTTGGACCGCATTTGCATTGATTATGTTTAAGGGAAGGAATAGAATTATTTGAAGCATTGTGAATTTGGTTATGTGTTGGAAACTCTATGACGAAGTGTTGATTATCTCCTTACTCTAAGATCTATTGATTACCTCTATTAGTTCAACTCATTCAAACCCTTAATTTCTAAAATTCACAGCCCCTCTTTCTTTGAGTGATTTGACAGTCTGAAAGTTAAGTAATAGTATCTTCAGAAAGCGCTATTGTGAGGCTGGAGTTCGGTAATTGACACCAATAACATAACAACATTAAATCATCCACATTTTTATAGTGGATAAGCTGGACTGCTTGTAAATATGTGAAAGGATAGCACGTAGGTGGCAGAAGAATTATGCTACAATTTTAACAGCTAATAAATCTTTATTTAAGCATGGGACCTCTAAAATTTAATTAGGCATATGAAAGCAGAGATTATTCTGAGAGTAAAAATATGCCAATGCTCACAAGAAAAGACATCTGCTTCATGGAAAATTTTCAACTTAAAATTTACTCTTCCATTATTGTGTCAATAGAAAGCCCTTCCAGATGGAACAGTGAAAGTTTAACTTTAAAACTGATACGGGGGCAAATGGGAGGCTGTTGATGGCACATGTTGGAGGAGAGAAAGCGCACTGCCCATTTGTGAGACTCCATCTCCACAGTCAACAGAGAGAGGTACGCTCCTTTCGTTACCCTTCAGGATTGGGCGGAAGCAGTGGAACATCTTGGGAAAAATGAAGCTGTCTGCTGACTGATCCCAATCAGGATTCTTACATTTGAAGAAAAGGAGTTTGGCATTTTAAGCAAGGTGGGTTTACCGACTGGGGTAATCGGATTAGCAGCATGCAGCATGCAGCAAAGGAATACCGGCAGATGCTATGAAGAACCTCGTTCATTTGAAAAAAACAATACTTTCACTCATCTTTGTTTTAAGATTAGAGGTTTTATTAGATTCTGCCTCCACTGGGGTTAACTGCAGCATCCTTTAGGAGAAATCCTGGAGCTGTTTTTGTCCCTCGACTGATATTTCCATTAAATCACTTACTTGGTGTTAAGAAATGAACTTTGGTGGTTCACTTTAAATGTCAACAAGCATCATAAATAATGAATATAGACCATGGCTCATATAGTCCAATTAAACAGCCTCCTCATTTGATCAAATGTTATTCAGGGTTTTTCTGCACTTCCTTTTTATGTTGCCTCAAAAGTGAGCCAGAATAGAAAAGAAATACTCTTTGTAAATAGTCCCTGCCTATTCCTTGTAGGCAGCACCTTCCTGGTTTCTCTTGACGGTCATATTACTCGTTTGCTATTGCTGCTGTTTACACTCTTGAGTCTTGTTCTTATTAATGCAAGAAACTCAGATTTTGTTGGAAATAAAGTGTTTTGCTCTTACAGGGGCTTAATATTATAGCGGAATCTGCCATCTCCAAAACTGAGTAAAAGTGCAGCCATTCTTCCCCCTTCATACTTCCACATGTTGAGGAATGACAGAGGCTTATTGGGAACATTTGTGAGAGACCAAGTTATCACAGACAATAGAACGATATTTTTATGCAGACATTTTTCAGTGGTGATTTTCTACAAGCTCTGCTTTCCAGGGTTCCCTCCAATTATTTTCCTTTTCTGGGCTAAACTCAAAGTCACAGGCAATACCTTGATCTGTACTGTTTCCACGGTCTCTCTTTTTCTGTACCCTGGATTATCAGCTCCATGGTGAGATTGTTGGATACACATTTGCAAAAAAGTTTGACAAGAGGCAGTTCTTCTTTGCTTTACAGATAAAAATCCTCAACCAAACTACCAAACTTGGGTTGGATGCATCAAAGATGCTCACATAGGTAGCGGTTGAAATGGCAGGTCTGGGGAAAAACTGTATGCAACCTAGAATGAAAATCAGTTCATCCACCCACGTAAATAAGCAGTGGTCCACTTGCTTAGGGCATAAAAGAAATCTGGTGAGTCCTAATGAGCACCAGGAAGAAGATCTAAAAGAAATTCATTGTTCAGTTTTGCTCAGAAGATGTAAACCCCTGGAGATAAGATGACCTGATAAAATGTGATGCTTCAGAATGGAAGGATTCATTTACACATTCATCCTTTTCCTGACCTCTATGTACCTGCCACTTGCTTCCTGTCTTTATAAAGTTACCCCACATTATGCTCTCTCTGCCTGTCCTACTTTGCCCCAGTTAATATTATTATTATTATTTAATTAACTCTTACAGAAGAGGGACCAGAGTTTGGGGTAAAGAGGGATTAAGAACCAAGACTCCCTAGACATTCATGCATATAAAACAACAGAAGCAAGTACAGACCTAAAGTGGAAATGGGGTAGAGAGAAAGACCCACAAAGTATACCATAGATATAGATCTTACTTTTTGCTCTACCTCTTCTTCTAGCATATAGCTGAATTTGCTTAAGAATAAGTAATGAATATCATTGTGGGTTTAAAAAGTGATCACTTGGGGAAAATTTGTGTTGTATTTTTAATTCAGGTAAAAAAATAGGGATTTCATTAAAAATAAATTCCCCGGTCTGGGTAATCCTTGGCAAAGCAGCTTGGCTTTGTGGAAAGAGCCTGGGTTTAGGAGTAAGAGGGCGTGGGTTCTAATTCCGGCTCTGCCATTTTTCAGCTGTGTGACCTTGGGCAAATCACTTCACTTCTCTGTGCCTCAGTTACCTCATCTGTAAAATGAGGATTAAGACTGTGATCCCCACGTGGGGCTTAGAACAGTGCTTGGCACATAGTAAGCAATTAACAAATACTGCCATCATCAAAGGGAACAGTGGCACAATCAGTCAGTGGTATTTATTTAAGGCTGACTGCTTGCAGAACACAACATTTAGGGTTTGGGTGAGTACAGAGTTGGAAGGCAATGTCACTTTGCTGGATTGCTTGCAGTGAGGGTGACACCAGTGGTGTGTGCAGAAGCTGTTTGCATCTGGAATTCTTTCAGAGATACAAGCCTTAGTTTTGGTTAGGAATAGGGAATGGATGGGAGGCTGAACATGTTGGAAAGGATTATTCATCCCAATCTGCTGCTCCTCTTGGTTCAGAAACACAATTTGTGTTTTGGGGATGTTGATCCAAATTTGAAAAGAGAAATATCAAATTTAGATTTGAGATTTAGATAGAGACTGGGGTGACATTTGATATGCCCTGAAAAATACCCGTCCTATTTAAGCACAAAAGTGAGGGGAAAGAAACCATAGGCGGAAGGTGAAGAGAACTGAATTGGGATAATAATTCCAATTTTAGATGCTCTTAATCTGGCTTCTTTAAAAGACTTGGGTCGGAAACAATATGGATCTCTTCTTTCTGCTTCCTTTTTGTTTGTTTCCAATAGGGATAGGAATTGAGGAAACCACTGCACAGAGATCTATCTAGCTGTCTCCCCTCCTTTCTTCTCACCTCCCCCGGGTCACTGGAGAGGTTGCCGGGCAGGGCGCCGTGGAAGGAAGTGCAGATGAATGTGTGGGGTAACTGGGGAAGATGCCATTGCTAATGCGGGCAAGGCCAATGCAGATTCTGCAGGCCAAATAGAATTCTGCAGCCTAATGGTTTTAGAGCGCTATTCTCACAGTTGATTGAACAAAATACACATTTTGAACAGTAACAGATTCAGGGTTCCCAGAATAAATCATTTCTATTGCCACCTTTGCTCCTTCTTCAAGAACCTTTCAGCAAAACGAGCAGCATTCCAGAGAATGCTCCAATTAAGTTTCAGACCAATCTGCCTTGCTCGATGGCTTCTGTTAAAAATGAGGCCAGAGTTCACTGAGGGTCAGCCACAGATGAGAAGGAGTCTAGGCATAAGGTGACCGTATTTAACAGAGTGTGGGGACGGACTTTCAGGGGATGGGGTCAACTAGGCAAAAAGAGAGGGACTTTGGAAGAAAGGAAGAGAGAGTATGTAAGGCAGATTTGGTGGAGTTGGGAACAAGAGGGAGGAGCAGGGAGAGAGACTAAGAGATGGAGGGGAAGCTGAGGATGCAAGAGCGGGACAGATTGGGACAGGGGCTCCAGATAATATTCAGAAAACGCAGACATATACAGAGAACAATGAAATCCCCTCCATCTTTCTAACCCTTCCCAGCTTCCTTCTCCTCTTTCTCCTCCTCCTCTTCTGCTCCTCTGACTGCTGTGGCTACAGCTGCTTGGGGCTCTTTGTTTTTGCATTATTTTGGTTTTCCATTGCGGCTGCACTGCGAAGCAGCATGGTGTAGCGGATTGAGCATGGGTCTGGAATCAGAGGGTCATGGGTTCTAATCTCGGCTCCACCACTTGTCTGCTGTGTGACCTTGGGTAAGTCACTTCACTTCTCTGGGCCTCAGATACCTCATCTGTAAAATGGAGATTAAGGATGTGAGTCCCAGGTGGGACAGGGACTGTGTCCAATGTGATTAATTTGTGTCTACCCCAGTGCTTAGAAAAGTGCTTGGAACAGAGCAAGTACTTAACAAGTACCATAATAATAATAATAATAATAATAATATTCATACTGAATCAGGGATCCTGCACTTTACTAATAATAATAATAATAGCATTATTATTATTGTTATCCGTCATCTGTAAAAATGGGGAATAAGATGCCTCTTCTTCTCCCCTTAGACTCTAAGCCCCATGTGAAACAAGAACTGTAACCAATCAGCTAACATTGTATCTATTCCAGCATTTAGTATATTTCTTGGCACATAGTAAGTGCTTAAAAATACTATAATTATTCATAATTACTATCATTATATAAAGCACACCACTACAACGTAGGCTACAGGAATGGGCCTATAAAAATACATACTGCGAGGAGGGTACTTGCCATTAGATAATAATGCAAGTAAATGTTTCAAGTTTCATGTATGAAATTCATTATCCAAAAGTATTTCTGTATATAAATACAAAGCTTTACTTTTAGCATTATTGTTCTGTTGTCGTCATTATTTTGGTTGAGTTTCATGTTGAACTCCAGGGTATATTTGAACCTGAAACACTAATCAAAACTGCGAGCAATTTGATAATCCCCATGAATTCAACTGAAGGGTTTTTCATGAAAGCCCTGCAAACTGAAGTCATTGAATTTTGAATAGCTCTCATACCAGTAGACAGAAGCAGATGTCACAAACCAAACATACTAGATTTAGTACACTTTTTCATTGGCTTTAATGGACAGATGTTTTGACTATGACATGGCAAGACAAGGATTTGAAATGGTGGATTGGAAAGATTTTGTTCATAAAAGTAATTGCTCTTACATTACAAAGTGCAGGATTTACATGTGGAAAATGTCAGCCTCTTGCAGGATCTCATGATGGATCACATTACCACAAGCCATTGAGTTCCCTGGAAACAACAGTCTCGCTTCTGAAAGCCATGCATGCATGCGAGTCCCAATTGACTTTAACGGGAGTCACGCATATACGGGCTGGAGGATGCAGTCGCAAGGCTGCAACTCGGGGCAGCTTGTATTGGGGGGTTTCGATGGTCTCATCGACTTCCCTGTGACTAAATCCTACGTGTTCTATCTTTCGTCTACCGCTCTCATCAGTTAATCAATTCTTTACTACATCCTCTCTCCTCCCTTTCCTTCCCTTTGGCAAATCCAAATCTCTTCGTCGATTGGGCCGGGGGCATTCTCAGCACTAAAAGGAGGGCGAGTCTCCCATCAGTAACCCTTGTAATCCCGCAGGGTTCAAGCCCAGATTCTCCTATACCAGAACTTTTTGGCGTTCCACTTTTAGGACTGAATGGGGTGGTGGTGGCGTTCAATCAGTCAAGCAATCAGTGGTCTTTATTGAATGCTTACTGCGTGCAGAGCACTTAGAAAAGTACAATTCAACAGAATTGGTCGACGCGATCACTGCCCACATCTGGATTCTAATCTTGGTTCCGCCACTTGTCTGCTGTGTGACCATGGGCAGGTCTCTTAACTAGTCTGTGCCTCAGATACGTCATCTGTAAAGTAGGGATTAAGACTGAAACCCCTGCGGAACACTGTTCATCCTTATTATCTTGAATCTACCCCAGTATATTGCCTGGAGTACAGTAAGTGCTTAATACCATAAAACAAGCTTACTCTTGACTGATCTCCTGACTCTGCTCTTGCCCAGCTGTGAGTGGTGGAAGTACAATTCATTCATTCATTCAGTTGTATTTATCAAGTACTTACTGTGTGCAGAGCACTCTACTAAGTGCTTGGAAAGTTCAAAGCTCTCAGATGGGGCTGTGTTGGCTGACAGGAGAACCGCCAGACTGTGCGAAGAAACCACTGGTGTCGGGAATTAGTACATTCATCTAAAACAACAGAATTTTGTAGACACGTTGCCAGCCCACAGGGAGTTTACAGCCTAGAGGGGAGCTTACGGTCTAGAGAAGAGACATTCAGTCTATGTCTTCCCACCTTTCAAGAACCCCAGTGGTTGCCCATCTACCTCTTCGAAGGACAGAAACTCCTTACCATCGACTTCAAAGCACCATCAGGTTGCCCTCTCCTATCTTACTTCACTGATCTACTAAAGACCAGCCCCCACACTTTGCTCTTCTAGTGCCAGGTTACTCACTGTGCCCAAATCTCTTCTATCACACCGCCAATCTCTTTTCCACATCTTTCCTCTGGCCTGGACCTCCCTCCCTCTCCGTAAACACCAGACCACCACTCTTCCCACCTTTAAGCCTCGTTATGATCACATCTCCTCTTAGAGGCCTTCCCTGATTAAGCTCTCTTTTCCCATTTCCCTCTCCCTTATGAATTATCTGTGTACTTAGATCTGTACTCTTTGGGCCCTTGGTATTCACCCCACCCTCAGGCCCACAGCACTTATCGATCATTCAATCACGTTCATTGAGCACTTACCGTGTGCAGAGCACTGGACTAAACACTTGGCAGAGTACAATATAACAGACACATTCCTTGCCCACAACAAGCTTACATTCTAGAGTCTACAGTCTAATGTACATATAAGTATTGTTTTTAGTGGTATTAATGTCTATCTCCCCCTCTAGAGGGTAAGCTCATTGTGGGAAGGGAACATAACTGTGAAATCTGTTTTATTCTTCTCTCCCAAGTGTTAATACAGTGTTCTGCAAACAGTAAGCACTTAATAAATACCATTGATTGATTGGTTGATTGATTGAATGAGGTTACAGGCTAAAGGTTTAGAATCTAGAGCTTGCAATCTAGAGTTTATAGTCTACATTTCTAACTTCAGTTGCAGGACTGTAGGGGCTTAGAGGGTCATCCAACGTGCTTAGCTCAGAAACCGTCCATAACCTGCAAATTCTGTGGTGGCAGTCATTCTCTCGATGACTTAATTAGAATGAAAGACAGTCGAGAAGATCAGGGAACTGCACGGTAGAAGGAAATAGACTTGAAGTAAGCTGATATAGGTAAATGTTTTGGAAACCTGGCTGAATGTTGCCGCTCTGCAGACAAATGACGGGAAGAAAGATCAGAGAATTAGGTGGCTGTGGAGAAAACTGTGAGGAGAAGGAGTTGGGGCTGCCAGGAAAGAACAGGAGGAGGAATGGCTTAAGAACTTAAAGAGCTTAGACTATTCAGTGCTCTTTGGTAGGATGAGATAAAAGCTGCCAAGGATAGTCACGCTGTCTCTGTTTGTGTTGTGCGGTAGCCTATATTAGTGCAGGAGTCGGTCCGTTGACCGCTTCTAACTTGGTAAACTTTCAAAACGCGGCCATAGGGGGGGCATAGCCTGAAAACAACCTGAATTGGAACAGGAGAAAGGAGAGTAGCCATAAAACCAGACGTCTTGTCATTCTCCTGCCTTTCCTGGCAGTTCACCGCCTCACGGCTGTGGGAGGAGAACTGCCCAAAAGGTCTGCGGGGCAAAGGAGCCTGGGTGTGTTTCTAGGGCTACTAGATGAAACAAAATCTCAATTTGTTTACCCTCCTCCAACGGCAGGAGCTGTTGAAATATATTTCATGCACTGGTGTAAGATAAAGAAACCCAAGTGTTCTTCTGGAGCTGAACCCACTGAACAGAGTTTGAGGCTCAGTCCAGCCCTTAGTCATTCGTTAGTAAATATAATTTCATCTTCACTTGACACTAATAAATGTTGGAGGGGATGAAGTTTTGACATTGTTTCTTTATCCTTGTGCTCCAGATAAACAGTAGTTGTTGAACTGGCAGCTTGATGCCTGCATATAAACCCCTGTTTACATAGTTTGAGTGGCCGTTGCTTTTTTCTGCTTTGTCTGCAAAATAAATGGAATAGAAAAAAAAGCATCAAAAGTAGAATTTTGCAAGTTTGAAAAAAAATATTTGGACCACTGGGCAACTGAGGGAATCTCTGTTTACATGTTTCTGCCCTTTATGTCATTTACAGCTGTATTAGAGCTAGTAACAACTAATCCTTTTGGGGACATAATAAAGACAATTTTAAGTCATTTCTTCAAAATGGACCTAACGGTCAGCGATTTTACTCTTCTTATCTGAGTGCACAAGTTAGAGTTGCAGAAGGGAATTTCCTCTAATATGGATTTTTATTTAAAGAGTATTTTTGGCAAAAGCAATAGACATAAAACGATTCAGAGGCATTAAACTGAATCTAAAGAATCAAGCTGGTTAGAAATTAGTTCTCATTTTATATTGATGAAAAAAAAAACAAAAACCAAAAACTGGTCAGTTTCTGCTTTTCCACTTCTAACAATTCATTACTTAGGCAGTGAGCCCCATGCAGGACAGGGATTATGTTTAACCCGATTAACTCGTATCTACTCCAATGCTTAGTACAGTGCTTGGCACATAGGGCTTAACAAATACCATTATTTATTATTGCTATTATTATTACTAATATTATTACATTAGGCAGGGAAAGGTGGGAATAAGAAACCCCTAAACAGAATGCTAAGTGTCATGCTGTTATATGGGGATAAGACCTATTGTAAATTCAGAACTGGATTGTGTCAATCCCCCATTGCTATTCACCTGAAAATATTGATCACACTAAAACTACACCTTTTCACGTATTAAAAAATAACCCAAATGAAGTCGATCCTTCTGATATCTGTTCTGTTCATTTTCAGCTGCCACGCTGTGGGCGTCTTAAAAAAAAATATTTTTTAACACCTCCCAAATAATCCAAAGGTAAATTCACACTCCAGCTTCATTTAGGGGATGTGTAATAACAGTTTGCTATGCAGTGGTGTGGTTTTCCCAGCCTCGGAATAGACTTAATGGTGTCTCAAGGCCTGGGACCTTAGAGCCCAGCAGGGGGTAGCCAAGCACTGGTAACGGGAAAAGGAATTATTCTCCATGGGATCCTTCATTATAAAGAACCGAGCACACAGGATCTGTAAACAGCCTTAATTTACTGGTGCTGTGAAATATTTACCAAAGAACAGCTCTTCCTCTCTAAAAGAAAACCACTTGCATAAAACCCGAGTATGTACTTAGGAGACATTACAATAGGAGCTTTTAGAGAAACCCTAAGAAGGAAAATGTGCTTTTCCAAATGCCGTAAGGGCAAAATGAATCTTGCGATAAATAATATCAAGTGGATACTTCTCAAGCTTTTCCTTCTTTGATGACTGACAGAACGCCAAACTGCACAAGAGACAGTGGGAGATAATGGGAGAGATTAGGGTCGTGAGTAACAGGACCTTCAGTGCAATCACTAGCTCTTTGGTAAGGTGGGGAAACGTTAAGCAAAATCTCCCTCGAAAACATACAGAACTTGACAGATCAGAGTCACCTCGAGCAGCAGGTTGAGAGGAATCATCTGCCAAGGATCGAACGGAAATGCCCAGATTCGTAGCTGGGGGTCGGGGGGATGCCAAGCTGAACTAGCCATACTGTCTTAAGACGAGATGACAAGGTCGCCGGATAAATACTGTGTCTGTTTTAAACGGTGGTAGAACTCCTATTACCACCAACACGACAAATGTTTCTAGCATCCCTCAGCCCCATTCACTGCATTACTCAACCACCCATGCCATTTGAGGTTGGCGTTGCTTTTCTTTGTTCTGTTTTCTTCCAGTGCAATGAACCCTTACATTATGAGTTTCTGTTGTAGTTCTAACCTCTAATATACAACCATTACATCTTATCTCGTCTCCTAAATTACTCTAAAATCCAATTATAAAATCCCTTTTCCTTCAATAGCACACAACTTGCCACATTACTGAAATGCTGGGTAGCTCTTTTGTTTTTCTAAATTAATAATAACCACCATTTTCCGTCTGCTCTAAGCAGGAAAGTCTTTTATATCACTACACAGCTTTCCATAATGCATATTATGACTTTTTCGCATCTTAGCCGGGATAGAAAAGTGCCTGAGATGATTTTCAAAATATTCATAAAAGATCTGTCAGCTGACTTTCTGGTATCAAAACATTTGAATCTGTATAATCCTTAATGGGGAAAAATTTAAGTTTATCAGTTAGATTTGCACCACTGCCGTGTGACTGCTATCAAGCGATGGCAATCCATCATTTTTAAGGTTTTAAAAGGTTAGCATGGATTTGGCTTTGTTATTTTAAAATTTTCATTGATTGTAAACCTATAAGAGGAAAACCTCCGAAACCCAAGGAGCGTTTTAACCTAGCTTCCCCTGCAGTCTTTGTGTCTGTATCAGTGAGCATATTCTGAAGCTTCAAGATAAGATGAAAATCTCATAGAAGAGAACTAGACAAAGAAGCCAGATGTTTTTATGAAGGTGAAAATGCCAACTAAATTCCCGGGAGAAGCTCCGGACTGCTGGGTACCTCTTAAGCCAATTTTCCAAATACAGGATGAGGCAGAATTTTGAATGTACAGTGACCTCAAGAAAGATCTTTGCTAGATAAACTCAACATACACCAAATAAATATGTTTCAGAACAGTGCCTAGAAATTTGGAGTTAGATAACTGAGCGCTATCTATTTTTTCTTCCTTGAAAAGTGTTTGGGTTTGAGACTGGACTGTAAGCTATTTGTGGACCGGAAACATGTCTACCAACTCTGTTATGTTGTACTTTCCCAAGTGCTGAGTACGGTGCTCTGCACACAGTAAGCGCTCAAACACGACTTATTGATAGACTGTTTGATCGATTCCTTTCAACACCCTTGTTCTACCTGAATGCATCATTTCAGGAACATGGCTGTTGTACAGATACGAGAGAGGCCCAATAAGACAAGTTGTTTACAGCTTCACAGGCTCCAGAAATGTTCCACAAGGCTCTTTAGCGTAGAGTTTGAGTTTATGAACTCTTTTTAATATGAAAATCCTTAACTGCCTGGGACGAGCGTCTTATAAACCTTTGGAGGATCTGAAAGGTCCTGGGATAGAAGCTGGAGCTTCAGTCAAATATTTATTTCTTCAGATCTTTAGTTAGGGTTTTCATAAATTGATCATGCCCTGAAGTTAAAGCTTTGCCTCTTTAAAAATGAAATATGCGAAATGCTCGCCACTTCTCGATAAGAAATGGAACGTACTGGAAGCATGGTCTGAAGCCAGATGAGAGGCACACTGATAAAGGTTGCAGGGCAGCTGATGATACACTGTGTAGACTTTATAAGTGGAGTGAGATTGACCAGAAGAACACTCTAATCACTAAATAACATAATCACATGCAAAAAAGAAATAACATAATCACCGTCACGTGCAACGTATTAGCGAAAAGAAGACTCCAAGAAAATGAGAAAAACTTCATCAGAGGAAAAAAGGGAAAGGTATCTTTTCATAAAATCCAAAGACAAGCTTTAGAAGGGATTTTTTTAGTTGTGGCCGATAGACCTTACCATATAAGCTATATTAAAGCATGATGGAAAAATCGCACGGTGAACTGCGTTGGTCAGCGTCGTGGAGGTGCCGTTTGGGAGTCAACATTAGAAAAAGGGAGATAGCTGTTCTTTTGAATTTAGATTCAAATCTACATTGTAAAAGTACCCATTTGTTCAAGAACAAGACTTTTACCTGCCTTATCAATGATGTGTCATTTCTTCCATTAACAACAGTGGCACAGTGTGAAGACAGCAATATTCTTCACTTTTTCCTTTAAGGGTCACAATTTTGAGAGGTAGACTACCCACTTCTTTGGAAATCCATGTTCCTAAACCTCCCTCCTAAATGCCCTGTCTATATTTTTGGCAGACTTTACAGAAATGTATAGTCATCATGCAATGCCATCACTGATTCACAATTTCTTCTAGTCACACAGTAGAGAGTTCCCAGTTAGTTCAACTTAGACAATTAAAATTGTGTAATTTTGTTCCTCGAGAACCATAGGAAAACTTTTGTCTCACACACTTTCTGCTTGGTAAATGGCAAAATAAGGTCAACATGGAATTCATAGGAAGGGAGACTTGCAAAACGAACCCATAAAAAAATATTACATGCACATGTCATCTTCAGGGGCCTGTTTCTCTCAGTGCCTTTCTATATACCATTTTGGGGAAGGGATAAATGATAATAATTATTATGGTATTTGTTAAGTGCTTACTTTGTGTCGAGCACTCTATTAAGCACTGGTGTGGATACAAGTAAATCAAGTTGGACACAGTCCCTGTCCCACGTGGCATCAGAATCTCAATCCCCATTTTAAGGATGGGTTAACTGAGGAACAGAGAAGAGTGACTCGACAAGAGTGATTTGCCCAGGATCACACAGCAGATATGTGGTGGAGCTGGAATTAGAACCCATGACCTTCTCCGTGCTTCACTTACCTCATCTGTAAAATGGGGATTAAGACTGTGAGCACCGAGTGAGACAGCCTGATTAACTTGTACCTAGCCCAGAGTTTATAACAGTGTTTCTCACATAGTAAGTGCTTAACAAATGCCATTATTATTATTATTACTACATTTCTTGCTGGGTGTAAATGAGGTACTTCCATAGGGGCTACATAAACTTGGTCACACCACTAGGGGACCACTTAATAATAATAATAATAATAATGTTGGTATTTGTTAAGCGCTTACTATGTGCAGAGCACTCTTCTAAGCGCTGGGGTAGATACAGGATAATCAGGTTGTCCCACATGAGGTTCACAGTCTTCATCCCCATTTTACAGATGAGGGAACTGAGGCACAGAGAAGTTAAGTGATGCCCACAGTCACACAGCTGACAAGTGGCAGTGTCGTGATTCGAACCCATGACCTCTGACTCCCAAGCCCGGGCTCTTTCCACTGAGCCACGCTGCTTCTCAATAATATGCCGGTACCTTGCACGGAATGATTTACAAGCCACCTGGCAAAGCTGATGCTTCTCCCACCCTCGGTCCCCAGTTTACACCCAGTGAACGGCTTGCATACTAAGACGGTCTAAGAAATAGCCAATATTTCACAGCGGATTTTTCTCTTTGTATAACCCAAGTTCTCAGAATCAATATGACTCCTTTCACAAGGTCCTTACCTCTAGCCATGCTGCGAATGCCATTTTACCTTCTCAAAATGGAAATTCCCTCATTTACAGGCAGTTCCATTGAGATTATAACACATACAAGGATGTTGATTGTATTGGAGATCATTAATTTGTTTTTCTTACCACATTTGTTCTTCTCTTTTCTTATGTGTTCCTCCAGTGATACTGATTATTTTCAAGTGGAGAGGGCCCATGTGAGCTTCACACTTCCTCCATGCGAAATTGAAGCTGAATCTGGACCAGGACTGAGTCTCATTTAGTCCTGGCAAACTGAAATATCCTTATCTAAAGAAAGGAGGTTTGAAGTCGAGTAAACAAGGCTCCAGGATCCTGAACTACCAAATAGTTATTGTTATTGTTGTTGTTATTGTTGTTTTTATGGGATTTGGGAAGTACTTACCATGTGCCAGGCACTGCACTAAACACTGGGGTAGACACGAGCTAGTCAGGCTGGACACAGTTCGTGTCCCACAAGGGGCTCACAGTCTTAATCCCCATTTTACAGATGAGGGAACTGAGGCACAAGGAAGTGAAGTGACTCGCCTAAAGTCACACAGCAGACAAGTGGCAGATCTGGGATTAGAACCAGGTCCTCTGACTCCCAGGACTGTGTTCTTTCCACTAGGCCATGCTGCTTCTCTATTTTTGTTTCTTTCCCTGCACACACCCTTAGGTTTAATATTAAGTAGAGAGATAGGCTCAGTTTCATAAAATATTCTGAGTTTTCCAAATTTAAAATGTAGTAAAAATAATATGAGATGTTTAACTATCTCAAAATATCACTTTACGTGTTTCGTAGACTGAAACCCAACGAACAGTACTCCTCCATTTTTTTGTAATTGGTATAATCTTTCTTTCTTTTTGCAACCTCAAAACCTCACCTTCATCATAGTAATTAGCTTAAAATTTCCAATATTAAGTAGGAACTAATGCCAATTAAATGTGACTATTTTCTCTGAATAAAGGTGCTAGTTCCAACTAACTTTTCCTTTTTTGAAAATAGACTAAGTGACTAGTCCGAGAGTTAAAACTGGCAGTTTCTATTGAACTGGGGGTTAAAAGAAAAATCCCGACATTGGTAGTTGTTTAGAAAATCCTGGGGATGCATGTCTTTTTCTAAATTCAAGTTCAAGGTAAGATTTAAATGAATAATTATTTACTATTTTGCTAAATGTTGACACGTATGGCAGCCATCTTATATTAGTACAAATGCTTTTCTGTTTAGAATGGCTCATTAGTTTCCTTGTAGGACTGTACTGGGTTTAAGATTCAGATTTAAATTCTCTTCTGATTTTTCTGTTCAATCTTTGGCAGCAGGCCAGTGGCAGATATGCATAATATTTCACTGTTAGACCTTGCAAACAGAATATCCTGCTGTGCTAAAGAAAACATTGTGTTTCTTACCACATGAAAATAATCCATCACTTTTCAATCAGCACACAAAAAAAAGGCATACCTGTTTTTTCCATCAGACTCAAGAAAAATTAATGGCCCCGATGTGAAAGGTGGACTTTCCGTACATGATCCATTAAAGTACAAACTAATCAAAATATATCTAGCAACTGATTTGCTAAGCAAGATGGAACAAAAGAGGTGTGATGAAAAAATAGAGCTTGCAAGGACCTGAACAACCTTGTACTATCGGTATTAACCTTATTTATTTTAAATATTTGAGGACATAAATAAAAGATCATGGAGAAGATGAGTTGTATTCGCTCGCTTCAGAGAGGTGCTACATCTTTACATAGAACAGATAGGTAAAGACAAGCAAACATGGCTCAGAATTAATTTTATTACAAAAATGCATAGAAAATTGATCAAGAAATACATTCCTGGTATTGTCCAATTATTGTCAGAACAAATGTTTTCCTTTAAAATAGACACTGTTGTCAGTTATGTGTCTTTAAGCTTTTAGGCTTTCAAGGTCAGTTCATCAATCAGTGGTATTTGAGTGCTTACTCTGTGTAGACCACTGTGCTAAGCACTTGGGAGAGTACAGTACAACAGAGTTGGTAATCACGTCCCCTGCTCCCAAGGATATCTTAGCCCTAGCTAAGATATTGCTAATTTTATCTTATAGGGTCATATGACCTTGAGTCCACTGATCCCAGAGTCCTTCCCAAAATAGCAAAAACATCTTAATTCAATGCAGATGAGAAGCTTTCTCTCATTTTAAACTTGATACTGTAGTTCTGTTCGAATCATTTGCTTTTACTTGGATCTCTGTTGACCAACCTGCTGCCTGGAATAAGGGTTAAAAAAACTGTGATTTTCTTTCCAGTTGGGTTCAGGTTTTTTCACAGTTGGGTACCTAAAATGTTAGTCTAATAGATATGTCTGCTAGAGTGTAAGCTCCTTGAGGCCAGAGTTCTGTCTTCTAATTCTGTGGTACATTTCTAAGCACTTAAGTGAAGCTCTCTAAAGGTGCAGGGTTGCATTGTATACACTAGTTTTCCAGAGAGCAGATGCTTTGATAACACTTCATTTGGTAGCATTTTAAACAAGAGAATATTTTTAAATGGGCATTTTTTCTATCAGAAAATTTGTCAAATAAAAGCGTATTTCCCGCGGCTGCTATAATTCAGCGTGGCTCACTGGAAAGAGCACGGGCTTTGGAGTCAGAGGTCATGGGTTCGAACCCCGGCTCTGCCACTTGTCAGCTGGGTGACTTTGGGCAAGTCACTTAACTTCTCGGTGCCTCAGTTCCCTCATCTGTAAAATGGGGATTAAGACTGTGAGCCCCACGTGGGACAACCTGATTCCCCTGTGTCTACCCCAGCGCTTAGAACAGTGCTCGGCACATAGTAAGCGCTTAACAAATACCAGCATTATTATTATTATTATTAATTCAAACATTTATTTTAAGCCCAGAAATATCAATATTCTTAGATATCTGTTGTGTAGATGTAAGAAAACCTTCCACTATCACGTTGTCTTCTTCTTTAAGAGTGCTTTTTACTGATCAAGAACCCTCAGGTTTCTGTGGTGTTAGGACTGTCCACATCTTGCCAAAATAATCCTTTTGGGAGAAAGTGACTAGAAAAGAAGCAGTGTCTTTTCTGAAGAGCTGCTGCTTAACTTTCGATTATCTATTTTGAGTAATCTCTTTGTAAATTATTTTAGTGTCTGTCTTCTCCACTGCATTGTAAATTTCTGGAGGCCAAGGATCATGTCTACTAACTCTATTGTACTCTCTCAAGCACTTAGTATAGTAGTTTGCCAGATTAGAGAAGCAGCGTGGCTAGGTGTAAAGAGCACGGGCTTAAGAGTCAGAGGTCATGGGTTCTAATCCCGGCTCCACCATCTGTCAGCTGTGTGACTTGGGCAAGTCACTTAACTTCTCGGTGCCTCAGTTACCTCATCTGTACAATGGGGATTAAGACTGTGAGCCTCACATGGGACAACCTGATTACCCTGTATCTACCCCAGCGCATAGAACAGTGCTCTGCACATAGTAAGCGCTTAACAAATACCAACATTATTATTATTATTATTGATGATACTCCTATTACTCTTCCTGCTGATCCTACTATTACCTGCCTGAAGATATCCAATATTGGATATTGGAAGATATTGGAAGGGTTTGACCATCACTCTAAATCACTCTACTAGGCAAAGGAAGATGAGGGAAAGAGATGGAGCAAGTCTTCTATGTTGGTTCAGAAAAAAACACTTAAATTGGCTCTTGGTCAGAAAGCAATAAAAATAATTGTTTATCAGTTAAGCACTTATTTCCTTCCAGATATTTTACTAAGTACTGGGGTAGATGTTTGGTTCAGACGAAGTCCCTGTCACATTTAGGGCACACAGTTTTAATCCCCATTTCACAGATTAGACTGTGAGCCCGTCAATGGGCAGGGATTGTCCCTATCTGTTGCCGAATTGTACTTTCCAAGTGCTTAGTACAGTGCTCTGCACATAGTAAATACTCAATAAATGCTATTGAATGAATGAATGAATGAACAGATGAGGTAACTGAGACACAGAGAAAGTAAATGACTTGCCCAAGGTCACAGCAGAAAAGTGGCAAAGTCAGGATTAGAACCCAGATCCTTTCTGGCTTCCTTGCTGCTTCTCTATATGGAAACAACTTTTATATATTTAGCTATAAGTTCAGTGGGAATTGAAAGAAACAGCCCAGGGGAGAGATTTTATCTGTAAGTACAATTGATAAAAATAATGACCCACAACCCCGTCTATCCAGTGTTCAATGAGAGATTGCCCCGTATTTAGCTGTACTGTACAGAGGCATCTATTCATAGAAAATGGGTCCATTAGATGTGGCCCCTATGCAGTCTATATTTTCCCAACATGCCACTGAAATGCACTGTTCGGGTAGCAAAACACAGAATGAAGGATAGCAGGACATTAACCTTGGTTCTTAAGTTTTCCAGTTCTCTGGAGTATTAGCATTTGACCTTTGCTCAGGGCAAGATGATGATGATGGAGCCTCCCATCAGGAATGACGGATAAGCCTTGCTCCCGAGATTTCAGGCCCGAGAACCAGTACAGAGGAATTGATTATGGTACGAATGCTTTGCCCGGCTCCACTCATGTTCTCTCTTCCCTCTCAGTCATGCAAACGCTGAACAACAGAATACAGTGAGCCAGATAGGCAGGAAGATCTGCAGCACCTTGCCAAGGGCCTATGAGATCTTTGCCCACGTTGGCCAGCTACAGACAGAACCAGACGCTGAATCCCAGTTCTTCTGCTTCCCAGAGCAGTAGTTTTGTTTCCCAAAGGACTAATAGCAGGGCTCAGAACAGAATACAGGAGGAGTGAAACAACGGTGTGAGATATTTTACATATTTTTCCTTTGCTACCATGAGGCCCCAAGGACCACTGGAACAGTATACTCTATTCTTCTCACATTTTCCACCCAGCTACGCTCTGTCACTGGGAGACCTTCCTTAATGCCAATGATATGAAAGCTTTCTGGGTCCCCTTTTTTGGTAATCTTCACCTTCCATTTGAATACTGGTGGAACTGCTTGGGAAGCTAGATTTGTTTTCTGTTACAGACCCAGTTGTGGATCCAATAGCTTTTTATACTTGCAACCTGTCTGTCACATTGTCTTAATGTCCTATTGTCACACTCCTCTTGTCAGTCAACAGTAAAGTCTTGTTGACCTTTTTATTCTTTTTTCTACTCATTTTTCTAACTGGGCTTTTTTGGATAACTGCTTCCTAGGTAGCAGAATTCATTCAATCAATTGATCAGTTAGTATTTACCTACTGCTTACTGTGTGTCGAGCACTGTACTAGGTGCTTGGGAGAGAATAGTACAGTACAGTTGATGGGCATGTTCCCTGCCTACAAGAAGCTCAGAGTCTGGAGGAGCTCACAGTCATTAAAATAAATTACTGGTAGGGGAAATGGAGAGAGTGTAAGGATATACAAATGAGTGTAATGGGGCTGTGCATAGACAACACAGAAGAGAGGGAAAATAAAAGTGAGGGCCTAGTCAGGGAAGACTTGCCTGAGGAGTTATGATTTTTGTTAGGGCTTTGAAGATAGGGAGAGAGGCGGCATATCAGTCAGTCAGTTGTATTTATTGAGCGCTTACTGTACGCTGAGCCCTGTACTAAACACGTAGGAGAGTACAATATAGCAAACAATCCCCGCCCACAAAGAGCTTACAGTCTAGACATCAGATATGATATCATTGAGTTCTAGGCATCAGATATGATATCATTGAGTTCTGTGGTGTTGCTGAAGGTCTTCATTTGAGGGTATAGTTTCCTGGGTGGAGGCTAGTATATCACTGCAGATTTCTTCAGCCAAAAGCACTGAGATGAATCTGCAGAGCAATTCTTAATCATTTAATAATAGTAGTAATAGTATTTATTAAAGCACTTACTAGTAACGACAACAGTGGTAACGACAAATAGTAATATAAGATTTCCATTGCTGCTAATATCCCTTTGTAATATTGCAATGTTAAATGGGGATATGGAAAAAAAAAAGATCTGGGGAATTTGCACTGGAAAGTACAGAACAAATTGCATAGAACCATTTTGTGTAAGCAAGACTTTCAGTATCCTACATGGGAAAACAGTCTACAATGGTCTGGGTCTCTTAAAAAGAGGAAGTACTGCAAGACAAGGGTAGAAATGTCAAACAAGTATAGCTGAATTGATTTTCATCAAATCAAAATCACAGGGACTAAAAATAAAAGTCAGGAGAAGTTCAGAGAAGGTCAGGGGATCGTCTATGAGAAGAATTTCATTCCCCTTGATCTATAGAGAGTTTGCTGGTTCATTCATTCGATCGTTCAACGGTATTTATTGAGTATTTACTGTGTGCAGAGCACTGTACTGAGATCTTGGGAGAGTACAATATAAAAATAAACAGACACATTCATTCAGTCATATTTATTGAGCACTTACTGGTGCAGAGCACTGTACTAAGCCCTTGGAAGAGTAAAATACAACAATAAACACATTCCCTGCCATTCTCTGCTCACAACTATCACTATCCATCCCTGTAACCTGTTTTCCCATCTGTCTCCTCCACTGGAGTGTAAACTCCTCAAGGGCAGGGATTATGTCTAATTACCCTGTTGTACTCTACCAAACTCTTAGTACAGCTTTGCACCCAGTAAAGCCCTCAAATGCCACTGAATGACCTTTCAGTGGGATAAGTACTGGGGAAGTTCTCTGCCTTGGAAAACTTGTGATTCCTGGGATTTGATTCCTCGGGTTTGGGAAGCAGTGACAGGATAATTACAGGGGCTGTGCCGGAAGAGCAATTCAAATTCACTTGCTCTTCTGGAGCAGGGCAAGGAGCATCAGATAGGGAAGCTGTGTCCCTGTCTCGGGACAAGGTGAGTGGTCCGTAATTACACAGAAATGCACAGTCAAGAAGAAGCTACTGCAAACCTATTTCCACAGCCATGTCATGGGAGCTAACTGCTTCCAATTCTTCATGTCACCAGTTAATAGGGTTATTTTCAGGTAATTCACCTCCCCTATCACAGCGGCCAGGTTGTTATAATGCCAGGTGAATTGTGCTGGTTGGGTGTTCCTGGAAGAGCCCGACTTGGGGAAGATATAGGAACTTAAGAACAAATTTAGGCTCTACTTTTCCAGTTAATTGGTCCACAGGGGTGTTTCAACCCTCCAGGACTTTTCAGCACCCAAGAGCGCTGCAAATCCCCAGCAGATATAATTGTGATGGCATGACAATTAACCTAACTTCTCTGCTGTCTGTCAGTTTGAGTTTACTCCATCGTAGAAGGAAATCTCACTTCCTGCCCAGGAAAACTGCCCCATAGGCTGGGATGATTGACTAGCAAGATTAGCCCGCTGAAAGTGACTCTCCCATTTGTATGTATAGCTCCATTCTCATAAGCCGTGTCTGCTTGGGGCAAGCCTAATGATAGTTTAAAAATGTTAGGAATTCCACTTGTGTTTAAGGGCAAAAACAGCATTATTCTGGTTAGGCAGCCTCCTTGGAATGGATTTGAAACTTGGGCTTTTTATCTGAGTTCAGTTTGGGAAGGCTAAAATGTATTAGGTTCAGGTCATATAGACACCGTAAGCTTGCCTTTTATCTCCTGCATGGTTTTTGTTTAACCCAGGATTCTACCCAACTGACATCCACAGTTCAGGAATTTTGGCCTCTCCTGGTTTCCATAACATCAGCATGCATGGAGCCAGGTCCTTGCTTCCTCAGAGCGGCAGTAGGTGAGGGTAAAGAGCTGGGGTTGTGGAAAAACTTGAAATGTCTGTAATTATCTGAGTGTGCTGCCATTAATTAATCCAAAATGGTTGACCCTGGCTACATTCTGCCATTTCTGTTAACGCTGATGCTCCTTAACCCATCAGTGGTATTTACTAAGCGCTTACTGTGCCGAGCACTGTACCAAGTGTAAAGTATGCTTGGTGCTGTTGCAAGCCCCAGGCAGAGTTTCCTACAATCCAAAAACAGATTTGGCCCAAACAAGAAGCCTGAGCAAAAGATTCTTCACAAGTGGCCTTAATCCAGGTGGAGACGGAGTAAGAGAGCATTGAGGAAGGTGCCTCAATCAGTCAGTCATCAGGTACTTAATGCATGCCCACAGGGTATACAGTTTTGGGCTACATCCTAGGAAGAAAAAGAAAAGTTCCAGCCCTCTAATCAAGTCATATAATAGCTCCCGGTATGATCATTTAATCAGCCAATCAATCAATGGTATGTCATTCATTCATTTATTCAATCATATTTCTTGAACGCCTACCATGTGCAGTGTATTGTATTTATTGAGCAGTTACTTGGTGCAGAGCAGTGTATTAAGTGCTTGGGAGAGTACAATATTTAAATAATACTAATTTTAATGGTCTTTGTTAAGTGCTTACTGTGTGCCAAGCACTGTTATAAGCACTGGGGTAGATATGAGGTAATCCGGTTGTCCCACGTGAGGCTCACAGTCTTAATCCCCATTTTACTGATGAGGTAACTGAGGCAGAGAGAAGTTAAGTGGCTTGCCCAAGGTGACAAAATGGACAAGCAGCAGAGCCGGGATCTGGGCTTAGAACCCACTTCCTTCCTCTGACTCCCAAGCGCGTGCTCTTTCTGCTTGTTCTGTGTTTCTGTACACACACATTCATTTAATCAATCAATCAATTGTATTTATTGAGTGCTCACCATGTACAGAGCCCTATACTAAGTGCCTGGAAAATACAGTATAACGGAGTTGGTAGACAGGTTCCCGGCGCACAGTTTTATTAGAAAATAATAATAAACATGAGTTGAGATGAGGCCTCCTATCTAATTGGCTGAATGGCTCTCAATCTGGATAACTATCAGTTAATGAATGAAGATATCAAGAATAGAAAATCTCTTACTCCAGCATATGATTATTCGGCAGCTCAGCATGTTTATTAACCATCGTGCACAATTAAAATGGCATTTAATCCCTCTAATTAAAGCAAGTGATTCCCCGAGGCTAGCACCTGAACTAATGAAGCCTGGTTGCCTATGGATTATATAGCCGGAGAAGGGAAATAATCTAGAAAGCAACAAGTTTAGCAAGTTTCCTAGGCAAAATCCAAGTAGTTTATGACATCACAGGGCAGCAGTGAGGGATCGACAGTTACGTTAAAGATGTAGCAGTTCCTCAAAATTAAGTTACAAAGTCACCTTTAGCGCCTCTTGTTTTTCTTACTAGCTGTTGTCCCTTTTCTCTTTCTCCCACTAAAATGAAAGGCAGCTTTTCATTTTGCCAGTTTAAATTTGATTGTACTGATTGTCTTGTTATCTGTCAGGGTTTCATTGAGCCCCTACTGAAAGCAGGCCACTGTACTTGGCAGTAGACAGCATGCGATAGAAATAGAAGACAGAATCGCTGCCTTCGAGGCACTTGCAATCTAATGCTCAGTGGCAAGTAGGCATCAGATTGCATCGTATGAGTGGGAGAGGGAGGTGGTGCCATGTTGGGTCATATAAAGTTCATCTCCTTCCCCTCAAGATCTGTAAAATTGACAGGACTCCCAAGCAATTTTGTAAGGCAACCAAATGCTTCGTGTAAATCATACCTCCATCAGGGATTCCCACTGGGGAGAAGCAGGGCTTTCTGAGGGGGCCAGGAACTGGACATGGGTAATATTTGGACTAATCCTGCTTTGATGCTTTCTTAATGGCATTGCCAATATTTTAGGACTATACATTTTTGATATAGAACTCTGATCTTTCCCAGTTCACCATAGATTAATAAAAATAATAATAATAATGTTGGTATTTGTTAAGCACTTACTATGTGCAGAGCACTGTTCTAAGAATTGGGGTAGATACAGGGTAATCCAGTTTTCCCACGTGAGGCTCACAGTCTTAATCCTCGTTTTACAGATGAGGTCATTGAGGCCCAGGGAAGTTAAGTGACTTGCCCACAGTCACACAGCTGACAGGTGGTAGAGCCGGGATTTGAACCCATGACCTCTGACTCCCAAGCCCAGTCTCTTTCCACTGAGCCACGAGGCAGATATGGGTCAATTCCTAATATACCCAGGATTATTGGGATTTGATTCTTTCCTGGTATCACAAGAAGACTTGGCTAGCATTATAGACTGAGCTCCTCCTGTAGACTGTAAGCTTCTTGTGGGCAGGACTGTGTCTATTAACTCTGCTGTACTTTCCCAAGTGCTTAGTACAGGTCTCTGCACACAGAAAGTGCTCAATAAATAGCACTGATGGATTATGAGCTACTGGCATGGCTCTTCTCCAGCTTTCCCCATTTTATACATCAATTTTTGTCATCTATGTCTCCCCTGGGTGCACTTGCACTCTTCACCCTCCCATATTTACTTTCAAACTGCACCTCTTTCTTTCTAAGCTCTCCTACCTCTGACCCTTGCTCAAAGTGTTCCTCTGTCCTGGGACCTCTCTCTCTCTCTCTCCTCCTATATTTAACAGATCACAGCCTTCCCCCTATTCAGAACCTTCCTGTAAACACAAAAAGGCCTTGTCTAGCTAATTTCCAACACTCCAAATCACATCAACTCAACAGCTATCCTAAGTTCTTGTGTATTTCATATTCCTCCTCAACACCTGTATACATATATTCGCAAATGTGTTTATATGAATGTATACTTTATATGTATATATATATATATACATTTTTATATATTCATATATTTACCATCCCTGCCATTCATGCTATCTATTTTATCTTTGTTCATCCTCGTCCTGTTCTAATTATTTGGAAAGAATTCTTGTCTCTCATCAAAAGATTGTCAGCTTCTAGATCCCAGGGATTGTTTGCCTTCTTAGGGTATCCATAAAGTGCTTACTATCTGCCAGGCAGTGTACACAGACCTGGGGAAGATACAAGATGAACAGGTTGGACGCAGTTCATGTCCACAGGAGCTCACTGTCTAAAGTGGAGGGAGGAGGATTTAATCCTTGTGTTATAAGTGAGGAAACTGAGGTACAGAGAAGTTTTGACTTGCCAATGTCCCACAAAAGATAGGTGACTGAGCAGACCATAATCTCACTGTGGACAGCGAATGTGTCTGTTCATTTTTATATTATACTCTCCCCAGCGCTTAGTACATTGCTCTGCAAAAGCACCCAATAAATGTGACTGGGTGACAGAACCCAGGTTCTCTGACTCTTTCCACTAGACCGCAGTGCTTTGCCCAGTGGGAAAGGCAGCTTGAACGGGGTACTAGTTTCAGCTTTATCACACGTCTGCTGTGTAACCTCGGGTAAATCACTTAACTACTCTGTGCCTCAGCTACCTCATCTGTAAAATGGGAATTAAGACTGTGAGTCTCATGTGGACACTGAGTGGGTCCAACTTGATTAGCTTTTCTTTATCCCAGTGCTCAGTACAGCTCCTGGCAAATAGTAAGCACTTAAAAAATGACATAGGAAACAAAATCTCAGGAAAACAAATCCTACATGATATACCCACATTTTTGAGGAATTTATTAGGTACAAATCCCACGTTTACCTGCATCTTGATTGATTGAATGGCAGTTGGTCTAGTTTCTCCTGCTGAATTGTGGGCAGGGGCTGCTCCTGTTTTAGGAACGTGAGCTTGACCTTCCCGGCCATACGCATGGAGAGGCTCAATAAATGCCCATGGGTTGACTGACAGCTGGATGGTACAAAGGATTAATTAGGAAATGACATGACCACTTCCCTCATGAGTTCACAAGTTGAGTTGACAGAGACACACTGAGCTAACGTCCTTTGGCTGACTTACTTGAGCATCTCTCTGCCTAGCTTGATGAGAGAAAAGTGATGCGTGCTATTTTTGGACTGAAGAGCATATAAACCATTCACCCACCCAGACAACACCAACGCACAATAAAAGCCTGCTCCAACAAAGAGAAAGAGTGATGCAGACACGCATCATGATCTTCTGCAAACATCTTTTGGAGCCAACAGACAACTTTGAAGAACACATCCATCACCAAAGGGAGTAGATTTCCTTCTCATTGAATTTGTATTTACCCAGGTATTTCTAATCTTTCTTCCCCGTTAAAAAGTTGGATAGCCATTTTTTAATCTTTGACATTCAGCTACACACTCGGTAGAGATTGTAAGAAAGCGAGATAAGGTTCACTAATTGGAAGAGTTTAAATCACCCAAAGCCTTGGGACTAGGAAAGAAAAGGGAGGGAAAGCATTGGAGGGGGAGGGAGAAGAAATCCCCTGGCACAATTCCAACCCGGTTCAAGATTAATACCCATCCTAGACCGTCTTGAGTTTCTCTAGGGGATGTATACAGTAACACAGAGACTACAAAACTTATGAAGCATAAAAGAACACTACAATGTCTGCTAAAGAATTGGTGTCACCTAACCAAGACAAAGGATAGCGGGGAGCCAAACTCCCAGAGGGCAGAGGTGTCCAGTTACGCCACCAGGAGAATTAAGAGAAAATCAACCAGCTCTTTATCATACACAAGGATACTTGTTCCTGTGGCTGGGGCGTTGGATAACATATGATCTCAGAAGACACAGGGTTTTAATCAGACACTCTCAAGCTTAGTCCTATTGGAGTATATTGTCAATTAGTTGGAATACCAGTAAGTTCCTTATAGTGTTTATATTTGAACCGGGCAGTCATTCGATTATATTTATTGAGCACTTACTGTGTGCACAGCATTCATTCATTCAATAGCATTTATTAAACGCTTACTATGTGCAGAGCACTGTACTAAGTGCTTGGACTATACAATTCGGCAACAGAGACAATCCCCGCCCGATAACGGGCTCGCAGTCTACACGGGGGAGACAGCAAAGCAAAACAGAACAAAACAAAACAAGCAGTCGAGCGCAGACATCATCAAGATAAATAGAACCACTGTACTAAGTGCTTGGGCGAGTACAAGGATCCCATGATATGTAGCCTGAACCTTCCCTAAAGAGAGATCCTCACCTCCACAGAGGCCAAGGGGTGACACAGTTAGATGGATTTTTATCTGGTTTTAACCAGGCAGTTTAGATTTCAGTTTGTCCGCCTCCCGTTAGAGCCAGGATGGACCCAGGCATGTTTGTGTCAGGTTTGAAGTTACAGCAACGAGCCTCCCTCTGCCACGAATTCTACTGCCGAATTCCACGGCACCGGCATACCCGTGGACCTGCCAGGGGAATGCCATGCCCCTGGATCAACTGGAGGAGTTGGTTAAACTCTCTAGATTCGGCCAAACTAGGGCTAAAATCAGGAAAGCGGCACTTGAGTCATCTTCACATCACTCTGCATGTCCATGTGACAGATATGGCATCACATGTGTCTCCTTGCCCGGAAGTCTATCGGTGGCCACCCAAGCCACCACCATGTCCTCTACATTTGCCAAGAGGAGACTGCGCGTTCGCTGTCTTGGCAGTCAGAGGAGATAAGACCAAAGGTCTGGGGAATTGAGAGAGGGGGAGGCTCCCAATCCAGGTCATAAGCACACTGAGGGCAGGGAATGGGTCTCTTTATTCTTATATCGTACTCTCTCGAGCACTTAGTACAGCACTCTGCACACAGTAAGTGCTCAATCAATACAACTTAATGAATAGCAGCTCCCACTCAGGCCTCTCTCTGGGTGGACAGGTAATGGAGGGGTGAATTTTCCCACTTCTCCTGTCCAATGGATCCTGAATTGTTTGCTATTTGTTTTTCCCTTTTCCATTCTGATTCCAACGTGCCAGTTTTTTGGCTAAAAGTCTAATCCAGCATAAGAATTCTTTAGTCACTGGCCTGGATTAAATCTCAATAAATAGGAAAAGACTAAAGGGGGAGGATGCAATAGGTAAAATGAATTCTCTCCCACTTTAGTCAGCCAATCATGTTTTTGAGTGGTTACAGTGAGCAGAGTACTGTACTAAGCACTTCGGAGAGTACAAGATAGCAATGAGACATATCCTCTGCCCACAATGAGCTTACAGTCTAGAGGGGGAGATAGACAGCAATATAAGTAAATAAATTACAGGTATGTACATAAGAGCTGTGGGGCTGAGACGGGCTTGTCTGATCACACCCAAGCACTAGCTGCAAAGGCCAGCCTCACTAGATTGATTCCTTCCATCAAGCCCTGTTCTTTCTGAGCATTTCATCTGGAACACCTGCACCTGTTGATAGTCCAACTCCCACCCTCCCCCTGAGTATTTCCATCTCCCCCACCCGCTCCTCCTGGCAAAGAAGCCTACTGCCCATCTCTGCTCAGTGAAACAGCTCCTGAGAGGTCAGACCAGTCTCTGCAAGGCACACAGCTGTTCCTCTGTCCTCAGCTCCCCGAAACCCAGGATCAACCTCAACGAGCTCCTCTCATCCAGCCAACGGTCAGGCAGGAGGGTGAGCTTTCTGCTGCTCCCTGACAAGGCAACATTTCACAGTTTGCAGTTGGCTAGTAAGCTATTTGGCAGGCAACCTCAATTCTCATACACTGTCTCCCATGAGATGATTCCACAATCTTATTCTCCAACTTGGCAGTGCGTGTGAAAGGGAAGAGCTGTCAGACCTCGCTACCTCTGTACCTAATCCTGATGTAGCAAATCTGCTTATAGATATGTATGTCAGGCTAAAACATGAATTTAGACTACAACAGTGCCAGACATCTCTATACTGTGGCCTAATGGAAAGAGCACAGGAATGGGAGTCAATACCTGCAAGGGGATCTTGGACAAATCACTTAACCTCTCTGGACCTCAGTTTCATTATCTGTAAAATGGGGATGGCAGATAGTGTGTCCCAAGTGGGACTCGAGCTGTTTGATCTCATTACCTTGCAACCATTCAATGCCTAACGCACAGTAAGTGCTGAATAAATTACGACGGTATTATTGCTACATAACTAAATTTGGATCGGCAGAAGAGCAAATTGTGTGATGAGACCAGAGGAGGGATATTTTATTTAACCGTAGAGTTCACGTTTAACTGCGTGTGTGTCGATGGTAAAGAAACGCATGTTCAGAAGGCAGAAAAGCTAGTAACAGAAGGTCACAAGAGTAGCAAAAAAAATCTGCTGTTCAGAGCTCTTGGAAAGGAACTAAGAGCGATCTGGGTTCAGAAAGATTTAAGTTTAACTTCAGCCACTTGAAAAGAACAAACATGAGGAGGAATGCACATCTGAACAGCTCAAAAATAATGGAAACATGAATAATAACAGGATATACAAAACAAATCACTCCAGACAAAGGAGAACTTTTGGGAGCGAGAGAGTGATAAAATTAGCAAATAAACAGAATGCTCTAGATGAAGGCAATATATCTCAGTTTTAGTGAATCATTTCATGCAATGCCTCACATGCAAAATTAATTCCAATTGGCTCAGATAGGAACACTATCCCCAGGACTGGTAATGATAAATGACAAAGGGCAATAATAAATGACAATATATCGAGGTGAGGGGAGATGCTTAATGCCGAGCAGAGAGGCTTGGAATTTGGCCTGGTTTTATTTAACATCTTCATTAATGATCTGTAAGAGGGAGTAAACAACATATTAATGAAATCTACAGATCTAAATTGAAAAGTGAACCCCGTAGAAATGATGCAGGAGGAACCCGAGAGATTAGAAATCGAGGCAGGAAATAAAGTGAAAGTCAGCCAGAGGAAAATATAACCTGGGACATCTCGAGGAAGCAATCTAAGAGAGGGACAGTTAATCAGATGGAAAACCTAGAAAGCAGTTCTGGTAAACAATACTGAAAGAGCTTCGGGCTGCTTCGGGCTCACAGCGAGCAGTAAATAGGATGGAAGGGGAGGGAATGCATTCTAGTCACACAGATCACTAGATTCTTAAGGTTCCTCAGAGCTTTGAAGTCTACTAGTCCATTTCCCTGCTGTCAGGTAGGGTACAGTGGATATTTTCTAGAGAGTCTCTGGTATGGCTTAGGGGAAAGAGAGAACAACCGGATGTCAGGAAACCTTCGTTCTAGTCAGATGTTTGACACAGTTCATCCTATGTGACCTTGGGTCTCAGTTTCCTCATCTAGAAAATGGTGATAAGAAACTGGCTCTGCCCATCTCTTAATTTATAAGCCCTGGGATGGACAGGAATTGTGAACCATCTGATATTTTTGAATCTATCCCAGGACTTAACTTGGTGCCTGGCTTTTAGAGAGTGCATAAAAAGTAGAAAAATAGTATTCTGTCAGAGCAATCTCATTCCAGTAGTGCTACCTGAATAAGTAGTACCCTCTGTGTATTCTTTGGGTTCTCAATAGACATTTGTTGAGTGGCTGGTCATTTTCAGCTTGGAGGCGGAGAGAAGAAGTGAAGTGGAACACGTTCATGTATTCCTCCTGTTGGAGTAGTTGGTGAGAGTGAAACAATTTTTCCTCCTATTGAGACTCTGAGCTCCAGGGGGGACTGGGACTGATTAATTTGCATCTATCCCAGCTTTTAGAACAGTGCTTCACCCATCATCACTGTCATTATCAATTGTATTTATTGAGCACTTTATGCAGAGCACTCTAGTAAGCGCTTAAGAGTACAACAGAGTTGGTAGGCAAGTTCCCTGCCCACAATGATATAACAGTCTAGAAACATAGTAAGTGCTTTACAAATACCATAATAATTATGATAATAAAAAAAATTAAATGCCAGAGCTAATTGCGACATATATTGCAGCACTTGAACCATAAATTAAGAAGATAAAAGAAATTCCAATGCCTTGAGTGATTTCTGATTTTTTAAATTAGAGTAAATGATTCTGGGAGTCAGAAGGACCCGAGTTCTAATCCCGACTCTGCCACTTGTCTGCTGTGTGACTTGGGCAAGTCACTTCACTACTCTGGGCCTCAGTTATCTCTGCTATAAAATGGGGATGAAGACTGTGAGCCCCATGGGGGCCAGGGACTATGTCCAACCCTAGTTGCTTTTATCTCGAGAAGCAGCGTGGCTTAGTGGAAAGGGCACGGGCTTGGGACTTAGAGGTCGTGGGTTCAAATCCCAGCTCTGGCATTTGTAAGCTGTGTGACTTTGGGCAAGTCACTTAGCATCTCTGTGCCTCAGTTACCTCATCTGTAAAATGGGGATTAAGACTGTGAGCCCAACATGGGACAATCTGATGACCTTGTATCTACCCCAGTGCTTATAACAGCACTTGGCACATAGTAAGTGCTTAGCAAATACCATCATTATTATTATTATTATTATTATTCCCCAGCACTAGGTACAGTGCCCAGAACATAGTAAGTGCTTAACAAATACCACCAATATTGCAATTATTGTTTTAATTAAAAGCTCAAGTAAATTACATAAACCAGAGGTCATCTTCTTTGATGTTCTATCATTAGGGAAATATTTCACAATTCTGAATAAATCCTGGGAAAGAATCTCCAGTTGGGAACCAGGCCAAACGTAGGTATTCCTTTTTGAATATTTTATTCCATTAACTTAGCTGTTAGACGTGCCAGATCTGAAGATCACCCCCAAAACTACAGAATTTAAGATATCCATATTTGGAAAGTGGTTTGAGACACCCCTGTGGAAAATTTATGACAGCAAACAATGTCTTCCCTAGGAAAAAAAAATCCTTGGAGACGACTCGTAAGTCAGGAAGAAAAGACACTGATATCCCTGTTGAGCCGACTGCAAAATAATTTTCAAAGAAACTTCTTCAGCAGTAACCTGCTCTATTTCCCTGCTGTCCTGGCAGCTGTGCTTCTCTACTGTAGCAACACATTATTCTTGGGAAATATTCCTCCCATCAAGCCGTTGCCTTCGAACCTCATTCACTGAGATTCAGACATCTTCCAATGAACCAAATCCCTGATTTTCACTTTTCTTTGGGAGTTCTGAGTGAAGGAATCATGTTTTCTGGAACTCACAAAGTGGTAATGATATCCAAGTGATTATTGGAGGTGGAACTGCAGTCAAGGGACTCAAGAAGAAGTAGGAAACTTACTCTTGCAACTCCTGTTTTCCGGGACCTTTATTTCCCAGAAATCAGTTGCCTATATTATCCATAATCATCTATAGATGAAAAGCAATCAGCCAGCTGTTTGGACTCTTTTAAATTCAAGAGCCTTGACAGAGGCTCTCTCTTCCTACTGGCTGGATTGCTCTCAAGTATATGAGTGCATGTGCTCAGAACTTTGTGTATCTAGGGAAATTTGTTTTTATACAAGTAGACAGACACGCTTAATGTTTCGCTGAGAAGACAGCTGGAGAAAGTTATAAAAACAGCAGTCGATGCTGTTGACTACCTGAAATTCTTGCTGCTGCTTCCGACGGGTGCCCTTCTCCAAGGGGTGAAGGGAGGGATTCCAGCAAGTTGAGGGAAGTGGCCTCAGTCAACCTCCCCCGTTCCTTGCTTTCTTTTGCCATTGTTGTTTCCCCTGTTCCAACTCTTCAAGGCCAATCCTCTCCATGCTCACTGGGGCAAAGAGGATTTGTGCCAACTCCCCACCGGAAGGCTGAACCAGACCATAAAATTGTGACTCTCCATTCAATGTGGGCCAGGCGGTCACGTTAAGTTAGAGTTTGATCGATAAATACTATTTATTGAGCACTTTGTGCAGAGCACTGGACTAAGCACTTGGGAGGGTGCAGTACGATAGAATTGGTAGACATGATCCCCATCCTTAAGGATCTTACAGTCTAATGGGAATTGGGCTAATCTAAGGCAGGAGCAATGTAGGGAGGAACTAAAGGGGTCAGCCTTTTCTCCTCCTCTTTAAGAATCAACCTCTTTCATTCCAACAAGGTCTAGCCCAAATCGGGTCATGAGACTTCTAGTCTGTGGATCAACTGGAATCGTAAGACAATTTGTTTCCTGATACAGTTCATGTGGCTGCGTGGAAGCAGCATGGCCTAGTGGAAAGAGCACAGGCTGAGAGACACAGGACCTGGGTTCCAAACCCTGATCTGCTATTTGCCTGCAGTGTGGTCTTGGTCAAGTCACTTAATTTCTTCATAACTCAGCTTTCTAAGATGTAAAATGGGAATTAAATACCTGCTGTCTCTCCTCTTTAAACTGGGAGCCCCATATGAGACACATGTTGTACCCAATCTGCTTATCTTGGATCTCTCCCAGACCCTAGAGCCTGGCATGTAATAATCGCCTAACAAATATCAGTTATTCTTATCTACATAGGTCAGGTGGGAGGCTTGAAGTAATTTTTTGGATATTTTCTTCTTCCCTCAGATGCTTCCTTTTCTCTATTCTTCTCTTCCCCTCCCCAAAATGACTCATAGTGAGGAAATCAGATTCTTCAGTCTGAATCAGACCATTTTGGCTTTCCACATTCATCAATTTAATCATCTAAATGGAGATCACTGAGCTTCTGTAAGTCCATGTAGCTGCTTGACTTCAGGCTCACCAAGAAGAACTGACCCCACCCAGGCCTTGCTGGGCTTTTCCAAACTCTGACCTTGGTGGCCCAGCAGTGGGGAGAGAATTGGAAATTTCTCTCTTGTTGATTCCAAATTAACTTCTTTGCTCTGGGTCTGTGTGGGGGGATTTTTTTCAAACCTTTTTTCTGCAGATTTCTCTGCTTCCCCAGCAGGTGCGTTTGCTAATAACTGCTGCTGTTGCTGATCCCATCATTTTTCATCCTTTTCCTTTGATTTATTGCTGTTTGGTGTTTAAATTTGGAACCTTTTGCTTATTTCATAGCATACTAATGAAACTCTCTATTGTACAATGTGCAAGGGAGATTTCTTTTTTTTCCTTCCTGCATACATTATTTGTAAGACACCAAATTTCATTGGTGAATGTCATATGCCCATTCTATGATCCAATACTTTTTTCCCAAATAGATAAAAAAAAGGTTTGAAAAAATAAACTTAAACATAAAAGTGCATTCTCTGGGTATCACCCCTTTTACCATGTCTTTTTTGAAATTTATTGTCATTTACGATTTATTGGGTATCAGCAGTTTACTAAGTGCTGGTCAGACTTCCTGAGCCTAGTCATTGCTCTCCAAGGCCCTCCTTCCTTTATTTATTTATTCAACTAAAGCTTAAAGGAGTTGTTTGAGGGTTGCCCTTGTCTCCTTCCCTAATAATCTGGAAACACTGCTTCCGCAAAGTACTGTTTTCCCTCTATCTTTTTCCTTTTGGCTGCAGCTTCTACACCTCTCAAATGTTTATGAAAAAAGCACTTAAAGGGTCAGATTTGGGCCTCCCCCTGCACTCTCCATTTCTCTGAAGTCATTTCCTCACTCATTCTTTTAACAAACAAATAAAAAGCACTAAGTTGTGCTATTTTCTTTACCTTCTGTCCTTTTTTACACGGGCTCTTTGAGAAGCTATTCCAGTCTGACCTCTAGTTCACCTTTATCCCCCATTCCCCATCCCCAGTCCACTCTCCCATCCCCAATGTCCCATTTCCAATTCCGTTTCCCAGTTCCCTACTTCTCATCCCCTGCCTCTCACCTCAATCCCCTTTCTCCATTCCTCCTTTCACATCACCAATTCCCCATTCCCCATCCCTGATCCTTCATTCACCATTCCCTGTTCCCTGCTACCCATCCCTCATTCCCCTTCTCTAATCCCCCTTCCCCATTTCCAATCCCCCGTTTTTCCTGGCACACCTGCACATTAGCGCACTTCTACCCCCTAAACAATTCATATCCGAATCAGATTGTGGTATAATGCAGTGTTCAGTCAAACGGAGGTTGTCAAATAATAAAACATAAACAAATATGTAATGAACAGACTTTCTCCTTTGCAGTGATTAAACTTAGCTGTCAGTGATTTCCTCCACGCTAACCACAATACTAGAAAACAAAGTATAAGAGTGCAACATAAATATCAAAAAATTACTTAATGAATACTGTGGAGAAGCTGAAACATCAGCTGAATCAGGAGAATGCATTGCTGATTGCAAATCATTAGACTGCTACTCAGCTGAGCATATTATTATATAAGCAATAACTCACAACAGGGAGTACGTTAGGTCGCCTTCTAACTACAGCATGTATACCTTGAGTGTGCTGAGGTCTGAGATGTGTGTAGATTGGCTGATGAATTCCCACCCACTGGGCATTCATCTAAATAAAAAAAAGTATACTGTGTCTATCCACTTTATAAGAGAACTATTACATGGCTCATTTAAAGCAAAGTTTTAAGGCCCACATGGATGCTGTTTAGGAAGCAATTTCTTTTAAAATTGCCACTATATATTTTGAAAATCATTTGATTAAAAACTAATGCTGAAGAATCTTAAATATTAAATACCCATTTTGGATGTCTGGTGTTTACTTCAGGAAGTAAACTGCTGACTCGAAGAGGCCAATTTAAGAGGAAAAGTCTTCCTCTTGTCTTAGGAAGTCTGGCTGTGTTTTCAGACCAGACCTCACCTTGTTAATCCCACGTTTCTTGACCTCTCTTCTCAGTCTTAAATTTAAAATGTTCCAAACCCAGCCCTAGCAATCTTGGACTGTGTCTAACACAGGCTGGTAGTTTGAAAAAAAAAAATCCCCTAATCCTTCGCACCACCAAACCATCTGCTGCTTAAATCCCATTGCTATCTTGTTCTTGTTTTCCATCCAGGGAGAAAATGGCTTTTCATAGTAATTCAACGTCGTTTACCTGAAGCGCTATATTCTGTGGTATGGCTTCCAATCGTATATCATCTCATTGGCCCAGGAATGTGTATGATTGACAACTGATGCCCAAAGAGACTGACATTTGTGCCCTCCCCAGCCTGGGCTGCTCATCTACCTGAATGTTGGCTTCTGTTTTAAGGTCACTCAGCCTAGGGGGATGAAGAAAGGGGAAGGAGTAGCTTGAGGTGCTATCAGACACTCAGGTCAATGAATACACCTTTAGAGTTCTTAGGCCTGGTAAATCATCTGAGTCTTTGCCAAATCTCCAATGCTTCTAGATATTCATTCTTTGGATCTTGCATATTAATTCGACTCAGCAGCAGCAATAGCAGCCATAGCAGAATATCATTACCATGCTCTGTTCGCAATAACACTGTTCCTGACATTTAGGATTCTTGTCGGAATTGTGAGTTTCACTCACCATATCTCTTTATATGCTAACATTGATCTTTCCCATTCTTAGCAATAATTTTTATTCCACTCCCACATTGCTCCTTCTGAGGGATATATATCACTGAAATTTTCAAAACAGTGGGCTACAACTGATAACCAAGGGTTTTATAGTTTAACTGTACCTAAGAATATCTGTGTCCAAATGTTTCACAAGGTAAGCCAGGTGACACTCGTCATATCTTCCTTTATTTCTCTGCTATAAAGACTTTTGTGGCATGATGATAGATGGTGAAATTTACTGGTGAAGTCTACAGGGGAAGCAAGTGCCAATAATTTAAGACTTTTGATGATACAGTACTAACTTTATATTCTGAGCTATCACAGACTATTTTCATCCACCTGCTGTTTTTATGGTTTAGATAGCACAATATTTGTTTATGATGGTAATTTATTATGTGGCAATAATATAGCAAAAAATTCAAATTACTGAACTAAAATGTTAAAAACATATGCAAGACTTGAATTGAGGGGAAAGACTGTAATCTCTTCCCTGGGATCTAATGAAAAGAACGTGCTTGTAGAACGTGCTTGTAGAAGCAGGAGACCCAGCTTCTAATCCCAGTTCTGCCATTGGTCTGCTGGACAACCTTGGGCAAGTCATTTAACCTCTCTATGCCTCTGTTTCCTCTTTAAAAAATGGGATATTTGAGGCTAAAATATTGTGAGGCTAAAATGAGGTAATTAATACAAAAACCCTTAACAAATTAAAATTTCTGTACAAAGAATCAATGCAATCTTGCAATTTTTAATCAAAGGATAAAATTTGAGAGGTAAAGAACCTCTATTTTTTAAATATGATGATTAATTTTTAATTAGTTTAGGATCTTGAACACAGCCCGACTCCAACAGGAAGATATATGAACTCCATGAACTAGCTTTCCTCCCAATTTTCACACGCTTAGTATTTGAATGCAGAATTTGAATACTAGAATTAATTAGTTGAAATTCTCCCTTAATGTACAATTTGGAAATGACCACTAGAATTTAGTAATTCAGTGAGAAAAGAAGATGATTATTGCATTGAAAGTTTGGGGAACAAATTATTATGTACCCTGGATATACAGGCTACCTCTCTTTCTCCTAAAAAGAAAATCACAAATAGGGGTTGACATGACATAATCTAATTTCAATCCCTTGTTGCCATTAACTGAGAAACACACTGTGTTTTTCAGTCCAAGGAGAAAATTACCAATATCCTATGAAATGGAAACACTGAAGTTTGGAAATGTATTGACTCTCTGATCCATGTTAGTCATGTTTTGACTCAATTATCTCTCTTGAAAATGGCATCCCACAGCGAAAAATGTAGATGATAATGGGAAGTTAACTTTAGATACACTTGAATATTCCCTTCTCACCCATTTATGACCGAGGAGGTATCTATGCATGGGCTGATGCAAGGACTTGGGGCTTGCACATGACGTAGCTGTTCCTTGTCATTGGTTGAACTGTTGAAGTGTGTTTAGACTGTCAAGGAAGCCTGGAGCTGTTCCAGTATTCTCTGTTTTGAGGGGAGGAAGGACACAGCGTAGCTCATAATTTCCCCTGGGACCTTCCTATGTGGGAAAGGAAGATGCAAGCTGAATCAAAAAAGTAAACTGCTTACAAACAATCTGAGATAATCCCAAATATGTCCCATAAATGGGAAGTCCCTGAGACAAACTATGAGGCCCAGTGGAAAGAGCATGGGCTTGGGAGTCAGAGGACCAGAGTACTAATCTTGGTTTCCCCATTTCCTGCTGTGGGATTTTGGACAAGGCACTTAACATCTCTGTGCCTCAGTTTCCTCATCTGTAAAATGGGGATTTAGTACCTGTTCTTCCTCCTACTTAAACTGTGAGCTCTGAGTGGGGCAGGGACTCTGTCTGACTTGATCACCTTGAACGGTGCTTGATGCATAGTAGGGGTTTAACAAATACCATTATTAATTTTATTATTATTATAAGTAGTAATAGTAGAATGATGGAGTTCTAAGAGGGACTGCTGCAACCCAAAGCCTATTCCAGGATAACCAATAAATAAGTCATGATATCTATTGCCTACTATGTACAGTGTACTGTACTAGATGCTTGAGAGACTCTAATAACAGCAGAAGACATAGTCCCTGCCCTTGGGAAATCTTTTAATTTAATGAGAGATTGTTCATTTTCAGTCCCTGAGAAAATATTATCTTCTTCTGCTTACTTCTCATGGGTAAACTTCTTTGTTGCTCCACGCCATTTCTCCGAACTTCCAATTTGCCAAGGCGTCCTTCATTACACCAGCTCTCATGCAGGGTTGTCAAGCACTGTTAGACACATGTTTTTTCCAATCCAAGGATGCTGGACTGTAGCTGTGGGGGAAATGAACCTCTCCATAGCACTTAAGTGCTCCATGAAATTGTTGGAAGAGCTCTTTGAGCTCCTGGGGAGAATTGGACTAGAAAAGTACCAAGTATACGTTCTCTTGCTGAAAGAGACGGCTCTTTGAGATCTGTAGTGAGTTAATATTTCTCTTGAGATATGAATAGGTTTGCTCAGAAGTTTGATGTCATCAACTTCAGCAAGTAACCACATTAAACAAATGTCGAGCCCTAGTATTTTATATTCTTCTTCACCGTCGTTTCCATTTCTGGGGAAAATAGGACGTGAAAGTGATTGCTGGTAAAGGTAATAATTCGGGAGCTGAGGAATTTGAAGACCGGAGTCTCCCACATAGTTTAAGCCTTCAGCACATGTGCTTTAACTTTACCTCAAGTGACCAGTCTCCAGAGAATAGTTTAGTCTCACCGTCCACTGAATGCTTGGCTGTATTTGACTTTAATTGCACTTGTAAAGTGGCATTATAGTGCTTATACCCAACCCGAAGCCCCTGGGGATTCTTTCTGAACCTGGGCAATGGTTCTTTGACATGTTCTTAGTGTTTGATTTCTATTGAGAAAGTGTTAAGGAATTAAATAAAATATAGCCGACGGTTTCCAGAAGAACGAATAATACATATGACAGCTAGTGCCTGTAGCCCCCATTACCTTTCAACAAACAATGGTGGCTCATCAAATAAAAATTAATGATTTTAATAGAGAATCATTGGGGCTTGCCGTTACTGGAGAAAAGCCCACGCACGCATTGATTAATGCATAAAGCAGCATCCCCTGAAACATGACTACATTAGGTCCTCACTCTTCTCGAATGATACGCATGCTGTAATAAAGCTTTGACTTCTATTCAATATCGAGAATAGCATTAGAAATATCATGTGAGTTGCAAGATGAAAAAGCCGAAACAAAGGTTATTGAATATAGTTGCTGGATTTCGGGTTTCAAGATGCTAGTTAAGTACAGTTTGTTCATGCTGAGACAATTCGAAAAAAGAAGAGGTGAGAATGTGATCACCTAAACCCTGACATTTTTACCGTTGTGTGAGTTGGAATTCAAATGAAAATCCTGTTTCTTTTCCATAGATATAATGATAATAATTATGGTATCTGTTAAGGGCTTACTATGTGCAAAGCACGGTTCTAAGCGCTGGGGTTGATACAAAGCAATCAGGTTGTCCCTTGTGGAGCTCACATTTTACAGTTGAGGTAACTGAGGCACAGAGAAGTTAAGTGACTTGCCTAAAGTCACACAGCTGATAAGTGGTGGAGCTGGGATTAGAATCCATGACCTCTGACTCCCAAGCCCGGGCTCTTTCCACTAAACCACACTGCTACACCTGGCACTTAACCTTAATTTAAGTAGGGTTTAATTCTAGTTAAACCACTCTTGTTCGAACCATGGGCCAGTGCTGGGTCCTTTAAAGTTCATGTCAAATTTCCTTTATTGTTATGATTAATTTCAGAAGCCAATGCTTAAAATCAAAGAACTTAGTCTTTCTACTCCACAGTACATTAAACCAATTCTCTGCCCAGGACAAAAACTGAACATTGCAGGTGCTTTCTGAGGAAGCACAACCCTCTTTCCTGTTTGGAATTTCTGATCGTTGGCCCGTTGTAAAGCGATCTTTTGTCCACCTGGCAGATGCTGTAGATGGCATTTTAAGCTTTAAAATACCATGTTATTGACCTAACCTAAATGGATACTGAAACATTTGTTCTTGCGGGGACACCATTGAAGATATCCCATAAAAATGGACTTATTGTATTCTACCTTACCCTTTTGGGATTTGACCCAAATAAAATTACCCTATATCCAAACTAAACAATTGTCAGGAAGAAAGCATCTGAATCCTGAAACCTGTATTATGACTGTTACACAGTGGTCTCACTTCACAAAAGCACACTGAGTGACTTAAAAGGTGAAACCAGTGATCCAATCAAGCGTATTTGTGGAGCATTTACTGTGTGCATAGAACTGGACTAAGCACTTGGAAGAGTACAATATAGTAGAGTTGATAGACCCATTCCCTGCTCACATCGAGCTTGTGGTCTAGAGGGCTTGAATTCAAGGTGACTCCATAATGCAAGTATTTAATAATATTCAACAACAACTCTGCCTCCAGGACAGAACCCTCAAGTCTATCATTACGCATGTCCTACTATTTGCCAATGAGTGACTGAACCATAATTATCCTGAATGGCAAGTGTCTAGAATAGTTTTCCTGCTCAAATTACCTCAGCACATGTATAAGAGGTTCTCCCAGTAATACTCACAGTCAGCATTACTATAGCACTTTTGAATGGAAGCTGTATGGCCTTGTTGTGGCCGGGGGGTGTCACTCTTTATTGCTGTATTGTACTTTCCCAAGTGCTTAGTTCAGTTCTCTGCGCACAGTACGTGCTTAATAAATACGATTGAATGAGTGAATAGTGGAAAGAGCACGGATCTGAGAGTCAAAAGACCTGGATTCTAATCCCAGTTCTGCCTCTTGCATGAAGAACGACTTTGGCGAGTCACTTAACCTCTCTGTGCCTCAATTCCCTCATCTATAAAATAAGGTTAAATGCCTGTTCTCCTCTGGTATCTATACTGACTATCTGTATGTACCAAGAACTGAGGTAGATACTATATAATCACATCAGATACAGACACTGTCCATAATAATTACTATATTTGTTAAGACCTTACTATGTGTCAGGCACTGTACTAAGTGCTGGGGTGGATACAAGCAAATAGGGTTGGACGCGGTCCCTGTCCCATGGGGACACACATGTCCCACAGTCTCAATCCCCATTTTACAGATGAGGTAAGTGAGACCCAGAGAAGTGAAGTGACTTGCACAAGGTCACACAGTAGACAAGTGGCCAAGTCGGGATTAGAACCCATGACCTTATGACAACCAGGTCCGTGCTCTATTCATTATTCAAAATCTATACATTTTGTATCAATACTTTCCATTAACTGTAATCTATAGTACAGTGCTCTGCACACAGTAAGTGCTCCATAACTACGATTGAATGAATTTGAATGTCTGCCTTCCCCTTCGGACTGTAATGCTTTGGTGGGAAGGGGTCAGTTCTACCAATGCTATTGTATGACACTCTCCCAAGAGCTTAGTACAGTGATCTGCACATAGTGAGCATTCAGTAAATAATAACTGTGGTATCCAAGTGCTTATTATTTGCCAAGCAATATACTAAGTACTGGAGGAGAAACAGAATAATCAGGGTTCACAGTATGCCCGGCGTGGGCAGGGATGGTCTCTCTTTATTGCTGAATTTTACTTTCCAAGCACTTAGTACAGTGCTCTGAATACAGTAAGCGCTCAATAAAGGTGAATGAATGAATGAATAGGAGGGAGAAACTGGTATTAAATCCCCATTTTGGCTTAGCGCGTGGCTCAGTGGAAAGAGCACGGGCTTTGGAGTCAGGGCTCATGAGTTCGAATCCCAGCTCTGCCACTTGTCAGCTGTGTGACTGTGGGCAAGTCACTTCACTTCTCTGTGCCTCAGTTCCCTCGTCTGTAAAATGGGGATGAAGACTGTGAGCCCCACGTGGGATAACCTGATTCCTCTGTGTCTCTCCCAGCACTTAGAACAGTGCTCGGCACATAGTAAGCGCTTAGCAAATACCAACATTATTATTTTGTAGATGGGGCAACTGAGGCACAGAGAAGTGAAGTTAACTTGCCCATACAGCAGGTAAGTGGCAAATTCCAGATTAGAACCCAGGTCCTCTTAGAGAAGCAGCGTGGCTCAATGGAGAGATCCCAGGCTTGGGAGCCAGAGGTCATGGGTTCGAATCCCAACTCTGCCACTTGTCAGCTGTGTGACTGTGGGCAAGTCACTTCACTTCTCTGGGCCTCAGTGACCTCATCTGTAAAATGGGGATTAAGACTGTGAGCCTCACGTGGGACAACCTGATTACCCTGTATCTACCCCAGCACTTAGAACAGTGCTCTGTACATAGTAAGCGCTTAATATTATTAATTATTATTAATATTATTATTATTACTCTCAGGCCTAGGCTCTTTCCTTTAGGGCACCCTGCTTCCATTGATTGATTGACTGACCAAGCACATGAAACATTTCCTCGAACAGGGGATGGTAAGCACATGGGATTCATTACCACAAGAAGCTGAGCAGGCTCGCAAGTTACTCTACAGGAAGAGTAGGGTTGGATGAATTAATGGACGAGTAACCCCTAATGAGTTGCTAGAGAGAAAATTAGGGATATAAGGGGAAATGTTGAAGATGTGAGATGGTACATCCCTAAACCTTAGGAGCAAAGTCAAGAAGAGTGCTTGGTGACTCAATTAAGAAAATTGTTGAAGCAGTCCTCGCTGATTGCTTCATCTGAAGAGATCAAGAGAATTAGTAGAGTTAATGATCAAAGATCATTTCCTATAGAAAAATGTATTTAATGGAGGTCTTTACACTTGTGACCATTTGGATCTTATTGCTGCTCTTTGTATTTCTGGAAAAGTATCTTTCCTTCTCTGAGGACTGCAGAATGTTCCTGGTCCAAAATGATTCTCTCAGGTGTTATGAAGAGAAGCCTGAAGATCTGTTGGTTACTGTAGACCTCATGAGATAATTACACACTAGAGCCATATTATGCACAGAATGCAGGACTCTCTGGAGTTTTGGGTAGCAACTAAATTTTCTAAGTGGATCTCCTGAGATCCCATTGGATTGGATGATGGTCTGTAAGACTCCACTGGGCTTCACTAAAATGATCAGTTTCCCTTGATTTTATGGCATTTCCTGTTATTCACCTGGAATAATTGAAACCAGTGGCTTTCTCAATGAGTCTCGGAACTCTGGGTTAATAATCCTTAAAAAGGATGATTGAAGCAACAAGATAGTGAATACGTTTCTGAGCTTTTTAAAGGGGTTTCAACTCATTCCTCCTCCTCCTCTTGTTTTTCTTTCTCTTACTTTCAATCAAGCAATGATATTTATTGTTTCCTCTTTGCAGAGCATTGTACTAATGGTTTGTGAGAGTACAGTATGATATTGGTAGAAATGAAATCTGTCCTAAAGAATCCAGTAAAGGAGTTTACAATCTACTTTACAAGTGACTGGTTAAGAAAACAAGTGAAAAAAGTCACTTAACCAGAGAATCATTGAGATGAATTCAGCCTTACAGCTAGAAGGTCACAGCAGCCTCAACAGAAGCACAGAGGGGGGGAATAATTTCCCACAAATGATCCCAGTTCTCCCAATTCTCAGCTGGAAATGCGTTTATATTAGGTTCAGATGGAGGCAGATGCTACAAACACATCTCCCCACCACACCACCTACCCCATCTACAGTGTTGTTCAAGGATGCGGATGGAAGGATGGTAGGAGATAGCAGAAGGATGGCCAGGCACTAGGAAATCCTGCAGAGATTCCCCCACATATTTTTAACAAACCGTTTGCCCCCTCAGCAGTTGTGGAAGGGAGAAGATTTGGCCTCAATGGATTAAGGGGGGGCAAAGCTCGTTCTACATATGAGTAAGATCAAGCTAAGGCAACTGAATGGTAAAGCTGTGAAATTATTGGGATTTTGCATCTTACAGTTATATTAATATCAGTCTCTAAATATGATATACTATATATTTTATATAATTTTATTATAATTTGTAATGATAATATATAATTATAAGTATTAGGTAAACTTGTTATATGCTGGGAAAATGTCTAATAATTCTGTTGTATTGTACCCTCCCAAATGCTTAATACAGTGTTCTGCAGGTAGTCAGTGTGCAATAAATACTTTGATTGATTTGGGTTAAAGGAAAATTTCTAGGTTTTAGCTATTTTCCAAGAAAATTGAATTATATTTGTCCATTTTATTATTACTTGTTAAAAAAAGTAATGGTAATAATAACAACAGTAATAATCATCATCGTGCTTTTTGTTAGCACTTACTATGTGTCAAGCACTGTACTACACCCTGGGGTAGTTACAGGAAAATTAAAGTGAACACAGACCTTGTCCCACATGGGACTGTCAGTGTAAGAGGAAAGGACAACAGGCATCGTCCATTTTATAGATGAGGAAAACGAGGCACAGAGAAGTTGTGATTTGCCCAAGGTCATATAGAAGGCAAGTACTAGAGCCAGGATTAAAACCCAGGACTTTTGACTCTCTGGCCTGTGTTCTTTCCATTACACCACATGGTTGTCTATTTGAAAAGTAAGAAAAATGATCTGACAAATTTAACTTCACAATCACAGAACGGTTTGGCTCAGGGACTCCCAGGAGCGTCTTGTCTCTTCCCTAAACCTCCAGACTAACTACCCTTTGGCCAGTTTGGATAGATGTATCTCATCCCCATTTTAAAGCTCTTTGGGGAAGACAATTCCACAATCTCCACAGATGAACTCGATAACTCTACGTCATCTGCTGTCTGCATCTGAAAACATCTACTTGTAAAGCAATTCCCCAAATTGCTTTCACCCTAGAGAAAGCTCATAGGAACTCTGTGGTTTCTAGATTCCACCCTTAATTACTATGAGGGTCAGGGCCATTGGTAAGCAGTGATATTTCAGGTTGCCACCTGGAGGGATTATTCCCAGGTCCTGTGAGAGAAAAATGCTCCGTGTTTTCCTGTCAACATTTTCTTCCTCCTGGCCTTTCGCTCTGTCATTCCTGGTAGTTTATTGTCTATACCAACTAAATGTTTGGGTGGGATATGGTAAGTAAGTAAGTAATTTACTTATTCTATTTTCCCTCCCCATTAACTCATTGATTCCTTCAGTTTTCTACTGTGTACTGGACATTAGCATCTCTTTCAACTTCTTGGGTCGGATTTCCAGCTTGTGGGGCTGTGGGATGTTGTCCCTGCCCTGCTGCGCTAGATTCCTTTTCTCAAATGTAAATTAAGTCACCACGTTTAGTTGGAGTAACATTTTCGGGCAGAGGCATGTAATTAAATCATGTGGGCCCCAAATTTGCAATAACTTTACAATTACGTGGGACCGCAGACTGTGGTGCTCCAAAGAAATGGTCAGAAGGGACCAACCTGCTCTTTGAAGTGGGAGAATGTATTTTTAAACCAGGGAACTCCATTTCCAAACTTTGTTTGCAGTTAACTCTGCCCCTTCTGTTTAACTCTGCCTCTCGTCATTGGGTTTCCTTTTGTTTAATTTACTAGCAAGCCGACCCTCCAACAGAACTCTATGGAGAATTTTAATTCTACCCACATATTGATTCATCTAATTTCATACTTGAATAGTCATAATTTATCAAATTTATAGAGTTCTGGATGTTAAGGTTATGTGGTCTATTTATTTTATAGTTGAATTCTTCTTCTCTCTCTAAATGGTGTGGCCCACTAAAATCTCAGTTAATATGCCCCACCACTCCATGGAGCACACGGTGTGCAATCGCTTTGGATGGTTTCTATTTAATCAAGAGGAAGATGAAAGTGGGTGTGTGTTTCTTTCAACTCCTTAGCCATTTCGCCATCCATCTTAGTCAATGTGTGGTTACCCAGGACACAGCATTAATGATAGCTGTCAAAATAATAGTCTGGGGGTTAGAGGTCAAGAAAAATATGTAAAAGACTTCAGGGTGAACCAGATGATAAAGTAACTCATTTAGGCCATTAAATGCTAGACTACTATGGACTTGATGGGTTCAGGGGTTAGTAGAAGCTAGAAGAGTAAATGGGGACATCTTCAAGTAGTTTACTCTTGTTAAAAGATGAAAAAAGATGATAATAGCATTACCAAACAAGTACACTCAAGGCAATTTTCTTAATTACTGTGCTGACCCAGCAGTGCACACAGACTAGTCTTGTTATTAGAATGAAAGCTTTTACTTTCAAACAATATTAACCCTTCTTGGTACTGTATGTCTTAATTAAGATAATTCCTGGAAGGGCTGCAGCTGTTAGCGGTTTTACATTTCTGCTTGTGTTTGAAAGTCCATCGTCAGAGAAGCGGACCAAGTAAGACCTATTGAGAAGGTTATTACCTCTGAGGAACTTTCCGTGCACATCCAAAAGAAGCATAACTCAACATTCCGTTCTGAAAGGAGCTGAACTGAAACAGTTATTACTCATCCTGACATGCCCTATGTTCTTGAAAAGTGAACAGAAGAAAATTCTCATGAAAACAATATGATATTCTCTCTTTCTCATAAAAGCACAAAAGCTGTGTTATGGCCTCCCTGCGTGAAATTCGTTTGTTGGGATAAAAGATGAACCGAAATTATTGCTTAAAATTTGGCAGAGCAATGACCCTGGGAAATAAGTGGGCTTGCTTGGTGAAGCTCTGAAAATTATTGAAAATTTCAGGAACTCTTGATTTTACATTACCCTTGCTTACTTCGAGCTAGCTCCACCCTTTAGTCAATGTTGATTGCGAAATTCTCGAGAAGTTCCCAACGAGCTTGCAGCAAATTAATTTGCAACCGCATCAGCTGCTGAGCAAAGTCACGTTTGGCAGAGGATTTTGTAGTGAAGACAGGTTAAACATGAAGGTTCACCCCGAAGGATGTTTTCCATTCCATTCTACACCATCAGAGCTACTGTGAGAGGACTGATGATGTTCTATGTTGCTAAGTCTGTACAACACTAGACCAATGTGGAAGCTTGGCAATGGTCCAGTGATTCAGGGCTGGGTTGCTGGACTGACGGCGTGACTTGGTATTTCATTATCTGGGTTGGCTGTCTGTATAGTCTGAATCCACCTGATAACACCAGCTTTGCTGTGGGGAAGATCAGACCAGAGAGTGAACTAGGGAATGAATCTTTCCATGCTCAGTCTTAGGATAAAATTGAATTATCCCATTTGATTTGTCTCCCTCATTCTTTTTATATTACTTTCTTTCAGTGAGCTTATTGTGACTGGTGGTAGGAAAAAAAAGTTGTTTGGGAGGATTTGGTTTATTCATATTCATTCAGTGTATTTCCTCATTCACCAAAAGTAGCTTACTTCAGCTTAGAAGTGTAATTATTTTAAAACCATTTTGTAGATTTTTTTATTTCTGGGATTACCTAAAAATTTTACTTCCCTCTAGATAACAGGGGTGGCACGTGTTTAATTGATGATGGAATATTCTTCTCCTGCCTTTTCTCAAACCTTTTAAAAAATGTTCCCATTTTAATCAACGAAGCAGTGGAATTTATTGAACATTTAGTGTGTGCAGAGCACACCAGAGTTGGTAGACTGTTCCTTGCGCTGAAGGACCTTACAGTCTAGAGGGGGAGACAGACATTTATAAAATAAAAAAAATACAGATGTGCATAAAAGTGCAGTGGGGCTTAGGGTGGGGTGAATATCAAGTGCTTAAAGGGTACGTATCTAAGAGCCTACGTAGTGCGGAAAGGAGAGGGAGTAGGGGGAAAGAGGGTTTAATCAAGGAAGGTCATTTATTCCATTCCCCATATTCAGTGCTTAAAATCTATTCCTTTTCTCTGGTATTCACATTTTTCTTTAAGAGTTCATCTGCTGCCACTGTCTCTGCTGCTGCTGCCTTTTCCTGACCTAAGCACATAAGTCTTTTCCCCATGACATTAGAACTGGTGGATAATTGCACTTTCTTTTAATTGTATAAATGTACCCAGAGGCCAGCAGTGGCTGTAGATTTTGAACAAATTGAAAAATAAAGTGACTAAGTCACCATAAAGATACTGCCCAAATCCTCCCTATGTGCAGAGGTTCTTAATAAAGCAGAACAAAGAATAAAGGATGGTATCAAAGGAATCATTTTTGCCTAGAACTGCCTGTAAGGTTTTTAAGTATGGATTTTTTTGCCTGCTAAAGTTCTAGAAGAATCTAGAATCTAATTAGACAGCCATTAATCTGTGTCAGAGGTGGGAGCGTTGAATTCTAAAAATGATGAACAGCATGAATAATGACCATTTTCCACCATCCATATATTTCTGAATATGAGTCAGTACCAGTACCAGGCAGGATTTCATACCTCTCTCTCCCTTGTTCAATTTAGGAGCAGGAGCTGGCAGTCTGTTTAACTTTAACACTCCCCAAACTCTTTCCTCTTTTGTCTAGAGGCAATAAGGAAGAGAGGGGTGGAGCTGATTATCATTAGTATCCCGAACCATGGCAATTTATCAAGCACAAAATGCAAGGCAGCAAACAAATGCAACGTTAGACACAATCCTTGCCCACTTGGATTACATCCAAAGTGAGCCCTGAGGCAGATGGAATACCAACCACACCACCCCCTTCTCAGGATTAATGAGCAAAAATGGCACCTGAATGCAAGGAATTAGCTTGGTGACTATTGGGGCTATAAAGACTCCCCGAAGAGGATATCATTGTCATCATCATCATCATCATCATCATTATCATTGGTATTTAATGAACAAGTACTGAATACGAAACACTGCTTGGAAGAATCCAACTGAAACAAGACATGTAATCCTTGACCTCCATGAGTTTACAATCTAACGAAGGGATTATTCTTTTATTCTAATTAAAAACACTATGAACTATAAATTGAACATAGATAAGAATGGTTGGAATAAGGTAGAAATGAGAAGCAGCGTGACCTAGGGAAAAGCAGCATGGCCCAGGGGAAAGAGATCGGGTGGGAGTCAGAGGATCTGGGTTCTCCCTGTTGTCTGTTCTCTCTATTCCTTCCTACTGATCTTCCTGTTCTCCTTGCTACTTAGACTATGAGCCCTACTTGGGACAGGAACTGTGTCCACCCTAAGTAACCTGTACCTACTATGGCACTAGGAACAGTATTTGACACCTAGTAACTGCTTAAAAGTACCATAACAACTGGGGAATGTAACAAGAATGATAAATTAAGGTTAATTAGGTTGAAGTTCTTCCTCAGACTACAACCCATACCTAACTGTAAGATATTTTCTATTAATTTGGTGGGGAGAATTTCTATTTTGCCAGCAAAAAATGATTCAGAAAGTTGGCGTTCATCTGGTAAGAGGGTATCTAAGAGGATAAAATCTTAGAGCATGAGTTTGTTAGAAAAATAATGGAATTTATTAAGTGCATACTATGTGTCAAGTTCCATGCTAAAAACTGGGATAGGTGTAAGACAATGTACAGCTTCAGCCACATGGTAAGCGCTGAACAAATACTGTATAAAGAAAGAAGACAAAAAGGTTGAAAATAGTCCTGATTCCCCATGGATCTCACCATCTAAGAGGTAGGGAGATCAGGTTTCTTCTCCCCATTTTACAGAAGAAGAAAATGAGACACGCAACGGTTAAGTGACTTGCCCAGAGTCACACAGCGAGCGGATTTTAGATTGGAACCAGGGTCACCTGATTCCCAAGATTTAAACTCTTTTCGCTTGGTCATGCTGTCATTCCCTAGGCCACGTTGTCTCTGAGTGGAAATTCATTCATTCGTTCATTCATTCAGTAGTATTTATTGAGTGCTGAGTCAGATGATATTTTTTGAGTGCTTAGAATACTAATAGCTTGGGAGAGGACAATACCATATATGGTTTCTTTCTCCAGAGTTTGTTTTCCTGAGCTGGACAACATTTATTATTCCCCGTACAGTTTTATTTATTTTTTATGGTGTTTGTTAAGCACTTCCTTTGTGTCAAGCACTGTTCTAAGTGCTGGGGTCAATACAAGTTAATACAGTCACAGACACAGTCCCTGTCCAACATGGGGCTCACAGTTTAAGTAGGAGGAAAAATAGGTATTGAATCCCCATTATGAAGTTGAGGAAACTGAGGCACAGAGAAGTTAATCGATTTGCCCAAGGTCATACAACGGAAACCTGCCTGAACAGGGGTTAGAACCCAGGTCCTCTGACTCCCAGGCCTGTGCTCTTACTACTGGGCCATGCTGCCTAGTTACCCTTGTCCCATACTTATACATACCAAATTTATTTTGCCTTCATTTGAGAGGTTGATTCTGAGATCCTGGTGGTCTCAGCCTAGAGAAATAAAAGCCACCACTAGAATCTCCCTCTAGCCTGTAACCTCCTTTCAGGATGTGGGATCATAACCCACATCCTTTCCCTCCCAGGCCCATGCCCTTTCCACTAGGCTGCTCTACCTCTTTCCACTTTTGTCACTAGTTTTTTGAATGACCGTGGCAAATGTCCTGCCATTCTTTAGCTAGAGCTTCTCTATGTGTAATAATTGACAGGGAACCAAAAAGACCAAGTTTTTTTGCCATTAGTTTGCCATTTTTGTTCCCACTCATCTAAGACTCCTGTGTCCAGGAGACTCTGGTTTGGAATCACAGTCTTATTGGTGGAAGACACTGGAGGTCAAACTACCCCTAGAAGCACCATGGGGAAGATGGCTCAGGTCTGAGGACCTGGAGCAGTGTAGAAGATGATTGTTTCTGATCAAAGGAGTTTGGTGCCTGCCATCTTCCCCAATAGCACCCAAACATCAGTGATTCGAGTCCTGATGTGGGGCATGGAATGGATCCTAACAATAATGATAAAAACTAATAATGATAACTGTGATATTCATTAAGCTGCTACTATGTGCAAAGCACTCTACTAAGCACTTGGATGCATACAAGATGATCAGTTAGGACATAGTCTCTGTCCTAAATGGAGCTCATAAGCTAAGAGGGAAGGAGAACAGGTATTCAGTCCACATTTTGTAGATGAGGAAACTGAGGCCCAGAAAAAGTGAAGTGATTTGCCCAAGACCATAAAGCAGATGAGTGACACAGCCAGGATTGGAACCTGGATCCTCCGACTGCAGGCCCATTGTCTTTCCACTAGGCAATCAGTTTGAATTTCATAGTCACGGTCAACTGGACTAAGCAGAACCAGAATCAAGCGAGAGTTGAGTCGCAATTTCTCTCAGTATTGAATTCTACCTCCTGATTGAGCAAATGGTGAAATTCAGGCTCCTTCAGCAAAGGAACTGGGGAATTCAACAATTTCTGGAGGATGGTGTGTTGAAGCTCCAGGAAGAGAAGACCCAGATAAATGCTGATCATTCCTCTTGATCTCCGACACCACCTCTCTCCTTTCCAACCTCTCTCATCCTCTGACTGATTTTCTAGACTGTAAACCCAGGGTAGCCAGGGATTGTCTCTCTTAATTGCTGAATTGTACTTTCCAATTGCTTAGCACAGTGATCTGCACACAGCAAGCGCTCAATAAATCCAATAGAATTAATGAATGAATCCTCTGTGAACCTTGGTTATAGTCAGAGTGCTTGGGGGTTAAAAGCATATCTTGCCCTCCGTGGTTCTGTAGACAATACTCACTGACCAGGCAGCAAACATCACACTGGGTAATGGAAACTTGCTCCTCAGCATAAACAGTACAGTCTTCTAATTTGTTTAGCTAAACTACATTAGTCATATTGAAAGTTTTATTATCATAGTCAAATACAGGAAGCTGGAGCAGACATGACTGTATTTTAAAAAATTAAAGCTTTTTTTTTAAAATAAGCTCTGCATATTGATTAGCTAATTTTCTAAACAAGAGGCTCATTTCTTTTCATCTCAGACATTACTGTAAATTCTATTTCTGCCCTTAGTTCTTTCTGCCCAGAGTGTGATGAAAAATAAAAATAGAGTTTGTTCGCTTCATAAGGACACCTTATTATTATTCCAAAGGTCACTGACCTGGATGGGAGGTGGGGGCGGATCTATGTTACTGCATTTTCATAGTTTCATTTCAAGGTTGCAAGTATAGTTTGAGATTCAATGGCTGAATCACTTTTCTGAGTTTCCAAACAGTTGAAGCCACTGTAGTGTCTGCATTTTCAAATGTTTTGTGAGTGGCCTAAGTCAAGTTGGATTAGATGACTACCCTGCCATTTGAATGGAAGTCATTTTATTTGACCTATTTTTTTGCCTATTTGTTTGCCCGTGAGCACCTCTGTTTTAAATTGAGAGATTTGGGGAAAGAGGTATAGTCTTCCTCAAGGACTCTGTCAGGGCAGGATAAATAAAGCAGTTCAGATGAACTGTAGACAAGATTCTACTGGATAAGAATTGTCTTTACAACCCAGGTATAAAGCTTGAATTTCTGGATGTGTTTTCACTCTTTCTGGTGTCTATCATAATGCTTTTCCATCACCTTCCTTTTAGATTATTCTCCCCTTACAGGACAGAGACACCTCCCAAATCTCAGGGGGAAATGGCGGAGGTCTCTCATATGCATCATGGGGGCACGTTGTCTAATTATGGGGAAGCAGTATGGGCTAGTGGGTAGATCAAGGGCCTAGGAGTCAGAAGGGCCTGCGTTCTATTCCTGACTCTGCCACTTGCCTTGTTATCTCCTTTATGCCCTCTGGCTACTAGAGTTATGTGGAGATTCTCTTGTGAGAGAGATGAGGAGAGCCCATATTTTTCCAGTGGATTCCATGGAGCAACCAACTTAAATATTCTCCTCCTTTGCTGATTTCCAGCCTGGATTCTTTGTTTACAATGACCTCGATCATTTTGTTCTTTTCCTTTACTTATTCTTTTCCTTTCCCTCACTAAACTTCTGCCAGCCTCTTCTATTCTCCTCAGATAGCCCTCAAGATTGTACTTTTAAATTCCTTTCCATGCATCAGTCCCTAGTTCCTTCTTCTAAGAGTACCCGAGGACATCCCATGGCCTCATGAGAAAGAGCAAGGCCTAGTGAGAAGAGCAAGGACCTGGGAATAAGACATGAGTTCTAATCTCAGCTCTACTGTTTACCAACTGTGTAACCTAGGGCAAATCATTTAACTTCCCTGTGCCTCAGTTCTCTCATCTGTAAAATGGGGAATCTATATCTGCTGTCTCTCCAACTTAGATGGTGAGCCCCATATGGGACCTGATGGTCTATGTATACTACAGTGCGTAGCACATGGTAAATGCTTAAGAAACACCACAATCATTACCATTATTACTGTTATTATTATTGTTATATCTTCTGAAGCACATCCCAAGTGGTACAACAGTTTGTGAATTATTTTTTCAGATGTCAAAGGATCTCTTTTAGTCCTGAAGGAGGGAATGCATTTCCCAAAGTATCCAACTTACCCTCAGGAAGAAATTTGCTCCCTGACTCTATTCATAGTTTTTCTTTACATCACACTATTTAATCTATAATTTCCTAGCTCATCCCTGGGTGTTGATGGGACCTCCCTGATATCACTTCCCTTTCCTGCTTGGATATTTAGTCAACATTTCCTGGAGACACTTGAGAGAGATGGTGGTGTAAAACGATCTCCATGATATTCCAAATGACTGCCATTCTTTCACCGGGTTAATCCCCTGACTTGGGGTTTTATTTTTTTCTCTTCATTGGCTAAAAAGTCTTCTTTAATTGTCTTGTCTTATACAGTCGAGTTGTTTCTGACCCATAGCTACATCATGGACACATCTCTCCCAGGATGCCCTGCTCTCCATCCTCAATCATTCTGGTAGTGTATCCATAGAGTTTTATTGGTAAAAATATGGAAGTGGTTTACCATTGCCTCCTTCCACTCAGTAAACTTGAGTCTCCACCCTCGATTCTCTCCCATGCTGCTGCTGCCCAGCATGGGTGAGTTTTAACTTGTAGCAGATTGTTTTCCACTCACTAGCCACTGGCCAAGCTAGGAATGGAATGGATAGGCCTCTGCTTGACTCTCCCTCCCTAGCCAAGATTGATAGAGTACTGGAAACTCTCCAGGTGTGACCCTGAGAGGGGTCTTTAATTGTCTAGGTCCCTTTTAAGATAGGAGCCAAGAAAGGGAATGAAACAGAGGGATATAGAAAACTAGAATATTTTCTTCAAAATCACAAGTTATGTGTAGGCTATGGATTTGGTGAGGAATGGGGTGAAGTGGGGAGGATTTACCCAATTTCTATCTCCCAATTCATTTTTTGAAAATTCATGTAGAGCAAACCTTCAGCTGCCTGCTTGCTTCTTCCACATCCCCTTCTTCCTGTCTCTCTTTCCTGGTTTTCCTTCCCAAGTCAAGAAGCTCTGCCAAAGGAGCAGGACACTGAAGACTGTTTTTAAGGGCTGACTTTCCACTCTTTCTACAGGTCCTTCTCTCTCTCTCTCTCTCTCTTCCCCACCCAACACTCTGCCCCTTCCCACCCCTTTACAGTGATCTCCTGCAACAAAGAATCATTATTTAAAAAGTTAACTTAAAATTACTCTCCAATTACTTTTTAAGTGAAACACCTTGCTCCTAGTACCCTAGTTCCAGTGGAGTGTAACCATCTGTATCCCAAAATAGCCATCTATAGAATCATCTTCGTTAAAGTAATCAATCGGTGGTATTTACTGAGCAATTACTGTGAGCAGAATAATGTACTAAATGCTTAGGACAATACAATGCAGTTGGCCAACATGATCCTTGCCAATATCTTTGCCCTTTGGTAACCATATTAGAATATATTTAAATACTACTTCAGAATTTCAAAACCCATTAAGCTCATTGATTACATAATATATACAACTTCTCTAGATTATAAATTCATTGTGGGGAATGTGTCTGTTATACTGTTTTATTGTACTCTCCCAAGTGCTGAGTATGTGCTCTCCACACAGCAAATGTCCCTCCCTTCTAGACTGTGAGCCCATTGTGGGCAGCGATTGTCTCTATCTGTTGCTCAATTGTACTTCCCAAGCGCTTAGTAAAGTGCTCTGCACACAGTAAGTGCTCAGTAAATACAATTGAATGCATGAAATATGACTGACTGACTGACTGACTGGCTTTGTGATGTACCTTACTTATCCCCTGGGGAAAATGAAGAATCTGACCCATAAAGGTGCAGAAATTCTCTACTAAATGGCAGAGAGGAAGAAATCTGGCCCATAAAGTGCAAGTATCTCTTTCAAGGGCACATAGCAGGTCAGTGGCAGAAGGTGAATTAGAAATAACCATCGCTGACCCCCAGGTCTGAGTCAGTGTGGGAACACCTGGAAAATGAGCCAACTCCAGGAAGACTTACAACAAAAAGTCCAGTGAAATCCCTCCTAATCCCAACCAATTTCTGAAAAGCCCACAAGACTGAATGTAAATTCCATGTGGCAGAGAGCCGTAGATAAATGTTCCCCTCGGGTCACTTTAAGGCTTTGCTCTATTCTTAATTGCAAACAAGTGACCTGCTAGGGAAGGGCGGGAGGGTCTGTAATGGTTTTCTCAAGTTTGGCAGGAGAAATGTAAGGAGGAAACCAATCACTTTATATTTTGTTCCAGTGTCATGTGAAATCTACAGCTACATCCAGTCATTTGCCCCCCCTGCCAGGTTCATTCTCTGCAGTAGTAGCCAATAGCCCAAGCTTTAGAACCTCCAGAATGTCTTTAAAAGCCACACCGGAACTCAACATCCCAGGGTGAGCTCTTGCTCATTGAATTTATTTTTGAAGACTCCCCAGATTTCCTCCCACTGTCCTTGCTCAAAATGAAAGAGCTAACATTGTGAAGTCCTACAAAGAGCATTTAATTTCAAAGCAACGTTCTCAAGATGAAATGAACTCTCCTAGTCTCCCTGTACTTTGGGTTGCCTGAACCTCCGTCATAAAGTAAAATCAGTTCTTAAATTTTAAAATAGAAGAGCTTTAATAAGTTTAGTCACAGAGTGCTGCACATGCCCAGAAAACCCTAGGTCCCTTCCAAATTCCAGGACTAATAAAAATTGGAAGCACTCCAGTAATTTTAAATTGCTTTGCACATCGAAGAGTGATTTAAAATCATTGAAGTGATTCCATTTGTTTTATATATGCACTTCAATTTGGATGTGAGTCAGACAGACAGCATCATAGCGTAGAGGTTCAAGACATATTGAACTACTGCAAAAAAAAAAAAAAAGGCAGAAACGAGGACACTAATAGAAAACTAGAGAAATCCTGAAAGTCATCATTATTGGTCTGACATTGGGCTCATATGGAATGAAAACATTTGATGGAGGCTTAAAGGTGTTCAAGGAGATGTATTTTTCTTCTGTAATTTCACAGCAGCACCCAAGACCAAGAGACCTGGAGGAATAAGGACAGCTTCAGAAATGGCATAGATATGTTGATTTTCAAAAACCTGGATAGAACTCTATTCTGGGTGGCTCTTCTTCTTTCACAAACTTCACCTCGCTCAGTGGGTTTGCTCACAAAGACTACAGACTGATCAGATTGAAAAAGACATCCAGAAACTCATGCAGGCAATACGCAGTCTGGCTGCACATATTATACCTGAATTGTATATATAATTAAAAGAAAAAGCTGACATATGGAGCTTCCTGCAGGCAAGAGAACCGGAATTCAGCATCTATGCATTTATGCATAAAATTCAAATATGGCCATGGGAAAAGACCTCCTCATTTTGCCGTGAACAAAAAAGAAAACACAAGAACAATTTTCAGTGGTCGAATTGTGCAAGCTACTCTAAAGGGGTGCTGTTTTCCCAACAAAGATTTTGGAAGGCATTTTCCATGCAGTGCCTCTGCTCAGGGGACTGGGTTTAACAAAACCTCATGGGCCAATGGCTTCCTGGTGTGGAAGCTAAGAGCAGAGTCTCAGATTGATGACACTGTAAAGGGGATTCATTATCAGGAAGGCAAATGATTTTCCTTGTCACTGAGAGCAAACGAAGGCTGCAGGTGACAGTTCAATTGATAGAGATGATTAAGGCAAACCTTTTTTTAACATTCTCCTTTTTATTGTTTGCCTACCTAGACTGTTCATATTAAAAAGGATGATCCAGGGTCCAATTTTAAATCTTCATTCTGAAAAAAAGGTTATTTTCCACATAGGTAACTTTTCCCTATTTTCTCACTGACATTCTAGTAAATAGGAGAGAAACCGTTTGAGAATAGATGTTTTTCCTAGTATCTCAAGTGCTCTCAGGGAGACTGGATTTATATTTGAGGAAATTAATTTGGAAGGCATTACTATAAGAAAAGCAACTGGATTCTTATTGGTGTGACTTTGACACTGTCTCTCTTCCGGTGGGTCCCCAAAGAATAAAGGTGTCAGATTTATGATTACTTGAAACTTTTAAGACAAAAACCACATCCAAATAAGATCTGGCTCCTTTGGATGTGGAATAGAATTAAATTTTCAAATAGGATTTTCCAAAGTTTCCCCAGAAGTTATGAACCCAAGGGCCAGTACTCGGGAGAGACTGAGCAGAAATCATGTGAAACGTGGTGGTTTTGACCAACTTTTGCTTTGAATTTTTTTTTTCCAAAATGAAGCTCAGCGGGTGTAAACCCACACAAACCAAACAAAAAGGAGTTTTGGCATACCCACTGGAAGGCAAAATTTCCGAGTTCTGCTCAGCTCTATTCAGCAAGCAAAAGGGACACATATGTAGGAGATTGCAACACTATCACATCAAGAAAATAGATGGATCCCCAGGCAATTTTAGAATAAAATTTGAAAGGATAAGAAACATGGAAACAATTTAATGACTTCTGGGTGTGTTTGTGACTTGTGGTAGGGGTCTAGGAAGGATTATTTTTTTTTTTTGTGGAGAAAGAGAGTTGTGTAAAACTCAGAAGTGAGTGGGGTGCAGAGTGCTGAGAGGTATGAATATGAAAGCTAGCCCACATGATGGAGAAGCGGCATGGCTGAGTGCAAACAGCCCGGCCTTCGGAGTCAGAGGTCATGGGTTCTAATCCCAGCTCTGCCGCTTGCCAGCTGTTTGACTTTGGGCAAGTCACCTAACTTCTCTGGGCCTCAGTTACCTCATCTGTAAAATGGGGATTAAAACTGTGAACCCCACGTGGAACAACCTGATCACCTTGTATCCCCCAGCGCTTAGTACCGTGCTTTGCACATAGTAAGTGCTTAACAAATTCCACTATCATTATTATTATTATTATTATGGTAGTCTTTCTAAATGTGAGAAACTGGCTTGAAGCATAGACCAAAGACTTTCTTTTCATAAACTGAAATCATTTCTGAATGTAGGATTACCCAGCGAGGTCATTAAACTCAACAGAGAAATATCTTTTTCATTCCATAACCATTTCTGTTGGCTTCTCAAAGCCGTGTGCTCTTACTCTCATCCCCATGGATTAAATTGAAGAGAATCTCACTAAATTCAAATGGAATGACCTGGGAAGAAGAGCCTGACTTGTCATGGCAAAGAGGAGCTGGTTCCCTTCCTTTCTTACCCAGAAAAACTCTGTTAATTCAAGTCAAATGTTCAAGGAGAAGGAATTACAGTAAAGCGAATTCCCTTGCATTTCAAAAAAAAAATGTCCCTTAGCATGCAGCATACATATTTTGCAAATCAAGTTCTTCAAAAATTGACATTTGGATGATTTTAAGACATGTTCTGGAACAACTTTGCTACACTACAGACGTGATTGTGTTCTTGGATGAGTACTGAAATCTGCGTCTTTTGTCTTACTACAATTTGCAGCAATTGCTCCAAGATGATGCCAGTATAAACATTCTCTTTATACTCTCCAAAGGTTCTACCATGAGTTAGATCTACTTGTTTTTGAACTGGGAAAATGCACATTTACATTTAATGGCACACACAAATAAATCTATATATATAGTTGCAGGTACCCACAGAATCACAGTTCCATAAATACATAAGTCCTCCGGTATAACTGTTAATATGGGTTACATATATCTTGTCACATTCAAAAGTTTCCGATGTCCTGATGCTATCTTTCCTCATTTATACCATGTTACAAAAGAACAGTTTCTCAGATTCCACCGTAATTATTGACTTCCGTAATGGCTGCTTTAATTCAAATCACTTAGGATCTACCTCAGGTAGTCAAGACAGAAAAGAATGGCAAAATTTGACAGCTAAACATTATTAACACGGGGAATTCCCCTTCCATCCGTCTTCTCCCTCTATGATTACAGTGTTTCAACAAGACCAAATCTGCTTCTCTTCAGAGCGCCTTAAACTAAAAGATCTTCTAATGGCCTAAGGCAAAGTGGCATAGCTCCTACTTCCTACTGAAATGTTGGGACCAATTTATGCCCTCGGTTGAGTCTAGAATAGGAAAACGATGCCATTATGAGTCCAGAGTGTTTGGAAGTGGGTTTAGTTTAATGCCAGTTCTATTGAGCCATTCAGGATATCTCTCGCAAATGCTACAAATGTATCACTTTGGCAATGTAAACACAATCTGCTGATTCTGTGTGGACACTATTCATCCTCGCTAACAGTGAACTTCATATGGTTAATAGACAACAGAGCCCTCAGTGTGACTTCCAGGACCTAAACGTAAGGTATTGGCTTTGAATGGCGCTAGTGGTTTGAAGCCACCGTGAACTTGTGCTAAAGGTAAAGATTCTTAACAATTCATGAACTCACTAGCACATGCTTTTCCATCCTTCTTTCCAAGAAACTTCATCTCCCCTTCGCCAGAACATTAAATCACTCATGACTTCCTCTAATGATTTCCTAATCCTTTTCGGCATGTTTGCTCCCAGCTACTTGCTTCTGTATGCATGGGATATAGATTTTTATGGTTTTACCCAATTTAATCCAACTTCTCCCCCAAGAATCATGTTTTAAAAATTAGGGTTTAAGCTGAAAAAAATGTTTTTACATTTCCATTGCCAATATGGCTTTCAAGTCATTTTATGTCTATCTTAATTCTGTCATTTGTGACAATTTATTTCATTTCTGGGTGAATTTTCAGTATTTAACATTGCCATCATTTGAATCAACATTCATTTAGGATTCTGATATCTGGAAGATTTGATCATTTTCAAATGCCTCAGAATTTTTGTCTGGGGATTTCCTTATTTAAAGAGGTTGGAGTTTCCCTGGGTAACTGTGATGTGAGAGTTATCCTACTTCCTCTAAAATAGATTCCACACCTCAAACCAGATTTTGGAGAGTGTTAAGTGCTAGGTTGCTACTGTAATTCCATGCCTTAAATTAAGTAAAGTTTCTCAACAGTGCTTTGTCTATCAACAGGTAGTTGTAATATTGTTATTTATGTTACCTGAAAAGACTCCAAAGGAATATCCCTTCTCGTTTGTGGAGTACATTGTTGTACAGGAGTTCTATTTTTTAAAAAAAACTCTGTTTTTTAATTTAAACTCAATTTCAAAAAGATCTTATCAATCAATAGCATTTATTGAGTATTTTGCTCTATGCAAACACCATAATCGATACTTGGGAGAGTACAGTAGACCCAGACCCAATCTCTGCCCTAAAGGATCCTAAAGGTTAGCAAGGGAAATGGAAGCAAAAATAAATTCCATGTAGAGAGAAGCAAAAGTTTATTACAGTATGTACATAAGTGCTATGTCAGGGTGAGGGGCTAAGTACCCAAGTGTTTGGTGACACAGAAATGCTCGAGTGGCAGTTGAGGAAGAAATAGGGTGGAGAGATGAGATATTAATTAGGAAAGGTTTCCTGGAGGAGATGTGATTTCAGCAGTGTCCTACTCTGCCAGATGTAAAAGGGGAGTGAGCTCCAGGCAAAATGGAGGGTTTGAGCTAGAGATTGGAGATGAAAAAGGTGACACTGATGCACAGTCAGTAGGTTGGCTTCCAAGGATAAAGTGTGAGAGCTGGGGTTTGGGGAGAGAAGAACAAGGATAAGTAGTAGGGAGAACACTGATAGAGAAACTTAAAGCCAATGGTCGGGAATGTCTGCTGATGAGGGAGAATAGGGCAGTGGATGGACGTTTTTACAGGAGTGGAGATACATTTTAGAAAATTGAGGTGGATAACAAGAGTGAGGTATGACCTGAAGAGGGGAGAGACTGAAGGCAAGGATACTTGCAATGATATAGTAGTAGAGTTGGGATATGGCAAGTGCTTGGATCAGTGTGCTGGCAATTTGGATGGAGAGGAAGGAATAGATTCTGGAGAAGTTATGAAGAAAGAACCAAGAGGATTTGGTGATCATCTGAATATCAAGATTGATCTTGATCACAGTGACATTTTCTTTTCCCCTCAGAGGTCCTAAACTAACGTACACAGAGTTCATCATTTTAATTTTGAACCTGGGAGTGAATAGTGTTCTTAAAACAGGGATGGGCCTTGGAGGGTTAGAATAAAGGTCTAAGCATGTACATGGGCTCTGGGAGTGGAGAGAAAGGAAAAGGGGCAGAGGGAGTGCAAATGGGAGAAAGAGATAATGAAAGGCTTTGTCTTATGCCGTCGAGTCATCCACGACCCATAGTGACGCCATAGACACATCTCTCCCAGGACACCACACCTCCACCTGCAATCATTCTGGTGGTGGATCCATACGGTTTTCTTGGTCAAAATACAGAATTGGTTTACCATCGCCTCCTTCCTCACAGTCAACTTGAGTCTCCGCCCTCGACTCACTTCCGTGCTGCTGCTGTCCAGCTGTACCCAGCAGTGAAAGGCCTACAGATAGAAAAAACAGATGGCAGCCAGAAACAAAGATAGAGAGACAGATTACTGTTCCCGGTCCTTATCTTTATTGCATCGATGACAACCCAGCTTGAGAAATAGAGTTGGGGAACGACATATTAGGAGGACATAGTGAGAACCGTCACTGGCTGTGGGACTGCCAACCTCCCTGTCACTGCCAGCTGCCATGTCTCCTGTAAACATGTGTCTAAATCCACTGCTTGTCAGAGAGATGGCATCTGCCCCTCACACTATCTCCCCTGACCTGGTTCCACCCTCAGCACATGACAGTGGGAAGCTGGGCAATGAGATTGAGGAGAAGCTAGAGAGGGCAAGGCAGATTTCTTTCTTTAAATGTGAGTGGGATCAGGATTTGGGGGCAAGGGCCTGGATTGATGGCAGTGTGGGCAGAACTAATAACAATAATAATAATGATGGCATTTGTTAAGCACTTACTGTATGCCAAGCACTGGTCTAGGCACTGGAGGGGATACAAGGTAATCAGGATGTCCCACACGGGGCTCACAGTCTTAATCCCCATTTTACAGATGAAGTAACTGAGGCACAGAGAAGTGAAGTGACTTACCCCAAGTCACACAGCTGACAAGTGGCGGGGCCAGAATTAGAACCCATGACCTCTGACTCCCAAGCCCATGCTCTTTCCTCTGAGCCATGCTGCTTCTTAATAATGATGGTATTTGTTAAGCACTTACTATGTGCCAAGCACTGTTCTAAGCACTGGGCGGATACAAGGTAATCAGATTGTCCCAGGTGGGGCTCACCATCTTAATCCCCATTTTACAGATGAGGTAACTGAGGCACAGAGAAGTGAAGTGTTTGCCCAGAGTCACACAGCTGACAAGTGGTAAAGCCAGGATTAGACCCCACAACCTCTGACTCCCAAGCCCGTGCTCTTTCCATTAGGCCATGCTTCTTCTCTGGAGGGATACCCTCAGGGTCACAAGGATACATATTTAAAGGAGGGCAGGAAGAATGGGGACAGAGAGGGAGGTTCTGTGAGGGAGGATAGAATGAGGAAAGGGAAAAAAAAATGATCTGGTCCACAAATGGTACACAGGAAGATTTCTGGTATCATGGGCCAGCACCAGCCAGCCAGTTCAAATATCTGGCATGGTGTTGTGAGCCACAGAGAGCTGCCATTTTAAGTGGCATTTCTAAACCCATCACTCAGTCCACAGTTTTAAGGAATGCATGGCTCTCAACTGTTTCATATTGGCGTCTCTCTTCAGGGGACACACACACACACACACACACACACATTGTCTCTAATCTTGAAGACATAATACTAGACTAATATTATAAAATCTTAAAGACCGTGTGAGGAAAAGAGACTTACGCAGTTGACACCACTGTATACCTGCTCAGTGCCCTGTACTTCCCTCTGGAACTTGACCTAGTAGATACAGCATGGGCTTGGGAATCAGAAGTGTGTGGGTTCTAATCCTGGCTCTGCCACCTGTTTGCTGTGTGACCTTGGGCAAGTCACAACTTCTCAGCACTTCAGTTACCTTGTTTATAAAATGGGAATTAAGACTGTGAGCCCCATGTGGGACAGGGACTGTATCCAACCTGATTAGCTTGTATTTACTCCAGGGCTTGGAACAGTGCTTGACACAGAGTAAATGCTTAGTAAATACCACTATTATTATTGTTGTTGTTGTTGTTGTTATAAGGTGAGGTTATTCCTCACCCTCCCTGTGTGTCTAATTTCAGTGGAAGACATATATATATATATATATATATATATATATATATTTTCACATTGCACTTGAGTTCTTAGGTAAAGATACATTAAACAGTCCATTATTGAATTCATCTATTTTCCTAAAACAAATGCACAAAAATTGGCTTAATCAAGCCCATGGCAATGTTTACATTGCTAAAGTTGCCTATAACAAAGTGGCCACTCTTCAGAGACCACCGACTCACAAAATCCCAGAGATGCTAACGGTCACGATAGAGTTTAAGACTTCAAATATCTCTGAATTTGCTGGCTATCCTCAGTGTAAACCAGTCCCCTGGTGTTATTTTAACATCATTTTGGGGATTCAATAAATATTAGCATTACACTCTTGAGATTAGAACCTGTATCCCCTCTTCCAGCTGTGTGTGTGTATTTTTATAGCTGCCCCAGATATCAGCTCTTTCCAAATAAGAAAGGGAAGCTTTAAACCTGTTTTAGTTTATTGCATGGTTATTCTGTGTTTATCTCTCATTAGCTATTGTTATCCCTGTGGTTGGTTACTCTAACTTCTTAGTCCAAATACCAAAGATTTATTCATATGCTCATGGCTGTGTGAGCGGTGCACATGGGATTTATTTTTCCCTAGATAATCATTTATTATGGATTGCATAGAACATCCCATTCTGCGTAGGCTTTATACAATTCTTGGACAGGCATGCTTGTAACAGTCCTAACGCTAAATCTGTTTTGGAGAACATGCAGCTTTTTTCACCTAGGAAAGAACTGAAACACTTCAGGCCTCGTTCTTAGAGGAAATATGCAAGCATTGCTCGATTTCTTTGGCTAATCATTTATACTGGGAAATGAGGTGTGGGTCCAACTTGAGACGGAAACAGCATGGTTGGGAAGAGAACACTGTACAAAACTTAAATGTGAGATCCCTTACGGAAGGCCTGATTGCAGATCACTGGGGAGCATGAGTCAAAGGTACAAGTGAGCCAAACGGTAAAATGGTTACATTCTTTGACCAGAAAATCGCGCTGTCTTCTCTTTCTTTTAATCTCTCCACAGTTTCAATCACAATGTCCAAACACGGAATAGGCGGTCGATAAATACTATGTGAGGAAACAAATAATAATAACAACTGTGGAAACTACTCTCCAGTCAGCTTAGCTTGATTTGTCTCCGTCCCACTTGGGACTAACAATCTAAGGGAGAGGAAGAATAGACTGTGAGCTCGTTGTGGGCAGGGATTGTGTTTGATGTTTTATTATACTCTTCCAAGTGCTTGGTAAAGTGCTTTTCACATAATAGGTGCTCAGTAAATACAAGCTCCTAGTTCCATTTCAAATAGAGAATTCTCCCGCTAGAGAATGCGTCTACCCCCTCTGTTGTGTTGTACAAAATCCAAGCACTTAGTACAGTGTTCTGCAAACAGTAAGTGCTCAGTGAATTTGGCTAATAAAGTGATTGATTTTAGGTATTTTATCTCCACTTTACAGGTGAAGAAATTGAGGTATGGAGAATCGAAGTGAGTTGCCTATGGTCACACAGCAGGGATTAAAACGAGGATCTCCTGGCTCCTAATGGCTCTTTCAATTAGGATACACTGCTGGAAAGATGACACCTCCTAAATGTTCTTAACTTGCCCTTCAGGCCAGGTTGTGGTGAGAGTCCTACGGAAGCAGCCCCCAAACAGGGAAGGACAAAGTATTCCTTTGGAGGACAGGATTGCTAAAGAATAGCCATTTCCTTGGCATTCTATAAATAGTAAATTTGCTATTTAATCTACTAAGGGTTTCTTTCAGAAGGTGAATGCTGTTCCAAAGGCAGAAAGCAATGCTGCTGATATGGTAAGTATTCATTTTCATTTAGCAGATCAATCAATATCCACATAAAGCCTGAGTATCTCATTGGCATCAACTTGTACCCCCTTATTTTCATTAACATTGATCAAGGTTCAAACCGGTATTTTAAAATGGACACTTCTAAATTGGTGTTACTTAACAGAGAATCAATATAAACAAGGGAATAATCAAATTCCTAGGTTTCTGCACATACTCCTGGTTCCAAAAAGAAGATACTTTGGTATTTTCAGGGAAAGTTCAAAGCCAAAAAAAATTGTGACTGAGAAACAAACATTTCCTCCCTTGCAGTTTTTCATCGCAGGCACTCCTATACATACAGTCTGTAAGCACTTTAGAAATCCTGAATGCTTTCCATAGTCCTAAATCTGGCATGGGGCCAGTTGTGGATTTAAGTACAGGATAGCTGGGTCATTTTCCTGTGAGTTCCTTTGCAGTTCAGACTCTTTTCTTGGTGTTAATGTTTTCCCTGCCATAGGGTGAAAGGGAGGGAACCTAAGACTACCCTGCCCAAGGGCCTCCTAAGCTGAACATCTGTCATGGATCATGTCACTGAACAGAAATGTTTGGTTTTGCTTCCATTCATTTCCACTGGCAGCCAGTTATTATTGGAATGAAAAATTAAGCTATTATGCCGTGGAAGCCTTGCTGGCTCTATGAAATTTATGGAGTTAATACAGCAAAATTATCCCGGCTAGCTGATAAAAGCAGCTGCATGTGGAATGCCGGCCTCTTTCTAATCAGGGCCGAATGCAAAATGGCAGCCACCATCTATACCGTCTTAGCTCCAGTGCAGTCGGGCAGGTCTTGGGTTCCTAGGAGCCCAAAAGAGTAGTTGGCCATTTGTGATTGTTGGCTATTTTGAGGAAACATTTCATTTACTTTAGCTTTGTTCCAAGATGGACTTTAGAAGCTAGATCTTATAATTTTCTGAAAATAGTCCCTTCTATTTAACAACATTCTTATTTATAGCCTCCGCCTTTTTCATTTGGGGAATGTTGCAATTAACATTTCTACTGCAAAAATAGTCCTGTGCAGAAAACCAGTGAATCACAAATGCCACAAAGTCCTATTTATAAAGCACTTTCCTAATAACGTTTGGAACTGCCCGCCAATTGGACATTGTTTAAATCGTGAAAAAGCACAATGTAAAAGAACCGAGGTGACACCTAAAGTAAGTAGAATTTGGAGTGTTTTACAGTAGGGCTTATCCATAGGTTCCCCATTTGAGCCGTGATTTTATATTACAAATGAAATCCATGAACTCCTGTAAATGCAGGTAATAATTGCAGATCATGGTGACCCAACTCAGTGAACTGAGTTACCTCACTGGGAACCAATTCTGTATATCCTTATCAAGTAAATCTCAATCTCCTTTACATGTCTTTGTCAAGCCCCAAATTACTTGGCTGAAGGGAGAGTATAGAATGGCCTAGATTAAGCATGAAACTGTTCTTCCTGAAAATTAAAATTTTTCCCCAAGTCAATTTCAACAAGTTTTTCCAAATAGAGAAACTTTTTTTCAGCCTCTGAGTGGCTCTCATCCCAGTTCTGCTTCGGATTAAATAATCCATGAGTCCTGCCCTGAATGAAAGAAAGAAGGATGGAAGAAGACCTTTAAGGATGATATTCTTAGGCATCTCCGATTGTATTTATGGTTTCCTTCGTCTTTATGGGCTGTTATCGTGTTTTCATTATTTTTGAAGTGTTCCCTGCCTTCGCTCTCCCATTCATTTTTAGGTTGTGAGTCCCTTGGAGAGCAGAGACTGGGTCTAATTCTCATTCTCATCTCCTTCCCAGTGCTTAATACAGTGTCAGTCCACTAGATTGTAAGCTCCTTGAGGTCAGGGATCATTTCACCTCCGCCAAACTGATTCTCTTTCCCTCTTCAAAACCTTACTTAAAAATCACCTCCTCCAAGAGGCCTTCCCAGACTGAGCTCCTCTTCCCCCTCTACTCCCTCTGCCATCCCCCCTTTACCTCTCCGCAGCTAAAGCCTCATTTTCCCCTTTTCCCTCTGCTCCTCCACCTCTCCCTCCCCATCCCCACAGCACTGTACCCGTCCGCTCAACTGTATATATTTTCGTTACCCTATTTATTTTGTTAATGAATTGTACATCGCCTTGATTCTATTTAGTTGCCATTGTTTTTACGAGATGTTCTTCCCCTTGACGCTGTTTAGTGCCATTGTTCTTGTCTGTCCGTCTCCCCCGATTAGACTGTAAGCCCGTCAAACGGCAGGGACTGTCTCTATCTGTTGCCGACTTGTTCATCCCAAGCGCTTAGTACAGTGCTCTGCACATAGTAAGCGCTCAATAAATACTATTGAATGAATGAATACCCCTCAATTCTATTTCGTTCATTCAATTGTATTTACTGAGCACTATGTGCCAATCACTGTACTAAGTGTTGGGGTGTGTACGATATAATGATAAACAGAAACATTCCCTGTCCACAACAAGCTTATGGTCTCCCATGCACTTAGTACGGTGGTCTGCATAGAATCAGCCCTCAGTGAATACTATTCATTGATTAATCAATCTGGATTGTTCATCCCACATTATTTTTCTCAGGCCTTTTCATACCAATAGGCAAATACTACTGTCAGTAGAGTCATTTCCAAATATGAGGAAAACAATCTCTACATTGTGTGTGTGTGTGTGTGTGTGTGTGTGTGTGTATTTCTTTATAGTGATGTGAGGTGTTCATAGACTGTGTGTTTGGTGGATCCCTGGATCGGGTTCCGGGGCTGATTCTGCCTACAGAGATGAGCGTTCATAGAATCTTATAATTCAGGGGTGCCTGAAGAATTCATTATTTTGCACTTAACTCCTGAGATGTTAGGATAATAATAATATTGGTATTTGTTAAGCGCTTACTATGTGCAGAGCACTGTTCTAAGCGCTGGGGTAGATAAAGGGTAATCAGGTTCTCCCACATGAGGCTCACAGTCTTAATCCCCATTTTACAGATGAGGTAACTGAGGCCCAGAGAAGTGAAGTGACTTGCCCACAGTCACACAGCTGACAAGTGGCAGAGCCAGGATTCGAACGAATGGCCTCTGACTCCCAAGCCCGTGCTCTTTCCACTGAGCCATGCTATCTCTCTCTAGTAACTCAGTAGTCTTCATGGGTCCAGAGGAAGTGTTCTGATTGGATCTGGAGATTTTAAGACCCTGATGGCCCAAAAGAGATTTCTATTGTCAAAGTCTCTTCTGTTCAGTCATCTTTTTTTTTCCTGTTTCGATTAGACCTCTTCCTGCTCAGTTTTGAACTCCTGGAGAACAGGGACCACCCCTTTGACTTCTGTTGTGTATTTCCCAGCACTTAGGGAAGTGCTCTGCACAGATTAGTCAGTCAGTCAGTCAATCATATTTACTCAGTGCTTACTGTGTGCAGAGCACTGTACTAAGCACTTGGGAGAGTACAATAATATAAAAAAAGACACATTTCCCATCCAAGATGAGCTTACAGTCTGATGAGGGGAGAGACAGACATTAATACAGGAACTCAGTGAATGCTGGGGATGAAGTCATAGAGGGAGCTCCAAAATCTTCACGGTGACCGACGACCTCACTTCCTTTAAAGTCAATGCCATCACCTGTTTCCTTTTCACCGCAGGGCTCACAGTGACTTAGAAGGGTCTGGGTGGTCTTTTCCACTTTTCTGCAAAAATGAAAAGCAGCCAACTTGATCATATCCAGATCCAGCAAAAAAATACATATATAAAGCAGGAAACTGTCATTCTGAACAGTTTAGAGGGTGGTTCTGTTTGGTACATCAATGATGTAACATTGCCATGGCTCGGCTGAAATAACTTTAATGCCCTGCATCACTTCAGGGTGATTCTCTTACAAGATTACGAACCCCGAGAAGTATTTGTGTAGGTATTACAGCTATCTTGCTCATGAATTATACATCTCGCGGTAGATCTGGGCAGTGTGGCTGTGGCCAACGAAAATAATCTGCAGCAGGAAAAGTGACAGACGTTTGTAGCCTAACTACCAGAGAGCATTCTAAATCTCTTCAAACACTATTTCAGTACTTCAAATTCCCTTTCATTCATCAGTCCTTCAGGGAGTAACGCCTTTTGAAGTTAGAGGGAGTATTCTGTGAGGAGCCACTGTAGTATTGGACTTCAAATCCTCTGGAATTAGGATATTTAATTATTTGAGTGACAGTGAAAATGGCCCTCATAAATTTTAGAAAATTGTGAAGTTGAAAAATGGAGAGAAACTCAAAAAAGATCTGAGCGGAACGTCAATCTCGTGAATTTGGGGGAGGCCATAAATCCTGCAGATTATGTTACCTCTGGCTAAACATTTTTCAGCTTCGGCTCTAGTTTGATGCCTTTTCATTTTAGCCTATTAATCTCATTGTGTTTATCTTCCTTGACACCAAACTATTAGAAATTTAGAAAATGATAATGTAGGCACCAGATGCTAGGTGATCCTCTGTGTTTGTGCGATAGCTGCATTTTTCTAGAACATTTCCTTCACAAGTGTTTAAAATCAAGAGAGCATAATCGTCCTCCTCTTGGATTGCTTAGGGCTCTGATTCCTTATGAGACGAAAGGAGGCTTTCAATCTCTCTATGCCTTTAAGGAAACCCAATGTTATTGACCCTTTCCACATCTCTAGGTTTCATGGACAATTCTCAGGTTTCCCATAACCCTCTGGGGATTATCTTCTCACCTGTCTCTGCTTTCACCTTGACATCCCTCAGACCATGGATCTTCTCATCAGTGTATAAAGAGATGCGATGGGTAGGTAATTGAGCAAAATCTGTGAAGGCTAAGAGCATCCTTTAGATAATTCTCTAACTCTTCACTGAAAGATTTGATGTGGGCAGGAGGATTTCCCAGGATAAAATCCACCACCCAGCTCATCTAAGTACGGGGTTGAGTTATTGCGGAACCCCAGGTGTGAAGGAAAAGTAGTGCTGTAGCGCTCATTAGCCTTTTCTTCTGATGTGCACTGCATCCAAACAGGCTCACATTGTCAGGTGAATGTTCTGAAAATCTGTGTTCTGGCCAAACACGCACAATGTGGCCAAGCTAAGAGAAACGCAAAATGAAGCCCTAGTTCTATAAGGTAAAAATTTCTGGGAATTTACTGGTTTGTTCACTGAACTGTACTGCTGCTTTTGATCCCTCTCAGTTCCAACCTTCTGCTGTAACGGGCCTTAATCTCACAGCCCCTTACTTTTAAAAGACAGAAAGGAGCACTCGCAGGGCAATCTTGATTGGCCTCAGTTGTCAGTAGTAGAATCTGTAAAAAGTAAATATTCCATCAGCTGCATCGGGGGCAAGGGTAAGATCCAGTCAGAAGTTTCCAGACCACACTAACTGAAACTTCACTTTTCGAGGCGTGGTGTCAATGACGAGTGTCTCGAAAATCCAGTGTTCACATCCAAACCAAACCCCAGTGGAAAATCACAAGCATTTCCAGCCTCGTTTTCTATCACCAGAGCCCACCAATCAATCAGTCAATTAGTAGAGCACAGTAGGAAATGCTTGGGAGAGCAGAGAACAGAAGCAAGGAATAAATTCCCTGACCTCAGGTAGCTAACAATCTAATGGAGCGATTGATGAAAAATGTTTACAAGTTTTGTGCGAAGGAAGTGGTTTGACTACATCAGAGTGGAATAGCAGAATACCTAATTTAATATAAGAATGAAAATCCTAATAAAATATCCTAATGCTGAGGAAGAGGTATGGGGAAGGCTTCCTGAAGGATAACTTTGAAGATATTGAGGGTTGTGGTAACACTATGAGCACCGGGACAAAAGTGAAAAGCAAAATCGAGAACTGAAGTAATCATCAATTTGTTCAGCTCAGACCTCAGCCAAAACAGCCATAACAATGAATCAATCAGTGGTATTTATTGAGCACTTCTTTCATAGTATTTGTTGAGTGCTTTGTATGTGCAGGCACTGTATCAAACACTGGGGCAGATACTAGCTAATCAGTTTGGACACAGTCTCAATCCCCATTTTACAGATGATGCACAGAGAAGTGAATTGACTTGCCCCCAGTCACACAGCAGATAAGTGGTGGAGCCAGGATTAAAACGCAGGTCCTTCGGTCTCCCGTGCCCATACTCTATCTACCGTGTCAAGCTGCTTCTCACTTTGTGCAGAGCACCGTACTAAATGCTTGGCAGAGTGTGATACTTGGTAGATATGGTCCTTGCCCTCAAGGGCCTTACAGTGTAAAGGGGGACGGAGATATAAAACAAATTACAGGTAAGGGAAGCAAGCAATTATTACTACACTCCTTTCTCCACTTCTCTTGATTAGTAGAAACTGGCCTCAGTGCACTTCTAGAATATGTCAGTGTGTGATTCCATGGATGCTGCTTAAAGCAAATAAAAAAAAAATTCCCAGCACCTTCGAAATACTAGAGTCATGATCAGTAAAGACCTACTCCATGTGGCTTTTCAGTCACTAGTCAAAAATTAGGCTTCTGTTCCACCCAGAGACAAACTTAAGTGCTTGTCGCTTTACATCTATTGTGTCTTCTCCGTACCCTATTTTGCTTTGCTGTGCCACCTATTTGGTCAGAGAAGGAGGAAAAAGAGGAGAGTGTGTTATTTCCAGAGAAGTGAAAATAACTGGATCAGGAACCTAACCTAACCGGTGCATTCACCTCCTCCTTCGCAGAAGCCTCTGTGCCTCTCGGGAGGCTGATAAGTTCAGAACCCTGGAGAGACAGTTCATGCAATAGTATTTATTGAGTGGTTACTATGTGCAGATCACTGTACTGAGTGCTTGGGATGTACAATCCGGCAACAGATAGAGACAATCCCTGCCCATTGATGGGCTTACAGTCTAACTGGGGGAGACATACAGACAAAAACAATAGCAATAAATAGAATCAAGAGGATGTAAATGTGTAGCCCAATGGCTAGAGGCTGGAACTGGAAATCTGAGGACTGACCTCCTGCATAAAATCGACCAGGCTCTTTGCTTTAGTGTCCCCATCTGTAAAGTGGAGATCAAATATGGACTCTCCTCCCTTCTAGATGATGATGAGCTAAGGGATGTGTCTGATCTGGTGATCTTGTATCTACCCCAGTTTTGGCACTAAGGAATGTCACTATTTTTACTATTATTTTTACTCTTCCTTAACTAAGGCTTCTCCTCACAATTGCTTATATGACCACCAGCTTCTCCAGTGAGTGTTCATCAGAGGTGATCGCTATTACTCAATCAGTGCTATTTATTGAGCATTTACTGTGTGCAGGGCACTCTACTAAGCACTTGGGAGAGTATAATGCAACAGAGTTGGTAGGCACATCCCCTGCTCACAAGGAGATTACAATCTAGAGAGGAATTTATAGTCTAACGTCTACTCAACAGCCTTCCCTTCTCCTTTCTTGCCCTTCTTCCTCTTACGACTCACCCTATCACACATCTGCTTGCAATAAATCTGCTCCGTATTTCCCCCACAAACAGAAAATTCCCATGGAAACAAAGGAAATAGAAAGGAGAGCGGGGGATATTCTATTTCCTTTAGCTGTGCTGTTTGATTTCAAATGCACTGCCTGATGTTTGTAGAGCCAACCTAATTTCTTTTAGACTCAGGACACGTGGGTTTTAGCTTATCTTCATGGATGAACTATTTCTAGCACACCTTAGTTTTTTCATCCAAGGAGGAAAATTTACAGTGATTAACATCATCGTAAAAGTTAGATTGGGAGGATGCCGATTCTGAAACAAGGCTGGAAAAAACCCCCCGAAAATATTGGCCTTATTGTCCTTTGGAGTTTTCAAAGCTACTACTTGGACCTGAATTTTGCCTTCCAGACTCAGATGCAGGTAAAGTTTCCACCTGTTACCGCTCACCAGCCAGGGCTCCTTCCGCACGTTAAAGCGAGGTTAAACATTTCCCTTTTTCCCATGTTTCAGCATCATTTGCCCAGCTGTGATGCGCAGTCCTGAAACACAAAACAGCTGGAGATGCTATCTGAACAAAGTTCATCTTCTCTTGTTTATATTTGAAAGCTGCTACAGTGTTTATGGAATGGAGCATTTGTTTAAATGACTGTCCAGCTATTATTGATTCCTAGCCACACTTTCTCTGGCCTCTTGACTGCTCAAGGACCACAGAAGTCTCTAGCTTCATATCGCTTTGGCATATTAGCTGTGTGGGCTTCGGTGAGGCTCTGACATCTCTGTTCTTCAGTTTCACCAACTATAAGGTGGGGATACGGTCATGTCCACTCAAAACCTTGACGTCGCTGGATAAAAGTTGACATTTCCTCCTAAGGTAATACTACGCATAAAGAAAAAAGGTATCGCGTAGGTATCATGTGAGTCCACTTCCCAGCCCTGTCAATTACTGATCAAACTCCAGGATGGCTGATTTGAAGGGAGAAAGCTGGGTTCTAAGCATTCTGGAATTTCCAAGCAAGAAAATGTAAAATAGTATTCTAGTGTTTCCAGAAAATTGTGCGTAGACAGCTGTGATCAGATTATTTGTCTGACCTTTCTCAATCTGATTTATTAAGCACCACTAAAAGCTCCTCGCAAGCTACATTCCTTGTTTCTGATTAATCGCAAATACTTTTCCAGAGAAATAACCTAAAATTCAGACTTTAAACAGTGGCGATGTTGATTGAGGATTACACGTCGTGTCCCAGATCCAGGCGGGGTCACGTGATCATACGAGTCCTGGGAATGTACCCCTCCTTTGCCTATGCCCCGTATGAAATCAGGGGAAAAACGGACCTGCCACTGACCAGCTTCGGGCCTGTAATCATGCTTTCTGGCTAGACGATGCATTGGAAACCGACAAAGGGCAAAATCCTCAGTTTTCATGAACACTCAGCAGCCCCAGTAAGAGACCAGTTGATTATTTCGTGAAAGGGAAAAAGTCACTTAGAAGGCTCTTGAGTTTTCCCTTACGTTCTTTATTTGTTTCTCATAGCATGCATAGTTTACCGGAAGTTTGTGTTTTTAACAAATTAAATTTACTCAGAGTATAGTACTCCTCTTCAGTGAAACTTCCCTGACTTAATCCCATCTGAACCTCCAGTTATCCCTTAACAAAAAAAAAAATGGTATTTGTCAAATACTTACTATGTGCCAGACACTGTACTAAGCACTGGGTGGATACAAGCAAATCAAGTTGGACACAGTCCCTATCCCCATTTGACAGATGAATTATTTAAGGCCCCCTGAAGTGAAGTGATTAGCCCAAAGTCACACAAGTTAAGGAGCCGGGATCGGGACCCGTGACCTTCTGACTCGCAGGCCTGCGCTCTATCCACTATGCCATGCGGCTACCCCTTGTCCAGCTTGAAACAGCATGTCCTTGTGGAAAGAGCACGAGTCGGGGCGGGGGGGAGGGGTAGAAGACCTGGGTTCTAATCCCGGCTCTGTCACTTATTGCAGTGTAAACTTGGGACAAGTCCCTTTACTTCTCTGAACAAAGCCATTCAGTCCAATTTTCCCCAGTTCTACAAAACCTCCAGTGGTTGCCTTTCAACAAAGAAACTGCTTCCCTTTGGCTTTAAATCACTCGATCGCGTTGCCCCCTCCTATCTCATCTCACTGCATTCCTACTACAACCCAGATCATACACTCCACTCCACTAATGACATCCTACTTATGGTACCTTGATCTCCTCTATCTTGCCACTGAGCCTTCACCCATGTCCTGCCTCTGGCCCCAGATGCCCTCCCTCTTCATATCTGACAATCACCCTCCCCATCTTCAAAACCTTATTAAAAGCACATCTCCTCCAAGAGGCCTATCCTCACTAAGTCCTCATTTCTTCTCCCACTCCCTTCCATGTCACCCTTGCAACTTGGATTTGCACAGCACTTACGTACATATCTATGTTTTATTTATATTCGGGTCTATCTCCCCTTCTAAACGGAAAGCTTTTTGAGAGCTAGGAACCCGTCTACCAATTCTGTTTTACTTTACTTGCCCAAGTGTTTAGAACAGTGCTCTGCACAAAGTAGGTGCTCAAGAAATATGATTGATTGACTCTCCGTACTTCGGTTCCTCATTTGTAAAAGTGGGATTCAATATCTATTATCTCTCCTTTGACTGTGAGCCATAGGTGGGATCTAATTATTTGGAGTCGACTCCAGCATGTAGTACAGTGCTTGGCTGATAGTAAGTGCTTAACAAATGTTATTATTATTATTATTATCAGTTATCACTTTCCTCTGTGAATCTCGGAATCCTTTTGTTTTATACTTCAACTCCATGTACACAAAAAGGTACACATTTATACTAGAAAAACCATGACGGAACCATCCTGCCTTCCCTTGAATATTAGAACACACCAGTAGAACCATGTTCTTGGTAACTGTACTCACACCGCTCAGTATAATGGCCTGTAGTTAATGGACATCGGTAATGGTTTGTTGAAAGGATCTCACTCGGACCCGAAATATCATCTCTAAGGATGTTGTAAAAAAGTGTTATTCTGTTACCATTTTTCCCCCTCAAGATTTCTAAATTTGACAATTTTTTAGAATTTGCATGTTGGTAAGTTTGTGAATGGCCACTAGGCACACTTTGTAGATAGACTTTCCCAATTAGGCTCTTTGGCTGAGTGTGATTTATTCACTCATTCATTTCTTCAGTCATATTTATTGAGTGCTTACTGTGTGCAGAGCACTGTACTAAGAGCTTGGGAGAGTACAATACAACAATCAACAGACACATTCCCTGCCCACAACTAGCTTACATTCTAGAGCGGGGTAGACAGACATTGATATAAATAAATAAATTACAGAAAGGTACATAAGAGCTGTGGGTCTGGGAGAGGGGAAGCACAAAGAGAGCAAGTCAGGGCAACATAGAGGGGAGTGGGAGAAGAGAAAAAGATGTGCCTTTAATAAGGCTTTGAAGGAGGGGAGAGTAACTGTCCGATTAGAGGAGGCAGGATGTGAACGAGGGGTTGGTGGTGAGGTAGATGAGATCAAGGCACAGTGAACAGTCTGAAAAGACCAAACTTGCCTTTGGATTAAGGATCTAGCTTTGTAGGGAGAGGACCTTCCTGACTAAGCAGTGTGGTTCAGTGGAAAGAGCCCGGGCTTGGGAGTCAGATGTCATGGGTTCGAATCCCTGCTCTGCCACTTAGCTGTGTGACTGTGGGCAAGTCATTAACTTCTGTGTGCCTCAGTTACCTCATCTGCAAAATGGGGATGAAGACTGTGAGCCTCACGTGGGACAACCTGATTACCCTGAATCTACCTCAGCGATTAGAACAGTGCTCTTCACATAGTAAGTGCTCAACAAATACCAACATTATTATTATTATTTCCCCAACTTACTCACCCTCCCTTCTGCATCAACTATTCAGCCCTTGTGCATTCCCCCCAAGCCCACAGCACTTTGGTAAATATCCTATACTCTGCTGCTTCCCCATCTGTATTTTATTTTAAAGGTCCTTGCGAGTGGAGATGGTGTCTACCAACTCCACTGTACAGAATTCTTCCAAATTAATGTTCAGTGTCCAAATAAATGCCTAATAAACCCATCTAGTTTCTAAGGGTAACCACTGGCATTGCAAGATGGCTAAATTTGCTCTCTGGGGCCATATTTTCATCCTCATTGATTGAGTCTGGGAAAGCACTTATGCCATGGGTATCTCAGTCCCACGTCTAACATGAGCAGGGAAAATATTTCCCAAAAGGTCACAAAATACTCAGATATTTGAAGAAGGGCTGAAGAGAAGATGAATAAGCTCTTCTGGCTCGCATCATTTCTCTATTGGATATTTACATTTTTTCTTTGACTTTTGGGGCTTTATTTGTGTAAATTTATGACATCAATCTTCAGACAAAAATCCGCTGATGGCTGGGGATCAGTAGCAGCAGTAAAATAGTGCTGCTTTTGGACCGAATCACAGAGCCCGTGCCTAGACAGTGAGCCTGTTGTTTGGTAGGGATTGTCTCTATTTGTTACCGAACTGTACTTTCCAAGCGCTTAGTACGGTGCTCTGCACAAAGTAAGCGCTCAATAAATATGATTGAACAAATGAATGAATGAATGACTGAAACGATATGGCAATCAAGATTGAAGACCGCAAAAAGAACTCAAAGAGAAAAAAACAATTTACGGGTTCTTTGTGGCCAGGATTATTTGAATTCATTTGAATTTTTCCATCCTCACACGATGAAAAACAATCTCTTTGGATATAGCATCTGCCAATACAAAGGGCATGCTATGGAGGCAAGAGATAATCACAGGTTACAGTGAGCTGTGTTTGTTGTCAAGCCAAGTTGAAGTTTGTCAATACCAACACGCTGCCCCTTATTATGTGTCAATGGCAGTTAATTTGTGTGTGGAAAATTCCCATGTGACCTGATTTATTTACTTGGATTCTAGACATTTGTGTAGTAGCCTGGATGGGAGGTTTTCCCAGGTCTGAATAGGACAATTATTTTAGAAGAAAGTCCACAACAGCTTGCTCGATTTGGGCTCAGTGCCCTCTTTTATATCGTGCATTTTCAAATATCACTTTTCTTCTTGAAATTCGGTTTTTCTCAAGACAGCACTTAGAAGGCGTATTTCCAGCTTTTTACGGAGAGAATCTTATGAATGAATTTAGTCAATATCACAGCAGCCAGGGGAAAAAAATCAATAAGCCACCCAAGCATTTAAAGCTTCCATCCCCACCATCGAAGACGGATAACTGAGAAATCAAATAGTTCTGCATGCAGTTCCTACCTAGGTCTCCCTGTTTTGGGACTGTTAAGTTAGCGGTATACAGATGGAGCAAACTGGTAGCTCCTGGTTTAGACAAGTCTCCCTGTTGGCTGCTGACAGGAATGGTCACATAGCTCAAGGAGCCCTTCAGGAAAAAAACTGATTCCTACAGAAAAAATGGAAAAAAATCAAGTTGAAAGATGCAGCATATCTTCTGATATGGAAAAGTAATAATGGGAAATAAATAAGACACAGCAGTCAATCAGTTGAATCAATCTATAACATTTATTGAGGCATTCTATGCAGAGCATTTTGCTATATATGTGGCAGGGTACTGAGAGTTAGTAGCCTGAAATAAAGTACGGGCCCAGAGTTTTTTCTTCTGCAATCCAGTGGGAAGCATTTACAAATCCAGTGGAGATAGAAATTAAATCTCTTTGAAAGAGGAAGAGTTGTTACATAAAAACATATTATTCCATACTGAAAAAAGGAAGATCAAACTGTAAGAATGGGACCCATTTCTACTTAAGATACTCAGCTCAACCCCATAACCCTGACCCTCGAACCCAAACACACTCCAAGAATCGATAGAAAAGATAACGGAATTCTTTATGTTTAGGAACATTAACTGAGCAACATGCAAGAGACAGAATTGGTTGTCCAGGGTATATTGTATATTTTTTCTAAAAAGTATCAATCAATATAAGTTATCCAAATTTTATCCAAAGGCAGAGGCAGGAAGGTTGCCAGGGCTGTTACAATAGCCATCTGTAAAAACGCAGAGACTTAGGGACTTTACTGGCTACTTCAACTAAGGCAAAATGAATTGTTTATTCACAGAACACCATGAAAAGTACCTTGTTCAATGTTCAGTGGAGTTTGGAGGTGCTAGGAAATTGTGGGGTGACTTCCAGAGGTGTTTACAGCACTTTTTACTGGCCCTGATTATTGTCGACTTAAATTTTGAATCTGAAATGCTATTTTTTTAGTGTTTGCAGACCTCTAAGGTTGTAAAATCCCCAAGATTCTCCTCCTTCCTGTGTTACCTAGTCATTCAATTGTGCAGAGCACTGTACTGAGTGCTTGGATGGCGTAAATCCTTAGCCCTAGGCATTTAGGTATTCGTCTCACCCTTACTGCACTATGTCTAAATCTTTATACTCTGTGATTCCTCTACCTGCTGTTTAGAGAAGCAGCATGTCCTAGTGGAAAGAGCACAGGCCCGGGAGTCGGAGGACCTGGGTTCTAATCCCAGCTCCACCACTGTTTGCTGTGTGACTGAGAAGCAGCATGGCTCAGTGGAAAGAGCCCGGGCTTGGGAGTCAGAGATCATGGGTTCAAATCCCGGCTCTGCCACTTGTCAGTTGTGTGACTGTGGGCAAGTCACTTAACTTCTCTGGGCCTCAGTTACCTCATCTGCAAAATGGGGATTAAGACTGTGAGCCTTACGAGGAACAACCTGATGACCCTGTATCTACCCCAGTGCTTAGAACAGTGCTCTGCACATAGTAAGGGCTTAACAAATACCAACATTATTATTTGGGCAAATCCCTTAAATTCTCTGAGCCTAAATTGCTTGATCTATAAAGCGAAGATTAAGACCATGAGTCCTCGTTATAGACAGGGAATATGTCGGCTAATTCTGTTGTATTCTTCTCCCCCAAGTAGTTAGTACAGTGCTCTGCAAGTAGTAAGTGCTTAACAAATACCATTGCGTGATTGACTGATTGACAGGGACTGTGTCTAACCCGATTATCTTGCTGTCTTACAGTGCTTGGCACATAGTAAATGCTTAACAAATGCCATTCTTATTATTTATCTTAATGGCTGACTCCCTGAATAGGTTGTGAGCCTCCTCCATGTCTACTTGGTCTACGTGCTCTCCCAAGTGTTTAGTACTCTGCAAATAATATCCGCTCAGTAAATAGCATTGATTGATTGAGCCGCATCTATTACATTCTATTTATTTTTCCAAGATTCTCTGTATTGATGATGGTGGTAGTTTTAAGCGCTTTATGTGTGCCAAGCACTGTTGTAAGCACTGGGGTAGATACAAGGTAATCAGGTTATCCCACGCGGGGCTCACACTCTCAATCCTCATTTTATAGATGAGGTAACCGAGGCCCAGCGTGGCGCAGTGGAAAGAGCACGGGCTTTGGAGTCAGGGCTCATGAGTTCGAATCCCAGCTCTGCCATTTGTCAGCTGTGTGACTGTGGGCAAGTCACTTAACTTCTCTGTGCCTCCGTTCACTCATCTGTAAAATGGGGATTAAGACTGTGAGCCCCACGTGGGACAACCTGATTCCCCTGTGTCTACCCCAGCGCTTAGAACAGTGCTCTGCACATAGTAAGTGCTTAACAAATACCAACATTATTATTATTATTATTAAGTGACTTGCCCAAGTCACACAGGTGACAAGTGGTGGAGCCAGGATTAGAACCCACAACCTCTGACTCTGTAGGGAGTGGGCACTCAGTCAGTAGTCCACTGATTCATTCAATAGTATTTATTGAGCGCTTACTATGTGCAGAGCACTGTACTAAGCACTTGGAATATACTCTAGCCTCTGATGGAGAATCAGTTTATTCAATAGTTGTTAGACCCAATCACAAACCACTGTATTTAGCTCCAAAGGATAATTTTTTTAAGAAGCTTTTAATCAGAGGTTCTGTCAGGAAATAAAACAGAGTCCTATTGGCTGAATAGCACATGGAAGATCCAGATTAATGTGGATATGTGCTTTTCAAAACAGAGAGAAATTTTCACTGGCCTAGCCCATAACTTAATAATGTTGGTATTTGTTAAGCGCTTACTATGTGCCGAGCATTGTTCTAAGCGCTGGGGTAGACACAGGGGAATCAGGTTGTCCTACGTGGGGCTCACAGTCTTAATCCCCATTTTACAGATGAGGTAATTGAGGCACCGAGAAGTTAAGTGACTTGCCCAAAGTCACCCAGCTGACAAGTGGCAGAGCCGGGTTTCGAACCCATGACCTCTGACTCCAAAGCCCGTGCTACTTAGCTCTGGCACTCAATGAGAAAAATAGCTTCTAGTAGCTTAGAAGTCATAGTAGGAGGAGGAGGAGTGTAGTAATAGTATTTATTAAGCACTTACTCTGCCCCGAGCGCTATATTAAGTGCCTGGAGGGAATACATAGGTGAGAGTTAGACAAAGCCCACAGTCTAAGAGTGTAAGTGGAGAGAAGGGATTTGAAACAAACACATCAGGACTGATGAAATATTAAAACGCAATACAAACAAATACACAAAAATACACAAATTCTACCAGAACTGTGGTTAAAGAGTGAACTGTCACTCCCTCCAGCCAAGGGCTATTCCCTTCCTCTCCTGCCCAAGAGTGCTAGTGCTTGAAAAAAGATGTATGAGAGCCTGTGAGGAATTCCTCAAGTAGATTGTAAACTTCTCGAGAACGGGAAATGTGTATCTTACTTCTGTTTTACTCTCCAAAGCACTTAGTAAAGTGCTTTGAGCTACAGGTGCTCAATAAATGCCATCATTTGGTTGGCTGAATTCCCCTAACATAACCCAGTTTTGTGTTTCACAAAGTTTTCCAGACAATGTGAAGGAGTTAGCTCCAGGCATTAAGTACCTAGGTCCCAACTGGGTCTACCAAAGTGTTCACAAGTGGAGAATCTTGTGGGACGTGGACACAGAGCGTGAAGCTGCTCACTTATGATGTCCTTTCTTCTGTCTGAGGACAAGGACACCGTCTTTAAAAAATGCAGTCGACGATCCAGTAGCGAAACACAATAAAACCCCCTTCACCTCAGTGGCCTCTTCTGGTATCTCTCTTTCCCCTCTCCCTGCCCCTGACAGTGATTCCACATTCAGAAACTTCGAAGCCTGGTTTACCTTAAGATTTTAGAACCAGAGACATGGAGCTTAAGTAAAACACACAGACTCCTATAGAGAAGTTAGCAGTAGATGGAATCTTGCCCATTCCTGCCAGGCTTCCGGACACGTGCCGCTCACCGGGGCTGGGGAAAGCAAACTTATTTAGCAAGTTCCCCCGCTTGAGTGTTTGACGACCAGGAGCGCACCTGAACTCAGCCGGACTCACCCTCCCCAGTCGAACCAAACGTACATATCTAATTATGATGAAAGCTTTGCCTACTTGGAGAAATTTCAATATGAAATCGGACTGTTTCAAAACTATCTTGAAATGAGTTAAATTCAATGCGGTTTGGGTTTTGTAACATTTGACTGACTGGTTGGCTCCCGCTGTACATCAACACAATACAAAGCACTGTGACTTGAGAAATTGTCTTTCATTGTGCCCACAGACGATTACTTACAAAATCAAACGAGCGGATGAAGCTGGCAGAAAGCTAGAAACCCCCTCATCTACTTGGTGTTGGCCCACGTTTCAGACCCTGAAGTGTAAAAATACCGAACAAAGTATTTGGAAAGGTTAGTGGTGGCTTTGTTGTTCTTTGGAATTCTGTTTAAAGGGAAATCTCTGAATCGTAAGCACCCACCGAGAGTCTAATCTTCCTTCAATTGAGCTTCTGTGTAGTTGCACAGTACATCCTGTATCCCGAGAAGGATACACAGGTCAAGTTTCGGGTTATTAGCAAAACCCCAGAAAGCGGTTGCCTAAGGAGAATGTGGCCTGTAAATTATGGGTGAGATTCTCTCTTCAGATCTCCGATAAGGAGCAGAAGTGATGATTTTTATCTCTGTTGTAATTTGGGCCCATGCCTGGTGGGGCTATTTTTACATTCCAAAGGGGATTTTCCATGTCTGGACTCCCTCCCAGTCACAACGCTAATAGAACAACAACCGTCATTACTCACCATCACCATCGTCAATTGCTATTCATTTTCACTGAATGCCCAGCTCGGTAATGATAATCCTAGCATTTCTAAGCGCTGACTATGTTCCAGGCACCGTACTGAACGCTGGGGTGGATAGAAGGAAATCGGGTTGGACGCAGTCCCCGTCAAGCGAGCATATGATATGATATGGAGATAATCACAGGTTACAGTGATCTGTGTTTGTTGTCAAGCCAAGTAGAAGTTTGTCAATACCAATACTCTGCCCCTTATTATGAGTCGATGGCAGTTCATTTGTGGGTGGAAAATTCCCATGTGACTTGATTTATTTACTTGGATTCTAGACATTTGTGCAGTAGCCTGGATGGGAAGTTTTCCCAGGTCTGAATATGACAATTATTTTAGAAGGAAGTCCACAATCGCTTGTTTCGTGTGAACCTATGAAGCTCCCAGTCTTAATCCCCATTTGACAGATGAGGTAACTGAGGCGCAGAGAAGGCAAGCGACTTACCCAAGGCCACAGAGCAGACCAGTGCTGCAACAGGTGGGCAGAGACATTCTGCCAGGTCTTTGCGGGGAGGGGGACAGGCACCAAATTTGGAGGGCAGGTACCAAAGAGGGCAGAATGTGAGGGCAAGATACCCCTAAGACTGCCCCGGTGCTTTCAAAGCTTTCAGAGGAGCTGCTGTGGCTCCCCTTAGACATCCCAATGAGGCTCGTGGAGCCATACTGGGAAGGAACAGGTGGGTTGCATTTCCAGTAGCTTCCACTTAATAAAAATGAAGGTATTTGTTAAACACTTACCATGTGCCAAGCACTGTATACCTTGGGATAATTGCAAGTTAATCAGGTCAGACACTGTCCCTGTCCCACAAGGGGCTCACATTCTAAGTAGGAGAGAGAACAGGTGTTGGAACTGAGGTACAGAGAAGTTAAGTGACTTGTCCAGAGTCCCCCAGAAGGAAAGTGGCAGAGCTGGGATTAGAACCCAGGTCCTCCGCTCCAGTGGTCTTTCCTCTAGGCCACACGGCTTCCCTACTAAAGAGTGACTTTCCGGGGGAAGCAAGAACTGGCCTGAGGCAAACAGAGAATTAGGAACAGGGTGGAGGGAGGCTGCCTCCCCCGCCCCTCCCCCTCCATTGCCCACGGCTCCTAAGGATGTGGTCCTGCACCTGTGGGAGCCTCAGAAGTATAGTTGAGCTCACCGTTAGCAGAGGAGACAATAGTAGCCTTGAATATGAAGTTGTCTTGGGCATTCCCAGGCATGTTTTTTGAGATGCTACCAAATAAAGTTAATGATCTTTGAATGCTGCTGCATTTTTATCATTAAACCTTTATGTCTATGTAGTGTTGGCTCAGCACCACCCACAACTCAAAGGAAAATATAGTCTCTGCCCTTGAGGGACTTAAAATTGGGAATAAGCAAAGAAAGCTGGGTGTCTCTGAAGTTGATTTCAGCCAAAGGCCAGATCCCAAGATGAGTAAACTCCACTTGTCAGCTGGGTCACTTAACTTCTCTGGGCCTCAGTGACCTCATCTGTAAAATGGGGATTAAGACTGTGAGCCTCACGTGGGACAACCTGATTACCCTTTATCTACCCCAGTGCCTAGAACAGTGCTCTGCACATAGTAAGCGCTTAACAAATACCTACATCATCATTATTATTATTATTATTAAACTCATGCTTCAATACCTAGAAGGTGGAATTCCTATTTGAGGGAGGAAATGTGGTGGAATTTTTTAGAACAGCATCAGGTTAATTGCATGGTCTTGTGGAAGGAGTTCTGAGCTGGTGGTGGCCGGGACCTGGATTATTTTCACTGCATGGGGTAAGAAAGGGCTCTTAGAAGGTGTTCTGCCACAAACCAGTTTTGTAACCTTAGGCCATCATTTACTCTCTTTGAGCATCACTTTTCCTATCTGCAAAAGGGGGATATTATCTGTCCTTCCTGGCCCCTCGAGGATATCATTAGAACATTGTTTTTCTTTCTAAAAGAAAAGATGGGAAACAATTCCCACTAGTAGGGGAACTGAGGAAAGGTCTGAGATGGCTGCAGGTGTTACAAAGCAGGGAACGTTGCAAAGTCAGGCCACATCTCCCCAGGTACAGATACTCTTTCCCCAGGCAATTAAGTAATAATAATCATAGCAGTAATACTGATGGTAATAATAGTAATACCATGAATAATAATAGTAATGGCATTTTTCATGTGCTTATTGGGTTTCAAACACTCTTCTGAGCACTGGGAGAGGTATAGATTAATCAAAGCAGACACTTGGGACTCACGATCTAAGGAGGATGGGGAACAGGGATTTAATCCCTTTACAGATGAGGAAACTGAGACGCAGAGAAGTTAAGTTCACAAAGCAGGCACGTGGTGGAGCTGGGATGGGTCCTCCGACTCCAAGCCCCTCGCTCTTTCCACTACTGAGGATCATCATCCAGAAAGACCACAAAGGCATATTGACATACCACCCTGCACCCTACCTATAAACGGAGAGCCACTAACCTAGACCACCCTGCTCTTCAGTCAAATGACCTTAGGCTTTCATGGGACAGAAACTGGGTAGTAACACAATCAAATAAGCTACCATTGTCTCTCCCACCCCAGTGCTCAATAGGAATCCACAAGGGGGAAACAGCCAGTTCACTGCTGTGAAAGGGGTGCATATATGATAAAATCAACTGAACTCTAAATTCCATGCAGCGGAAGAGAGTTTCCGAACTTGCTCGGGGAAAGGCGGCATTCGTGCTTTTGTCTGTGTGCAATGAACTGGAGGCAATGGGGGGATTGCCCAGATAGAGGGATGTTTCAAAAGGACAACAGGAAGGCTGAATTGTCGCTGAGTCGCTTTCTTGTTGGCAGGGGAAGTCGCAGTTCAAACACAAGCTCAAAAATTACTATTCACAGTCACTGAAGCTATAAAGGAGGAACGAGCGCGCACAAACGAGCTGTATTTTATAAATATCCGACTCGCGCTATCAGAGCCATTAAATATTTATCAGGCAGCGTCTGCCCATTGAGTAGTTTGGTATATTTAATTTTTTTTTAGTGTTATTGTCTGTCTGGACTCGAAATGATCTACTTGGTCAAAGATAAAAGCCGGGTCATATCACAAGCGGCCATAATCCAGCGGAAAGCAACCAGCTCAACTCACCTGCTGGTGCAGAGATCTTTGTGTGGGTCTGGAAGCAGATTTGGGGCATCAGTCTATTCATTTTCTCCTGTACTGAGAGAAAATGAAAGAAAGGAAGGGTTTCTAATGGTGACATCAATGAGATGGTTTTGTAGGCATGGCTCTTCCCTCTGAGCAGAGAGAAGTTTGCCCCAGGGCAGAGGGAGCAGGATGTTTATTGACAGTTTATTGCGGGAGTGGCTGGGGTCTGGGAAGAGGGTATGTTTTCCTATCTACCTTAGGCAGCAAAAGCCCTAAAGCTGACTGATAACAGGCCAATGATAACACTAATGCACTTTCAGTTGCTGGTGGTTTCTTTTCCCTGGGAACTATTAAAGCTGTATAACTGCAGACGGTGGGTGACACACAGTAATTTGTTGAAAATCACAATTTGCTAAAAACCCCCACAAAAACCCAGGAGCCTATTATATTAACAGAAGTGACAAGAAAATAAATGTTTTTGACAGGAAGGCGCTCGGATGGAGGCAAAATAGCTGTAACGCCGGCAATTATTCAACGAATCAAACTTATTTAAACACACTGTCTCTGATACTTAATAAATGTTATAGTGTGGCTTTTTGTGGCTAATAAAACTTGGTTTACATTACACCCCTTGCTTGCTAGGATCCCGAGCTCACTTAGAGTGCATTAAGAAGCCGCGCTCAAGATCGGGGCGATTTGCTGCAAAACTTAAATAATTCATTTATGCACCACTGCTTTCAGACAGTGTTTTTACAAATGCTATAATGAGACAAGCTGTGAAATGTTTTACGCGGGGAGAAAAGGCAGGCGGGCACTGAAGGGAAGCCCTTTTCTCTACTTTACTTCTATAAAGTTCAGGGGGAAATGTCCAAGAATGCCATGCTGACCTCCAGCCTCTCTCTTCGAAACCTGCCTGGAAATTTTCTCACTCTGAAATACACACACCCAAACTCAACTGAACCCAGAATCTCTTCTCTTCTAACCACAGCCAGATTGCTGCCGTGGGAATGAACTGCTTCCACCCCTCTAGACATGAAATCAATCAATCAATCATACTTATTGAGCACACAGTGTGTGCAGGGCACTTAACTATGTGTTTGGGAGGGTACAACACAAGAATATAAGAGAAACTCCACAGGATTCAGAAATCAGAGCTTCCTGACTACCTTCTCCACTAATGGAATGTGCTTTGCTTAGTAACCATCCAGGATTAATCCCAAACTTAGCTAACGTTATCTTCCTCTAAACAATACTCCTCCTCCTCCTATTGATAATACCAATTGTGGTATTAAGCACTTACTCTGTGCCAAACACTGTGCTAAGCACTGCCGTGGATACAAGATAATCAAATTGGACCGTGCTCCCACCCCATTACGGGGTTGGGTTAGACCAAAGGGCTCAAATAGACTCCCGAGTTGGCGCCAAAGACCTTGTTTCTTTTAAGGTTCTGGAAGGTTCTTTCCATTTTTAACCATTTGAATCCTCTGTCAGATCTGTCTTAAAAGGATTTTAAAGCACTCTACTCTGAATGTTGTCCTGCTCGCTAACAGTTTGACGATAAGTATTTGTTTATTTGGGAACCGTGGAGGCCTCTTTCTCGGAGAGCTTTTCCAGTGCATTCTTGGGGAAGAACATTATCTCCATTTAACAGATGGAATATCTGAGAGCTACATCAGCATCCCTTCTGATCCGTCTACATTATCTCAGCCAAATGATGCTCGTCTGTTTAAAATACCCCACGATCTGGGTTATGAAGTTAGTGTTAAAGGCGATCTCAGTTTCTCTTTTTTTTTTCGAGCCGTCTTCTCCGAACCACGGCCCAGAAAACGTTTCTGCAAACTCTCCCTGTTCTCTCTTTGACTTCCCCAGCCTTTGCGTTCCACTTCTCCTCCCCCACGTCTGGCAAGGGGAACTGCACCGGTGAGAGAAGGTGAGAAAATCAGAGAAAAATAGCCAGAGGAAAATGGAGAAATGACAACTATCGGTGGAGCAATAATCAAATATTAATTCGCACACTGGCTGCACAGCCTCTATCAGCAGATATGCAAATACACTCGTGGCCTCTTAACCATTTCACTGAAACAGCTTTCTTCTAAGGACTCTCTGTGCCCCCTTTTTGAACCAGGAAAGCATATTCATCTGTTTAACCGGTCAAACCGTAGCCACTGCCAAAGACCCTGGCGCAGGCACGTAAGAAAAGATACACATACTTGACATTAAAAAGGCCTCCTCTTCACTCACTCCACAATGTCCTGGCTAGAGAACCGGGCCTCCCACCTTACCCTGGACCCCATCTGTCAGACTCCAAGGAGAAGATGTCCTCCGTGGAAAACGTTCTGCCCTTGGGAGGGCTCCAGCGGATCTCTGTGCCATGAGAGAGCACAGGAGAGATGAGCCGTAAGGGAGGGCTAGACTCTTCTTGGACTAATATTAAACAGATCTCAGACATGGAAAGACTTGCATTTGACTCAAAATTCCAAGTCCATGAAGTCTGATGGAATACATTTTATCTTTCCTCCTACTCCCTCTCTGTGGAACTTTCTGAATGTCTATGTCGTTCCAAACTTTATTCACAATCCCACCTCCTTGGATTGGGCAAGTTTTACCCCAGACCGCCCTAGTTAAACTTTTACTTCTCAAGGCTTACTTTCCATCTATCACCTCACTAAAGCACTTACCCTTTCAAAGTATTCCATCTAGGTTCCTTCAGGGTGAGTGTAAGATCCCAGGGGACAGGGATCATACCTACTGACTCGACTCTATTTGCCTAAGCACTTATTTCTGCAGAGAGTAAGCTCTCCAGAAGCTATTAATTGATTGCGTCAGTGTTATCTGTCCAACTTGATTTCCTTGTATCCACCCCAGCGCTTAGTACAGTGCCTGGCACACAGTTAATGCTTACCAAATCCCAGAATTATTATGATGATGATTTCTCTCCATTAAGAGTCATTAGCTTCAGAGGCCCTAAACTGGATCAGCTGTATGGCTTCAACAGTGCTTCACATGCACCCTTTTCCCAAGATGCACATATTTAGAACCTGGGTTTCCCAAAAAGATTAATCTGTATTTCCACCATCTGGTTTATAGATTTTTTAAAATTTCATACTAGCTGCCAAACGGTAAAGCTAGTAAGATTCTTGTTTGAGGTAAGGGAACACTAGCAGTTTGTTGTGCAATAAAAACAGGGAACCGCTCAAGAGACTACATAAGTGTGTTGGAAGATCTTGGAGGTTTTAATTAGGAGGAAGTGACCTGAAATGGATTTTAGGCTTTGGCAGACTACTATAGAAATGTGCTTTTCCATGGGTATGAAGGGAATTACACTACAAAAAGTAAAAGGTGAAATGTTGCTTTAATTTTGCCTTCATTTTATGATTTTTCTCTCTGTAGAGTAAAGTGGAGTACAGCACTATCTCATATAACACGACTCCAGAAGACACGAATTGAGCCCCTGGAGACGTCATGGTTCCCTCTGTTAAGAAGAAGTTTGACAAGTTAAATGTTAATTAAACTCAGAGGGAGGTTAATTTGGGATAAGGCACAGAAGATCAAAATAAAGGACGGGCCATCTTTTCAGCAAGGGACACAAACCCATTCTCTACTGGGTCAGGTAATAGTTCATCCAGCCCAGTATTCTGTCTCTGTTAGTGGCAACAAGATGCTTGGAAGAATCAGGTGATGGTTACTCCCCTTGACACCCATCCTTATGGATCACCTAATAACCTGTCATTTATGTCCCTATATAATCTCTTGAGGGTGTCTCAGACGTGGCTCTCAAAATCCCTAATGTTCCCACATGGACCTCTCTTTCAAGAATTCGTCTATGCTTTCTGCAAGTCCGTTTATTTTTTTTTCTTCAGGAAAGAATCAGAATTCATTTGTTTACTAGAACTGTGCTTGGATTTCCAGGCCAAGAATCCTCAACTTTGTGAGCTAGAAGGAATGTTGAGAAGTCATCTAGTCCATCCCCGGGCCATCAGTCAGGCCTAATCCTAACCAAACCCCAAGCAGAGATTTCCTAATTTCATTTGGGGCCCCACGCTGATCCCACCTCCCACTGCTAGAGTCCCATTTTTCCAGGGAGTTAAGTGTTAGACAGCAATATACCTTCCCCAACATACACATCAGATTCCTTGGAGATTGTAAGCTTAAAGCAGGATGATCCTATTCAGAAGAGATTTATTGTCCATAATAAGAAGTGATTGGGGTAGAACCAAGGGGATGGGGAGGTTGATGGAGAGGACTATAGGTATATATGGGTAGTTGTGCAGAGAGCAGAGGTCTGGAAATCCCATGAATAAATAAACCCAGGTTTGGGAAACTGAGAAGTCAGTGAGGCATTAAAAATAATTTAAAGGAGTTTCTTGCTTGCACTGATTCCTTTTACTTTCAATCGCCCTTGCGTTTCATCCCTGGAACGGTGCTCAATACCTGGCACCTAATAGAGATTGCTGCACTGTAAATACTTAGTCAAAGAAGTTGATGTTGAAGAGGAGAAATATAACACTGATTCTTGGAGCTTTTGTAAATGAGAATATAGATGTTAGGTTACTGAATAAGAGGGACTGCGACTTTCCTATGTTCTGCATGGTGTCTAGCATAATGCAGATCTTCGGTTTCCACAGGGGACAAGACGCTGTGAGTAACTGCTAGCATCCTTTGCATTAAAGATCCTATTTTAAGTCAACTAATTACAGCATTAGCAAGATAAAATGCTACAGTGGAAGCATCTTGCACTCGTGAGCATCTAATCGATCAATCGATACTGTTTATTGACCAGCTTCTACAAGGGAGATTGCAATAGAAATGGAAGGTCCCGTTCCCGATATCAAGGCACTCAAAATTTATCGTAAGAGTTGACTGCTGACAATAGAGGAAGCCGTTCTTTCAGATGCAAACATATGCTTTGGGGGCAGACTCACAGAAGGCCACAAAGGTGATTGAGGGGTCGGAAAATAGGACCCGTGAGCAAAAGTTAAAAGCCTTGGGCTTAGCCTTCGAGATGATTCAGTAACAGTTGTCAGCCTAGGGAGGACTCTTGCATAGAGGTGGAGGCCATCTCTTCACCATTTCCATCGGCATTGAGATCCATTATCAGAAAGTGAGGGTTGGTCCACTCTGGAATGGATAACCAAGGAAAGCTATGGAATACTTAAACCCAGAGGAGATTCTTCTCTATCTGAGTTGCAGGACAGGTGCTAACTTGGAGGTCAATTAGAAAATCACATAGGACTCGTTGATTAGTGGAAAGAGCCCGGGCTTGGGAGTCAGAGCTCATGGGTTCTAATCCCAGCTCCACCACTTGTCAACTATGTGACTTTGGGCAAGTCACTTCACTTCTTAGTGCCTCAGTTCCCTCATCTGTAAAATGGGGATGAAAACTGTGAGCCCCACCTGATTACCTTGTATCTACTCCAGCACTTAGAACAGTGCTTGGCACATAGTAAGCGCTTAACAAATGCTATCATTATTTGTTAAGCGCTTACTATGTGCCAAGCACTGTTCTAAGCACTGGGATACCATCATCATCATCAACTTGGAGCCCCTCTTCTGACTATCTGACTTTTGCTTCCCATCTCAAGGTACGATCGCCTCATTTGCCATCCATGCTCCTTCGATGACTTGAGCTTCCTTCGCTGGGTCGGACATAGAGTGTCCGCCACTGGAGACAGACAAAGAACTCCATAACCTTGAGGATCCTTGTTGTTCTGAGATTCCATTTGCGTTTCTCCTCCAGTCCTAGGCTTCTGAGGCCCTCTGACAGTTTTACCCTCAAGAATTGTTTAAATTTACAAATCTGGGCTGAAAGATTTATGCCTTTTGTGTTGGGAATAGTCGGCTGATTTACAGTTACCATATTTACGTGTAGTAAATCACACTGAGGTGTATTAAATAGTTTGTTTTTTAATTTTGGTTGAGCGGGAAGCTGGTCATCCAAATTAATGACTGTGCATTGGCAGCATAAATTCAGGGAGGTTTGTGCGCTGGGTACGTCATTTCAGTGGCCGAGACAGATTGATCATCACCGTGTCCCACAGCGGTGTCGAGCCGCCCGGTAACACTATGGTGTGCTCACCCTGGGACTATAAACTTGAGTTGTTGTGATTGTTGGTAACAGTTGTACTTTAGGCTTTGAATAAGTTATTTCTAAATAATAATCCACTCTGATCCTCAATTGGTGGAATGGATGACCTCGTGGCTTCCCAGAAGAAGATTACTAAGGAAAAAGTATTTATTCATGCATTTATTTAACGGCCTACTTCTTTTTTCAATGGTATCTGTGCTCTTAATTTTGTTCCTATTGGAATTTGGGTCTGCCTGTAGTCTTTTAGATTACAAACTCCAGTAAACGAATCTTTTCTTCGGTTGCATCCTCCCGGGGATCTTGTGTGGCTCTCGGCACACGATAGGTGCTCAATAAATAATCATCGCGAGCGTCGGCTAGCAACATACAAAACACACGTGAGTCACTACTTTCCAGTACAAGTTGATTATTTGACTATTTCAACCTGTCAAATTGGAGTAGTTCATCTTGGAAAGAATAAAAGGCTTAAGTGTCGGCTGCCTGCTGGGAAAAGATGCCCGATATGCAGCCTTGAAGAAAGCAAAGTAGTGATTAGATAGCCCCTCGAGGTCCTACAAGCTCTCAGATCCTATGGGTAATTGAATGTTACTTAGCTAGTACTCTTCATGGGGTACTCGCCATGTCTTGTCCAAGCATCTTCCATTAGCGGTGCCAATTTAATTACATTTGGTACCACCAGGAGTTAGGAAGACTAACGCATAAGACTAATCCTTCTGTAGATGCTGAATCTAGACTCTTAGGGAACTTCCTGGAGGACACCCAGGAACCAAGTTGTTGAACTGAAAATAGAACTCCATTACATAGAATTACTTTTAAATTCTCTGTCTCTGTCTGTCTCTTTGTCTTTGTCTCAGTCTCTCTGTCTCATTGTGTCTGTGTTTCTCTCTTTCTCTATCTCTCTGTCTCTCTCTCCATTCTATGTCTCTCTCTTTCTCTCTGCCTCTGTCTCTCTATTTTTCAGCACAGAGCCATTTCCCATTGGGTGGGTACCTTAGATGCTTAAAGTACTGTCATGCCCACTGCAGTTCAGGACAGTCATGAATTGGTTGTAGGTTCGGATGGCACAGCTAATTCTGTACTTCCTTGTTGGACTTTGAATTTAGAAAAAATATACTTTCTAGCCCCCATTCCTACTTAATCTCCACTAAATATTGTATTTCTAGATGTTATAATGTTTCAGAGGAAGCAAAGAACGGCTTTCTCACTTTCTGGGAAGTTGTACTGAATTCACAGACTTTAATGCACTTTCATTAAGCTCATATGAATAGACACCTTAAGATACTTCTGCAAATGAATGTAAAATGACCCTTTATGGACACTAAATAAATTTTTAAATGGTGACCTTCCATTAGGGTAATTTCTCCTTAATCAATCAATCAGTGGTATTTATTGAGCGCTTGCTATGTGCAGAGCACTGTACTAAGCGTTTGTGAGAGTACGATACAACAGAATTAGCCGAAAGGTTCCCTGACCATTCAGTTTAGAGGGATAGACCAATGAAAGTAATTAAATCCATGATACTTTATGGTTTTGATCTCTATGGAGATCACCACAGAGTGGGTTGAAATGTGTTTTTTTCCCAGTTTAATCCATTCTCCATCTCACTGATACTCACTGGGAAAGATGGACCCTCTCATTCTGCTCCCAAAAGGTCAGAGCTGTTCTAGGAAGAGATATGCCTGCCGAATCGGGGTGGAATGTATTTGATTCCTCTAGATCGTTAGTTCCATAGAGTAAGTATCCAGTTCCTTTCAATAAATACTGAGCACTTGATGTTAAAGTGGACACCAAGTCAGTAAAGCAACAGCACCGGCTAGCAGCCAACGGAAGCTTGTTAGGCTTGAAGATGTCAGCTCATTTCCACTGTGGCGTTTTCTCAGCTCTAGATGAGTGGTTCCCCATATTTTCGAGACAGAACAGGTAGTCAACTAGGGTGTTTATTCACTGAAGGTCAGCCTTTTGTATTATGAAACTTCTAGCAGATGTGATAAGCAGTAAATTGCAGATCTATCACTTTTTTTTTTCTGAGGGAGTGTGTGTGTGTGTTTGTGTGTATGTGTGTGTGAAATCAGCAGAATGCTGCCTCTCTCTGATTTATGGCCTACTTTTGACCAACTCTTATCAGGTTCCCACAAGCCCCTTTCTGATGCAGCTCATGTCTGAATGACAATAGACAAACCAGTGCCATTATGCGCCAAAATCTCTCTCTGCATTCTCGACACCTAAGATTACATCTGGGCTATTGATTTATTACTGCCTTTTTTCCACAGGGACCAGTTTGTTCAGCCCGAACAAGATAGACTATTATTAAACTGAGCAAACAACTCCATGTGAACTTGGTAAAGAAATAATCATTGGCTACCACCTTTCTAACAACCTGGGTACATAAGGCAATGTAGGCGTTGAAATATTAAGGCTATTTATTCATATGAGTGTCTCCCTTTTCAGTTTGGTTCAAATGATATCCAATCTAAATATGCAGAGAAAGATAAAATGGGCATGTGTGGGGTGGGTCATCGATAAACATATCACCTAGAGCTTCTGACGTCGTAACGGAGTGAGAGACCAGACCAGAATTATTACAGATCTCTGCTTTGTGGTGCAGTTCTAGAATCCCTACTGTATCTGTAGCAATGAGGTTTTATGACAGCTTTAACAGTTTCAGCAAAATTTATATGTTCTACCACTAGATCATTTTGGGGGGTGATATAAATTTTACAGCACATCGGGTTTTTATATCTCCTCAAAACGCCTCATGAAGGATTCACATTAAGCATCCCCGAATCCACCCACAGCTTGATTCTTCTGGGTATTTATGTTTGCTGGGCAAAAGGGCTCACAATGCCTTTCTTTTTACAAATGATCATTTCTTCCTCCCCAGTTACCTTTTGATTTAACATCCTTCCACGCGCCCATTTGTCTACGTGGGACCCTCCCTCCCCCTCATTTATGTACGTAGCAGTAAGAATTAGCATTCCTAATAGCCCATACTGAGGCCCCTCTGGGGGAATTCCACTGAACCTACAGCAGAGGAGAGACAAACGCCCTGCTCACAAGTAGCTTACACTTTAACAGAGGGGAGAGTTCGTAAAATAGAGAGTAATCGAAAATAAAGCAATGGGAAAACAACTGTACAGAATGGCTAGTGATTATTTTAAACAAGTTCATGTAGGCAGGGTGACCGGTGGCTGAACGTCAGCGTTGCTGGCAATTTCAAAACTCCATCTTCTAAGCCCCACTCGAGTGACACTGGCTTTCCGAGAGGTGACCCAAGTCAGGATGCTGGAGCCATTCAAGGTCAGACTATCTCTTTACAGTAAATGGAGCAGGATTTGGTGCCAGATTAGATAGATGGGTTGAATAAAAGGGGTGAATCGAGAATAACAATCAAGGGTGGTGCAGCGATGGGAAACTCCGGGGGAGGACAGGTTTTGGGTGGGAAGATAAGATTGGTTACACAATCGTCTTCACCCTAAACTGTATTTTTGAATGACTACGTATTTGAAATTCACCCCGCCCCCTATGCCACGGCACTTATACACACATCTTAAAGCTGCATATCATTTTAATATATTTAATAAATTTTAATTTATATTAATGCCTGTGTCCCCTTCTAGGCCGTATGCTAGTTATAGGTAGGGAATGTGTCTACTAATTCTGTTGAATTGTACTCTCCCAAGAATTTGGCCCAGTGCTCTGCACGTAGTAAGTGCTCAGTAAATACCATTCATTGATTGGTTGGTTGATTACTAGGTCTTTAAAGTAAAAAGAAGAGGGCCTTATCTCCCATCTGCCAATCCTCCCATCTGCTCTAGTCTTGCACCATCCACTTTGAGTCATCTATGCTCTACTCTCTTCCACCCATCTATTCTCTTTCACCTACTCCACTTGACATCCTCAGTTTTTCTTATCTCATTTGTTTCTCTTTTCTTTCTCCCAATGTTTCCATTCTTTCCTATTTCCCGCCTTCTCTCTTTTCTACCTTCTTTTTTCTCTTTTTTTCTCCTGCCTCACTCTTTCCTACCTTCTTTTTACTACTTTCTTTGTTTCCCTCATTTTTCTCTTAGTAGCCCTAACCCTTAATTTAGCCCAACTAGCTGCAGCGGGAAAGTCTTCCCAGCTCCCTTGCCATCTTGAAGCTCAGTGTCCTCTGCTGCTGTGGGCTGCCCAAAGTTTGAGACGGACAACTTCGGAGATAATAATAATAATTATGGTATTTGTTAAATGCTTACTATGTGCGGAGCCCTGCAGATGGCTGCTGTGGACTGAAACTGAGCTGTCAAAATGGCTACTATTAAGGAGTATGACACACTTTTTAATTTGCTTCTCCCAAGCAGTGAGGTCTAATGGAAAAAAGCATGACCTGGGTGTCAGGTGAGCAATTAATAAATCAATCAGTGGTATTTATTGAGCACTTACTATGTGCAGAGCACTGAACTAAGTGCTGGGGAGAGTAATACAGTAGAATTACCAGTCATGTTCATTGCCCATAATGAGCTCTGGAAGTTAATATTGGTTTGGCTATTTCTCTGTTTTGTGACCTTGGACAAGTCATTTACCTTCTCTACCTCGGTTTCCTCATCTGTCAAATGGTGAAATTCCTCTTTTCCCTCCTTAGATTGTGTAAGCCCCATGTAGAATGAAGACTGAGTACAATCTGCTTGTATTATCTCTATCTCAGTGCTTAGTCCAGGGCTTGACCCATAGTAAGTGCTTATCTATTACCACAGTAAGTCTGTGGTGACTGCACTGCCTTGGGACTGGAGACAAGGGGGAAAGAACTCAAAGATATCATACATGATGGCAGCAGGGAGTGAAGCTGACCATCGATCCCTCTATAGTATGCTTTGGGAAATTGTCGCTGTCCCATATAGCCCAGAGAACCTATAGATGTCAACTTCCCAGTCCTTGAGGCACCACCAGGTACTCTGAAAAACCACTCCAGTTGACAAATGCTCAACTGACTGTCAGGATTGCCCAACACTGATACATCTGGAGGGATGAAGGTGCCAGGAGATGAGGGTTAAGGCACAATGTGTCCAGAAACAAGGATGTCAGTAGAGGAGAGTATTGTCTTCAGAAGAAAAAAGAAAAAAAAATAGTGAGCCCTAGCTGATCACAAGCTGATTGAAACTGCATTGATTGATTGATTGATTGATTCCTCTTGGCTCTTCCCCCTTTCAAGCATTTAGAGAGAAGCTGGAGAGAATCCAGACGTGTGAGAAAAATGATTAAAAATAACTTCTGTGAGGAAAGACGAAAGGAATGGACTTTGGCCTCAAGAAGAGAAGGTTAAAGCATGAACCATATGAAAGTTTTCTGTGGGATTTTCACGCCTCTTCAGCCTTCTCATTTTCTATATCCTTTTCCTTTGATTTTTACTTACCCATTAGACAGTAAACCCTCTGGGGGCTGGGATCACACCTGTACTTTCATCAGACCTTACTGCTAGGGGACAGGAGCTAAACCCAGTGACCAGATAGGTTTTGGGTTTTTTTAAAAAAACTAGGATACTAGGTGAGGCTTCTAGGGATCTGGTCTTCATGCCAAGCGTTTGTGGTTGCTGAGGAATGAGTGTGCTTCTAGATCCCCTTTTTGTCTCTGAGGTGGGGAAATTGAGGGGAAGCTACTCTCATACCCACTCCAGATTTAAAATAGGACTTGAGTATCTTGAGTCACCAGTATTCACAGCTGTCCCAGGTTGAAGAAAATTGCTGATTTAATCAGGAACCCTGCCTGTTAGTGCCTGGATGTGGAAACACTTTTTTTCTAACAAGGGTCTGAATGAGGGCTCAGGTTTATTCTTGCAACACCTGGCAACTGTATTTCCTAGCGGCCACAAGCCTAAGTTTCCCAGAATCCTTTGATAATGAGAACCAATCATTGAGTCTTTAAATTAAGGATGGGGGGAGTTGGTGCTTCTCTTCTTATCTCTTCAGTCGTGGTTTGGTAACTTTTGCAGATGTTCCATTACTCTTGCTGACTTGTGAGTACATATTCAGAACTCTAAGGAGTTTGCTTGCTTATTTATGGTGGTTTGTCTACATTATGAAACTTGTGCATCTGCTTGCTTATAAGAGTTTGGAATTGATTTAGTCTTACCTATTTGTTCTCACCATTCAGAAAATCACACATTTCTCTTTGGTCAGTTTTGAGTGTTTGAGAAAGAGGTTCTTCTGCAATTACAGCCTTCTGAATCATTTGTAGGACAGAACTTTATTCATTTTTCCACCTGGGAGGGTCTGAGAATGAGGAGTACTTCAATTGGGATGGTAAAGTGAGATAACTGGCTGATGGAGGATTGGGGAATGTAATAACTCCATGTTAAGTGTTCACTATATGTTAATCAATGGTATTAGGCACTTACTATGTGCAGAGCACTGTGCTAAACATTGGGGCAGATACAGCATAATCAGGGTGGACACTATTCCTGTCCCTGATTGGGCTCACAATCTAAGTAGAAGGGAGAAGCAGTGTTTCCTAGTGGATAGAGGATGGGTCTGGGAGTCAGAAGGACCTGAGTTCTAGTCCTGACTCTTCCACCTGTCTGCTGTGTGACCTTGGGCAAGGCACTTAAACTTTCTCTGTGCCTCAATTATCTCCTCTGTAAAATGAGGATTAAGAATGTGAGCCCCACATAGGACAGGGACTGGATCCAACCCAATTTACTTGTTTAAAACCCCTAATACTCAGAATGGTGACTGACACATAGTAAGCACTTATCAAATACCACGGTTATTATTTACAGAGATTGAATCCCAATTTACAGGTAAGGAAGCAGAGGCACAGAGAGGTGCAGTGACTCACCCAAAGTCACACAGCAGGCAAGTGGCAGAGCAGAATTAGAACCCAGATCTTGGCTTTGGAAAGTTGTGTTTATCAATTACTGGTCCTTTGGCTTAATAACTTTTGATGTCCCAAATCCCTGGCCTATTTCCGGGCAAAGCTCACGAACAGCATGGCTGATTTTTGAAGTGAAGTTGTAAAGGATCAATCCCTTCTTTCCGCCCCCACCCCACCAACTATTGCAAATTAGCTTTCTTTTTCTCACACACATATACAAAGCTCAACAGAAACATTCATCTACTCATTAGTGATGAGTGAAAAATCTAGGTTGACAAGAGGGTAATACTGTGTAATTAGCAAAGGCAGGGAAGCACCGAGATAAGATACCCAACAAAAGTCAAGCAACAAAACAAAGAGATAAACTAAAGGTGGCAAAATCAGAGCGCATCTGTCAGAGTGGTATTTTTATTTGATTGGTGAACTAAGCCAACATTCGTTGATCCCCTTAGAAGGGTATGTGTGTGTGTGTGTGTGTGTGTGTACATATATATATATATATATGCTGCTGATACTTAGATTGGAAAACTATGTGTTGTGAGTTTTCATCCATCTGTGGCTAAAAAGACCAATCCCTTGTTGCCTCTTTCATAATGGTTCTCTCTAGAGAAAATGGTCCAGGAAAGGAGCTCAAATCCTCAAGTTAACTTTACCTTGTTCCAATTTCGAAAAAATCAAAAGGGAGGCAGTGAAACCTGAATTCATATCTCATACAGGGATCTGACTTTTGCTTGCATCCCAGATGGGTCTTAGTATCGTGATGTTGGAAACTCTAAAGCTATTATTTTTATTTATATATATATATATATATATATATGCATATATATATATATATTTCCCATAAATCCTGGATCATCAAAAGATCACACATCTTTAGGTGAAAATCACTCCCACCCCTGTTATGATACCTAAGTGGGGAAAATATACAAACCAATCGTATCGAATCTAGGCATAGAGGATAGAGCATGGGCCAGGGAGTCAGAAAGACCTAGGTTCTAATCCCAGCTCTGATGCTTTTCTGCTGGGTGACTTTGGGTAAGTTACTTCCCTAGGCCTCGGTTACCTCATCTGAAAAATGGGGATCAAGACTTGAGTCTCAAGTGGAAAAGGGACTGTGTCCAACCCAACTCTGTTCCTACCCCGGCACTTAGAGTGCCTGGCACATAGTAAGTGCTTAACAAATATTATGTGCTTACTCTGTGCTGAGCACTGAACTAAGTGTCGGGGAGAGTACAACAGAGTTGGTGGAGATATTCCCTGCCCAAAAAGAGCTTATAGTCAAAGGATGCCAAAAGCATACTTGTGTGGTCCTTGTTTAAGCTTGAGTTTACCATGCACAGCTTATCTGAGGTTGGATCCCTTCCACTCAGACTCGGGTCCAGGCTGGGTTGGAGGTGGGAGACACTACAGCTCTCTTTCCTCATCAGCCTGGTCCCAGGCCTGATTTACTTCTGAAGAGAGTAGCTATTTTGGAGGCTAGCAGCCAAACGAGAGAAAGGTCTCCATTAGCTCTCTTAATACATCCTCTTCATGTCAGCTAAGTGGAAATGGGGAACAAAAGGGAACCACCTAAAAAGCAAACAAACCAAACCCCTCCCCAAGCTAAGTGCCCAAATCTCTGAGAAGCACAATTTCACAATTGTTGAACAGTTTCAAGTTATTTGAAGTGCGGGCCAGTGGGGTGTGATAATCTTTCCAGCTCTGTTTTGTCATCTCATTTCCGAACTGGTGCCAGCAATATTAGACCCAAGGACTCCCCTTTCAGAAGGCTGTTGCCCTGATTACTCTCTACTGCGGCTGTGGGACTTCCAGAAAGGACCTGCAAGGGAAGGAAAGTGGGGCTGAGTGAAACTTTTCAGCTGACACAAATTTGAATTCATCATCTGTGCATTTAGTAGCCTGTTTCTTCCCTCTAAACACGGGTATGTTTTTTGGCCCAGAATTTAGAAACTCTTGCCCAAGACAAAGTGACTTTAATTATTTCACAGGATGGAGTTCAGGAAGCTCTCTGTTGGCATCTTTCATAATATTCATCTAGCTTTCTTGGTCATCCCCCACAACAATTCACCCGCTTCCACTCATACCAAAATGTTCCGAAGTAGCTCTCAGTCTGTTGGCATTACAATAGGAACCCCAGAGGATGGGGTGGGGGAACTGTGGGATTAATGGATGGTCGTTTTTCGGTGATCACTCAATGAGTACTTACTGTGTGCAGAGCTCTGTACTAAGCTCTAATCTTCTCTTCTTAATACCATGAGCCTTCTGTGGACCAGAGATCACCCATGTACACTTCCCTGGTGCGTAGTATAATATTTCAAGCAGAATAGATGCTCACTAAATACTAGTGAATGAATGGTTCCAAAAGACTAATAATAATTGTGGTATTGAAGCACTTATTGTGTTCCAACCATTGTCCTAAATGCTGGGGTAGGTAGAAGGTAATCTGTTTCTACATGGGGCTCACAGTCTAAGTAGGAGGGAGAGCAGGTATTTCAGATGAGGGAACAGAGGCTCAGAGAAGTGAAGTGTTTTTGCCCAAGGTCACATAGCAGGCCCGTGGCAGATCCAGGATCAGAACCCAGGTTCTGTAACTCCCAGGCCCATGTTCTCTCCACAGGGTCATTCTGCTTGTCAGATAAATAGATAATAGAGAAGATAGAGAAGCAGCGTGGCTCAGTGGAAAGAGCAGGGGCTTGGGAGGCAGAGGTCATGGGTTCGAATACCAGACCTGCCACCTGTCAGCTGTGTGACTGTGGGCAAGTCACTTAACTTCTCTGGGCCTCAGTTCCTTCATCTGTAAAATGGGGATGAAGACTGTGAGCCCCACGTGGGACAACCTGATTACCTGGTATCTACCTCTGTGCTTAGAACGGTGCTCTGCACATAGTAAGCACTTAACAAATACCAACATTATTATTATAAATGGAGTCCAAATAGCAGTCCAAATTCACTGAAACTCTTATGTAAGAAATTCCATTCCTGACTCAAAGGTTCAGCCAGAAGACTGTACACAGTAATGGTGGAATAGGATATTTGAAGAAACGAATTGTTTCCTTCACCTCCATCATAATGTATAGGGATATACAACCTCTCATTTCTAACTTTTCCCCTGTCCATCCCGAGCTTTGGCTCAGTCAACCTCCATGAATTTATTCAAATCCTTTTGGAGCCTACTGTTGTTTTTGGCTTGTACAATTTCCTATAGAAAAGTGAATTCCTTGTATTTACCACCTGCTGTGTGAAGAAATGTTTCCTTTTGTTTGTTTTGAGTCTCCCACCTCCAGCTTCAATGGATATCCCTTTGTTCTTGTCCCGAGAGGTTTGGTGAACAAATTTAGTGAACACAACTCTGTGTTCGCTCTGTCCACGCCTTCACGATTTTGTAGGCTTCAAACATGGCCCCACTTAGCCTTTACCTTTCTCGCCTTAATAGAAATAATCTTTTCAGTCTATCTTCATTTGGAAGCTTCATTCCTCCAGATTGCCTCCTTTGCCTTTTGTCCATATCTTATCTAGTTCTCATGCTAATAATAATAATGATTGTGGTATTTAAGTACTTACCATGCTCTGGGCACTGGAGTGGGTACAATACCAAGGCATATGAAATACAGTCAGATGAGGATTCTGTCCTTCACAGTGCTCATGTTCTAAGGGGGAGAGGAAACAGGTATTCTCCATTTTAAAGGTAAAGAAACTGAGGTACCAAGGAAGTCACAAGGTCACACAACAGGCAAGTGGCACTGCTGGGATTAGAACTCAGGTCTCCTGATTCCTAGGGCTGTGGTCTTTCCACTGCTTAAATATACATGGCAACCAGAACTATTCCCAGGATTCCAGCTTTGGGACCACTGAAATTTTTAATTGGTTATTAAGCACTTGGGAGAGTACAATATAACAGGATAAGGGAGTTGGTAGTCACATTCCCTTCCCACAATGAGCTTACACTCTAGAGGGGAGACATACATTAAAATTTATATATATGTATGAAAGTGCTGTAGGATTGAGGGTAGGGTGAATATTAAGTGCTTAAAAGACTAAACCCCAGCAGTGTTTGGTGTCATATGTAGATGTGCGTATTTGACTGTATTCAAAGCCCTCCAGAAAACCCACCTCCTTTCTCGAATAATTTCCAACATCCCAAATCATATAAACTCATCAGCCATGTCTAGCATTTATGTCCCTACTCATCCTCATCTTCAACACTTATATCTATATAAAGACATAGTCAACTGTGCATTCAATCATTTATTCTGATTACTCAGGATACAAATACTCATGTCATTCTCCCCCATTACAATGCTTCTTGTGGGCAGGGAATGTGTTTTTGTTACATACTTCTGAAATGCTTTGTTGAAGTCATTAGACCCAGTGGGTTCTTAATAAGTACCTCTCTATGCGACTTCCTCTTCCAGGCCATTTGACACAAGTAAACCAAGCTATTTATACTTATTAATGCTGGAAAATGGCTGTTTATTCTTTCTCTTTGTTTCCCATCTTTTAGCCAGTTTTCTATGATTGAGCATTCCTTACAATTCTAGGATTACTGGCTCTTGAAAAGCCTTTTGTGTGGAATTTTGTCAAAGGCCCGTTGAAAATCTAAGTGGATGATTTCCCTGTATCCACAAGCTTACTGACCCCCTACAACGATCAATATGGCACGGTTTCCCCTTTTCCCCAACAAGTTGTGTTTTTTCTACATTTTTGCTGAACCTGAACATAATTATTGATTTTATTAATTCTCACTGGTCCATGATTTCCAAGAGCACCACTGTAACAGAGTTGCAGTGATGCTCTGCCAGTCTCTCTAATGTTGTTCATAATGGTTATAAATAATAATAACTATGGTATTTTTAAGTGCTTACTCTATGCCAAGCACTGATCTAAACACAGGGGTAGATACGAGGTAAAGAGGCTGTCCCACATGGGGCTCACAGTCTTAATCCCCATTTTACAAATGAGGTCTCTGAGGTCTCCGAGGCTCAGACAAGTTAAGTGGCTTGCCCAAGGTCACACAACAGACAAGTGACAGAGCCAGGATTAGAACCCATGACCTCTGACTCCCTAGCCCATGCTCTTTTCACTGAGCCATTCTGCTTCTCTGAGAGCTTATATACTCTGGCCTGGAATTCCACAACGTTTTGTCCAAATTCCTGCAAAACTCTTGTGTGGGTACCCAACACTTGGCCCAAAGCACCCCACAAGATCGTGTCTTTCCAAATTAGTTACTCTACTTGTCTACTCCTAATAATCGTTTGAGTGTGAGACTCTCTTCACCATTATCCCCATTGAGGACCGAACTGATGAATTTATTCCACTTCTCAGCTATCTAATAATAATAATAGTGGTATTTAAGTACTTACTATGTGCCAGACATTGTACTAAATGTGGGGGTGGATACAAGCAAATCAGGATGGATGCGGCCTCTGTCCCACGTGGGACTCAGTCTCAATTCCCATTTTACGGAGGAGGTAACTGAGGCACAGAGAAGCAAAGTGACTCACCCAGCGGGCAAGTGACAGAGCCGGCATTAGAAACCACGACCTTCTGATTCCCGAGTCCATGCTCTATCCACTCCACCACGCTGCTTCTCTACTCCCTTTTCACTGCTGGAAGCAGGATTTATCCACGAGAGTCACGGCCCCCGTTGATCCCTAGTTTGCGTCTTACTTTGGATCTATCTCAACTGCTCTGTTCTTTGGTTTTTCCTCTCATTTGAAATATGATAATCCTATTTGCCACCAGCTGATATCCAGGAAGGGCTTTGGGAATCATAGATGAAAGACTGATATAATCCACAGAATATTACTAGCCCAAGAAAATTCACAGGTCTTTGACAGCAACTCTTCTGTTTGCAACCACACAGAATAAAATGTGGTCTGGTTATTGCCATCAGCATGAATTGTATTTTTTGAGCATATACTATGGGCAAAGCACGGAGGAATTGTCCCCAGTCTCCTCCAGACTTGGGGCTAAGCCTACATAGCAGCCACGGTCCCTTTTTCCTTGCTTCCATTTTTTCGAGCCTCTGGCAGCAAACATCGAGCCGTCTGTAGCATTCAACACTGCAGCGCAAGTTCAATTACCCAAACAAATCAGGACTCAGGGGTGCTCAGACATGCAATTCGCTGAACTGATACAGTTCAGACATTAAAAAAACATGGAACAATGAAAGAAATGTTCAATTTCAGAGTGTCGGTGCATAAAAGGTAAAGGAAATTGGCTTTAGGGAGTGATTTGAGTAATGGGACAGTTCAAATAAAGGATGTTCGGATAACTGAGTTTGTGCAGCATCTAATCTACCGTAGAGAGAGAGCTGCACCCCAGAGCATTCAACTGGGCACTGGACACTCTCACAGAACTCCAATCCCCAGTGTATCCCTCAGCTCCTGGTCGCTGGAACTCTCAGGTCCTTGTTTTTTGGGACCAGTTTTTAGAACTTGCTTTAGCCACCTTTCAGAAAAAAAAGACCCCTCACCTTAAAGAGCCATTAATTCCTTCCACAGCACAAAACTGAAAGAGACCCAAAATATGTTGCCTCCAAGCTGATCTCCTCATGCCAGCCAAGTAGAGACCGTCTGTCACCTCCTTTCAGCAGAAGTCTTAGCAGCATTACACACCGAGTTAACTGAGTGGAAGGAAGATTTGTGGCGTGCCTGCCATATCTTTCGCTCAGTAAGGAGGGCTACTTTCCAGCTCTGAGAGGCTGAGAGCCCTGTCTGACTCTCCACATTCCCCAGGTTAATGGAAATAGCTAGAAGATGTCTCCCAAGTGCTACGATTGGGCCAGAGATTCTATTATTATTATTGTTATGGTATTTGTTAAGCACTTACTATGCTCCAGGCACTGTTCTAAGCGCAGAGGTAGGTGCAAGTTAATTGACTTGGACACCGTCCCTGTCCCACATGGTGCTCAGTCTTAATCCCCATTTTACAGATGAGGAAACTGAGGCACAGAGAAGTGACTTGCCCAAGGTCGCACAGCAGACAAGTAGCAGAGCTGGGATTAGAACCCATGACCTTCTGACTCCCAGGCTCGTGCTCTATCCACTAGGCCAAAAGGCACTGTACTGGACACAGGACTTGAAAAAGGCATGAGACCATCTCATCTTCATCTTTTCTTTCGCCAAAAAAAAAAAAAATTGATACCGTCTCTGGCCAAATTCCTAGTTGTTTCAAACTGCTGTTTCTTGGCTCGCCTCTTCAACCCCAAACATTGCTGAGTAGCCCATACTACAGCCCTGCTGCAGGAGGCTGCCGGAGCAGCTCTAAATTCAAAAATAGTTTTGTAATTTTCAATGTCTGCCTCCTTGAACCTAGGCTTTATGGAGACTGAAAGGGAAGGAAGAGGAGGAAGGGAGCCACTCTGACTATTCCTATCTCCACCCCCTCATCCTGAACATTTAAAGGCACAGTGAAGCCCAGACTCATCCAGGGAGATTAGTAAAATTGGGGTTTTAAAGTGCTCACTCTGCTGTTACACTAAGTGCTAGGATAGATACAGGATGAACACATGGGACACAGTCTCTGCCCCACTTGGGATTCACAGTCTAAGTAGGAGGAAGAACAAGCATTGAATTCCCATTTCATAAATACAGAGAAGTTGTGTCTGGCCCAAGGTCTCACAGCAGGCACATAAGGGAATCAGGATTAGAACCCGGGACTCCTGATTTCCACACCCATGCTCTTTCTGTTAGGCCATAGAGGAATGTAACAACATTGTGAGACCACCGCAGCATTTTTAAATGTTTGTGTAATGCAGTCCAAGAAGATGGCTCTCCTTGGGTTGATGTTTGGGAAGACATGGAAATGAAGAAACAACCCACGGCAGTCACTGCGAACTCAACAGCGCTGCCAAGGACAATCTCTGTGCGTACACCCTGTGGAATGAATTGTTACTAGGTAGGGACATCTAGGTTACACCTACTTCATTGTTATTACCCTAGAACGAATCCAAATAAGATCGCTTCTCCGACTATTGGAGAGTCATCTTAGTCCAAGCTTTGGTCTCTGATCCTTTATGTACGACCTCTCATCTCAAGACACATAGGAAAGCTTAGGAGTGTTGACGATATCGTGTCCGCTGGATGAGGTAGGCTGAACTGTTTGGGAAAGGACAGCAGATGTACGAGAGAGTCCTTGCCTACAAGGGGCTTGCACTTTACTGGGGAAGACAGGCGTAGAAAAGCTTCATTGACTGAGTAGTGATTGAACATAGTCACGAGTGTTGAGGAATGGTATAAATAAATCCATTAGTGCTTGCGTTGACTGAGTTACTCCTCGGGGTGTTGGGCGTTAAGCAGGGAAATCTCGCTGAAGGAAAAGGGATTTTTAGGAAGGTCCTGAATGTGGGGTGAGCTGTGCTAATTAAACATTTTACCTGGAATGCGTCCTTCTGGCAGAACACTCTTCTGTTGAACAAACATTTTGGAGAAGCATTAGTCGGTTACGCCTAAGATAAAACATGTCCTGGCCTCTAAAGACATCAAGTAATCACAGTAATCGCCTATTGGATTCCATCATGTTAGGCAATATAAAATTCTGTTAAGAGAAATGGAGGAGATGGTGTCCTCGAGGCAAGTGAATTTCTAGGAATAAATGAATCGAGTATGTTTCTTGTCAGTTTTCCTAATGGATAATGGTGTATTGGTTAGATTTGCTCTAGGGTTGACCTGGGCCTGCTCCAGACTCTGAGGACCAGAGCGTTGGCTGAATGACTATTCGTCGTGGCTCTGTGGAAAGAACACGGGCTTAGGAGTCAGAGGTCATGGGTTCTAATCCCGGCTCCGCCACCTGTCAGCTGTGACCTTGGGCAAGTCACTTAACTTTTCGGTGCCTCAGTGACCTCATCTGTAAAATGGGGATTAAGACAGTGAGCATCACGTGGGACAACCTGATTACCCTGTATCTACTCCAGAGTTTAGAACAGTGCTCAGCACATAGTAAGCCCTTAACAAATATCAGTTATTATTATTAGTATTAGTATCTACTTCATGCCTAGAGCTTATCTCTTGAGGGAGCTGCTACCTCAAGAAAGGTGGACTTTCTCACACTGACTATCCTATAAATCATCCCATTTGACTTTCATGAGTTCAAGAACTAGCCTGATAATGATGGTATTTCTTAAGCACTTATTGTGTCAAACATTGTTCTAAGGATTGGGGTAGGAAGAAGCTATTCAGGTTAGTTGCAGTCCTCGTTCTACATGAGGCTCACAGTCTTAATCCCTATTTTAGAGAGGAGATACCTGAGGCACAGTGAAGTGACTTGGCCAAGGTCATACAGCAGACCAGTGGCGGACCTGGGATTCGAACGCATGTCCGTCTGACTCCCAGGCATGCTACTTCCTGCTGTGATCAGTTCACACTAGAGATTATAAAACTGCTACTGACTTGGAAAACTTTGCATTCACTCTTTCATTTGCGGTGTGCTTCGTAGGTTATTCCCTAACAGTAATACCCCCATCCCATGGTAGCTGTGGTTCATTTTTCTCAGTTTTACACTCCCAACATTTAAAAATGCTCGAAGGCACATCTCCTCCAAGAGGCCTTCCTTGCCTAAGCCTTAATTTCCTTTTCTCCCACTCCCTTCTGTGTTGTCCTGACTCAGTCCTTTTATTTTTCCCAACCCCAGCTCCACAGCACTTCTGTAAATATCTGTAATTTATTTCTATTAATGTCTGTCTCCCCTTTAGGTCATAAGCTAATTGTGGGCAGGGAATATGTCTGTTTTATTGTGCTCTCCCAAGTACAGTGCTCTGCACATAGTAAGTGCTCAATAAATACCTTTGATTGATCAATCAGTGGTATTTGAGTGTTTACTAGTTGCAGAACATTGTAGTAAGTGCTTGGGAAAGTATGGTACAATAGAATTCATAGTTAGTTGGTAGCCCACAAAGGAGCTCACAGTCTAGTGGGAAAAACCAACATTAAATTAGGGATGGGTACGTAAATGCTCTGGGACTGAGGTGAATGTCACGTGCTTAAAAGGTACAAATCCAGATACTTTAGTGATGAAGGGAGTAGGGGAAAGAAAACTTAACTGGGGAAGGCCTCTTGGAGGAGATATCATTTTAGTAAGGCTTTGAAGGTGGGGAGAGTGGTGGTCTGTCAGATATGATGAGGGATGGGAGTTCCAGGCCTGATGGTGGATGTGGGCAAGGACTTGGCAGGGAGATAGATGAAATCGAGGGAAGTTGGCCTTAGTGGAGCAAAGTGTACATGGTGGAGTGTAGTAGGAGGTGAGCAAAGTAAGGTAGGAGTCCCATGTGGGACAGAGACTGTGCCCAACCTGATTAGCTTGTATCTAACCCAGCGGTTAGAATGGTGCCTGGCACATAATGAATGCTTAACAAATACCATAAACACAACGAAAGAATGGGAAACCATGGACTGAACTGTTTTGTAGAAAAATGATCTGGGCAGCAGAATGAAGTATGGATTGAAGTGTGGAGAGACTGGAGGCAGGAAGGTCAGCAAGGAGGCTGACGCAGTAATCAAGGAATTGTAGGATAAGAGCACGGATTAATGTGGTAAAGTTCAGATGGAGAAGAAGAGATTTTAGGGATAATCAGCCTTTGTGTAAGCAAGTAGAAGTCATACTCGGAGTTTAGGGAAGTGATAGCCCTAGTTTCTCTTGAAGAGTGGCAGCGCTGGAATCTCAAATGAATCATGGCCTCATAGAAAAGCACTTTTATCGATCATTTGCAACAAAGCTTAGTGGACAGATTATAGGCCTGAGTGTCAGAGGGTCTGGATCCTAATCCCGGCTCCTCCCTTTACCGGCCTTGTGATCTTGGGTAAATCACTGAACCTCTCTATGCCTCACTTCCCTCACCGGCAAAATACTTATTCTCCTTCCTACTTAACTCTGTGAGCCCCACTTGGGACTTAATTATCCTGAATCTATCCCAGCACTTACTAGAGTGGGCAGGTAATGTGTCTGTTTATTGTTATATTATCCTTTCCTGAGCACTTAGTACAGTGCTCTGCATAAAGTAAGCACTCAGTAAATATTATTGAATACAGTGCTGGCATATATTAAGTGCTTCACAAATGCTGAGAATATTAAATGATCCATGCCTCTTCCTCCAAGCTGATAAATGCAAGCTGCCATTTTTTTTTTTAAAGTCTCTAGATATAGAGATTCCACAGCCTCTTTCGGGTGACCCATTCAATTGTCTTCTCACCTTTCCAATCGGGAAGTTCTTTCTTGTGTCTAATTGAGTTCTTTCTTGCTTTAGTTCAAAGGCATTTCCCTTTGTTCAGCCCTCTGGGGACCTGGGAGAACAAGTAGTCAGCCCCTCCTTCCCGCCTTCCCCCCCATCTCGTCTTTTCCAGTTTAAGAAGGGCTCTTCAGTTCTTTTTTCAATTAAGTTGCAATGCTGCATAATACCAGATATTTAGTAATGGAATATCTGGCACTTCCTGGTAATAGCCACTGTAGTTTAATGAATGCTATTCATAAATGATGAGGCGGATCATGCTGCGTGATGCCTTTTCACATTCAGAAGGAGCAAAACTGGCAGCGAGACATCTCATTGTTATGCCGTGGAAAGGCGTGTGATGACTCAGAGGGCAACTTTTAAGTAAAAATGTCTTCCCAGGCCTCCTTTCTGGAGGATGACCAGCAATTGCCAGGCTCAGCTCAAGGGTGGCTGCTCACGACTAAAGCTCTTCAAATGTCAAAATGTTCTCCAAGAAACTTCCCAGACCCCAGGTGAGCTCTAGATGACCTTTTCCCAACCCATCCCTTCTCCAAGATTTCAAAGGGAAATCTCAGCTTCTCCTCCAAAAGGCCAGCTCTGCCATGGTCTCATATTCAAGTAAATATACAGCCATTGGCCTCTGTTCCTTTGAATAGGTTTATTTTATAGTATTTAAGCTCTTACTATGTGCCATAAACTGTTCTAAGCACTAGGGTAGATACAAGTTAATCAGGTAGGACACAGTCTCCGTCCCACCTAACCCCTTTTTATCTCAGTATCCTTGTCTGTAAAATGAAAATAAAATATCCTTTCTTTCTCCCTCCCTCAGATTGTGAGCCTTTAGTGGGAAAGGGACTGCATCTAATCTGATATCTTGCATCAATCCCAGTGCTTAACACAGTGATAGAGACATAGAAAGCACTAAAGTGGCATCATTATTACTACGAACTGAGGATCCTGGTTTACTGTTCATCTGTATAAAGTAGAGCTTGTCTCCATCTGGATAGCCACCTCTGAGTCCTCTGGCTCCCAGAAGCCAACTGGCTGGGAGGACTGGGCTTCAGAAGTTGTAAGGGCAAAGAGCAGTGAAAGGAAGAGTGGGAAGGAGGAAGAGGAGCAACAGGGCAGAAGAAGAGGGATCCAAGGAGACAAGAAGGTCAAGTATTGAAAGACTAAAGCAAACGTTACAGCTGAGGAAGAGAAGAGTGTATCTGGCCCCTGTGGAGAAGGTCAGGAGAGAGAGAGAGAGAGGATAGGCAGGGCCAAGTCCCGCTGTAGGAGCTGGAATAGTCAGTCAATTGTATTTATCGAGTGCTTACTGTGTGCAGAGCGAAGTACTAAGAACTTGGGAGAATGCAATCACAGAATGCAGTCACTGACAAGTGACTGAATGAGGTAGATGGCCATCTTATTTTGAAGATTGAGGAGACACTTAACTGGGAAGGTTTAGGTGAGGTCCTGAGGAGACAAATATATTGAGAAATAATAATAATAGGATCTAAGCACTAACTACGCACCGAGCACTGTACAAAATAACCCAGCAGGTCAGACCCAGTCCCCGTCCCACGTGGGGTAGGATGGAGAACAGGTAGTGAATCTCCATTTCACAGATGAGGAAATTAAGTTAAGCGAAGTTAAATGACTCACTCAAGTCACATAGCGGACAAATGGAGGAGCCAGGATTAGAGCTAGGTCCTCTGACTCCCAAGTCCCAGCTCTTTTCAGTTAGACAATGCTGCTTCTCTACATAATGTAATGTTTTATAGTCTCATGTTGCTATGATTCCGTTCTTTGGAAACTCTTAGCCTTCCTTGAAGAGTTGCCCCAGAAACTCCCTAGAACAAGGAGATAGAGTGTATCGGGCCATCTTGATGCCAACGCTCCATCAGAACTCCCAAACCCGGTCTGAGATGGTTTCATGTTATGCAGCATTCCGTAGACAGTTAGCACCACATTAAAATGTCATCTGAAGCAATTAATATTTTATTTATAAACACTTATAAATATTTATTATAAATGACTATTTAAATAGCAGCTCATGAGAAAACAAATCTATTACGTTTGTATTCAAACATGTTCAAATGCTTAATTATAGGGATATTTAGATGCACCATTAAAAATGTATGCCAAGAGCTTGAGGACTCTGGCCAAAACTAGTCTGATTCCTCCAGTTTAGAGAGTGTGCGAATTTGGGCAGATTCCTTGGCAATCTGAGGGGGAAAAAAATCCATCTTTGCCTCCCAAGCAGCTGGACGGATCACCCCTTCACTTGGGGAACTTGAGAGAGCAATTCTCTGGCAGTCAGAAATCTATTCCTTAAAGAAAAAAAAAAATCAGAGGAGGTTTGAGCTCTGTGGATAAGTGACTCAAGGTCTGCTCAGAAAGGAAATGGGTATCTGATTAACCATCTTCAGCCATTCTTGTCAATTCCCAAACTCACAACTGGCAGTACCTATTTTTCAGTATTGACTGAATATCATGTCACTTTCCCATTTCCCTCGCCTGGAAATATACTAAAACACACTGTTTTGATACTGGTGGCTTGCTGATGTAAAGAAATCTGTTTTTACACGTTCTGTCTTTTATAGCTCTTAAGTTTAGTGTGAAAAGAAAGTAAATGCAACCGAATTGCCTTAAATGGCTCTAACTGATTTATTTCTATCAGGAAAGGTTGCAATTTCCATGCATCATCTATTTTTCCCTCCATTACTTGACCATTTGATGGGACTTCTTCCTCCTTTGTGTTTTTGCATTTCACCCACAGCCCAAGCACCTTCAGAGGACTGAAGGGTTTCACAAACATTACCCCCTCTTCTCTGAGATGCACGCACACACACATTCTGAGCATAAAAATGGGATAACTGATTTGCAAGGCAAGTTGTGGTTCTGCAGTATATTTCTTTCAAATCACTGTTCATAAAATGTTGTTGTTGGAGCGACATGCTTTTCGGTTACAGTTACTCTAATCGTTTTTGGCTTTTGGTAGACTGCAAGCTAGTTAGAATATATTATCAAGTGGTTTGGAATGACATCATAAGCCATGAGTGTCATCTCTTGTGGATTATAAAACCATCCAAAACCCTTAGATGGTAATAACGGCCCACCGTATGCTTTTTTAAAAAGGCATTCTGCTTTGCAAACTGGAAAAAAAAATGGAATGGCAGTGTAATTTAGCAATGGGCAAGAATTGTGAGGTGAGGGGGAAATAGGGATAGGGTACCGAAATGAAATGGTATCCACATTGCCCCTGAAATATTTTCAATTTGGCCTCTCAAGGTTCATCTGGAGTACCCAGCCATTTGATTAATACCTTGCACTCTTTTTGTCTGGCACGTAGCTATCTGATGGTCTGCTTAGAACCAGAAAGCCACTGGTACCGACCAGATTTGGCCAGAGATTTTCGGGAAGTTCATCTGCTCATGTGCTCTCCTGCTGAAAGTGATCAATAAAATGTTATTACAATGTACAGTCCATGCATGTCTAATTCCCGTTACCCATATGTTACCTAATTACCAATTTAATCTTTTCCTCCCACCCTTTCTCCCCCACCCACAGCAAAATGTTGCCCAGTGGCTTAAGCTAGGTAAAATGGGGTAAAGAAGCGGCCACTTTCAAAGGTCAGGGAAAGAAACGCCGGTTGCGATCTCATCCGCCACGATGACGACGATCGTGTGTGTTTGGTGGGGTTTTTTTTTGTTGTTGTTGTTGTTTGTCTTTCATCCCCAGAAGCTGGGTCTATTTTTGGAATTAAACTTTTTGTTTCCTCCCTTAATCACCCCCAGAATGCAACGCTCGTAAAGCGTACCGATGTGTCAACTATCCTCTATTTATTACGTCTTATGCTTTAAATATCACCTCTGACAAACAAAAGAAAAGCAAATGTCCCTAAATTTCCTGAAGGGCTGAAACATCAAGCCCGGATTATTATTGTTTATGTCTCAGCTTTAGCAGCTCCAATGTCTCCATGGTCTGCTGTGCGCTGAGGCTGTCAGTGATGGATGGCCATTACGGCAGCTTATTGGAAATGGCTTGATTTATAACCTGTTCTCCTGCCTCAGTCTAATGGCTTCATTTCTTTCCTCCAGTGCGTGATGCCACAGCCAAGGTCATTCCACCAATGGCCTTTTGTTGTTAGTTTGCTGATGACCAGTGTGCCAAGAAGTCAGCACAAAGGGGGAGTAGAGAGGGGTGGGGGAGAAAAGAGCCAACCTTTACATTTTAATTTTTTTTTCCTCTCAGTCTCTGATAACTGCAGTAGAACAGTAGATTAAATGCTGTCTTCTATTTGCTTCCAGTGCTCGCCAGACAAGGGGCTGCTTTATGATCCTCGGTGGGAAAGTCTATTAGTCACCTCTACTTTAAATGACCAACATCAAATATATACAGCTCCCATTAAAGCTGAGATCAATAAAAATGCCATTAAGATAGTAAAAGTTGCTGATATTAGTGAAGCCCCCAAACAAAATATTTGATTTTCTTTCAGGTTGTTAGTGAGATGGAATACGAACATATAAGAAGAAGGAGAGACGGCCATGCCCGTGGTCAATAATTTATCTCTGAGATTCATTCAGCCTCTCACCCAATATTTCCCTCCTGTCTATTGATTCCTCATCATTATTTGTCATAAGCTGTCCTAACTCAAGGAGAAAATATGCCCTGCTTGTCCAAGGGGAGTCATACCTGAAGAAATAGAAAGGAATTTCATTAAAAGCAGGAAAGGACAGCCCTGGCTTTGAGAAACTCCAATAGCAAGTTGCAGCTTTGATAGTCTTTGCACCCGTTTCAAACAGCCTTTCGGCACCACTCACGAACCTGAGAAACTCTAGCCAAAGGCTTTGTTGGTGATTTTTCTTGCATGATCAGAACAGAGATCAAAACTTTTCTTTTGTGCATTTGTATCTCTGGTCTTCTTTTTTTTTTCCGCTGTATATTCAGCCCTCTCTACCGTCTTGCCTCCCCAGTTAAACTGTCAGCGCCTTCAGAAAAAAGGCCACGTCTTAAGCTTCTGTTCCATGTTCTCAAAGGTAGAGTGTATCCTGTTAACTGCACCCGGTATTTGCTTGGCACCCAGAGAAGGCCCTCAGTAAATGCTGTTTGAGGAGATGATGGTGATGATTCAGTCTTGAGTTTGATTTGTAAATTACATTTTTTTTCCTATCTTTGTAGATGAATTGTCAGAATTGATCTGCCCTTTCCATGCCTTGTAGCTGTAGAAACCACTAACATGATCCTTGGTTTTGGCTAAACGGTGAGGTTGACGGTCAGGAGTCTGAATTATTGAGAGAGGATGTTTTAGAAGTTTGGAGAGGGAATTATACTTGAAACCTGGTTATTTGCTAAAAGGCTGCTTAACTTGGGTCATATTTTTACATTTCCCTGCTTGTGGTGGGTTTGACTTTGACAGCCTGAATAGAAAGGGCACAAGGCTGGATCAGAAGCGAGGCAGGATGTCATGGGCTCTCAGAATATTTTTATATCTGGTTTGCAAAGCTTGTGTTCTCCTCCAGAATGCCTTGAGAGTACCAAGTTGGGCTTAAAGATGTCCACCCAGCAGAGAGAGAGAGAGAGAGAAAAAAAAATCTTGTTGCTTCACCTAGTGAAAGTCCCAAAATGCAGCTTTCATCAGGATGATCAGTTGGGAGAGGTGAAATAAATGGGGAAAAGAATGTCAGAAAAGATTTTGAAAAAACTCAATAATAAATCTAAATGATCATCATGCTTTTACCTGGTTCCTCTTTGATGTGGGTTTATAGCTCTCATTGGATTGCCCCAGTGGCATAAAATCAAATAATATAACTCAAAACTATCATTTTAGTTGGGCCTTTGCTTACTACTACTCTTGATCGTGTTCTGTGATGTCTAACGTGGCAGGGTGTGTTGCAAACCTCCATAAATTACTTGTCTTGTAGATTGTTGGAACTGTTTCTTCCACTTAATCACAATTTCTCCTCATCCTGAGACAATTCAAACAAAAGTCAAAGACTTTGAAGCTGTTGTAGGCCCTAGCAAAACCAATGTGATGGTTTTTAGAGAACAAATGCAGAGAAATGAAATTGTCTAGCCTGATCTCCTTTAGGAGTAGTGCCAGAGAAGCACTGTGGCCCAGTGCAATCAAAGAATGTAGGTTATAATCTTGGCTCTGCCTTTTGTCTGCTGTGTGACATGGGGTGAGTCATTTTCTGGGCCACAGTTTCCTTATCTGTAAAATGAGACCAAAATATCTATTCTTCCTCCCTCTTCTACTGTAGGTGAGGTCCTCGTAATACAAGTGAAGCTTCACAGACAAACTGGATCAATCCCTGACTGCAATCACCTGCCCCATCCCAGTATTTTGCCTCAAGAATGAATTTTGAGGTGCAAGTGAACATCAGCATCATCCTAAAGCATTTACTGAATGCCAAACCTTCTCAGAACACTGCGATAGATTATTTGAAATGCTAATATAAATTAGCAGGAAGCAAGCAACTTTAGGTAGATGACCGCTTGGACAGAGAAGCAGCGTGGCTCAGTGGAAAGAGCACGGGCTTTGGAGTCAGAGGTCACGGGTTCAAATCCCGGCTCGGCCACTTGTCAGCTGTGTGACTATGGGCAAGTCACTTCACTTCTCGGTGCCTCAGTTACCTCATCTGTAAAATGGGGATTAAGACTGTGAGCCCCACGTGGGACAACCTGATTCCCCTGTGTCTACCCCAGCGCTTAGAACAGTGCTCGGCACATAGTAAGCGCTTAACAAATACCAACAACAGTTGGTTCAATCTTATTTCCCGAGCCCTTACTGCGTGCTCAGCACTCTACTAAGCTCTTGAGAGAGTACAAAGTAACAGACACATTCCCTATGCGCAGTGAGCTTACAGTCTAGAGACAATGGCAAGCTGCTCCTAGCCCACTATTTCCAAAGGAATCCCACACAACCAACCCACAGACCCACTTGACTTTATTCTGAAACAACTCTCTCCCCAAGCATCCCCACCTCCCATTCCTCTCATCTCTGCTCTGGCCACTGCTGGGCTAAATATGTCCCCAACAATGGGTGCCATAAAGGGGAGGGGGAATAGTGTTTGGCTCCTGGAGCCCTACTGAGCCTGTGGGACACTGGGTTCTGGTTCTGGGCATTTCAAGATTAGAACCAGAAGTTCAAATTTCACAATAAAACCAGCAAAAACCCTGAAGAGCAGCAAGATAAACCGCCTCTGGCCGCCATCGTGCAGTGAATGTTCCAAGATTCATAAGACCACGTTTTGGCTTGCTGTCCATTCCTGGAGAGAGATGGAGGTAAATCAGGATGGAGGTGGCATTCTGGAATGGGGCAGGGATAAGTGGGGACTCACGCCTCTGGGCTGCCAAGGCTTTGGATGAGTAGGCTCAGGTCTCATTCAGCTGTCACTCCTGTGGAGAAATGAGGCTTGGGTGGCATGATGGCAAGCAGTTCATTAGTTGGGGGGCAAGGTCTCATATCAATCATGTTTATTGAGCACTTACTGTGTACTGCAATCCAGCCCACACACTTCACTCTTCTAATGCCAACCTGCTAAGTGTAACTCCATCTCGTCTATCTCGCCTCCAACCTCTCATCCACGTCCTGCCTCTGGTCTGGAATGCCCTCCCTCTTCATATCTGGCAAACAATTACCGTCTCCACCTTCAAATCCGTATTGAAGACACATCCCTTCCAAGAGACCTTCCCTGACTAAGCCCTCATTTTCTCTTCTCCCACTCCCTTCCGCTTCTCCCTGATTGGCCCCCCTTTACTCATCCCTCCCTCAGCCCCACAACACTTGAGTACATAGTTGTCATTTTTCCCATAACCCCTCCAGGGGCTGGCAGTCTAAAAATAAGGTGAGCAAGAGTTTGGTGACAGACACGGTTGGAAAGATGAGAGCATAAATACAAAACAACAAAAATGACAACATAAAAAAGGTGAATGATTCGGCAAGATATGTTAGGGAAAGAAGATAGACTTATTTAAGACCAAACATCTACCGAAAGCAATAGCTTTTTGACCTTGTCTGAATTCACCTATTTGTAAATTATTCTGATCTAGAGTCTGTTGGTCTATGGCAACCCCCCAACCAAACGTTTGCAATGACTTGTGGATGTATAGATCTTTGTAACCTACAGGGGATTAGTCCAGGGGCTCTACAGTGTCAGAGTCAGAGGTGGAATGGCTAAAATCCAGGAATCCATGGATGCTGAAGTCTAAATGACCTTTCTATGACTTTATCCCCTCCCTTTTAAATCTTTCTTCCCCATCTCTTCCCAAGAGAGCCCCCAATTAACACCCCTGAAATCTTCATACGGTTTATAAAAAAAAAAAAAATTGCTGGTAGAAAATTGAAATCCATTTCATCCTCACAAATGATCATACTGTTTCTTGGGGGCATAAATAGAAATTCAAACTTAACAGCAGGCAGCATTCAGCCAAAGTTACATTGATCACTGATCTCAACAGAATCCCTTTCTTGGTGCTGTCCAGCACTGTTATAAATGTGTAATGAGAAGAATGTTTAAAACAAATAAACTGCTTAGGTCTAAGATTAAGAGGGTTTATACAGGCTCTCCTACTCACTATCTCACCAGTGACACATTCTGCCAGCCTAGGGTGAGAAGCTGTGCTGTTGAGAGAATTGGAGTTTTTAATTAATGTGCATGCAATGAATCAGCAAATGGTAAGGTTGGCTGGACCGAGGGTGTGAAGTAGCACAAACTGTTTACAGGACTTGGATTATAAGAATTAGATATGTCATATTTTTGGAGTGCCAATGTGATACCACTGATGAAATTGGCCTGAAAAAGAAAACTAAAAAAAAGTTAGGGGAATGAGAAGCAAAGAGCCTGAGTAGTATAATAAAGGTCTGAAAACGCTGGCCAGGTGAGATCTATATCTCACCACTATTTTGGCATCTGGGCTCTGGATTCTCTTAGAGTGATTGCCATTTGGCTGTTGGGGAACAATATCCTGTGGGGTGCAAGTTGACAACTTGTAAAGTTTAAAACTGACGCCTGTTTTGTTCTGCTACAGCCGTGATCATCGCATTCATCCTTAATGACCTGAGGGAAAGGCACAATATGCAGCCATGATCTCCAAGCAGTTAAACTCTCCAATCTTCATAACATTTGGGTGCAGTAAATTACAGTAGATGTCTTAAAAAGCAAAGAGAGGGGTCAGAAAACGTCTTTGTCTTCTTTGTTTTGCATTTTGCAAAAACATATTTCCCATAGAAAGAACAGATCATCTCCTCCTATCCTCAGATTCTCTGTGGGTAGGGCTGATTTCAGAGGAACATTAGTGGCAAACAGCAAAAGTAGGCCAGAGCCTATCATCTCGCATCAGTGGCTTCTATAATCTTGCCTTGGCCTCAGCTTAAACCAAGACTATTTCTGGACATATCTCAGTTAATCATCCTCTTTGCTATCCTTAGCCAATGGCAACACCCCATCTGTATGGCACGAAATCTAGAATGGCTAAAAGTCACAACAGGGGCTAAAGAAATCATAAAACAATCAATAAAATCAGAAGGGTCAATAAAAAGTGACGATCTGAAGTAGGGAGGAGGAACAAAATATTAAGAAATTATTTTTAGAATCCGTTTAACAGGTGGGGCATATAAAGGTAGGATGGATGCCAATGAAGGGGACTGAAAGGGTAGAAGGATGATGCACATTTTTTGGCTCAACCTGAGAGGACCAGCCAAATGGGAAGATGTCTGCCTCAGTATGAAATTTAATGCTGATGTTTTGAGGGATCCAAAGATTCTCTGGGTCTAAGAAATATGCCTCGCTTTCAACAAACTACAATGGAATATTTTAGGCTTGGCTTGTCATAATAAGAAAAGGGGTAGAGGAGGAAGCTGGGTGGAAATATTTGGTGAGTGGAGAGAATGCTGATTTTGGATCAAACAGAGCCGGTTTAATGGAATCAAAGCTTTGGCACATTTCGAGAGGCTTTCAGGCAATTTGGAAGATAAGAAGGTGTTTGGGGCAGAATTTAGTCCCCGTTCCTGGAATGAAGCACTATAGTTAACTGTGCTGTTAAGCAACTGGTCTGGTTTGTAGGGAGGCCTTGTAAACCTGGCATTGGTCAGCCAAGCCTAAGTTCCTTTCAATTTCCCATGGAGGTTTTGAGCTCCAGTCACTAGCACCCATCCATTTAATGACAGAATGATTTTGACAGTTCCCATGTGAAACAAGATATCAAATCCCTAGCCCCTAAAGAACCCAACTCAGATTTGATCCTAGGATTCACACAGTTCAGCAAAATAAAAACTATTCATTTAATAGTATTTATTGAGTGCTTACTATGTGCAGAGTACTGAACTAAGTGCTTGGAATGTACAATTCGGCAACAGAGGCAATCCCTGCCCATTGACGGGCTTACTCTTCTGTCATGCAGAGGGTGGCCATTTGATTTTTTTTTAAGCTGGATTATCAGGTGTTACTACTAATTATAGTGGCATTTATTAAGGGTTTACTATGTGCCAAGCACTGTGCTAGGTACTGGGGTAGTTACAAGGCCATCAGGCTAGACTCATTCTCTGTCCCACGTGGGGCTCTCAGTCTAAGCGGGATGGAGGAAAAGGTATTGACTCATGAGTTTGCAGAGGAGGAAGCTGAGGCACAGCAAAGTTAAGTGACTTGCCCAAGCTCACACAGCAGGCACTCAAACCCAGGTCCTGTGGCTACCGGGCCCATGCTTTCCTTACTAGATCACACTGCTTCTCAGCACCGGGTTAATGCAGGACTGGACCCTTCTGCTGATATTTTTATTTTTAATGCCCAACTATAGAGGTTCTCCTAATTCCCACAAATAATCTCTGGGTGTCTGTGCTTGTCCTAAACATTTATTTGAATAAATTATATCTGCTGCTTGCACTGTAAATAACAAAGGTCTTTTTATATTTCTAAACAAAAAACTTGTGCGGTACTTAGGGATGGACAGAAGTAAAAACAGTAGTCTTCTGCCAAGGTAAATACAAATTGGCTTTAATTTTTGATCATCTAAAAGCTAGTAGTATTTATATAAAAATATTGAGGGCAACAGAGGTTGCACTGAATTGATGAGTACCAGCAAGATTACTCTGGTCACGTGTGTTTCATCTCCCTTACGTTTTCAGGAGGAAAATAAATATTTGAAAACCATCCATGCAAAAGTCAACAGCCACATGAAAGCCAAAAAAACTAAACTCCAAAAATAGAGCAATTCTTTGCAGAGATAGCAAAAACAGTAGAACTGTCTTCATCACTTCATTTATTCCTAAAACCTTTGGTTTTTAAATCATTTTGTATTTACCTGGACCACCGAGATTTCACTTTGCTTAGGGGTTCACTAGAAGTTCAAGTGGGAGGAACTGATGGTCTGGGCAGCCGATTAGAGACAATATAGACGTCTGTGTTGGGTGGAGACCCAGCAAGTCAGAATCAGGGGAAGGTCTTGCTTCTAAAAATCAACTTGTTAAAGTGACTGTTGAATTTTCTTCTACCTCATGACAAATTTGGAATGAAGGATCAGGTGCCAGCGGGAATGTAGGATCAGAGTGTGGAGGTGGTAATGAGTCCTGTGGAATATGGCATCAGGTTAAGAGTAATAAAATTGCACTCACACCCAGATCCACCATTGACTGTGGGTGATTTAGAGAAGCCACTTAACCTCGGTGGCTCATGTTTCCACATTAGCTCAAGTGAGGTAAGACTGGAATCCTTTCTTCCCTGCCCTTCTGAGAGACTAAGATTATGTCTACAGACTCTACAGAGGGGATAGAGAAGCAGCGTGGTTCAGTGGAAAGAGCCCGGGCTTGAGAGTCGGAGGTCATGGGTTCGAATCCCAGACCTGCCACTGGTCAGCTATGTGACTGTGGGCAAGTCACTTAATGCCTCTGTGCCTCAGTTACCTCATCTGTAAAATGGAGATTCACTGTGAACCTAATGTGGGACAACCTGATTACCCTGTATCTACTCCAGTGCTTAGAACAGTGTTCTGCACATAGTAAGCGCTTAACAAATACCAACATTATTATTATCTGAACAAGTTCTATCAATCACATCAATTGTGATTGTAAGAGGAGGCAACAATTTTGGAAGGTGACTTGGGGAATGAGTCCAGACTGAAATGTTTTCTTCAATTTAATAATAATAATAAATAATAAAAGCATTTGTTAAACGCTTACTATATGCGCTGTTCTAAGCAGTGGAGGGGATACAAGGTAATCAGATTGTCCCACATGGGGCTCACAGTCTTCATCCCCATTTTACAGATGAGGTAACTGAAGCACTGAGAAGTTGTGACTTGCCCAAAGTCACACAGCTGACAAGTGGAGCCAGGATTAGAACCCATGACCTCTCCCAAGCACGTGCTCTTTCCACTGAGCCACACTGCTGGAACTCCCCACCCCCACAATGGGGGGTGTACCCCAAAACCGATGGGGGGGACTACATATATTCTAAAATTCTAGCCAAAAACTAGAGGTCCTAATTACAATTTACATTTTGTTTCAAACTTTACTTCACGAGATGCACTATCTGACTCATTTTTATGAGCAGATATAGTCCCTTTCCTTTCTTTGCCAGTGCTTAAGAGGAGTTCTGTGATGAAGTTTTCTCTCCCTATTTTTCCACAAATGCAGAAGCACAATGCAAAATACCGATGGGACCTGGGATCTGACTATATCTGGATAAAACCTTGCTTCCTTCTGTGGTCACATTTCAATTGAGTCATTAAGTGGATGAATTTCTCATTACCTGCAGTAGTAAGGGCGATATGTATCCATTGCCATTTTGCTTTAAAAATAAATAACTCTATCGTACTAACTCTATTATTAGACTCCCAGGTGCCTAGTTCAGTGTTCTGCACAGTCAGAGCCAGTAAATGCTTTTGATTGAACCGAAGAGCAGAGCCCCCAAATATTGGAGAACTTGGTGCTCCTTCTAGCTGTGAAATTCCATTGATGTCTAGAGATGTGTGGATAGCAATAGGAATTCACTGTCATACCCCAGATTGCAACTATCCCCCTGATACAACCACCGAGGGATAAAAGTTTGATGCCTTTCCCCCACACCCATCTAGTGTTCCAGGTGAGGACAACAGTGAAATGCCTCTCCCTAACCCCATCTGGTCTGAGATTAAGTAATCACCAATGAATTAATCTTGGAGAAGCTTCGCTTAAAGACTGCATTAGATTTTCGAGGCATGAAAGGGACCCGTGAAAAGATAACTAAAAAAGTTGTTGGATTGAGAAGGTGACTTAATATAGAGAAGAAGGATGCAGAAATCCTTAATTGTACCTCATTCAGAGGAATTGTTTTCCAAAAAGGACCTCCTTGAATTCTGATGCCCCAATACATTATTTTACATTTTCAAGAGAAGTAGCTATGAGTACATCACCATCATCTTAAATTGGGGGATTTAAGAAGTCTCAGATCAGTATTTATGAAAGATGCATTTAAAAATATGATTGAAGAAAACCCAAATGGGGAAAGGAGATCCTAAGTATGTAGTTGGACAACTTCTTCACTGAAGTAAAGAAAACCACTACCACAGTCAGCAGAACAAGTTTCTACTTTTGCTGCCTCCGGCGAAGACTCGTAATCGTTATATATCCTCATTTATTTAATACCATGATGTTGAGCTTTGAATTATTTTAATGAAGATTAAACAATAGTTCCATAAAACGTATTATTGCAGTCAATAGCATGTAAAGGAATTGGAACAGATCCATCGCAATAGTCATGGTATTTATTAGGCCCTGCCTAAGTGCCAAGGCACTGTTAAATGCTGGGGTAGACAAAGATAACCAGATTGGACACAGTGTATGTCCAGCCTGAGGCTTACAATCAGTGAGGCAGAAAGGACAAGTATCTTATCCCAATCTTATGGATGAGGAGACTGAGGCACACACAGGTTAAGCGATATGCCAAAAGACATACAGCAGGTCAGTGGCAGAGTTGGGGTTAGAGTTCAGGTTGCCAGCCTTGTGCTCTTTCCACTAGACACCACCACCTCTACATTATTCATTCATTCATTCATTCAATAGTATTTATTGAGCGCTTACTATGTGCAGAGCACTGTACTAAGTGCTTGGAATGAACAAGTCGGCAACAGATAGAGACAGTCCCTGCCGTTTGATGGGCTTACGGTCTAATCGGGGGTGGGGGGGCGGCGGGGGGGAATGTAAGTAGTATGACTGTATGGGGAAAATGCACAACGGAAAGCAGCTACGTTGTTAAGGCACTGAAACTGGTTGGATTGTGAAAATAACCTGCACATTCCAGAGAAAAATGACCCATCTTTGTAGAAGTCTTAGCAACTGCAGGGGTAAAGATAAGCCTTTGTCGAACAATATCCAAATGGCAGGAGCTACAAAATGCTTTTTAGGAATCCGTGATTAGTCAAGCATGGGAAAGTGCCCCAACAGCTCTTCCCATTTCCTTCCATCAGTCAATCAATATTATACACTGAGCTCCTACTGAATGTTAGTACTGTACTAAACACTTGGAAAAGCACAACGGAAAGAAGACGGACATAGCCTGCTCACCATCTAAGGAGGGGACACCTCACTGTTAGAAAATGGTATACGAAGGAGAATATGATAGGGATTAGTTCAAGTATATCAGGATGAACTAACAGAAGCTTTCTTTTCCTGAATCCCCTCCCTCTGACTTCATTCTTCAGCAGGCCCAAACTGAGCTTTTTATAAACCCACGTCCTTTTAAAACACTGGACTTTCCTGGTGAAAGTTAGTGGAAAAAGTAAAATTAAGCCACAGTTCCGAGAGAAAATTATTCTCACATTAGAAGAGGAGGGTGTGTTACAAATGTTAAGTATTGAAAGGTTTCTGGTGAAAGCATGCTGGGCATGGAGTATGTTTCCTCCTAGTTATCCCACTTTCTTTTGTTATCTTGTTTGCTATTTGTGGCTGAATAAGCATATAACCTCTGGGGCTGGAAAACAGATCATTAAGAGTTACTGATTAACACCGTGTTTCAGTAGTAGTTCTGAGGAGCCTTTTTTCACAAACCGAAAGGGTGCTTGCTTTATGATTTTTTAATTAGAGTGTAAATATTTCAGCCCATAAACCACTTGATTTATAGCTGACAGGTATGAAAATTTGCATTTGGCAGTCAGGACACAGAGAGCCTTCCGGTTTTCAGTGATCAAGGCCTCTATTTCACATCCCCAGTCCGGAGCTTCTTTCTTTTCCAGCTCTTTTATCAGCCCAGATTCCCAGTTGCTCTCTGTTTTTGGAGACCTTCCTATAAGTGACTACGGGAACCTAAATGACTTCTGAAAGAATATTTTGATTGCGGAGCAAATCCACTTCGAGACTGGATACACTCAGCTCTCTACCCACTACAAGCTGTGACAAAATGCCACCATCTCTCCACGGCTTAGATTACCTTCTCTGCACCTATTTAATTTTCCAGTTCCGTGGAGAGTGAAGACTAGAACCTCCAGCTCCTTCCAAGTGAGGTTGGCAAGGGGAATGGTGGAATTTATAGGCCCCTGAAACTCTTCCTCCCGCTCAGCACCAACAACGCCAGCTACTGTTCGGACTGGCTGACCAGAGGTACTTGAGTGATCCGATTCTTCTGTCCAACTCCCTTGTGAGACAAGTGGAAGTGATGAATGTTATACAACCCTTGCCCCATTTTGGAGACCATAAAGCGGTGGAATTGGTAAATAGGCATGTACTTTCAAAGTCATACTAGGACCTCACTTCCAAGCAGCTTGGCTTAGTGGAAAGGGCACGGGTTTGGGAATCAGAGGATGTGGATTCTAATCCCAGCTCCGCTACTTGTCTGCTGTGTGATCTTGGGCAAGCCACTGAACTTCTCTGTGTCTCAGCCACCTCAACTGTAAATGGAGATGAAGACTGTGAGCCTCATGTGGGACAACCTGATGACTTTGTAACTTCCCCAGTGCTTAGATCAGTGCTTGGTAGATAGTAAGCACTTAACAAATACCCTAATAATCAGTATCACAGTATCTCTCTCCTCGAGAGAGACTCTGTAATAATAAATAACACTTCTTGACTTTGCTGCTGCCAGACTGAGACCTGGTAAGGAAGAGAAGGGACCACTTTTGATGACATGAAGAGATTCTTCAATCTTTTGATTTAGACTTAGGATCTAAGGCGGCACAATATCCTTGAAAGTCCTTAATACAATCTCCACTATGTCCCCTCTGACCCTCCTCTCCCGACCAAAATCAGATAATGTCATTTGTTCTTGATGACCTAAATACAGATAGCTAAGAATGAATAGGGTCATCACATTTGATGTGAAGCTGCTCTTATGTTTTGAGCTACATACAGGGGGCTACTTTGAATAGAAACAAGGGAAAAAAATGGCTAAGAATTTTTGCAGATAATCATATATACACTGTAAACTGGTTCATATGAAATTAGGGTAGTCTTAAAAATATCCAAGGAATGGAAATTTCACTACTTTTCTGAAAGGCTACATGGCCAAGTGCAAAGAGCACGATCCTGGGAGTCAGAGGACTTTGCTCTAATCCTGGCTCCACCACTTGTCTGCTGTGACCTTGGGCAAGTCACTTAACTTCTCTGTGCCTCTTTCCTCATGTGTAAAATGAGGATTAAGACTGTGAGCCCCATGTGGGACAGGGACTATGTCCAACCTGATTATCTTTTACCTCGTTAGCACTTAATACAGTGCCTGGCACATAGTAAGCACTTAGCAAATATAATTATAACAATTATTTTTCTTCCCTGGATATCCTTCCACTGCCTCCCTAGGGTCTAATTCTCCTTCTATCCATTGTTATTTATACCCAACATCAATCTTCCAACTGATGGGTAAAGGATCTTTGGAAAGGAGGACAAACTCTTAATTTCAAAGCCATCAGAGGTGATTTGAATTTAAACCCAAAGTTTTCAGAATTTTTCTTAGATTTCTAGTGCCACCTCAAATTCACACTCCATCCAAAGCTGAATTCCAAACTGTTGGCCCATCCTTAATTCTTAAGTTTATTATTCTTATGGCAAGACAGGGGAATGTAAATCTTCCTTTCGTCTTTGTGGACTCTATAGTTATCATTATCTTCTGCCAGTAGAAACATATTTTTGACAGTCAACAGAAGACTTGAATGAACATGGCATTATCAGCTTTTCAAATATGGAAAAAAAAAAAGCAAAGGATTTGCATGTCATTCACCAGAGTTTTAGTGTCAGACATAACACTTCTTAGTAGAAAATGTTCAATACCCTTACTTTCTCCAAACTAAATTCCATGTAAATTACTGTGAGAAAAGAAATGTCCATAATTACTTTATTTTACAATAGAAAATTGCCCACAAATACTGTCAGAACTGATCGAGAGTTTCAGCACATTCCTTTGGATTTAATCGACAGATTGACTTAAGTTCAAAACTGTTAGCAGTTGATAGCATGCATATCTTATTTGTTGTTAAAATTCTTCCAAATTACTGTTGCACTTTTAACTTGGGCTTCTTTTTGCATCTCACAGTTTTCAAGTTGTGCCATTGGACTTAATTTTCTTTTGCTACTGAAGTGATAATTTCATCAGTTTCAAACTAGTCCAGGCGTGGAGCTTCCCGGGAAAAGGTTTATAGCCCACATGTGTTGGGTGGACAGATGATGGTATGATGAGAGGAGAACTGAAAGGCTGGAAATGGAAACACAGAGACAGGCAGAGAAACAGAGGCAGAACACACGGAAGGCTGGAGTCTCAGCAAGTGTGACGGACAGGCCTTGATCCTGAGACTTTAAGAGTGAAGCCTGTGAGATGGAATTGATTACAGTGAAAGTGGTTTGTGCAGTGATCCTAGCGTTCTCAGCTGTGTTCCCGCTAGGGCACTGAGTGAAACAAGCAAGTAGGAGGTCAATACATTGCAAAGTTTGCACAAAGTTTTGGGTGGGGGTTTTTCTAAGTGGATGACCTGTTTTGGTTTATATACTCTGCCGTATTTATTGAGCGCTTACCATGTGCAAGGCACTGTACTAAACACTTGGAAGACTGCAACAACAAACAGACACATTCCTTGCCTGCAATGAGCTCGTAGTCTAGAGGTACTGCATTTGACCGCAGCATATTGTAGCTGCCCTATCCTAAGACATGACCCAGCTGTGAATGCTTTGGAGCCCTGCAGTTATTTTTCAGGATTATCACTGACCGTCTACCTCATGGAAAGCCCTAGGCAAGGCTGCCTCCAGATGCTAAGCCAGCCAGGCCCCCATTTAATTCCCACCTCACCAATTCATGTCAACCAATCACCTATAGCACTTATAACTTTGTGTGTGTGTGTGTGTACTTATCTATCTCTATATATCCATTGCACATAACTTTCCACATATGCCATGTAATCATTCATTTCATCTTCTAAACTCTTCCTCTAACCAGTGTTGTTGTTCATCTCTATTTCTGCCTCTTTACCCAATGACATTGTAAACTCTTTGAAAGCAGGATCTACACGGCTTAGTGGAGTCAGAGGTCATGGGTTCTAATCCCGGCTCTGCCACTTGTCACCTGTGTAACTTTGGGCAAGTCACTTAACTTCTTTGTGCCTCAGTTACCTCATCTGGAAAGTGAGAACTGATTGTGAGCCCCACCTGGGACAACTTAACAACCTTGTATCGCCCCCAGTGCTTAGAACAGTGCTTGGCATATAGTAAGTGCTTAACAAATATCATCATTATTATTGTATTATTCTATATCTAATACATGCTTAATAAATGCCATTAACTAGCGTCTACATCTTTACTGGGCGTTATTCACATTGAAACCATCTCATTTCAGTTGCCTTTTCTATTTGCTGCATTTACCAGGGAAATAACTACAGCACAATGTCTAATCAATCGTTTTCATAAAACAATCATGCGTGCAGAGCACTGTACTAAGAACTTGGGAGAGTACACTATAACAGACCCAGACAAGAATTTCTAGATGAAGTGCGGTAGTAACCAAATTTGCATTGGTGTAGTGCCTAATAGTGTGCGACAGATATAAACACTTGAACACTTTCTAAATATTTATATAAAAGATGGGAAAATGCAGGAAATGCTGTGGTAATGGTGGTCTGCAGTCAGTTGTCTAGAATTTTAATGTCCACTGTCATGGACCAAATTGGGGGTGGGGGGTGGGGACGGGGGTACACACACTTGTTTTGTAACAGTGAAGTTGAGACAGAGGTTCCATGCTCATTCTCAACAAGGAAGAAATCAATGCCTGAAGCCCACCAGAGATAAAAGCTCAAGAGTTTAACCCTGTGTGAAAACTTCCATTTTGCTTCAACCTGTGCATGGAGTTTAACGGGTACCTGCAGCATAGACTATTCCATTGCTCCATTCACTTCGTCTGAGTTCAGACTGAATCAGTTATTGATAACTGAGAAAGCAAAGTAATGCTTATATTTACTCTTGACGGGACAATGCTGAATGACAGATCAACCTTTATTTTGAAGGTTCTGGGAAAACAAAGATGGTCTAAGAACATCCACTTTATATACCTAGATTCTTTGAATCTACACCTAATCAGCTGGATCTTTATCCTCCAAATGTATCCCTGACCCCACTGAGCAGAGTAAGTGAATGTAGGTCTCTGAAGGTTTTCATGATTATTGACTTTGTTAATCTGTCTAAACGAAGCTATCACTCTTATAATGCTCTCTGACTCCGCCTTTGTGGGCACTTGGTTTATCCGTTTGCTTGTTTGTTTGAGCTATTTTCCTGGAGATTGCTACATATGCTCTTCTCAAACTTGATTTCTCATTGCTCACTATTAGACTATGTAATGATTTACTCCAGATACACTAATGAAAAATAACATATGTGATACTAAGAGAGAGAAATCCTCTTGTCCTCTGCCCTCTCCTGATTTAGTTGTAAACCCTCTGTGTTTATGCCCACATTTCTCCCAAATCATTAGATCCACCTCTTTGATTATATACACAGCAGAACTGAGCATGTTTTCCAGTGGACCGAAAGTGGATTATGGGCCAGTTTGGATCTGGTTCATGGTGGAAAGGGAAAAGGAACCCAATTTTCTAGTCTTCAGCTCAATCTGTACACACCACTGTTTATGAAGAGATCCTCCTCCTCCTCCTCATCACTGATATGTGAGTGCCTCAGTGTAGATGAAGCATTACATTTGGGGTGTAGGGAAATGATAGGGGAGAAAGCCTGAAATTCTTGCCTTCAAAGATCTTACAATCTCATGGGAAAGATAAGCAAATACATCTTTGAAATACAATTAGATAAGAGGTTATGCTTATTAGTCCTAATAAAATTAGCAGCATTATTACCCTGGCTTTCTGTTTCCCAAAAAAACCCCAAACAGATGATTAAAAAAAAATCACCCCATATTTCCCATCCCTTTTCATTAAATCATTAGTCAAACAGCCTGAAGAAGTCAGGCCAGGTCCCTCGTGACTCTAACTTGAAAAAAAGTGCTCTTTTTAAATCTTGCTATCCATGCCGGGAGGACGTGATACATCTGCAATTGCTACCAGTAATAAGATTGTGCATGATAAACCTCATCTTTGGCATGGTTCAAAGAGATGCAAGTAGAGCAAGAAAAAAAAAATCACCTTTGTCAGCTTGAGGTTAAGACAGTATTAAAATGAAATCTTAATGGAACAAAAGTGAAGGTCTGTATCTTTTCCAAGCTTTCTGGTGGGAAAGTTTCAGAACTGATGAACTGTTTCCCGAAACATTAATTAGCAAGCAATGAAGCAGAATCCACAATAGAAACTTTGCAATTTTTAGAACCCAAGAAAACACTATTTTTTTTCCAATTGTTCTGACTTCTCTACTGAATATACTTGGAAAATCTGGGATTGGGGCCTGATAAGGTTTAGGGTACATGATAACTAACATAGAGTAACATTTTGTAATGAATTTTAGTGCCCTGGGCCAAGGTCAGCTAAGTTTCCAAAGTTGAGATTTATTAAATGTAATTACTCTTTCCTTTGTTACTGAAAATACCTCACCACACAAAGGGGACTCGCTCACTGAATCGTTTCCCTGAATTTCACTGAAAACAATCAAAGAATTTAGCTCCGTTACGAAAGGCACGGAGGGGAAGGGGGGTTGTGGGAAGAGAAAGGGATTGGGGTATGACCCTAGGCAGAGGCGACTCTGTGATGTGATGCCAATGGCACTGAATGTTTCCAGCTGGAGCCTCCTCATTGGTTAAGCCTTCCCCCTGCCATGAAAATACTCAAGTACCACACGACGGTCAGAGCTGCTGGCTTGCTGGTCCAGGGTGTTTCACATCATCACCCCCTTTTCGCTCTGAAAGCATCTCCTATGCTCTCACAGTATATGTGCTTTTTAAGTATTTGTCGTTGTTTGACCTGAGTCTCTCCTGGGCAGCTGGTGTGTTTTGGGTACTCTCAAAAGGTTGCATTTCTTTCTTTCCAACCTGTTCACGGAAAGCCCTCTGGCCGATAAATATAGTATCTTCGCTATATTTTGACTTTAGATATCCAGGTAATGCTAGCATTGGATACAGTTGAAAAAGGAGAGAGCAAGGTGAAATTGAGATCTAGATCGTCTGTTTTCTCAATGTTCTCAAAAGAAAAAACCCAGAACTTGAGGGCTTAAATTAATCAAAAGCATTTATTGAGCATTTATTATATGCAGAGCACTGTATAATGCATTTGGGAGAGTACAATACAGTTGGTAGACATGATCCCTGACCTCAAGGAGGACAGAGGGACAGGGACAGGGACAGAGGGAGTGAAGAAAGGGAAAGGAAGAGGAGAAAGCACAGTAAGGGGAGACAGGCATGCGGGGGAGGAGAACAGGACTTATTTCCTCCTCTGTTACTGATAACTGCCCCCAATCCCCGCTGGTGTTCGATTCCCCCAGTGAATGCCAACATATTGGCCAGGGCCAGACTGATACTACTGTTGCCATCTCCCCTTGGCATTGCCCTCCCACCCCACCATGCCGTCCTGAGCTAAGCCTCGGTGGTAGGTGGCCAGCACCTAGCAATGAGCCTTGCTAACCAGCCTCACTGCCTCCCCAATACGGGCCTACTAGCCATGAATGGTAGTTTGCAACATGACCTTAAAGAGCTGAGTCGGCTTCAGTAGCATCAGCAGTAACAGCAGAAACTAATAGGGAAGGGAAATCTTCCTTCTCTTCTTTACAAGCCACCTGCTCTGTGGAGGTGGATTCCGCCTTTGTGTTATAATGCAAATCCTTAGGGCTGCCAGAGAGCAAGACAGGATCCCCCAAAGCGAGACTGTCACACCCAAACTGGGACATCTGGTCAATCCATTTTGTCAGTCACTCGTGCCCTGTGGATGCCCAGGAAGCCACCAAAGTATTGTCTGGAGGAGACTCAGAATGTGCCCTGCTACTAAGTTTTTTTTAGGCTTCAGAATAAGCTCACTGTGAGCAGGGATTCTGTCTACCGATTCTGTTAAGTTGTACTCTCCCAAGTGCTTCATGCAGTACTCTGCAAACAGTAAGCGTTCAATAAATATGATCGATTCAGAATCATCCGGTGCAGAATCGTCCTGTTTTTGTTCCAAGATGTGTGACCTAGCCTGTTGTGCATGAAATTTCTTCCAAATCCTTCTTTAGTGAAGACGTTTCTGCTTTAAATTCAAAAGTAGAAGCAATTGTCCCTATCCTACTTGGACTCTCTTTTGGAAGGCCAACACTAACAGGGGAAGCTGAAGTAATACTCCCCGAAGGGGTGCTGTGTGTTTTAACATGAGGGGACCGAGCAGAAGCTGACAATGGAACATTGATTAAAGGGAACCGTATTTCATCACAAGGGAAATACCTGAATGCTGTAATTTGAGAGTAATCACACTTCGGCAAGAGGAACGGGATTCGTCTCTTCAGGATTGTTTCATTCTTATTTGAACCTGGCTTAGGGGAAATGTGATTAACATCGCCACTAATTTTACCCTCCCTCGTATCCCTTTCGAAAGTGTCGATACCCCAGCTGACCCAGGCCTGAAGAGCATGGGCCATGTCACAAGCGATTATTCCCTCTTCATTTGTGGCAGACAAGACGTGTGTAATATTCTCCATCAGACAGAAGGAGAAAATTTTACTCATGGAAGAGAGGAATCTTATTTCTCCTGATCTTACCTGAGTTAAGCAAGTTCTCTGGCTTAAACTGATACTCTGGAAAGTCGATTTCTCCAAACCGGGAGCCGATATTGCCCCCAGGTAAAATGTGTGTATGTGATATGGCAGAGCAGAAGTATATATTTTATGATTCTGACAAGGTTAGGCTTTTGTTAGTGTCTCGAACCTATGCCTCGGGGAAAAAAAGATGAAGAGGAAGATGATAGGGGAAATTTATCTGATTCCAATGAGGACTTAACTAAGAATTCAATTCTTCAGATTTTTAATATCGGCTCGATGTGTGTCCTCTGGATATTGCAGTGTGTTCAACATAGAATGAACTCTCTTAGACAATTCATGAAGTTAGGTTGGTGGTGAGCTGCACCTAACGGGATTTTACTTGTAAAATTAAGCAACATTTATCAGGAGCCCGTGCTCATGGCTCATCTTTTTTCTTTTGATTTTATTATTTGTATATCTTCCAGTTCTAGAGACTGTTGCATTTTATCTTACCAAGCACCTATTTCTGAGTTCGCCCTCTAAACTCACTCAATAACAGTCACTAAATGACAAGCATCTCTGGTCTCCTCCATTTTATTTTTATGCCTTTTCTTGTCTCTTGTGGAATGGACTAACTTTAATTAGCAAGGACCAGAAAATCTGCTTTTGTATTGGGTGGCAAATACGTCTTTATGGTACAACTTGTCTTAAATTAACAAAGTGAGCCTAACCTTTAAGTCACTAAATCCTGTCTATTCTTCCTTCACAACGTCTCCGGAATTGGTCATGCTAATCTTCTTGAGAGAAGATCATGTCTACTAACTTCACTGTAATCATCAATCCACCGAATGAAAATTTGAATGCTTATTCTGTGCGGAGCACTGTAATAATAATAAATAAAAATAATGTTGGTATTTAAGTGCTTACTATGTGCCAAGCACTGTTAAGTGCTGCGGTAGATACAAGGTAATCGGGTTGTCCCATATGGGGCTCACAGTCTTCAGCCCCATTTTACAGATGAGGGAACTGAGGCACAGAGAAGTGACGTGACTTGCCCAAGGTCACACAGCTGACAAGTGGAGGAGCTGGGATTATTACCCACGACCTCTGACGCCCAAGCCCGGGTGCTCTCCACTGAGCAACCTTGCACAAAAGAGTTGGTAGATACATTTCTTGTCCACCAGTGCTTAGTTCTGGGTTTAGATTGGTATATAGCTGACAACATGATTACCATTGTAATAAGAAAAAATATTGTGGTACTTATTAAGCACTCACAGTATGCCCAGCTTTGTTCTGAGTGCTGAGATAGATACAGGTTAATCAGGTTGGACACATTCCCTGTCTCACAGGGGGTTCACACTCTTAATTCCCAATTTACAGATGAGGTAACTGAGGCGCAGAGAGGTTAAGTGACTTGCCCAAGGTCACACAGAAGACATGGGGCAGAAGCACTATTAGAACCACGGTCCTTCTGAAATTGACCAAAAAACAAAGACGTATAGCCTATTTTCTTGGAAAACAGTACATCATAACTATTTGAGTGCTCAAGGGGGATCACAGCTTTAAAATAGGACTCGGCTGTGATGAGTCAAAAAAAAAACAAACTAGTCAAGTTTGCAGGAGGGAGAAAGCCCACCAAGTTGTACAGGGTTCAGACTTTCTCCCAGGGCAGTGGATGTAAGGTGAGTGGAGAGATATGGAAGGTGAGGGATGGATTAGAGGATGAGAGCATTTTTTGGTGAAAACAGACAAGCCTTGCAGATGGCCTTTGGCCAAGGCCAGAAAGTTTTCAGAGACCTATATTTGGAAGATGAGAGCCACTCTTTTTCAAATGTATTTCTTTACAATTTGTAGTCCTCATTTTCCCCTTTTCTTCACCTCCATCATCATCCTCTTTCTTCCCCCTTTTCTGAAGTTGTTAATAAAATGACGTTAATTTAAGGATTGGATTCCATTTCCTTATCCCCTTCAGTTTCTTGCCTATAGGTTGACTGAAAGGCCTCATGAACCAGAATGCCACCTTATTATTACGTTACTTCTGACGAAAAAACAAAATGCTAGAAATTTTGCCTGAAAGACAGATGCGTGAAAATGTCTAGGCAAAATTCAGGGCAAATAGAGTTTGGGTGTTTAGACTAGTTTCTTCAAATAATGCCATATGTTTGGTTACCCAGTTGAATTGGGGTGATGACATATGGCATCCATACACCCCAAAGATTCCTGAAATTGGCTAAATATATTGCCACCTTGGTGCCCTCTACTACTAGTGACCACCACTGATTAACCTTGGCACAATTAGTGCAGCCGGGACAGATGAATCAATCCAGATGGTAGGGAATTACTCAGTAACCCCGAGCTCATCTTTAAGCAGTCTACCCAGTCTTGAAAATGATTCAGTCAGGGTGGGGGCAGACCTGAAGACCGACCTGACTGGAAGAGGAGTGGGGAGATCCAGGATAAATGAATCAGATGAATCTTTTAGAGCCTTTTGCTACCTAGAAAAAGGGGATGAAAGTGGGTGAATGGTGAAGGAGGCCACCTGGCATCTAGAAAATAAGGGTGGAAGCGAATGACTGCCACCTGGGAGGGTGAAAGTGGATGAGGGCTGTAAAGAGCCAATCAGCACCCAAAAAATTAAGGTAGGGGTGGACAAGACTCAGTAGTCATGTCTTGGAGAGTCACTTTCCTAAAGGTTTCTAGGTCCCAGAATGCCAAACAGGCCAATTGGTGAGCAGCACTGGGCCAAGGGCTCTGCATTCTTCTAAACCTCTGAGTCAACAAGCCCCTAGGAGCCAAATAGGAGAATGGCATCTTGACTCTTAATCGATAGTAACCAAATGGGAATACCAGAATTCCACTCCCCCCCTCAGGTTTTCAATTTTCAATCTGGCCCTGCTTTGGACCATCTACTCTCTGAATCCTGCTCTGGAGCTGTATAAGGGCAAGTCAGGAGGTTTTCCCCTTTGTTGTTTTTAATCCCCCCTCCATCCTATGGGGGATTCTCCCCAGTAGTGACAGATTCCTTCTCAGCGCCTGCCTTCAGGTGTGAGCAGCCTGGTTCTAGGATGATTCTGAAGTAGTTCTACCTATTGTTCTTAGGGAATCCAATTTTTGGGTTCACAGCAGTGAAGCGGGAAACCCCTTCTCTCCACTTCTTGCTTATCCCCCTCCTAGGAGACTAGAGCCAACAAAGGATGGCCCCCTCCTATCAGAGGTGTTGCCCCGTTGTCTACTCTCTCACTTGCCCGATCCATTACATGTCTCCTTCCCGTAGCCTTAGCATCTCGGGCAATCCGCATGCTCTCTCCGCCTTGTGCGGAATTTGCATTATCTAAAGATCACTCTATAAGCTATGGTCCATTCTCCTTTGCAAATACTGTTTAAATATAGCATCCATAAATAAATGTTAAATAATTCATGAACATAATTTTGTAAATTCGGCTAGGCCACACCTCTCTGGGGGCATATTTATGAACATGCGTCAGCCTAGAATCAATGTGTCTGCCAAGCTCCCTGCCTCTGAGGCAGAATTCCCTCAGCTAGCCCAAAATGCTGCAAACGACTCCGATCCCCCTTCAGTCGTCATCCATCATGCTGTCACTTTAATTCAGATGCTGCTACTTGTTTTAATAACATACATCTTACACAAAGAATATTGCTAACACAAGAATCTTGAGGTAGATTTTTACAACCTCATAAAATGGTATTAACCCTTTGATCCCTGATATTCTTTTCATACAATAGACTGCTTTGAGCTTTTTCTCTCTCCACCCCCCCCCCACCCCCAACCCTTGATGCTTATCAATAACCTCTGTTCCTGGGGTCTATTCAGCACCAGAATCTGACATCAATCACTGCAGTAAAAATATTATTCCCCCAACATTACCCTGAAGAATTATGGAAAGAATAAAAGTGTTATTGCAGGAATTATTTAGCAAACAATAGATGGATAAAATGTATTATGGTAAGTGTTAAATTATATCACCTCATTACTGAGAAACTACCTGAGATAGCAAGAAGGGGGCTCACTGCTTTCTCAAAGTCGTTCAGAAGAACAATGGGGAAAACCCACAAAAGACTTCACTCTGAAGCAGGAGGATCGAAGAGACAAGGGAGATGCTCCTAGGAAGAAAAACACAGCCCAGCTTGTACTAAAAGAGGTTCTTGCAGGCTATTTTGGATGTAAATTTGGGATCTTTTTTAAAGCAAAACATCCCCCAAAAGAAATCTATTCATTAGAGGCAAGGAGGTAGTTTGCCATATTTGGATACTAGGCTATAGTAGATATGTGGAAGATGCCAATTTTTGCAGTTCTTGCCAGTATTTGAGGATAACGTTCCCAAACCGCCAGCTTATGCCAAATATCCAATTCAGGCCTGTATTTTAAATACCATTAGGATACCTAAACAAGGTTGGAAACCATATTTTCACCAAGAGTCTCTTATCGGTTAATGCAGATTTAAAAAAAAAAAGCATAATGTTACCCTGGGCCCCTGGGATTCATTTGATCAACATGATTAAATTATTTCCTTACTCAGCTAGAAGGAAATTACTAGTTACCAGACATTATGTGTCTGTTAATTATGTGCAATGAGGCTCTCTGCTATCACACCAGCTTCTGCATTCATGTTCTGTGTGTTTTAAAGCATTATCATTAAAAAAAATTTAAATATTAAAAAGGGACAGCTATAATTTTGTTTCGTCTATTTAATAAATAAGTAATTTGCCATATCTTTGTACCACATAGCTACTGGTTCTTCCTGCCAACATAGTCAACTCTTGGGGAAGAAGGTATTGTGAGATATCACTTAAAAAAAAAAAAAAAAAAAGGATTTCCCCCCCCACCCCCCAAACCCTTTGCAGCGTAATGTCTACTTCTGAAGAGCTGAGTCACGTGTTGATGTCCAAGATGCAAGTGGGCCATTGTCCAAAATCTAATAGCACACAAGCCCAAAGTGAGTCTTCCTGCTACTCTGCTAAAGAGCAGGCTCACCTTCCCTGAGTGGGGCTGCCAGGCATATACCTTCTCTCCTGGTGGGGCCCAATCTCGTCCTTCAGAAGCAATTTTCAGGGGGGCTAAAGGAAGAAACAACATATGGTCAAAAAGAGACCTTCTTTTTTCTTTCCTAATGAAATGATGTGCTTCTGTTTCATATTAAAGTGTTAATAGGTTTGAAATTAGGTCTCACTAAGAGAGTAGTGCTTTTAAAATGTTTAGCATGATTCATTATCTGCAGTCAAAACCAGATGACCTTTTTTATATAAAAAAAAAAGGAAACTGGAAGTAACCGTCTTGGATTCGGTCACTGATTTATGGAACAGAAAGCTCTTTAGAGTCAGAGACGGGCTGGAGGCTAGAAGATTTTGTTAGAGAGTGTCGTCCTGTATTTCTGATTTCTAAACAAATATTTCAAAGAAGGTGGTTTCACATTTGAAGTGATCCTATTAGACCCTGAGAGATGGCTGCTTTGTTGTGAGGCTGGGTATCATCTTATGTCTGATAGCACTGTGTACTTCTAATATACCAAGACATTACTTTCATGCCAGATACAGATAGGGCTGAACTTGTTTCATGCACTTTGGCTTTCAGTGTTAATAATGAATGACGAAAGTTCAGAGGAGAAGAGCTAAGTGGATACAGTACTTTAAAAGAATGAATTTTAACTAGCAATATGCCAAACTATTCTGAAACAAATTAAATAGTCAGCAAAGAGAGCATGAAGATTTCAAATCCGAGGTCTGTCTGTGGCCGTAAATTCTAGTGGAACCTGTCAGCGGAGAACAATTACCGAGGTGGGTCTTCCCTGCTAGCGAATCCTTTTTCTCCATAATCACATGATTGGCGATCATGAATCACGATCACGTGATTCGAAGGAAAGGCCCAGAGGAACAGATGAGCAATCCGGGAGCAGGATGAGCAAATCTACATCTGCCTTTCTGAGAGGAAAGTGGAAGAGTGGAGGAAGACAAGGTTATCTCAGCATAAGGTTGCTCAAAACAAGGCAAATAAATCTCTATGGGCATGTGGAAATTCTGGACAAGTCACCTCATTTCCTGGCACCAGTAATGACCTTTTTATTAGTCTCCTGACCTCAAGTTTCTCTCCACTCTAGTCTACCTTTTATGCACTTTCTCATGTCGCCTTCTTAAAATGCTGTTCCAGGCACTCCTGTAGCTGCCCATTGTTGGTTAAATTAAATGACTCCTAACCACTGGCTTTAAGATTCTCTCACTGCTGCATCCCCCTATTTATCTAGTTTTTCCTTCTGCTACACCCCATTTTGTCATCTTTGTTCTTCTCAAATTAACCTTTTCAATCAACCAATCAGCTGTATTTATTCAGTCATTCAATCATATTTATTGAGCGCTCACTGGGTGCAGAGCACTGTATTAAGCACTTGTTTTGAGCTCTCACTCTGCAGAGTACTGTACCAGCTACTTGGGGTAGTGCAATAGAGTTAGTAAACAGTATCGTTGCTCTCCGAGAGGTTTTAGTCGAGCAAGGGGAGACAGACACTAAAATAAATTCCAGTTAAGAGAACGCAATAGAGCTCAAAGATATGTACACGAGTGAGTCAGAAAACCATGAATATGCAACATAAATATGTACTTGAGTGAGTCAGAAATCCATGAATAATGCACTGAGGTGGGAATTGGATTCTTTGCTTCTGGGGGTGTTCTATATACCCCCCCTAGACAGTGAGCTTCTTAAGGGTAGTGAACATGTCTACCAACTGTGTGATACTGTACTTTCTCAAGCATTTAATTCAATGGTCTGCAGACAGAAAACGTTCAGTAAATACCACTGATTGACAGTGACTTAGGTATAGGAACGTGCATCAGTCAAGTGGCACGACGTACTTTTGCACCAGATAGGTGTTAGGTTCGAATACCTGTGCATCGTGAGACTGTGGTCACTGGGCAAGGCCTAAACAAGCCAAATATGCTAACCCTTCTTTGCTCAACATACTCCCAAAAGAAAGTGGTAGATGCTGGCCAGGATCTGGATTTTGGCTCTATAAAAGGCCAGAGCAGTCAATTTGGCTGACAGTTTCCTGTTTGCACTTGACCTGCCACTCTTTGTGAACCTTCCTGCTTTCTTCACTCAGATTTCTTTCCACAGTGGAAAAGGTGAGTTTCATCAAGGTGACCTCTTTACCTGACCAATAAGCCATGCAAGAGTTCTGCTTGATAGCTTTTTTGTTTTGTTTTTTTCCTGTGCCTTGGATGGTGACACTTGTGAAGACCATGGAGCTCTTTGCCAATTCAGAAGCAACATGCATATTTTATGCAAAGTGATGTGAAGGTGCCCTTTGAAAATGTCTCTATGCTGTAGCTTGTTGTGGGTGGGAAATGTGACTATCAACTTTACTGTACTCTCCCAAGCGCTTAGGAAAGTACTCTGCACACAGTAATTTATTCATATTAATGTCTGTCTCCCACTCTAGGTGGTAATCTCACTATGAGCACAGGATGACTGCTTATTGTTATTCTGTACTCTCCCAATCGCTTAGTACAGTGCTTTGCACACAAGACTCAAAAATTGCTTCAGATTGAATGAAGGAATGAAATGCTCAGTAAATAAGATTGATTGATCTTGAAGATCCCTGACCCCAACTCTTGCTTCAGAACCACTGTGTTCCCTTCCCAGGTTCAAGTAAACAGGAGTGACATCTCCCAAATCATGGGACTGGATGGGGGGAATCCAGGCAAATACCCTTAAGGACTTTGATACTCGGCCCAGCCTTACAGTACTTATGTAAATATTATTTTGCTCTACTATTTCCTCCAGCCGTAATCTCTTTTAATGTTTCTCTCTCCCGTAGACCGTAAACTCCTTGTGGACAGAGATCAAGTCTATCAATTCTGTTGTTTTGTACTTTCCCAAGAGCTTAGATAAGTTCTCGGCACACAAGTGCTCAATAAATACTGTTGAGTGATTGAAATTCCTGACTTAAAAGATCTCTAATGCCATATCAGTACCAGATAGGGGACAGATAGCTTGCGAATGAGTTACTCAATCAGTGGTATTCATTGAGTGCTTGGTGAGGGCAGAGCTCTGTACTAAGCTTTTGGAAGAGTATAATAAATAGGCACCATCTTTGCCTTCTTGGATCTCACAAACTCGCTGGCATACTGTCCAATACAGAACTTTATAAATGGCCTCTTTATCCCTGGTACCTGCTATGTGACCTTGGGCATGTCACTTCTCTGTGCCTCAGCTCCCTCGTCTGCAAAATAGGGATCCAATACCAGTGCTTCCTCCTACTTACACAGTGAGCCCCATTATTATCTAGTACCTACCCCAGTGCTTAGTACACTGTTCAGCGTGTAGTAAGCACTTTATCATTATTATTATCATTATTAAGTGCTTACTATGTGCCAAGCACTATACTAAGTGCTGGGGTAGATACCAGTTAATCAGGTTGGATACAGTCCCTGTCCCACTTGAGGCTCCCGCTCATAATCCCCATTTTACAGACGAGGTATCAGGCACAGAGAAGTTAAGTGACTTGCCCAAGGTCACGCAGCAGCCGTGGTGGAGCTGGGATTTGAACCCAGGTCCTTCTGATTCCCAAGCATATGCTCTATCCTCTAGGCCACTGTTATCAATAGTAGTATTATTATTATGTATTTTGTAGACTGTTTCCACACTTTTAGTAAGTGACTTGGCCTTTTAGCTACTGTGAAAGTTTTTGTAACATTACCCTAAAAAAGAAATCTGCAGTTGAGAAGACATTAATTCTTTTTGAGACTCTCTGGATTCTCTTCTTGGTGCTTCAGGATAACATCCAAACACTTATCTAATATCCAACCAATGATAGTTATTGAGCAATTACTATGCGAAGAGCACTGTACAACCAGGTTGACGGACACATCCCCTGCCCACAACAAGCGCCAGCTGTTTGATTTGCCCATTTCTACTTCGCGTGGGCTCCTCTCAGCAGACAAGCAGGCTTCAGTTAACTGAACTTTTAATGACCTAGTGGTGCTTAGTCTCAGAAACAGTTTACCTTATGAGCTCATGTGTGAGCTTCATCACGTTCTGCTGAAAGCCTGTAAAATGTCTTTCACGGGTGTATGCTCCATAACTATTGTAAGACCAGTGCTGCCGATGATGCGAGGGGCTCAGTGACACCTCAAAAGGAGCATCGGATTGAGTAGTTAATCGTATTTATTGGGTGTTTACTGTTTGCAGAGAACTGTACTAAGGGCTTGTGAGAGTACAGTATAACGATATAGCATACACATTCCCTGCCCACAGTGAGCTTACCATCTAGAGAGGGAGATGGACAATAATATAAATAAAATTATAAAAGTACAAGAAGTAGTAGTCACCATACTGTTAGCCTCCAGTAACTCACAGGCGGCTAATAATAATAGTGATATTTGTTAGGTATTTACTGTCTAGGTAGGAGAATGAGGGAACTGAGGTACAGAAAAGTTAAGTGACTTGCTCAAGGTCACACAGCAGGTATGTGGATGAGCTGGGATTAGAACTCGGGTCCTCTGACTCACAAGCTTGTGCTCTTTCCACTAGGTCACTCTACGTCTCTGCTGAGGCTATGGGTTCTCCATCCGTTAACTGATACTTGCCGCCTACCTATGTTCGCCAGGATTTGGGATTGAACTATAAATCTGCCAGGTTATTGGAAGGGAAAATGCTATATAAATACAAAACAAGGAGCGGTAGGTCTGAAAATTAACTTTGTGAATTCAAGGCGTCCCCACTTTCGGTTGAAGCTGATCTTCATAGGAAGCTGGTTGATTGAGCCCCACGGCATTAAGGTGGAATGAGAAAATTCTCGGTGGGGAAACCTGGGCTTTCGTTTGTTCATCAGAGCCGGTCTTGAATTGCGAGCTCCTGACCGTCAAGGATTGATTTTATTTAACTTACTTGGTAAAGCATCAAGTCTGTGCTTTACCTTGGACAGGTCTGCATTTAACATTTGTATTGGGCTAGGTTCATTTATAAAATAGGGAGCCTGCTATCTTTAAAGGATTAATGGGATCCAGTGAGAAAAGTCAGGGAGAAAAGCACAACGGATGTAGCAAGCATTCTGATTTTCTGCTGCATTCCCAAGACACATTGACTGGAAACCAGCAGTACATCTTCTCACGCTGGCACCTCTTAATAAAAGGCATAAATTGCAAGCATACTGTTAAGCAAACAACATTAATATAACCAGAAAAAGATCAAGATACAGACACTGCAGTTCAGAAAGACTCTTTAACTAGAGGATGGATTAATGGGTAGTAGATCAAAACAGCTGGCCAAGTTTGAAAGCATAAAACTTCTTGAATCCATGAGGAGCATACACTCCATTCAAATCTTAGACAAGGCAAAGGAAGTCATGAGTTTTCAGCAATTAGCAGGTCAATAGGAACCTATAAAAATCCCTAAGTCTGTTTGAAATGACCCCCTTTTCATGTAAAGTATAGATCAGACTGTTTTTAATTAATGGAAGAGAGAGTTTTGTTTTTACCAATTTTAACTTGACATTTATCAGATGTGGAACACCTCTAAACTGCTTCTGATTCTTTTTTTCCTTTGGTTACCTAATGCATGTCCTTGTTTCCAGAGCAAAGATTGGTTTAGGAGTTTTTGTTTTGAAAAAGGCGGAATGAGAAGTCTAGCTGATCCACTATTTTTGCTAGATCGTGCTTTGATCTTTTTGGCCTGTCTATGCTCCATTCTAACCTCAGATACACAGAAGGAACCTTTCCAGGGACTACCGTATATTTCACGGGGTAACAAGCCCCTAGCCTGACTGTAGGATTGGACAGTCTCAAATGTTCAGTCTGGGGTAGAGCGGGAAAAAGAGTGAGACGCGGCTGAGTGAAGTCACAGAGTTACAGCAGCGACATCCCTCCTAAGCTCACTGTGAGCCAGGAATGTGTCTGTTTATTGTTCAGTTGTTCTCTCCCAATCACTTAGTAGTAATAATAATAATAGTAATAATGATGGCATTTAAGGGCTTACTATGTGTGAAGTGCTGTTCTAAGCACTGAGTACCATACTCTCTACACAGCAAGCATTCAATAAAAACAATTGACTAACTGCTACGTGTTCCCAATCTTCCTCTTTCTGAACACCTGCTGGTTCTTGAGAAAAACTCACTAATCACAAAATTTTCCCTTCAGCAGTTGAACCCTGTCTTGGTATCTATTATTATTATTTTTTCCTGCTGGACACAAAGTGTTCAGGCATTACGCTGTTCGAGCAGGAGTAATCAATCAATAGTATTTATTGAGCACTTACTCTGTGCAAAATGCTGCACTTACAAAACACTTGGGAGAGTATAGTGGCGTCAAAAGAGGTGATCCCTGCCTTCTCAGACCTTATAATCTAGCGGGAAGACAGACAGGAAAATACGTTTTAGATAAAAGGAACAGAGAGTTTAAAGACCTGCACAGAAGTACTTCGGCAGAGGGGTAGGGTGAGGAGGAGTGAGTCCCTAAGTGCTTAGGGGCTAAGGGCTCAAGTGTGTAGGTAATCGATCAGTCATATTTATTGAGCGCTTCCTATGCTCAGAGCCCTATACTGAACATTTGGTGGAGTACGATATGTTAGCAAGGATGATCCCTGTCAATAATAAGCTTACAGTCTAGAGGTGTTGCAGTAAAGGGGAGTATTAGGGTGGGGAGATGAGAGAATAATTAGGAAACTCCTTCTGGAATGGAAGTCATACAAGCTTTGGGGCACAGGCAGGTTGGGGAAGAGTTGAGGATAAAAGGGAATAAATAAGGATTGGGGAAGAGGGCAAAAGGCGGCCCGGTCCTCCTGCACACCAGAGGAGAAACTGACCCTAGAGTAGTTTGTACTTGCTGCCAACTGCAGTACACAGATATTTTGGCTCCCACCCCATATAAGCGAGTGTTGGGTAGCATGCCGCATATAGGGTAGTTCCCCAGACACAATTGATTGGCACTATATTGGTCCCTGGCTTGTCCAAAATCATGGCTGTGGGTTCAGAATGTTATGATAATGATTCTGCATTTCCAAGCAGTTTGTCTAATCTTTCTTTCATGTCTGAAAAACGTCCTGAGCGATGATCGTTGTCTATTGCAAAATCCTAATGGAGTGCCATTATTCAAATTTCTTTTTTTTGTCATCACTGCCCGCTCAGGCAATATAATTGAAGGGCCTGAAGAAAGAGGCTGCATCCTGGCCAGGATTTTCAGTTCTCCCAGTGCTTAGCGTTACTTTGAAATGAATTCTTTCAGACCCTCGAGCGACTGTTTAGTGCACCAAGGCCTAGGTTTTCCATCCACTGCTGGAGCCCATTAAAAAAATCCTCCAAAAGACTGAAAGCGTTAAGGCTCCTTAAGAGCCTAAATTACTACCAGGGATTAACTGCAAACTGAGAGAATTGGAGTCTTCACACAACTCCCTACAGCCAAATGCTCATCCCCTCCAAGTAATAAATGATAAAGCAATCCAACTAGAGGGGATTGCTTTACCTTTGCAGTTCCTAACTCATAGCTAGGACTGTTTATAGCCTATTAAAAATGACTGGAAGTGTCACTTAGCGCCTATGGGCAGTTGCAGATAGATACAGTCTTAAAGAATGGCTTAAGGATGAATGAAATGCATTTGGAGGAGAGATATCCATCTAGAGTTCTTTCGGTTAGCCAGTCCAGGTAAACGGGTCTGAGTTTAACGTTTCTCTTCACAGGGTCATGACAATCTAATCCTTAATCTACAAATAAACAGGAAGTTCCCTGTGATATAGACGCGCTTAACAATTGCATTTAAGGCAAATGTTTTCAGAATATAAAGCTGCCATTTTTAGGTTAGACCAATGATCTATTTAGCCTGGCATTCTATCTCATGAATGGCAGCAGGAAGCTTGAAGTAACCATGGAACGGTTTGTCTCCTTGATATTCATACCATCGTGGAGAAATGTTTTTGGTTTGGTTTTTTTTTTGAATCTCACAACCTTCTCTACCATCTCTACCTTTGACCCATTTATAGATCACTGGCCTATGAATTTACCCATTTTAAGACTCTATAGGCTTTCCCTTCGTATGTAAAAACAAAATAACTATAATAATGATGGTATTTAGCACTTACTATAGTAATAATGATGGCATTTGTAAGCGCTTACTTTGTGCAAAACACTGTCCTAAGCCCTGGAGAGGATACAAGGCGATCAGGTTGTCCCAGGTGGAGCTCACAGGGTTAATGCCTGTTTTACAGATGAGGTAATTGAGGCTCAGAGAAGTGACTAGCCCCAAGTCACAAAGCTGACAAGCAGCCAAGCCGGGATCTGAACCCATGACCTCTGACTCCCCAGCTCGTGCTCTTTCCACTGAGCCATGCTGCTTCTCTATGTTCTAGAGAAGCACTGTTCTAAGCGCTAGTGGATGTATCTGAATAGACCTCTGATTGTGAAGAATGAGCATTTATTCAGCATCTACTGTGTAATAAATGCTAGGGAAAATTACACAGATAATAATAGTCGTGCAGTAAGCACTTACTCTGCAAACTGTAAGCTCCCCGTGGGCAGGGAATCTGTTTATGGTTATATTGTACTCTCCCAAGTACTTAGTATAGTGCTCTGCACGCAGTAAGCGCTCAATACAATTGAATGAATGTGCCAAGCACCCGTACTAAGTATGGGGTAGGAACAAGTTAATCAGCTTGGACACATGATAGACGTGACACGTGGAACTGTCAGTCGAAGGAAGGAGAACCAGTGTTTTATCCCCATTTTACAGATGAGGAAACTGATGTGCGGAGCAGTTAAGTGACTTCACTACACAGAATTAGACAAGGTCCTTGACCCACCAGGGACTCAGGCTTATTCGTTGCAACACTGTTAAACTTTCCACATGTAGCATCTGTCTCTTTGACTCTTCCTCTCTGCCTCCCATCATTCCCAGTCTCAGTTCCAGGAGAGCAGGCCCTCTCCTGATATTGCCAAATGCCGGACAGGTCTTTCTGCTGCTTATTGTCCCCGAAGAGATTGCCCTAGGGATCATTTAAACCTCTCCAAGGTATCACTCACATTAATAGCGAGGAAAGCATCACACTTCCAAGATTGAGCCATGCTTTTAACATTACCTAGTTGAACTTTGGATGTCCAACCGGTCTCCGGATTCAGGCTGAAATCCCTGAATTTTCCCCTTGTTGCGAAGATTGTATTTTAGACCAACTATATTTCTGGCACCATCTGCCACCCCCAACACTTCTCATATGGCAGGACCGTGAGACTTATAGCAGACTAAACTGAGAGAGTGTTACCTACTTAACTGTTTTTCTGACTTAATAAGAATTTTTCATCTACAGCAAGCCATTTTAAAATATTGTCTATACACAAACAGTCACTCTGAATAATAGGTCTGCACACAGTAAATGTCACCTCTTTAAATCACAGAGGACCTCAGAAGCAGAGCAGAGAATGCTTCATAACAGTTTAAACTTCAGCCTCCCATTTATTATGTATGTGTTTATAAATCTCTTAGGAGCACTCTCTTTCCTTCTGGGAAGCTCAAAGCAGTGCAGATGTGTGTCAGTGTGACCTGCCCAGGGTGTCTGACCACTGGTCATCCTTTTTGCCAATGACCCCGTTAGATTGCAAGGTTGAGATTCAAGGTGATTGCACAAGATACGGCCTCATTCTTGCCTGGGACAGCTACCATTTTTATTTCTGGAAGGGTAATGTGGCTTATAAAACTGGACTTTTGGAGGGAAAGAAGGTTTTTTCTTTTTTTTTTTTACCTTGGATAAATTATCATCTCTACAGCGGGCCTTTGAGTTTCTCACATAAGGGGAGCCCAAGACAGCTTACACAGCAATGGCATTGAAAAACTCCTTTGCCATTTCCATCTATCTTGGTTAGTAGGAATACTTTAGCATTAAGTGGAGAAAAGGAGAATCCATCAATAGTTAATAACTGACCTTAAGATGGGAATTCAAAGTTCACTACAATTACACCCAAGTGTCAGCAGAACACACATGGGACCCTATCAATATATTTGACTACACATAACCTGGGATGGCAAATTTAAATGCTATCAGAGAAAGAGCCGCGCATTATTTCTAATAAGAAAATATTGTTGTACTGCCCTGCGGCCCAGACACAGTACAGAAGTTCTTTGATATGAATGATATGAGGAGGAAAACAACCCCAAAGAGCAAATGGGAGTCAGGCTGAAATTTCATCACATGGCTCTGTTGTAAACCAGATGTTTGTCAGATTCAATGGGAAGATGGATCCATCTTGAAATTTTTAATAAGGTTAGGTGAAGGATTAAAAGAAAACATTTATGGTATAAGAAATATGAAGCTAATTGCATTTCTGGTAAATTTGTCATTGGTCTACTGGATCATCAGGAATATTTGCATAATCTGAATGTGGTTTTTATTGCACTAAAGAATGCAATTTGGGGATTTTGTGGGAATAAGTTTACAAGAGTCCATAGGCTTCCCTCAAGGTCATTCAAAGGACAGCTATAAAAGATGCTTTCTACAACTCCTGCTGGCTATTGGTGCCCATTGTACCTCTTGGAACTGAGCCTTCCTAACCTAGATCTTCAGCTAAACAAACCCTTCTTCCTAGTTCATATAAGGTGAAGCCTTGAGGCTGCCACCTAATGAATAACAGTGAGGCACAGTAAAAATAATAATAGCCATTGTGTTTATTGAGAATCCTCCAGGTGCAAGGCATTGTACAAAATGCTGGAAAAACTGTTATATTGCTCTCTCCCGAGCATTTAGTACAGTGCTCTGCACACAGTAGGTGCTAAATACCTGCCACTGATTAATTGATGGGAAAGTATAGTAGGCCCAAGATACCTCTCCTGCCCCCAAGTAGCTTACACTCTAATGGGTATATATGAGTATGTGTGAAGGGAACTTTACTGCTCGATTGTGGGGGAAAAAGAAAAAGAAAATCTCTGCCAGGCTATATTTTTCTCAAGGGCAGAAATCATGTCTACTATCTCTTTCATTCATTCATTCAATAGTATTTATTGAGCGCTTACTATGTGCAGAGCACTGTACTAAGCGCTTGGGATGAACAAGTCGGCAACAGATAGAGACAGTCCCTGCCGTTTGAAGGGCTTATAGTCTAATCGGGAGAGAGTTGGACTCTCTCTGTTGGACTCTCTCAAATGCTTAGTACAGAGCTCCTCTTAAATACTATTGATATTCCTAGGAACCAGATCCCTTCCAAGTAAATATCCCTGAGCTTAGCATTTACATTTCAACTAGTCTAGCCACCAGAATATGGGAGACAAAAAAAGTCTGAGGTGAGGGGGTGATAATAATAATAATGTTGGTATTTGTTAAGTGCTTACTATGTGCTCTGCACTGTTCTAAGCGCTGGGGTAGACACAAGGGAATCAGGTTGTCCCTTGTGGGGCTCACAGTCACACAGCTGACAAGTGGCAGAGCCAGGATTCGACCCCATGATCTCTCACTCCAAAGCCCGGGCTCTTTCCACTGAGCCACGCTGCTTCTGTCCTACATGGGGTTCACGGTTTAAGTAGGCATAATGATAATAATTGTCATATTTGTTAAGCGCTCACTCTGTTCCCAGCACTATACTAAGCACTGAAGTGGATACAAGCAAATCAGGTTAGACACAGTGCCGGTCCCACTTAGGGCTCCCAGTCTGAATCCCCATTTCACAAATGAGGTAACTGAGGCCCAGGGAAGTAAAACAACTTGCCAAGGCCACTTGGATACTCTGGCCAGGTCATACTCCACCATCGGAGATCAATCAGTAAGTGGTATTTAACGAGTGCTTAATGGGTCCGGAGCACTGAACCAGAGCACTTCCATTCCCGAACATCAAGCAACGGGAGCAGAAATTAAGAAGTCACATGGAAACTTGAAAATCACTGGGTAGAGTGCTAAATGTTTGGGTTCCGAGAGTTGGGGTGACAGGAGCCAATCGATGGTTACAGGGTTACCTAGACTTCACCCTCTCAAGTTTTCTTCCTGGAGAAGACCGACAGTGGGCTAGGTAGCTGAATCGAGCAGCGCTCCCTTTTTCCTTTAGGAAAATCAGCAGTGGTCTCTAAAACCAGGTTCACCATCTGTTTTTCAGGGGGCCGCTATGATCAGTTGAATACTAGCCCTGTCCACGCTGTTCCCCCCCCCCCCCCCCCCCCCCCGTTGCCAACTCACTATCCCAGCCTAAAACTGCCTCACCAGCGCTGGGGAAGGAAGGGCTCGTATTGAGTTATAGCCGCTTGTGTACTCTGGAGAGGGCAGAGAAAGGGTAAATTTTTCCCTGGGGGGCCTCCTGCATGCCAGAGCCAGGGACCCGTCAGAACCTCAAAGTGGCTTTGGAATTCAGGCTTCATTCTCCAGGGGAAGATAGATCACCATAGGTTGCAGGGTGAAAGGTAGCTTTCCATCTTCTGTGAAGACTTTACAGTGCGAGACACCAAAGCGAAGAGGTGTTCTTGGCTGCTTTTCCCCAGGAGGGGCGGAGGTCCGACGTGTAAGGAGGGTGAGCCAGCTGGTCCAGGTCCAGTGCGCAGCCTTCATCATCACTGCTTAAGTTTTTTGAGGTCGGAGGGTGAATTATACTAGTGTCACTGAGCTGCAAGATTCCCTTTCTGTTGGGGTGATTCATGGAAGCAGAGGAATCGCCTCTCTGTTTCTCCTTTTTGCAGAAGGGGAAGGATAGAGCTGAAGAAAAATCACGTTTATGGCAACCACAAAGTTCTTATTGTTTCTTCACTTCCAAAATTTCTTGCGTGTCTCCAGAGGGATATACATTTCCTCTCCTTGTCTAATCCCATAAAATGTTGGTCCCAAATAAATGTTCCCAAATGAATACATTGGGTAGAGAAGCTTATCTTTTCCAGCCCAGCACTCTGCCCATAATAAATATGGCCTGACAGAGAGTCAATGATCATTTTGATCCTGTTTAAGTCGGGTGCGTGGGAAAAAAGGCCATTTTAAGAAAAGCCACTTTAAGCAGTTGAAGGAGAATGTTGCCTGACAAGTGTTTCTTTTATTGAATAATCCGGATCACAAATGCTTCCAGACGGATTGAGGGAGCTAGGCCGCTTTAGACCTAGAGACTCAGACGAGGTTAAAAATATGACATGCAAGATCAAAACAGAGTTGACAAATACACTACTAAATCACGGAGGTCAGGACTGGACCAGATTCTTACACATCAACATATACCTCCCCACCTAGTCTCTCTCCCATCCTGTTACGCTTCAGCTGATCCTCGACTCTCAAGGGTGGACTTCCCTTTCTGCTGAGATATCCTTCGGTAAAAATAAACGGAAATAGATCAGATCTGCCGCCTTCCTGCATTCGGAGGTTTCTGTTGCACCCTAGCATCTCTGATGGACTGACATCAGCACGTAAATCAAGGAAGTGGTTAGGGAAAGGTTCTTGACTAGCCCACTTGCCTATTTTACAGAATTTGGCAGAGAATATAGCCACGTTGGGGCATTTTTGTCTTAGCAATTGCTACTGGGATTCTCTATTCCAGCTACCCATAGGAATTAGCTGAAAAGGTTAATAGTAGCTCTCAGATTTACAAGGTACAACAAGAAAGAGAGCACATTCATTCCGGAAAAGGGGTAATGTCACCTGTGTGGGCCAACTATTCCACATTCATTACCTCTCATTGGCCAAATGCCTTGACTTTAAATTAGGCCTGGAATACAATCTGTCAACAGTCTTGCTCTCTCCATGTGAGAACCATCACGGAGAGATCGCTACCCTTTGGGGAGACAGTGAGCTAGCCATAGGAAGACGTACAGGGGAGGTCTACTGACCCGTGGAACTTCAGGTAACCCAAGCTTCCGATCCCACTTACGGGTAGGGACCACTTGTAAGCAAAAGTATCAGACAGGGATGGAAATAAATACCCAGATCAGACTGATTGACTTAGTCAAAAACATCTTCATTAACCGGCCAACAGACGTGCTCCTGAGATGGTTCGTAAAGCTGTTGTTTTCCGTCAAAACATTCCTGAACTGGGTTTTGATAAGATATTAGAAACTAGGTAAACATGGGAATATAATTGGCTTTCCAGTTTTGCAGCTTATCAGCAGAAGAGAGTGAAAAACACAGATATTTCAAAGACAATAAGTGCATTGGATGAAATGGCCTATGGTTTTCTCCAGTGTTTTTCAACCCACGATTGAAGAAACAGATGGTAAGATTTTTTCGGAAGCTTAAAACAGAAGCCAAGCTAATACAAAACTGCTCAGCTATCAGACAGAGTAAATCCATTCTGTCGCATTTTTTCCAAATCACAACCCATCAGAGGAAGGATTTAGCTTCATAAAAAGGTATTTACCAGGAAGCTTTTTGCAGAGGAGAAGGGCATGCTTTGTTAAACCAGATGCATTTTATTTTTCCTGGAACCAAGATTTATGAAAGCAGTATGCTCATATTTCTCCATATACAGTAATTGGAACTCATTATGCTAATTGTATTTCCATTATCACTAATTAACAATCATAGTGACCTGGCCCACAGTCTAATTTGTCTTTAATCTGTTTTTGTATAGGGAGTTTTACCCTGTAATTTCAAGGTGATAATTCTATTCAGTGCAACTTTATGAATTGCAGAATGTAACACTCTTAATACCTGGTACTAGTCCCACTCAACTGTTGTTCTGTAAAAGGGAAGTGACCTTACATACCTGTATATGCTCTTTCATTGTTCTGATATGACTATAGATCATCATGTACTTAACCTGTGATGTAATTAGGGCCTACTCTGTAATCCTTCCCCAGAAGAAAAAAAAAACTTCTAAGAACCCAGTGGAAGTCATACTTGTTCCAGGCACCCAGAATCTAGCCTTTAATCTGAACTCTACATGGTTTGATCTAAAATCTTTGGATACTTGCTGTCATTAATGGGAAAAAAACATTTGGAAAACTGTGGTCTCACCAAGTAGTGTGGGCTTCCTGATCTTTACAATGTACCAGTAGATTTATTTTGCCCAATACATTTGTACTCGGAGCAGCTCTTTCGGAGAGGAGGCCTTGTGGCCTTTGCAAAACTCTAAGGAGTAAGAAGAGGTGGAATTTGAAGCCATGCCAGACACTGCAAAATAGCAAATACAGTGTGGAAAGGACTCTGTCACACACCCCACTCTCTTTGGACACCCCCACACGTTGAGTGAGAGACCAACAGCAGTAGCCTCCAGCTCAAGTACAAAGGGAATCATTCATCTTTTAGAAAATCAGTAGGTTCTTCTCATTTTGTAACTCTCCCTCTAATCCTCCTCTGTCTCTCTTTACCTTTTTCTCCATAACTCTTCTAGGTCATCTCTGTAGGGAGCTTACAGAACTTCTTGTATTGTACGGTTAAGTCCTTTAGCTTAGTTTCTCGATTTCCCATCTATAGAAAAAGAAAGGACTTGGACCTATCTATAGCTGTCTCTCCCATCTACTGTTCTCCATTCTGTTCCGCATCCTTTGTATTATCAATGTCTTGGCTTGTAATCTGAGTTAGCAATGCAAAACTGTTAGCTTCCTCCTTCTTCCACCATACCTAGTATTTTATTCTGATTTCTCTGTTTTTCTTCCTCTTTAGTCCTAGAATGACTCTGACATGAGGTACATTTTCTCCTTCGCGTCCTGCTTCCGCAGCTAGCCAATGATGCTCTCCTCTTTGAGAAGGGATATGAATCATTATGCTATCACAACTCTTAGCAGCCCATCTTCTCTGGAATGCAAAGTCTTTCCTTAGCCACGAATGACCTCCGTTTCCCTGTTTGACCCTTCCTATCAGCTTAATGGGTGGATTTTTCTGAAGTCCAAGGGTCATATCCAATTTCAGTTCCCTTGCATACCCAAGGCTTCACACTGAAAAGTTATTTGTTCTTCCTTTGCCATGGCATAAATCATAGGGAACCACCTAATCAACAAAACAATCTTAATCAATGCTTTCACCGTCTGGCTTGCCGTAGCAATTCTAACTCCCTGTTGATGCTTCCCATCTTCCCCTTCTGTTGTACCAGATGGTGCATGTTCCAGTCTTTTTTTTTTTTTATCTTTTTTCTGACCATGACTCTTCACTCAGTCCAAAGATCTCCATGCTGACTCCCCTGTGTTCTTTGATGAGCAGCTCTGTCCTAACAAGTGGCCTTGTTTTCCCTTTTTTTTTTCTTCCTGTGGACCGTGTTTTCTTCCTTAGTCACTCTCATTGGGTGGTCTGTGAATATCTGATAACGTACTTATGGTGGTCATCCCAGTTTCTATATCAACTTCCCAGTTCATTTGGAATATGAGCAGCATCCAAGTTAGAGTTATTTTCCATTAGGTATCACACCTCATAGGTGTGGATCAATATCCAGGTAATGGAATTAGAATTTGTTCAGATTGACAGGAAAACACTGGTGTCATTCTTTTTCTGTGCTAAAGAAATTCTACTGTTACACTTTCCTCATACACCTAGCCACAGTGTAATTACTTTAATCACCCCAGACAACTTCCATCAATTTTTCTTTGTATGAGAAATTGCCCAATTTTTTTTAACCTAAAAAATAACTGACATATCGGAGTATCACTGGCACTACAGCTTGAAAAGAAGACAATCAAGACTCAATTAAATCCATGGATTATTTTAAGAAGTGATTATCACAAAACTGCCTGGCTCTGGAGAAATAGAAAGCTTCTTTTACAGAAAAATCATACCAGCATCTATTCATACCAAGGCCCCGTGATGTCAGTATTTTGGGGGTGAAATTCTGTGCCCTTAAGCAAACTTACTTCCTGGACTGTTATTTGAGTTGCCCCAGATACAAATTCACATAATGGAATTGGATGCAAATGCACATAGTGTTGAGAGAAAGGCTGAGTCTCTAAATTCCAAAGAATACAAATCAGTCACTGAGTAGATAGATATGCTAAGTTACCACCATTTTTCTATAGTGTCTGACAGAACTGAAAATCACAATGCGGGGAGATTTTATCACAGAGGATTTTCAATTTGTTGTTTAGGAAGATAGATCAGTAAGCATCCACTTTATCCCTAATGACTATAGAATGTAAATAATCTTGTTATAACCATATTTCATGTAAATTTCATCTCCGGGTGAGGTAGATTGCCTTCTAGGTAATTTCTTCCTTTTCTTTTTCTTTCTTTCTTTTTTTTTTGGACCACTGAACTGAGCAAAAGACAACTTAGAATGCATGAGAGATTTTTGTCCTCCAGTTAAAAAGGAAGCCCAGCAGACTAACTGTTTTATTCATTGTGAGGGCACATCAGTATGGGGATACATCAGCTTTCTACTCTTCCAGCAATACTTCCTCTTATTGCTCCAGGTCCCTCTGGGCAAAAGGGTTTTCCTCATGCAAAGGTAATGCTTCTTTGAATATTAAGTCATCTTCCAGGGAACACACACCAGATAAAGTTACTACAGCTTGACATGCCGACAACTTATATTGGGCCATCCACTGTGAACTCTTCTTGGCTGGGTCAAACCCAAAGCTTCATTTTGATACTCTGCTTTGTTTCCAGGAATGCCAATCTGTTTTTCAGGATACAGTTTCCCAAATGTGCTCTTGATGTAGTCCAAAGCTTCCCATCCATTTGCAATACTCTGATAACAGCTTTCATGGTGTTTCTATCATTTCTGAAAAAGCTGAGGCTTGGTTGATTTTTGGGGGGGGGGGGGCGGGGGGAGGGGAGATTGGGTCAAATTTGACCTGAGCTCAAATCGTGAACCTTTTTTTCTCAAAGTACACCTTGGGTTTGAAATGCTCTCCTCTCCTTCAGTTTATCTTCTACCTTCCCATCTTTCAGGCAGGTCTTCAATCAACCTCCTTTATGACTAATTAAAATAAAGGTAACCAATTTTTCTCAGACTGACCAACTCCTTCTCTCACCAATTCTTTTTAAAAGTCGTTGTTATGTACTTACTCTGTGCCAGGCACCGTATTAAGCTTTGGGGTAGATAGAAGATAATCAGGTCAGACACAGTCCCTGTCCCACATAGGGCTCTTAGCCTGAGCAGGATGGGAATCAGGTATTTCCTCTCTATTTTGCAGATGAGGAAAGTGAGGCACTGAGGAGTGCCCAAGGTCACATAGCAGGCAAGTGGAGAAGCTGGGATGAGAACTCAAGTCCTCTGACTTCCAGGACGGTTTCTCTTTCCATCGGCCCACACCGCTTCCCATCCCACATTATGTCTCTACACCCTATAAATCCAAGCAGTCTTTCCATCATGGACTTTTCCTTGCCAATATGAGGAACCCTTGAGCCATATACATTTTTCAGAGACTGTTTTAACCCCATCTCCCTGTGCACAAATCTGATACTTGTGATGGCCTTACCAGAGGTAGCCATCGAAGTGACTGGTAATAGGAACTCCACAGGTGATGACAAAGAGCATAGGATTATTGGAAATGGAAGTTGATGGGCTTATATTTCACAAGTGAAAACAGGCAACTCAAAACAGCTCCCCACTGTAGCCAAAAAGGCATCCCAAAATTCAAGTGGCGATCCCTAACTGTGGTTGACAAGCCCATGGTCTATGAAGGAAAGCTGAATTTATGTACTAGGCGCTTGGGGGAGCATGGTATAGATTAGTCATGCTCCTGACCTCGAGCAGTTTGCAATCCAACAAATCTTTCTGAAAACATTCCTATATAAGAATCAGTCCACCTAGGAATCTCATGCGGCTGAAAAAGGGTTCTTTCGAAAGGGTGAAGGAAAACATTTCAAGACTTTTGTTAGTGTATTAATGCCATTTATCTGATTGACTCTAAAGGAAATGGAATCTTGAAGTGGTTTCCACTGGGTGTAGGAAATACTGGCCTAAAAGGGTTTCAATGGTCACGCACACTGGCCTTTTTAACCACTCCAGTACACATGGACAAAATCCCGCTGTCAGGAAGGAGCATCATCTTGGAACTCGAAGGACAGCTCTATTCAGCCTTTTATAGACCCCACAAAAGCCTTGTGTTAGGCTTTTCAGATTATCTAAATTCTGTGATCAGCCTGACCTTAGAAGGTCCCCAAGGCCCGTACCTCCCTCATCGAGTTAGCAAAGCAACCAGATACACAGCCCTTGAAGAGTAGACTAAGAAATTACCCCTGCCTAGAATGCCACTGTCGGGGAAAATATATTACCCAGTTCTGGATGTGGATGATGTAGCTCCTTGCTTAGGGAGTTCGCCGCAGACGTAGTTGTGGCTTGGGGAAAACATTTTTCAAGGATTTTTGAATGTGGGTTCAACAGCTGCTGGAAAACAAGTGATCTTAGTTGAAATGTTTTAGGAAAATATAATTCAAAGCATTCACTGGAGTGTTAGAACTACCAGATCGTAGACTGAAGTCTTAATTCGACCCGATTGCCAGAAAACGTATCCTTACAGGCTGACTTTTCAATTTAGGAACCCAATATTATCCGAACTATCACCTGATCACAGATGCCAAATGCATCTCGTTTTGGGCGGTTTGGTTGAAAGTTGGCACGGAGCGTATTGAAAGTCAGTCAGGGTTTGGAGAGGATGTCTCAAAAGCTGGTTTTGCTTCAGAATTTTAAATAACTGGGGAAGAAGATTATAAAAGTTGACTCACATATTGTGGAAACAATTTAATCAATTATGTAATGGGTTGCTAAATGTCACTATCATGCTTTACTCCCAAAGTAACTATATGCTATATTCTTAGGCAAATATCATATAATTACAAAGTAATTCTATGTTCTAGAAGATTACTTAGTAATTACACTTAATACTGTAGTTTCAATAGTGATTACTATGAAAGCTCATTATAAAAGGCATAAATAGTCACATATGTATTCTTAATTATACCTGGCACAATAGAAGTTAATGTTAATTGAAATGATTGATAGTTATCATGTTAGCAAAATCATAAGGACATATTTCTGATAAGACCTTTGGAAAATTGGTTATTTATGGGCAGGGAATGTGTCTATCAAGTCTATTTTACTCTCCCAAGCACATGGTACAGTGTTTCACACAGAGTAAGTGCTCAAATACCATTGACTGATTTTTTTTTTTAATGTCCAAAACTCATGAGTAAGGCTCATTTATACTATTTCTTTGGGGGTTTTTTCATCAGATTCAGCTTGCAATTTCTACTCTATGGTCCCAAGCTTTAGACATAGGATAAGCACCGTGAAGCATCATTTGTGTTTACACATCCTCTAGGAAGTTTCACAAGAATCTTGGTTATTCAGAGATAATCACAGAGATAAACACATTGAGGTGTAGCTTGTGTTTACATGTCCCATAGGAGGTTTCCATAGGTTCAACAAGAACCGGGGTTATTCAGAGATGATCCCACACAGTCCATTTCTGAATCTTCTTGTCATGAGAAGAGGGAGGTGAGGTTCCTTCATAACGGGGGTGATGGAAGCCGGAGATGAGGACTTTGAAAAACTGTTAATTTCTCTTTCCTTGTACCTAGCTCAAGGCAGGGTTCATTTTGTCGTAATGGATAGACCACAGGCTAGGGAGTCAGAAGGTCGAGGGTTCTAATTCCGGCTCTACCACTCATCTGCTGTGTGACCTTGGACAAGTCACTTCATTTCTCTCTGCTTTAGTTACCTGACCTGTAAACTGAGGATTGAGACTGGGAGCCCCAGGCGGGACAGGAACTGTGTCCAGCCTGATTTGCATGTTTCCACCACTTAGTATAGTGCCCGGCACACAGTAAGTGCTTAAGAAATACCACCATTATTATTATCATTATTATTATTTTGGACCCTCTACCTAAATATCATAGTCTCAGGCAGTCTTCTGATCCAGAGTTAAACAATATTAGTTGAACTTCTACTTAGGAGTACACCTCCTTAAAACTGTGTGAATTATGAGCTTGGCATAAGTTAGAGAGCTCTTTTCACATTTAAATCATTCATTTCCCATTTTAAACTCTTGTAACTGCTCTTTTAAGCAATATATTTATTGAGCACTTACTCTATGCAGAGCACTTTACTATTTGGGAGAGTATAATATAACAGGGTTGAATTTGTTGACATTTGTTAAGTGCTTACTATGTCCCGAGCACTGTTCTAAGTGCTGGGGTAGATACAGGGTCATCAGGGTGTCCCACGTCAGGGTCACAGTCTTCATCTCCATTTTACAGATGAGGTAACTGAGGTACCGAGAAGTTAAGTGACTTGCCCAAAATCACACAGCTGACAGGTGGTGGAGCCTGGATCAGAACCCGTGACCTCTGACTCCAAAGTCGGTGCTCTTTCGACTGAGCCACACTGCACAAGGAGCTTTAGAGGAGAAGGTAGACATTAAAATAAATTATGGATATTATGGGGCTAATCCACATGCATAGAAAGTGCAGAAGGGAGAGGGAGTAGAGGGAAATGAGTGCTTAGTCGGGGAAGACTTGGAGATGTGATTTTCATAAAGCTTTGAAGGTGTGGATAGTGGTGGTCTTTCTCATAGGAAGGGGAAGGGAGTTTCAGTCTAGAGTGAGGAATAAGCGAGGGATTGGTGGCGAGATAGATGCTATTGAAATATAACAGAGGAAGTGACTGTTGCTGCCACATAAGAAAATAACATTTCCTCCTTTTTTAAAATAGTAACATCATATTATAATAATTGTGGTATTTGTTTAGCACTTAGTATGTGCCAGGCACTATGCTAAGGACTAATACAAGTAAATTGGGCTGGCCACAGTCCCTGTCCCATGTGGGGCTCAGAACCTCAAACCCCATTTTACTGGTGAGGTAACTGAGGCCCAGAGAAGTGAAATAACTTACCCATGGTCACACAGCGGGCAAGTGGTGGAGCCAGGATTAGAACCCCGTGACCTTCTGACTCCCAGGTCCTTGCCCTTTCCACCACGCCTCGCTGCTTCTCGTATACCCTGCAATCCTTCCAGCTGAGTTCTTCCCCATCGTCATTTCCAGTAGTAATAATAATATTAACAACAATTCTTGTGGTATTGAAGGGCTTACTATATAATTAGTCAGTCAACCATATTTGAGTGCTTATTATGTGGGGGGCACTGTATTAAGCAGTTGGGAGTGTATAATAATGAGTTAGTAGGCATGTTCCCTGCCCACATTTAGCCCTGGGCTAGATACAGTATAGGCAGACCAGACACAGTCCCTATCCCACCAGGGGCCCACAACCTAAGAGAGAACAAGCCTGTCAGCTCTACATTATAGATGAACAAATTGAGGCACAGAGAAATGATTTGTCGAAAGCTACTTGGCAGGCTAGTGGCAGAGCTGGGATTAGAACACAGGTCTCCAACTTTAAATTCTGTGCTCTTTCAACTAGGCCTCCCTGCTTCTTGAAACAAAGCAAGCATGAATGTGTCATCTTTCATGAGGCAGGACAGAACGCACCAAAGTGTAGCCCTTCTACCCAAAGTGGGTCTGGCTTGCTTTGCCTGGCCTCTGGCAGTGAGGCATGGGTGGGATTCCCTCTGTCCCGTTATCTGCTCAACCTTGTTAAGCCATAGTCAGTTCCTCAGCCTCATCCAGCAGCATGGCTCAGTGGAAAGAGCACGGGCTTTGGAGTCAGAGGTCATGAGTTCGAATCCCGGCTCTGCCACTTGTCAGCTGTGTGACTGTAGGCAAGTCACTTAACTTCTCTGGGCCTCAGTTACCTCATCTGTAAAATGGGGATTAAGACTGTGAGCCCCATGTGGGACAACCTGATTCCCCTATGTCTACCCCAGCGCTTAGAACAGTGCTCTGCACATAGTAAGCACTTAACAAATGCCAACATTATTATTATTATTATCCAATTCTCCCATTTCTGTTTCCAGTCAGAAATGCAAAGCCAAAGTGAAGAAGTATGGAAAAAATGAGGAAGAAAGTCCCAAACACACTTAAGATTTGGGTCAATCTCAAATTAGGGGGAAATGGTCAGGAAGATTCTTAACCAGGCTGAATCACCTAAGTAAAACCAGCAGCAGTATTTCCCCCAAGTGAGACTATGTCTTAGGGTCATTAGACTGGGACTGAATAAATGAGGCACTTCTAATATGGAGAATGAGGTAAATGATTTCTAAAGGAATGTATATGCCAGTTAGAGGGACAGAGATATTTTATCCAAAGAGATATTAAGGACAGGAAAAAAAGTTTGGATTTTTTGGGTCCTCTGTGAGCAAAGACCTGGGTTTATTTGATAGTAGGCACAGTGGAGAAAGTGAATCAAACTGCTTGCCCCTTGAATGCGGGTTATTGTCGACCATGGGTTTTAGACCCAACACCTGCCTTCCTTCTCACTGGGTGTTTTATGGACAACTCTCGAAACAGAGACTAAATGTGTTCTCGACCAGGGCCTGGTCCAGGACTTGAGGGAAGTTGCACTGCCTATTGTGAGTTAGTCTAAAGACCCAAGGTAGCTGTACCAACATTAATTGTGGCATTTATTAAGCATTATAGAAGAGAAACAGATAAGACAGTGTTCCACACCAGGCTTACAATCTAAGAGCGAGAGTAAACAAGTATAATAATGATAATGGTAATTGACTTTTGTGGTATCTCTTAAGCACTTACTCTATACCAGCTACTGAACTAAGCACTAGGATATATACAAGATAATCAGGTCAGATGCAGACCTTGCTCCACATGGAGCTCACAGTTTATGGAAGCACAGATATTATCACATTCCCATTTTATAAGTATGGGAACTAAGGCATGGAGCAGTCAAGTGGCTAACCCAAGATCATACAGCAGGCCAATGACAGAGCCAAGTCTAGAACCTGGAGGCTACCTGATTTCAAAAATCATGCTCTTCCCAATAGATCAGGTTGCTTGTCAGTATACTCACTTTAGTGACGAGGTGGGGATGCTCCCACAGATGACTTCTTCCCACAATGGGAAATTGACTTCTTTCTTTCAAGGGGAATCCCTGCTAATGGGCCACAAAATCTCAAACCCAGCAAACCAGCCCTGGACCAAAACAAATCTCCAACACACGGCCAGAACCTTTCTGAGGCATCTCCCTTGCACGCTTGAGTATTTCTCAGAAGTAGGCTGTGGCGATGGTCTAAATAAGAGTACAGATGAGGATAAAATAACGAGGCCTATGGCTACTGAATAATTCATAAAATCTATGGGGCATTAAAATACGGCAACTGCTCCTCAAGAGAGGGAAGTATTTCCTGGGTCTTTGGTAAGCTACATCATCTGCTGTCAAGTTGACTGATTTCTATTCGATTATGAACTGTTCTTTTATTACATTTCAGACTTGGATTCCTCTGTGCATTTAGATAGCACGGCTGAACATCTTTTATGGTTCAATGTAGTGGAATACCTGAGGTAGGACACTACGGATTTTGCGGGAATTCAGTGCTCATAAAACGAGTTCGTTCCATTCCCACGGAACAGATACAAGAAGATGCGTTGAATTAGACTGCCCAGCAGTGACCATTCTGTGGATTGGGAGGGAACCTACTTAGAAGTGGAAAGAGAGTCGGATCTCTTTAAGTACTTACTCTGTGCAGAGTGCGGTTTTTAGTGAGACTACATTCAATCAGACACATTATCTTGCCCACAGAGGACTGCATTGTAAGAGGACAATGAAAACACAAGGAAAGATTGATAGAGTCAGGAAAGATAAAACATAAAACAAAATGATTTAAATCGATCGATAGCTATTATTATTAATAGTTATAATAACAATAATACTATTTAAGTGCTTACTACACACCAATGTACTAAGCTCTTGAATAAATAGAAGATAATTACTTTGGACATAGTCCTATTCCCACTGGGGGGGGTGTGTGCCCTGGTCCTTAAGTGATCCTTTATGGAGCCCTAGTGGTGGGAGAGCTCTGGTTTGTGATTTTCAAACTGCTGTTTCAAAGAGAGTTAAATGGAGATACAGAAGTAAGGAACTAAACACTGTCTCTCAAAGCCACACACCCTCCTCTTTTACCTCCTTCCTCAGGGATTGAGGAAAGTGCTTAGGTGGAATGGAAGTTCTGAAGGGTCATTTGTGGGGATATATACTGGGGAGATTAGAAATTAATTGGAGAAGCCTTCCTGGAAGAAATGTGACTTTCAAAGGGCCTTTAAGATGGGAAGAGCTGAGGACCGCCATGGAGAAGGCAAGTGGTGGAGTCCAGGTTAGAACCCAGGCTAATGAATATGAAGCGGGAGGAAGTCCAGGCAGTGAGTAAGAAGACAGTGACCAGAGAACGCAAGCATAATTATGGGTGTAAAAGAGTTAGGGAGATGTTAATTTATTTGCATATGTTATTGACCTGCCTCATCGGTCTATATTTTGATGTTTTTGAAGTTACTTTGACCATGTCATTCTTTGTCTTTTCCACTTTCAACTCCTCTGTGATCCAGAACCCTAAATGAAAATGTCCAGTGTAAAGTGAAGAAGTACAGACACACGAGAGGAGGGGATGGCAATGGAGACCAGACACTTCCAGTGAGGATGTGTGGGCCATAGTGGGACCAGCAGTGACCTTAGAGGGAATAAACTCATAGAAAAACACTCTCCCCCAGGGTCCAAGAGAGAAGTAGTGGAAAGAGCATAGAACTAGGAGTCAGGAAGTCTGGATTCTAATCCTGGCTCCTCCACTTGCCTGCTGCATGACCATGAGAATGTCACTAGCCTCTCTATGCTTCACTTTCCTCATCTACAAAAATGGGAATTAAATTCCCGTTCCCCTTCCTTAGATTGAGACAAGGACAGGAATTGAAGCAGCAAGGTCTAGAGGATAGAGCACAGGCCTGGGAGTCAGGAATCATAAGGACCTGAGTTCTAATCCTGATTTATGACCTTGGCCAAAGTCACAACTTTGCTATATCACAGTTTCCTCATCTGTAAAATGAGAAATAAGACTGCGTGCCCCATGTGGGACATGGACTCTCTCCAACCTGATTAGCTTGTATGTACTCCAGTGCTTAATAGAGAGCCTGGCCCATAATACTCATTTAGCTAATGCCATTTAAAAAAAAAAACAACAACTGTCTGATCTGACTGGATTGTATCTACCCCACCTAGTGCTTAACACATAGTAAGCACTTAATAAATATTTTACAGTTCCTTTCAAACAGGAAAACAACAAAGCTGCGCTGGAAAGAGCAAAGGCCTGGGAATAAAAGGACCCGGGTTCTAGCCCTACCCCCATCACCTGTCCATTGTGAGACACTGGGCAAGTCACTTCTCTGTACCTCGATTTCCTCAACTGTAAAATGGGGATTAAATCCTCCTCCCTCTGATTTAGACTGTGAACTCCACGTAGGACAGGGACGGTGTCCAAACTCATTATCTTTTTTTAAAAAAATGGATATTTAAGTGTTTACTATTTATAAGAACTGGGGTAGATACAAGTTTATCAGGTTAGGCACAGTCCCTATCCCACACGGAGTTCATCTTCTAAATTGGAGGGAAGAGGTTCTACTCCCCATTTTACGGATGAGATAACTGAGACACAGAGAATCTAAATGGGTTGCCCAAGGTCACACGGCAAGCAATTGGCAGAGCCAGGTTTAGAATCCAGTTTCTCTGCCACCCAGGCCTATGCTTTCCCCACTAGGCCATTCTACATGAGAAGCAGTGTGGCTCAGTGGAAAGAGCACGGGCTCTGGAGTCAGGGATCATGGGTTCGAATCCCTGCTCTGCCACTTGTCAGCTGTGTGACTTTGGGCAAGTCACTTAACTTCTCTGTGCCTCAGTTCCCTCATCTGTAAAATGGGGATGAAGACTGTGAGCCCCACATGGGACAACCTGATTCCCCTGTGTCTACCCCAGCGCTTAGAACAGTGCTCTGCACATAGTAAGCGCTTAACAAATACCAACATTATTATTCTACTTCTCATGCTGTTCACCTTATACGTACCCCAGCTCTTCATACACAGTGTCTGGCACATAGTAAGACTTAACAAATATCATTAAAGCAGCGTGGCTCAGTGGAAAGAGCCCAGGCTTGGGAGTCAGAGGTTATGGGTTCTAATCCCCGCTCCACCACCTGTCAGATGTGTGATTTTGTGCAAGTCACTTCACTTCTCGGTGCCTCAGTTACCTCATCTGTAAAATGGGGATTAAGACTGTGAGCCCCCGTGGGACAACCTGATGACCTATTATCTACTCCAGCGCTTAGAACAGTGCTTGGCACATAGTAATCGCTTAACAAATACCACATTATTATTATAATTTTAAAAAATCATCATTCAGGCATTGGGCATAATTTTCCTCAGTGCCCCTGACCCACAGTTCCGTTTGACATCATGATGTTGAACTGTGTATGCGTGCAGAGTAATAAAATAAATCATTCAGAATCTATTTAATCCCCAATTTTAGATCACTTCTCTGTCAGAAGCCCTAACCCTCACCCCTCACTGCTCCAGATCTACTGTGTTTCTCTTCTGGACCCTATTCAAACAGCCACCGCTTCTGACTTGGACTTAGATTTTTAACCTGCAGCTCTCCCTCCACCTCCCCCCCCACCCCCGACGTTATTCATCAAGGCAACTGCCTCAGTTACTTCCCATCTTTAAGCAGCTCTGTCCACTATTTCTGAACCCCAGAAGGAGTGTTACTAGTTGCTTCTAACTCAAGAACATCTAGATCAAATTGGCGTTTAACAATTCATGACTTCCTCTGCCTGAGGAATTCCTAAAAGTGCCTAACTAGTTCTTAATCACTAAATTAGCCTGACTCTACTGAGCTGTAACTAGAGTACTTTCTCTAGAGATATGATTTGGAAAGGCCCACTACACTTCCTGGATTTCCCCATACATACTTATCTCTTAATGGTAGAGTAGTTTAATAGGTATGTAAATAAGATGTTTTATTAGAGGTGGGTTTTGCTGTAGGTATAGGATATTACACCAGAGGCCCTCTCAAACACGATGTGCTTTATCCCACCAAAGCATGAGATAAAACTATATTTAATTCATTAAATCCTTATTAAAATTAGCTCGAGAGACACCCAGAAGTTACTTATTCGAATATATACACGTACACAGAGGAATATCTTCATATCGCTCCACGGTGAAAATGGCATGGAATTGATTCTTTTGGTCGGCAAAGAAATGGGAGAGGTATAATTTATTTTTATATTCCCTTAATTAGGAACTGATTTGGAAAGTATTTGGAGGCTTGAAACACGAGCCAGACTTTCCCAACTTATAGTTTGACACAGCCTGTCTCTTTTATCTGATTATCGGGATGTGGTATAAACTAGATACTTCCTGACTTTGTAAAATAGCCGATTTATGTCACTCATTTTTGGTTGCCCGTGTTTTTGTTTTTTTAATCTCGGTGAATTATGTCAGCTTTTCTTTTTTTCTTGGAATAAGTAAGGATTTTCCTAAGCGACTATGAAACATCCTTGGTATAATTGAGAGCACTTATAATTCAGAATAGATTCGCTTGTCAGGCAGGCATATGGAGCCCAGAGAGGACATTGAAGTGGAGAGTCAACCCTGTTTACTCTGCAAATGTCGTTTTATTTTTTGCCTTCACTAAGCCAACTCAGAGACTGTGAGTTATTTAGCCTCAGCCATATACTCCTGGAGGGTATGTACAGGTCAAAAAGCAGGCAGAATTGTCAACAGAAGAGTCATTTCAAGATCCATTTCAAACATTTCCAATTTCACTTCCTCAAGCACGTTCTCGTACTTGAGCTTGAGAACGGGCAGGCGGCGGCTTTTTCTCTGCTTCTTGGTTTCCGTTTGTGATTTTCCACGTGGGCCATCTTGCTAAGGTGAGGAAAAAAGCCATTTGTTAACAGCTACTTGTGGGATAGGATGGGGGGTTCTCACCTTCCGCTGCAAGTCACAGGATAGTTTTGTGTTTGTTTTTTTTCCAATTCTTAGGGAAGCAAATCCCACCATAGTATATCTGTCTCTGTTTCCATTGAAAAAAGCTGTCTGGGGATTCAATCAGAGGACCTGGGTTCTAATCCTGGCTCCACCAAATGTGTGCTCTGTGACCTTGGGCAAGTCACATAACTTCTTTGTGCCTGTTACCTCATCTGTAAAATGGGGATTAAGACTTGAGCCCCCTGTGGGACATGTACTGTGTCCAATCTGATTAACTTTTATTTACGCCGGCACTTAGTACAGTGTCTGACACATATTAGGCACTAAACAAATACCACTGAAAAAACAACAAATGAAACAACTCCAGGAGTAGGCCCACAGCCAGCAAGAGATGGGGCTAACCAATTCCCAGGCCAGGTGTAGAATGGGTCTCTTAACCGAGGCCCTAAGTGGGAATAAGGAATGCATTTTCCCTTGATTGAGTCATGTTATTTTTTTCTTGTTATTTGAGCACTGAAGTTAAGGTTTAGTTCTGTTAAACATAATGAGCAAATGGGAAAATCAGTAAAAAATGTTTTTCCAACACATGAATCTATTATGGAATTCCTAAGAGTAAGGCTATCAGATTTTTCCAGGAAACCAGGAAGTTCTTTGAAATCGTTTTGCATACATCTGATAGCAATGTACCTGCATCTGTGTGCCACATTAAAATATCCTAACCCAAGACCATGTAGAGAAAATGAATTGATGGGAGCCACAGCATCCATTATTAGGTCCAAACCCATTACTGAGGGCCACTGAAAGAGATAGTGCTAGGGAGTCTTAGGTGTAAACAACCCATCCCTATGTTACAGGTTGAGCTTCACCCTCGTCCCTAAAACTGTGGGGTTGGAAACCTCCCGCACACGCCCAACCATGCAAATACACACACATACACACTTTTCCACGTGAGATGTATCATTTTTGTAGCTGAAATTTACCTCTTTTTAAAATGGCATTTATTAGGTGATTACTATGTGCCAAGCACTGTGGTAGCGAACAAGATAAGCAGGTTGAACCCAGTCCCTGTCTCACTTGGGGCTCACAATCTATGTAGGAGAGAGTAGGCTTTAATCCCCATTCTACAGATGAGGAAACTGAGGGACTGAGAAGTTAAGGAACTTGCCATGGTCACATAGACAATTGGCAGAGGCAGGAGTCGAACCCATATCCTCTGACTCGGGCCCCTGCTCTTTCCGTGCCACTATGCTGCTTCCTAAAGAGATGAGACCATCAGCGAATGCATTAGTAAATAGTACACATTTATGAGTGCCTGAGAAGTGCATGCAAGTTAATTCGGGGAACAATAATTTTGATGGAAAGTATAGTGTTCTGGGGAACACTTCTCAGTATCCCAAGTAAAAGCTGTTCATAAATCGATTTATTGAATCCAGGGATGTGGCAATAATAATAATTGTATTTAAGTGTTTACTATGTGCCAGGCACTCTCCTAAGAGCTGCGGTGGATGCTAGGAAATCGGGTTGGACACAGTCCCTGTCCCACATGGGACTCATAGTCTTAATCCTCATTTTACAGATAAGGTAACAGGCCCAGAAGAGTAAATTGACTTGCCCAAGGTCACACAGCAGACAAGGGCAGAGCAGGGATTAGAACCCAGGTCCTTTTGACTCCCAGGCCCATGCTCTGTCCCCACAAAATGCATTGTACCCTTCTCTATCTTTTTCTGTCCCTTTCACTACCCCCCACCTCTCTACATTCCTATAGCTGCCCTTTTTCAAGGATAAGGGTACCTCCACCGATGCCCTATCCATATGTGACCGTGTGGCTGAAAAACCGTGTGGACCAGCTTTCTGTTTCACTCTGTCGGCTGGTAGAGGCAGTTCCTTGCTGTGCTAATGTGTTTGCTCCACACTATGCTTCACTTGAAAGTGTGGAAAAGATATGTGTCCTAACCTATTAGGGTCAGTAGATAAATCTTATCTGACCCCCCCACCCTCTGACTGATCAGAGAGGGAAAAGCGGGCCTTCTAGTTTGACTGTTAACCAAGTACCATGACCCAGGAGAGTACTGAGAGTCAACAGGCTGTTCTGGATTACTTGTTAATGCCATATCTCTGCCTAGATTTAAAAAATATCACCCAGTCCTCTTTTCAGCATTCTGTATTTATTTTAGTAAAGAGCCTCACACTCAATAGATGCTCACTAAATATCACTGATTAAGGGGATGTTGATTCTATTATTACTGTTTTATTTAAGCACTTATGATAGTTCAAAACTGCACTAAGCACTGGGGAAGATACAAGATATTCTAGGAGAGAGAAGAGGTATTGAAATGCCGCTTTCCAGATGAGGGAACTGAGGAACATAGAATTTAAGCGACTTGCCCAAGGTCACACAGCAGTCGAGTGGTGGAGCTGAGCTTAGAGCCCAGGTCATCCGATGCCCAGGCTCTTTCTACTTGGCGTCACTGCATCCCATGTTGATATAACCTGATGGAAGAATTTCGGAATGCTCTTTCCCTAATGCAAGGCTGTTCGATGTAACACAATCCATCAATTGGTGTAAATGCAGAAAGTCAGAGATGTGTGCACTCACATGGCAATTCTTAATGGGTAATGCCGCTAAACTTCACAAGGCTTACCTCGGTCTTACTGTTTTGTACTGTACTCAACAGTTATGCTCGCTGTGGACAGGGAATGTTATATTGTTGTACTCTCCCAAATGTGTAGTACAGTGCTCTGCACAGTAAGCACTCAATAAGAATGATTGATTCCTTTGTGTTTTGCAGTTTTGCCGTATTTAAAATAATAAACTATAGGTGAGTGGCAAGAATACGAAGCATTTTATTGGTGGACATAAGAATTAGATAAAAATGTGTCCCATGTCCGGATAATATCTCCAAACTCATTAATTACCTTTGAGTCAATAGTGACATCACTTTCTCATAACTTGAGGTCTTAGGAGAACACAAGCCCTGCTTCATAGGATTCCCTGTATTTGAATGGCTTTTGTTCCCTTCTGTTCAAACCCTCTCAGTAATAATAGTAATAATGCAAAATAATCAGGTTGGACACAGTCTCGGTCGCACATGGGGCTCACAGCCTAATAGGGAGGGAGAGTAGGTATTTAATCCCCTTTTGACAGATGAGGAAACTGAGGCCCAGAGAGGTTAAATAACTTGCTAAGTCTTGCTGCCTCAAGAGAAGCCCTGCCAAAACTGTCTTCACCATATTCCAAGTGTTATGAAAGTGACATAAGTCTGGAACTTTGGGTAGGGAAGACTGTGTTTAGTTCTCCAGAATATTTGGATGGATTTTGATGTTCATGGTTTTTTTTTTCTATTTGATGTCATGCACTTTTTTTAGTAAATTTTTAATGTAAATTTTCTACCTTTTCGATTACAGGCTACTGGGCCACAGTTACTGTTTCTCCTCCCATTTTTGGAGTATTTTCCCCAGTGTCTTGTGCTCGAGCGTACAGTAGCCCATAAATATATGATTGATGATGATAGCCCTTAACATTTCAGAGCACAGAACATCTTCCGAGGTGGATATCGTAACCCCTCCCTGTAAATTTGTATAAGGCATATTCAAAGTCAACCCAGATTCCCAACTTTAAAAGTTCCCATGCCATTAACTCTGAAAGGTGTAGTGGAAACTTACTGCCAAGGATAAGAGTCCTTCTCCATCATCTTCCCGATGAAAGGCCCTTCCAGAGCTCAGATTCCAAATAAAATGGCTAAGGAGGAAGAGACAAGGAAAGTTTTTATTAATTATACTTTTAAATGATTTTCCTCACACGATTTATTTGAACAAGAAGAAAACCCCCTAAAGTTCTGAAGAAATATTAACATAACATGCCTGTAACTCAAGCTGTGTTTAATGAGAGGTGCTGTTTTGCCTGCCATGGGGGCTCTAGTCCAATGAGTGATTGCTCTGAAAGAGGTCACATACATATTCATCAAATTCGACATGCACATGTAAACTGGTTTTAATAGGCCATGACAGCAGAAGTTGTGTCAGGCAAATAGCAGCACATGTGCTCATTCCCTCCACTGGCATACTTAGCCATTAACGCTCTGGTATCCACGGATGAAATATTAGCTTGTTAACTTAAGACCATCAGTTGTTGTTGATGTTCAGTAGCAACAAAAAGAACAGATTCCCTCAGCAACTTTATTATATGAATAGCTGGAACTGAGTTATTATTATTTTCCTGTAATATTTCCATCTTTTCCCCTCCCCGCCCTCTGGCAATTTTATTCCAAAGGATGTCTGCAAAGTGTCCGGCGATAAATTAGAATCCAGTTAGAATAGAAACGGGGATTTGGATGGTTCCTGTCCTGTTTGGTTGATGAGGGGATTTTAAATCCAGGACTCTGGGAACAAGTAGAAAATCTGTCAATTTTCCACAGACACGTAGACAGGTTCAGACAAGTGTCAATGTTTAGTCTTGTACATGAACAAATATGAACTTGAAATAAATGATATTATTGTTAACTCATCAAACTCTCCTTCTTCTAGAAGGTTAGAGGGGAAGCACCATGGCCTAGGGGATAGAGCATGGATCTGGGAGTCAGGAGGACCCAGGTTCTAATCCCGGCTCCGCCACTTGTCTGCTGTGTGAGCTTTGGCAAGTCACTTCATATCTCTAGGACTCAGTCACCTCATCTGTAAAATAGGGATTAAACCTCCACCACTTGTCAGTTGCATGATCTCGGGCAAGTCACTTAACTTCTCTGTGCCTCGGTTATCTCATCTGTAAAAGGGGGATTGAGACTGGGAGCCCCAGGTGGAACAGGGACTGTGTTCAACCCGATTTGCTTGTATCCACCCCAGCACTTAGTATGAGTAGACACAGAGTTCATGGTCAAGGAAGGTCTCTTCAAGGAGATGAGATTCTAGGAGGGCTTTAAAGGTGGTGAGAGTGGTGGTCTGTCAGGTGTGAAGGGGGAGAAAGTTCCAGGCAGGAGGATGGATGACTCCCCCTCTAGATAGTGAGCTCATGATGGGCAGGAACTATGTCTGTCATTGTAATGTTCTCTCCCAAGTGATTAGTACAGTGCTTTGCACACAGTAAGCATTCAATAAATATGATTGAATGAATGAATGAATGTAAGCAAGAGGTCAGCATTGGGATGAATCCGATCTATTTGAGTTACTTCTCCCTTGTAGAAAAAGGAAAGGGGGAAAAAAAAAATTTGAAACATGGAAACCCAAATCTATAGGGTTGGGACCATGTTTTTGGGGTTTATTTTGGCCACAGTACCTAGCCCTGGGCTTTGCTTAGCAGCATGCTGATTCTGAACCAAACCAATGAGCTGATATGAACTCCTTGCAGGTGTATAGTCGAGTGTGGGAGTGTTGATCCAAGTATACATTTGACTAGAATGTCATTCCTGGCGTTGTTTTTAAGCTCCTAATGGGCAACATGGTTTCAGTTTAACTTGCTCCATCCAAAGCCCCCCAGAGGACCACCAGCAGGTATCTCAAAACCGAAATTCTGACCTGCCCTCCCCTCTCCGAATTCGCTTAACATCCGCCCTCCCCACCACCACTGCGTAGCCAGGGGTCAAGGAGAAAAATTTCAGTTAATTGAAGGGAAACTAGCTTGCAAAGTCACTGTGGGCAGGAGAAGTGTCTACCAACTTTACTGTACTCTCCCAAGTGATTAATATAGTTAGTACAGTTGCTCTGCCCGAATAACTCAATGAATATCATCGATTCTCATAAGGAAGGATGTGATCTAATTATCCCTGCTTAAGACCCAGGGTTGGCTGACTCCAGGTCCTTATGGTATAATTTGGTGGTGGGGTTCTAGGTTCCAAATTGGACCCCACCCTTTGAGTCCCCAACCAGGACTCTTCGAAGCTCCATCCCCCTCACCACGGCCAACTTGGCAGGCAAAGAACCACCCTACTCCGTGGGTGAGAAACATGTCATTTTCTGAATTTTCTACTCCCCAAATGCTTAACACATTTCAATGTCCCCACTGGGCTCTCAATAAATACTATTACTCCTATTGAGAGCATTCGCACAAGAACTCTGGACTCTAGAGAGCCTGGGTCGCCTACATTTTCGTTTATTTCAACACCAGCATTAACAAGCCCATAAAGTTCAACCTGGCAATTAGTTGGGTCTTTGTTTGCACTGAGGCTGTATTACCTTGCTTACCCTGGGCAGCTTTCTCTATAAACAAACCACAGTCACAGATTGATTGAAAATTTAAGCTTCATCATTTACTCTGCACGACCCTTTCAGAGTTGTTCTCCATTTATCTGGTGGGCTGAGGGGACATTCTGACTGCAGACTAAACAGTCTTCCCTTGTCACCAACTTTTATAACTCATCACTCCTTCCTTCCCGCCTGCCTCTGCTGCCCTTGAGTGAGAGTCTGGCTGAGGACAGGCTAGGTTTTATGCAGGAAAAACTCTTCCAATCCATCTCTCCCTAAAGGGCCTCCAAAACAAGACTTCTCACATATAGAAATCTACAAAAGCAGCTTTCCCTCTTCCCATACTAAATTAAAATTTTGACTCTCTACACCCACTGAGAGAAACACCCACTTGAAACAGATTTTGTTAAGAACAGCACCAAGTAGTTGAGTGAAATATTGGTAAGGTCAATAATCTGATCAAATAAATTGCTCTTCTCTGGACTTCTGGCTCTAATTCATGGAAGTTTTCTATCCAAGAATGTGCATATTTCTTCTGTGGCATCCCCAACAGTCAACATACTGACCTCTTCAGGCCTTGAAGAACATATGACCTGTAGTGCTGGGTTGAACCATTGAAGAGGTTTCACTAAGTAAAGTTCAGACTCCACTAATAATGTAAGCATCTCCAGTCTCCTACGTGCAGGATTTTGGTCACATTTCACCAATTCTTCCTTTCTGCTTCCTAAATGGGCATCCCAGCAATCCCCAGAAATGACATTTTTGCTCTTTACGGCAGGAGTGAGGCAGGCTGGTGCTTGGATGTGTTGTGAATAGATTGGAAAACCAATTATTAACCACCTACCCAAAGTCCTTCCAGGCCAGCCAACTGCTTCATTGCCAACAAGGGGAGCAGAAACGGATGATGTCCCAATCATGTCCTAGGCTCCAAAAGCAGCGTGGCTCAGTGGAAAGAGCACGGGCTTTGGAGTCAGGGCTCATGAGTTCGAATCCCAGCTCTGCCACTTGTCGGCTGTGTGACTGTGGGCAAGTCACTTAACTTCTCCGTGCCTCAGTTCCCTCATCTGTAAAATGGGGATTAAGACTGTGAGCCCCACGTGGGACAACCTGATTCCCCTATGTCTACCCCAGCGCTTAGAACAGTGCTCGGCACATAGTAAGCGCTTAACAAATACCAACATTTTTTTAAATTGTTGTGAACACATCTGTCTTGAGCCCCTATTTACCCTCAGTGAAGACACGTTGTGTGTCTGAAGCACCTTGAATCGGTTGAAGGGAAACCCTGCATTGTGCTAGCTCTTGCTTACCGTTTTTTGGCTTATTGTTTTTCTATCCCAGAAGGCAGGAACTTTTTTGGTTTTTTTTAACCTCAGATTTTGATTTAAAACCACTTAAAAAAAAGGCATCCATTTCTAACAGTGCTTAAATTGCATTTCAGGGCAATCCAAGAAAACCATCTCCAGTAACTAATATGACGATCAGTGACCAATAAGCGCAAAGAGGAAAGCTGAGGTCATCTGAGTCTCTCGCATTCCTGCCCTGGGGTAGAAATCTTGCATGCCTGTTTTGATCAGTAGACTCTCGTGATTCAGAGAAATACCATTTGGTGCAGATTTTCTTCAAATTTATTGGGGGGAATTTAGGATGATAGATGACAACCGATGTTTGGCACCTTTGGGTTTTTTTTCTGTTTCTAGCCAATTGCTGGAAAACGGTTGTCAGGGAAAACATATCCCATCAACTTACTCTACCTGCATTTGTGCTCCTCTGACAAATGCACCTTAAAGGAAGAGTGCCCTCCCATAAATAACCCGGGCTTTGCATTTATTCTCCTGCAAAGTGCTGTAAACAACAAAGCTAGCTTATCAAAGTTGTATGACTGGTAACAGGGGGGCGGGGGGTCTCTGGAAGCTAGGTCCAAATGAATTGAGGTAAACAGGATAAATGGTGGTGGTGGTCCTTCCTGAATATCTGGACTGAATTGAGGCCACTCAAAACGTATCACATGTGACTTTAATCCACTTCTCTCCCCGGGTTTCTCAGGGGATAAATCTGTCTCCAGTTTTTATTTACATATTATCATTTTACTGTATGTCACTGTCATAGTTTCAGACTTGAGTAAATCCACATTTAAATAGCGATTTGTCTCCTTTTGATAGTAAATATTCCAGTAAGTGGTGGTTAGGATTAAAGGGAATTTGTTGACAATGGGTAAAGGAGGCTATTTAGGATTAAATGAAATTATACCCTCAGCCAAAAGAGTTTTCATTAGAAAGCTTAGTCCGGCAGGTGCTGATATTCCCACACATTCCCCTTTGAAGGTACGATGATGATGATTCACGAGAAGGAAGAAAAAAGCAAAAGAAAATAAAAATGTTCTCAGCTTGCTGAACTCAGTCCCTGGGAGGGTACAAATCCTACTTGAAATAGCCCTTGAGACGCCACCACTTAAAGGTCAGAAAGGAGTTCTTTTGAGGTGACATTCAAACCTTTAATAGCTGGCAGCCAGTTTTGACAATAATAATTTTCCTTCATTGGAGGCAGAAAGCCATTTACTGCTCAGTTACCTGTCCAGAGCGGTCTGGATGCTGGAGCCATCTAATCTAGTTTATTTTGGGACTGGGGAAAGAGGCAGGCCTCTAAAACCCACTCTAATTATCCCGAAGCAAAGGAAAGCTTCGGGTTGCACATGATGCCGTTGCCGAGATTAGTAATTATGATATCAGTTTTCCTCAAAGAGTTCTGACAGGATGGCTTTGGTAGCAGAGGTGACTCAAAGTTTAGTAAGTCTTGGAGAAAGTTTACGGTCTCCTGCTGCTTTCTGTCCCACAAATTTGGCCTCTCTAACACTGGCCACAAACAGTAGGAATCCTTTTCAATCACTATTACTGATGCTTCATTTCTGTCATTTTTGACCCTTGGCAACCTGCAACTCACCGGAGAGTATGTTCCTTCCAGAAAGGAACAGTACTTTCAGTTAGAGGATTTACTGTGGGACATTTAGTGTGCCTCCACGTGCTCGGTCACTCTCTCTCTCTCTCTCTCTCATCCCTCCTCCCTTTCTTCCTCCTCCCCTCTCCAGCTCTTTTTTTCTCGCCTCCTTGCTCTCACTTTCAGTCTCTATCTCTGTCTGTCTGTCTGTCTCTCTCTCTCCCCTGGGAAACTGCTCCAAAAAGCCTTGTGCCACTGCACCACACTGGCAGGGCCCTGCCCAAAAAAGATGGAGCATGGAAAAGGGGAAAGAAGGGTGATGTGCTGGATCGTTCCTTTGTTTACTTGGGATTCTGTCAAGCCTTGAAAATAGCTGGGACTAAAGAAGTGAATGGGTCATAAAATTTGACACACCCTTATAAACTAGTCAAGCTCTCCTCACCTCTGCTGGAAATCAACTGACTCTGGAAAATGTCATTTGGCTAAAAATCTGGTTTCTTTGTGCCTCTCTCCTGCCCTTTCTTTCTCAATTTCTCTCTCACCCTCCCCCACTACTACTTACGTATAATCCAAGCTGCAATGGCATAAACAAAAGAGCACAGGCCTGGGAATCAGAGGACCTGGGCTCTAATCTTGGCTCTGCCAATTGTTTGCTGTGTGACCTTGGGAGAGTCACTTCACTTCTCTGGGCCACAGTTACCTCCTCTGTAAAACACTGGCCACAAACAGTAGGAATCCTTTTCAGTCACTATTACTGACGCTTCATTTCTGTCATTTTTGACCCTTGGCAACCTGCAACTCACCAGAGAGTATGTTCCTTCCTCCTTCCAATTTAGACTGTGAGGCCCATGTGGGACAGGGGCGGTGTCTAACCTGATGAACTTGTATCTATCCTGGCGCTTACTACAGTGCTTGACACCCACTAAACACTTGATGAATACCATAAAAACTCCTCTTCCTGTCTAAAAATACAACTTTCAGTCCCCTTCCATTCTCCTCTTGCTCTCCTCTCTCTCCTCCTATCATTTGTAACCATTTATAACAATATTGGGTTTGAGATTTTGTGAGGCTACCCCTGATTCAAGCACTGTTTATCATCATCAAGCCACGTCTTCTCTGACTAATCTTTCAACTCCCCACCCAGTTCTCTCTCCTATGCATTTTCATTCTTACCCTCAAGAGACTTTGACGCTCACCTCACCCCCAGGGTACTTCCGTATATATCCTTCATACTTGGTGGCTTCCTCTCTCCAGGCCCGGACCTGAAATGTATTTTAATGTCTGTCACCTACTAGATTATAAACCTCTTGTGGATGGGGGTCACATCTTACCAACTGTATTATAATCTTAGTTCCTTAGCTGCCCGCAGTTATCTCTCAATAAATATCCTTGATGATTGATTGATCAAGCAGCATCCAGATGGATTTGCTGAATGCCCTTAGGTTGTATCAAACAGGAAATCTTCATGCTAGGCTGATGTGAGGAGTGCCAAGGATCGGTTCTGTGCTTTGGCATCCGTATCTCTCTTTATAAGGGGAACCAGGGCAGTCCTCAATTTGCAAGCCAATATCTCATTTGACACTGGGAGATCAGTTCAAGCTAGCTCCATGGAGGTCAAGATTATTAACATACTTGATTTATCATTTTGACCTGAGCGTCTCCAGGTAGGGCTATACTGGGCTGCTGAGAAATCAACCTCCTTGATAAATGATAAAATGCCATTATTTCAGTTTCAGCCTGAACCCAAAACGGACTTGGGGGAGGCAGGGTCAGTCAAGCAAATTTCTTGATGGGACCTGGATTGCGTCTGATGGTTTTGAACCCTGAAATGAATGACGACGACAGGACCGAGGGCAGGAAGCGGTAATTAACACTGGGGTGATTTTTCCCTATAACACACAGATCCTTGAAAAGAAAAATGGCACATATGGATTAATGAATGTCCATATGTATTTTGAGAAGAAAAGGGAACATTCTCCAGAGACTTTGATCCACCGTTTGGCATTTTACTGAAGAAGGCCAAACCGTACTGATTAGACAACAGTGGTGCGAGGTGGGACCAATTAATAAAGCATCTCACGATGCTTTGTTGCAAGAGAGTCTCCTGAATCCCAGCAGGGTTATCACGGCACTTAGCTAAAAATAATCTGGAAATGTGTAAGTGCTTCTGATTCTTTATCATGGAAATAGGTGAGAGTTTGGTAATCATCAGAACCCGCTTGGCCAGGGTCTCTGTCTTGCCCAGATAAAATCTTGGGTCCCAGGTATACAGACATACCACGTTCCTGAATACGGTAAGGGTTGATCCCATGTTGGCACTTGGGGCTTTGTTCGATCTCTAGGTGTTGGACAACTGGGCTTTGCTTTGTAGGCACCAAGACTCTCTCCACAGCGGAAGTCAGAAAAACTCTTGCAATAGCGGAAATTAGGGTGTGTGTGTGTGGTCTAATGGGAAGATGACAGGCCTTGTGGTTGAAGGACCTGACTGCTAGACTATTAGTCCCATGAGCCCATAAGCTCCTTAAGGGAAGGATTCCTGTCTACTAACTCTATTGGATATCATTGGATTGAGGACTTGAGTTCTAGTCCTAACTCCACTACTGACCTTAACTTAACCTCTCTGCTCCTGAATTTCCTCATCTGTATAATGGGGATAACAATTCCTGGGAGGTTGTGAGGACAGAAATGAGAAAAGTGTTATATAAGCTCAAGATAATGTGATTATAGAAATCGTTATAAAAGACAAGTCACTTATTTCATGTAGGTCTCATTCACAAAATTAGGCATTACAGAGTAGTCTTCAGTCACGAAGGGAAGATGGAATAAGTAATAATGAAGGCATTTGTTAAGTGCTTACTCTGTGCCAGGCACAGTATCAGGCTCTGGAGTAGATACAAGAGAAGCAGCATGGCTCAGTGGAGAGAGTCCAGGCTTGCGAGTCAGAGTTCATGGGTTCGAATCCCTGCTCTGCCACTTGTCAGCTGTGTGACTGTGGGCAAGTCTCTTAATTTCTCTGTGCCTCAGTTCCCTCATCTGTAAAATGGGGATTAACTGTGACCCTCACGTGGGACCACCTGATGACCCTGTATCTCCCCCAGCACTTAGAACATTGCTCGGCACATAGTAAGCGCTTAACAAATACCAACATTATTATACAAGCAAATCCAGTTGGACACAGTCCCTGCCCCGAGTGGGACAGTCTCAATCCCCATTTTACAGATGAGAGAACTCAGGCCCAGAGAAGTGAAGTGAGTTGCCTAAGGTCACACAGTAGACAAGTGGCAGAGCTGTGTTTAGAACCCACGATCTTCTGACTCCCAGACCCTATCCACTACGCCATGCTGCTTCTCCACTATGCCATGCTCCTTCCAATATTATCTCAGTACCATAGATAATGGGCTATTCTTGCATCTGGGTAATTAAAAAAAAACAAACTTTTGCTTTCAACTAAATCATCCAGATAAATATCTCAACTCATTTAGAGGAACAGCCCATTTAAAAGGCATTATTTTAAAAAATATATATTGGAAAGCAGCATGGCCTAGTGGAAAGAACATAAGACTAGAAGTCAGGGAACCAGGTTCAAATAATAATAATTATTAATATGGTATTTGTTAAGCACTTACTATGTGCAGAGCACTGTTCTAAGCACTGGGTTAGACACAGGCTAATCAGATTGTCCCACGTGGGGCTCACATTTTTTAATCCCCACTTTTACAGATGAGGTAACTGAGGCTCAGAGAAGTTGTGACTTGCCCAAGGTCACACAGCAGACAAGTGGCAGAGCCGGGATTAGAGCCCACGTCCTCTAACTCCCAAGCCAGTGCTATTTCCACTAAGCCACCTTGCTCCTCTGGGATATTCATCCCAGCTCCTCTTCTCTTTGCTGTGTATTCTTGGGCAAGTTACTTCTCTGTGCCTCTGTTCTCTCGACTATAAATGGGACAAAATACGTGTTCTCCCTCCCCCTTAGACTGTGAGCTCTAGATGGGACAGAGAGTGGGTGAGGCCTGATTATCTTCTATCTACCCCAGTTTTCAGCTTACGGAGAAAGAATACACACTTCTTTCAGAGAGCAGGCTGGGGCCCAGTTGCAAAGGTCAGAGCAAAAAATCCTCTCATCTCTATACAAATTGCCTTACACTCACTATAACTGGATGAAAGAGAATTAATGGAATAGACCTGAATGTTTAGGCCACAAAGTCAGCTCTCAGGCCCCCAGGAAATAAGAATACAGACAGACTCTTCTAGGCTGCATCTAAAGACATATTTCGTGACCATTCTTGTTGTTATGGGAACTACTTGCTTCTCCATCAGGAGGATATTTTTTTTTCCACCAAAGATCCGTGGTATAATTTTGAATCTGCAGATATGAGGCATTGCTCCTGTTTATTTTCCTTTGATCACCTCATGTTTTCTAAAGAATCCAAATATCTTCCCTTTCAGAACAGCCCCGTTCTGAGACTAATAGGGAAAAAAGGGAGTCTGCAAGCACGGCAGTGTTAAATGGCTCGAGAAGCAAAGGTGACTCAAAGTTTAGCAAGTCTTAAGGAAAAGTTTCAATCTCCTGTTGCTCTGTGTTCCACAAAATTGTCCCGTCAAAAACCAACATTGGCCAGCAACTGTGAGAATCCTTTTCAGTCACCGTTAGCAACACTTTATTTCCATCATACTTGACCACAGCAGGCTACAGCCCAGTGCAAAACATTCCTTTGAAAAAGTAACCAGACATTGAACTGCAGCGGATTTACTGTGTGAAAACCGGTATTTTTTAAGGGCTTCTGAAAATGTTCAAATGAATGCTGTTTCTTTATTCTTTTCCACAGCAGGAATCGAAATTTATAAACCACTACTCCTAATCAATTTTGGAGCTGCCCTCACAATGCTAAGAAAAAACAGCATCGAGAAAAGATTCAAATGCAAATCTCTTTTTTTTATTTTTTTTTTCCTTTCTTTTTCAGCTTTCACCTTGAATTTGGAATGAAATTGGAATTCAAATTTTTGATGAGAGCACAAACCTTGGCTTTCAGTTTGTGTTTTTCAGTTGTGTTTCTCAAAACTCACAATTTTTGTTTCAGGCCAGAACAGGAGGTTTTCTATAAAAGAGTAATTCTTATCTTTCACGAAGTAATTTTATTTCTCAGTGGGTGTGTGGTTTTCTGATCTCAAATCATAAAGCTGAGAGGTGTAGGTTTGTTTTTCGAGTTGTTTGATTTCTTACCCCAGTGATGATTTGAATTAAAGGTTTTCTCTAATACCGTTTAATTTGCAATCCTAGAGAATCATGCATTATATCCTCTTCGTTTATTTCAACCCAAATACCCATCACTTTTAGACTGGCAGTGTGGTTAAGACATTTACCACTTGAAGACATAAAAAATGCCTAATAGAATAATGATAAAATGCCTTAAAAACAGACTACAGCCTTTCAGAAAGTCTAAAAACTTCAGTAACACTTCAGAAACTCGAAAATCAATTCCCAAACAAAACAATCTAGGCTGCATTATCGTGGTGTGATTTTCAAAGCTATTTATGGGTAGTCTGAAGAACAGAGAGTCATGTGACCAAGAACTCTCAGAGCAAGCAAATGCATTAAGGGTCAAGGAGTAAAGAGCTAAAAGAAACATCTGGATTTCATCTTTTGAACTTTTCATGGCAACCCTGATCATTTGAGAAGGTTTTGCCAAGACGCAGAGTGTGAAATTCTGCTCGGTTTTCCCGGGCTGGCCATCTCCTCCTACATTTTACATGAATATGCCGCCATTTGGGAAAACCTTTCTAGAAAAAAAGATCTGTGGCTAGTTTTCTCTTGAGGATGTGTTTGGGTGCTTCCTGAATAAAATTTGGGGCTTGTTGAAGAGCAGCACCCTAATAAAAGTTAATGGGGCAACTGCTTAGCTAGATAGTTTCTTAGATCTATCAATTAGCGGTATTTATTGAGGAATTGACTGTGTGCAGAACACTATACTAAAAAGTTCTAGGGAGAGATCAATAAAGCCACAAGAAACAGTTTGGCTTAGTGGATAGAGGATAGCCCTGGGAATCAGAAGGACCTAGATTCTGCCACCAATCTGCTGTGTGACCTTGAGTAAATCCCCAACTTCTCTGTGCCTGTTACCTCATTTATAAAATGGGGATTTAGACTGGGAGCCATGTGGGACAAGGACTGTGTCCAATCTGATTAACTTGCACCTACCCCAGTGCTTAGAACATGCTTGGTACATTGTAAGTGCTTAAGTAGCATAATTATTCTTGGTATTATTAAATAGACACACCCTCTGCTGTCAAAGAGCTCACCCCCTTTAGGGACAGAGAGATATTCAAGCAAATTACCGGTAGGGGAAGCAGCTAAATGTAAGAATATGTATATTAATGGTGAAAAGTGAGATGACAGTACCTCGTGCTTAGGGAATGAAATTAAGTAGAGTAGGGAGGATGAGGCTGGAGGGATTAGAATTTATTTAAGGAAGACCTCCTGGAGGAGATGTGATTTTTTTAGTATGGGTTTTGAACGGAGCAAAAGTGGTGCTCTCTCGGAGGGAGAGGACTAAAGTGAGATACACTGAGTAGGTTGGTAGTAGAGGAGTCAAGTGAGTTGAAAGGGGAGAAAGCTATTTGTCTTGAAGCTAATGGTAAGGAGTTTATGTTTAATATGGAAATATGGAAATGAACGGACAATCACTGGAGGGGTCTTGAGAAGCAGGGCAATGTTCACATAATTTTTTTTTATAGAAAAATGATCCTGGCAGCAGAGGGAATTATGGACTGGCAAGGCTGGAGACAAGGCAGGGGTCAATAAGAAAGCTTATGAAGTAGATCCAAGCCTTTATCATTACCCAGAAAGGAAAAAGAAATCAATTTAGTATCAAAGCAGAAGACAGTGAACTATCATGTCGAATGTACGATTGCGCCCACCACCCTACTGCCTAAGCCTAGAGTAACATTAAGAAACCTCTTTCTATTATGATGTCATTTGGAATCTTTTGCCAAATTGTACTTTCCAAGTGCTTAGTACAGTGCTCTGAACACAGTAAGCGCTCAATAAATACGACTGAATGAAAGGTAGACTGTGTCGTGTGACTTCTGCACCTATCACAGCAATTATAGCACTATGTAGTTAGTCCAAAAAAGGATAAAAAGTCCATTTTGTCCAGACCTCAGAATCCATGCACGTGTCTTTGCTTGACTGGGAACCGGGTTACTAATTTGAATGAAAAGTGGATCTCCTAAACATCAATAAAATGCAGCTGAGGCACCGAGGCCTAAGAGACAAGTAGAGATGAACACCAAGAAATGAGTAGAGAAACACTGCACTCTATTACACAGACCTGGATGTCAGGGAACCTGGGTTCTAATCCCCTATCTGCCACTTGCCTGCCGTGTGACCTTAGACAAGTCACTAAGTAAATTTCTCTGTAACCTCAATTTCCTCATCTGTAAATCAGGATTAAATACCTGTTGTCCCTCCCCATTAGGCCGCGAGTCTCATCTGGAACAGGAACTGGGTCCGACCCGATTATCTTGCATCTACCCTAGTGCTTAGTAAAAGCCTTGACACGTGGTAGACACCCTAACTGATTTTATTATTACTATTATTATTATATGAGAGAATTAATCTCAGAGCAACAACCTGAGCATTTCAAATTTTCATGGCTCTTCCACATTCCTATATCTCTGATCTGTCTTTTTGCTATGCTATTTTGCCAGAAGAATCAACTGGAGTAAGTGAGAATCAAACTAGCTGTTTCCTATTGTCATGGCATTCATCTAACAATGAACCTCATCTCCGTACTTCTCTGTGACTCTTGTGTTCTTGAGAATAGAGGAACCATACTAAAAGCACTATATCAATTGAATTTAATTACTTTGTAATGATTTTATTGTTTTTATGAAAATGAAAAATCACAGATTGAGTTCAGTACCTGAGGGTTTTGTGGTGACATGTTAGTGACAAGACTAAAGATTATTGAACTATTTTTAAAATTTACATTCAAGGCCAGTCAAAATACAAAGGGAACAACCGAGCCTCTGAGTTTCTGCGGAAACCTGTCAGGCATTCTTGAAATGGAAAGTATTTTCTATCCACTGAGAGAAATATGAAGTTCATAAAAGGTAAAATTCCCAAGTATTAGCGGGCATAAGCAACCTCTTCATTTATATTCTCCTCCTGTGTGACTCTGTGAGGGATAAGCCCCACCCCATGAAACAACTGACCATGGGCAGACAATTCAGTAATGTAGCCAAAACGTGCTCCTTCTCCTTTCTCAGAGCACTGGGTCAACAAGGGATGAATAGAGGGAGCAATCCCTACTGCTCCCTGGGCATTATGGCAGCCAAACCAGCCTGCAAAAACCTTAAAATGTTGGGGAAGTTGTGATGTTATGTAATGCAGTGTTAGGGAATGGAGTCATGAGATGAGCGTTGAAATATTACCGATTATTTTGGTAAGTTCCTTGTTTTGTTCATTTTTTGCCTGCTATTAAATACCTCTTGCATCTGCTCATATACGTTCACATGCATCAGATTTATACCTGAATTAGTCTTGACGTGTTCTTCCCAGAGCTTCTTATAGAGCAGGAGAAGGAAGCTGAGCAGTTTTTGGAAGGAAGAGGAGGAGAGAATTGGCCTGGTCTTGCCTATGTCTGAATCAGCTCAGAAACAGACTGGGCCTCAGGACTCTCCTAAGGAATTCAAGACCACAAGGACCCTATTCTTTCCCTTCTTTGTCACCTCTGCGCTTAGATCTGTACACTTTTAAGCCCTTGATATTCACCCCACCCTCAGCACCAGAGCACTTATGTACATGTCTTCTGTAATTTATCTGTCTCCTCCTCTAGACTTAATACAGTGTTCTGCACACAGTAAATGCTTAATAAATACCATTGATTGATTGAGGGCTGAGGACTGGACTAGAGCCTCAGAGGTCAGAGAAGATATGGGGTGAAGCAGATTTTTGATCCAGTGGAACTGAGGGCCTCCTGTCTCTCTCCAATCCAGTTCATACTTCCCTCTGCTGCCCGGATCATTACTCTATAAAAACATTCAGTCCCCATTTCCCCACTCTTCAGGAACCTTCAGCGGTTGCCCATCAGCCTCAGTATCAAACAGAAACTTGGCTTTAAAGTACTCAATCCCGGTGCCCCCTCCTAGCTACTCTCAGTACCGCGATCTAGTCTATCTTGCCACCAACCTCTCTCCCACATTCTGCCTCTGGCCTGGTAACCCTCCCTGACAGATATCTGACATACTCTCCCCACCTTCAAAGCCTTACTGAAGGCACATCTCCAAGAGACATTCCCTGACTAAGCCCTCCTTTCCTCTTCCCCCATTCCCTTCTGCACCCTGATTTGCTCCCTTTATTTATCCCTACCTCAGCTCCACTGCACTTATACATATCTGTAATTTATTTATAGTAATGTCTATCTCACCTCCTAGACTGTTAGCTCATTATGGGCAGGGAATGGTCTGTTATATTGTTGGCCTCTCAATTGTTGGCTACAAGCTCAAAGTAAGGGTGGGCAAGGAATGTCTACCAACTTTATTATACTGTAATAATAATAAAATATGGCATTTGTTAAGCACATTCTATATGCCAAGCAGAGTTCTGAGCAATAGGATAGACACAAGTTAATCAGAGTGGACACAGTCCCTGTCCCACATGGGGCTCACACTCACTTTACAGATGAGGCACAGAAAAGTTAAGTGAGTTACCCAAGATCACACAGCAGAAAAGTGGAACCCAGGTCCTTCTGATTCCTGTGCTCTAACCATTAAGCAATACCACTTCTCGTAGATTTTCCTCTAATCCAGTTTGTTCACACTTATTTGATGGCGTTTGTTCAAGTTCTTGGTGTTTGTTTAGAAGCACCAGAATCCCATCTTTCATATGGATCATTGCATCACACATTATGTGAGTCACTCAGTTGTATTTATTGAGCACTTATTATGTGCAGAGCTCCGTACTGAGTTTGGGAGAGTACAGTATGTCTAACAAATCGTGGCTTTTATTTTCTAGTAATTACTAAGCATTTACTATGTGGCAGGTGCTGTACTAAGTGCTGGGGTGGATATAAGCTAATCACATTGGACACAGTCCATGTCCCACATGGGGCTCACAGTTTTAGTCACAGACTCTATCGCCTGTGCTCTATCCACAAGGCCATGCCGTTTCTCCAGCTCCACCATTTGCTTGGGTGTAACCTTGGGCAAGTCACTTAACTTCTCTGAGTTTGTGTTCTCATCTTTGAAATAGGGATGAAGTACTTGTTCCTCCCTCAAACTGTAAGCCCCATGCACAATAGGGACTGTGTCCCACTTGATTACCTTCTACCCACCCCAGTGCTTAGTACAGCATTTGGCCCATTAGTGCTTAACAGATAGTGTTATTAATGATAATGATCATCATAATCATCATGTCCAGTTGCTCAAAATTCTCGGTGCCAAATTTGGAGCCCTTAGGATAAAGTTTTGGGTCGGCCGGAACTCATCCTATTAAGGCACACACAGTAATAGCTAAGAGTTCCTAAGGCTATGGAAGAAAAAAACACTCAAATATTTAGCAAGTTGAATCAAAGTTTAAGAAATTTTATGGTAGCTCTTCCTCAAAACTAGTTTGCCTTGTTAAATTAGATATTGAGCTTCTGAGGAGAACTCAGTTTTGGTTTTGAGGCATTAAGGTACTACATTTCTGGTTTCCTCCTCACCATAAATTTTTGTTTACTGTTTGAAGAATCATAATATGAGAGTAATGCACGTACCTATTTAGGCAGTCTATGGCACTCAGATCTCAGTAGATGGGTGTCCCCTGGTCTGTTCAGCTATTTCAACCTGAAGTATATTTAATACTTTTGAATAAATCAGTGTTCTAGAAGCAGTATCCATTTCTTTTCAAAGCTAATCCTTAACTAGATTACATAGTATATTAAAAAAAACTGTGCATTCACGTTCACTAGCTAGAGCAGATGAACCCCAGATTAATGTTCTTTAAAAAAAATCCATATAAGAAATGCAAATTGAGACTAGAGACAATACAACATTTTGTAAAAAGAAACACATTACTGTTTTCAATCTCACACACACAATGATGTTTAGAATGTGTTTCTGGGCATGTATATCAAGGTAACATGGTTTAATTTTTTTTTATACATCTTGAGTATGCAAAATTACAAAAGACTGGTGGAGAGATAGAGGAAATAAGGTGTCAAGCTTAAATTTCTGTGGACCTCTACCAATGCAATTCAAATGCCTAGTCCAGTGCTCTGCACACAGTGGGTGCTCAGTAAATACTGTTGATGATGATGATAAAGAGGATACACCACCATTCACTCATTCAATCATATTTACTGAGCGCTACTATATACAAAGGAGGTGAGAGCTCCACCACCTCCAAGAAGCCTTCCCAGACTAAGCTTCCCCTTTTCTCTCTGTGCTCGTCCGCTCATTTGTACATATTTTTATTACCCTATTCATTTTGTTAATGAGATGTACATCCCCTAGATTCTATTTATTGCTATTGTTTTTGTCCGTCTGTCTCCCCCAACTAGACTGTAAACCCGTCAATGGGCAGGGATTGTCTCTATTTGTTGCCGAATTGTACATTCCAAGCACTTAGTGCAGTGCTCTGCACATAGTAAACGCTCAATAAATAAAATACTATTGAATGAATGAAAGCACTGAACCAAGTGGTTGGGAGAGTACAATATAGCAACAGAAAGACACGTTCCCTGCTTACAACGAGGTTACAGTCTAGAGACAATGAGCAACACCTCCAGCATAGAAGCTCGAGGCAAACGTTTCTTAAATAAGTTTTCTTGCCCTGACTCCTGCCTCCACTGGGGGGAACTTCAGCCCCCCATTTTCCAATGGGATTTTTCACAGGTAGGGATTCGCATCTAGAAGCATAAAGAAAAATCAAGATTAGGCCCATTTTCTAAGTGTGCTTCAACACACAGGCAGAGCCTTTATCAGACTACCAGGCCGACTTTGGTTGTTAAGAGAGGCAGGCTCTTCAGAGAGTCCCCTCATCGAGACAGTGGTACAGTGGCAGAGGAAACACCAAGAGTTTCATTGATGATATGCCTCCTTGCTGTCGGGCACTGTATTCGGTGTCTGGGAAGTACAAGGATATCAAATGCCTGTATGGGAAGCACACTAACTCTTCCAAGCCATCCGAAGCCCCCAAAATAACTTTTCCCGTGCACCAAGCCGTACTCTTGTGGGACAAAAGTTTTTATTGTTTCTAGGCCAGGAGTGATGACAATTCTAACTAAATTTTGCAGGAGATATTTCAAATATTACCAAAATTTAAAAAGAGTCAAAGCCTTGGCATCAATCTCATGTGCGTGGTCTTTTAGTCTCTGTCACGGAGGCAGGCAATCAATATTTATTCCTACTGATGCTATTGATGCCTGTTTACTTGTCTTGATGCCTGTCTCCCCGCTTCTAGACTGTGAGCCCACTGTGGGCAGGGACTGTCTCTACTTCTTGCTGAATTATACTTTCCCAGAGCTTAGTACAGTGCTCCATACAGAGTAAGTGCTCAAAAAATACAATTGAATGTACGAATATTATTTATTGAGCACCTACTGCAAGCAATCCACTTCATTAAGCACTTAGGAGAGCACAGTAGTCATTCAAGGAGATTACAGTCTAGTGGACCACCATACACCCATCTCTAAGCTGACTCTGGGAGATTGATGGGAGCACATCACTTTCGATTACGAAGAATGTTCCCAATACCCCCTTGCCCATGAAACTCCAACCTCACCACTGCCTTGGGAGATCTCGGAGTTACTTCTGGAGAGTCCGGGGATGCCAATAGTAGGAAAGCAGTGGGCTGGGTTTGTCGGAGTAGTGGGGTGCATGGTGGGGTGGTGAGGGTGGGTTTGTTGACCGAGAAGTCCAGAATTGCAGATCTCACCAGCCCATTTAAGAAGGCAAAAGAGATCCCTCTGCCATCCCCTTAAATATAACTTAGACTTACAAAGGCTCACCATGCTGAATTGGAATTAACATTTTAAGTTTCAATTCCCCTTTTGATTCAATTAATCAGGGTATTTATTGAGTGCTTATTGTGCACAGAACACTGTGTTATGCGTTTGGGAAAGTACAATAATATAGAGTTAGTAGGTTGAATTGAGAATAAAACTAGAATTACAGTGGTCGTTATGATTGGTGACAGGGTTCATTCATTCATATTTATTGAGCACTTACTGTGTGCAGAACACTGTACTAAGCACCTGGAAAGTACAGCTCAGCAACAAATAGAGACAATCCCTACCCAACAATGGACTCACAATCTAGAAGGGGGGAGTCAGACAACAAAACAAGTAGACATCAGTAGCCTCAATATAAGTAAATAGAATTATAGATATACATCATTAATAAAATAAATAGAAAAATAAACATGTACATATACGCACGAGTGCTGAGGGGAGGGGGGTTGGGGGGGGGGGGGCGGCAATGGGGAGGGGAGGAGGAGCAGAGGAAAAGGGAAGCTCAGTCTGGGAAGGCCTCAGAGAAGTGGGAAATATTAGGTGGGAACTAAGAGGCAGGGATAGGATTGAGGAAAGGGAGAAAAGGAAATGTGGGTGAAGTAGAAAGAAAGGGAAACTGATATTTCAAGACTATTATACCAACATTAGAATGCGGGGTCACCTTGCCATTAAGCAATAGGCAGTATCAGTTCAGGTCCTTATACTTGTTCATTTTTTACCTGTCAGGTGATTTAGCTGGAGTGGTCCCAATTTCAAAGTGCCTTTCAGAGTTGCCAGCCTACTCCCGACGGTCAGCTTAGTCACGGGCTGCATCTGCTGGAATTTTCAAGGCAGAGAGCCACATTCACTCCAAATCAAGTCCTGACTCTCACCACCAAAGGAATTGCAGATGATTTGGAAATACTCCCCAGAGCATGATATCAAAATTAATGCAAAGTTTGTATTTCCTTCCCTGTGGAGATTGTCTGTCAACCTGCTAACTTGGATTAAGTTCAACAAATATTTTGCTGAGGTTGGGGAAGTGTGAGGGTGTCTCCGGTGATCGGAGTGGGAAACTGATTGGAGTAGAATTACCTCACTTGAAATTGTGTGTATGTGACGGGGGATGGGAGAGATTGCTCAGATTGCTCAAAGTTAAGGGCTGCCGACCGCAGTGATGATTACGGTATTTGTTAGCCTCTTACTATGTGCTAAACGCTGTTCTAAGGGCTGCAGTGGATACAAGCAAATAGGGTTGGACACAGGCCCTGTCCCTCGTGGGGTTCACAGTCTCAATCCCCATTTTACAGATGAGGTAAGTGAGACCCAGAGAAGTGAAGTGACTTCCCCAAGGTCACACAGCACATGAGTGGCAAAGCTGAGTTTAGAACCCATGACCTTCTGACTCCCAGGCCCGTGCTCTATCCACCAAGTGAAACAAAATAGAGTACTTCCATGAAACTGCTGTGAACTGAAACTTTCTCATTTTGCTCAGGTCTAAAAATAGCCTCTCAAAGCTTCCAGCTGAAATCTATTTCCTTGCACAGTTTTTTTGGAAGTCAAAGCAAGAATATTGGTGTGTTTCTCTTATGCTGGAGGGCTGCACTGTTTTCATTTTAACTCAGGAAGGGCCATATTTGGAAGGTAAATGATTCCTGTGTTGGACTGAAGAGTGAAAATGAAACCACCATAATGTGAAACATAGAATATGTGGCTTCTAATCTTTCATTTCCAAAGATGACACTGTTAATGGTGAGATGTCCCTGCTAGAATATAAACTCTTGATGGCAGGGATTGTGTCTACTTACTCTAGTGTGCTCTTCCAAGTGCTTTGATAAGTGGTCTGCACATTTATTCAATAGTATTTATTGAGCATTTACTGTTTGCAAAGCACCGTACTGAGCATGTAAAATGCATAGAAAATACCACCGATTGTTTGAAGCGCCATTCATGAGTGGTGGTGTGACTGAAAAGGTATCTGTTTTGACCTAAATAAAATCATACCGTTAATCTATTTTACCTTTGATTGCTTAATATTTGTTCTAAAAAAACAAGAGAAAAAAAACCCTGCCTTTGATAATTGAATATTCCAAGGCAACACTATGGATGTACATGTACATCTCTTTCTAAACATGTTATAAAATTTTGCCTTTAAGTGCGTGTATGTTCACAGATATGCTGGATTATATACACTTTGTATTTATGTATCTAGTATTGAAGATGCCAATAGGTGTGGCTCCTCTGTGTTCCATTTACTGAGGAAAAGTCTGTATAAAGATTTAAGCATTAAATCCCAAATGCCTATCGGATTATTTCAGGAATTTCCTCAGATCCAGGTTTTCGCCAGAGTGCCGAGGCAGTGATAATCACTTCCTCATAGTCAAATTTGCTCAGGCCTCATCTTTGCTGGGCTAAATTTGTGCGAACGATTTGTGAAATGCTTTTGCCTCTCCCAAGGGTTTCCTTCCTTATCCATCATGTGGGTGGAGCAATTTGTTCTCTTCAACAGAGCTGTGGATGTCAATCAGTGGTATTTATTGAATGCTTATTATGTGCAGGGCACTGTTCTAAGTGCTTAGCACTGGATATGTGCAACAGTCCTATGGCTTCTCAGAAAGTTTTCAAGGAGAGAAGAAAGATGCTTGCCAAATGCATGGGGTCATAATGTGTAATAAAGGTCATCAGAAGCAACCCCGGAGGCAGGTGTTGGATCATGAGGCAATGAGCTCTTAGTGGCCATGTTGGTTTCACTTGTCAAATTCAGTGACTAGCATAGAGCCACATGCAGACAAGTGCTAAATTAAGGTCTTTGAGATTTCCGGCGTTAGAGGAGAACCCAGAGGGGATTCTGCAACTGTAGGGAAGCAAGCCGATGAAAGATGAGGGGGAGGCAAATTTCCCAAGGGAAACTAGAGAGGAGCTCAGAAAGCCATTAGATTTGATGTAGTGAGGAGTATCGCAGTTTAAAACTTGAATATACTTTTACCTTATGTGTGTGCTTTTAAATACTTCAGAAATGTTGCTAAAATTCAACAATTAATGTCTGTTGGTGGCTCCGGGCAAAAAGGAGCGGTGTGAGAAGCTCTCACAACCAGTACAGTGCCTGGCACTTAGTAAGCATTTAACAAATACCACCATCAACCAACCCAAAGTAAACAAAACAAATAAGCAATTTAATCTCCCAATACATATTGTCCATGGTTCTCAGCCTAACAGACTTATGATTTCCAAATACTGATGCCCCTTCCTGAATATTTGTTGTGATTCTGGTTAATCTCCACTTTCTTCCTTGACATGAAGGTCGGTAGAGCAGTGGACAAGGGAATGACGTGGAGAATCCTTTGAGGTAGCCCCTAGAGTTGGGATGTATCTGTTTCTTCATCTCTTCAGTTTAGTAGAAGTGTTCCTAAGGCATGCATCTTGTGAAACAATGAAAGGAAAGCCTTCAGTACTCAGACACTGAGGGTGTTGAGTCCGGGAGCGGGGGTGAGCAGGGTACATATTGGTTTGAACCACATCCGACCCCCCGAGAGTCTGTCTTGGGAAGGGACCAGGATTATGAACGGAGGAACCTCATCTCTTCAGTAGCCTTTAAACATTTCCAACAGCTTTTTATTTGCCAGTGTGAACAGAGATAATTATGTCAGTTACCATCAGAGTCCCTCAGCACCTGTATCTTCAGGTAACTCCTTCAGCTTCAGTGGACCCAACGGCTAACTAACCTGGCTACTAACTCTTACCAAAATCCCAGAGCAAGCTGCACCAAAGGAACAGAGAACTGCTTCAAACCCAAACCTTTTTATTGACCCATCCCTATCTCCTGGTTTCTTCTTACTTTGCTCACTGTCATCCCATTCTATCTTCCCTTGTTGCAATGGCCACAAGCTTTTTTGCTTATTTATTTTTCTCCTGCCTAGCAATCATCACCACTTACTTTGGTGTCCCCTTTCTCTGACTGATTAGTAATAAGCATGTCATTGTGCAATACAGAGCTTTACTGCCCAGCTTTGAGGTCCGATTAGCATTTCAACCTCATATCTCTATTTACTATCAGACGTTTTATAGTGTTGCATTTTCACTCCTCCCCAACCCTAATGATTTAATAAAGCTAAATGTTTTTTCCAACTGAGTTAGCTGCAGGAGATACAGATCCAGTGTTCTTAGAGATTTCACGGTTTCACCTTAAAATACAATAGATCCAGGGTTCTAAAATAGAAGAGCAGTCACTGGGTTCTTTCCTTTTGGAAGGACCAGACTTCTAACGAGCCATCTTTTTTTGATGGCTGTTGTCTGTGGGAATGGAATGCCTACCAAGGGGATGCTGTGAAGTGACTCCTAACTGCACAGCCATTTTCTCTGACAGGACACATGCAAATCTCCGGACCCTGGAGACCAATTGTAAGCTGGTTTCAAATACCACGCAGCGCATAAATCTTTCTCCCCCTTGCTTCCCCTCCTCCCCCTCTTCCCCCTACCTAATCTACTTGCCCTCTGAACTCACCACAATAAGCATGACTGCCTCAAATTTAAAGTTTTCCTTTTGATTAAAAAATGAGCGTTTTCACCCGAATCATATTTCAGGAATACATTTAATCGGTTATTTTGGCAAGGTCGCTTACCGTGAGGAGAAACTGTCTGGAAGAAAGTAGGACAGTCCAGATATGCGGTGCTGCATCATTCTGGGACAGTTACTCTATCATGCTGTGGTGTGGGAAGGGTGAGCGACAGGAGACATGAGCAGTGGCTTATTCCCACCCAGTGAGCCCACCATTCCCTTCGGTTGAATAAACTCCCCCCTAAAAAATAAGTCATTTATGGTATGGTAAAAAGGAGGGAGTCTGGAGTCATTTTGAACCTTAATTTCAAGATTACAAAAGAGAAACTGCAAAGGATGACTTTATCTTACACTGAAAGCCTGCCTAATGGAAGAACATTTAAGCTCACTTATTATTTTCCCATTTGGAGGACTGCTTTAATGTCATTTTTGCTATTTTCAAACTCCATGCTTCAAACATGAATGTGATTCCCTCTAATGATCTTTAACTTTGTCAGCCTCCTCTAGCCCCTCTTCCTTCCCAAATGTAATTAAAGCCAGCATCCAGCCATCCTGGAGAGAGGCTTTATTTACATAACACAAAGAAAAACAATTTTTAAAAGCCCCCATTAATCATCAACATTACAGTAAATACGGTACACATAGCCAAGAGGCCAGCATTGTCCTTTCAAGAGTAACCTTTCCCTCCAGCCAAGAAGGGAAGGTACCAAATGCTCTTCCTGCACAAGCTTTCTGGCTCCCAAAGTGCCTGTTTCGCAGCCTACCCACCCCTAAAACACCGTGATCGATACCAAGAGGCACCATGTTCTGCCTCCTCAGCTTAAATGAGGTCTAAGATAGCCATTCTGCCAACAGGGCTGGGTAAATTGATTCAAGTTTGGCAGGAATCTATTTCCCCCTCCATCTCCTTCAAATTTAGTTCCCATTCCCAACACACACCTTTTCTAGTATTCTACCTCCTTAACTGTCATCAGGAGGAAGAGACTGGAAGGAAGTGCAGCAACTGACCCGTGCACGTCACTGTGCAAAGTTTAGGTAACAGGATTCCCTAGGAGACTAGGGACCTAGGTCCTTTCTGCCTAGTTAGGCTGGACATGCAACCTCTCTGGGACTGAGGAATACCGGGTGTTTAGAAACCTGCTTCCTGTACAAAATCCCAGGAGGATACCTGCTCCTAAAACTCCCCTTAGATCTTTAGGATAGACCCTCTCCCTACCTTTAAATCCCTCCTCAAAGCCCCCTCCTCCAGGTAGGCTCCACCAGTGAATTCACACATTCTTATTTCGTCAACCCAGCACTCATCAAAAGCACTTTTATTCCTTTCTGCCGTATGTATGACATATTTATAAAATGTCATTGTATATTCATTTCTCCTCCCTTTATTCCACCAAAAAATATTCATATCTCCTCTGTTGCAAGCTCTACTAAGTGCTTAGAACAGTGGTTCACTCCAAATAGGTGCTCAGTACCACTGATATATGTTTTTTTGCTATAAATATATTCAGCTGGAATATTCAAGAATACAGTAGCAAATTGCAACCCCTGACACCTCTTATCCCATCTCAGGGTTGCACCTGGAGAGTTTCCAGTACTCTACTAATCTCGACTACAGGAGGGAGAGCCAAGCACCCATTTTAAGCCACTGGGAGAAGTCGCTTCCCCCTGCTTAGTACAGTTCCCCAAATTCCACATGTCTCCAGCGGTGACCTGCCCACCTTGTAAAATGACAGAACCCCATGTTCACTGGCTACAGATATCTTATTCATATCTTTTATCAGTTCAGTTGTGACACCTTCCAATTCCCTTGACTTTTTACAGAGCATCAACATCCCTTCCCTTCCTCAGGCTTCAACCAGGGTTGGTTGTCAAACCTTACGCGTTTGCTATAATTAACATCCATCAGCTACCTTCAGAGATCACTTTTCCAATAGGCTCTTAAGTCTTTCCAAAGACATATGTACTCTAAACTAATAACGGAGGACCAGATGCTCACCTTGAAACGCCACAAAATTTTGCATTCTGCAAGCAGTTTCTTGCTCATTAATAAACCAGTTTATAGTCCTAAAATATCCCAGCGCTAACTTCCTTCCAACGCGACCTCTAACCACGCACAATGACAAATTGGACCTTCTTCAGAGAGCGGCTAAATATCTGGGACACTGAGCCTCCCTGAGTCTCCCCCTGAAACCAGCCCTATTATTTCAGATGTTCAGGCAAATTCCAGCCAGCCCATCATTGATCTTCCTGCGCTGCCCTTTACCGGCTGTCAGCCGCCCAATCAAATCGGAACGGAAGCTGCCACAGTCAAGCCCTTCCCTCTGTGATTCCTCAGAGAGCATCTTTGTCATTAGTTTTCCGATGCTCTCCAGAATCTGTTCCTCCAAATCCATCAATTCCCCAAGCATGCACCCTCTTGCAATTAATGGGGGCTTTTGCTAAGCTCAGCCACTTGTCTGGAGAGACCCCATCGCGGGTTTTTTGGCTTCCTGTTTTGGGAGTTTCCCAAGCGCAATAATGTGCCGTATTAATAGTCCTGTAGATTTGGGAGTCAAAATGCAGATGTTTGTAGCCAAGAGGCTCTACATGCCAAAATGATTAGTGGGGGCTGCAGTCCATATTATCCCAACTTGCATGCTGCATTCATCTTAAGAATTTGTAATGGGTAAGAATCTGACACATGTCACCACTCTTTCCGAGCTAGTAATCTATTTGGGGGCAACTGACCAAAGCAATTTATATGATATTATAGTAGCTGCATTTTAAAAAACAACAACAACACAACCTAATCCAGCTTTAGATTCAATTAAATTCTGCAGTTTACTTATATTAACTCAAAGCACATATGCTCTGGATCAATGATCCTAAATGATAACTTGGCTGAGCAAAACGCCCTAACTATTGTTAGGCCACTAAGAAGTTGTAGGGGACCCACAGGCAGAAAGTTGAGTGCTTTTTGCTCTCATTGAGAAGCAGCGTGGCCTAGTGGATAGAACATGGACCTGAGAGTCAGAAGGATCTGGGTTCTAATCCCAGCTCCACCGATTGTCTGCTGTGTGACCTTTGGCAAGTCACTTAACTTCTCTGTGCTTCGATTGAAGACCGTGAACCCCATGTCGTACAGAGACTGTGTCCAACGCAATTCTCTTGTCTCCAACGCGGTGCTTAGGTCAGTGCCTAGAACATAGTGATTAATTTTTTTTTAATTTCATTAGTATTATGATTATTATTATTATTCTGCTCTCTTGGATTCTTTCATCCCTGATCTGAAGATATTAAAATGCACTGGGATTCTGGGTATAGTAAAGGGGGCTTCAGCTGAAGTAGCGGGTTGAGAAAAATAAGATCAGACCCTCACTTCCTTGTCCCCATCAGTGCCAGAAAGGGAAATTAAAGGCAGAAAATCCAAGGGACAGGAATGTCACCTGACTCGTTCCCAGGTCCGAGACCACTATTGACCACTATTCACTTCTGAGCCTGGATTTGATTGTCTAGGACTTATGGTCCACAGGTTTAGGTTGTGAGCCTCTTAGAGGCTAGAGATCACATTATAATGATAACGATAATAATAATAATAATGTTGCTAATCACTCATATCTAATCAGGTTGGACACAGTCCCTGTCCCTCATGGGGCTCACAATCTCATTAGGAGGAAGATCAGGTATTGAATCCCCATTTTATAGATGAGAAAGCTAAGGCTCAGAGGAGTTAAATGATTTGCCTGACACTGCAGGCGGCTAGCGGAGCTGGGATTGGTCTCCAACTTCTCCTGCTCCATGTCTATACTTCATCTGTGAATTTCCTTCCTAGAGCTTAGAACAGCACTTTGCACATTGAAGCATTTAATAAGTACTATTAATGCTACGATTAGGGCAGAACCTCATCTCCCCAGCCGAGCCTTCCGAGACCAGTGGAAAGCTTGAGCCTATATGCTCCACGATTGTTCATGTGGATGTTAGAGTTTTCAATGCTCGGAATAGTTAAATTGTATTTCTCCTGTCCTAAATGTTCATGTTTAATGCACCTTGGTACTGTCCTACATTCGTGTCCCTTAGAACGAAGCAGATGTTTGGATGGCATATGGTGCCCACTCATAAATTTTTCTAAGCCTTCCCTTGTGTATAAGTGCCAGGCAGTGACGGGTTCGGGTGGCCTGCTGGCCTAACCCTCCCAGAGAATCACTGAAGCATCGGTTCTCTTTCCCCACATCCCGTCGGTGATGTGACAGTTAAACACCACCATCCGCTTTGCAGGCGGGGTGACGGGAGCAGTGAGAATCCAGCGGGCTCGATCGGGCAAACTAGGCTGGGTCTGGAACCCTCAAAGCCACCACCCCAGGGGTATTCACTCAGGGCTGCTGATTTCCAAACCGGGCATTGGGATGCTGCAGGTTGCAGCTAAAAGGTCAAATGGCCCCCCAGCTCACCGAGACCTTTAGAGTTGCTGTGAGAACCAGCAAAAGTTAAGAAAACAAAATAGGAGCAGAGGCTGGGTCTAAAACATGCTCCGACCACTGTGCCATGATCATGTGAGAGAGATTATATCGGGGGGGGGGGGTTAAAGAGAGGCTTGCAAGCCACATGCAGGTCTTTCTCAGTTGCTGGGTGGCTCCCATGCATGTGCTCTATAATTTATTTTTCTGCCAGGGTGACAGGAGCGGCAATAGGCTGCTACTCTTGAGGGGCAGTACTCTTGCCTGAATAGGCCAGGTTAAGGGGAGAGTCCTACCCTTCTTCCTCTAACCCTCCTGTCTCTTGCTCACCTCTGCTACTGCGCGCCCCCCCCCCAACCCCCCAAGGCATTCTAATTCCATTACTGTGCCTCTCTTACTAGCTGCTCATATCCCCTCCAAGAGGACTTCCCCAACTAAGCCCTCATCTTCCCTACTCCGTCTCGCTCTGAATCATCCCTTGCACTTGGATTTTTCTCCCGATATTCATTTCTTCCTCAGCCCCACAGCACTTTTGTACATATTCCTAATTTATTTTAATGTCTGACTCCTCCACTAGACTGTAAGCTTCTTGTGGGGCTGGGAACGAGTTGAACAAATCCGTCATATGGTTCTCTCCCAAGTGCTTAGCACACTGCTCTGCACACAGTAAGTGTTCAATTAACATGACTGATGCTCTGCACACATCCATTAAATACCATTCAATATCATTCACTGACTAGATTCTTGGCATGTGGCTTCTGTTCATGAGGCTTGGCCAACCATGGCTTCTTAATCAGAGTGGGATGAGTCCTGTGGTGGGAAAAGGTGAGTAAAAGTCAACCATTTGCTGGTATTTACTGAGTGCTTACTTTGTGCAGAGCGCTCTCCTGAACACAAGGGAGTAAAATTCATCTCCTCATCTGGGAAGTGCAGGCTCTGTTCCTTTAAGAGAGCTTTGGGAATTCATGGATATGCAGTCCAAAATAAGATACTAGAGGAAAAATATTAGGGTTCTTAAATGACATGCTCCTATATATTAGTGTGGGTGTTAAAGGTATCAACGATTAATAATAGTGGTATATTTTAATATAATTAATATAATAATACCACCAGTAATTGGAGTATTTTTTGAGCACTGTGTGTATTAAGTGCTGGAATAGATACATGATAATCAGGTCAAATACAGATCCTTACCCACACAAGTGATTAAGCAGGAGGGAGATACTGAACCCCCATTTCAGAAACTGAGGAAACTGAGTTAAGTAACTTGCCCAAGATCACACAATAGACAAGGGGCAGAGTTGGAATTAGATCCCAGGTCCTTTGACTCTCAAGCCCACACTTTTTCCAGTAGGCCACTGTTCCTGGAAACTCGTCTCTTCTCTGCAGTCTAGCACTTCCTCCCACCCTCAGGACATCCCCAGTTGGCTGTCCTGTCAGCATCTTAAACTTAACAAAGGAATTCCTCATCCTCCTACTCATAGCCTGTCCTACACCTGTCTTTCCCATCAGTGTGGGGAACACCGCTTTGCCTCCCTAGCCCAAAACCTTGGCATTAACTCATCTCTCTCATTCAGCTCACATATTCAGTCTATCAATCACCAAATACTGTCAGTTCAACCTCACAATATAGCTAAAATCCACCTTCTCCTCTCCATCCAAACTACTCCTAGGCTGATCCAAGCATTTCTATCCTTTCCTTCATTCATTCAATTGTATTTGTTGAGCCTTTACTGTGTGCAGAGCATTGTCCTAAGGGCTTGGGAGAGGACAATAAAGCAAAAAGCAGAAACATACCCTGTCCACAACAAGCTCCTGCCTTGATCCCCGCCTCAGCCTCCTTACTGACCTCCCTGGCTCCTTTTTCTTCCCACTCCGGTCCAAATTTCACTCTGCTACCTGGATCATTTCTCTGAAACACCATTCGGTCCACATCTCCCCACTTCTTAAAAACCTATAATGTTTGCCCATCCGCTTTTGCATCAAATAGAAATTCCTTACCACTGGCTTTAAAATGCTCAACCAGCTCTCCCCTTCCGACCTTACCTCACTGACCTCCCACTACAACACATCCCACATGCTTCACTTTTCCAATACCTATCTAATCACTGGATTTCACTGGTGACCCTTTGCCCACATCGTCCCTCTGACCTGGAACATCCTTCTCCTTCATATACAACAGCCACCACTCTGCACTCTGGGCTTGGTCTGATCCATCCCTTTTCATTGTACATCAATGTCCAACTGAGTTGCTTGTGCAGACATGCCCGTTGCAATCCTGCCGTCACCAGTCAAGGTCGCTCCCTTTGCTTATCCTCCAGTGAGTTTGTCTGTTATCACTCACAAGCAGACATTTGGAGCAATGAATTAGAAGGTCACAGAGAGGGCACACATAAAGTCCTACCACTCTATTCAACAGGAACCTAACCCAGCCCCTTCATACTCCCCGGCAAAGGATCAGGGTTTTGCAGCAACCAAACTAGGTAAATCTCCAGGAGTTGTGGTGTCTCACACCATAGAAATCAAATTGTGGTTCTAATCTCTCACTTATTAATGACCAATTTCAAAATGTCACATTTACTTCTTTTTAATGAAGCTGCATGGAGCATGGGCCCTTTAGGCAGAAACCTCTAGTAAAAGGTCAAAATGTCTACATTAGTTGCCCACAAACTTGACCACGCAATTGTGGACCTGGGGTTTCGTTGATCTCTGACACTTAAGGGAGAATGGTCATTCAGCTTATAAAAAGAAATATTTTTTTTCCAAGCCCTAAGTTTGTAACTAATTTTTGTCGCTCTCCCTGCCGGTATAACCGTTTGAATGTTAATTTAATTTTGCAGAATATCATTTATGTAAATGTAATTAGAAGGGAAACATGATCGGTAGATGCACAGCACCAAAGAAAATTTATTACTCCGAGGGGTATTGCTCTAATCATTCAACTGCAATATTGAGTTTCCCCAGATTTAATCTAAAAGCAATAAATTACAAAAGGCTAATGTCCTGCCCAACAAAAAGCTGTCATGAACCCAAGTTTCTGGGGAAAAAAAAAAGAAAAAACTTCATTTCAGCAACAGGCTCGCCTAGTTGACTCATTTTACGGTATGATACTCAGTAAAGACAACATAGACAAAGGAAAAAAATTGTATTTTGGGTAGGGAAATAGAAAGGTGGCTTCCAAACATAGAATTTTTCTTTCATCATCACCAGAAGTGTGAAGCATGCGACACTTCAAGAACGCAATGAGAGAGGAATCTTTCCATGTTTAAGCTACTGGATCTCCTCTTTATCATTTGGGGGAAAACAAACTTTAAAGAGAAAGGGGAAAAAGCTCTCTGATGCCAGTGCCAGCATCTTTAGTACATTCCAAGGATAACATAGGAAGGATTTGGTCCTCATGGGTTCCTCTGGCCAATGCGTAGAGGTCATAGTCAATCTGTCACCGAACCCTGTCCGTTCTACCTTCACAACATTGCTAAAATCCACCCTTTCTTCTCCATCCAACCTGCTACCATGCTGATCCAAGCACTCTATCCCACCTTGAATGCTGTATCTGCATCCTCCCTGACTGCCCGGCCTCCTCTTTTTCCCCACTCCAATCCATACTGCACTCTGCTGCACAAATCATTTATCAACAAAAATGTTCAGTTCATGTCTCTTCCCTCCTCAAGAACCTCCAATCCACCTTCCCCCTCTGCATTGGACTGAAACTTTTTACCCCTGGCTTTAAAGCACTCAATCAACTCGTCTCACCCTAACTCACCTCACTAATCTCCTACTACTGCCCCAGTCTGCACATTCTGCTTTCCTAGTGCCAACTTCCTCACTGTGGCCTTGACTCGTCTGTCTCACCACTGTCCCCTTCCCATGCCATCCCCCTAGCCTAGAACTTTCTCCCCCTCTATATCCACCAGACTACCAGACTATTGTTTTTATGAGATGTTCTTCCCCTTGACTCTATTTATTGCCATTGTTCTTGTCTGTCTGTCTCCCCCGATTAGACTGTAAGCCCGTCAAACGGCAGGGACTCTATCTGTTGCAGACTTGTTCATTCCAAGCACTTAGTACAGTGCTCTGCACATAGTAAGCGCTCAATAAATACTAAAATTAAATTAAAATTACTACCACTCTCTGCACCTTCCAAGCATTAGAAGGTCACATCTCCTCCAAGAAGCCTTCCCCAACTAAGCCGCCTTTCCCTGGGTCTCTCTCCCTTCCTTGTCACCTATGTGCCTCAATCTGTCACCTTTGGACCCTTGATATTCTCCCCTCCCCCAACCCCATAGCACTTATTGTGTATGTTTAAATTGTATATTTTAAAATATTCATATTAATGTCCATCTCCCCCTCTAGACTGTAAGCTCGTATGGGACTTTAGACTATACTCTCCCCAAGCTCTTTGTACAGAGATGTGCACGCAGCGTGTAATAAATATGACTGATTTGAAAGAAAATATTCATTGTACTTTACCCCACGGGTATGACAAAGGCAGAAAGAGTTTTGTGGATTCCATCAGAATCCATAACCCCCAGGGAAGCAGCATGGCTTAATGGATATAACACGGGCCTGGGAGTCAGAAGGACCTGAGCTCTAATCCCGCTCTGCCACTTGTCTGCTGCGTGACATTGGACAAGTCACTTTCACTCCTCTGTCCCTCTGTTCCCTAATTTGTAAAATGCAGATTAAGAGTGTGAACCCCATGTGGGACAGAGACCGGGTCCAACCTAATTAATTTGTATCTGCCTCAGCATTTAGAACAGTGCTTGGCACATAGTAAGTGCTTAACAAGTACCATAGTTTTCATTACTAGGCAACAAGATATCTGATTCTTCCCTTAACCTTTATTTTGGCCAAATGCAAAATCTGACAGAAGTATTCAAGAGACCCATTTCAAAAACAGACTGTTTTAAAGCTTATAAAAGTTATATGACTCTAAGGATTGTCTCTATTTGTTGCTGAATTGTACTTTCCAAGTGCTTAGTACAGTGCTCTGCACACAGTAAGTGCTCAGTAAACATGATCAAATGAAAGAAAGCTAGTTTTAAATGGGCCACCCTTTAGTAAATTTCTTCCTGGTTGGGGAGTGTTGTTGATGTAATGAGGAGGGTGGAGAAGAAGAGTGTGTCTATTTACACTCAGCTGAGTAGATAAATATACATTTGATAATGTAGGAATTACTATTTTGGTGAAAGGCAGGCAAAAGTCAGAAAATTGGAAAGTAAAATTTTAAACAAAGGAATGGGAGTCTTTTTTTTTTTTAGTTTTTATTTTCATCTAAGTATGACTTGCTTCATCTTTAACTGGGCAATCTAAACATTTTAACCAGACTCTATCCACCAAAGGAAATGTATTAAGAAAATAATTGTGGTTACTTCCGTTGTTCAGAAAAATCTTGGAAATAATGATTTAGATTTCCTTAGGAATGATTCAGTCAAGGAATTTTGTAGCTTTGTGGAATTTTTTGTTCCATTAGGTTTCATCCCTGGAGAATAATGATAATGGTATTTAAGTGCTTACTGTAGATTAAGCACTCTTGTAAGTACGATACCAGTTAATACAAGTTAATCAAGTCCAATACAGTCCTTGTCCCACATGGGGCTCACAGTGTAAGTAGGAGGAAGAACAGGTATTTAATCCCCATTTTACCAATAAGAAAACTGAGGCACTGAGAAGTTAAGTCATTTACTCAAGATAACGTAGCAGGCAGATGGAAGAGCTGGGATTAGAACCCAGTTCTTCTAACTCATAGACTCAAGCTCTTTCCACTAGGCTATTCTGCTTTCTGGGGGGAATTAAGGGGAAATACAGCTCAGGTAGTGACCTGTGCTGTTTGCTCTGAATTACCAGAAATTGTCTCAGTAACTCATTCCATTTCACATATGTAAATGTAGGTTTAGAACTCTGAAAATGGTGTTTCTTTGCCAGAGGCTGTCCTGAGCAGGTTCATTCATCCATCTTCACTTTCCATCCAGAGAGCATTTTACTCAGTTTACTTAAGTCAGCTAAATAGTTGTTAAACTTTGCCATAAATCTTGGAGGTTTCACATTTTTTTGGCATCTGAATTTGTATCCAGGAATCTACTGGCCAAAAATGAAGTCGTGAAATGAGACCTAAAGAGATTTGGGGTTTTTTTTGGGTTTTGGGTTTTTAAGTTTAATTCTGTGTGCCTTTTGAAAAACTGAATAGAATGCACAGGGAAAAAGTATTTTTTCTTTTTCAAATTGACTTAGCCAAACGGATCCCTCAGTTGTCCTTTTCACCAGTTGAAGTCTGGCTTTTAAATCCACTAGGCCACTACTATTTTCTGTTTCAAGTCCATCCTGATGTTCCTCCTTTGACTCCTCCCCTGAGAAAACACATGAGAGAGTTAAATTAAATGATACACTGCCACGGTTTCTATATCATATTTCAAATTGAATTGTCTAATTATTTTTTCACTTCAGAGATGTTTATAAGATATTTTATCTTTTAAGAATATCAATCTACACAGACACCATGTACAAGGACAGCATATACACTTTGTGATAGAAGGAACAAAATGGGTCCCAAACTTGCTTTTTGATTATTTTTTTCTTCAGGACTGCACTAAAAATTTATAGCAACTCATTTTGGGGCTACCAATCACAGAAGATACCTCTACTGATTTTTAAAAATTTTATTTTATGGGTACAGAGCTCATGTTCACTGCCCATCAGGAGTTTGCATCAGTCTTTTCATTATAAACTCTAATTTGTGGTCTGCCCATTGAAGGCAGCTGTGTGGATACACACCAAAGGATCATGGAAAATGGGGTCCACTTGGAGGGCAAAATAAATATTTTGGTCCGTATATGGAATGATGAGCAATTATCAATATAACCTGTTAAATGGGAGGAGCCAAAAAGTTCAGTTTGTACCAACCCCTTCCTGACTTTATTATTGCTTCAAGTACTCCACTTGGCCTGTGAAGACAAGCACAGCTCTGTTGCTTCAGAAAGCAAATGAAAAAATGACAATTTTTTTCTAACCTTATTTTCAACTCCATTAACCAAAGTAAAACATAATGTGTTTTACAGCATTCATTGCAGCAAAGTGAAAATTGTGCTTTTTCCATAAGACCTTTAAAGGGAGAAGAAATTTTAACTGGACCTGAAAACACAATGCAAAGAGCTAAACATAATTCTTCTTCAAAGGCTATCGAGTCGTTTCTGACCCATAGAGACTCCATGGACACTCCCTCTTCAGAATGTCCCACCTTTTGTCATTAAGTCGTTCTGTTATGTGTAGCCAGAGTTTTCTTGGTAAAGATACAGAAGTGGTCTACCATTGCCTTCTTCCATGCAGTAAAAACTTGTATCTCTGCTGTTGTCTTTGATCAATGTTTAGATCACTTGATCACCTGCTTTTAATTTTTTCCCATGCCGCTGCCGCCCTACGCAGGTGAATCGACTCTGTCTGATGCTTCTGCTTAGACCTTTCTATTATGGGAAGCCCTACATGGCATAGTTGTAAGGTTCATCAGCATACACAAACTCTCCTGCCACGATAAGGCAACGAGGTATAAGAGAGAATCATAATTAGTTCAAGATAAAAGGTCAGGATGACAGAAAAAACAAGACAAGGCTTATTTTCAGATAAAATTCTCTGAGAAAAGCAAAATAAAGAAACTTAAGAGGAGATGGACAGATATGCAATCTGGAAACAGAAAGAAAAAAAGAGAATTTAAAGGAAGGGGGAAGTGGGATCAAGCAACATAATATATAAACCCCTAGAATTCAGTGGCTTAGATGACTTTGAAGTTATAGATGAGACTAAATAGAAGCCGGTTCTAGAGTCGGTATGAAAGTTGGATAAAAGAATGCTTTCAGTTGTCTTCATTGCCATTACTCTGCACAAATTTTCATTCACACAAGAAAAGCAAATATTTGCATTTTAACTCTCACATAATCTGGTCTTGCCTTATGCTGTCGAGTCATTTCTGACCCATAGCGACTCCGTGGACACATCTCTCCCAGAATGTCCGACCTCTATCTGCAGTGGTTCTGGTAGTGTATCCATAAGGGTTTCTTAGTGAAAATATGGAAGTGGTTTATCATTGTCTTCTTCTGTGCAGTAAACTTGATTTTCCACCTCCAGCTCTCTCCCATGCCTCTGCTTCCCAGTATAAGTGAGTTTTGACTTGTAACAGGTTGCCATCCACGGGCTAGCCACTGCCCAAGCTAGGAACGGAATGGGTAGGCCTCTGCTTGATGGGTAGGCCTCTGCTTGACTCTCCCTCTCATAGCTGAGACTGGTAGATACTGGAAACTCTTCAGGTCTGCTTCTGAGAGGAGGAACTCTCACATCAGAAAACATGCATTGCATACTTCTTCACACTATTAAACTGAAAATAAAAAGTAGCTATAACTTGGCCACAATGGCTCTCTCAATTGTGACAAAATCAGAAAAGAAAAGAAAGAAAATGGTGACACGCAAAAGTGAAAACAGATATACTTACAGGAAAAATAGAACAACATAATGTCAAGAGAAGAGAACCAAATCCAAGGTGGATAGTGGTAATAGTATTTATTGAGGGCCCAGTGGGAGCAATATACTGCATTAAGAGTTTGGAAAGTACTAAACTGAGAAGTGCCCCTCCCCTCAAGGAGCATATACTCTAAAGGGAGATGAAGATATGGAAATATTTAAAAATAGAGCAAAGTAATTTAAAGTTTAATTGAATGATATAGTCAAAAATGGTGAAGTTGGGTACAAATAAATATGTACAAGCCCAAGATGGTCAATGTGTAGCTTAAAGCATTGGGAACTAATGAAGGAAGGCTTCTTGAGGAGGTGAGAGCTTTAGGAGGGCTTTGAATGCGGGGCAATCTGCAGTCCCTTTGATTTCGGGGAGGGAGGAAATTCTAGGATGGGGGACCAGCAAGGGTGAAGGGAATAATGTGGGAGATGTAGGGACAAGATAAAATTAGAAGACTAGCTTGAGGGGAACAAAAAGAGTGAATGGGGATGTAGCAGTTAAAGAGAGCAGGTATACAAAATGGGACAAGTTAGAATTCTTGCTCGATGGAGAGGGATACAGGAAGAGAGTGGAGGGTTATGGGGAGTGGAGAGATGTGTGGTGAGCAACCCTTCAAGGATATGATCTTTGCAGCACTATAGATTGTAGAGAGGGAGAAGTTGATCCGGAAATCTAGCTGCATATGATTAGAGCTTGAAATTGGGTGGTAACTGGGCAAAAGAGGAAGGGGAGGATGCAGGAAATGTTATGGAAAAAGAACCAGCAGGAATGTCAGTGAGGAGACCAGTGTGAAAATGAGGTTTAAACTGCTGGGACAGGAAGGATGGTGGCATTATGGGAGATGAGAAAGGTGGAGGAGGAGTGGATCGAGGAGAGAGATGAGGAGAACTGTATTGGAGGTAATCCTGCCTTCCCTGTGATATTCATTCAGTAGCATTTATTAAGCGCTTACTATGCAGAGCACTGTACTAAGCACTTGGAATGTACAGTTCGGCAACAGATAGAGACTATCCCTGCCCAATGATGGGCTTAGAGTCGAATCATTGAGACTGACGTACAGGTAGCATAGATGGATGTGACATCTGTGATACTCAGGTATCATGGCTATGTAGAAGACTCACAATATAAGCTAGTAATCTATGGATTCCAGCCTTGAGACACCCATCCTGCCCAGTAGATTTCAGGATATAGATTTCCACTCGTGCCACAAGATGTCAGAATTTCATGTTTCCCTTGCCCTCTCCACAAGTTCATGTTGGAAATGTTTTGGTCAGTAGGAACCACCCCTAGTACTAGAATGCTAAAACTTGACACTGGGTTTTTTGGTGGTGGGACAATTTTCCCCTCCATCCATCCCTTTGGCACATAAAACAGAGAACTCTGGTTGAATCACTGTGACCCCCGAATATGATTTTTGCAACCTAATCAGTTTGGGTTATTCAGTAGATTTAGACTATCAAGGTGCAGCATGGGAAATTTGCTACACAGAAAGCGCCTGCCGTCTGGATCAAGCAGTTATTTACTAAATCTTGTGCTGAGCACTGCTGTTTTCATCATAATCTTCTCGGAGCCTGGTTATTTATTACAATTTCTTAATTATTCATTCCAGCAAGGCTTATAATTATAAACTGGTCACTAATAAGAAGGCAATATGTAATTCCTGGAAATCTCATTTTATCTGACATTAATTAATGCCCATTTATAAATTGTGAGAACTATAAAAACCACTTTGTGCTTGCATTTATTTAATCTTCCCCCATCCTCTAGAGCTCTGAAAAGAAAGGTTCTCGAGCATCAATATGATTCCAGCATGCCAGACATATTTACATTGGAAGCTACTACGTGTTTATTTCTATAGGAGAAATGTGTGATTCTCCCGCATAAGGAAAACATTGGGCCTTGGGCTACGCCCTCCAAGAATCAGAAAAGGGTTTTCTTCATTTTTCTTTACTCTAAGAGGCAGCTCTCTGTCAAGATTTCAACATTTTTAAATGTTGACAAGCATGCACACTCTAATGCTTGGATTTTTGCCTGGCTCATTATGCAAATTATATTCATATAATGCATCACTTGTGTATTCAGGTGCAAACCCACAGTGTCTAATACTAGTCTTTCTTGTCAGGAACGACAGTAATGTACATTTTCAGTAAAGATAACAGATCAGGTAAAAGAGAAAAATAACTGCTATTTTCAATAGAATTATGAGAAGTATCTTTAGCTCAGAAGAGATGGGTTGCCAGTCTAAAATGTGACATCTCTGATCTTATGGTTCAGGTTTGAGTTTCTTTTCTATAAACCATGGGTAAGATGGGCTTTGTATGCCTTACTTTCTGACGTTTGAAATGAACTTAGAGACCAAGAGCAGTAAAATGGCTACCTGATCTCTGAGGGTGGCTGCCAATTACAAACTTTGCTTGGACATTTTCAGGGGCTAAGGACCCCTTTTTTTTCTTTTGGTGAAATCAATTAAATGATATTTGAGGACTTACTGTCTGCAGAACACTGTACTAAGCTCTTGGGAGAGTACAATACAACAGGTTTGGTGAACTATGACTTGACTCAGGAAAGAGCCCTGCCTTACTCTGGTGATGTTGAGGAAAAAATCAGACATGGACCCTACAATTCTCCTTAACTTGGCATCTCAATGTGGAGTAATTAGGATCTTTTAGAAATTTTCCTGTGTTTTTTTCTGATGCATCGGTCCTCCCTACTTTTAGGTCGTGAGCCCCTTCTGAACGTGAACCATGTCTCAACCAGTGGCCATATGTTTTTCCCAGAGTTTCGGACAGTGTCATGCACATGATAAACATTTAATAAATGTTACTGTTGATATCCTGTAGGGAAGAAAAAGTCTTTTAATAGTTGTCAGAATCTAGGTCTCTGGGAATGTGAGTCCCGAATTTTTATTTTTTATGGTATTTGTCAAGTGCTTACTATGTGGAGTAGGGTCTTTTTGATATTTGAAAAGTTTAAGCTACAACCAAAGTGTATTTTATTCCTGAAGATTAGAACTGGATGAAAAGCTAGAAAAAAAAAATATGAACCTGCTCAAACTCTATTGGTTCAGGTCTAACTGATGTAATGGAGTTTTCCAAGGAATAATTGATATTATATAATCATAATTGCCAGTTTATGTCACCAAAGTGACACTTGACACTTTTCTACTCACCAGTCTAACATCATCAATTAAAACATCACTTGTGTAATGGCATTTTAGCCCCCAGCTTATCATAAATTATATAACCTCCCTTATGACCCCAGAGCAGGGTTTGGGGGCGAGAAATGATATGTATATATGTGTGAGTATACATTTTATATATAATATCCATACATCTGTGGACACATACCACTAAAGTCTACCATTTTCCATGGATTTATGTTTTTAAGACTTTTTTATGCTTTAACCTTCTTGTGATGATATAATAATTACCGAGAAACAAGACGGCAAACCCATAAAGATTGTGCTTGGTGAAAAGAGTAGGGGCAAATTGTATATTTCCTTGTTTTCTTTTGTTAGGCCCTATATCCCAAGATAGTAATACCATCCCCTTATTTCAAAAGAGTACTGCAGAGCTACTACTAATAAAAATCATCTGAAAATTGAAAAGAAAAAAAATCTTTGAGTTTGGGCTCAAATTTTGAATTTGGAGTATTGCATTCGTGTCTCCAGGAACCATTTTTTCATTTTCATGTGCCAGGCAGGCTGCGTATTGTCTGAATGACTTATAAAGGCCAAATGTTTGTTTTTCATATGAGCCTCATAGGCACATAGTGTGGAAGCAGCTTTTGTGAATGCAGCTTTGGAAAGAGACTCTACCAGGTCCCCAAGAAATACAATATTTTTGCCACCACTGATGTAGAATCGGAAGAATGGAGTGAAAATGCCTTATTTTAGGTTTAATCCATGGGTTTAATGAAGACATCAAATATGGAAGATGCTCTCTTGAGTGCAGCATGTATGATCCTCACCTTTGGCCTCAAGATTGTAGAAGAGCCATTTTTTTGCTTTTCTTTCTAATTTGGCAGAAAATCCAGGGTTTTCATGATGATGACAGTCATCCAGATTCCTCTTCTTCCTCACATAGCTATTCTCCAAACCAGGATCATACCAATCACACTGAATTTTCCTGTCCATTCACCCTGGAACCATCCAAAGTTTTGCTCAAGGTGAAGACTTGAGTTCAGAAATATTTGAATAGTAAGCCAATATTTTTTCCCACCTTACCACTTTTAAAGAAAATTAGAGCAGCCCCAACCAAAAATAATTTCTGGCTTTTCAAGAGAGTACGATTTTCAGCTGGAGGGTGAGGAATCCGAAGTTCAAACCTGTGTTAATTTCTCTCAGGAGACCCATTCTCTCCAGGAAATGCCCTCCCCCATTCCTTAATCTTTTCCACTTCTCCAATTACTTAGTAATCTGTCTGTCTCTCTGTCTGTCTATCTGTCTGCTGCTGCAGCTGGTTAAATGCCTCTTTTTATGTCTCTATCACTTGATTTTGTGGTTAAGTACTTTTTTATTGGTCTGTCGCATGGGTTTCTATCTGTAGCTATATTGTTTGTCTTGCCAACCCCATTAAACTATAAGTGCCTGCAGGATAAGGGCACTGTCTTCTATTTCCACTCAACTCCTCAGAGCATTCCCTAGGACCAAACTCTTTACCCAGTGGGTCCTTAAATGGACTTTCCACTTATCCAGCGTATTTGAGATTGCCCCTAATCTGTTGCCTTGCCCCATTTTCTCATGCAAGTCTACAGTGGCATACAAAATTATGCCACATTCAAGTGGCGCAAGCCCTACCCTCTACAGGAATAGAGCGTGAGGAACCCAAGCTCAGGCTGTGTAGTTCATTCAATCATATTTATTGAGCACTTAGTGTGTGCAGAGCACTGTACTGAGTGCTTGGAATGTACAATTTGGCAACAGAGACAATCCGTACCCAACAATGGGCTCACATTCTAAAGGACAGGCTCACAGTCTAAAATATCTTATTGGCGTTAAAATTTGCCACCCTCTGCTTATTACATAGTGTTGTGTTGATGACTGGCTGAGACAACCTCAATTCTGAGCCTCTAAAGAAAGTCCTGATTGCCTATGGGCAGGATTCTCTGCTGGAGAAGGAATCAATCAGTATTTAAATGCTTATTGTGTGCAGAGCACTTTGGACTTGGAGATCTGGATGGCTGCATTGACTCTTGCCCTTAGCAGGAAATACAATTCCCAAGAAATTCCCATCTGGGATGGGCTGGTTTTGTCAACTGCTTACTACACACCGTAAGTGCTAAATACGTTTGACTGGCCGATTGACATTATCTTTCCATAAAAGAGTAACGAAGCATATGTAAATGGATTTACTCCAGAAAGACTCAGAAATATTTGATTCACTTTCAATTTTATCATGACTAAAAAAGTTAAAATAAAAGTGAAGCCAATTGAATTTCCCCATGCCCATCTGTTTCCATCCTTCAGATTCCAGCCGAGAGCATACCATCAGTCTCTTTTGTTCCATCCTCCTAAGATTAACGACACAGTGGTATTTATGGAGCACTTACTGTATTCAGAGCACTGATCTAGGCACTTGGGAGAGTACAAGACAACCGAGTTGGTAGATACGATCACTGCCCATATCTGATGCTTTTTTTTAATGTTTTCCGAAGAGCTTTTTACAGGGCATTGCATTCAGTGGACTCCCAACAGACCTCCAGAGCAATTCTGTTCAGAGCAGGCCCTGGGAAAAAGCAATCTCCCTCAAGCTTGTAGGTTTGACTACTTTAACAGCACCATCATCATCATCAGTGGTATTTACTGAGTACTCACTGTGGGCAGAGCACTGTAGCAGCACGGCCTAGTTAGTGGACAGAGCACGGACCTAGGAGTCAAAAGGACCTGGGTTCTAAACCTGGCTTTATCTTTTGTAGACTGTGGGATCTTGAGCAAGTCACTTCACTTCTCTGTGCCTCGGTTACCTCATCTGTAAAATGGGGATTGAGACTGTGAGCCCCATGTGGGACAGGGACTGTGTCCAACCCAACTGGCTTGTATTCACCCCAGTGTTTAATACGGGGCCTAGCACATAGTAAGCGCTTAACAAATATCACCATTATTATTATGATCACTAAGCACTTGAGAGAGAGTGCAGTACAACAGAGTTGACAGACACATTCCTTGCCCGCAACAAGCTTACAGTCTACAGGGGGAGACAGACATTAATATAAATGGTTTATAATGACTGCTTCTGAAGTAAATGCATACCGAGGTGAGGACTCATTCCAAATATCTTAGGATGAGAATCAGACCAACTCTTTATCAGTGATGAATGCAATAGGCTAAGGTACCAGGTGGAGACCAGATTCAACTGCCCAAATAATTCAGTGCAAGTTGAAACTCATTTTCCTGTTTCCAGGAATTGAAATTTATAGCTTATTTTCTTTCTTTAAAACAGGAACTAGCAAGTAGAGAGAAAAGGACACCATTTAAGGAATCAAATGCATGAAACCCCAGGTAAGAGTTTTCCTTTCTTTTAAGACGTGCAAGGTGTCAGGAAGACATCCAAGTACTGTTACAGGTGATCTGTCAGTTGCTATGATATCCATTCTTAAATAACAAAGAAAAATTTTAAGCAAATCCATGTAAATTGTCAGGGCATATCTTAGTGGTCTCCTGAGGATGGGATGATTTACTTCTCCTCGTGTCTTCACGTTTTTTCAAAAGTTTTTTTCATGAATATTTATGCCGCCGCTTCATTTACCGACCGGATTTCCAGTAGGTTGGAATTATGCATCCCTGAAGTGCACCCGTGAAGGAGGAGCAGTTAGAGGTGAGGAAAAAGATTTCCTGACCGTTCAAAATAGCGGGCTGTGATGGAGAAAGCCCATTCTGAGCAGGGTTATTTCCAGGTTAGGAGGGCATCATTCTTACCCAATCATCTCTGGGAAACAATCAGTCACCAATGGACCGAGGCCCAAATTTGCAGCTGCTCCTGACTTCTGGGGCTGTATTCTGCTCAGCTCCACTTACGTAGGGAAGACGATTCTCACGCTAAGCCAATGAGAGCAACCATATATGTCGGTTTATAGGCCTAGACTTATTTATGGCTGGTGTTTTTCAAGTGAGTTGGAAATGGTAAGGTGCTAGGCTGGATGTTTATGAATGTGTTTCCTTGGTGATAAAACTTTCACTAAACAGGTTACATATGCTATCTTATATGCAAACTTGAAATGATTCCCACTATCTGCTATGGTTCCTGGGTTTTAATACTGAATCCTTCTTGACTTATAGCTCAAGACTCACACAGATGGCTCTTTTCAAATCTGATGTTTTGGCAAAAACGTCTCAAGGTTTCATCCTTTTTGGAACATAGCCTCATTTCCTATTTGTTGCCTTCAAGGCTGAAGCTCTCTGAAGTGAAGAGTGAGGTACTATTTAATCTAATAATGTGAACACACCTCAAACTGGATTTTTCAAGTCTATTAAAGTAACAACAGTAAATTAACGCAGGCAGGTTAAAACATTTTCATAGGTTAAGTATTTTCAGAAATTGCACTTGGAAAATATTAAAGGGTCTATGAGAAATCACAATGAAATAGTATTTATCAAAACGGGTTCCTAAAGTCACCAGAAACCATAGCGCCAAGATGCCATCTGGGCTAGGCTTAGGTTACCCTTCAGGTCAGGCATGTAATAGGGTCAGTAATGACAACTATCAATAAAACCTGGCACTTTTTGAACTCATTGCAGGGGAATGAGTTCATATAGTCTCCTCCCAATACAGATATTCATCAAAGGAAGCTAGTTAATCAAGAATGTTCAGTTTCTATAATAATCTAAAAAGATATCACCCATAGGGGCGGTATGGAAATTGTAAATGTTTGCGATCCTTGAAAGGGAAGACATAAAATGATAATAATATATTCTGCTTCTTTTTACTGTCTAAACCGAACGTAGTCCTCAAACCCTTCAGGACAGATCAGAAAATTAAATGAAACGTTATTCTGTTGCCCACAGAAAAGAACCGGCAATAGCTAACCATACAATAAACTTCTGCAGGCTAGTAGGGTTTGTTTAGAAGTCATTCTAGCACTGTGAATTCTCCTCTCAGGATGGCAATCCATTCCTTTGGGATATTGTTCTACTTAGAAATGTTTATAGTGTGGGAAATTGTGATCCTCATTTGAGCATGTGTGCATCTATTAAAGTACAATTTGTGGGGACCATAATTTTGTGCGTGTAGTGTGCATAAAAATGCAAAGGAGCAAATTAAAAATAGAGCTGTTGCTTAGCAGAGAGAGGGTGATCAATGAGCATTTAAAGAATTTGGAGGGAGGGGGCAACGTATGGCAGGTACCTATCAGTGGGGAGGGGACAGGTGGGACCCTATTCAAAGTTTGGGCACAAAGAAAACTGCCTTTGTGGCTTTTTTTCCTCAAAAGAAATCTTTCTTTGGAAAGTATTTTTATGAGCCACAGTACTCCCAGAAAGTAGACCATAAAGACTAATCGTTTAAAGTAAAACTGCTGTACACATATATAGATACTATTCCTATGATTTCTCCTTGGAAAGCTTTAATCAGATGTCTTCCTCCTAAGCATTTAAATTACGGCAATCTAGGTTAAAGGGGAGCAGCTCTACACACCACTATTCACCCAAATGTGTTTCTTCAAATGGTTTTTATTTTGGTCTAAATTGCATTATGCGTATTCTATTAGGTCCTATTTTGTTCTACAACTGGTTGCTCTTCATAAATTCTGGGTTATTCTGATGTTTAGTGGGACCATTATTTTTTCTGCTGCAAGTTCCATTCTACTTTTAGAGCGAGGCTGTGCTTTCCCTGTACCAGATGTACCAACAGCTATTTAAGTAAATGCACTGCACCAAAAAGCCTGATGCGATCAGTGTGGAAGCTGAGGAACCAGGTAGGAAGCAGCTTGGTGTCTTTGATCGGAGGGAAGTGATTTTGAGTTCCATCTGCAATGTGGCCACAGAAGGCACAGGCGAGCTAGGGCAGCTACTAAGTGGCTAGAAGGAGTGGGGTGTTTTTGGCTGAGAAAGATGAGGCAGATGGATTATCTGTCGTCCCCACAGCTGGCTCAAATTAGGGTCCAGAAAACAAGGAAAGAAGACTGCACCTACTTCAGCTGCAGCTACCCTTGATTTTGCTGACTTGTGCCTCAGTTTAATCCCCTTTGGTGCTTTTGTCTCTACTGTGATTATGGCAGCATCTGCCTCTTGTTTTCATTCAGGGACTGGGCCTCTTAGAAATGAAATTAAATTAAGCAGCTCTGGGGACATGTTTGCCGCTGGCTCTGGTGGAAAGGAATACTTCTCTCCTCCCTTGAGCCTTATTGCTCTAGTTTTACCACCATTTGGTTGCTATCACCAGGATTGCATTTTCATCTGACTGCTTCTCAACCTGGTTGGTCCCACCAGCAGGGATGAATCCCCCTCCCCTTTAAAAGTGCCCTGTGGCGCCAGAATCAATCAATTGGTGGAGTCGATTGAGCACCTACCGAGTGCTAGATTCTCTTCTAAGTACCGGGGAGGGTACAACAACATCAAGACACATGTGCCCTGCCCTCAAGGGGCTTGCAACCTAATGGGGAAAGCAGATGAAATTCATTTACAGGAACAGAGGGAAGAGGCCACTGGCTTTCTATGTGGGATGGGAGCCTTCAATACCGTGAGCCCCATGTGGGTCAGGGACTGTAGCTGATCGGATTGTATGATATTGTGTGCCCCAGCGTTTAGTCCACTGCTTGAGACATGGCAAACCTTAACAAATACTACAGTTATTAGGATCGTTTTGCCTCTTGAGGAATGTAGGTTAAGAAGGATCCAGGAAAGCGGCCTCCAATTAAAGTTCCCGCCCAAGCAAAATGGCAGTGTGTGACCAGACCTAGATCAACCAACACTCGATCTATTTACAGAGTGCTTACTCTACTAAGCACTTGGGACAGTACCATATAACAATATAACAGAGTTGGCAGACAAACTCCCTGCCCACGATGAGCTTACAGTCTAGAAAGGGAGACAGACATTAACATAAATAAATTACAGATGCCTAAGTGTTGTGGGCCCGAGGGAGGATTGATTAAAGAGTGCTAATCCAAGTACAAGGGTGAAATGCAGAAGGGAGTTGGAGAAGAGGAAATGAGGGCTTAGTCAGTGAAGGCCGTTTGGAGGAGATGGGCCTTCAATAAAACTTTGACCATGGGGAGAGTAATTGCCCATCAAATGTGAAGAGGGAGGGCATTTCAAGCCAAAGGCAGGATGTGGGCAAGAGGTCACTGGTGAGATAGACAAGAGCAAAGTACAGTGAGTAGGTTGGCTTTAGAGAAGCGAAGCATGCGGGCTGGGTTGTAGTAGAACAGTGAGGTAAGGAGGGGACGAGGTGATTGAGTGCTTTAAAGCCAATGGTAAAGTATTTCTGTTTGATGCAGATGTGGATAGCTAATCACCAGAGGTTTCTGAAGAATGGGGAGATGTGGAAATGTGGTCCACACTCTATAGGGAGAACAGGGGAATCATCCTCCCCACCAGCTTTTTGAGCTAGACTCTCAGAATTGCTCATCCCAGGTCTCTGAAAAGATTTGCAAGTTTCCAGGCAGTGTTGAAACAACCCAAAATGGTGGCTTTAGGCCTCTGAGCTCTTTGAGGCCTAAAAGAGCTCCTCCAAGTCCTCATCTTTCCAAGAAAATTCTAGCTGCCCTCTAGCTACCCCCGTGATCTAAATGAAAAATTGTCACTTCTCTTCTGGATCGTGTGATGACCTTGATAAAAGTGTACCTGAGGAGTTCTCTTTGCTACACTCCCTCAGTGTTTCCAACCCCCTCTCTGGTCTGTTTTGAAAAATTCAGCAGCAAGTTCCTGAATTCAGCCCCAGGTTCAATAATACAAAGAGCCCAGGGGCTAAACTTCCTTTTCCTTTAATCCTATTTTAAAGTCTCTGAATTTAATGGCATTGAAAAATATGCCTACTATTTGTCTAGTCGAGACTGGAATTGGGGATAAATTTTTTTCCCCTGGAATCATCTTGGAAAATTAAGTGACCGTGGTGAGTTTATGTCTACTTCTTGAGAGGTGTGTGGCATTAGACTTTGGGGCGTGAAATTACTGCTATGATAGGCCATTGTTCTGTTCCTGTGCTCAGTGATGTGCCTGTAATTTAGCTCTAGTTGAAGAGGTAACTCCGTCCCTCACAATCCCCATACCAGATTCCTACGCTCCCCAAGTCCATCAGACAGAAATCTCCAGCTTAGTGCTCTGGGCAGTCTCCTTCACTGAGTCTAGTTAATAACTGCTCTATCGAAACCTCATTGTACTTGGAGATTTCAATTTGAACCTCAGCAAGGGGCAAGACAAATTTATACCAGCATGCCTAATTGCTAGAAAGGTAATTCTGCAAAGATGGAAATCAGCTGAAAGATTAACACTGATACACTGGCTTGAGTGCCTTAGCTAACTGAGGGAAAATAATGTTTCAATTAAATGAAGGGATACTGAATTAGAGGGATTACTCAAGAGATTGGTAATGGGATACAGTGCCTTTCACCTCTGGGTCAGCATTACTAATCTGGGCGAGGGCAGTTGTGAGCAGTTCTGGACCTGCATTTTGAGGGCCTGATGGATCACTCCGCTGCCTGCAAAACTTGATGGCCCGGCCTCCAGAAGTCTTCTTATCAGCCTCGAAGGTCATCAGAGTTTGCCGACGAGCTAAGAAAAATCTCAGGATTGAGAGGGGAAAGCTAGGCTGCCATGGCAAGAAAACTCAGAATGCAACTGGCATCTGGAGAAGCATCTCGTCGGACCCTGAAGCCTTTTAAACTTTCAATGTCTCGCCCTTAGCCAACATGGCTTTCTCAGTTGAACATGCCCTGTGTTTAGGGGCTCTTTGGAACCAGAAATCCAGGGTATGCCTACAGGATGCAATCCAAAAAGATTCGCACCCCACTCAGCAAGCCAACACTTTCAGCTCAATCTGGCTTAAATTTAAAAGGATTCTCTTGGAGGGGAAAAAAATGGTAGTGTCATAAACTGAAATGCATGTTGATGCTTTGGATGCTCTGGCTGGTTCTGCATAAATTCTCTGACCACACCTCAGAACCACCTTGACCAAGTTTATGATTGCATTTTTTAACTCTTCAGCTAACTAAATGAGAGTTTTCTTTTGTTTTCACTCCAAATGGTAGACAATTCTGCACCTTATTCGGCAAATGTTTTGACCTGATATTTGTGTCAATAAGCATCCAGCTGCAGAACCAAGAAAGATGTTTTCTTAGGCCATAGCCTTTGTGAGAAGAAAATTATTCTATGAATCCTGCACCACGTTATGTGAAGGTTTTCCTGCCTTGGAGTGATTTCCTTGCAAATGAGACTTTCATTCACCTTTTTTCAAATGTCAATTAGTCCACCATGAGGATCACTTTTGAGAAGGTTAGCTCAACTATCGTGGTACCCATGCCAACCCCAGAGGTATTTCCCAGGTTCCTTTTCTGCAGCCAACTGCAAACTAAGATTCCCTATGAGAGCTCACTGAACTAAGCCTTGTCTTTTATTTGAGTAGCTGTTCAGGTAAAAAATTGAGCTAGAAAGCCATTTGTATCCAGAAATCCCTGTCATCTCAAATTTCTGGAATTAAGTATCTTTACTAATACCCACACGATGTTAACTCTTTTGATGATTTGAGTGCTTTATCATTGACGGTCTAGCCTTAGTGAATTTGGTGACATGGAGTGTGCATTGTGGGGGGTTTGGGTGGGGGAAGGAGGGGAAAATGGAGGTCTTTGGCGGATAACCTGCAGGTCACACTCATGGGGCTTGCCAACCCTGCAACCTTTTATTAATTATAATATCAACTGTGGTATTTCTTAAACTTTACTGTGGGCCGAGTACCTTGCGGAGCACTAGGGAAGATTCAGGACAATCAGAAGAGACACAGGATTCACGGTCTAAGGAAGGACATGTATTTAACCTCCATCTGACAAATGTGGGTCCTCTAACTCTCAAGCCAGTGCTCTTTCCACTATGCCATACTGCTTCCTTGCTTCATGTGGTCAAAGTGGTGTCGTCATGGCAATTCTGTTCTTTTTGAAAGTAAGACCTGATGCCATAATTATAATAATGATAGTAATGGTACTTGTTGAGGGCTAATCATTTGCCAAGAACTGTTCTAAGTTAACAGACAAGTAAGTGGAGGAGCCGGAATTGGAACTCGGGTCCTCTGCCTCGGAAGCCTGTACTCTGTCCACTAGGCCATGCTGCTTCATTTTTGTTATATATCCTCCCTTGGGTTTGGAAGCTCCTTGAGAGTAAGAGCTGGGCTTTGCATTCTTTATTATCTTGTAGCTCCTAATAGAGTGTTATGCCAGAACAAGTAATTGGTCAATGACAAAACTTACCGAACTGTACGGACTATTTCAAGTAGAGTGTAAATACCTTGAATTATGGCAGTTGCCTCCATGTTTTTCCAAAGTAAGAAGAATTTCATCCTCGCTGCCAAATTGAGCAGAAGACAAGCCAAAACCAAAGCACAAACCTATGTGGGCTGATCGGGGCCACCTCTGTGGCCAAGGTAACCGCTTGGATAATGAAGGCTCCAGATGTCACTGGTGTACAAAAAGAGCAGCAGACGAGTGGCTGACTGAAGTAGAATAGCTTCCGCTCTCTAGAGCCTCAATTCTGGAACTCTCCCAAGAAATGCTTTGGAGCCTATCTGGGCACCCAGCAGAGCAGTCCGGGGAAATCACTATCAAGCCACCTGTTCCCCTTGTATCTTTTTTGTTCTCCATACTTAGTTCATTAACAACCACTCAATTGTATTTATTGAGTGTTTATTCTATGTAGAGCACTACTAAGTACTTGAGAGAGTACAATAGAGGAAGTAGATATGATTTCAGCCCTTGAGGAGCTTGCAATCTAATGGGAGAAACGAATCCTACAACAAATTATCGATAGGGGGAAGCAGCAGTGTTTATTAATAATAATAATGATGATGTAGGTATTTGTTAAGCATTTACTATGTGCCAAACACTGTTCTAAGTGCTGGGATAGATACAAGATTATTGGGTTGTCCCACAGTCTTCATCCCTATTTTATAGATGAGGCACAGAGAAGCTAAGTGACTTGCCCAGGGTCACACAGCTGACAAGAGGCCTGGGTTCTAATCCTGGTTCCACCATTTGCCTGACCTTGGGCAAGCCACTTTACTGTGCCTCAATTACCTCGTCTACAAAATGGGGATCAAGACTGGGGCTCCCATGTGGGACATGAACTGTGTCCAACATGATTTGATTCTATCCACCCCAGAGTTTAATACAGTGCCTGGCGCATACTAAGCGCTTAAGAAATATGATAAAAAAAATTGGGGGACCAAAATAGAAACAAAGCAGAGCTATTGGGCAAGTTGAAAAGCATAAAAGAGCACAGATACTGGATGAGAGTAGAATCCAGTTTAGACAATCATGATCTCCTTTAAACCTACCCCAAAACAGTCGAATGTGGCATTTTCCCTTTTTTAAATCTTTGATAACATTACAATTTCTAAATCATTTATTCTGATACCCTGCCATAAAGAGCTCTTCAAAGACTGGCAGGTTGCAACTTCTCCATCTGCAGGGCTACTGGGTCTCTTTAAATACCCAGTAATATCACACCTTTCCTTGAGACACTTCAGTTGCCTGACATTCATTCAACGGGCCCCAGTTAATTTATTGGCCCCGACGTGCCTCCCAGGGAAGGCCAGAAATCTGGACGGATCCTTCAGGACTGCAAGCTCCTCACAGATGACCAGAAACATTTTGGGGACCGAGCTGTGACAGCTATCAAACCGGATAGATGTGAGAGGAGGAATACTCTGTGGGATAGATATCTTTGATTTCTCTTTTCATCCTCTTGTGATTCAGAAAAGATGATTTTCATTCAAATTCCTCTTTTGTGCCCCTCCGTTCATCAGTATCCCAAGTCTCCAAATCCTTTCTTTGCTGCTGTAAACATGGAATTTAAAAGTGATAGTCTTTCAGGATATATTGCACTAATACATCATCAGCATTGTCATTATGATGTATTAACACAATGCATCATCATAGACCTGTCAGAGAGATGATTTATGACCTGAAAACATGTTGTGGTAGAGAGAGGCATCAGGGACCCCACTGACTGAATGCTTGTTTATTTTTACACTTAAGGGCTTGGAAAGTAAGCTGAAGAATATTTGTCTCTAAAGTTCTCCCCTAGTACTTCTTAAAGAGGGGATGAAATTTCAAAGCAGTGGCAGGATCAGCGGGCTACATTTGAGATATTAAAGCTTCTATTTTCCCACATACTTGTGTTTAGATGCCAACATTGATTGTCAAAGTTATATAGGCAGGAGTTCAAGTAGATCTCTCCTCTTTAGGTTCATTTCCTAAAAAATTGTGGAGCTTTATGAGAAGAGAAAGAGTCAGGGGTTAGAGAGATGGAAGTAATTTCCAGCAGTAATGAGCAAACTTAAGTGGTGGAAAATGAACTTCGCATTTCATTGTCATCAAAGGGGGACGTCAGATCTGTGGCCAGGACTGAGAATGTTATTGGAAGCTGCAGAGGAAACATAAACAGAGGTCCCTGCCCTGAAAGAGCTTGCATTCGAAAGAGGGAAACAGGCTAAATCCAAATGGAAGCATACTAAAACTCATATGGAAATCTACCCATCAGTCAACAACTTTATAGTAGGACTAGAAGTAATAGTATTTATTGAGTGATTACTGCGTGCAGAATATACATTAGAATATAAGATGTGGATTAGGAATAGCCCCTGTCCTCTCAGGGAGCTCATATTCTAAAAAGCGACTGGCCCGAGGTCACACAGCAGGCCAGCAGCAGAGCTAGGACTAGAACCCAGGTCTTCTGACTCCCTATCTGATGTTCTTTCCACTAGGCAGCCATCTTCCAGGGAGACCTTTTGCCCTAAGAGAGCACAACCTAGAGTAAGTCAAAGGTTTCTCAGCTATCCCACAGGATTTTGAGGTGATAGAGATTGACCAAAGATTGGCATGAAAGAAGCCGAGAGGGGCTCAGTCCTGAGGCAGGAAAATTTGGACAGCTGAGGTCTTCTGCAGCAGCTTGGAGCCCCGTAGACATCAATTTCACAAACACGATAAGTCTGCCTCCCGAGTGAGAATGTTTCCCACTTTTGTTCTCCAGGGAAGTGACTCCATGGAATAGAACCCAAGGCCACTATTAAAGTGGAAGTTTGTAAATGGACTGGTTCCTTTTTTATTTCTTCCCTCCAAGGCTTGTCTAGCCAGATGCATTATCACTTAGAGTAATGAAAAGTGTGCTAATGACCAAAAATGCAGCCAGTGACTTTGGCCAAGATTGTTCCATTATAAGAACCAAAAGACACAGGGAATAGCCATGAAACTTGGCAGGCCTAGGGAAATGTAACCTTAAGGATATCTACATCCTAGGACAAACTTTTCCTTATGGCCAAAAATGCTTACTGTAATTACAGTCAGGCCTGGCTCTTCCATGCTCAATACATCCATATGTCTGGGGAGCCGGAAATGTTAACTGGTAAAGAATTCCATAGCATGCAAACCAGAGTATATGCCAAGAGTTTGTTAATCTAAAGGTTTATTTTTTGTCCAAATAGAAAAGGAGTTTGCAAACTGGTTCAGATTAACCAGGTCAGATTGTATATTTTATTAACTTTTTAAACATTTTTTTCTCTTTTCGTATTTAAAAAAAATGTACATAAAGTTAGATGGAGGAGATGGGGGAGTTGTCTGCTCAATAAAGGTTATAAGGAGAGATGTGTCAACTGCCTAATTTCCACTTTCTGGCTTCAGTCAGGGACAGCTGCAATCTATCTGCTCCATTCAAGTCTTTTACTGCTTTCCTGATGTTTTTTCAAAAATATTTTCTATTGATTTTGTAAACAATAACACAATAGAGACAAAGACTAAAAGCTTCTATACTGTCGCCAGGGCTATGCAAACAAACGATCCACTAATATATTCTGGTTATCAGGATCCTGATAGTAATAACAGTGGCATTTATGAATCTCTCACTGAGAGCCAAGTGTTGCCGTAAGCACTGGGATAGATCCAAAATAATAAGATTGGACACAGTCCCTGTCCCCCGTGAGGCTCACAATCTAAGGTAAAAGTAATGTTCTCACCTAAAATATGGTATCTGCAAATTGAAATCAGATTGGGTGTTCCACATAAAGTATCTGGGTAATTTTCTAAAGTAGACCTGACCCTAATGTCGTACTTGAGGGTCAACACTAGTCAAAAGCCTGAGTGCATATTCTTTTTCAGGCTTTAAAATTGACCTATATTGCTTCCATGTCATTTTGGAGAAATCCAACCAAATGATCATTTTAATTACAGTAAATCCTAAATATCTCCCTACAGTTTTTTTGAACTGGTTGTGATGGGACTTTACAGTGTGCCAAATAAAATGAATCCTTTTCAACAATAGAAAATTTCTCTCTTCCTTCTATCCAGATCTGCAATACTCCCATTTTTCCCCCGACAGCAATTCCACTGGCATTACTGTAGCAGCGTGGCTTAGTGGGAAGAGCCCGGACTTGGGAGTCAGAGGTCGTGGGTTCTAATCGCAGCTCCGCCGCTGGTCAGCTGTGTGACTTTGGGCAAGTCACTTAACTTCTCTGTGCCTCAGTTACCTCATCTGTAAAATGGGGGTGAAGACTGTGAGTCCCATGTGGGACAACCTGATTACCTTGAATCTACCCCAGCGCTCAGAACAGTGTTTGGCACGTAGTAAGCGTTTAACAAATACCATCATTATTATTATTATATTGCATGGGGTTTTGAGACCTCCTGATTATTGTGTTCTCAGTATTCTTGTTAAAATTAGGAGAAGTGAATCAGGACTTCTTGATAGCACCGGAAAAAAAAGTATCCAGTATCCTACGGAGTTCAAGAGTGAAGACTGCTCACTAAAGACTCCCATAGCTGTACAGCATGGACAGAATCCCCTAAGAGTCTTTTTCTCTTAGTACATGTGGCTCCTGAGCTGGTTTCAATTTGTGCAGAATTCCACAAAAAGAGGCCTGATCTCAAACAGGTATCAAATTTAGGGCCTTGGATAGTTTTAACACTAATGTGAAAGCAGCCCAGTGAAGACAGCAACCTTTTTGAGAGGGTCTCCCTCCTGCCTGGGAAATAAGCAAGCTCCTGGTTCTCTCCATTTTCCAATGAAGAAGTAGCATGACCTCGCAGAAAAAAAACAACCAAAAAAACAGGACTGGGATTCAGAGGCCTGGGTTCTAATCCTGGATCTGCCACTTAACTGCTCTGTGACCTTGGGCAAGTCACTTAAATTATCTGCACCCCAATTTCCTCAACTCTAAAATGGAGATTAAATGTCTGTTCTGCCTCTTCCTTAGATTGAGTCCCAATTAGGACAGGGACTGTGTTCAACCTGATTATCTTGTAACTATCCAAGCACTTAGCACAGTGCTTTGCACACAGTAACATTATGTGGCCAGGAAACATATCTACCAACTCTGTTGTGTGTACCCTCCCAAACATTTAGTACAGTGCTCTGCACATAGTAAGCATTCAATAATGCTACTGATTATTACTGTTATTATCACTATTATTATTATTGCCAAGGGGGAAAAATAGGAATGATGGATGAGAATGAGGACAGAAACCTCCTTCGCCCGTCCAAAAAACAAAAGTTGTGACTGTAGATAGGGAATACTTTACCCAGTATTCATTTTTTAACATCTAGGTTTTGCATTAACTCAGTCACTCAGACCTACAAAAGAAAAAATAATTTGAAAACCATAACCAAGAAACGTTACACTTATCATCATGATTAGTCTAGTGATAGAAATCTATAAATTCATGTTTCCACTGAAATTTTTCACTGTTTTAAGCGAACCGGCCTAAGATGATTTCTCAAGGAACTGTTTTTTGCTGGTAAATTGGAATGGGGAATGCTGTAAGGCCAGAGAACTTCTATTTTGTTCTTTTTTCTCATGGCATTTGTAAGGCGCTTACTATGAGTCAAACAGTGTTCTAAGCACTGGGTAGGTACAAGTTAATTAGGTCATTCACAGTCCCTGTTCCAAATGGGGCTCTTTCCTCCCCAGTGGGATTTTTTTTTTCTACTGACACAAGGAGACCCTGTAACAGCAGATATCAAAATTTCTCATCCTCATTTCTGAGATAGTTCCAGTTTCACCAGCCAGCAACTGATTTATTCTTAAGGGGTGAGTTGGCCTTAATTTAAGGCTCCAGTTGGAAGACTATTCCACTTGGAGAGGACTATGAGTCACCCAGTAAAAACAACTGTCCCCGGCTTCTTACCAGCTCTATATGAGTAGAGGATTTAAAATTGACTATAAAATGTGATGGTCTGCCTCACCATGAAATTAAACACTAATCCAAGTGCTCAAGACCTAAAAGAAACTAAGGTATGCCTAATGAAGTCAAGCAGGCCTAAGGTAAAATGGAAATAACTCTATTTCTCTTTGGTTTGGACTTTCACGGAAATCAGAGATGGTGACCAACCCCAAATGATGCTGTCACAGGGGAAATGGGAAGCACAGGAAAAATGTTCTGGTTATCGGGAATGGGAAATGCTTGCAGTGGTTCACAGGGGGTGGGTGCCAGTACAATTTGCAGAATAAATAACGTTTTTGTCAGCTTAATGATTTTTGCAAAGTATTTGTAAGTCTGACCAAAAGGTCTTTAGCCTCATTACTTCCCAAAAGATACCTTGAAATACTTTTCCCATTTAGCAATATTCTGCATCTTTGACTATGCCCTGCCAGGGAATCTTCAGACTAGAAGGAATACCTGAGGTCTTTTAGTCCATCCTGTTGTCTGCAACAATTAAGACCTTCTAGAATAATGTGACCATCTGATTTAGAATGTTTACCATATCCTTCTTCTTAAATGGAACTTGAAATATACCAGATGAATTTTGATATTGGGCTAATAGAATTTGGGATGTAGTCATATTTTTAATAAAAATTATTATTATTATAACTGCTATTGTAATATTAAGCACTTACGTCAAGCACTGTTCTAAGCACGTAGATACAAGATAATCAGGTCAGACACAGTCTCTGTCCCACACAGGGCTCACAATCCCAAGAGGGAGAACAGAGTTTGAATCCCTATTTTACAGATGAGATAATTGAAGTGCAGAAAAGTTAGGTGACTTGCCCAGAGTCACTCAGAAGAATCACGGTGAAGCCGGCTTTAGAACCCGGTTCCTCTGACTCCCAGGGCCATGCTCTTTCTGCTACGTGATGTGGCTCATTTACTGAGCAGAATAAGAAGTGATATATTCCCTAAAATTTATACTGGCGGAAGTCAGTGTTGATGACGCATGTGGTACACTAAAATTATTGATAAAAGTCTAAATAGTAATAATAATAAAAATAATAATAATGGACTCTCTTTCAGCTTTCTACCTTTGGTTCAGTAACTCTGCTATGCAACCTGATGGTACCTCTTTGGGCTGATAGGTGTATTGCTGGACCGGTTTCCAACTAAAGATACTAATGGGAAGGCAGAGAACCATATACAGTCATATAATAACACATATGTTTTGGCCTGTCCAGAGATATAATCTGTTTTCCAGATTTCCAAAACCTAAACCATTTTATTATTGTTTGTTTTTTTCATAATTTACAATAACTTTTTCCTGAGTTTGCCACGGATTTGAAAACACACACAAAAAAGTAAGGTTTCTTGATGTCCATTCTGTAAATTACATGCCTGACCAAAGACAAATATGTTTTTATTTATAACTGTGGACAAGTGCCAAGGAAAGCCTTTATGCCTGCCGCCCGGCTGCTGGAGTGGAGATACATAAAAGACTTCCAGTTGCGTTAGGACACTTCTGGGCTTTTAGACTTTTCCTGCATTTCGAGGGGGGCGGAGGGGGAAACTCATTTTCTTTTGAAGATTTGCAAAGGTTACAAGTGCAGTGAGTTTAGAGGGTGTCTGACTTTTTCCCAGTGAACTAAACTGGTCTGAAGAGAACATCCAAACATGGAAGTATAAACCCGAAACACACTGCAGATGTTGTGTATTTTGCAGAGCGTTGGGGTTTACTGGCTGGGTGAGGGCTGGGCAGGAAAGGGAGGGAACTGGGTCTTGACTGCTGTATGAAATTGGGATAAATGGGCTCTGACAATCCCATTGAATAGGAACACTTGCAGATCTAATATAAACAATTTGTAATTGTCAGAGCCTAAAAGTAAAAACATGATTATAAACTGTGCATAGGATCGGTTTATGTCAACTTCAAATGATTTAAAAGTCTAGTGTCTGGATCTGAAACTTCCCAGTCTGTGAAATGCTGTAAGGAAAACTTGAGCAAGTCTGTGGCTACGTTTTTCCTTTATGCACATTTCACGTTCATATTAACCCTTTGTCTGAGTGATCCGAGACGTACCATTAGGGGGTGAGTATGCAGCAGAAGTTGAAAAGATATCCCTGAGCTGAAGGCATTTTCTTGGGAAACACTGGAGCTGAGCTCTTAGTGCAGGAACCTCTCCTTGGAGAAGGTTAGTCAGAGGAGAGATGTCAACCTCCAGAGAAGCTGACCTGTTCCTGGTTGGGAAATTCAATCTCAGCGACTGCGAGTAGAGCTTGTCAAAGTTCCAACCTCATCCAAACAGGACAAAGAGGCTTCTTCTATTACCTGGACTAGAGTGCCTTCAAGGTGACCACCGTCCTCCCGCGTTCCGCCCCCCGCCCTTAGTCAGTTTTCCCGATATCTGCTGCAAACAAATGATCTCTCATGACCGGCCAAGAAGGCTTACAAAGGAAAAGCTTTTTCTTGTAGTAATTCCAGCCCTGGTATGCCAACTGTAGCATTTTTTTTCTTCACTATTTGGATTCCATTCCGAATTCCTCTAAGCAGCATTGTTTAGATGTTTGGATTACATCCTTGTTTTGCCAGCTCTGCATCTGTTTCTCTATCCACTTAGGAATCAAGTGTAGGCTGGAAACAACCAATTTACTATGTAAGAAGATAGGTCCCTATTAACAAAGTCAAGGGCAAAACTATTAAGCCATTAGGGCTTGTTTTCCATGTTTTATAGCACGCTGATACAAAAGACGGGCTTGGAACCTTTTAGATCTACATCAGGCCTTTCAAGGTATCATTTCTTGCCAGATTGTACTAGGGCAGTCTGAGGGGAACTGGAGGAACGCTCCCTCTTTCTCACTCTGTAGGCCTTGACCTTTGACCTATCGGGCTCCACTGAGAAATCAAAAGTTAAACGATGAGGCTTCCCTTAGCAGCTTATACAAAGAATAGGGCTTAACCCAATTATTGGAAGATCCCATATTGAAGTGGTTCTAATAATAATTCTTGCATTGTCTTAGCATCTTTCATCCCAGGATCTCAAAACAGTTTTCAAACATCTTAACCCAACCCATCTCTCCACCATCTTCCTTGACACCTACCTTTCAGTTCAAAATCTGACTGGCTAGAGTGAATAAAAGTGCAGTCAATTCCCACCAAATGAAAATGCTTTGCCCAGAGAGTATCCTTCTAACCTTAAATTTAACCAGATGGAATGATTTTTTAAGTGTCATCCTATTACTGTTTGAAACGCAGTATTTGGCCTTTAATGTGAAATCTGCGTTTCATCATAAAGATGGAACACAATGTCCATGGCTTAGTTACCGTACAGTGAGCAAGGTTTTTTTCGGGACTAGCAAAGGCAACATCATAGATTCCAGCTAGTTTTGTTGATGCTTGAATGCCGACAGGCATAGATAAGAACATGTAGTGTCACCTCCCTCTGTTTCTAGCACAATGAATGCCATGTGATGAAATACTTGGAGGCGATACCACGAAACACCACTTTCACCATAAGGAATCTGGAATGAGTAAAGAAAACGAATGGTGGATATAATTGAAAGTTTTGGTAAAAGAGGCTCTGTTATATAGGGGCAAAGGAATTATGAGCAATTTGAAGCTATGAAGTGGTGGAATCTAGGGTTATTTAAATTAAAGTTTTGGATTTGAGCAAAGTTTGATGCCCTACTCTAAGGAAACCTTGACTCTGTAATCTATAGTAAATGCTCTTCATCATCACATTGTATTGTTTTCATGTTCTATAGTGTACCAAACTCTCCTCTAAGTGCAGGACAAAATATAAAGAAAATGAGTCATTTCTCAAGGAACTGGAAATCTAATGTGGTGGAAGTCACTCAGCCTTGGGAAAAACAAAAGAAACAATCCAGGTCTCAAACCTGACTAGTGCTGTAACTCTGATTTCTAAAATGAGAGGTCCACCCTATTGGTAGCATAATTAAACAGCTTATTAATGGCACTGTTCATAAATTAACATACAGAGTTATGTTATATTCAGGTCTTTAGAAGATTATTCAATCTCCACAGAGGCACTGGGAAAATATATGGCAGGGTTAAATGGTAAGATCAAATAATATTTTTAAATGAATATCAAATCTTTTAAAATCCTTATCAGGTAATCTGTTCCCTAATCGAAGTACCTTCGTTAGATAGGTAATGTCCAAAAGAAGAGGTAGATATCTTTTAATGATTTGATAGCTGATCAGCAATATCCCAATTATCAACATTTTTTAATGAATTATTTTGTTTAATGTCATAGGTTGGGTACATAAAGTATTTTCCCCATCCATTTTAAAAGTCAAGCCTTTCGGGCTTTTCAGCCAATATGGATCCTGCTCAGGTGTGGCAGAAAGAAATAAGTATGCCCTTTGTAGTCCCTTACATCTGCTCTCCCCACGGTGTAGAACAAGTGAATGCAAATTGCTAAATACATCCTATACAAGAATAAAAGTATAGGTACCAGTGGTAAGAAAGAACAAAACTAGGCAGTAAATAAATCAATCAATGAATAACTAAGAGCAGAGTTACCTAGTGGAAAAAGCACAGGCCTAGAAGTCAAAAGGACCTGGATTCTAATTCTGACTCCACCTCCTTCCTGTTGTGAGACCCTGGGCAAATCAAACCTGAAGGTGAACAGTGATTGCGTGCTAAGGGTGACGAAGAAGGGACGAATCTGTGGAATATTATATCAGAAAAGCAAATTGTTTCGATAAGTCTGCACTTTGAAAATATGCATTTTCTGCACTTTTAAAAGAAAGGAAATTAGGGACAGAATATGAAGTACTTGATAGGAAATGTTGTTTCCAGGAAACAAGGGATCGTAATGAAGATAATTTGTCAACTTTAATCACTTGTTATGCTACCTCCAAATGGAGAGAGAGATAGGCAGCTGGCTGTCCAGATACTGGCTATCCATGCATGGTGGCGTATATTTTTTTGGAATGGAAAGTGACTGGGTCATGTGACAGTGCTTATGTTTTATTAAACCACACATCATCCGCCAGCATGAGCTATAATGAGATTCCCATGAAACACGATAATATGACATGAGTGCTAAATCTGCTACCTTGCTGATCTAAGCACTTTTTAAAAATGGTATTCATTAAGCACGAATGGGTCAAGCACTGTTTGAAGCCTTGGGGTAGATTCAAGCTAATCAGGTTGAACAGAGTCCATGTACCACATGGGGCTCACAATCGTAGTCCCCATTTTACAGATGAGGTACAGGGAAGATGTGACTTGCCCAATGTCACACAAAGCAGATAAGCGGAGGAGCCAGGATTAGAACTCAGGTCCTTCTGACTTCCAGGCCTGAGCTCTATCACCTAGGCTATGTTGCTCTCACTTATCATTTCCCACCTTGACTACTGCATCCGCCTCTCCGCTGACTTCCCTGCATCCTTTCTCTCCCATCAGTGCTCCAATCTGCCATCTGAATCATTTATCTAAAAAAAAAAGTTTAGTCCATGTTTCCACACCTCAAAAACCTACAGCAGTTGCTAATCCACCTCTTCAACCAGCAGAAACTTCTTACTATTAGCTTTAAGACACAATATCAGCTCTCCCCCACCTACCTTACCTTGCTAATCTCCTACCACAACCCAACCCGATCACTTTTCTCCTCTAAGGCCGACGACACATTGTATCTGATTTCATCTGACTCTGTGCCGACCCCTTGCCCTTCTCCTGCCTCTGGCCTGCAACCCCTTCCTCCTTCATATCAGACAGACCACCACTCTTCCCACCATCAAAGCCCTACTAAAATTATATCTCCCCCAAGAGGTTTACTCTAACACCTCATCCCCCTGCCCTATTCATCCTCCTCTCCAGCCCCACAGCATTGACATAGTGGTTAGAACATGGGCCTGGGAGTCAGAAGGTCATGGATTCTAATCCCAGCTCTGCCATTTGTCTGCTGTGTAACCTTGTCACTTCAGTTCTTTGAGCCTCAATCACCTCATCTTTAAAATGGGGATTAAGAGTGTGAGCCCCATGTGGGATGGGGAATGTGAACAACCTGGCTAACCTGCATCTACCCCAGTGCTTAGAACAGTGCTTGGAACATAGAAAGCACTTAAGCACAGATTGTTATACTCTGCCATTTCCTCTATCTGAAAATTATTTTAATATCTGGATCTCCCTCTAGACTATAAGCTCCTTGTGGACAGAGATCGTATCTAACAACTCTATTGCATTATACTCTCCCAAGTGCTGAATACAGTGCTCCCTATACAGTAAGCACTCCATTAAAGATCACTGGTTGATTTAGCTTTAGATCAAGCCTAAGTTCTCAGTAGAGGTATTTGTGCTGGATCTAGTGTTTTTTGTTGGGTTTTCTTTTTGGAATCATAAAGAAAAAGAATGCTTACTAAAAATATTTGCTATTTTTGCCAAGTGGCAAAGATAATAAATAGGAAATAATGCGGTCAGAATGGTACTAGATTGAGAACTCTAAAAAATCCTTTCCGAGGTGGACTATACTGAAAGTCTATCCAAAATCCTGGCTCCGTACCATTTCATATTCAAGGTCAAATAGACCTGAGAATCTGAATTCAACTCATCCCACTGAATTTATCACTGTGATATACAAATCCAATAAGAAAATTAGGACTAAGTAGAACAGGCCTTAATCTTGGCTTTCTAATATGGGTAAATTCGATCTGATGTCATTGCTCTAACATAAGCTTCAATTTACAGAACACTAAATTCAAACATCTTGGCAACAGTAATTCAGGACTCTGAATGGGTTACCTTCAAATAACTTGGCACAAACAATTCAGGATTTTTTCTGAATGGGTTATGTTCAAACAGACCTTTTCTTCTGCCAAGTCTATTAGTAGCTACTAGGAATTAAGGAGAATGAAAACAGAGTGTAAATTTATGCAGAGCTCAAATTGTATTTACTGCAATCTTAATGTAAAGCTATGGTCCTCCTAGTAGTTAAGGTTTGGATTAATCAGTCAGAGTTGATTCTCTGTCCTTAAATCACCTCACTTGGACTTTTGTGGGTGTAAGTAAAATTCATGTTGTCAAAATGCAATTTGGCATCGCTTTCTGTCATTAAAGTCATGTTGTAGTCTTAGAAATTTTCTAAACATATTTGAGCCCATGGCCTAGACCAAAACATCCATCTCTAAGGAAAGGGAGAAGATCTCTGGGAAGAGAAAGATTGATTCTTATAAATGAAAGTCTTAATAGCTTAAACAGTAGCTGGCACTTTCAAATAATATCTGAACAACCCCACTTTCAAGCATAGAAATAAAAATTTCTACAAGAATTTACATAAACCATAATGACAAAATTATCAATGAATCTGAAAATTCAGGTCTAAAATATCAAATGTATAGTATCAGAGCAGAAAGTCCAAGATCTTCAGAAATAGCCTATCCATTCTAAGTCACTCTTCCTATAGCTACCCATTCTGTCAGATTCCTCTCCACCCACTCCCACCCTGGAACACCTCTTTAATCTTCCTTAGGGTGTTGGAAAGTTCCTGTGTTGCTTCAGTGTGATGTCGAGACAAAGATGCAGGAAAGAAAAATAATAATATTTTTTGGATATTTTCAAACTTTGCATATTTTCATATTTGAAAGATTAAGGACTGTTCATCTGTATCAGGGTGAAAAGAAAAGGGCCACCAACTTCAAGTAGAGCCCCAAAGAAAAAACAACTTGGCTGCCCTAAAAATACATATGAGAGTCTATATATTGAAGGTAAAACAGCCAAACTCTAATTAATATTGTCTTAAATGCATTTTTAATATTTTTAAACAGTAGCATGTTTAAAAACTAAAATTTTCCAGTCTGAATTCAGGATAAGTGAAACAACCAGCCCTCAGTGAAAATCTTGTCTCATTTGTCATACCGAAATCTTTTTTGATATATGGGAATCAATCCATCTGTGCTACTTATTGATCATTTACTGTGCGCTGAGCACTTTAGCAAGAGCTTGGGAGAGTACAGTACAACAGAGTTGGTAGACATATGTTCCTCGTGTTGCCCAATTTTCTAGATTGAACTTTTATAATTTTGAATTAAAGATGCACTGTCGTATAGTAAAATCAGATCTGAACAAAGAGATGTGGGCAAGGCAAAATAGCTTTTAAAACACATGCACAACTGAGATTTGAGGAGATTATTCTTTTCAACTGCCAAACAAATTGCATCTGGAGGAGGAGCTATTGTCTTACAGATTCGTTGTATAGCAAAGAACTCTGGGCAGAGAAATAGGGATCTTTAATGGATTTCTTTAACATTTTGAGCATTCCTATGAGTTCAATTTAGAGCAATAGATTTGGCTGTGCCAAGGAAATGTTAGAGCAAAGAAAAATTCTACTCTCAGAACTTTCAGTAAGTATAATGTTAGTCTGGAACAGACGCTAATTTTTTTGTAAGGTGGATAAAGATATTTAGAAGGAAATTCTGGCAAGCCTTGAACTGTAACGGGGCTAGAAATTGCCACAGTAATGTGCTTCTTTCCTCAAATACTGCCGGTATGTGAACGCCGTTATACAAAAGGCTAATATGCCAATTTTACTTCCTTCTTCCTGTAACTCTAATTTAAACAAGTTGCACACGTAAGTGATGTTATGTGCAAAGGGTTTCGCATTAAGTTTGCAATGTCAGGTTTGTTTATAAAAATCATATTTTTAACCACTTGCCTGGGGGCTCTGTTCTGGGGAGTTACAAAGCTACAACCAGTTCAGTCCTGATTTTTAAAGAAGCAGCTTTCATTTTCCATGGACTTTCCATGGAGACGTTTCAGGCTTTTGAACAGAATGCTTGGTTGATCCTTCATTCAGTCCTGCAAATTTACAATTAGGTTTATTTACTTAGCAACGGAAAGTTTACTCTTGTTGGCAATAATTGGCAGGTGACCTCCTTCATACCTACAGAGATTTGCAAGCACTCCTCCCTGCTTCCACATCACCCCCCAACTCCTTCCAGGAAGCAAAGTTGCCTTCCAGTTCTTTTCAGGCCACTTATACTGTTTTTGCACACATTTTGCAATTTTAAAATCAACCATAGTCGTAGCAGCACACAGAAGTTAATAAAGGGCAGAAAGTTTTATAGTCTTTCCACGGTAGGTAAAATATTACTTCTGTAATTCAGTGCTGGCCATTCAAAACCTATAATCAGTCGTGGAAATAAGAGATCAGAATGCTAGAAATTCAGATAGGAAAGACTTGCTGAAGGTCGACTGTGAGTTCCTTGTGGGACGGGACCTTGTGTCTGACCTGATTATCTCATATCCACCCCAGCGTTCAGTACAGTACCTGACACATAGCACCTAAAAATGCCACTGTTATTATGTATTATTATTAATAATAATAATATTGTTGCCTTGCAAGCAGTTTAAATATAGATTTCAGGGGATAGCTCTTGCTTTAGTCATTCTTCAGATCTTTCATTTGGGTTTCCTTCATCCTTGCCCATTTAGTAGCAGGAGTTCAAAAGAAGATGTTGGAGAATAAGTATGATGTTGCAAGGATATTTTGGAACTGGGCTACACAGATAAGCATTTCACTCAGCGGCTGATCCTTCAAGTTATGCAAACTATGTCTCTAGGTTGTGTCGTGCAACATCAGTATTCTGGGGGCTCGTGGCGAGGGGAGAGACAAAATGATCGCCTAGCAGCTAATTACTCAAGCTCTGTCCAAGAAGGAAAGTTGTTTGCAATATGGATTAAACTTGTATAAACTCAGTTCTTTGATATCAAGGGAGTACAGAAGGCTAAAACGATGAGATCAGCGTGACTCAGAAATATTGGCTTTTGGGCTTGGTTCTCCCAGGCAAGGCCCGTCGCTAATCCCATTGGGCAGTTGCCTTCCAGGACCTTAGAACCCCCTCCCAGTGAGCAGACTCTGGGGGCCGAGGGCATTCATTCATACATTCCATCGTATTTATTGAGCGCTTACTATGTGCAGAACACTGTACTAAGCACTTGGAATGTACAATTCGGCAACAGATAGAGACAATCCCTGTCCGACAACAGGCTCAAAGTCTCAACAGGGGAGACAGACAACAAAACAAAACAATGTTGCATGAAGCAGCAGAGTGGGTACTGGAGTGGTCTAACCTTGAGCCAATAACATGTCTTGTTCCTGAAATTGTTGATAAATTGCTCCCTTTCCCCCATTGTCCCACCGATAAGGAGTGTTGCCCCAAGGGATGCAGATATGGAGGCTTGTCTGGAGTCCTTCTGACTAGGAGTAGAGACAGAAGGCTGGTCCAAGGGAGGAATGGAGAGCCAAGAAAGGGAAGATTTAAGGTCATAACTTTCATTATTTACACAACCCACCAATCTCCATTGGATCCACGGATCCTAATGAGGATTTTCCTCCTCCTGCAGCTTATCCTTCCTGTAGAATGTCAGAAGTGGTCCCACGTCTCAGGACTCTGTAGGGCAGAACTCCCACAAACATAATTTAGGGGACTCACGGTAAGGTGAAGCTGGACCTTCCCTATACACATACACACCTGCTAACAGGCTCACACAGCACCCAGCACTCACCCATCCCATTCCTCCGCTGCTCGTGTCTTAGTAAAGCAGGATAAATTCTGGAAGTTTCTTGCCCATTTTCAAATAATGGTATTTACTGAGCATTTACTGGATATGATACAGTACAAAAGAGTACAGTAGAACAGAATCAGAAGACACTTTCCCTTATAATAATGTTGGTATTTGTTAAGCACTTACTATGTGCAGAGCACTGTTCTAAGCACTTGGGTAGACAGAGTGATCAGGTTGTCCCACGTGAGGCTCACAGTCTTAATCCCCATTTTATGGATGAGGTAACTGAGGCACAGAGAATTTAAGTGACTTGCCCACAGTCACACAGCTGACAAGTGGCAGAGCTGGAATTCGAACCCATGATCTCTGACTCCCAAGCCCAGGCTCTTTCCACTGAGCCACGCCACTTATCATTTGGAAACTCATCAGTCTATGGGTACCTCAAACCACCAGGAAACGGTCTATCAGCAGCCATTTCACCTAGAGAGCAGGGATCGGGTCTCCCAACTGTTTTATACTCAACCAAGTGCTTAGTACAGTGTTCGGCACACAATATATCCTCCAAAAGTAACACAGATTGGTTGATTCAGCCACAGCGATAGTGACAACAACAGCAGATGAGGAGAAGTCTGAACATTCTCTCCTCCTCTCCTCTTGTCTGCTGCAGCTTCATCTTCAAATTCCTTCCAGGCCCCTGACCAAAGTTTAGGATCTTAATGATTTCCACCAAAGATAGGCCACTGATGTACAATGGAAAGGGAGAGATTGGATCGTATGCTCCCAAGTGCTTAGAACAGTGCTCTGCACTTAGTAAGTGCTCAATAAATGCCATCGATTTGATGGTAGAGAAGGAAGGAAGAGAGGAGAATAGCAAGAGGCTGAATTGTGGATGAATATGCAATGGGAGAAGACCCAGGATAGTGAGGAATGTCCCCAAAGGTTCAGGGATTAAATCTTCCATCGCCCATAAAAATGAATCTTTCACCACTATAGACAAAGGGTAGCCTGGTGTGCTCCCAGAGTTCAGATGTCATTGATCCGTGAATTTGCCATTCCTTGTGCGCAGTTGAATACTTTGGGAAATCCCCCATTTAGCACGGTGGCTGAGCAAAACAGAATTTTAGAATCCAATCCTGACTGCTAGTTCAGAGACCCTGTGCCACTCTGCTAAAAGTCAATATGGTAGAGCAGCTGAGTGGCAGTTCTAATTACCCAATCGGTTCTACACGTGTTTCACAGAGGAGACTAAAATAAAAGCTGTCATGATTTCCTGTTATTAATAATAATGACAATGGAATTTGTTAACTGCTTATCATGTACCAAACACTGTACTAGATGTTGGGGGAAGAAACCCAAATAATCAGATTAGACATAGCTCACATGGGGATCAAGTTTGGGTGTGAGGAAGAACAGGTATTTAACCTCCATTCTACAAAATGAAGAAATTGAGACAAAAAAATTAAACGACTTGCCCAAAGCCACAGAAAAGGCAAATGATGGAGCTGATATTTGAGCCAAGCTCTCCTGCTGGTCACACTGTTTCTCTAAAGTTCCAAGAGGTTAGGACAAGTAAAAGGGAAGTGCATTCTTTGTGTCAGTCAGCCCAGAGATGCTAATCAAAGACTTCGGTTCTTTTGTGTGATTTTTTTTTTTTTTGATGTAGCAATTTGGATTGGGAGAAAATATCTTCTGTGGCTTTACTCTTTGGGTTGTTCACAGGATATTTAGTAGAGGTAGAAATTTTCCATGGTTACAGTTCTCCAGCCACTATTATTTTCTACCTTTAGTTTTACTTGTTTCCCTTGCAAGTACTTCATTTTTGTTTTGAGTCTCTTCGAGGAGATGTCTCTGTTGGCCTTGGCATTCCTCAAGGAATTCTGCTTTCTCCCAAGGGAGTTTCTCTCCTCTTTCCTGGGATCATTGACTTCTGCTCCTGCTGCTAATTAGTTTTCCTGTCTGTATATCTTCCTCAAATGTAACATCAGAGTGAACAAATGATTTTTCACAACCACACTTCCTCCTTCAGCTGAGCATCAGGCCAGACTGATTTCTGAGTTTGAAGTATGGGATGTGACATTCATGGGAATCTCTGCCATCTTGTGATCAATTATGAATCAATTTGTTTGCAAGGGTTAAATTTTGACAGCTTTGGAAATAACTGTCATAAGTGCTGCCATCTTAAAATTAGACAAAACCGATCAGTGATCATACCGTGCTGGATAATAATAATTATGGCATTTAAGTGCTTACTATGTGCCAGAAACTGTACTAAAAAAAAAAAAGTTGGTATTTGTTAAGCACTTACTATGTGCAGAGCACTGTTCTAAGCGCTGGGGTAGACATAGGGGAATCAGGTTGTCCCACATGGGGCTCACAGTCTTAATCCCCATTTTACAGATGAGGTAACTGAGGCCCAGAGAAGTTAAGTGACTTGCCCACAGTCACACAGCTGACAAGTGGCAGATCCGGGATTCGAGCTCATGACCTCTGACTCCAAAGCTCGTGCTCTTTCCACTGAGCCACGCTGCTTCTCTAAGCACTGGATGTTCCCTAACCACCTAATAATAATAATAATAATGATAACTGTGGTATTTCTTAAGGGCTTACTATGTGCCAGACACTGTACCACTGATGTAGATAGAAGATAATCAGGTAGGACACAGACCCTGAGCCACATGTGAGGGAACTGAGGCACAGCAAAGTGAAGTGACTTGACCAAGGTCACACAGCAATGGCAAATTGCTGGAATCAGAACCCAGATCCTTCTGTCTCTCAGGCCCATAATCTATCCATTAAGCACACTGCTTCTTATGCACCTAGAGCAGTGCTTAAATAGTAGACATGCCTTGAAATAGCTAATGTTGATGATTACTGCTGATTAACTGGTACAAATCAAATGCCCTGAAAATAAAGTCTATTTCAGAGTATGGTCTCAGGGTCTTCCAAACCTTAATACATGAGGAAATCAGTGCTTAACATATAAGGTGGTTCAAGTATGGAATAATTTTCAAGATCTAGGACCTGAATATAAATAGTCTTAATGTATATGTAACCCATGAATCAATCAATCAATTGTATTTATTGAGTGCTTACTATGTGCAAAGCACTGTACTAAGCACTTTGGAGAGTATAACATAATAATATAATGAACATATTTCCTGCCTCAAGTGAATGCCTGCAGAATGAAAAGTCTGAAAATGCACATTCTGCTCACTTAGCTATTATAGTAACTTGTCCTTATTCTTTGTGTTTCTTTGGTAATTGTTGTTTATTCATCTAAATATGAATGAAAGAAGATTATTTGGTATTCTTGGTGAACTATTCATTGAAAAATGGAAGTAACTATCGATATGTGAGGTTTGGCATGACCTCTGGAAAACTCAGCATCTTGTATGGTCAGGACACTTTTCACAAGCATTATTTGAGATAATGGAAAGCCATCTGGTAAAATTAATGATCCCTGAGAACAAGACAGAAATGGGAATCTTAAATTGACTTATGAATCCAGACAACTTTTATAGCACTTGGATAAGATAGAGCATATCTTCAACCAATGACTGCTTTTCTCTCAGGCCCTTATACATTAGGTAGTTTGTTTCTCCTCAGCATAGAGGTTTCCATGTGGCAAGTTACATTCCTCAATGCAACCCAAGATCAATCTTCCTGTGTATAAAATTTTCAAAATGAGAACCAGATTGGTAAGGAAACTAGTGTTACAGGCAGCACAGATTAGGATGCAACCTATTGTTTTAGTTACTTTAAAATGTGTGTTTTAATTGCTTCTTGGGTACAGATTCACTCAGGATTGGCTTTTTCCCTTCATTTGGGAAAGCAAAAAGTCATTGCTGTATTGGAAACAAATAATAATGGCAGGGATCAAGATAGCTCTATGAGTCAGGTTAAATTTCTGTATAAGTGAAGGGTGGTTGGAAATATGAAATCCTTTTACTACCAGGGCTTTGTTGGATTCTCCCTGGAAGATCTGTGCTTTCCAGTGTACAGTTATAGGACTGGGGCCCCGAGATCAGGGTCTATGTGAACTCATTCTTGGATTTTTTTATTCTTTTATTCCTTCATGTGAGGGGATAATTTACTTAAAAGGTACATTAGCTCCATTTCTTTCTTATCCTGCACTTAAATTATTATTCAATTTATCACTCAAACTTTGAATTTCATTTAAGGTCCCTAAGGATTAAATCATAAGAGCAGGTGAAGGAAACTGGGGTTATGAACTTTCGTTAACCTGCTATTTGCTTCACTGATATTCCTACTAGTTGGAACCCCAAATGAATTTCTCCTGCATGTACAACTCCTCCACAAACTAGAGAAAACCTCCCCCAAAAGGTTGAGAGCTCAGCTTTCAGCTAGGGCTCCCTCACTCAGATTTTTTTTTTAAAAAAAAAGCTTTTGTCTGTTCATCTTACAATTCAGCATTTTAAAATGAAATTATCTTTAATAGGAGACTCAATTTTATTGAGTGTAAATCTGCATTTTTGGAATCATTCCTCTTGTCCTTACTAATATGCACCATGAGGATTGGAAAGATAAACTATCTGTTGATTGCATGTTGCTCTGTTTTTCCCAAGCAACATACCCATAATATTTATACCTATAACACCATCTTTCAGAACCATAATATATATAATAATAATGATAATGTTGGTATTTATTAAGTGCTTACCATGTGCCAAGCACTGTTCTAAGCACTGGGGTAGATACAAGGTAATCAGGTTGTCCCAAGTAGGGCTCACAGGCTTAATCCCCATTTTACAGATGAGGGAACTGAAGCACAGAGAAGTTAAGTGACTTGCCTAAAGTCACACAGCTGACAAGTGGTGGAACTGGGATTAGAACCCACAACCTCTGGACTCCCAAGCCCATGCTCTTTCCACTAAGCCACTCTGCTTCTCAAATTCTAGCGAAGAATAAAGATAATCACATAGGACATAGTTTCTGTCACAAACAGGGCTTAAAGTCTACGAAAGAGGGGGATCCGGAATTTCATTCCCATTTTACAAGAGGAAACTGAGGCAGAGATTGGTGAAATGATTCGCCCTTGGTTACGCAACAGGTTAGTCCCACTATTTGCAGCCCTGTGCTCTTTTCACTAGGCCATACTGCCTCTGGAAGAGGAATAGAGGTTTGTTTGAAGTGGTCAGTGTGCAATCAGCATCCCTTCCCACACTGGCCAGATCTGCCCCAAGCACAGATTTTCAAAATAATTTTTGTTTAAGGAAATCCTTTTAGGGTCTGAATGCCTATGACGAAAATCTAATACTGAATGATCTGACTGGAGAGAAATTGGCTCTAGAAGAGACTACCTACAACTGATTCTAGATTACTGTAAGGAAAGAAGGGTAGCGGTCCCTTTGAGAAGGATGGAAAAGGTCCTATATACAACATATATCCAGTTAAGGCATTCCTACCTACTTGTGGCTTCGAACCATTTTTTCTCTAAACTCTAAACTTGTTAAACTGCGTGTGGTACTCTTCCAACGGCTTAATGCAGTCTTCTGCACATAGTAAGCACTCAATAAATACCACTGATTGATAGTAAGACCCAACTCCTGGCAAAAGATGAGTAGAGAGAAGCTCCAACGGGACAGATATCCGGGTTGGTGTCCACAAAAGGAGATTGAGCAAGATACAGCAAACTCATTTCCTGCCTAAAGGTGATCAGACGAGGGTGCAGAACTTAATTAAACCATAGATGATGACTTACACTTTATTAATAATAATAATAATTATGGTATTTGTTAAGTGTTTACTATGTGCAGAGCACTGTTCTAAGCTCTGGGGTAGATACAGGATAATGAGATTGTCCCACCTGGGGGGTCCCATTGTTTTTAATCCCCAATTTTACAGATGAGGTAACTGAGGCACCGAGAAGTTAAGTAACTTGCCCAACGTCACACAGCAGACGAGTGGCGGAGCCGGGTTTAGAACCCACGACCTCTGACTCCCAGGTCCGTGCTCTTTCCACTAAGTCACACTGCTTCTCTACACCCATAACTCCCATGAAACCAGTATTAGGCCCTCCTCTGCTGAATGGACACCAAAAAGCCATTAAAAAAATACTAGCTCTAACTGGCTAGAAGGTGGCTAACATTTAGAGCCTTAAATTTCCTGAACATCTTTCAATTTTCAGCTGTGTCCTTTGCAGCTCCAGAACATAAGACACAAGAAACTGGACCATCTCAATCGGTCATTTAATCAGTCAGTCAAATGGATTAATTAAGTACTTACTGTGTGCAGAGCAGCGTGGCTCAGTGGGAAGAGCCTGTGCTTGGGAGTCAGTGGTCATGGGTTCGAATTCCGACCCTGCCTCTTGTCAGCTATGTGACTGTGGGCAAGTCACTTCACTTCTCTGTGCCTCAGTTCCCTCATCTGTAAAATGGGGATGAGCACAGTGAACCTCAGGAGGGACAACCTGATTCCCCTATATCTATCCCAGCGCTTAGAACAGTGCTTTCCACATAGTAACCGCTTAACAAATACCAACATTATTATTTACTAGGCGCTTGGGAGAGTACAGTAACAGAGTTGGTGGACTCTGCCCACAACGAGCTTACAATCTAGAGGAACTAGTTGATAGTCTAGCAAGGGATCATCTCCTTCAGTGGCAACGGAACGCGTGAAGGATAGTCACGACGCTTGTTCTCTTTCATATCATCAATCAGTGGTATTTATTGAGTGCTAACTGTAATGAGCACTGTAGTAAGTGCTTGGGAGACCACAAAAAAAGTGATTAGTCCCCAGGGATATCTAACATCCCAACATTCCCTCCAGCCATTTGTGTGCTTCTTATCCATCAATTGATCAGTAGTTTTTATTAAGCAACTATGGTGTGCAGAGAACTGTACTTGGTGCTATAGAGGGTAGCCCAGAGTTAAAATAAACCTGATCCTTGACCTTAAGGAGCTTAAACTACATCAGGAGACACAGAGAAATAAATCATTTACAGGTAGAAGAAATTTATCTAGGCCTTTTTTGAACCTACTGGTAATTTTTGATCTACCCAAGTTCTTGGGGTAATTAATTCCATATTGTGTGAAGAAGTTTTTTTGCCTTGTGCGAACCTACCATCCTCAAGTTTCAGCGATGCCTTGTCTGTTGGTATTGTAGGAATCGGAATGTGACAAATCCATGTTTACTTGTCCATTTTTACCATGATGCCGGATACTTCAATCATGTCCCTCCTCAGACTTAGTCTTTAAGGACTGAAGAGTTCTGATCTTTTCACTCTATCCGCATAAGGAAGTGATTCTATCTCCTTTATCAAGCTCTATATGAGTGGCACTGTGTCCTTGGGTAGCCTTTGTATATGTGAGTGACTACATCCACTGTTTTGCAAAAACCTATCGTTGATTGTGGTTCAGTGACTCCTGAACCTCACAATGCTTTTGTTTTCATCATTGAATTACAATAATTTTGTCCTGAGACCTCCAAAACTATTCTTTCTGGATTCCAAAACATGGAGCTCTCATCTCATCATCTAATAAAACTCACAATGGAAAGTGACATAATGAAGGCTCCCAATAATTAAGAGTCTATTCCTTGTCGAAACTTGTTAAGGAATCTCATCTAAATGCCAACCACGCAAATAAATGAACAAAGTGTGTTTTGAGGTGCATTTTTTTGTTGTTGTTGTTGTCAAGCCATTTCACAGAATTTGGTATACATCAATGAACTATCTAAGGGATGATACATCAGCTCTTCAGTATCCTTTTGGTCACTTCTGCTGGCATATTTCTGCAAACTAAACTGGAAATCTATCTTCAATCTTGACCCGTAGCCCAAATTTGTTCAAATTTCAGTGACAAGTTCCTTTTTAAAGCTCCTCTGCAATTCTCAGATAGTGTAACTGAAATCACAGTTGTAGCCTTTTAGGTCTTCCTTATCTGCAGAAACATTTCCTGATCTGCCTTTTCATTTATGCCTGGGAGGTCTTTGAATGTCTTCAATGATAAGTTTTCCTTTACCAGTCAGATCTTTTTTCTCTCCCTCAAAATGACTCTAGTCCCTATATTGTTCCAGTACTGACATATCCCCCTTCAGTTTGATCATGCTGTTACAGATCTCTTGGTAATGTAATACAAGTCAATTTCCTGAGGTAAGGATTTGTTTATACAGAAATTACTATTTCAAAAACACACCAAATTATGAGAGAAATCATTGTACTCAGCTCAAAACTATACACATAATTGCATTTTCAATACACTCGATCTTAAGATTCACTAAATATGGGAAATATAACCTCCTCCCTCCAAACTGAATGCTCTCTGTGGACAGGGAACATGTCTCTGTTGTAATGTACTCTACCAAGAGTTTAGTACAGAGCTCTGCACACAGTAAGTGCTTAATAAATATCATTGATTGATTGACACCTATATCCAGCTTTGCTATGACTACTGAAACACTAAATATAGTGGGGATTTTCCTATAATATGTGAGTAGTTTTCTTGAGGACCCTCTTATTGGGGTGAAATTGTATCATAGTAGTCATTAATTTAATGGGAACTAGTGGGCTAAGGGAGAGGTGGTTTGAAAGTACCACTGTGACTGATATTTATCCATAGAGACATTAAATTACTTAAATTACTTGTCTCCCTCTTTAGACTGTAAGCTTGTTGTGTGCGGGGAATGTGTCTGCTACGTCTTGTATTGTACTCTCCCAAGCACTCAATACAGCAATCTGCCAATAAGTGCTCAAATACTATTGATTCAATGATTGACACAGATTTGAAAGCTTTACACCTGCTAGTCATTGCTATCTTGCCCTGTTAGATGCTATAAGAGTGCAAAGACACAAAGAAACTCAAAGTACTATTTGATACAGTTTACTAAGACTGAGGCAAAGCCTGGGAAATGTGTAGAAGCATCAAGCCTTGAATGGCAAAGTGCTTATGCATATAACCCTTTCTTTCTAAACCAAATTGGCTTGTGCTAATTGTGGATCCTATTGTGACAGGATGGATTCGTGTTTTGAGAAGAGCATTCCATAATTCTTCCAGGAATGATCTTTATTAAGTATGACATTGGTTCATTCATTCATTCAATTGTATTTATTAAGCCGTTTATTTCCCTGTCCATAAGATGCTTACCCTCCAGCAGGGAAAATATAGAAATATTTACAGAAGGAAGAATCAGACTAGACAATTGAATGTCCAGTTAACTATGCATACTGTACACAAATGTTGAGGATGGGTATCAATTAATCCATTTGTGTTAGAGGTGACTGTTAGGTTCTTGAGACTTGAAAACCCAAATTATAGCAGAACAGGGTGTGTGTATCCACTTAGCAACTCCCAAACATAAATCAGCAAATATATTATTTGGAGAAGTCCAGGGTTCAAATCCTTTGGTGAGAACAGGAGAAGAAAATCCGCTCAGATTGCTATCGAGGGTAAACTCTGTTCTAAGAATTCGCTCTTCATTTATCGAAAGCCCTCCAACCAATGATCATTTGCTTTAGTTCTTGGAGGAAGAAAATCACATGCCAAGTCATAGATCAGCTATGAAGAGTTATAATTTCTTAGTCTTCTATTGCAGGCAACTCTGGAACTTCTGAGCAGTTCTCTGCCTTAACATTGAAGAAAGAGGACTGACTTCAGGCACGCAATCAATGGTATTTATTGAGCGCTCACTGTTTGCAGAGCAGTGTACTAAGCTCTTGGTAGAGTAAAATACACGATTCCTTCCCTCAAGGAGCTTGCAACCTGGTAAGGAGATAGGTCGAATCTGTCCTACTTATGTAAGAAGGATGAGGATGAGAATGTAACTTGCAGATGCCCCTTACCTGAGGCGTGTCCTTGGGCAAGTCACTTCTCTTCTCTGTGCCTCAGTTTCCTCATCTTTAAATGGAGTTTCAATACCCTGTTTGCCCTCCTACTTAGACTGTGAGCCCCATGTGGTACAGGAACAGTGTCCAATCTGCTTAGGTTGGAACTCTTACAGTGCTTGGCACATAGTAAGTCCTTACCAAATACCACAATTATTTTTATAAATATTACTAGTTGCATGAAATGAACAAAGGATTAAATAAATTATGCTATTTTGCACTTCATTTGAGGAGGCTGTGGTATACCCAAAACACATTCACTGTATCCTCAACACAGCTGATGAGCATTTCTATGGCACAAAAAAGCAGTTGCACAAAGAGCTGGTCAGGGTAACCCCATAATTCACTTGTTTTGTTTTCTCCTTTGAAAACTGTAATCATGGACATGGGAGATTTGGCAACTAGAGACCTGAAAGTTGCCAGCAGAAGGAGGTCCAGGAAAGTGATGTTGCAAACCTCCTCTGAGCCATTCTTCCACGAACTTTGCCTTGTACGGCATCAGGACTATTGCATTTTCCTGGTCAGAGGATGCACTCCCACTGTCTGATTACCATATCGAAAACCTTCATGAAAACTAATGAGCCTGATTATTGGGCAGAGGGCTCCAACGGGTGTGGAGGCTCGATCTAAACCAGGAACCACAGAAATTGAGCCCTGACACAGCGTGACTGACAAACAGTTGTTTCCAACTTTGAAAAGCTGTGATTTCTGAGAGTTTGTCACTCAGTAACAGCACAGTATCCTTTCTGCCAATAGCACAGGGCCTGTCTCGCATTTGTATAATTTAGAAAATCAGCAATGGAGTGAATGCAGATGAGCCTAAATGCCTCCTCTTTGCTCTCAATAAAGTGGTGTAGCCTGAGAGACCTGAAATTTCTCAGCAGACACTTTTAGTTAAACAAAGCATTTGGCATACCTCCGGTTTAAGTGTGATATTTATTTTTTCATTATTCATGAAACATCTTTAATCTGAATGCTGATTTTCCAAGTAGAATGTTCAGTTACAAAAGGGAAGAGCTCATGCTGAGCTGTAGCTGAAGATGTCATCCACAATAAACATGAACTGCTGTGACAATGGGGTGGCAGAAGGTGAAGAATTGCTTTTCTTGTGCAGAGAGGGGGGTGGGTGTGTGTGAGAAAGAGAGAGATACATTTGATTGTGTTTACAAGATTCATTCACAGCACAGCAGGCAGTATTCACACTGTAATATTCACCCTAACACAGATAATTTGATTTTCAACCTGGTTATCATGCATTCAGACATAGCAATACATGAAAATATATGCTTTAGCAGTGCATTTTAAACAAGGTTGCACACTTTAAGTCGGAATATATTAGAGGTGAGTGTTGAAGTTAGCGATTGTCGAAGTCCTAGAAAGCCTCATTCAGCACATGGCATATGTTATGAAATTACTCAAAAAAATTTAATTTATGCTCCAGCTGCTGATATCCTCCACAGGATAGTGGAAAAAGACAGACTTGCTTCAGATGGGACTTTGAACAGTTTGGAAAGGAATACTTCAACTTTTTCTAATGTTCTAGATAATGTTACCCTCCCCCCACCCTCCGGCCTAACTGTTGGATCTATTAATACAGATGTTAAATGAAATGCACCATGAAACAGCACAGGGTTTCAGAGCTACAAATGAAGGCAACCCACAGGAAACCCTCTTCTTCACTCTTCCCACTCTCCTTGTCCTCTGGGTACAGGAGGAGAGCAAAGAGGAAGTGCTAGAGTTCCTAGGGGTAGGTGGAAGAAAATTGCCTCTTACCTGACTGGTTCACTGTGCGCTATTTGAACGCATCCCAGGGGACTGCCCTTAAAGTCAAGAGTTTTGTCAGGCCAACTGTGCTGGGACTGCTTATGTTGTAGGGAGCATATGTTTTTATTATTATTATCATTGTTATTATTATCATTAGGAGCTGGGGAACACACAATGGGAAGGAGGGAGAAACCAATAAGGAACTTTCCTTCCCTGCATATAAATAATAGCAATAATAGTAATAATTACTGTTATTATTGTGGTATTATTAAAATGCTCACTGTGTGCCAAGCACTGGACTGAGCATTGGCATAAGTACAAGCTAATCAGCTCAGAGACTGTCCCTCTTCTACAAGGATTCGCAATTTAAGATGGAGAGAGAGCATGCAGGTTTTTAATTCCCAGTTTACAAATGAGGAAATTGATAATCATCCTTTCAAATCTATCTCATATGTGTGGTGTTTGTTGATAATGGATATTTCTAAGATATAACATTGGTTCCATAAATTCTTTGTCTTTTAAAATACGATGTGACCTTCTGAACCATGGAACAACTGTAAAAACCCAGATTTAAGATTTTGTAAATCGACTTGTCCTTCTACTAGTGATAGATTTCAGTACTAAGTATGGTGACTACTGGCAGTTTGATTTGGGTCACAGGTCAAATACCCCCCCTCCATGGCTAGAAGCAATCTCCCCCATAGGTCAGAGGAACCAGCAGAGAGCTGTGAAGTATCTAGCAGTTCAAGGAACGTGCAGTTTCCAAATTCAGGAAATGGATAGCCCAAGTGTGGGTAAAATCAAAATTGAGACTCCTTTGGACCATTAATAATAATTATGGTATTCTTTAAGCTCTTACTAAATGCCAAGCACTGCTCCAAGCACTGGGGTAGATACATGATATGGGGTCCCCCACGGAGCTCACAGTCTTAGTAGGAGGAAGAACAGTATTTGAATCCCCATCTTGCAGATAAGGGAACTGAGGCACAGACAAGTGAAGTGACTTGCCCAAGGTAACACAGCACGTATATGACAGAGCTGGACTAGAACCCAGGTCTCTGACTCCCAAGCCTATGCTCTTTCCATTATGCCACACTGCTTCCGCTCAAACTGAACCTCTTTTGAAAATAGCTTAACAATTAAAAATCCAAGAGCAGAGACCTTAAATATTCCCTTTTCCAGCATTATTAAACTCATTTCCAGGTTTCCTATGACGTGATAAGACTTGGTGTCTGTTCCAGCTCTACCCAAATCGAAAACTTCATGCTAGCCTCAGATGCCTATTAACATTTGATGGTTTCTTCTCTCCTAGAAACATTTCTTGAAATCACTCAACGTTTCATACGAGAGAGGTCATTATCCACCGGCCTCTTACCCCAGGTTTCTGCAGTTTTCCTAGCTCCTCTCCACAAATTTGCTTTCCTGTCTCTTCTCTTTCTGTTCTTCATTTATTCATTCAATCATAGTTTTGAAGTGCACACAAGCTAGGGGCAGAGCACTGAGCTAAACGCTGGGAAAGAAAACACAGACATGGTCCCTCTCCCTCTGTAGGGCTTACAGTGTGAAAAGAAAAGAGAAGGAGATGGTCTGAAGCAGGTACCCCTCTCCCTCTTCTCCCTCTTCCTCCTCCTCTGCCTTGTGGACAGGGTTAGGTGTATGTCTCCCAGAGACAGGAGGTTAACTTTTAGAGTAGGGCTAGTGTTGGCTTTATATATATTAAAAGGTGGTGGGACAAAATTTAAGTATTTCAATGAAATAGGTAGAATTCTTTATTATCCTGGTTGAGGAACAATTTCTGTCCCTGAGGATTTTAAAATCTTCTCTGAAGATTACCAAACGGGAGAGATTGGTGTGTAGTACCTCTAAAGGCAGTGTATGCCTTCTCGCATGCAGGACACTGTTCCAGTCACTTGAGAACATACAATAAAAATGGAAGACAGAGTCCCCGTTCTCAATTCACTTACAAACTAACGGTTGGATCAAGGCAGAATGATGAAGCCAAACAACTTGCAGGGGACTCCAAGTCAGTTCCAAGACTAAAAGCTCTGAGGAGATTTGGACAACTGTTCTTGTCTTTTGTTTCAAACCTTGGATCGTTTTAGAATTTTATCTCCCACTACACCCCAGCTCGCACTCTTTGTTACTCTACAACTAACCTAGCCATCGTGCCTCATTCTGTCTCTCCCCCTGCAGACCTCTTGTTCGCACCACCACCCTCCCACACATGCACATACAGACCTGGAATCCCCTTCCCTTTGATATCTGGGAACACGGTTCTCTCCATATTATATTGCATTAGCCATTTTAGATCATGTCTCCTCTAGGTGGACTACCCTGAGTGATTTGTGGCTTCAACTCATCCATGACACCTGACCACATATGTTCCCACAACCCCTGTTGCACTTAGGTGCGGATGTTATATTACTACCACTAGCTGTAATTTATTTAAGCATCTTTCTTCCCTGCTGGACTGTAAACTCCTTGAGGGCAAGGATGGTGTCTTCTAACTAGTTTAAGTACAGTGATTTGCACACAGATGCTTCAAAATGCCACTGATTGCTCTTATCATGGATATCTGTGTCTAGGTTTCTCTGAGCCCTCCCAAAAACATCTTTTGCTGACTGGCTACCTTTGTGAGCACCTGGCTCTTATCTATAAGAGAAATGTAAAAATGGGTCCTAGAAATAACAGGCCTTAGTGGAGACAAGTTAAAAAAAAACAAAACTATTTCTTCACAATGAGTTGTTATTTTTGATAATGTTTTGTTTCAACCCATGCTAAGTAAAGCAGCTGGTGGAAGTTGTGTTTTTATTCTGCAGATGAATGTGTTGTGGCAGACCTATTAGCTCTACATTGCTGGTAAACAAGTGTTTGATTCTGTCTCTCCATTATCCAGAGGGAGACGGATTATGTGGGAAAGGTGTAAGGCATGAGGGAAAAGAGTCCTTGAGTTATTGGCCAGAACTATCAATCAATCACTGGTATTTCTTGAGCATGTAGTGGTCGCAGAACACTGAATTAAGCATTTGGGAGAGCGCAGTAGAGTTGGTGGACACAATCCCTGTAGAGCTCATAGTTGGCCTCCCTCCTCCTACCCTAGAGACTCACTACGTAAACCTAGGTCTCATTCATCCTTTTGTTTACAGTTATCAGGAGACCATCTGGGGGCAGTGTTGCCTAGTGGAAAGAGCACAAAACTAGGAATCAGGAGACGTTGGTTAAAATCCCAGATCTGGCCTGCTGTGTGACCTTGGACAGGTCAGTTTCCACATCTGTAAAATGGGGATGAAGTACACTGAGAGCCCCTCGTAAGACAGGGACTGTTTCCCAATCCCCAGTGCTCAGTCCATAATGATCATCATCATCATCTCTCCCTTAATAGCCAGGCAGTTTAGTTAGAGCCTTTATAACTTAAATGAGACTTGCTTGTAGCAGCTGCTCGATGTTAGTATTAATTATATTTATTGAGCATCAATTAAGTCCAATAGACTAAGTGCTTGGGAAGTTGAACAGAAATACAAGACGCATTCCCTGACCACAGGCAGAACTATTGAATAAAATGGTGCTTTCTCAGAGAAGTGAGAAGGGAAATGAATCCTAATAGCAGGATTCATTCATGCATTCAGTTGTATTTATTGAGCGCTTACTGTGTGCAGAGCACAATACTAGGGGCTTGGAAAGTACAATTCGGCAACAGATAGAGACAATCCCTACCCAACAACGGGCTCACAGTCTAGAACAAAACAAGTAGACAGGCATCACTACCATCACAATAGATAAATAGAATCATAGATATATACACATCATTCATAAAATAGAGTAATAAATATGTATAAATATACACAAGTGCTGTGGGGAGGGGAAAGGGGTAGAGCAGAGGGAGTGAGTAGGGGCAAGAGGGAGGGGAGGAGGAGCAGAGGGAAAGGGAGGACTGAGTCTGGGAAGGCCTCCTGGAGGAGGTGAGCCCTCAGTAGGGCTTTGAAGAGGGGAATAGAGTTGGACTGACCCTATAGTCCGACTATTCCATGGAATCCAGAAGTTTGGGTTAGGTGATTCATCCGTGCAAAATGGAACGGCAGTGACAGAATGTTCGAGAACATCAGGTCTGACTCACTCCTGGGAACTGTCAGGTGTGGTTTCTGGGTTTGAAGTAACTGGGCAAAGCTTGATTTATCCATCTTCTCTGATCCCAGCTAAAGGAAGAAAGGTGTTAGGGAGTTAGCTCTTGTGGAGACAGGAAATAACCGATTCCAGAAGAATCTGGTTAAAGAGCTAAGAAAACAGTCTTTCCTTAGAAGAAATAAATCAGAGAAACCCGTGGAACATGTTTGAGGAGGAAGGATTACATAATAGTAGATGGGTCTGGGTTCATGAGATTTGAAAGTCTTTGCTGGTATTGTTACACTTCTTCCTCTAGACCGTGTGTAATGCCAGGTCTAAGCTGCTGTGAGAAGCAGCTACAGCGATATGCCAATTTACAGGGCCATAAGGGAGAGGGAAGGGCCGTAAAGAAATGAGGACAGAAGGTCAACAAGAATAGAAACAAAGAGCAGAAGCAGAGGGGAGAACCCAGTGGTATTATCCAATGCAGGGGTCAAGATTGCCAGTGATAATCAAGAGAAAAGGATTAAAGAGACAGATGTCTTGATCTTTCACTGAGCTCAGTAGGTCCCTAGATAAGGAGGGTGGAGAGTAAATTGAGAAAAATCACAAGGAGAAACCTAATGGATGAAGCTGGTCAGTCTGAAATTGCATCTGGAAGGTGGAGAGCAATGTCTCCCTGAAGATACATTGGAGCAATCCAGGTGAGTTGCAAGTTGGTCTTGGAGTGAGGGATGGAAGCTGCAAATTAAGGATCCGCCCAAGGGCAAGAAAATGGAAAACTGGAGACAGGAAGGGCTGGTTCCTGAGCATTTCCTCAGGTGAAAGATTGATCCTAAGGAATCCATGCATGGTACCTGCCCCATATGTGACCCTAATGCAAAAATGTGTGGTCTCTGTAGTGGAAGCTCCTTGTGGGCAGGGAACGTGTTTACCACCTCTCCCAAGCACTACTACAGTGCTCTGTACACTTAGTAAGGACCATTTATTGAATGATTGCTTGGGTAGATCAACTTCAACTTTCCCTTTACCGTGACCCAGGCATTGCGTTTCTTACACTGCATCAAATTTCCTTACTTAGAACATTCTTCCAAAAAGTCCTTGAGAGCATTTGATGCAGCGCATATCTGCGTATGTCTAAAGAACTTGGTGAGAAGGATAAGTTTTAATCTATCTTCTAATGTGCTTATTTCTATAGTCCTAAACTAGTCCTGATGTCATCAGTCCCTCAGAACAAGAGCCAAAAGGAAGACCTTTTGATTAGGTCAAGGCCTGATACTTGACAACGTAGGGATGCTTTCAGGAGGTTGCTGGGAAGAAGAAACTGTGCTGGAAAAGTGGCTATGGAAACTTTAACAATGGATTGAAATCGAGATCTAAGTTTTCTATCTTTATCTTCATTGAATCCAAGGGGTCAGTCTTGTGAGAATTTGACCAAGTTCATTCATTCATTCAATCAATCGTATTTATTGAGTGCTTACTGTGTGTAGAACAGTGTACTGAGCGCTTGAAAAGTACAATTCGGCAACAGATAGAGACAATCCCTACCCAACAACTGGGTTTCCTAGACCCCGCTCACTACCCATGGGCCACTGTATTTTGACCTCTGAATCGTGCTCTATAGTCAATATTCTATTGGTTGCAACTCTCTGCAAACACTCATCTGTCCGTGCCCTCATTTGCTATCATTCTAGTAACCTCATTTATTGCTCTCTTGTGAATCATCTCCACATACTTCAATTTATCCAGAAAGCAGGAAGAAAGTCATCTAATTCCTGTTAGCAAGAATACATCACTCCACCCTTAGAAACATTCTTTGGCTTCTCCTGAAATCTCATTTAAGTTGCCTGAATCACCCACATAGTCATCCTCTTTCTCTGCGTAGTGGATAGAGCACGGACGTGAGAATCAGAAGGTCATAGGCTCTAATCCTGGCTCCGCCATTTGTCCGCTGTGTGATTTTAGGCAAGTCACTTCACTTCTCTGTGGCTCAGCTACCTCATCTTTAAAATGGGGATTGAGACTATGAGACCCACATGGGACAGGGACTGTGTCCAACTCGATTTGCTTGTATCTACCCCAGTGTTTAAGTACAGTGCCTGGCACATAGTAAGCGCTTAACAGATTACCATCATTATTATTACAATGGTATTCTTTAACCCACTTGTGTGCTTCCTGTGTCTTTCTTCCTTGGAACTGGTGGATTCCTTGATATCATCAACAGCATTTATTGAACACCTATTGTATGTAGAGCACTGTACTGGGCAACAGATAGTAGAAGTAAGTCCCGGTCTCTGCCTTTAAGCAGCTGCAAATCCAGTGTGATGGATAAATGGATGTCAGATTGTCACAAGGTAAAGGAGAAACATTGTAGTTACCAATGATAAAAGGAAAAATTATTAATTTGAATGATTAAATAGATGAGAAGCAGTGTGGCTTAGTGTAAAGAGCCTGGGCTTGGGAGTCAGAGGTCATGAGTTCGAATCCCAGCTCTGCCACTTGTCAGCTGTGTGACTGTGGGCAAGTCACTTAACTTCTCTGTGCCTCACGTGGGACAACCTGATGACCCTGTGTCTCCCCCAGCCCTTAGAACAGTGCTCTGCACATAGTAAGCGCTTAATAAATACCAACATTATTATTATAATGTAAGTGAATGAAAAGATACCCAAGGTGGTTGATGGTGTGCCCTGATAAAGCTAAGGCACACTTCCTGAATCGCAGCCAGTTTACTCTCTCATTCTCTCAAAAATAAAACTTTCTCGTCTCACTCTGTTGAGAAGCTTTGTTTCCTCTAAGTTCCTTCGAGGTAAAAACATATACAGTAGTTCAGTAGTTTGCAAGTTCATTGAAGGCGGGAGTGTTGTAACTCCTTACTTCCTGAAACCGGGACTGACCCTCTCACAAGGGCCACAAAGCCATAGCCTCATTTATTTCAGTAATGTTATTTATTGAGAGTCTCCCGAGTGCCCAGTGCTTTGTACTAAGCACTGGGGAAAGTACAACAGAGGCACTCGGCAGATTCCCGGGCTAATAGCTACATAGACATTCTAGCACTGGAGGGCCAATTTTATTCATTTTGTCTTCACTTTTGAAACATTTTTTCTGTTAGTCCAGGGTTTGTGCAGCATTCCATATGTTTTCTTTAATGTGGTAGGATTTAGAAATTACCACTATTATTTGTTTGACTGTTCTGAATTAGATCCCTAGCCCTCTGCCTGTCCAAGAAAAGTCACTGTAACCATTTTTCACTCTGAGCAAATAAACTTTCTTATTTGAAAGGGAGGAGAGAACTGTGCAATCCTAAATTCCGATCTGGAAGAAGGATAAAATAATATTCGGGAAATATCGTAATTATTGTTATTTATTCCAGTTTTCTGGAAAGTTTAAGTCTACCTATGGGGTAAAAACCCTCTCTCTTCGAGTTTTTAGGCAGCTATAGAAATAAATTTAAAAGAGGGAAATCTCTAAAAAGGATCCATGCCTAGACTTTGAAATCATCTGGGGAAAGATAGCCTGGAAGAGTTTTGTTTGGAAAGATTTTTTTGCTGTCCTTGATTCCAATTTAGGGTCGAACTCTGCTAGGATAAAGCGAAAGCAGACTGCACACTGGAAACCAGAAGAATGCCATCCCCCAGGTTGGCTTTGGCTATAAACCATCCTGGTCAATAATCTGAGACGGATGAGGGTACCCGCTGAATAACCTCTCCCTGCAACTTTTATGTGAAGGTTTGATAAATGAAGTCAGAGAGAGGTACAAGAAAGTGATTCAAACCAGCCTGCACTGAGGTAGCGATAACCTTTCTGAGCTGGAAACTCGCTGGGCTCCCTCCTCCCCCTTTCCTCCCCACAGCTTGAATTTTCAGCTCCTCGAGCTCCTTTGCCCATTCTACTTTGCCCAGACATTTTTGGTTATGCTTCTAATGTTCTTTTGTACCAGAGCCTCTGTGAATGCTAAATTATCAGCCTCCAAATAAAAATGGAAATCCCATATGCTAATCTGCATGCCATCTACATGTGCATTTTTCAGCCCAGCTCTGGAGATGAGAGTTTCAGGGAAATTCTCTCAAAGAGTTGGAAAGAACTTCCCTAAAATGCCTCTCTACCTACCTGCTTCCCAGGGAATCGTTCTTTGTAACATTGAAAAGTGGATTGACCTCTCCAGACCTGGGCAGTTTCCTGTAAGGGGGAATCAAACAATTCAAGGCAAAGTGCAGATTCCCTAAAGTGAGCTGAAATATGATAATGTCTGATCTAGCTTAACTGGACTGTGTCAGTGTTTTGTAGCAGAATCGCTGGATATGGCCAAACAAAGCCCTCAAAGTCATGCCGAGATTCAAACTGTGGTGAGAAATGTCAAAAAGCTTTTATGACAGCATGAAAATTAATTACACTCCAAAATGGCAATCCTCAATTTAGACTTAATCTCTACTGCATTATTCGGAGCTGTTGTGACGTGTCACTCTGGATGGCTGGTAGAGATGACAGTTTCTAGATCCCTTCACCACACCCACCGGCGGGAAAATAATTACATAAATCCCTGTTTCTAAGCATGTCCCAACCAGCCTTCCATTGTGGGGCAAATTTATGGTAATGTTTTGTGTGTAAGCTTCTTAAAAGTACTGGTTCAGGGATCATGGCCTGACATAACAGATGCCTTGAATGTAAACAAATGTGCGATTTGTTAGAAATCGAGGTTTCCCCTGTAACCTGGGGCAAAAGGAGTGAACTGACTGTGCTTAAGAAAACTTTTCTTCCAATGGGTGGGTCTCAGCAGCAATTCCCTATGCCACAAACCTATGGGGGCCTCATGCTTTTCACTATTTGTTATTTCAGTCAAGGAGTCATTTTGGGGTGATGAGGTAAGTGAGATAATCAACAGCAGGGCTCAAAAACTATTGTATCAGCCCCATCCTCAGTTTTAAAAGAAAAATAAGCTGGCCTAGTGGGTGAATGTCTTGATAACAAGTCCTGTGTTCAAACACAATTTTTCTAACATAGTTTGGAGAGTACAGTTTGTGGGCGGGCACGTGATACATTGGCTCTGTTTTGTGATGGGAAGCAGTAAAGGAGAAACTTAAAAAAGGGGTCTGAGGCTTGGACCCTAAGGACTTTGAGAATGATAACTGGAAGACTAACGGTCTTTTAGCTAATAGATTATATGTGGTGCGACACCTCTTCAAAGATGAGGGCCTCCACTTTGCTTTACTCCCTTGGAAAACTCCCAAGTAAGCACCGAACGCCGTGTTCTATACAAACCTGTTGATAGTAATGATGATTTTTTTTTAATGTAGGATTATTGTGCCACTCTTAATGCTTGGGATAAAATCTTGTATTAGATACTCAGTGAAAGTTATAGTCACTCAGGAAATCATGGCTCGAAGGGGAAAAGAAATATATATTATATATGTACGTAAATATATTCATATTAATGTCTGTCTCCCACTCTAGACTGTAAACTCATTATGAACAGGGAGAGTATCTACCAACTCGGTTGTATTGTACTACTCTTCCAAATGCTTAGTACAGTGCTCTGCACTCAGTAGGAACTCAATAAATAAGTGATGATCATGATGAAGATCATAGTGAAGGTTGGAGGGCTTTTAAAGAGATTTTGCTACCAGCACCAACAGCTATTCAGGAACTTCCTTGTATCTTGTTTCCAGGCCAGCATGATCAAGGATTCTTACCCTACCTTCTGGTCAGTCCAAAAATCAAGCAATCAGGGATATTCATTAAGTGCTTACTGTGTGCAAAATACTATACTAAGCAAATGGGAGACCACAATGCCACAGAGTTAGTGATACATTCCCTGCCCACAAGACTAGAGGTGGGGAAAGCCAGATCAGACGTGAAAGTTGATGGCTCCCAGATTCTTTTTCAAAAAGCAAAAAAAAACACACCACTGTATGAAGGTAGAGTCTATTCTAATGAAAAGGTGAACGAACTGCTTTACAGTGAATGCTGTAATGGTGAATGCAAAAATAGCTCTTTAAGTAATAAGAGGCTGCTGCTTAGAATAAAGAGGCTGAGAAGTCTTGTGAACTCAGGACAGTGGACATGTGGCTTTTCTACTTTTTTTCCACCTCAAGGTTTATTGCAGGGATTGGCTTTAGTCAGAAATTCACAAAATGAAATAAAAAGTCAAAGATGGAAGTGGTCTGGGTTCCTAAAAGAAGGATCTGGGTCTCACATGCCTAGTTTATGACCTTTTCCCTATTCTTTCTTTCTAACTGTCCTTCAAGAGGGTGGAAAAGCAATTTTCATGCTATGGCTCTAAATATCAGTTTGTCCCACTGACATGATTCTGAGCATGCCCAGTAGGAATGATTTAACACGCCATTGATGACTTCCAACAGAAGAACGTCATGTGAAAAGGTAGTCTGCCACAGCTAATGGGCTCTTGTTTCAAAGGGATGCTCTGTGTACATTACTAGTGTATGGAGAAGGTGCAGAAAGACCCCGGCAGACATTAGGAATGGAGTGTTGTTGATGATGAAAAGGCACTTTGCTAGTGAGGGAATGGTGGGAGAGAGAAGGCTTATCTGTCTTTTTGATTAGAAATGCATGCTTCCTTTCATCATCTGAACTGAAAAATTGGCTTCTGCTCTTGGTTTATGAAACCATTTTTCTTTTCCCTTTCTTCCCAGGTTTGCAAACTGCTTAATAAATTAGTTACTGTGAGGTACATGGGTGCCACAATAACCTTAGAGGCTTTTCCCAAATGCGTCCTTAATATTTTATAAGTATTTAAATAGATTTATTCAATTTGAGCAGGTTGATTTATTAAACCTCGTGTTCTAGCACGAAAAGGGTTCAATGAAAATTTCAGTAGGTCAAAAAATTTTCAGAGTGAAGTCTCAATTTGCTAAAGGACTGCCAGAAGTCAGGAAAATAGGAACCTCCCTCTGTTTATAGCTAACTGAGCATAAAGGACAAACGTTTGGAACCAAAAACAATAGTTGTTCAAAATAGAATAAATGTTGCGAAGAATCAGGGTATCCAGTACACTCCTCTAGCCATAGAAGGTTCAAGCCCAAGAGGGACTTTAGAATTCTGTTCCACTGAAGTATGAAATCACCATTATAGCCCATTTTGAGCAACAACTGGGTTCAAAGCACTCAACTAGGCTCTTTGGAACATGAAGTTAAAAACGTCCCTGCCCACGTGGAATGATCAATCCCACTATGAGGAAAAGGCATTTTACAAGTGTTGAAAATTGTAGATCTCAGAGGCCCAGTCCATTGGGTCCCATGACTCTTTAGGGTCTTTAGCCCAAAAGCTCTGCTTAGCACTTATACACCCCTCAGTACTTATGTATGTAAGGATAGTTAATTGTACACCCAGTGATTCATTCAGCCATCTCATTCTACTAAATTTATGCTACTCCATATCTTTGTTCTTCCTCCTAACTCTCCCAAGCTCTTAATACAGTGCTCTGCACACAGTAAGAGCTCAATAAATATGATTGTCTGACTAGTAGAAATGGTCCCTGATAAAACTTCAAATAACTGAAGATTGCACCATCTGTACTAGAATTGGATACGATTTGAATAATTTCCACACAACAATCCTTATCAAAATTCATTTGTTCCTGAAATACCCCATGTGACAATTTTCAGTTAATCTTGGATGTTAATAAATGTGACTCTCAACTCATAAACAAACTATATTTTTCCCAAAATAGAAAATCTTTTTTAAGCTTGATCAGACAAGTAACAATAACTGAATTTAGTCATCTAAAGACACAGATTAGCTTCAAAAATTAGATTTAACTCTGTTGCGTAGACTAATGATATGTAGCCATAGGAAATATTTTGAAGTTTGTTTAGTTGAAAATGGAAAATGTGATTATTGTTAGATTATCAGCCTCTTAAAGAACATAAAATTAAAACTTAATGCCTGGAGATTTGTAGTACTAGAAAAGCAGGTTCACTAAACCTGAGATGACTCAATATTTTAATATCAATGTTTGAATTATCAAAGCCTTTAACAATTCTAGTTGTGTTTTTAAATGAAGCAGAAAAACTCTGTACTCTCAGTACCCTTGTTTGTAATCTTGGTAGCAATTAGCTAATCTTTCATTTCTTAGGCTGCTCAAAATGTAAAATACATATTTATTTTGAATGACAAAATAATTAGTTTCATACAAAGATTTGTAGCTGCACAGAAAATCCTGTATCTGCCCTTAGGAAAAAGCCACATGGTTAGATAAATGTGTGTTGCAGAAACATATATAAGAAGGGAAAATCTGAAGGCAACGTGCACTTGGAAAATTAAAGAATGTTTCTGAATAATTCAGGCCTAAATCACCACATTTACCTGGAATCTAATTGAGGCAAATATGGAGGGTTCCTTCTTGATATCTCAAAATAATGATCTCATTTCTCCACTTCATTTACTAATGTAGACATAGCCTATCTTGAGCTGCTGAGAGGTAAATGAGACAAATCCAAAATTGAACAAAGACAGAAAGGGGAACTTTGCAGCAATGTGCTTCAGAATGAGAACAGGAGTAACATGTCATAAAAAAGTCAGATTTCTTTTTCTCTAAAAGAGTTTTGGACTTTTTTTTTGTTTCAGTGCCATCCTAACCCGGTTTTTCTATTGTCAGACCTATAAGTGGACAGAGATGCTGGATGCTAGGCTTTTTCAAATAGTCTCTGATAGTACTTGTCTTTTTTTAATGCTCCATGTGGACTGTTATTGTAGAATGCCCTTTGAAGTTTTGTGAAAGAGAGAAAAATTAGTATCGTCTCGAAATAGTCAATATTTTAAGGCTGTGTATGCTTAACCTATTTAATAAATACTGTAACTAGCTGATCCACTATCATGGCAATTTTGGCCTAAATAAATTTTTGTCATCGTTCATATTCTTGTCGGACTTATATTTCACCTGCTCCTTAACCAGACTAAACATTTCTGAACTGCAGTATTTTCAATTTTGAAAAAGCTTCACCTGAAATCATCTCGTCAGCCCCGTACATTCTTAGCACTGATAATCGTCTGTGGATACAACAGCACATCATGTGTTAATAACCTGCACTTTTACTGACATATAAATCTCAGGCTTTTGCTTACATAGCCAAGCTTTATGTGAAGTACTGACTAGTTCTGAAAATCACTGTTGGAAGACTATTAGGAAACAAATGAACTTGCGATGCATAGTGTCTTAAAGGAAACTATAAATGGGATAGGTCAAGGATGAGGCATGTAAGCAGCAGGGGAAAAAAATCTTCCTTTTAGTTTATATAACTTCAGCTTCCATGTCTGTGCAGACTCCAAATAAGGAATGGTAACTTTTCAAGCTACCAGGCCTGTACATATTTCCTGACCTTATAATTCTCACAGTTCTAGACATTCCAAGGTAGAGGGTCATTCAGACTGAGTTGTAATTTCTTGTGCCTATTTATTTCCAAAGTATCTTTTGCATAGTTTCCCAGTGAAATCATGTGCTGGGGCTGGGGAATGCTAAATAGGTTATTTTTCAAGCCTGCATATAAGGAGCTGTCAAACAGAACTCTTTTGGACTTATCAAGCAAAAGTGCCAGAGTCAAGCTGGAATGCTACAGCTCATACTTCACAACACTTCTGTTCACTTGGACCTCCAGCATTTAGAGGGTTCATGATGTAAGAATTTCAGTTAAAGTCCAGTTTTGCAAGATCTTCAGGGCATATTTCGTTTCTTTTGTAATGTGTGTTCCTTGACATGCTATTAAAATTAGGAACAGACAGGCAGAGTCAGATAACATGAAAATACATTCAGACCTTCTCTTCAATTGAGCTTAGCGGGTTTGAAATTTGGAAAGGAACAGCCAACATTTGGGGAAAGATTAAAAGTCCATTCATATCTGTGGGATGGTCATTTCCAATCCAAATCAAAATTGAGGTTGGAATTTGTGCCGTTAGCAAAAAAGTGGCTTCCTTTTTCTAAGGAAGATCACTGAAAAGTATAAAATGAACACACATGCTTTGGAGATTGGTCACTGAGATCAAAATTGGCCCATTTACAACATGTGAATGAATATAAAGAAGAAAGAGTTTGGACTCGTGCATCCTAAATGCCTGCAAATAGTTAAATATGAGCTCAGAAGAACACTCCAGTCACCTAGTATGTGTACTGGGAATCTCGTATGTATGCTGAATGACCTTAAGCACTGCAAAAGGACTCAGATTGTTAGAATAAGTGGCGTACACTTTGGTATTGTTGTTTGATCTGTGGTTGGGCTGTGCTTGACCCTTTTAATTGGACTGGTTCCTTTAGAAAATAATCCAAAGTCATCCCTTAGACGAATTGCAATCCTGAATCTGTGGCTATCAGCATCATCCACCGCATTCATTGCAGATGTACTAGATATTGGAATATATAGAAACTGCCTTCGAGGAGTTTACCGTCTAATGGAATGATTGTTTTCTGCCATTTAAAAACTCAGACAAAATACCTAGGGGCTAAAAACCTGATCCTTTAGCCCCACAAAATTTCATCTTACAAAATACTTTCACAGAAGCTTTGATAAGGGCCAGTATGTGGGTTTTAAAGGTCCTAGATGAATTTCCACAGTGGCGGCTTTTGCTTTAAAACTTTGATAGGGCGATAATAGAGAGATAATGCAATAGGGCCGCTCAGATAGCTAAGAGTCCATTTTCAAAAACGATCTGCTTTATTGAGTTTGGCTACAGTGCTACAGATTTTCTGCATTCTGTGACTGTAACTCTACAATTACTTGCCCGGTATTATTGGCCATTTATCTTGTCAATCTAATATTCTTCCCTTATGCATCTTAATATCTCTATTAACTATTATGGGTCATTTGTTATTTGTATACCAGAAAACTGCTTTCTGTGTTATTACTTATTGGTCATAATCAATTAGGGAAGTTTTAGACTATGGCAGTCTTATATAAATACACTGGTAGAGTTCAGCTCCTATGATTTCTGACAATTAAATTGTTCTGTCACTTTGGGACTCTCATTAATCTCAACTTGTCATCCTTGTTTATGCAGGTTATAATGGGCTATGTGTGTAAGTGAAATGAGATGCTAAAAGCCCTTGGCTCTTTAACTCTTTGATGAAAGTAAAACTGAAATACTTGCTTGAAAGGGTGATTTTGATTTTTTGTGTCTAAAAAAATACTACATTAGTAATGATCAGGCCCTTTTAAGTGCCAGCTTTTAAATAATCCAGGCAGTTCTCTGGATGAAAGCAATTCAGATAATCGAAGAAGATTAAATTGGCACTGCCACCAGACTACAGAAGCCTGCAGTTTCCGCACAAAATTAAACAGAAATCTACAGAGGCAACATCCTTTTTTTTTTCCTGTCCATCTCCACTAGAAACTGGTAGGAAATCCCAGGGGGCTCAATGTCTTGGGAGCTGGAGATGTGACTCCTCGAGCTTTTGGTAAAGCAAGATGTAAGCAAAGCCTCAAGTAGGCATGAGGTGGACTTCAAGAAGGAACACCGAGGGAGGCTGCTTGAAAGACCGCAAACAAAGGGAAATGACCAAGACCTGATTGCATTTTCGGCAAGGTGTCCTATGGGGTTGAGGAGTGATTACTATTAAGACTGAGTGTATTTAATAATCATTATTAATGATGTGAAAGAGGATGCAAGTAGCATATGAATTAAATTCGCTGATATCACTACTTGTAACTGTACTGAAAGAAATAGCAGGTCCTAAGGACCTTGTAGTACAGGCTTATGTCCTGTAAGAGTGTAGTTGGACTGACTTTAGAAGAATGCCGAGAAAAAACTGATCTGAAATAAGGATAAGAAGAGAGAAACTACAGTGCTTGGGGTGTACTTGTGTCCTGTTGAGGATACCACTAATTATAGGTCAGTTTGGAATGTGGTAAAAACGACAAATGGACTAGATCCTATCTGGCTCTAACTTTATAACAAAATTAAGACAGGAATCCTTATGAGTAAGATTCCCCAGTGTGTAAACTATTCTGTGGGAGTAAGCAAGGTCTTTTTGGACACTGCATTAATGGTTCTAGGCCACTAGAGGCAGATTAAGTCGATTCCTATTTTGGGACTCTATGTGGCAGCCCAAAAGAGAACGGAAGTATACCTTGCTTTCCTATAACACTGGGATTGTGTTCTTGGGTACAATAAAGATAATCCCTAATACATTGGACTATGGGAGCTGAGGCAGTAATTATGTTCTAATGAAGTGTTTATGTAGAACTGTAACTTTGGGCAACAATATTTAGCAAGAAAATGTCACAACTAGTGTATATATATGTGTGTTTATATTATATTATATATATATATACACATATACACCATATTTTAATGGGAAGCTGCTTGTTGTGGTAAAGTTTACCTATGAAAAAACCATAAATACACAAGAATTGTCCCACGTTGGGCTGTCATGCTTGCTGACTGTCACAGCTAGCACTGTTTTTTCATGGTTCATTTGCTATTGTCTCAGTCCCATTTCATCATGGGTTTATGTAAAACATTTTATTCTCTCTTTAGGAATCCAGTGATTCAAGGGGAAGTAAAATGGTTGGCTTTCTCTCTGTCAGAGAGAGAGAGCCAAAGGCCCACTCGGCCTCCTCTGTACCCTCTCTCACCCCTGCAGGCTTCATTAAATCTAAAACAAAGGAATCAGTCAATCAATCAATAGTATTTACTAGGTGCTTAGGTAATTACTAGGTGCAGAGGTTTATATTAAGCTCTTGAGAGAATAAAATACAAAACACAATTGGTATCCATGATCTCGGTCTCTTCCTCTAGACAGATATAAAAATAAATATCAGATAGGGAAATAGACAAAGTATAAGAACAGGTGATGGAAATCTTGTTACCTACAAACCTGCCAAATCACCTTTCTGTGTATTTCCTGGTGTTACTTCTATAAGTACTTAAGGTTGTGATATCTAAAGTCTGTTTTACCAAATATGAGTGTGTTTTTTTATTTTTAATTTTTTAATTTTGATGGTGATAAAGCTGTTTTTTTCCACAACAGAAGAATGAAATACGTGAGGATGATGTTGGTATTTTAGTGGTATTTCTTGGGCACTTTCTATGAGTTCTCTGGAGAATACAGTACAGTACAATACAGATCCTTGTTCTCAAAGAGCTTAAAGTCTAGCAGGGTAAACATATTAAAATCAGCTACTATGGGGGAGCAACGACGTATGAGATTATGTATAAAGTGTTGAGGGGATGTGGGTGGAATGAGTACCTGAATTCCTAGACAGTGTGACTAAGTGCATGGGTAAGACAGTAATGTGGGAAATAGGATGGAGAGGAAGAGCACTTAGTCAAGGACAACGTCCTGGATTAGATATGATTTTAGGAAAGTTTTGAAGATGGTGGGAGTGCTGGTCTAACAGATGTGAGAGGGAGAGAATTCAGGCAAGATGGGTGCAGAAGCAAGAGGTTAATGTTTAGTGAAGCGAGAGCAAATAGATTGGAATTAAGGGAAGAGAAGCGGATGGTAGTGGAAAAGGATTAGTGTGGGCAGGGAATATGGCTACCAACTCTGCTATATTTTTATAATGTACTCTCCCAAGCGCTTAGTACAGTGCTCTGCTTAAGCATTCAATAAATACAATTAATGGTTGGGAAAGAGATAATTGTTTTCATTTAGGACAAAAATGGAATGTGAATCAGCTGCAGCAAGAGAGATTTAAATGGACATAAGGGAAGTCATTATTATAATTGTTTCAGAACTCTTCGGATTTATATAGTATTGAGAAATGCTATAAAATTTCTTTTTCTGAAGTCTCTATGATTATGTAAAACATGACTATATTTAGAACACCTCTGCAGAGGCAAGGGCCTGGATTACATGACTTTTGGAGGTCCCTTTCAGCTATCTGCCCCTCAGTGAGCAGGTGGCAAGAGCATGGGCTTGGGAGTCATAGGACATGGGTTCTAATTCCAGCTCCACCACTTGTCTGCTGTGTGACCTTGGGTAAGTCACTTAACTTCTGTGTGTCTCAGTTCCCTCATCTGTTAAATGGGGATTAAGACTGTGAGCTCCACGTGGGACAACCTGATTGCCTTGTAACTACCCCAGTGCTTACATCAGTGCTTGACACAAAGTAAGCACTTAACAAGTACATTTATCATTATTATTATATTTAACAATCACTTATTTTAGAACTGCGCTTGAATGTAAGGAAAATTCAAGCATGCAGTCAAAAATTCTCCACAACCAGCAAACTAAAACCAAAAATGAATCTTGAAAAAGCACAGATGAAACCAAAAAGCAAAAGAGTTGATCTGGAGAAGAGATCAAGAAGGAACAATATTCCAATCACAAGGTTTCTGAGGGAGAGGGAAAGGAAATCTGAGGGTCTTTATTCAAAACTCTCTGTCAGAAATCCCCCACTTCCTTAAGGAATTCATTATGAAGATTGAGAGAGTACACTGCTCTCCCACTCTGAACCCCCATGAAAGTACATCAGGACTCTTTCCAGACAAATGGTGAAGACACAAAACTGAAGGAAAAAACAATATAACAGAAGGTGAGGGAGACAGGTGAATTAATTGCAGCAGAGGACGAGCAGAAGGAGGAAAGGATTTAGAATTAAAAGTGAACTCTCTTCCAAGTCCTGAACCAAGAAATGGGGAGAAGGCAGAAGTTCAAGGCATAAAAAGGAAATTTCTGAAAAATTAGATTGTCTAGTCATATAGTCATCTTCAGAATAAACCGACTGAGAGCAGATGAATAAGACTATAAGATTTGCAGAATAAAAAATCTTTTATTTTTAAAAAAATCTTCCTGAAAATGAGACTGCTCTGTTAATTAACCTCAAAGCTCATGTAGGCAATGAGTCCAGATTGCTTCGGTTTTATTGGCAGTAATTGACGATGCACTTGAAGCATCACACTGTACACAGATGAGTTAAAAATTGCATTATCCTCTTTGTTGAAAATGGCATTTGAAGTAATATTCTTCTTGGAATGAGGAGCCTGAGCCAGTCGTTACCATGACCAGGAATGAACTAAAGGAAAGTAGGGACATATTCTGCACAGACTCCAGGGACTCCCATAGGGATCAGACATCTTCTCAGGCAAGAGCTGAGGATGATCACAATTATCAGAGATGACCTTTGATTCAGGACTCTATATTTGCAAATTAGCCGAATAAAATTTGAAGTCACAAAAAGATTTAACCTGAATTATCTAGGTATTTCAAGCTGATGGAGGGTTTTGATCCAGAAATTTCCAGACAATTCAGAAAAAGTTGCTCCTAAGTTTCATTGAACCAGACCATTCGCATACACAGCCGCAAGAGCCAACCCAAGAGAAATGAAAAGTGCTAAAATAACAGAGTTTCACATGTTTGTCTGGTGGGATGCATTCCACTAGCCTCTGCCTCCGAACATTTTCGAGTTTTATTTCATGGCTCCTCAAAGTATTACTGAACAGCTAGCCTTTGAGCTCCTACTAACAAACAACGATTTCAGATCCTAATTTATATTTCAATCATTTTAACTACTGATCTTAGGATCGTAACCGGACTCTGATCACATTAGTGTCTATTAACTATGCGGCAACCAATAAAAGCTGCATGAAAGACTTATTTCATATATACTCCCTTAGCTCAATTTATTAAATTAATGTAGACTATTAACATTTAAACTAAATGTAATATATATATATATTTAATATAAAAATTCTCATTACCATGATTAATAAAAATTTTAGTGTAAGCTGATATTTAGTTAGAGAAAATGAACAAGTTAAGCCAACTGAATATCTCAGTTATATTCATTTAATTAAATATGACTTTTACATTAGAGTAGGATTACATACATACCACTGATATTCTAATGTATTTAAAGATATAAGGAGTAGAATATCAGTATTAAAAGTTATAATTAAATTGGTATGAGATCATTCTGAATAAAATGTACTGTGTTTCCCAGTGCAAATGCCTTCACATTTTCAAATGCGGCCTCCCGGTTACTACAGGTGAAGAGTCCCAGTTGTAACCAGTAATTCTAATCAGCTTCTCTCCTAAGTGGCCCATTGCATCTAAGACAAAGCCAATCAGGGAGCACTGTTGAAAACAAGCGCAATATGCACCCAGTTACTCTGTATCTTCTCCATTCTCCTCTCCAAAATAGCCAACAAGAATCTAGGCTGGATTTTTCCATTTTCATATTTTAGCTGAAGATAGATAAAATGAAAACATTCATATTTTGAGGGAATTTTTCCCAAGTGGATTTCAATTAAATCACATAATTGAGTCTTGGAATTTTTTCAGAGGTCGGTCGAACTAAGTGTCGGTCAAAATAAGTTCTTCCAGTCTGTGGTTGAAGTCCCATGAGGCTAGACCACTTAATAGAGCTCTGAAGTTGGGATGGCCAGGGGTGGGATTTGGGAGAGTGAGGCCTTCTGAGAATTGGAGATGGTCGCGTAGTACCATGAGAAATGGCTAGGACAAAGACCAAAATAGAGCACTTTCGCACCCTGGCTGGGAAAGGGCAAGCTCCTTCCTCCTCCCTCCCTCCCCTCCGACCCCTGCCCCAGCCTCCCCTGAGGCCAGCAGGTTCAGGCCCAGATATAACCTAAGATAGGCAAGGAATTGTCTTTCAAAAAGTAATAATCAGATTGGTTGATTCTGCATCACTTCCCAACACCCTAAATCAACATCCTCCTGTCTGTCCACATTCCACTTTTTTTTATTTTATAGTTTATACTCTCAGAGAAGGTTATGTGTTTTTTTTTTAAAAAAATCTTATTTCCTTCAGGAAGAAATTAACAAATCATGATAATTCTTCTGTATAATATTTATAGTTTGGAAGAAGCTATTTGGTTGATAAGTGAAGTCAAAGATTTCTTTGACACTGAAGTTGATAGAGATAACAGAGATGTGGAAATGTGAGTTAGATGAGAATAAAACTGTGATTTCTGAAATGCAGTGAGAGTCCTGATTTTAGAAGAACAACCGATTACAAACTAAAAGTTGATAGGTAAGTATTTCTTTGGGAAATAGGTGAATCTAGTCTGGATGCTATTATTCTACTTGCAAGTGTAAAATCAAAATTAATTATTGTAATTCTTAACCCAGGATGCCTGGCCTGAATTATTACTTGCTGTCATTAGTGCATGTGGATTGGAAGATTCATTCATTCACTCAATCGTATTTACTGAGCACTTACTATGTGCAGAACACTGTACTAAGCACTTAGAATATGCAATTCGGTAACAGAGACGATCCCTGCCCAGCAACAGGCTCACAGTCTAAAATATCTCAGGAAAGGTGTTAGGTAATAGGCTAGAACAGACATTGTCATCTCCAAACCATTCCAATCAGACTGGATTTATTGGAAATTGTCACTGGGTGATAATGTAAGGCAGTTATTAAATACTGTTATTAAATGAATTTTTCTGAAGACAGGGAATTACGTTGACAGCCATTTTGCTACAGCTTTGAAAAAGTATTTCATCATGCGGTCGAGATAAACCAAGGATTCAAAGCAACTGAGTGATTTGGGCAAGGTCACACAGCAGGGAAGTGGTAGTGTTGGGCACTTGAAGCCAGGTTTCCTGACTTCCGGTCCCAGGCTCTTTCCACTAGACCACACTGCATCCTACACTGTCCCAGGTCTTGACAACTTGAGTTACCATGACCTTTAGTTTGCAAACTAAGATATTTCTTCACTTTGCTATTAGACCACCCTTCTCCATTCTAAAAGCCTCAAAGTGTGAGGGTCATTCTTAATTGCCTCTCTTTTCTCCCAAGTATGCGATTATGAATATATTGTTTATGCCAGCAATTCCTTTCCTCCCGTATGTATGTCCAGACTAAATTCCAGATCTTCACAATAGCTTGTTTTCTATATTGTCAATATCATTTTAGCAATTGTCTTCTCTTTTTTAAATTTTATTTCTAAATAAAATATGTCGTCTTTTATGTTGAGCCAGTGGAATAGGGTAAATGCAACCAATCTCTTTTTTTTTTCTCCAGATATATATTTTTTTCAAAATCACCCATTACCTCAAAACTAAATGTTCTTCAGACCCAGCAGAGAAGCAGCAGAGCTGGGATTAGAACCCTTGACCATCTGACTCCCAGGCCCATGCTCTGTCCACGAGGCCATGCTGCTTCTTGCAGTATATAATTATTAAGTGATGCAGTTGATGGTGTTGAGAATTTAGGAGACCTTAAAATAGTAGTTAAAAAAATACATCTCTTCCATTCTAACCTTCCCTGCCCCTTACTTTTTTTATTGCCCTTTCAGTTTTAATTCTCAGGTTCTTATATACTTTCTTTTTCCTCCAAATCTGCATCATCCATCTGGGTACATATTGATCTTTAACTTCTCCAACAATCACTGATCTGCCTTGTGCCATCACTTCTTGACTCTACTACGGATTCTTCCTCAACTGCCTCCTCTCATACCATTAAAGAGGGCAAACCTTTGGCGTTAAAGCATTCTAGTACCATCTAGGTGAGATAGTGGTAAAGGGAAGATGGATAAACTTAACCCACTGGGATTTAGTTTCAAAACTGGCATTATATTCAGTGCTCGGTACCACTGTCAGACCACTCTGTCTCTTACTGGTGCCAAATGGCCTCACCACAATGGAAGACTCTCCCTCCTTACTTCAGATGATGTGTGATTTTTCTTCCTTTCCAATGAATAAAATCTGCAGCATCTTTGAAATCTGCTGCAGTTCATCTTTTCCTACCATAAATAGGATTTTTGAGGGAACAACAAAAGTTCTCACTCTCTGGAACTAATGATTTATCAATCAAGCTGAAGTTAAAATGACCCAGTCATGAAGAAAATGTAGCTTAACCTTGAGTGGACTCATAAAAGATTAATCAGGGTGGAGGGAAGAAAGGGTAAATAAATCTTAGTAAAACGAAAATATTCTCAAGACCACCCTCAGAACTCAATAGCTTACTGAAATGATCCCATCCAGTATGTTTCTCAACTTCACTAACTCTTGAATAACTATCCCCAAAACAGAGATAAAGTGTAGGCCTTATCATGCCAAAGTACATACTGAATCCAAAAACTAAACCGACATGTATTTTTCACCCTAAGTAGGCCTCATTGTGTGGTAAAGGTGGTCAAGAAACATCAAACTGAATTTGTGTCAAGGACAAAAATTGAAATCATCCCCTCCCCTAATTGTTCGGCGTACCTGGAGAAACTGTTGTTCTAAACTTGATTATCTTGTTATATCTGAAGTCTACCATATGGAACAGTTGATCCATTAAAATAGACAGTAAAGAGATCCATTGGCATTCTAGCTCCGGAAAGATAATAAAGCTCTTGACTCTGGAACACGACTTTCATCCACTGATCTCAAAGGGCACTGCAAACGTACATTTCTTCAACACCCTTATAAGCATTATCATCTCCATTTTGGACTAAGAGAAACTGAGACTCAGAGAGGTGAACAGGCTCAACGAGTCACAGAAATCTACAGAGTCAGTTCATGAAACCAGATTAAGTCCTTGAATTCTAATCTCAGTCTCCTAGGATAAATTAACACTAACTCAAATATCTCAGAACTCTGCCTGCTTTCTCAGTTGAAACACTGGGAAGCCATACAATCGAGTTTTGACATCAGCCTGGTCCTTCCATCTTACTCTAGTAATTATACTTAAGTGTTTCAAGTGTGCTAAGCACTGGGGTAGGTAGGTACAAGATAATCAGGCTGGACACTGTCCCTTTTCCCCATGGGACTCACAATCTAAATAAAAGGGAGAACAGGAATTGAATCCCCATTTTACTAGTTGGGGAAACTGAGGCACAGAGAAGTTAAATAACTTGCCCAAGGTAACACGGCAGGCACCATGGCATAGTCGATAAAACATGAGCTTGGGAGTCAAGAAGGTTGTAGGTTCTAACCCCAACTCTGCCACTTGTCTACTATGTGGCCTTGGGCAAGTCACTTCACTTCTATGTGCCTCAGTTACCTTATCTGTAAAATGGGAATTAAGACTGTGAGCCCTCCGTGGGACAGGGACTCCACGTCTAACTCAATTTGCTCATATCCATCCCAGTGCTTAGTACATTGCCTGGAATATAGTAAGCCCTTAAATACCACAGTTATTAGAGGGAAACAGCATGGCCTAGTGGATAGAGCATGGGCCTGGGAGTCAGAAGGTCATGGGTTCTAATCCCAGCTCCGCCACTTGTCTGTGTGTGACCTTGAGCAAGTTACTTCACTGTACTTCAGTTACCTCACCTGTAAAATGGGGATCGAGATAATAAGTCCTACATGGGACAGGGACTGTGTCCAACCCCATTTGCTTATATCTACCCCAGAGCTTAATACAGTGTCTGACACACAGTAAGTGCTAAACAAATGTAATTATTATTATTATTATTATCATCAACAAATGGTGGATCTGGGATTTGAACTCGGGTTCTCTGACCTCTAGGCCTGGCCTTTCTGCTAAGTCATATTATTCTTTCTTTGGAATCTTCTACTAGACCCACCCCTGTGTCTGCAGTGCCCTCCCCACCTCAGCTCACCAATTAGAACCAGTCAGAAAGACCTCAAAATCCCATCCTCTCTATTCAGATTTCCCAATCCCTTCACAGAGGTGGATATGTATATCCAAATCTGTTCTATATAAACACGCTTCAACCATGAATCCCTCTTTACTCAGTAACCATAATGTGCCTATATCTCTGAGTTACAGCAAGTAAGTACCACATGTATTTTTCACTGATATGACTGTGGAATAATTCAAATATTTTTCAGTCATCTTTGCTATCTGTAGGTGATGGCTGGCAGATTATAAGCACCTTGAAGTCAGGGGCTGGGGCCGTTTAAGTTCACTTGTCAAGTGGCAAGCAGAGTCTTTGCCAATGCCGCTGCCTGTGATAACTGCTAAACTTAGTTTCAGGAGCCCATGAAAAGCACGGAGGGAGAGATATGAATTCTCAGCCACAAGGGAGCCCAGACTGGAGGGGTCGTTGGAATGCAGCGGTTATGCATGGTACATTAGTTTCGAAACTACTGTAACTAGGGGGCCAGCAAAGAGAGCAGCCTGCAGCAAGCAGTTCAGTTTGTGTACCTTGATCCTGAAATAAAAGCGACCAAGCTGAAGCCAGGATCTGTACATCCACCCTAAAGATAGAGTTAACAGTGATGCCTCTTCTGGAGATCCTGAAGCCCGGGCAAGATGGTTGGAGGCAGGTTTAAAGGCCAGTTGTGCCAGTGGGAAAAATCAGACAGTTAATGACCTATTTGCCACCTGAGGTCTGGGAATCCATCCGCCCCAGTACATCAGGGACAAGGTGAAAAGCCTTGGTGGGAATCTTTAAACAGCCTAGCTTCCAAATCTCCTAGTTTTATTTGCATCCATTTAAAAGCGTGTCTGCTTTACTAGAGGCTCGTGTAAGAAAACCCGTCTGCTGGCATTGCGGACTGCAAAAGAATACCCGTGGAAAAGTCTTGCCTAGATGAGCACGTGTATTAGGCCAGCGGGCTCGGGACCAGGCCCAGATCCAGAAACAGGAAGCTGAGCTGTCTGTTCCCTTGCAAAAACCAGGGGCAAAACAAGAAGTACGAAAAGCAAAATGAAGACGAAGAGAATGAAAAATGTAGAGTTCTTCTTCACACAACTAGACAGATGCCAACTGGAAAATAAGTGGGGCATAAGTGCAGTGAGTCTGCAATAAAGGCCATTTACTCAGAGCTGCCTTGGAAGGCCTGATCCCTGTGTGTGAAACCATTTCTGGCTAAACATCACACCTCCAGTGAAGGGTGGCCTCTTCTATTAGGCCCAGTAGCTCATGCTTCTTGAGATCCCTGTAGCCGCTTGACTGATTTATTCAGAATAAGGTTTAAAGATAATAATTTGGAACTCCCCCATAACCCTTTTCCAGTGCACATCAGAGGGAAAGAAGGGGCAAGGAGGTTTGCCAAGATCTACTTGCTTGCTCTACAGAATCCTGAGTCACCATGGCTCAACCAAATATCCAAGCAGAAAAATGGCAAATTAGGTCAATATTTAATCAATATGACATTTGGAAAGAATACAGTATAAGGACTCAGATGTAGATTTAGCAGATGAAATGGGAAACCACTGAGGTTTGAAGAAGAAAATGCAAAGTTTGTAGGCTGATTAGAGAAATCATTCATCATGTGCTTGGTGGCCTAATAAAACTTTTGTTTGAGGGAGGGGAGTGGAAGAGTCATAGACTGAAATAACCCCAAATTAGATCACCTCAGTCCTCTTAACCTCGGGTATCGCTAAACAAAGAGAAATACCTCACCATATGGAAAACGTTTTCTAGCAGATCCCAAGGAACAGGCCAGGATGCCGGCAGTAGTACAACAAACAGCTACAAGAGGGGGTGAAACTTCCCAAAAATAGTGGCTCCCTCTGGGCAGTCCCTTAGGAAAAGCAAGGTCTCCAAGAGTTGGATGGATCTCTCCAAATTTGGAAGAGAAGGCAAATCCCTAGAATGGCCCAATGACCTCTGTGCCATATGATTCTATTAAAAAAAAATACACCTTTCTTCAGGATCTCATAGATACTCCTCAGTAGGTTTCTCAAAACCTCAAAGTTTTTTGGATTGTGAAATGAAAAAGTCCATTACTGAATTATTGCTCTGCTAGACAAGAGCAAAAGCGTATAATTAAAATCACTTAACATGCTTAGCAGGAATTGAAATTTTAGCAGGTTTTGCAAACTATCTCATATAAAAGCATCTATCCATATTTTAAAGTTACCATATGTCCTTCTGTTAAAAATAAAATGTAGTGTTTAAGGCTAGCTATCTTCTGACAAAATTGCATGTTGACTTTTTCTCCAGACAAATACAGCTCGTAAATTGACACATTTCAGTTCATCTGTATGTATGGTGTGTTCCACATCTCTGTCTTAACACAGACATCTTAACTTTAAATGAGACAAAACAAACATAAAATTAGCACTGTTGGGCACCCCCTGCCACTCAATTTGTGTTGGGTTTAACACCTTCTTATTTTATATATCCTTCTACATAAACACTTTTATATTAGCCCTTGATATGGAGCCTTCAAAGAATTAAATGTTGAGCTGTTTAAAAGCACTAATTAGCAGCTTTAATACAGAGGGGAGCACATATATTAGTAAAATCTGGTAAACCTAGAATACCCTTTGGGCCTTGCCATTTGTGTGTGAAATAACTCAATAAAAAATACTCTATTGTTAATCACAAAACCTTCCAGGAAAATAATCAATCTCCCAAGAAGTATAAACTGTACTTTAACAAACAAAAGAAGAAAAATGATAAGTCCCATTTAAGCAGAGAAATGGTATCATCATGATATGTGCATTATTTATAAGACAAAACCCACTTCATAATAACGATACAAACATTACAACTGTATAGGCATCCAGTCGTCGTGCATGCCTTGCATTCAATTTTAACGAAACTAGCAACACATTAAATTAACACTTTATTCCTTTTCCTCATGTCCTACAATTTAAGACCTTTTATTAAACAAAAATAACAGCAGAAAATAAGGTAAACATTCTTTGCGTAAATCTGGCTGTATTTTTAACTCCAAAAGGATTCCATTTTTAAACCCGAAAGGAACATATCTTCTATGGAACCGGAATATTTCCATGGAACCTGATCAGACCTGACTGAATCACTTTGGCAGTATTCAGTTTGGATCAAACAAATATTTTTGGATAGATTATTTGTAACTTTTATGGAATTTTCTTTTCCAGCCATGCCATACTTTGCTTCAGAAGGATCTAGTTAATATTTCTGGTGCATGTAAATAATTATATTCTTGAGTGTTTTAAAATTACACTAATTCCTACACCATTAAGGAAGGAAAATGTTTCTAGTTTTGATGCATCATAAGTGGGAGATATTAATTTCTAGATGAAATTATGCATAAGCAGGGGAAAAGCTTTGTATTGAAGGATAATATTTAAACATAAAATGTTAAGTGTCTCAGGATTTACAGATGATTAAAAGCAAATAGGACAACATGGACCATATTATATTTGGATTGCAACACCCTCTCGCATCCAGGAAATTTTATAGATGCTGAACCCAAAGGCTTTATTCCACTTTAAGCCCAATTTAGCGGAGATTTCTGAGAAGTAGGGTTTGTACAGTAGCAAGATCTCTAAACTGCAGAAGAGGGATCATTCAGTAGACATGTTTGTCTTGCCTTATTTAAATGAAATACATGCACTGGGGTAACCGTCCTTATTAATACTCCAAGATTGTTTGCATAACCTGCCACAGAACAATTTAATTTCTCGAGCAAGTTTCTGAAACTTGGAGAAAATTAACTTGTGCCAAATCATGCGTATTATTTGCTAATACAGTAATAATTGTGCCTTGCTTGTTCTAGTAATAGTTTTTAAAATTGTCTTGAAATGATGAAATTGTCTTGATTTAAGTAGAAATTCCCACACAAAGGGTAATTTCAATTCTTTCCAGCTTTGTTCCACTATTAGAAACAGATTTAGTCAAAGGCCTCATATATTTGCGGTGAATATATTTTTAATGTATTTTCTCCAACATAAGAAAGCTGGCGGGCACTTGGTATTTTTTCTATGGCATCCTTTGGCTTTTTATGGTGTTTCATGTTACAACCTAATTAGTATCTTGCAGTGCCCTTACATGTACTTAGAATATAGAATTTCACTAAATACCCTGAACACTTCCTCGGGAGGTAGGAGAGAAGTTGGATTGTATCTCCAGTGACACTGTTTAAGCAGTTTTTAGTAGGTTGAGGATGTTTCCAGCCTGTAAAGCCTTTCAGACAGAAGTTATCCACCTCTGGCTAATGCCCATCTATAACCTTTATCATTCTGACTGTTTGATACGAGCGTATCTTATTAAACCCCTAACTGCCCACAGTGCTAGAACTCAAGAAAAAAAAGAGAGAGGATATTCCCAGTACTTCAGAAAACCCTGCTATGCCAAATTACATGAAGATTAACTAATAGCAGCTGGAGCCTTCAAATGGTTTAACCAAATTAGGCATGACTTGTCAGTCCAATGCTTCCTCTGCTTCATCTCTGAGCTTCTTGGGTGGGGGGTGGGTTCTTGGCCAATAGATGAGTTGATGGGATGAACAACTGGATCTGGCTAGTGAGACAGATGGGGTGAAACCAAGCTAAAGAGCACAAGAAAGTTAGATGATCAAAACCAGCATACCTAAAACTGATTTCTGGACTGAATAGGACATTGGTTCCAGGAGGACGGGGAGAGGAGCAAATTTCCTAAGAAAAAGCCACTGGGGCACAACCTAGGGGATAGGAATTGTGGCTATCGTTCGGATTTGTTCTCGTGCGCTCTGCCCTGTGGAGGGCACCAGTCTTCAGGACCATTGCCTGCCTCCCTTTGTCAAAGTGAGGTTCTCAGAAAAAGAGAAAATGGGGGGGAAAGGCCTCTCTTTTCCTGTGAAGAAAGAAATTTGCATCATCTTCCATGATGGCCTTTGTATTCCAGACCTCTTTGCAGATTATTAAATTCTGTTTTGCTTTTGGTGGGCTTGGAGGAACAGGCAGTGAAAGTTTTGAAAGGATTCAGCCAGATTGGTCACTTTTGTACAGATGACATGAGGGAAGGCCAATTTTCATTTTTCAGACCTCATGAGAGACAGGACCTGCTTTGTTCAGGATTATCTGGAACATCGGTGAGGATAAGCGTAGGGCCTTGCTGCAGGTTGGGATGGGGGAAAAACTAGGAAAAATATAAACTGAGCAGAGTTTATATTTAACCGTATAGGTTGATCATCCTTAACTCAGTCACAAAGACCTTTCATTTCCATCTGGAACGAGTATACGATAACCTAGACCGGCCAACCCCTCAGTCACCAATCACAACACTGACTCTTGACATTTGCCTAATTATCTCTTCTCATCATCAGTCATCTCTTGAAGTTTTTGCTTCATTCAGATGCCAGGTATTTCCGAAATTAATCATGTCATTGAAAGCGGCATCTTTTCATGTAAATGCACTTTATTATCTGGATCAGAAAGCCCCCCCTTTGAGCTGCAAAAGCCCATTTGTAGGGAAAGTGTCTGAAATCTGACATACTGCCTCCCAAGAAAGATTCTCAGTGGTGACCTCCCAGCAAGAGATGAGGATCAGTCACAACTAGCGTGTACGTGTGTGTGTGTGTGTGTGTGTGCATGTTTGTGTGTCTGTGGGGGGGTGAGGGGGCAGGGGTGTGTGTGTGTGTATATGTGGGCAGCCAGCCCCATGGGCTGGTTGCATGCTAATTTGCCCCATTGTTTCTGGGTGAGTGCCTTTCCAGGATTTAGGAACAAAGCCTTTTTGCATAAGCCTCTGTGTACAATTATTTTATGTTTATATCATGCCATCATGCCATCTTTATTCCCCACTATATTCAGGAATGGAGGGCTCCTTTGTTTCCTTGTTAGGCTGGAGATTACAGGCAAGATTTAACATGTTAGCCAGGACACTTGTCTTTCATTAAAAGGTACTTTACAAATGTTCGGGATCAGGGGCTTGATCAAGACATTGCCTGTCTCAGTCCTACCTCTAAGTTTAGAGATGTGCACGCTCTCTGAACTCTGTTAATGCAACAAAACTCCCCTGTTGATGGGATTTTATCCACTGAGGATGGCTGAATAGGGAATTAGAAGTGAGGAATATGCCTCTCGGAATGCGCTATGAACTTCGGCTATGTTACTGATAAGAATGCATTACTCCAGCTCACCTAGAGAGTCCTAATGTGTTATCTAATTAGCAAATTAGTGTGTTTGACGATAAATTGGTTCCAATAATTCCATCCTCTACTTAAGTAGTTCACAGTGGTGTGTATGCTAACACATTGGTAAAGTTCTGGCAACATCTCGAGCTCACTTTTCTACTCTTTTGAGCTTTAACAACTGAGTGTTAATGAGTGGAGAGTTTTCCTCTTGTGACACTACATGAGAATAATATCAATTTCATATTTTCCAAAAGCCCACTGTTTAAGTCAAATTAAGGTTGTGGCATAAACTGACAAAAGCCAGGAAACTCGAAGTTAATGCTGACACTCCATCATGAGTCATTTTTGTTATTGTAAAATAAATACATCCAGGGTGATGGGTCTAGGTTGAAGAAATGCATAGTAGAATTGATCAGGAAAGAGGAAAAACTTTGTTTCAAGCTCCCTAACGTATCATTATCATGTAACGTGAGGGTTGGTTTCTCATAAGTCCCACTTAGAAATGAAATGCACATTATTCTCCCCAAAGCCTATTGTAAAAATATCTCATGAGCATTTCTGAGCAGAACTTGTCTCGGGTCTTAAAAATCTTTATTCTAATATTTTGTGGTGTGCTCTCTTTGGGTTAAATTTTATTTTTTGTGTTTATAAGTGCTATTATTATTACTGTAATTATCACTAATCAATTAATTGTATCTGTTGAGAACTTACTGTGTGCAGAGCACTGTACTAAATGCTTGAGAGAGAGTACAGTACAATAGATTTGGTGAACAAGGTGCCTGCCCAAAAGGAACACATAGTCTAGAAGGGGTGACAGACCCTGAAATAAATTAGAGGAAATGGCAGGGTATAAAGATATATACATCCCTTTTCCGGCAGAGAGCAGCCTGGTCAACAGGCTTTCCTTTTTCCATTCTGTGGGTCTAAAGAAAACAAGCCAGGATCAACTGAAGCACCCCAGTCAATATCTTCCATCTACACACTGTCCCTGCTCCTCCTGGTTCTAGATTTAGGTAAGAATTAAAAATGTCTATTGAGAAAAAGAGTACTAATTTGAAGGCTAGTCCCGGTCCAGATTCAATTGCTTTGTTTGTTTTTCTGCATCTCCCGGGTTCCAGATCAGCAGAAGTTTCTCAGAAAGAAGCTGAAACAAGTATGTTTCCACTAGATTGTTTTCCTGAGCTCTCTGAGGTCAGGGATTGTTTCTATGAATGTTATTGTACTCTCCTGAGTAGTACAGTGCTCTGTACACAGTAAGTGCTAAAATACTATTGATTTGTCCGAAGGAATTCAGCGATCCCTAGAAAGGGATTGGGGACGAAGCATATGAAAGTGCCTGGTTCCACATACAGACTATTTCTGTTTTTTCTACATAGTCTATTTCTATTTTTCTTTTTTGCTAAGTCATTTGTCTCTGTGCAGGCAGGAAGCAGGTTGGGAAGACTTCCTTGATCAGGCAGGAGTCTCAGAACAAAACATTCCCCTCAAGGGCAACAGGGAGAACGCTACCTACCTGAGGCCTGCAGGTTCCTGGTCTTCTCTGATTCCCAGAGCTATTTGACATCTTCCCTTTTCTTTCTAAGTGGGCCACAGAGTCCTATAAAGTCCAGATTAGATCTTTCAAGGCAGTTAGAAAAATAAAAATCCATATTCTGGAAATCTAGGTACATTACTTTTTAATCATTCTTACATCATTAGTTGATTTATATACAGGTAGGTATTTTTCCCCCCTTCTATGCTATTTTTGCCCCTACTCTATGGGGAAGGTTATTTAGGAACAAAAAGTACCTGATATCAAGTGATGGGATAAATTTTTACACTTCCACATTGGCTAGCCAATTCTCTTATTCCCCTTCATGAGTTATTCTGATAAATCTTAAAAATATCACCCCTCCATGAGTTATGCTGATGTCTTAAAAATACCACCCCTTCAGGAGTTATCCTGATAAATCTTAAAAATACCACCCCTTCGCAATTCAGTCCAAACAAAAGTCTCAGTTCTACACATTTTTTGACTTTTCTTTGTAGAAAATACATCTGCAAAGCTCTATGGACTGAAAGGGATTTGGGGGGAAAGGGGAGTTTGTTTGTTATTTTGTTTTTTGGGTTTGGTGTTTTTTGAGTTGAGATTTGTAACTTCTGGAGAGATTAAAAGTCGGTGGTTCCCTGAGTAAATAGATTTATGAGGATCTATTACAGCACAAGGTAAATAAGCTGTCAGTCCTTAGAGTTAGTAGCTGACTAAGAAATAAAGAAGGCGAGACCACTACAGCCCTTAACGAACCCAGAGCTGTCCACATCTGAGACTCTTTTACCAGGGCTGACTGTGAAAGTGCATTTTAAAGAGACTGTCTTTACCCAAAGATTGAATCCCCAGATCTGCACAGGACAGACTAACGACATTTTGAAAAAAAAAGCAAAACCCACTGGTCTCTGAATTTCCCAAATGAAATCTGCCTTGTAAGCCTTCTAATGATTAGAGGTTTGCACTCATGTGTTTCTATTGTCACAATTCAGTTCCAAAGGACTGAAACACATTAAGGAGAGGTCACAAGGACAAGGGCTCTTTTCCTAAGAGATTATGCCTCCGTGGGTGCTCCTGTTTTCTGTGGGATCTGCTTAATTACCTACTGCTCCCTAGGGTCTGGGCTCCCAATAGCCTGCTATGGCAGGAAGGCCATAGAAGCAACCTGATCTAGTAGAAAAAGCAGAGGTCTGGTAGTCAGGAGAGCTGAGTTTTAGTCCCAACTCTGCCACTTCCCTGCTGTGTGACCTTGGGCAAATTCCTTAACTTCTCTGTGCCTCGATTTCTTGATCTGTAAGGTTGGGCATAAATAACTGTCCGCCTCTCCTGTAGTCTATGACCCCCAAGGTGGGATGGGGACTCTGTCTGATCCGATTGTACGTACCCCAGAGTTTAGCAGATAGTAAGAGCTAAACAAATACCACACATTATTGTTACTGCTAAGGCTTGAAGCACAGCTCTGAGAACTCTCCTACCTCCCATAGAAGAAAATGAGTAATGACCCAAGTGGATGCTAAAGATGTCCAGAATCCCATCTGTCAGTCAGCTGGACTAGCTGATGGTGTAAGACTGTGATTATTTTCTCCAGAATAATTTGCTTCAGAGATCCTCTTGCTTGCCCAGAGCAATCTCTGATCATGTCATCTAGGCAGCAAGTTACTTCCCCCCTTGTAGATTCAAATTCAAGTGTAAATTCCCTCTCAAAAAATGCCCTGGGCAGAAGACAGTTCTTTAAATTTTGAAATCATTTTTGGTTGTCCAGGATAAAGGGAATGGTCTAGGAACCAGTCAGACTTTTCTCCTACATCTTGCAGAGATTTGCCCCCTAATAAGCTTGATTTCATTCTCTGTTTCTCATCAGTTGTTGCTGTGAATATTGGTCTTTGGTGATTTTAACATCCACTCCATGCCCCTTTACTATATGCTAGCTAAAGGACAGGCCTTCTGACCACCATCTCTGACCTCCTCAGAGCCTCTCCTCAGTGTACAGGTCAACATACTCTGATTTTCTTTTCTATATCCCCCAAAGAGCACCACGGATAAACTAGAAAGTTAAGAAAACTGAAACAAAGGAAGATACTGGAAGGGGATAGTTGAGCTATTCCTAAATTTGAGCAATTTGGCATTTAAAGACATCTGTCTTGAGAACTATCATCCTGGCGTAATGGAATCTAGACTTAATTCCCCATACCTTCTCCTATCAAGAAAGCAAGTTTTATTATCCATCTTAATTTTAAATGAATGACATCCGTAAGGACCTGGATATACGAGACACCAGTTGCAAATTTTCCCCCAAATAGCTTTGACTGTTTGTCTCACAATCAATTTCAACACTTCACCCTCCTCTCGTCCCTGCATCGATTCAAGTTTTCAGATACTCAGGTAAATGAAACAGTTTGTCTAACTCCAAAAAGGCATTCTATACATAAAAATGATGATACATACGTAATGACAATGGGTATATTTTTGAAATATTTTCTATTCACTGGGGAAGGTATGAACATGTATCACCTCACGGCTCAATATTCCATATTTCCCCGTCAAACATTTCCCCACCAATAACTGAAAATGAGAGTCTTGTTATTTAGTCATTACTATATATTGACTCTATACTATTTTCACTATCTATTACTTGTCATCTTGAACTAACATTTGGGTGGCTGATTTTTCTCTGATTTTACTTTAGTTTAAGTGAGAAATGACTGCATTGCACTCTGAATCCAACCGACACTTCAACTGTTTGCTGACAGCCCAGTGGAGAGGGAGTCCAGTCTAGGGCGGTTTAACTCTTCAGCCTCAGCAGACTGATGAGAAAACAGTAAACCCTGTGAGGTGGGAAGGTTTAGCTGCATGTCTCTGTGGACTGAGGTGCAGAATGGAAAGGCACAGGCTGTACCTTTGAAGGCCTTCTTGGCTCACATACTCACCTAGGGATGCCCTGCTAAGTCAAGGTCAGTTTGCTTCAGAGATAGTGGTGAGGAGAGGGGCAGAAGAAATGAAGGGGAAAGACATAGCCAGAATCCACAGTGTTCTCTCACTCAAGGATCTCCTGGCATTCCCTGGAGTTCAGCATGGTCAAGGGTCGCTGTAAGCAAACTGTCAATGAATCTTGTGTTCGATGCAAGTTTTGAGACCTCTTCTCCACCACTGACAGAAATGGATTCCACCCGACTTGTGGGGAACAATAAAACAAGAAATGAACGGCTAGCAAGACTACTTGAGTAGAATATATTAATAGCAAAAAACAAAAAACTATTGCCTATCCTGGGAAGCAAAAATTTATAAAAGAGAGGGAGACATAACATAAGAAATTGTTTATTTGTTTGTTTGCCTTTATAAAACCCATTTGGGAGAAACATCCATATATATACATCAGTTATCTGGCTTACACCAGTTACACTGATGCTAGAGATGTCCTTTGTTAGAAATTAATGTGTGTAATAAAGTTTTACATTTTTCATATGTTTTGAAGTATGTGAGCTATAATTCTTTTGACTGCATAATTACTTTTTGTACACAAGAAAAATGAGGTGCTTAGCCCTAAGTAAATAACCTCAAAACAAACCAAGAATAATAGTTACATTCTTTTCATCTTCTAGGCCTTACCCAATAAATATTTTTTAGAAACTTTAAAAAAGTTATATTATTATTACTTTTGAAAAAAACTGTCACTGAATCAAACTGAAGTTCATTCAGGTAGGGGCATCCTTGGCATTTGTCTTCTGCCATGTTGACTTATGAATTGAGGGTGAGGGTGGGCAGCCAGAGGTAGTTTTTCTTGGTTCGTATTCATTTTCAAAGTCTTTTCCCTTAATTCACTATTGCCTTACTTTGCTCGGGACAAAGTATTGAGAAATAAGTCTGTATATTTAAGGCAATGCTGCCGTTTATTTTTCCTAATAATTCACCTTAGTAACTCTTAAACCCCGAATAAGGAGATGGTTAGCATTAAAAAAAGTAGACGAGGTCGAAGTTGAAGAAAGTACATCTTCTTTAATTCTGAAGAGCTCTGCAGCTTCCATGCAGCTGGACCGTTTTAAAAACATACTGAAAAATTAGCTCTCCCTCACACCTCGGAGAGGCAATTTGGGTCTTTAAAAAATATTTATGTGTAAGCTGTAAAAGCCTCAAACTGGAGGGGGTGGGAGAAGAGCTTATGAGGGAAACGCTGGCAGTCTGACGAGACCTGGTAACTCTTACCTCTGCCGTCAGCTGGCCCCACTATAATTATGGGTCTGTCTGTATGTTCAATAGCACTCATCGTGACCTTGATTTATTTATTCTTAGCACGCTTGTAATTTGGAACTGTTACTAAAGTTGTGTGTTTTGCTCTAAATTCTGTCAGGGTTGAACGTACTGTAAATTCACTGAAGGGCCAAGTTGGCCCAGCTTCTGACAGGGCAGTTTGGGATTCCATATTTTTCCTGCTTCTTGATCTCTAGAGATTTTATAACTTTACCTCTCTCTGCTGTCCTCAGTACAAGGTTCAGCTGAGTGCTTATAATCGTAAGCAATGAGGTTTTTATCAACCAGAAAATAAAATTATTTTGGGGAGTCTGAATGATTCTGGGCTTTTAGGCACTATTCACAAGATGCTTCCAAGTTAGTAAAGTCTGCCTAAAATCAAGAAACACTTCTGAGAGGTGAATGTTTTTTAGATCCATTAAAACTGCTGCACAATAATTTACAAATAGTAGAATTGCCTTTAGTCCTTCTGGAAAGTTCAATTAAACTTCATTCAAGTCTTACTAATAATAGGCATCATTTATTTTTGAGCTTCTCAGTGGGCGCAGGATTGCAATTGGGAACATACAATAGAAGTGAAAGGCATATTGGGAGGAGTGAAGAGTGTGCACTGAGATGTATTGGGGAAGAGAGTTAAGAAGTAAGAAATAGCTGCTTGGGAACCTTAAACACAGTGGTGAGGATTTTTTTGTTTGATGTGGCCAGAAACTCATAGACATTAGAAGTTCAAGAGTATCCAGAAGTTCACTGGCCACTGCTGCTGACTCTTAATTTTTATCATCAAAAAAATATGTAAAGAGAGCAACAGGAAATCATCCTGTTCTAGGAACTGAGGGTCACAAAATAAGATAAGAGTACTGTCTTGGAGGAAATTATAACCTAAGTGACTGGCAAGAAAATCCAATGAATAATAATATCTACAAGGTAGATAATAGTGCACACAAAGATCTATGTGATCGCTGGTCAACACAGGGTTTGTTATGGTAAATGGGAAGAAAGGCAAGGAGAAACACCATGAAAAATTCTGTTTTGGTGAGGCTGTTTTTAGGTAGTACTAGATATCAGTAAATAGGGAGAAAGAAATAACTACCTGGAAGACAGTTGGGAGGCTGAGACCAGAAAATTTGGTTAGGCATTTCATCAACTTTGAGTTTCACCGGAAGAATATGTCTCTGTCTGTTTAACCTAGGATCCCTCCTTTAAGTGTTATCTTACCTCCTCTTTTCTAGAAGGCCCTGGGATAAACGTCTCCCTAGACTGCAAGCTAGTCGTGGCCGGGGAATCTTTCTGCTAACTCTGTTAGACTGTGCTCTTCCAAGTGCTTAGTACAGTGCTCTGCACACGGTAAGTGTTCTGTAAATACCACTGATTGATTTAGAAGAGAATGAGAAGCTTAGCACAGGATCTAAAACCTCATTCACTCACCCACTTCTCTGAAGTTGAGCCATTTCTGCAGCTGACTGACTTCAGTGAGAAATCCAGTTCACTGGACTCTCTTCAGAGATAACAAGGTGGTCAAGGCCCAGAAATCAATCTGTCAGTGGTATTTATTGAACGTTTGCTATGTGCAGGGCACTGACTAAGCACATGATCCATGCAAGCAAAGAGTTTACACCTTCTCCATCCCTAAGGATGGCAATTGCCTTAATAAAATTGCATCTCTTTCGAGAGGCCTTCCTCAACTAAGTCATTTTCCTTACTTACTCTCCCTTCTCTGTCACTCTTTCACTTGGATTTGTATCCTTCATTCATCCCATCCTCAGCCATGCAGCACTTATGTACATATCCATAATTTATTTTTAATGTCTATCTCCTGTTCTCAACTTCAAGCTCCTTGAGATAGGGAATGGGGTCTACCAAACCAGTTATACTGTACTCTCCCAAGTGCTTAGTAAATTGCTCTGCATATAGTAAACACTCAATAAATACAACTGATTTATTGATTAAGGATGAACACTATTTGCCCATTTGGGGGATCCATTTCACCTTCCATTCATCTTCATATTCTGAAGCCAAGATATACATCTGGGTCTGCCGTTGGAATCGTCTCCCTATAATTGGACTTTCTCTCCAGGAGGCAGATAGCTTGCAGCAGATCTGGGAGTTGTAGCTTCCACAGACCAGGAATTTCTCAAGGAAGTAGGGGTACTTTGCCTATCCACTTTGCCACAGCATCTTGAGTCACTGTGGCTGAGTTGCCCACTTCACCTTTGTTAATGTCTTCAAGAACTCTGGACTTCCCTGTTCTTTCCTCCTAAAAATGAAAATACCATATCTTTTTTGAAAACAAACTTTCTGTTTATTTCACTGGACGTGATCCAAACTTCAAGCAAGGAAGCAGAACCGGGGGTTTTAAATAATAACTTGTCTGCATTGTTGTTTATAGTTGAGAAATTAGAATTACTGCACTGAAGCTGTGGGATGGTGACTTGCAGGTCTGATATTTATTTACATGATTCGCTGAATGAAACAAGTTTGAAATATGGCTTATAAATATTTAGAAAATATTGTTTCCAAATATCTTCAGCTTCTTTACAGTGCATCAGGCTATTTATTTTGAACACCATCTTTCGCATTAAAAGGCAAGGAAAATATCGGGACAAGAGACCCATGCAACACTTAATATAATGAATGTTGTGTGGAAGACAAAGAGAACAATTTAGTTGGCTTACAATAGGTGTAAAGCTTTTGCAGAGCTGATCTTTGCATATAAAGGTGAACTGTTTCCATATGGTATTTCATATCCCCCCCTCCCCCGACTATTTTCCCATTTTATACATGATCTTCAGAAGTGGTATTTATTGAGCACTTACTATATGCAGAGCACTGTACTAAGAGTTTGGCAGAGTAAAGTACAACAGATTTGGTAGACATGTTCCCTGTTCACAACAAGTATATAGTCCAGAAGGGGAGACAAGGCATTGATATATTTGAATAATTTATAAAATAAATTTTATAAATAGGTACATAAATGCTGTGGGGCTGAGGTCGAGGGTGAACTATCAAATGCCCCCCCAAAATACCTTTTTCCTGTGAAAAAGTCCATTGTGGTCATTCAGATGTAATCTTCACTAAGACATTTTGGGGACACATAGATTTCATTACTGTTTTCCTCCAGCTGAAGTTTGCTTTGGTGTCTATGGTTAAAAGTTCAGAGTAAGACCATTTTTTAGGGTATCTGGCCTAACCGACATTGTTTATTGTGTCTGTGGAAGATTTCACTGTATCAGAAGTGACCATTAGCAAACTGGAACAAGGGCACAGTGGTGGAAACCCTGCTTCAGTCTATACTTCACTCTGCTGCCAGATTATCTTGCTATAGAAACGTCTGGGCACGTCACCCCCCTCCTCAAAAATCTCCAGTGGTTGCCTATCAATCTCCGTATCACTACTGGCTTCAAAGTTCTCCATCACCTTTTCCCCTCCTACCTCACTTCCCTTCTACATCCCAGCCCACAAACTCCACTCCTCTGGTGCTAACCTTCTCACTGTGCCTCATTCTCACCTGTCTCGCTGATGAGCCCGACCCATGTCCCAACTCTGCCCTGGAATGCCCTTCCTCCTTAAATATGTCAATCACACTTCCCCCCTTCAAAGCCCTAATGAAAGCTCACCTCCTCCAAGAGGCCTTCCCAGACTAAGCCCCCTTTTCCTCAACTCCCCCTCCCCCTCCCCATCACCCCGACTTGCTCCCTTTTCTCTACCCTCCTTCCCACCCCACAACACTTGCGTATATGTACATATCTATAATTCTATTTATATTAATGCCTCTTTACTTGTTTTGATGTGTATATATCTATGATTCTATTCATTTAGACTGATGCTATTGATGCTTATTTATTTGTTTTGATGTCTGTCTCCCCAGTTCTAGACTATAAGCTCATTGTGGACAGGGATTGTCTCCCTTTATTGCTGAATTATACTTTCCAAGTGCTTAGTACTGTGCTCCACACACGATAGTGCTCAATAAATATGCCTGAATGAAGATTACATCTGAATGACCACGATGGAAGACCTGGATGGCATGGAGGTGTTTGGTTACTTCCAGAGCACAGGTCTATTTTAAGGCAGCTGGCATTCAAACTGGTCATCTCAGAGAGTTTGGGCTCAGTGAGATTTAGCCAAACCAGTTGCTGACATTGTTCTTTGGTTTCAGTTTTAAGGTTAATTATGGACAGTCATATTTAGGGTGAGCGATCATTTCTGGGTTTACAAAATACCTTCATTTCATAGAAAGTAGTAGATTTATTTCTTCAGGAAATCTTTAATTACCTATTTTTTAAAATGTGTAATTAAGCCCCTCTCCCCTTACCCCCTGAAGAAATGCCTCTGAGGTAAGTCAGGTTTTTATAAAGGGCATCTGTAAGCTGTTCTGAGCTGTTGGGTAATTAGGTTTTGTTGTCTGTGGTGAAAAATAAATTCCAATGAGACCTGGGGTAGAAAACTTTCCTATTCGTGGGCAGTGTTTGATTATTAAACAACAATATCTGGGCCTTTTTAATTTGCCTGCCAAATTCCAAAGGGGTCTAGTGCACACAATAGAATACAGAATCTAAGTCAATGCTGAACTGAGGAGACCAAGCTGATAAGAATCAGAGCCCATCCTCCCCCCCTTCCTAAAAAGTTGGAACTGAATCCCAACACTTTCACAGTTCATCACAAGCTAGGATTGTTTTTCTGTTGCAGCCAAATACCAGTTCTGAAGTGTGGGAGGCCAAAATGGACTCTATTCTTAAGATCTGGTAGCCAGGCTCATCTCTGTGGAAGTGGCCCTGGGCATGACATCTCAGAAACAGTGATCTGATCTCTTTAGAGTGATTCCAGTGGAATACTGAATTGCTTTGACTCTACCCAAATACAGTGTCTCTCACTCAAGGCTCACCTACCCCAAATCAGAACACGCATGAAGTCTGCACTCTTATACTAACTCAATTGCTAAATGGACCCATTTAGAGCCAAGAGGAAGAAGCAGAAAATCAGCTCTCCTTGATTGATTCTGTGATGAATACCACCAAGTCTCACTGGAGTTTGGAGGTAGCTTCTAAAATGGACTAAGCAAAGCCACTGCACTAGGGACCGCTCTGGTTCTTGAGGCTGCGAGAGTCTTCCCAGGCTAGAGTGGTCAATAGAATAATCATACTAATAATGATGATGGAATCTGTTAAGCACTACTATGTGCCAGGCACTGTACTAAACATTGGAGCAAATCAGGTTGGGCACAGTTCCCATCCCATGTGGGGCTCACAGTCTCAATCCCCATTTTCCTGTTGAGTTAACTGAGGCAGGGAGAAGTTAAGTGACTTGTCCAAGGTCATATAGCAGTCAAGTGGTTGAGCCGGGGTAGAGTCGGGTATACCGAGGTAGAGTGAGAGCACATAATAATGAGATGTACATCCCCTTGATTCTATTTATCATGATTAAGTTGTCTTGTTTTTGACAGTCTGTTTCCCCCGATTATACTGTAAGCCTGTCAATGGGCAGGGATTGTGTCTATCTGTTGACGAATTGTACATTCCAAGCGATTAGTACAGTGCTCTGCACATAGTAAGCACTCAATAAATACTATTGAAAGAATGAATGAATAATAGTTGGGTGTCCCTGGGCCCCAACCCAGCTTGTCATATTATGTGACATCACCTCTGAACCAATCAGAGGGCTCGGAAACGGTCCAGAAGACGGTAACTTCAATTTTCCTTAGAGATTAATGTCTGTAAACTCCTCGTGTACAGGGATTGTGTCTACCGATTCTTTGAATTCAGTCAGTCAGAGAGAAAGGGAGAGAGAGAGGGACATTAAAATAAATTCAGAGATGTACTTAAATGCTCTGGGGCTGAGGGTAGGATGAATATCAAATACTTATAGAGAACAGATCCAAGTGCATAGAGGACACAGAAGGGAAAGGGAGTAGGGGAAATGAGGGATTAATCAGGGAAGATATCTTGGAGAAGATACAATTTTAATGTCTTTGAGGGTGAGGAGAATGTTGGCCTATTGTACATGAAGAAGGAGAGGTTACTGTATTTGAAAAGGATGATATTGCTAAAACTAAGTCCCAAGAAAGGAGTATGGGTAGCTGATTAGATTGTAAACCCATCAGTGGGCAGGGATTGTCTCTATTTGTTGCCGAATTGTACATTCCAAGCGCTTAGTACAGTGCTTTGCACATAGTAAGCGCTCAATAAATACGGATGGATGGATGGATGGATGGATGGATGGATGGATGGATGGATGAATGAATGAATGAATGAATGAATGAATGAATGAATGAATGAATGAATGAATGAATTAGGGGCTGTCATGAGGAGAATAGTAAACTCTGGACAGAAGAGTATGAGAGACTCCGAAAAGAAGTAACTGAGATTTCAGAAACCTGAAAAAGGGAGTTGTCAAGCAGACCAGGCCAGGTAATATCCTAAGATTGTTTCCTTGCCCTGCCCTATTACCAACTGCTGAACTTCCAGAACTTTAACCTGAATGAAAGGGAGCTTCAGCCATCTTTCAACCATGGCCAAGGCTAGTGGCAGATATTTGACCGTACAGTTTGCTCTTTTAAAAGTGACTAATAAGAAGCATTTGGTTACTTCCACTTGTTATTTCCACTTACTATACATCAGTTACAACTGTTACAATCAGTTACAATGCTGAGAAGCAGTGTGACTTAATGGAAAGAGCCCGGGCTTGGGAGTCAGAGGTCATGGGTTCTAATCCCAGCTGCGCCGCTTGTCAGCTCTGTGACCTTGGGCAAGTCACTTAACTTTTCTATGCCTCAGTTACCTCATCTTTAAATGGGGGTGAAGATTATGAGCCCTACGTGGCACAACCTGATTACCTTGTATCTAACCCAGTGCTTAGAACAGTGCTTGGCATATAGTAAGCGCTTAACAAATACCAACATTATTATTATTAACTTGTCTGACCCCGATCCACCAGCCAGTGAGAGACTTGCAAAGTTCTGCTTTGTTACAAACTAGGAACCTTAAAAGTCTTAAGTCAAAATCAAGGTACATTACCTTCTAAACCAAGCAAGTGACTAATTAGAGAAGCAGCATGGCTCAATGGAAAGAGCACGGGCTTGGGAGTCAGAGGTCATGGGTTCGAATTCCAACTTGGCAGCTGGGTGACTGTGGGCAAGTCACTTCACTTCTCTGTGCCTCAGTGACCACATCTGTAAAATGGGGATTAAGACTGAGCCCCACGTGGGACAACCTGATTACCCTGTATACCCCAGCACTTAGAACAGGCTCCGCACATAGTAAGCACGTAACAAATACCTACATTATTATTATTCAAGAATCCAAGCCCTCCATCCCTCAAAAAGTGAACGATGTCTTTGGGGTTTTTTGGTGTTGTTTCTTTTCATTTAGTTTATGCTGCCTCAATTGGGAATCAGAAATCAGAGCGATATAACTCTGGTGTCACTGGTCTACTACTATTAATAATAACCATAGTAAAAATTGTCATATATGTTAAGTACTACTGTGTGCCAAGCACTGTGCTGTCATGGGGTATATAGAAGATAAGCAGCCACGCACCATCTCTGTCCCACACAGCAGAGGCATTTAATCCTCATTTTACATGTGAGGAATCCAAGGCACAGAGGAGTTAGGTGGTTTGCCCGAGGTCGCCCAGCAGGCAAGAGACGGACCTAGTATTAGAATCCAGGTCTCTTAACTCATGCTCTTTAGACTAGGCCTTGCTGTTTCTCAACCCTTAGATTATTAAAGAAATACGAAGGGCAAGCATGCAGCTACCCAATTCCTTTTAACACTTCTCCCATTCCAGGCAACCTCCCAAACACCACAAACACCAGGCTCAACCCTCCTGGATCCCGGGAGTGGGGTGTTGTATTGTTTCATTCTCCTCCTCGATGCTCCTGGACCAGCTGAAGGTTTCGAGGACCTTCGTAACATCTCGAGCTAGCCTGACTGAGTGGGCGTCATAGATGCACTGCCTCGCCCCTACCTTTTTACAGGCTTTATCGTCACGGATACAGGCACCCATCTCTCTGTGAGATATATTACCTCGAAGAATGCACAAAAGCCTAAGGAAGTGGTGGGGGGGGGTGGTGGTTGTTGCTTCAAACAGCTGTTATTAAACAAGTTGCATAATTCCCTGCTACAGAACTGCTGCTATTGCAGTCTTTCGTTAAAAATCCTCCATGTTCCCGAATCTTGCAATTTGTTCATGGTCAGCAGTTTTCTTCACAGCACTGTTCATTACTGTGCGTGCAGTAATGTTTTGCACAATAACACCCCACCTATGAGGTTTTTCTTATACCACTTAGTAGAGTTTGCTTTTCACTGTAGCTACTGAACGGCATAAATCAATACAATGCACACCATAAACACCACAAGTGTTAACCCTGCCAATTGGTCCTCTTAATTGGTTTCAGCAAACCTTTTTGAAGCAGAGAGGCATACAAATCAAAGACTAGGAATGTTCCAAAGTTTCTTGCTTTCCCTATCCTAGACCGATTTCATCTTGAGGCTTTTGCCTGCGTTTCCTCCATTTTTCAATTATTTCTTTTCATTTTTATGTCCCCTGAAACCTACACGTCGACTTCCAACATCCCATTCCCCAGCAGCCTCCATATTTGTAATTAGAGAAGATAAAGTTATAATGCTCCCTAGGCAGAACTCTGCATTTTAACAACTGGGCTAATTCAGAAAGCAACTTGGCCAGAATAAATATGCCCCGCAATTAGTGGTGTGCCGACGTTTCTCATGGTTACCTTATGTATAAATAAACTCGAGCCACTGACAATTTTCCTGAGGGGGTTTATCTCTGCTGCCCAAATCTGAAGACAGATTTGTTGTAAGTAACGCTATCCTCCTACTAAGTTTGAAAACCTATTATTTTTTTAATGCATCTGCTTTTGCATCCACCTAGCTTCAGGCTGGGCCTGAGGTTCCGATATCGTCTGTATAATTAACCGTTTTTGGGATCGTGCCTCAGTTACTGATCCCCACAGCCTATCATTTGACTGAGGCTGACAGGAGGTGACTGGGCAGAGCCGTTTCACCTGAGGGTGGCCTAGGTCAAAGGTCAGTTGTAATAGCTACTCCGTGCATCTCCAGACCTGTAAATGAGACCAGGGCCTTCTCCACTTGACTACACTTCCTTTGTCTTAGATGGATGCTCTAATCAAACAAATTACCTAGCCCATGATCACAGTCGCTGATCCAGAGATACTTGTGCAGACGTTTGTCTGGAATGTTCCAAGTCTTCTCAACCATACCGTGTTGTTTGAAAAGAGGGGCTAATGTGTTCAACCAGAGGTAATAAAAGACGTGTGTTAAACCAGCCTCAAAGAAATCCCTTGGGACAGGCAGAGCATGACATGTTTGACCCAGCAGTACTTGTTTAACTGAAGGGCATGTACGCAAACTAACTCAGGAATCGCTATTTTAATGGGGCATGTGTTTGGAGGTCTTACGGCACAAAAGGACACACCTTACAGACGTCTCCATATGTTCTGAGAGTCCATTTGCATTAGCCTTTCCGTGCTGCCTTACTTCTTAGGAAACCCATCTTCGCCGCTATCGCGGCAGCAGGCCACAGCCAAATTTGAGAGGAGAGATTCCATGGCAGCCTTGCGTAAAGTTCATAAATCTTCTGCTAAATTCAGCTAGTACAGAAGCAGCTATACATGGATGATCTCTCGTATCTACCTTCAGACGTAATTTATGGCAATAATTTTCCTAGAAAGTTGCAAGAGCTGTTTGAAACGTTTTTGCTTCCTTAAACATCTACATCTCTTTTGTGGATATTTTCCTTCTCGTCTGAGCTCCAAAGTACAGAACGGACAAAAAGCATCTGTGGCACCATAAATAAAGCTTAAAAAATGCTAAATTGTTGGAGGAGGGGCGGGGGAGGCACGGGGAGAAGAGAAAAGGATAAACCAAGGACAATAGGAGTTTTTATCTAAAAGAAATGAAGTTTCATTTTTAGAATACCATTAAAGGGTTTACCGAAAGATGATATCAAGTGATCATCAAATCAACCTTGCCAAGGTACCCGGACAAAGTATTTTGCCAAAACGATTACCTATGAACTGTCCATCTTCCAATTAGCTACCTGGATTTTTGACTACCTGTTGATTTTTGTTTTTCCAATCTTTCCGTTGTCTCAAGGAACAACCTTAAAAGCCACTGAGCACAAAGATTTCTCCTCCCTCCACCGTGTTCCCACACCACAAAACACCACCACCCCCTCCCAACCCACACAACCGAAAAACCATTGTGACTGAGCTTTGGCAAATGATGTGTTGATAATCCCGACCTAATTGCCTGCTCACTGAATGGAAGCCTTCTTGGAATTCTTCTGATCTATTATTTCAGTTTTCATGTTTTCCTTCCCTGGCCCATTTTAGTTTGATGTTTAAGGTGAAGCTAAAATTAGGTAAAAAGCCAAATCTCCCTTTCGATAGAGCAGGATTCAAAGGAGGTTAACCTTGCTACAGAAACTATTTGCGTTTGTCCAGTGTTCGCCTTTGCAAAACGTGAAATACCAAACCCCAGGTATCAGTGGGTGGAATTGTAATGTCGATTTCAGCTTCAATAACTGAGCCGTGACTTCACCCGAAGCACTAAGATGCATACATAGGCAGGGGTGTATATTATGGTGGTACATGCGAGTTCTTCTGTGTTATATTTCTTCCTCTCCGGCTGATGAAAAGTTATATCTAACTGGGTGAACAAGCCCGGTGCAGTGTGGGATAATGTATCTGTGATTCATGGCCTACCCTACTCTCCAAAGACCAATACCGTAGCTGAATCTCCAAATGCATACTCAAAACATTGTTCTATTATTTTTTGCATGTCTTTGTGTCCTAGACATAATGTAATAGTGCCACCTTTCTTTCTGGCATATTCATCAGTCTTCGCTCTTTCCATAATTGCCCGAGAGCAGAGAGGAGGCCATGATGGCTCAGTCAGAAAACATTTCAGGAAGTCAGAGAGCCACTGATGCTTCACAGCTTCCAAAAAGGAATACAGGAAACACTTTTTTCTCCAAGCGCTAATCAAAGCCAGCCAAACTGTACCCTCAGAATTTTAGTGGATTCATATTTTTTACACATGATTTGTTTGGGAAAAATTAATTCATGCAGTTTTAGTTCTGATTTCAGCACTCTGTTTATATCTCCTTTGCCGTCTGGATGTTGTCAAAGGGAAATGGCTCTAGTCACCTCATCACCCCACAGTTTTGAAGTGGCACTGTTATTCTAAAGGTCTCCACTCCACTGACCAGCCTCTGGAATCACAAGGGATATTTTTGCTGCTGCTTTTGTGGCTGCTTTTCTGTTTTGTCAAGAATAAAAGCAAAATTGAAGACCCGAGAACTCTTTTTCTACCACCTTTCACTTCTAGAGAGAAGCCTCGAAATCACAAGCCTGGCTAGAAATCCATCCCTCCAGACATCCATGGTTCCCTCAATGTCTTCCTACTTAAAAATCAAAACAGACACTTTTTTCTTTTAATAGAGAGATCCTGGTAACGGGTTAGTTAGGCCCCAAATGCAGCCACCTTTTCCAAGGGGGTTTTCAAAATTCATTTTTGAGTGGCCTCAATTTTTCATCCACAAGAAAAATATGTGGGCACAGCTTAGCATTCACAGCCAACACACTGGACAGCAAATATTTTACTTAGGAAATAGATTTTGAGGTCAGATTTCCACCCAAGTCTTAGAAAGAAGAGGGGAAAGCTACTCCTGGAATAGAAAATACAATTAGGGTCACTGTAGGGCTGGTGTAAGACTGAGTCCGGTTCCTCGGCACACACTGTCAGACAAGGGGACCGTTGGCGGTGAGGATTGCGAGGGAATAGGCAGGGGTGAAACAGAATTACCAACTGGGTGCCCTTTCTCTTGCCATTTGAGGAACCTGAGGGGAGAATACAATTGCCTGAGGCAAACAGCGGAGCTTAGTGGAAAGAGCCCAGACTTGGGAGTCAGAGGTCATGGGTTCTAATCTCAGCTCAGCCACTTATCAGCTGTGTGACATTGGGCAAATCACTTAACTTCTCTGTGCCTTAGTTCCCTCATCTATAAATGGGGATTAAGACTGTGAGCCCCATGTGGGACAACCTGATTACCTTGTAACTACCACAGTGCTTAGAACAGTGCTTGGCACATAGTAAGTGCTTAAAAGATACCATTATTATTATTATTTATTAAAGCGAGGAAAAAGAGCACAGGTTTGGGAGTCAGAGGACATGGGTTCTAATTTCAGCGCCACCACTTGCCTGCTGTGTGACCTTGGGCAAGCCACTTAACTTCTCTGTGCTTCAGTTACCTCATTTAGAAAATGGAGATTAAGACTGTGAGCCCCATGTGGGTCAACCCGATTACCTTGCATCTACCCCAGTGCTTAGAACAGTGCTTGGTACATAGTGCTTAATGAATACCATTATTATTACCCACAGAGAAACATTCCAAGAATGCATGGCCTCTCACAAGATGGTGCATGTGACCTCATTAATTTATGCTCCACACTCCTACAACATAACAAAATCCACTGAGATGGGAGGAGGCAGCAAATCTTTCCTCACCTCCAGGGAACCCAGAAGCCACCTCTGGCTCTCTGGAATTCCAGTTCAGTGATGCATTTATTAAGTGCTTAATATGCACCAAGTACTGTGCTCAACCCTGGGCAAGATAGATAATCAGATTGGAAGCATCATTAAGAAGCAACGTGCCATAATGGATAGACCCCAGGCCTGCCTGGGAGTCAGAAGGACCTGGGTTCTAGTCCCAGCTCTTCCACTTTTCTGCCATGTGACCTTGGGCAAGTCAATTTACTTCTCTGGGCCTCCATCTCCTCATCTGAAAAACAAGGATTAGGACAGTGAGCCCTTCCTGGCACCGGGACCATGTCTAACTCAATTACCTTGTATCTACCCCAGCACTTAGCACAGTGCCTGGCACATAGTAAGCATCTAACAAATATTATTCTTATTGTTATCATATCATGCCAGCAATCTCAGTTGCTGGCATGGTTACCCTCATTTCCTTCCAGGCTATGCCAATGCTTTCTAAATTAAATAGCTCCCTAATACAGAACTCACTCTCCTAAGTTTTCTATTTTGAACGGCAATTTATTCTTCAGCTTGATGCATGAGCTAAAGGGCACAATTACTCTGAGTCTATCAGAATTCCCTCTGTGATCAATATTTTCTCAGGCCACGCTCAAGTGAAAGAACTGAGAAGATGAGTAAGGGCTGAGACTGTTGAGAAAGGAAAAACTCAGTGTATGTCAGAAACCACAGAATACCACTTTACTCAGATTTAAAATCTACTCTAGTCCAATTTCCTACCTGAAATGCTTTAGCAACTCAAGACCCGGCGGGACTTGTGCCCACATGTTTAGACTCTGGGGAAAAATATCCTGTTGCTCAAACACAAGTTTGTCAACCAAGGAGAGGATTTGACTGACTGTGAAAAGGGCCCCCTTAAATGCTTTGCATCCAGAGGGACTGTGTCTCTAATTTGGGATTCTAATACAATGTCCTGCGTGTAATGCCAGTTCGGGGAGGGGGTAATAGTGATCATCAGTGGAAACAACAGCTGGAAGTATCAAAATTTTGGCTAAACTGTCTGCCTCAGGATAAAAGCGATGTTCAGAGAACAGTCCATAACTTTGTACAGATTGGTTCTCTTTGGGAACTTAGCCAAGCTTCTCTTCGCATCTGACTGAGCCTCTTGTCATCTTTTTTTTTCCCCTGGACAGATAAGATCCTGTTTCTAGAATTTGATGTGAAAGTTGTTTTAAGATTATTGAAGCCATTTCTGAACTCATTTCTGAGGAGAATACAACCTTTGAATACTCTGAAATACAAAGCCAAACCCACTCAGTGATGATAAGGATGTGATGTTACATAGAAAATGGAGGTGGAGAATAGTTTCGGTTATTTTTAAAGACTTTAGATGCTGAGGAATATCCTTCAAAATTATATATGAAAATGTTCCTCTTTCTACACCCAGGATGATTTTTCTACAGTCTGTGTCTCTCAGTCTCTTAGTACAGAGCTCTCTGTACACAGTAAGTACTCAAAAATATCACTGATGGATTGATCATGTGCACACACCTCTAAAAGAATCCTGTTTTAAGATCAGTTTTTATGCATTATCCTTCAGTATTTATACCTCACCTAGTACCACTATCCAAACTATAGCCACTAAGTCATCCAAAGTAGCTAAGCTTCCATTTAAGTGACCACTATCATAATGAAAGTCCTGGGAAATGAGGAATTGTTTCTCCATATAAACCCTCTCTAGAGCCCACCTCTTTGCAACTAGAACAATGTTGAGATTTAAAAAGTACACTTTATTTTGAGGAACAAAGATGGCAAAGTCTCCAAAGTAATTTGGCTTGTTTTTTAAAAAAAATTGTTTTGGTCTCCTTCATCAAATTTGGCTTTCTACACTGGCTCACTTCTCTAGGTAATTTTCAGTTCTCCTTTTGTCGTTTGCTGCATAGACATAGCCAGGATAAACTATTGAGTTAAAGACTGGATCCCAGTGTCTCTTCTCTCCAGCTACAGAAGTAGGAGTCATCACACTAGCTCCCTGGTCTCTATCTCCTTCCCAGGGACTATTCGTTCACAGCCTTCCCTACTTTCGACAGCATTGTTGGATTCTTCCTTCCCCCCTTCTTCTTCTGTGCTCTCTCACCCCGTTCAATAAGACATTTCCTACCCAAAAGCCCAAGTACCAAAGTGACCCACAACCATCTTCAGCCACTGTAGGTGAAGGGGCGTCTCTGACCACTGAATTTCACCCTGAGTCCTGGGAGAGCAGAAGCAGCATGACCTCGTAGAAGGGGCACCTTTACGGCCCTGGAACACTTGTCTGTACAGAAAGGAAACACTCAAAATATGTTTTTTACTGCTATTCCTTTCAATAAGAGTTTATTTTTTTCCCAAGAAATAGCAGATGATTCCAAAAATCGGTGCACACTAAACTGATCTGATTTGGGGGTGTTTTGTAAACCTGAAATTATACTTCTCTTCTTTTCAAATGACTTTTGCTCATAATTTTGCAGAAGGTGTGTGCAAATAGCAGAGGAGTGTAGGTGCTGGATACCTCACTGTTATGCTAAACCCCTTGCTGTTTCCACAAAGTAGTAAAACATGGTTTATGGTTGTGTGACCATGCATACCCAGGATCCGTGTACCTATTTCAGCCAGGACCATTCCCCTGGAAAAAGGCTGTGTATTTTACCTAGGAACAAGCATAGTTTCCCTTTAGGTGGCCTACAGATACCCCCTACTCAGGAAGAGTTTGTTTACACCCAGGTGAAGGGAGCTTTATTGAAGAGCAAAAGAAAAAACAGACTTGTGAGTAATGTCTACAGAAAAGTCAGCATAAATGGGAGTGTAGAATGGTTAATGAATGCAGGTTTCCAGGTGAGAATACTTTTATTTATACTTGTTGGGAAGGTAAGTCATTTGTTCGTACTGCTGCCTGTTGACGGTTACACCATGTCATAGTTTATCACCTGGGATCCTTCACAGTCAGTCGTATATCATTTTTTTTCCCTCTTCAAAATGACCCTTATGGAGCTGCATCTACTCATGAAATATTTGACTTTATAAATACACTCCCTAGATATGCCTATTAAATAGCATCTATTCTCTAATAAGCCTTCATTCCCTTATGTGTTGCGCGTATACTTGGATTTGCATACTTTATTCACTGCTCCCTCAGGCCCACAGAACTATGTACATATCTGTAAATTTAATTGATTCATTTATATTAGTGGTTGTCTCTCCCTCTAGACTATCAGCTCACTGTGGGAAGGAAACATGTCTACCACTTCTGTTATATCATACTTTCTCAAGTGTTTAATGCACTACTCTGCACACACTAAGTGCTCAATAAATTTGATTATTCAGATCCAGTAGCAATAGCAGTCTTTCATAACAGAGATGTTGTTACTGATGCAGAAGAATGGGGTTAAAAGACTAATGCAGAATCATCACACCTCCCACATTGCTGACAAGTAATCAATAAACCAATCAACCAATCAACCAATGATACTTGTTGGGCATCTACTCTGGGAAAAGACTACTAAGTACTTGTGGCAGTGTAGAAGAGTCAAAACACCTGATCTCTACTTTCTAGGAACTTCCAGGATAACAAAGTGGGCAGGGACAAAATAAATTACAGATTGAAGAAGAGAAAGGAGAAATGGACATTAGCTTGTTTTTCAAGATTAAGGTTCACAAGGCATTTTCCTCTGAGTCAGTCTGGAGTTCGGTGAGGCAGGTGGTGTTTAAGACCATTCCAATAACTGCACAACTCATTGAATTTCCATGTGGGTATTCAATGAATTCCACTGGGAAAAAACACGTCCCATTGGGAAAAAAATAAGCATTGTTTGGACTTATTTTGCAAGTTCTTAGCAACCTATGCTCAAGAGAAACAGCTTTTTACAGTTCCAGAGGAAAATCAGAATTAAAAAATATGCTGAGATAGGGGCCTGAAGTCTCAGGTTTGGGATGGGCACATCTGTGAAAGGTTTCTGAGACATGCTAAACTTGTTTCAGGCAGAAGTCTCCCTCCCTGACTGTATGATGTTCTATTATTTTTTCTTTCCCCTGATCTTTACAGAGATATCACAGTGACACTGGTAAGGCTCAGTCAATCATATGAGCTTCTGGAAAATCCTGAGAGAAAGCATGCAGATGTGTGGGTGGGTGGAAAATGGGGGTGGGGGATGGGGAGAGGAGGTGCTGGCCCAGCAATATTTTTACTCTACTTCAAACTAACTGAGAGCTGAAAACTCCTCCTGATTTCACACTGGGAATATCTGGCAAAGCCTGATATAATGTATATTCCTAGACAGAAAGAGACAAATGTCCAAAAAGGAAGCGAGCATAAAAGAACATGCCCACCTGTGCATGTGACACTTGAGGTGTAATTTCCTTCTGGGTGAAAATGAAGAGAAGACATCCAAGAATGTAAAAATAGTTGTCTCACTCATGTGCATAGAAGCAAAGAAATGCAAAGAAGCCTTACTTATGTATGGTAGATTCTAATCACACCTTGTTCCAAGGTTCATGGTTTTATGACCCACAGCCCCTTCCCCCAGCCCCACCCCAGCCCAACCAGCCCCAGGCTTTGCCAGATGCTCCGGAGAGAATCCTCCACTACAAATGCTGCTCCATTTGGGTCAGGGTGGCTTTTACTCTTCTCTTGCTTCTCAGGTGAAGAACACATTTCTCCCCTTCCTCCAACTTCTGTCACATCCCTTTAGTGCTATCCAGTGGGAGCGGGGTGTGTGATGTGGCATCCAAGTACAAAGGAACTAGTGGGAATGTAGTCTCTTGCCCAAATGGAATATGCTAATCTACTGAGCTCATGTACATGGCCATACATTTTTCCCCAACTCTAAAATGTCACTTTTCATAGTCACCTGAATGGTAAACAAGGGTGTTGTGTGAATTTATGTGCTTAAAAGATTATGGTCTCTTTTCTTTGGATAATTATCAAGTATTGCAAATATAAAGCAGGATCTGAAGACCTTTTTTGGCTTGCTTTTTCCAGGAGGGAGATAGGTTTGGGAATCATGGTGCCTGTCATTAATTCCCAACATCTTTCTAGAGCCCCTGAGCTCGCTGCTCAGAGATAGACTATTTGGCAAGCTGAACTGGCATTAGCAAGCAGAGGAGGGAAAGAGGTGAAATCTCGGGGGCAGGGGGTCGGGGGGAGAGAAAGAGCTCTCATATGAAGTGACCCCAATCAATCAATCCATCAGTGGTATTTATTGAGTGCTTACTCTGTGCAGATCACTAAGTGCTTGGGAGAGTGAGATAAACCAGGACAACCATGGGAGGTTCTTCAGGAGTGGGGAGATGTGGACTGAATGGTTTTGTAGAAAATCCCTGAAAGTGGATGCTGGCAACAGATGGAACAGCTGTACCAGTGCTTAGTATAGTGCCTTGCACAAAATAAGGATTTACAAATACTATTAGAAAAAAAAAGCATGAGACCCCAGTTAATGCCAGCCAGCAGTTTTGGCAAGCTTCCATCTTATACCACAGATTCAGAGCTGAGAGAGGATTAGAAAAGAGGTTTAATGGTCAGGAATAACTTCAGGAATGGGATAAGATTAATGAAAAATTGCACAAGGATAGTTCTTACAGTCAGGATAATCGCAATCCTGATAAACAGCTGAGAAGAATTTTAGCCCAAGCAACAAATGTTGTAAAGGTTCAGTTGTGCCTCTGACAGTCCCTGTGACTCCTGAAAGTCTATTGTGTCTTTCTTGGGTTTCCCTTCCCATCTTCCAAGAAAGCCATCAACATCCCAGAAGCTCCTCATCCTGGACGCCTCCTTGATTCTCAAAAGAAGGAGACACCCGCACCCCAAGAATTCCAAAGTGTGAATGCACAATTAGGTCCTGGTTTCACCAACTTTGTTACCACTAATTCAGTCCCTGGGGAAATTGGAAAGACCCGAAAGAAGTCAGGGAATCCATTCTCATAAGCACACATTTTATGCAAATCAACGTGCCTGAAATCGAGGTGGACTTAATCTACTTGAGACCCTTCAATGTTTTTCAGATGTTTTTAGAGTGAAAGGAAAAAGGATCTCTAAATGTCACAAGTACTAAATGTAAAAAATAAAACATCTGCAATTGATTTAATTGTAGAAATAAATTGTAGGCTACTTCAGCACTTGCAACCCAAGAAATTTAATGGAAAATTCACGTTCTAGTCCCAAGTTATCCTAAGGTCGAAAAAGAATGCTTTTGTGTTGAATAACATGTTTATATATCTCTATCCAGTTACAAATTAATTAATAAACATGTAACCAAAATAGAAAACCAGCTAATCAAAACTGGACGTTATTTCCACAAAGTCAATTTGTGTATCCAACCACAAATATAGCTTTGATTCCTGTGAGCTACTTTTGTGAATTTGTTTTGTTTTCATTTCTGGAAAACCTCAACCATTTTAGCCCAGTAAAAATGTAATTACATTTGCCGCAGTATATCCTACCAGCTGAACCCTGTGATTCTTTGATTGAGTCAGCCCCCTTCAAAGGCTCTGGCTGGTGTTAACACAAGGAAAGACAAGGCCTTCCAACAGATTACACTTGGAAGGATCCTGTGTGAACTTGGAGAAGGTCACAAGTCATTTTTATCAATAGCACTTTATGTGGATGAACCGGCACTTCTGCTTCAATCACTTCCCCTTTCTTTGAGGAATCAGTGCCGAGGGAAAAGAGGAAAGTGATCCTGGATAAATTGGGAGTGTAACTAGGGTGTGGGGAGAGAGAGCCCAGAGAACAGATTTATTTGTTATGTGAATTATCAGCAGAATCCCACTGGACCTGACTGATAAGTGATAAAATAATATTATGGAAGAGGGACGGATCTCAGATATAAATCATCCTCAAGATATCATTTCAACATTAATGTCTAGGTTCATAAGATTTTTACATGTCTGCCTAAGAATTCAAGGCTGCACACTGGCCTTCACCATGCATTTGAATGGCCTTTACAGCTTGATCTCAACCTTCTGAACACTATCGAAAATCTTATTAAGCAAGGCCAAGGCATCATGTTTAAATAGCAAGTATTTGAAGAGAAGAAATTAATGGTAAAAGAAGTGTACAAAACTGAACTCCTCATCTTCCCTCCCTACTCATCTCCCCTTCTTGACTTTCCCACCACAGTTGACCACATCACCATTATCCCTGTTTCTGAGACCTGCAACCTCAGCTTTATCCTTGATTTTTCCCTCTGTTTCATCTCTCATCTGTCACCAAATCCCTTCGATTTTTTTTCTCCTCAACATTTCCAAGATCCATCACTTCTTTGCCATTCAAATGACGACCACACAGGTCCAGGCACTTGTCAGATCCCAGTTTGACTACTGTATCAGCCTCCTCAGTGGTCTCTTTGCCTCCAGGGCATATTTCAAGCTTCTCCTTGATTCGGTTTACTAAACTGTGTTCTGCTTACATCTTTGTGTTTCTCAGAAACCTCAAATGGTTAACCATTCCTCTCTGCACCAAGTAGAAACTCCTGACCACTGGGTCTCAACCTCCTCCTTATCCACTGTCTTCTCCCGCTACATACCAGCTCATATTCTTTGCTCCCCGCCAGCTAACCTACTTACTGTGCCTCGTTCTCATTCCTCACATCACCAGTCTTTTGTTCATGCCCTCCCCAACCTGGATTTAACTCCCCCTTCAAATTTGACAGACCACAGCTTTCCCCATTTTCAAAGCCCTTCTGAAATCATATCTTCTGCAGGAGGCCTTCACCATTAATTGCTCCTCTTCCTTGTTTATATCCCTCCTTACTGCCTGTTCAGCACTCCTATGCCACCTTAGCACTTAAGTACTCACAACTTCAGTAGCACTTACACGGTAGTAGATATCTGAGGTGCTCCCTTACCTTCTTCTTCCTAGCCGTAATTCATTTTAGAGCCTGTTTCTCCTACTAGATTGTAAAGTCCTTAAAGGCAAAGCCCACTAATTCAACGGTGCTCACCACACATAGGCATCATCGATAGGTTTTCGAAAAATAATACTGATTGGACTGATTGACAGGTGAATTTTTCAGTTACTTCTCAGGTTTACCAAATAAAAGATTTTAAATCTCAGATTATATGAGTAGACAGCAGCTCTGTGTGACCCCACCAAAGTATGACAGATTCCCCAGGGAGATGAGACATTGAAACCATAGAAGTAGGGCTATTTTGTTTAATTGTAGAAATGCATCTGAACCAAATTTTGGTTTCTCTGTTAGTGAAAGAGGTGAAATAACTAATCAGGTGCCCATTAAATGCTGACAGTAACAGCAGGAACACCAAAGCCCAGGCAAGGAAAAGATAAGAAGAGAAAGAAGGATTTTAAAGAGTCACCCTGCCCTGGCCTTCAGCAAACAGGTACTCTGAGTCTCTATATTCTGGTCTTCAGAACCTACATTATTGACATTTCTGCCCTGGAGAACCTAGCCCACTCTCTTTCCACAGTATCGTAGCTAGGTTCTGACACGTGTCAACAATTCCAAAAATGAAAACACCCCCTAGAACCATCTAGCCCATTTTTGCTCATTCCTGCATCCAATCAGTTTTATTTATAGAGTGCTTACTGTGTGCAGAGCACAGTCCTAAGTGTTGGAGAGAGTAAATCCAAAAGAGTTGGTTGATACATTCTCTGCCCACAATGAGCTTATGTGCTATGAATCTGAAATCTGGAAAAGCTAGAAATATCTCTGTGGGAGCAAACTAACAAGCTACTACTATGTGCTACAAAAAAGTCAGGTTCCTGCCTAAATAATTTTTCACCCCCTCCCACCCATTCTCACTTCTTATTTTGCCCCCTCTGGCACCGTGCAAAACTGAATTGGGACACGGGATGTTACCCAAAAATTGGATCAGGTGATTCCCATTCAGCAGATTGACCAGAAAAGTTATTTCCTAAATGCCTTTGGAAATCTGTAATTTCATTCTCAATATTTTAACAGATTAAGTTAATGCAAATAGCAGATGTATTTTGTAGCAACAAGACAAATGTTCCACAAAATTAAAGTTATTCATGTGTAGTCACACTGGGAATATTTGCATGATATTTTGCTAATTGCTCCAAAATCTGACTTGTAGCAAATAAACAAATGGAGAAAAAAGTAAACCAGCAAAAATTAGCCCCAGGCTTCTCTGTTTCTCTTTTAAGTTCCCAATGTCTTTCTTCAACCAGTCAACTTTTTTTTGGAATCCCGATGTTATTTCCCAGTCTCCCAATCACTCTTCTCAAGCCCATTATCCTTCTGCAGACACTCACAGTTTCCCCCTGGTAACCAGATTTCTTCCAAAGCACTTGATTTTTTTTCTCCCTCAGAGTCCCTATGCCCTTCTTCAGACTTCAAATCTGTCGGTTTCAGTTTCCTAACAAAGGTTACTTATTGATGGCCTGCATTTGTACTAGTTGAGAACAGTTTAAATTTGTCAGATTTCCTTAAAACCTTTTAGAAAATCCGGTGCTGCTCGGGAAAACTCTGAAGTTTAAGTATTGCTCTGTATGGTATTAGTGGTAGGCAAGTAGAGATAACAAAGTTACTATGTCTCCTTTTGGGGACTAGATTTCAGATTCTGAATATGAGTACTTTGATCTTTGAGTTTCTCAAGTTAAGATATCAAATTGCAGTTTTGTGAGAGGAGGTGGTTATGGGATTCCAATAAAAAGTAAACTCCCTGGAGCTAATGACTGTGTCTGTTGCATGTTCTGAATGGGCTCAAGGGAGGTGGACATGTTCAGACTGGAAGAGAGAGAAAAGTAATAAAATCAATAAATAGAATGATAAGGATTACTATGTTCTAAACACTATACTGAACATGGCATAGATACAATGTAATCAGATCACACACTGTCCCTGTTCCATTTAGGGCTCAAAGTCTAATGGTGTGAGAGAACAGATATTTCATCCCAACTTCATCCCAGAGAAGCAGCGTGGCTCAGTGGAAAGAGCCTGGGCTTCGGAGTCAGAGGTCATGGGTTCGTCTCCCGGCTCTGCCACTTGTCAGCTGTGTGACTGTGGGCAAGTCACTTCACTTCTCTGGGCCTCAGTTACCTCATCTGTAAAATGGGGATTAACTGTGAGCCTCATGTGGGATGACCTGATTACCCTGTATCTCCCCCAGCGCTTAGAACAGTGCTCTGTACATAGTAAGCGCTTAACAAATACCAATATTATTATTATTATTAACTTACGGATGAGGAAGGCAAAACTGAAATTAGAACCCCGGCTTTCTGACTCCCTGCTCTGTGGTCTTTCCACTAGGTCATACTGCTTAAAGGGTAATTTACTACAGTTTTAAAACTCTAGATATAGGGTATAGGATTGCTTCTATTTTCTTCACTTTTAAAGTTTCTTTTTTTTTAAGATTCAGGGCTTTAAAAGGGCATTTGTGGAGAGAAAATAGAACAATATCCAACAGTGAGGTTTCAAAGCTAAGTAAGTTTAAGGTGGCCAGTCATAGCATTCAGACAAACCAGACCCTGAGAGGCACATGATGGCATGTGTGACACTGACCCACAGCATAGCTTGATGATGTCATGCCAGCCCATCACATAACATCATATCGCTGATAATTTTTGAAAGTCTGCCAAATTTCAACCAAGCCTAGAGCATTTCTCTGGGATCCCCAACCTCCACAATTTGCTTCAAAGGTATAATGTTCCTCTTCCATGTCCCTCTGCTTCCGGGCCATGGCCATGGGAGGCTAGGATCAAAAATACAAATTCCGGGTGTAAAGGCATCTAGTGCCATATCAATATCAGACAGGGGGCAAGACCAGCTGTGAAAACCAGACTGTCTGGTATGGAATTGGATGAATAACCACCCTAATTACGCTAGTTCTTGGTAGATCCAGTTCCAGGCCAAAGTGGTTGTTCTGATACACAGAACTAAAATGGAACAGTTTTCCAAGAGACAGCCAGGAAGGTTGATACACTGACCACACAGCTTAGCTTATGTAGGCAATTTTAGAAAAGTAGACAGATGTTTTGGAATTGAGAGTGACCTGGCTAAAAGTGCAATCCTTGTCCTGACTCCCAGTTACCCTTGTTCATTTTAAATGTGAAGGGATTTCCAAGCCGGGCTAGCACATACTCGGTGTATGCTCAAGTCCTATGGCACTATGGGATGGAGGAGGACTTTAACCCCATAACTGCTTTTCCCTTTCCTTTCCCTTTTTCTTCCCCTACCTTCTTTGGGGTAAAGGAAAGTAGGTGTTCAACGTGATGTATTGTCATGATCCAGGTCTTAATAAAAGTGCAAAGGTTTTGGCCCTATTTAAATGGGGTCATCCCAGATATTTACTGAAGCCTTTCCCAGGATCTGTGACCCAGATCATTAGGGATGTGTTACTGCTGTCCTACTGTCATCATGGAAACACAATCCAGGCAACCAGCAGAGCCTCTTCCTCTGACGTTCATGGAAAGAGGTCCAAAGTCGACAGAGGATGGCAACTCCAGGGAGATTGTTTTTGTTTGTTTACTGACAGTTTAGAACAAAGTATTTGTTGTGAAGTGGTAATAATAATAATAATGATAATAATGGTATTTGTTAAGTGTTATGTGCAAAACACTGTTCTAAGCAGTACAGTCACTTTTTCAACACGTGAGAAATAGAGGTTTGGAGTACTCAGCAACAATCTCAGAAAAGAATCCAATCTCATTTTCCTCTTCAGATATGGGACCCACTTTGTGAAGATCCAGTGGTTTTTTTTATGACATTTTGTGTTCCACAGCTCCTCTTGAGGATAAAAAAAGGCTGTGACTTCATCCACAAGCCAACAAAAGACCCAGAGAGAGAGAGAAAAAGAGGGGAAAGCTGGTTCTGAGCATAATGAAATTTACCCTCCTCATTCACCTCACTATTCTAGAGGTTGGGAGAGCTCTACATGACGTTGCAGGTGACAGAAAATATCAGAGGGTTCAGGGGGTGTTTGGATACATTCATGGGTGAAAGGTTCAAAAGACTTGCCAGAGAAAAAGTTAGGGATATAGAAAATAAAGTTAGGTATGTACGACGGTACGTCCTTAAATATTACTTAATATCAATGTCAAAGAAAGCAGGATTCCCCCAAGTATCCCGTTGTCACTGTCAGAGACAGATCCTGAGAACGGATGAGCCATTGGTCTCACCCAAGAATAGAGTCGATAGGAAAATGTTTCCTTTGAGCGAAGTACGAACTACCTCCTGATCAGGATATTACATTTCTGAAGCTAAATTCCAGTCCCCAGTATAAGCACTGTTTTTTTAAAAAAGAAACCAAAGTAGTATTCATTCAGGAAGCATAAATTGTATTGCTGGAAGTAATAGCAATCTCCTTAGCAGTCTCCCCAAGGAATTGCTCCAGTCTATTTTCTTAAGTGCTGTATTTATAAAGCTGCACCACATACCTCCTCCTGGACAACATGCAACAGTGTCCCACACTCATAGGGGAAGGTCAGCAGAGTTAGCTGAACTAGAAACAAAGAAAGGGGACCCTTTACTTTGAAGACACAGTGGCTGAACTAGGAATGAGGCATTCACTCCTTAGATTCGTCTCAATTTAACCTCACTCCTAACTTTATTTTGCATAATCAGTATGTTTTCTATATCCACGGCAGTGACAAGAAGACTTTGTAACTTTTTCCATTCACAAAAGGCTTCCCAAGACCACAGGAACGTGTACACAAACACACACACACACCCTCCCCACCTCCAAGCCTAGGTATTTATTCTCCTGTTGTTGCTTGTTGATATTCATCGAAAGCTGTGATGTTTTTCAGCTCCCCACTATTAGAGAGTGACTAGTGTAATGTAACACATAAATGGAAGAAGGCAGTGCAAGGGAGGGGAACTTCACTGGTAGCCAGAGACGTTCACTTCAGAGGAACTAAAGGATGGAGAGACAGGACAAGAGTCAGTGAGAGCCATAACCATATAGATAGTGCAGATAGCCCTAAAAACCTCTCTCTAGTTGTTAAACCCCTCCTATTACATAGTCCCACTACGACTCTCTCCCTGGAGTTCCCTTTGATCACCACCCTCTTCAGACCTTAGCAGAAGAGGTATTGATTGATTGAAAACTCCTTGCTCAGATCAGGAATTTCTGGTAGCTAAACCTCATCTTTGCCATTAGTCCACATGGAACAGAGGGCCCTTAGTGGCAAAGGGCATTAGAGCTTATTAGAAATCATAATCAGAGGAAAATACACTCTAGTATTTACAAAAAGATTACTTTTGGAACCAGGGGTTAGCAAAGAAACTTGTAACTTTCTTCCCAATTCAGTTATTTGTATTTTCCCTTCCCAGCTGCTTGATTTTTTACCTCATACTGAACCAATCTGAGGTCACTGTTGGATTTGAAAAGGTAAGGTCCAACTGTTCATGTATTTATTTGTGACAGAATAGTGGGCTCTTAAGCACTTTGAGGGAACGAATCATGTCTACCCACCCTATTGTATTTTAAAGTTTGTGTTACATGTGGAGGTAGAAGGGCAACGACTGGTGGTTTTTGAGGAATATAGAGGTGTAAACCAAAGGTTTTTTTAGAGAAATGATCTAGGCAGCAAAGTGAAGAATAGACTAGAGAGGGGAGAGACAAGAGGTGGGGAAGTGAGCAAAGAAATGGGTACAGTAATGAAGGTGGAAAGATGGGAAGTGGCTAAGTCGATGTGGTAGCAGGTTGGATGGGGAGAAAGGGGTGAATTTTAGAGATGTGAAGGAAGAACTGACAGGATTTAGTGACAAGCTGAATGTGCACTTGAATGAGAGAGATGAGTCGGAAATAATGTGAAGATTAAAGGCTTAGGAAACAGGAAGACTAGTGGTGTTGTCTACAGTGATGGGTGAAGAGAAGTTTTGGGTGGGAAGATGATGAGTTCTGTTAAATTTACGCATGTCTGAGGCTTTGGCAGTATGTCCAAATAGAGGAAAAGGGCATCTGCAGAGAAGGAGAGTGGTGCAGGCTGGAGAGATAGATTTGGAAATTATCTGTGAAGACGTGGCAGTGAATTAGTACAGTGCTCTGCACCCAGTAAGTGTTCAATAAACACTACTTGATTGATTGAGCTGGATAGGCCACAGGAATAACATCGATTCTGTTCTTGAGTTCCAGGGAAAATGAAGGACAACTGATGGGTGGCTGAAAGTTTTGCTGTCCTTATCTTCAGCCCTGACTCACCCCACCTACCCCACCCCACCCCACAGGTCATCCTGTTGTGCTGCTTTCCCTTTTGCTGCTCGAACCTCTCAAATTGCCTGCTCCAAAGTTGTTGTTTACCAAGAAGGAACTCATCTGACCTCTTCACCCCCTCCTCCCTTGCTCCCATTTAATCAATCAGTGGTATTTATTGAGACTTTCTATGCATAGAGCACTGTACTGAGCGCTTGGGAAAGTATAACACACCAGAGTTGGTAGACAGATTCCCTGCCCAGAGTGAGTTTACAGTCTAGAGATTTAAGCATTCCTTTGTGTCAAATAATGCAACCTCAGTTTGGAAAGTCCTGAGGAAAATCTCTTCTGGAATGTTTGAAAGGGTGTAAAGCATGAAGTGTATCCGACCCCACTCTTGCCTTTCTTTATTTTTGTAGGGACAAACAAGTTTGGCTGAATTTTCTTCTTTAAAGTGGGTCTTTTCTCAAGAGGTACCAGGTGGGTTTCTGTCACTGTCTCTAGAGTTCCTTCTCCATGGGAATTTTTTTTCCACCCTAATGATTTTACAAAGGGAAAATGACTGAATGAATTAGGCTCTTCATTAGGGGATTCTTCTTTATAGCTAATATAGCTTAGAATCTAGAAAAGTTACACATCTAAGATTTTTTAGGAAATGGTCTATTCCCATTGCTTTTAAGGTTAATTTTTTCTATAAATAAATCACCAGAACGCTACTGAACGGAGGCTTCAAAGTTATATTCCTAAGAGGCAATCCTTGTTTATCAAAACATTACCTGTCTTCATTGCTAAGGTAAATTATTGAATGCATTTTATAAATCATAAGAATTTAAATACATTGATTTCTGTCACTATGCATCATTGTCCTCCATGTTCTACGATGCTAGTGCTGACAGAGTCGTTATCTGTGTCCGTGACTATTATTGATTCATAGATATGACACAGTTCTCTTCTTCTTAGGATTGTTTAGCTGGAAGGAACCTCCAAGGGGCAACGAGTCCATCCTTCTGCCTCCCAGTGGTACTGATCCCTCTTCTAGAAAGATGCTTAAACGTGGTAGTAAAGTACCGAACATGTCCCAGATTTTGGTGTGGGTCCGTGTATCAGCTGAGCCCTGAACTAGAAATGGGTCTTAGCCAATTACCTACAGATCTCAACTTCCACCTCTTTTCATCTATTAATTTCAGAGCAGAAGCCAGATGCCTCTCTGATAAATAAGCCAGAGGCTGCATCCTCTAATTGGACAATGGTAAGAAGTGAACAGCATGAGGACAGTTCAATGAAAGCACCAAATCACTAGCATGATGGGCTTCCATTTGCCCTAATAACCCCTCTTCATCTGACTTCTTCATTCTCTCCCATTGTATTTCTTTCATGGGCCACTTCCCATCGAGTCCAGCACAATTTCCTCAGCATTCTGACCACTCACCTTCCTATACAGAGCCCGATGATTAGAGTGAAGGGGTAGCCTCCATCCATATCCTATAGCCCTGTAAGTCACACATGTTTAGCGTGTGCACTCTTTGCTATAATGGAACAGACCGTGTCTACCAGAACCATGGGGTTAATGTATTTCCTCGCCTGTAAATGCCCCTACCCTCACAAACGAACAAACCCTCTGGGGGAAATGCTTTTATCTTATCAAAGCACCATGCTTTTTGGATAATGCCACGATATTTTATTGTTGTTGCTAATACGCACATATGGCCATGAATGGAACAATAGCTATTACACATTGCTATTGTTCTTTCTCTAGCCATATGTATGTCGTCCAGTGTTGCAGACCGAAGGGACTCAAATGTTCTTTTTCCATGTCAGAGGGAGTTGTCAAAGATTCCATTCTCCCGCAAACCTTCTCTCTCCTTTAAATGCCATTTTAGCTAAAACCACCAAAGTACCTGATGTGTCCAAAGGGTAGGAATGGCGTTAAGTCAAGCCACAATTTTAAAAGGTGATAAACTGCCAACGATTGTAATGTGTAGGCTTTAAAATGTAGGATTACAGGGAACTAAGAAAAAAAAATCTGTTTTCTGGTTAAGTCTTTCCCTCAGCTACTTCTCCACTCACACATAATGTACCTCACATAATAAAAACTTCGACTTTAGCACTAATCCATATTTATTCTATCCTGTTATGTTAGGTTGAAAGCAACCCAATTTACTAATAGCTTGTTACACTCTAGCCGGATTCCCCTAGGCGTAATACCATTCTCCTCATACTGTGCAATGCTTACTTTGAGTGATGCGGAGTCAGAGTTGGACTGTCTTACATACGTCTGTGTCTAGAATATCCCTTCAGCGTCTTCCTTTCTTGGAAGTGTGTTAGCGGGCATATAATCCAAAAGTGAGCAGAGCATAAATAATTCATTTTCCTTAGAGATGTATATTTTTAAAATAGTAAAGCCAAACTTTATCAATGTATCCTCCTTATTCATTCCCCAGCTGTAGTCTACACGAAGCCCACTGTGATTTGAGGAAAATACAGTCATTTAAAAGCACAGCCTGAAGGACGATGAGAGGCATTCCTTTTGCTAATAGCCTGCAAAAGGTTTTGAGATAGTGACTTGGGTTGTGGGGCGGGTAGAATGAAGTATACCCTCCCCTCAGGATTAAAACTGCCCTGGTTTTGAGGGCTGTCCACCCCAGCTTCTCTCAGTAAGAAGGGGGTCAGCTGGAAACTGGAGAGATGACAGGGTTAGGATTGTGGCTTATCCCCTCCCTGATCTTGATGGGGAAAAGGCTTCCAGCTGAGTTCCAACTATTTTCACTGGGTGAAAATAGGCTATTTAAAACCTGTTTGCATCAAGATTTCCCCCTTTTTTTAACCTGTATATCTGTGGGTGCCCTTACTTAGTCCCAGCTGCAGCAGTCTCCTGGTGTCCCTGACTTCCCCCCAACCCCACTACCTCTTGCCCATATAGGTGGCTGTGTACCCATTCTTCTTGCCACATATCTGAGTCTGTGTGATCCCCTCTCTGGCCCTTTAATAATAATAATAGTTATTATTATTATTATAGTATTTGTTAAGCACTTATTATGTGCCAGACACTGTTCTAAGTGCTGGGGTGGATACAAGCTAATCAGGTTGGACACAGTCCCTGTCCCACATGAGGCTCTCAGTCTTAATCCCCATTCTACAGATGAGGGAACTGAGGCCCAGAGAAGTGAAGTGACTTGCCCAAGGTCACACAGCAGACAAGGGGTGGAGCCGGGATTAGAACCCATGACTCCCAGGCCCATGCTCTCTCCATTGCGCCTTGCCTTTGTGTGCTGTCTTTCATATTCCCCAAAGCCCCAACCTCTAAGCAGCCCTTCCCTTTGAAACCCCAGCCCTAGGAGTCCCACCCACTGGAATACCCACCTCACTTCCTACCCCAGGCTCAAAGTAAAAACTGACTCCCCTCTTGTAAGGAGTTAAAGAAATTTGTCTTTGGCTTCTTATCAAACTTTTTTAATTTAAAGGTGCCATAGTACCAGGAATGATAAGTTCCATCAGTATCCCAGCAAAAAGCACTACTGATTATAGCTATCACTGTGTAAACTGCAGACTACAGTACAGCAAGTGGAGTGGGCAAAAGGTATGCACCCTAAAAACAAAAACAGGGACAGTTGCCGAAGAAATCCAAAAGATGCTGGGCCACTTCTTGACTGAAAAGGAGAAGAGGGCTGATTGGTCAAGGACATCTACAGGTGTAGCCAGGGAGGGACACCACAGATGAACATTCTCCCTCCACCTCCCTGAAAAGAGAGAAAAAGATGTGCTTCTTCAGGCTGGCACATGTTTTTCTCTCTTCCTCTTTTCTTCTGTAAATTCTTCCCTCCATTAACACATGACTAGAGAGGAAGCTGACCACTGAGAGGAGCAGGGAGTTGAGAGGAATTAGCAGGCAGGGGAACTTTCTGTGAAAACTAGACGCCATAGTGTGAGGGACAACCATTTAGGTTTGCTTTGTCTGTACTCGGTGTCTTCGCCTTTATAGTAACTTAGGCTATGATGTGCGGTAGGTAGTCAAATACAATTGGTATCCGAGGTGCTACTGGAGAACTGTACAAAACATCAGAAAACTATTATATTCCTTTTTCTTTCTTCTTCACTGTGTTAGTTTGATTTCCTGCTGAGAGTGAAAGTTTAACTGGTACCTCTTCAGACAGACCTCCACAGAATTTTAAAACACCCCAACTAAATGCTCTTCCCATTTCTTCCATATTTGCTTAGCCTGAAGGATTTGTCATCTGGCTGACGATGAAAAGAAGCCAGCCGGTGAGCCTAGACAAACTTTCCCACAAACAAACAGGAGGCATTTATTTCCCCTCTGTGTTAGGGCAAGGGGTATGTTATTGCTCAAGGTGGCTGCCAGTGTTGTACGGAAAGGAAATATGAAACCAAGAGCAGAAGTATCCAGAGGTGGGGAGTACGTAGAAAGAGTTTCCCTCTGTTTCCCTTCACTTCTCATTTACCCTTGGCAGCCAGGTCAGAGCACACGGGCATTTTCCCATCCTTCTAAGTTGTTTCTGCTCTAGGCAATTTTGAACATCATTTCTTTTTCATCGGGCAGCTGATATTTAGGGAGTTCCATTGGGACTAAATTATCCTGTGCCCCCATGAGGTTCTATTAATCGCTTAGAATCTTCTAATTGTTGGAAATGGTAGCTTCAGTATGTACCAGGACTGACTCCACCTTAATGAACAAATGCAGGTTGCAGCTGCTTGAAGAGGACAAAGTCCCCCCTAAAAGCTTTAGGCTTTAAGATCATCTGTTCAATGTTTGTCAATATTTTAGGTTGGTCTTGCTCCCATTCCTATTCCTTCCTCTATGCTTTCATTTCTAATGATCAGAATGTAGGGCTAAGGAGAAGCTGATTTTGCCCCTGCTTCCCTTCACTTCTCATTTACCCTTGGCAGCCAGGTCAGAGCACATGGTCATTTTCCCATCCTTCTAAGTTGTTTCTGCTTAAACGATCTTCGTAACTCCGGGACTGGATTGCTGATTCTCTCTCTCTTTTGTGGAGAAACGGCATGATCTAGTGGATAAAGCAGAGGCTTGGGAGTCAGAAGAACCTGGGTTCTAGGCTCTGCTCTGCCACCTTTCTGCTGTGTGACCTCGGGCAAGTCACTTGACTTCTCTGTGCCTCAGTTACTGCATCTGTAAAATGGGGATTCTGACCGTGAGCCCCACACTGGACAAGGAATGTGTCCAACCTGATTGTATCTGCCCCAGCACTTGGTACTTGGAACATAGTGAATGCTTAATAAATACCATAAAAAAATAGTGGAAAGAGCCTGAAGCCTGACTAGAGGCCTTGGGTTCTAATCCAAGCACCCTCAATAACCCGCCGTGTAACACAGGGTAGGTCACTTCACATATTTGTGCCACAGTCACCTCGTCTGAAATATGGGGATGAAATTCCTTTTCTCCCTCTTAGACTGTGAGCCCCACGTGGAACAGTGACTGTGTCCAACCTGAACATCTCGTTATCTAGTCCAGTGCTTAGTACAGTGTTTGGCATTTAGCAAGGACTTTAGAAATACTACACTTATTACTGTTATTCTCAATAAAAGGGAGATGTCATCATTGCAATTACATAAGAGGTACAGTTTAAGGAAAAATATTTTTGGATCTGATGTACCGTACGTCCTTAATGTGCAGAGATTCTGCTCACAGGGAAAAGTTGTCCTTTCTTACCAAGTTAGAATTTAACTTGCTTCCTCTTCGTTCTCTCACCTTTCTTCTACTGGTTGTGAGTTGCTTCAGGGTGAGATGACTGGGGATGGGCAAGGAGTTTAAAAAATCTACCGGCACAAGGAAAAATGGAGATTTAGCATTTATCAGGTCCATTTGATCTGCATAGATGCTGTCAGAGAAATAAAGAACATAAGGAACATTTTTGTTGATTTTATAGGTTCCCTCCCACTTACTGACTCGGTAAAAGATTATTTTCTAGTCTGATTTTGATTCTGGGCAGGCCTCAGGAAAATGAAGTCATATTAGATGCATCCTTACTCTACCAGAAAAGGCCTCCCAATACACATTCCTGCCGTACATTAAAGTTCATGCCAAGTTAGAAAATCTTAGTGTTGTTGCTTAATATCAGGTTGATAGCAAAAGCCAAACTGAAATTTGAGAAAATATGAGGCCATTAGTGTTGTTCAACATTATTTTAGTGGGAAAAGCTGGGTGGTATATTTTCCGATTTGCATTACCAATATGTATATCTTAATTTTTACAGCTGTAATCTCTCTCCTTTTTTTTAAAAGCTCACAAAAGAAATCAACTCCTATCTTCAATGTGAAGACACTTGGCCCCCTTCTTTCCCCTTTCTCTATACTCTGGTAGACAGTTCCTATCCCACAGTGAATACTTTCACAGTTTTGTTTTTATTGAAGATATAGAATGTTTTACAGAAAAAAAGCATTATCAACTTGGCTTGGTGACCCTCAACTCAAAATGGCTCTTATTTAGCCTTGAGCTCAGTAGAGCTAAGGTTTCCTTATTCATATTTGGAAAAAATAACCACATATCACCCAACTGATGGGAAATGTAAATCCAAAATTTTGGGACCCTCGCACAAGTCCAAAAATGTAAAACATGGGAATTTTCTCTCCACATCGTAAAATTGAAGCTGTTCTGCTAGAAACCCTGGAGGAAGATAATGTCCTTTCCACCTAGAACAAGCCATACCACATTCCCTTTTTCTTGTCCTTCTGCCTCCTGGCAGCTCTTTTGATTTCCCATAAACATCCCAGGCATCCCACAGGGTACTGTGCTGAGGAAAGACAAGCATTCAATTGTATTCCTCTTTCCAGTTACCACTACTTATTCCATGGCACTCGATAATCTAGCAAAAAGTTGACTAATGTATTCTGAGATGGTTCCCGTGATCTACTGCCTACAGAGTTTTTCCCTTACCAGATGCCAGGTGGACATGATGCATTCTCAAACATAGGTGCAGCTGAGAGAACACACATAGGCATCAGCCCATGCTGGTCTGCCGAGGCAGAAGCATGCTCTGATCTGTTGCAGAGTCATGTGAGGACATAACCTTACAGGAGAAAGACAGTTCAAAAAAGCTCCCGTGTCCCGGAAGCTCGAGGTTGTCATGTAAAGCCAGTGATAGTAGCCCCTGAGACAAAACTTACATTAATATAAAATTGTTGAAAAATCTGAAGAGGGAGCCAATCTCACCTGCTACTGCAAAATGTCACCAAAAGTAATTAGCAGTTGGCAGCAGAGTTGGGCTGAGTTGCCAGTAATGAGGCCACTGTGAAAACAATTGACACTTTTCTTTTACAAGTCACTACTACCGCACTATTAAAAATGAACTTTTCCCAAACCACAAAATGAAATTAGTAAATACCTTCCAGTGGGAGCAAATGGATTGGTGCCACTTAGGTTTTCTTCTCGGGCTTTCTGGAATGAAAAGACAAGATCATCTTGGCTGCAGTGAATATCTACCATGTGAATTCAAAAGCCACCCCAGGGAAAGGAATCCAAAGTTACAGTGGAAGGAAACGTGATGTTGAAAGACCTAACTTTAAGTTTCTGGCTCTATCGTTGGCTCGTGGGAGATTGTCACTTCCCTTTGCCTGGGTTAAAAGATTCTCCCTTGATCCCTCCCATCCCCACCGGTGCCTCTATTTTTCAGTTGTGGCCATGTTGGACAGCATTGTTACATTTTGATGGATCATTGCTCTACTGAAAGTGCAAAGCCAAAGAAAATAGTTCCGGGCCCATGTGAATTGGAGCTGCCAGCAGTAGAGCTGCAGCAATTCTGCTGCCTGCTTTCCCGGGAGAGGATACAGCTGCCAGCAACCTAGTCAGAGGAGTGAAAACAGAGGAAGGGGGGGGAAGTTCATTCAGCTCTGGGTTGCTTTCGAGAGAACCCCGGGAAACCATGAGGCCCTAATCCTGTATTGGCCTCCCCAATTCTTTATAAATATATATAAAAGTATATATGAAAAATATATAAATATCTCTACAGTACCTTCATCAGATTCTTATCCTAGAGAAGCAAAGCATCATTGCTTTGATCAGGGCAACATTTCTCCCCATAGAGGATAGGGAAGGAACTGGGCAGAGTCAATGCATACACAGCGTGGCTCAGTGGAAAGAGCCCGGACTTAGGAGTCAGAGGTTCTAATCCTGACTCCGCCACCTGTCAGCTGTGTGACTTTGGGCAAGTCACTTCACTTCTCGGTGCCTCAGTTACCTCATCTGTAAAATGGGGATGAAGACCGTGAGCCTCACATGGGACAACCTGATTACCCTGTATCTACCCCAGCAATTAGAACATTGCTCGATACATAGTAAACTCTTAACAAATACCTACATTATTATTATACTTCCAAGCCATTCTGGGGTTGAGTTCAATAGGTGGATCTACTCTCCTCTGAGGAACATATTGACAAAAAGGAATGGGACAGAGGGAATTTCTTCCCTCTGTGCCCCAGGACACCCTCCCTAGTTCAGGCGGGTGACATAAATGCCATGCGATGTGCTATTCTGTCCACTGGTTCTTCTCAGGGAAGAGGCCCCATCCAGAGACCTGAGGAGTTAGAGGACATTTTGAATGGAGGCTTTCCATTTTTCTGCAGCCCTCCAACTCAATCTCTCAGAACGGTCCAATTTTCTCAGTGTCTTCTGTTTGCACAGTGGAGCTTACTGGTTAACCTGAGCACTTGCTGGATTTCACTAGGTTGGCTTTTATCTAAAGGTTTTTTTATATGTAAACCTCTGAGGACTGTTTGCAGGATCTTAGAGGTGCCTGCAGTCTAAGTCTCATGAAGAGAGGAAAATCTTCCATCATGCTGACAAGAAAAACACATTTTTCTAGGCACACTATCTGACCAAGTATTGGAAATCAAGAAAAATGCAACGCAACATGTGGGGGGCACTGGTAGAAGCAACATTTTTTCAGCAGGTTGGGATTTCTATTGCGCCATTGCAATTTAGCCTTTTAACAGTAGGACTTGCTCCAAACCCTTCCCACTCCCTAGAGGCTACACTCAAGAACCATTTAGATTTACATTAAAAGTGGTTTAGCTTGCATACACTGTATTGTTTGACAGGAAAGATTGATGTTCACGTATAATTAAGTTTCAGTGTAAATGACATCATTCAAGAGAGGAAGACAAGTTCCCATCTAACCTCTGTCCTGGCTTTCATGTAAGATATTCCAGGGTATGTGCAGACTCAGGTGATTTTTCTGGGCCTTCTCCTTAATAGATGAATTGATATTCAACAGCAGCAATAGAGCTACTATAAGCAGCATGGCCTAATAGAAAGACCATGGGCCTGGGAGTCAGAGGACCTGAATTCTTATAATAATAATAGTTCATAATAATGGGATTTGTGAAGTGTTTACTATGAACCAGTCACTGTATTAAGTGTTGAGGTGGATACAAACAATTCTCAACTCTGCCATTTGCTTGCTCTATGACCTTGAACAAGTTACTTAACTTATCTGGGCCTCACTTTCTTCAACTGTAAAATGGGGGTTCAATAACTGTTCTCCCTCCAGTTAGGCTGTGAGGCTCCTATGGGACTGTGTCCTACCTGATTAATTTGTATCTATTCAAGCTCTTAGAAAAGTGCTTGACACATAGAAAACACTTAACAAATACCAGAATATAAATAATTATTGGAAACCAAGTGAGAGACTTTCTGATCCAAGTCTCTATTGAATTACTTGGTAGCTGGCCTAATTTTAAGCTGTAGGAATTGAAGAAATGAAATGTAAGTAGGTAGCGAGGGGCAATCAATAGGCCTAGAATGAAGCCATATTCCCTATGTTTTGGGACACCAGTCTAATCCATCACTGCCCAAATCCACTGTCATTCAATTCCCTGTAGCCTGTAAAGTCGTGTGGGCAGGGAATTTGTCTGTTATATTGTTGCATTTTACTCTCCCAAGCGTTTAGTACGGCGCCCTGCATGAAGTAAGACTCAATAAATAAGATTGATCCCCCTCTGCTTTAAAGGCACACACCTCTAATTCATTCACTTCCCCAATAAAAATATCACTCTCTGAACACATTTGTCACAAGATCCGAACTCTTTTGGGCCTCACAGTTGCTCCAAATGGGTACCTAGAAATGGGTACCTAGAATTAATAGCTATCTTATCACAGGGACAATAATCAACAATCATCACAGGGACAAAGCCTTAGGTAAGTCATTTAACCTAGCTTCAGACAGCCCTCAAGTCAGGGACAGTCATAAGAGGAACCAAGAAGACAGTGAACGCTGCTGGGAACTGAAAAACTGAGAGTTTAAGTGACTTGTCGAAGGTGAACCACTTGGCTGTGGCAGAGTCAGGATTCGAACCCAGGTTCTCTGACTTCTAGGCTCGTGCTCTTTCCATTAGGCCAAGCTGCTTCTCTATATGTCTTAATATCTTTAAAATGTACCCCAAATGAGCTCCGTGCTCTTTCCATTAGGCCAAGCTGCTTCTCTATATGTCTTAATACCTGTAAAACGTACCCCAAATGAGCTCCTTGCTGGTACCTGGGCAGCTTACCCAAAAATCGTCCAGTACAAACCATGACGTATCCTCGGAACTTTACTGTGCCTCTGTCAGTATAACCTTGGCTTTCGTTATCCCTAACGGGCCTGCCATAGCCCTTTGGAAGTATTTTATATCTATCTGTCCATTACAGATGATAGCATGTATTTAGTCCAAGTTTAGAACCCACTAAAACTCCGTGGGTTTAGAATTTCAAACCAAGTTTGAGTCTCTTGGTGTTCACTTGGTTTGTCCTTGGCAAAGCACTAAGAGCTTAAAAAGTCTCAACAATTCCTAGGACATAGCCCTTTAGGGGGAAAAAAGTATTTTGATGAGTAAAGCGTAAATGAACCAGAAACATATGGATTAAATTTTCCCCAAAATGCACATGGGTTTAATAATTAATGGAAAAAGTGCTTCTATCATGCACTTTGGGTTTTATCAAACCCCAAATATTTGAAAAATGGCTTGATATTTCCAGAGAATCCAAAATATGATTTGGTTCACTTACTCTAATAGCTATTGATAGCGGTAGAAATGGAGATTTTTGTTTTTTAGGTGTATAATGGAAAACAGAAACAGAACTTGTTCGGAATTATGTGAAGGGGAAGAATATAATAATACAAAGTTCATCTTTGTTCATGTTTATTTTCTCAAATCCTTCTATTGAGAATTTCCAACAATCTCTTAACTATATTCTAGCTCAGCATATTAAGAGTTTTGAATGAATTTATTGATTGCAGTAGAAAAAAATGGAAAACTGAATGAAATCCTTTGAGATGCATGGTATGTCATGAACTTTCTGAAGTTATTTGCAAATGTTTCTGCCAGTATCAATAAATCCCTGAAATTTCAAGTAAGGCCGCATTAATTAAAGAATGGTCCCATGTATTGAGACATTCTTGGAAATGATTTCTTCAATTTACAGTGCTTTAGTTGTATGTTTGACTGAAATATTTCAATTTTAGAAAACTCTTGATCCAAACAAGAACAGAACATTCAATGAGTTTTAACGGGGAGGTTTTACAGCCGTTCACCTCATAATCTTGCTTTATGTATTTTCGGTGTGTCCAAGTTGATTCCTCACGCCACAAGGCTGAGAAACTCAAAAAATACCCAAAATGTTTGTTTCCAATCTTTTCACTTAGTACATGAACGCGCTCCAAATCTTGAAACTCTTAAAAATAAAAATAGCTCCATCCAGCCTTTACTAATTCTTGTGGGCTACTAGAAAAAAGCAGGGGAAAGCACATTTAGCTTGACTTTTAGAAAGTGAATAGGGAAATATGACGTAGGAGCTTGGCTAGACTTGAGCAGCTTAGATCAGACCAAGTGACATGAAATCAGGAGACAATTCCTTTGAAGTTCGCATTTGGCTTACAAACACATTGGCTTTTTTTTTTCTTTTTGGCCTAGCACCACTGTTTATTTGTTTTCAATTCATTATGGAAGAAGTTTGGCCTTTCATTTGCTACTCTGCCTGTATGTGAAAAATGGCATGTAGGGAGGGGAAATAGGGACGGGCTTTTCAACTTCACTGAATCACACCAACCTGTAAGAGCTTTCAGTAATGGCCAAGTGGAAAGTATTTTGAATTAAAGAAGAAAGGGGGGAAAAAAAGTAAAAAATACCACTGTCCTTCTGAAATAGGGAGGCTGTCATGCACGTGAAAAGGGGTTACTGTTTAATGAAAGTAGCTTGTATTACTTCTCTACTTATGGATGCAAAAATAAGTGCCTTTGTTGCTGAGAAACTACATTTCATGTACTTCTGTGACCAGAGCTCACCGTTTGCAGTCACTTCAAAGAGTTTGGTTTATTTTTAAAGTGCAGATCCTCTAAGGTTCACAGAATTGCTCCCATCAGTAATGAAGCCAAAACTGGGACTTAAGTGGAGCTCCCTTAGGTGCAGAGACACCAGGGCCGTGGTGTCAGAGGGAGCGGGGAAGGAGATAGTGAAACCTGCCGAATGTACCCAATTCACCAAAGAGAGACTCATCTATGAGAAAAGAAAAGTATAAGTATTCCAACCCCTGAAGAAACATAATCCTGAGTTTATATCAGATGGTTTATGGGAGTTTATTGGAATATACAACAGGGTTCATGTAGTGTGTCACAAGGTGAAGCCTGTTCACTGGTGATTTACAAGCAGCATGTGCCGGTGTTACTGTAATTTATAGAACACAGATGGTCATGGAGTGCCCCTGCTGACTTGTAGCTGAATAAGAAACTAAGCCCCGTGTGTCATCTGCTGTGGGTACCTCAAGTTCACTTCCCAAAATTATGCCCTGACAGATTTCTGCTCTAATCTGGAAGATTCTTGGGATCTTCCCCCCGCAGCCTGAAATTGTCAATTGAGCAGACCAGCAGAGTTAGTAGATGATTAGGATGTTAAACTGACATAAATTAATTCTACCAAAAGTACTTTTATGCTCATAACTTCCTTTTAGGGGTTTGTGCTTCTAATTGATGGGTTTGGCACCTATTAAACTGATAGAAAGGAGAGGCTGGGGCAATGTCAGTCTCTTTTCTGCAGTCTTCCAAAAATAAACAACTCTGCTAAGGACATTTCTTTAAAAAAAAAAATTCTAGGGTAGATTTTTTTTCAACCCACACTCCTCCTTTATTCCATATCCCTTTGAATAGAACAGTTTGGGGTGTTAAAAATAGAATACTTTCATCCCTGACCACTTTCAATTACATAATTGCCTCTTTATTACAGGATCTCTTTATAACACTCAAAGGACTCAATTCTGAAAGATGGTGTCATAATGAGGCTTGAATGTTTACAGACTGCAACGCAATGGATTTGCTTTCTTTAAAAAAAAGAAGGTTTATCATGGCTTTAACTCACAAATGCAGACACCTGGATTGGTTTCGCACGAGCTTCCATTGCATTTATTTGTTTGAAGTTCATCGCTCTCCTCATTCCGGTGTTAGAGTATTCTGTGGCGTGCTTAACTGAAATTGGGCAGGGGCAGCCAGAGAAGGGGTTCCCTTGAAGTTCCACAGGATGACTGAGGGTTCCCAGTTGAAATGTCTGATGTTTGAGTCTGACATTCCAGAAAAAAAATCACAAACATGTGCAACTCCTTCCACATTTCCAAAACACCAACCCCTTCTCTCACTGTGCCGGAGTGGAACTCCTCCTGTGGCTGATGTCCCTTGGATGTCAGGGGCAGACAAGACTAGGACACTCTGAGTCTCCATAACCCAGGGAAAATAATTCAGGGGCCCCCGCTCCTTCAGCAATCCTCACACAAATTAGTTTTCATGGAAAACTCTGGGATCCTAAGAGTTAAAGTCCATTGTAACTGATTCAACTTTTACCTTATTAAGGACTATTCATGTAAGTCTTGATCAATTAAAAAAAAAAACCTCAAGTTTTCTTATCAAGCAAAGAAAAAACCAAGCTGAGTGAAGACAACCAGAAGGAGAGCTGTAATGCAAATAAAATTGACAGCCTCTCAAAACTCAGGTGGCACTTTCCTTTTCCAGTTAATTACGGTTTTAATTACACGGCTTCTTGTGACTCCTTGATACCTAATAAACCAGACTCTGTGGGGCGGCAAAGTTGAGTTTTGCTTGAACTGCAGGTGTAAGACTCAGCATGAAACATAAATCAACTTCTTAAACATGTTCCCAGGGTGTGTTCAAGCTTTTTCTTCCTGTTTGCTTGTAAAATCACATCTTTTCACAATTGTTGGTACAGAAATGATTGAAGCAGCAACATGGTGAATAATAGCTTTGTGTCTTCAGCTCACTTGGACTAGTATAAAACATTTCGCTTTGGATGAAATAGAATGGCAGAATACAAGATTTTTTTTTTCCATAGGTCTTTATGAATAATACATGCCCCTGGATATTGACCATTTCATTTAAGAAAATAAATACCTGTTAGAGATCACAAAAATGAAGGCTCGGGGAATACGTTCTGATTTCTGGGCTGAGCATTTTGAAACCATAAGAAGATGGGAACTCTATTTATTCTCTGCCAACATTGCATGAGGTCAGAGGAGATCAAGTGCAGCACAATGTATTCTGACTTGTCTCACATGGTGGCACAGGGGAGGGGGTTGAAACCTGTTGCAGGCGAAAGTGGAGAAGAGAGCCTTCCCCAGGTTCCCACTGGTACGATGCCAGGCAACATCTCGTGGGTTGGGAGCAGCTTGCAGCCCGAGCTCAGCAGCGGGAAAATCTGCAGTCGATCAGCTCTGCCATAACCAGTAAATGTCACTGTGGTAAATGTGGATTTCAATAGCTGGCTTTGCAATGCATCGTGATAATTCTGCCAGTTCTTCCTCCTCCCCCACCTTCCTTGCATAAAACCTAAGTGGGGCATATGGTGTTTGCGTGTTGCTACGAAGTATGAGATACCAGGTAAAATAAATTACGTGTGAAGGGGGTTTGGCCTATAATTTCTGGTAATTTCAAAAACATGAAAATAGCTTTTGAAGAAAGCAAGGAGGGGGGGGCCTTCACTCTGGGGAAAACTTCAAAACCCATCACACGCTGCTGTATAAACAGAGAGCCGTTTACCTTGCATGTGCCCTGCACCACTTTCCTTGCAACCCCAGCTAATTGTCAAAGATATTTGTGTCCCAGCAGGAGTTTTCTTTTTCAAAGCCCGGGGTATTTGCATTCCTGTTCATTAGAGGTGATGTTCTTTCACCAGAGAGGAAGAAGGGTCCTTTTCAAAATGAAGAGCTGGGGGAGCCCAGCTCATCTGCTCCTCCCTCTCAGCAGTAGCAAATGAATCCAAGTCATTAACAAGAGTTGATTTCCACCTCCCAGGATTCTCCTTCCTCTTCCTCTGATTGCATTTCACACCACTCAGCCCTGGAGGTCTCTCTGGGCACATATGCTGCAGGATCAAGCCCTGAGCTTGGAACAATATCTCAGGTAATGGAATAGGGCTTATGGGAAAGCAATTGGATGTTCTGCCTCCCCACTCCCTGACCTCTCCATGATTCAGGTACAAAGCGGGGATGGTATTCGGGTAGGACTTGCGGACACGGGGGATTCTGCGGGCAGAGTTTTGCCCCAGCGAATAGGGAAACCGGCCTATACTGAAGATTGTTTCTCTCAGAATGGCGGCCACGAGAGTTTGGCTAATTTCCATGGTGTTTTCTACCTATCTCCAAGCCCAAATCAATATAACTATGGTGTCTGTTAAGTGCTCACTAAGTACCAAGCACTGGACTAAGCACTGGGGAAGATATGATATAATCAGGTCCCACATGGGGCTCATAGTCTAAGTTGGGAGAGAGAACAGGTATCGAGTCCCTATTTTGCAGATGAGGGAACTGAGGCACAGAAAAGTGAAGTGACTCGCTCAAGGTCACACAGCGGGTAAATACATGGCCTAGTAGGGATTAGATCCTGGGTCCTCTGATGCCGGGGCTCTTTCCACTAGGTCGCAGTGCTACTCTGTAGGGAGTCCTTGCTTAGAACCCATGTCCGTCAGCGGCCTGGTTTCTGTCCCATTGATTGGGGCTCAGTGGAGTCACCTTTCACCTGTGCTTTTTGTGTTTGAATTCCTTGTGTTATGCCTGCCCAATTCCCTATATACTGTTACTAGTGTCAGTGCCCTCTCAATGGAAGAAAAATTCAGATGATTTTTCCACCCAGATGTATCCTCTTGACATTTTTCTGGGCAGGTGGTCCCTAAATTCAGAAGGCGTCAAAAAGGTTACAATGTCTCAATTCCCAATACCAAGCTGGGATAATATTGCTGAGAGAAAAGGAGAAAGGGAAAACTGTTGGCCGTCTCTGGCACCAATCTCTACTGTACTCTCCCAAGCCCTAGGTACAGTGCTCTGCACACAGTAGGTGTCCAGTGACTACCATTGACTAGTTGATAGAGAAGATCTTTAGAACCCATGATCTGGGTGCGTGACTTCTCTTTGAAAACTCAGACTTTCAGTCCCTGGAATTATCTGACAAACCGTTGGTAAATTCCAGAGAAACCATATCCCAAGAACAAGGGAAATAAATTGACTCTTAATGAAATGATGGGAGAAGCTTCTTTATGGAATGTTATACCCTTGATTTTTTTTTTCAAACTAAATATAACATGATTGGACAGAGCATTGTCTTTTTGATTTATCTGCTTCAGTTAGAATCACTACAGGTTCAGGCAAAGAAATGCAATTCACCATTCCATCTTGGTCTTTTCACTGACTTAGATCTTAAACTCCTTTTTTATTTTTATCTTCAGTTCACCATTCTGTGTTGGCCTTTTCCCTGATTTAACTCAGGCCTTAGAATCCTTTTTTATTTTTATTTTCATGAGAGCAAAAAAAAAACACTTCATTAACATTAAAAAGGCTATAAATTATTTCCAGATATTTTCCAAATGAAAACTATAATGTCATGAAATAATTTTATCCATCAAAATCTGCTATGCTCTTATGCTTAATACTAAGAAATGAAGACTTCATATGTATTAATTGTTTAATTGGTAATATAAAAAATGATACGATTCAGAAGCTAAATCCCACACAAATGTTCAAAGTCATTTTTAGATGCAAATTAGTATTCAGTCACTTTACCAGGTGTTCCAAAGACGCATTAATTGTTGTTCGTAATTTAGGGTAAGTAATGTACTTAGAGGGAAAAAGTCTTTCCAACCTTGATCTCGTTCACAACGAAATTGATTCAACTCTAGCTTTAGCAGAGAATGTGTTTGGGGAAATGAATGACAGGGAAAATTGTTCAAGAATTTAGAGACAACAGTGAAGTTAAAACTACAATAAAACAGGCTAGTCATTGCTTCAGTGAAGAAGTGGGAAATCAACCAAGGTAAACAATAGAATAAAATGATCAGTGGGGAGACAAGTGAAGAAATACAGAAGGACAGAGTTTGAAAAGAGAGAAACACAACGTTCCAGAAAATATTGGAGCCTTGCATCAGGGTGTGCAGAAGGACAGTCTGTGAAAAATTATGCAGTTTGAGCATATGGAAATATGGTCAGAACTTTTCAGAGTAACATGGAAAGGGATGAAAAGGTTTGTAATAAAGATTTATATTCTGGTGAAACAAATAGCAACCTGTTCTACCACAGTAGAAGGATTCAGTGACACAAAGGATGGATGGAAGATTCCTAAAGAAACCAAATGCAGCTCTTTTCTGTTAAGGATTGAAGTTACTTGCTGAGACCAAAGTGGATTAAAGTGAATTGGTGGATTATTTTTCAGGCTATGTGAAATAGTGCAGTAGGAAGAGTTACATCCTCAAAAATAGCCCCACTTGAAAAGGTGATTAGTGTCCTTATCGTTTACCGTTGTCTTTAGCATTTGTTAATATCCTGTAAACATTACATATTATGTAGTAGATGAATATGACTGTTTGTGATCTGAAGTGAACAGATCTGCTCAAATCCATGGAACAGGAAGGAGATAAGAAGGACAAAATGGAAAAGAGCAATTCTGTTGAGAAGCCGGCTAGTCGGAGAGAGAGGAGGGGAGAGTTGAAAAAGTACTAAAGGAATTTGAGTTCCCAGTGGGTTCAGTGCACTATATTAAAGGGAAGGAGAGATGAAAGGGGATTTGGAAGGGGAGGCAGCGGGAGGAGAGAAGGACAGGCTTCAGTGAGGCCTTCAGTCTTTGAGTTTGCAAAGTGACCTATCTTGCAAGAGTCAGTGTTCCTAAGTGTCTAAATATGTAAGCTCATTGTGGGCAGGGCATGTGTCTGTTTACTGTTATATGTATTCTTCCAACTGCTCAGTACAGTGCTCTGCATACATTAAGTGCTCAATAAATATGCTTGAATGGAATGAATACGTACACTATTGCCCACCCGATTTAGTGACCTTCATTGTCCTCTGATCTGGACCTAGCCTAACCAAAATCACAGTAAATAATAAAGGAAACAGAGACAAACAGGGCCACTGAAGCCTTTCCAAAAAGTCTTCCTTTCAAGCAGCTGAAATCACTTCACTGATATTAATTCATTGGCTCCATTGTGGTGCAGCAAGGACAATAAAGCACAGCCATTTACAAAGGGAGAAACTGAGACCCAGAACAATTCAGTGTTCATTTACAGTCTCGAGGTTAATAAGTGACAGGCCTGGGATTAGACCCCACCACTCCTGACTCCATATTCGACCCACTCCAAGCCTCTCCCCATCTACTTTTCTGACTCCTATAAAGCAGACTCTTAGGGATGCCGGGAAGGCTCTGTATCTCCCCCTTGAAAGCATTCATTATAAGAAAACGGGAGAAAAACAAAAGTACTGAACACGGGGGCTGAAAAGAATTCTTTCCTTTTGAGTCCGCCTGTGGACTCCTCAATAGAAACTAAAGCCAGGAGCCACAGGGTATTATTTATTTACAATGCCAATTAAACTACTGATTAATTAATGCTTGTGAGCTTTGATGCCTGACTCTGAATATGTGGCAAGAAGGCCTCAACCTGCAACAGTACCCAATGATATTGTCCTAGCACAACAGTTTCCAGGTCCATCTCTCGCTTTCAGAGATGGCTCTTTAGAAATGCCTTTATTTGGGTAGTTATGGGATCCCTATGCAAGCTGGGTGCTCTGCATCAAACTGCAGCAAAATCAATCTTTCTTGCAAGTCAAGGCCTGGCAGTTCTAATACGGTGCTTTACCTTTTGCAGAAGAGATTACAAATACATATTGTGGCTTCCTTTTCAAAAAAAAATCACATTAGAGCAATTAAATAAACACAAATAGGCTTGGGACTCGAGCGCTGCTAGATCTAAAGGGTAAAGTAAGCCAGATCTCGGCAAAGATTCTGTTACTATGTATAGTAGTAATACTGCTGCTTAAAAATAAGGGAAGTATTTACAGTAAAGACAAGGGGAAAAGAAAAAAGATCTAAAGCTTTTGGCAAGCTTCGATAACAATCACTTCAAAAAGTCCTGGAACATTTAAAGAGAATTATAAAGGATTTTGTCAGAATCAAAGGGAGAGAGAACTCCATAGTTGGATATGTGTTTGGGTAACTACAAATTGATTGCATCAGATTGAACAGAGCAGCCTTGATGGTGCAAACCGGGTGGAAGAAAGGCGTGTGTTCCTTTAAGGCTTTCTCACACACAACTTACCGCTTTCATCATTTCTCCTCGACACTTGATGGTAAAATAACATATTTATTACCACAACTCATAGAATGCTTTGAAATGTTCTCTGGGTGGAGAGACTGGGACTGGAAGCCAAGTTGAGCGAACCTGGACGTACTTGGAGAATTGAATGCAGACTGCTGAAACAAACCTAATTTGGGGGAGGGGAGGGTGAAATGAGAGAGAAGGAAGTGGTCCCTTTTCTCTATTGAATTTCAGTGTCCTGTAATGAATGATCCATCATGGAATGACATATAGCCACAACATTAGCTGTGGTCCATGACAACATCCAGGGCCGTAACTATACTAGTTCCAGCCTTCCAACAGGCAGAAAGAAATATGGAGGAAGTTGAGGTTGATTATTCTATTGGCCAAGTGAGGTGCTTGATGGGTTGGATTTTTTTTTCTCTTTAGTAATAGCTTGCATGGGGATTTATTTTCTATTCTCTTTCTGACATTTCTTAAAAAGACATTCGTGCTGTGGTTTGACCTGGTGCTTTTTAAGAGACAGGGTTGTGATCATAAGGCTAACAAGAGGAAAAATGCCTATCAACTTAACCCAATTCAGCGCTCATTAATCTGTCCATGAAGGAAATCTTTGTTAAGCCTCAGCCTCCATGTTTGATTCATAGTTATTCTGCTGTTGTGGTTATTTTAGAAGTAGCTTAATAGGTATATTGAAATATAGGAAAACTCTGCTGAACTGGTGGCCCGGGACCCAGGGTGAAAGTTTTCTAGTGAATGAGGTATTTAAGAAGGTGGTCTTGATATGCTGAAGGTTATACCGCTCCAGTATTACTTTAGATTTAGTTCCTATTTAATCAACCTGATTTCTGCAGCATTCTTTTCCGTAGTGGCCTTAGAAAACAGCACCCTGCTTCTGTGCCACAGAAGGTCCATAGAAATATATTATGTTACAATACATAAGTAATATAATTAAGAGTAATCTGTTCCATATTCCAAATTCAGACCTAAAATTAAACAAACCCACACGCATTCCAGAGACAATAACTGAGAGGTTGGGAAGGGAAGAGATGAAAACAATATAAAAGTCACACAAAACTGATGTCAGCGTAGGAGAGATGAAAGAATTTCAAAAATTGAGTTTTTGATCATGCTTAAGTTGAGAATGTAGCCAAATTGTGAAGGGTATAAGTTATTTGCAAAAGAAAGGAAATAAGACATGGAAATCAGAGTTATGAAGTAGCAACTAGATAAATAAGCCTTTAGAATAGGACTAGAAAGAGAAGCAGTGTGGCGCAGTGGAACGAGCATGGGCTTGAAAGTCAGAGGACCTGAGTTCTAATTCCAGCTCCATTACCTGCCTGCTGTGTGACCTTGGACAAGTCACTTCCCTTCCTCTGTGTCTCAGTTACCTCATCTGTAAAATGGGAATTAAATCCCCTTCCCTCTGCCTTAGACTGTGAGTCCCATGTGGGACAGGGAATCTGTCTATTGTATATATGTCTACAATAGTCTACTCAGTGCTTAGAACTGGATAGTATAGTAAGTACCCAACAGATACCATTAATTATTTTTTTTACAAAATTTTGGCTATGAACACCACTGTGACTGTATATGGGGATTATGAAAATTAGCTGGATGCATTTGACCCTAATATGATGGAATCTCCCACCAAGACCGATAGACAAATCTTGAATCTGAGACTCCAAGACCAAGAACCTGTCGAAGAAATTTTTTATGAATGGTTTGTGCCATTCCACTCACATTCTTACTTCCTTGACAGTTGAGAATAATAATAATAATAATAATAATAATAACTGTGGTATTTGTTATGTGCTTACTGTGTGCCAGGCACTGTACTAAGCGCTGGGAAGGATACGAGGACATCGGGTTGGACACAGTCCCTGTCCCACATGGCGCTCACAGTCTTAATCCCCATTTTACAGATGAGGTGGCTGAGGCACAGAAAAGGGAAGTGACTTGTCCAAGGTCACACAGCAGGCAAGTATTGGAGCTGGAATTAGAACCCATGACCTTTTGACTCCCACGTACGTGCTCTATCCACTATGTCAAGCTGCTAATATATGGGCTATACATTTGATCTTAAATCATCTCATATTGTATCTCATATTTTGCAGTCATTCATCCCTTGTCCTTCCAAAACCTTTAATATGAATTTCTGTCCCCACTCTCAATGAAAGAACACTTTAAAGGGGGATGCATCCACGTTCATAAGCTAAGAGGCAGTTGAGCTGAAGAATGAGCTAGTTCTGTCCCTGAAAAAGGTTTTCACCAGACAATCGTGTATTTTCTTAATTGAGTTTCATAGTAGGAAATTGGTCTGGAACGCCCTCTCGCTTCGTATGAACTGACAATTATTCTTCCCAACTTCAAAGCCCTATGGAAAGCACATCTCCTCCAAGAGACCTTTCCTGACTAAACCCCCCTTTCCCCTTCTCCCGCTCCCTACTGTGTCACCCCAACTTGCCACCTTTTATCGTCCCTCCTCCCAGCCCCACAGCATACATATCTGTAATTTTATTTATTTATATAAATGTCTATCTCCCCCTCTATACTGTAAGCTCATTATGGGCAGGAATGTGTCTCATATTTTGTTATATTGTACTCTCCCAAGCGCTTAGTACAGTCTCTGCACACTGTAAGTGCTCAATAAATATGATTGACTGACATTGAGAGCCAATCAGATGCTCGGAGCCTAAAACTGGAAAGGAGAGAATAGTTTTAATGGAAGAAGTAATGAATTTACATCCAGGAATATTGAAAGCCTCTCAGGCCTTTTCATTTCCTTAGAGTGACCCAGGGTCCCAGCGGGCCAGAGATAGGAGAAAATAGTGAGAGCAGTGTTTATGCCACCTGAGGCGTGAGCTGTCAATCATGTGTACTCTCAGCCAGTTAGAAAGGTCACAGAAGAAAGTTTCACTACAGGCACCACCTGATTACAAGAACCCAAATGAGCGATGCTGATTTATAGCAAAACCTGTAGTTCCCAATCCCTTTCTTTGAATTGAAAATGATGCTGGAAACCTTCTAAACAATAAGCAGTATCTGCTAAAATAATTTCCTTTTTTTTAATAGTCATGCAATTGACTACAGACCTGCTTTGTCACTTTGACGACATAAACAGTGAAGTGGAAAGTTGATGCAATTATCTGGATAATTCCGGGAAATAAACACTTGATTGGAAGGAGAAGATGTGTTTTATATTTGGCCTGATTTATCTCGATAGTCTTTTTGTATTAATCAAATCCATTTCCCGACTGTTCAGCTCCCAGTTTCACTTTGTCTTTTAGACGGAGCCAGGGTAAAAATATGCACCCAAATGTAAGATTTCCTTTTGTACTGGTAAAGCTAGTGCTGCTCAGTCTTTTTAAAAATGTAGTTTTAATATGCCAATGCTTGTTTCTTTTAGATTATTTTAATAAGTAGACTTCTTTTCCCAGTGGACTTTTTTATGAAAAAGAGATCACTGAGATATGCATGATATTTACAAATTCTATACTTGTCTGGAGATTTTAATTTCTTGTTCATTTCTGGTCCAAAATAATGTTATCTATGTATTTTGCACTTATAGTGAAAAACCCAGGGTTGTGCCTAAAATACTAGCTCTATGAAGAAGGGCATGAAGAAAGCATCACATTCAAAGTCTTCCAAAAAGAGCAGAAACATAAAGGTGCAGTCAGTTTTTTAAAACTCTCACTAACTCGCATTCATTGAATTCTTCACTTGCTTTGATGAGAGCTGATACTGTAGTGCCAAGAAGTAATTTTCATTTTGGGGGCTCCACCAGAGTACCCAGATTCCAGAAGTAAATTTTGCCCACCCCCCCGCCACCAACAATAGAGGTTTGGATTGATCCTAAAGAGAGTCCTTTAACCCCCCACCCAGGATTATTTCTTCACAGATAAAATGAGGATCAGACTGCTGTACACAGTCAGTGCTCAATAAATAGGACTGACTGAATGAATGAATGCAGAAGGAGTGCTTTGAGGCTGTACTTCATTTTCTTGTTCTCTGAGTATTGTTTAGGGTCCATTTGTTGAGCAGCTTTTAATAAATTTAGGAGTGTGATGAAACTATAATATCTCTTGACTTTAAAATAAGATGCATGTGTTACAATGGTAAACATAAGATTAAAATTACCTTTTTTACCAAATTCAATTTGAATTGGAGTTGGGGACCAGATTTAGGCTTGATTGTCTCATGTTGATAAGGTACCCTAAGTCTAATTTGATCTTTTAAACAGGAAATGCCATCATTTTTTTTCCCCCTAACATGAGTTACGTAACCATTTCCTTTGTAGAGATCCTTACTTTACTGCTTTAATCAGGTGCACATAAAATTTTATAGCAAGTTGACGGAGCCCAAAAATAAAATAAAAAAGTCTCTCGGAGAATTTTCAAGGTTGTGTAGAGAATGTAGACAAACACAGGAAAGCAGTGATTGGAGCCACGACACATTGCGAGCCAGTGGGATTTCCAGGGGATTCCATAAGAGGCAGATCGTGGGTATAGGGTAATAGTGGGCATTACTTGGTTAAAGAGGTTAAATGAGCTTGTAAACAAAAGAGCAGAGGACCAGACAGAAGTGAGGCTATAAGTTACATTTACTGACTTTCATTCTCCCCACTCTGTAGGACTTCATAAGTCTGTGTAACTCTGAGACGGTAGCCTCTTTGGACTGATTGGACTGGTTCAATATATGCTGAGCAGCTAGACAATGTTAGAAGTCATCTAGAACCAGCTTGACCTGGTTCTGTTACAAGAAAAGGACCAAGACAGCAGGACTGAGGAAGCTAGATGTGGGGATAATTGTTTAGCATGCAAGGACTCGGGGATTAGCCTGGGCAGATCAACCCAGTTCCTGGTTGAAGGATAGTTCTAAAATGCTGTCACAGCCCTTCAGGATTCCCCAAAACAAGGACCTTTTCGCTGGGTTCTGGGCAGTCTTAAGCAGGGTCCCTATTCTGCTAAGGATATTAACAATAATATTAAAAACTGTGGTATTTGTAAAGCACTTTCTATGTGCCAGGCATTATACTAAGAAATCAGGTTGGACACTGTTGCTATCCTTCATGGGGTTCACAGTCTTAATCCCCATTTTACAGAAGAGGAAACTGAGGCGTAGAGACTAAGTGACTTGCCCAAGGTCACCTTGCAGAGAGCTGGAGGGGCAGGGGTTAGAACCCAGGTCCCCCGACTCCACGGCCCATACTCTTTCCACTAGGCCACGCTGCTTCTCATGGGAGTGTTAAGGGAGTGTTCTGTACTCCCAACCCAGTAAGTGATTCAATGATCAACGCTGATTACTGAATTGGAGAAGTAGATTTTGGGGGAGCAATGTTTCAGCCTCTTCCTGGGAATCTCCTAGAGAAGAATCAATAATTTTGTTCCTTCCGAACTTTCAGTATCTTCAAAAGTGCAATTGGAAGGCCTGGGAAACAAGTGAAAACAACCTTAATATAAGCTTGAGGGGTATTGACCCAAGTGAATTAGTGATGCAGAAAGGAAGGGAAATGAGGAGTTGGTCAGGGGAGGCCTCTTGTAAGAAATGTAACTTTATTAAGTAGACCCTCTTGAATATACAACTGGAGACTTACGAGATGGGGATTTGGAAGGAAAAAAATGAAAAACAACAAGTAATTTAAAAACTAAACTATACAAGAAATTGGATGCTTAAAAAAAACTTTGAATGTTCTATAATATGATTTGATCAAAACAGACATATCCAAAAAAGGCATTACAAAATGCTTGAAATAATCAGTAGAATTTTTTTGGTTGTTCCTTGAAACATTAAGGTGAAATTATCTGCCCAAAATGAACGCTTTCTGATAAGCACAATTGATATCATAACATTCAAAAATTGCTTGCCTCAAAAACACAAGTATTTTTTTGCTAAGATGATAGCGTCTGAACATGTTGAAAGTATCCAGTCCTTTGAAATTCAAAACATTTGTTCTTCTAGTCTGTAAATTTATTGTGGGCCGGAAATGTGTCTACCAACTGTGTTATAGTGCACTCTCTCAAGCACCTAGTGCAGTGTTCTGCATATAATAAGCTCTAATAAAATACAAATGATTAAGGAACTACTAGATGTGTGTTTTCTTCTGAATTGATCAATAATCTGTGAGAATTCTATATTCCATAAAGTAGGGAGTCAAAGTGGTGTTTGGGAAAGAACATGGACTAGAAGTCAGGACAGCCATGTTCTAGTGCCATTGGCCTGATGTGTGACCTTGGAAAAATCACAACCTCTCTGGGTGTCTGTTCCTCATCTGTAAAATGGAGGTAAAATAGATTTAGCCCCATGTGGGTCAGGATTTTTCTCCAATCTGATAATCTTGTATCTATCTCAGTATTTACCACTTAATAAATGTCATTACTTTTCCCAAGGGGAAAAAAAACAGGATGAGATTATCAACCAAAAAATCCTGATTAAGCTTCTTCTGTACCCTCTGTTTGATTGACCAGAAACCGGGTGCTTCTGCGGTGTTTGACCGGAACAGCTACCTAGTCAGTTAGGGCTCTGATCTCCTGCAATTCACATGAGCGAGTCAGTTTTCCATCTATTCTAGTTGAAGCTCTAGGATTAAAAAAGGAAAATTCTCAATTTCAAAATACTGAGATATCTATTTTAGAGTAAATTCTCACTATTCTGTGTTTTCTGTCTTCTAAAAATGGAAACGTTTGCAATATAGCATGTAAGTCCAGTTGATAAGAATGATGCCATACTCTATTTCATTGGTCGGACTTTGTATCTAATCAGAAGCAGCATGGCCTAGTGGATAGAGCACAGGCCTGGGAGTAAGAAGGAACTGGGTTCTAATCCAAGATCCACCACTTGTCTGCAGTGTGACCTTGGGAAAGTTGCTTATCTTCTCTGTGCCTCAGTTACCTCATCTGTAAAATGGAGATTAAGGCCGTGAGCCCCATGTGGGAAATGGACTTTATCCGACCTGCTTACCTTGTATCTTCCCACAGTGCTTAGAACAGTGCCTGGCATGTAGTAAGAGCTTAACAAACACCCTAAAAACAAAGGGCCACTTGCTGGAAGGTACTCAAAGTGAGAGAGGGGGAAGGCTTCAGGCCTTTACGACCAAACTGTCTCAGTAAAACTCTGCAAGCTTCTTCCTCCCTTAGCTGCGGGATGAGCCTCCTCATTTTGGAGCCAGTGGCTCCAAATGAGAACTGCTTTAGTACCACATTTTAGCGGTATACTTGGCCCTGAAGAGGAATGCTGATGTGATGAGCGTCTTTCACGATGGACATTTTTTTTGCTCTAATGAAATACACAGAAACTTGACCTTCTTCCCTAACAACTCCACTTTATAAGAGGACCAGACAAATGAGTAATGTTTGTTTTCCTTTCTTGTGTTCCAAGTTGTGGAGGATTTTTATTGAGGAGTAAGAGATGCTGTGATGGGCAGTATGATATGTGCATTTGGGAAAGAAGTGATCCGCTTTTCTGGGAGATATGAAGTGAAGTATGGGGGTGTGTGAAGGTATTGATACTTAATATGTGAGGGACGGAGGGAAGGGAGGAGGATGCATCTCCAGGGATAGACCTTGTTCCTTGCATAGGGATGGCTGTCCCCAGAAAATAGAAAAGAAGATTACTTGATTGAAGCCCAGGAATAGGGCAATAGATTAAAAACAAATTAGACTAGTTCCATAATCTAGAGCACCTATGGATGAATAAAAATAAAGTATTTGAATTCACCACAAATTGTTGAGAATGGCCCGATCAGAAATGCAAATGTGATCAGTGACTTCAAAATAGTATGCAGAATAGAACGTGAACTTCATTGCTTTGGTCTTCTTTTGGTTTTTGAAGAAGGGGAACTGAAATGTCAAAAAAAGAATCTCTAAGAGAATAATGTTACTAATCTGGCATTGGCTTAGAAGCCTTTACAAAGCTACCTTAAACAATTTAAATTTGATTAAGTTCTTTGACTGTTTGTTCTTGTGTTTACATCTCTCCTTCGTTTCTTGTTATGATCATCGCTAAGACCACAGTGGCCACACGATATGGCATTTTGAACCTAGTTAAAGCAGAGAGGATTCACAAATTTCAAAATTCACTTTGATGGGATATCCAAGAATTGAATTTTTTTAAAGTGGAGAGAGGGATCCTTCAGATAAGACTGGAACAATTCCTGAATAATGATTTAAGTTCAAACCACTTGGAAGATAATGTGGTTTATCTGCTTTATTTATAATTTTAGCAAGAATATTTGTTCTCAAGCCAGTGGATGGATTTAATTCATTTTTATAGAGCAAATAGAAGGGCAACATGTTGAGCTTGTGGGATAGAAGGTTATGGCTTCCATAGACTTAGATTATCTGAAGAAATGCAGCAAGAACCAAAATACTGTAGGACAAATTGCAAGCTTCACAAGGGCAGGGAACAGAACTGCGGCACTTACTGTGTGCTTCTAGTTACCTAATACAGTCCTCTGCAGGTACTCGGTAAAAGCTAATGAATACATGAATTAGCCTGTATAGTCTGCCTCATCACTACTTCAAATTGGCTGACTACATTAACTTTCCAGTTTAAATCTGTAATTTGTAATCTTTTTATTTGTAATATGGTTGAGAACATAGCCTGGTTGCTTCAAAGAGGAACAGGATAATCTTTTCATTTTGAATCGGGATCAATCGGAAAAACTTTAAAAGACTTGGAAAATACTGTGGTTCCATAGGGCATGAATCCCAAAACCGTCCTTTGTTTCCCATTTCTGAAGGGGTTTTCCTTAGAAGTTCATATAATAACCAAAATTGACAAATTTCCCATTGGCTGTGTTATGTCCTGAAGCAAATCACAACAAATTGTTGCAGTTTGATCCCATTTTGTTTGAGAAAAATTTTAATAAGGAAGCAAACTGTAGACCGTAACTAATTTTTAAAATGTAGAATTGTGATCGGTCGGAGATGAAATTTACTGACATGCCATAATTAGGGCCTTTAAAATGGTAACTTTTGAAAATTGAGTCAAGTAAATGAATGCACCGTATTGGACTAATCTTCATTCTCGGGATGTTTCAACTAACCTGAATCAATTTGCTTAACTCAGTACCTTGATTTCTCCAATAAAATAGAGATGAAAGTTGAGGTCACCACCTCCCTCCAAGACTCTTCTTTCCATTAAGCACCAAAATGCTACCAACTGTCTGAGTTGGTGTGGGTGAAAGTTGACTTCTTTTTTAATGAAGTTGCATTTTACATATAGCCCTAGTAATGGGATTTATCGAGCACCTATTGAGTGCAATTAGTCATATCTATTGTGTGCTTACTGTGTGCAGAGTACTGTGCTTGGCGTTTAGGAGAGTACAATATTACAGAGTGGGTAGACACGTTCTCTGAGTTATGCACTGTGCTTACTAAGCTCTTGGGAAAGTATAACAAAAGCACATGCCCCCCGGTCTCAAGAATCTTACAGTCTAAGAGGAATGTGAAAGAGACTCCCAAAGGTTTTCTGGCTAATATTTTCCTGTGCAAACCTTCAAGGGCATTGGGAGAAGGTAATGCATGTGTAATGGAGGGAAAATATGGTTTATATTAGAAACACCAAGAGCATTTTAATTGTTTCATTAATGTACTTTATCCTTACTGCAAAAAAAGTTCCTTGACCAGTATTTTAGGCTAAAACAATTTCTCCAAAATCACGTGCTTGAAAAAAAACCTTTTATTCTATTATCCACTGGCATTTGTTTCACTTTTTTATGTCCCTGGTGGAAAAGGGAATAAACTTGAAAATAATTGCTCTCTTTAAAATTATTTCCCATTGAGTCCCAAAGATTTGCAAAACTTTCAAATATTTTTCAACTATAGGAGTATAGGCTAAATAACTGTTGAATCTGCAATATGTCACATACACTCTGACTAAAGTTAGAAAGAAAGAGTCTCTAACAACAGGAAAGGAAGAGTAAAAAGTAGAAGGAGATAAGGAAGGAAATAAAAGACTAACAAGAAGATTATTCAATCAACAATATTTATTGAGCACCTACTGTGTGCCAAGCACTATAATGAGCACTTGAGAGGACAATAGAGTTAGAAGACACCATCCCCGTCCTCAAAGAGCTTAAAGTCTGTGATGTAAATACAAAATAATTTACGGGTAGAAGAGGAGACAGGAAAGTTTAAATAGTTAGGCTTATAACTGATTTAAACAGAAATGCTGTGGATCCAAGAGAGTGAGGTTGTCTCCAGAAATTATATATTTTCACAGGATCCTGTTAAATAGGTAAAGTCCCTGTCCTACATGGGGGCTCACAGTTGAAAATCAAAAGGAGGACTTAATCCCCATTTTACAGATGAGGTAACTGAGGCACAGAGAATTTAAGTTACTGAGAGCTCTAGATGGAATAGGTACTGTATCCAACCTGATTATCTTGTCTCTATCCCAAAATTTAGTACAGCATTTGATGCATAGTAAGCACTTCACAAATAGCATTAAAAAAACATTGCAGGGTGTGGATTAGAACCCAGGTTCTCTGAAACCCAGGTTCACACTCTTTCCACTAGGCCATGCTGCTTTGAAGTTGCTGTAAGAGAGACATGGGAGATAAGATAGGTGAAATGGGGCTTCAGAGGAAAATGAGACAGAAGAGGGAAGTACGACAGGGAAGATGGAGTGTCTTGTATTTCCAATTGTTGTGAGAGAGATGTCATTACTCACTAGTGCTTCAGTGTTTTTCTGGCTTCTCAAAATTTTGGACTGTGTTTTGAGAGTTTGCTTTACTCATCTTGACTTCCTCCATTACTGCCTTGCTCAGTGTATTAGCAGGGCAAAAGGAAATCTTAAGTAGTTTCTCAGGTACAGTGACTTTGCTCAGTCAATCTATCGGTGGTATTCACTGAACGCTTACTCTATGCTGAGCACTGCATTCGGTGCTTGGGAGACTACAACAGAATTAGTAGAGATGATCCCGGACCTCAGAGAACTTAAAATCTAGCAGAGGAAACGGATAGTAAAATAAATTACAGGCAGGAAGAAGCAACAGAGTATAACGATATATTTATAAGTGCAATGGGGGCATTTGCTCAAATTTACAATGACTTTTCATCCCCAAAGAGGTTAATCTCACCATTTCAAAGGGATAATCAATCAATCGTATTTATTGAGCTCTTACTATGTGCAGAACACTGCATTAAGTGCTTGGGAGAGTACAATACAACAGAATTTGCAGACACGTTCCCTGTCCATAGTGAGCTTATGCAGTCTAGAGTGGAAGCAGACAATATGAAGACAAAGTGGAACTTCAAAGAGTTTTTCATATATCAAGAATTGTCATAGTCAAGATGGGGCAATAGGATACCTGACCACACGGGACAAAAGATAGGTGATGTTCCAATTATTCTTTGCCAGACATGTTTTTTGCATCAGTATTTTCCTTTGGAAATGGGTATAGTGGTTATTTTAAATACGATTATTTAGCTGAAAAATTTGAGATTTCCAGTAATTCTCTCCCCTGTTCTAATGTCTCCCTCTCTCTCTCACACACACAACATATCAAAACACCAAAAACCATGTTAGAAGGAAGAGAACCAAGTTGGAAAAAGATTAAATTTATTGTTTAATTTGATTGTCTCTGAGATAATATGCTTGGTAATGGCCTGCCTATAAAACATATAAAAAGGAGAGTAAGCACACTCAACCTTTCTTCTGAAAACAAAGAGATGCTAAGAAACGAAAGGTTCCTTTTCTTCCCCAACAAGATTTCTTGGCATTTTCATTTTTTGTTTCTAGGAAAATTCCTGCTGTGCCACAGACTCTGTTTGTTCTCACTCCTCTTTTTTTTTTTCCACATTGCTTATCTGAATATATAAGTCTGCCCTTTCCTCAGATTTATGGGTTGGGGCAATGCAGTGTGTATTTACAGTCTCCTGACCTGAAGACCTAGAGCTGAACGGGAGAAGGAGGAAACCAGGACCTATTCCATAAACAGAGACAGAGATGAGGGGGAGGTAGAAAGCATTGCTAGCACTTAACATTTTTAACTATTTGGCCGAGCTGAGGAATTAACGATTAGATTAGACTGAAAGAAAAACGAGAGACACGGAGAGATTCAGAGAGAGTAAATTGTGTATATTTGTTCTCATTGCCTGCAGGTTCTGAGTTTGGACGGGGGAGAGGGTTAAATTTATGTGTAAGGTCAGGAAAAAATTGATAAGTGGGTTACAGAGGGAGCTGTAAAATGCTTTCTGAAGGCAGAATGTCTATGAGAAGAGGGATATAAACAATATTTAATAAGTCAAAAAAGCTCTCTAACCACAACTATGATCTCCTTGTGTGAAGCATGTTTTTAATGCCTAAAAAAGTATAAGAAAAGCTCCTAATTAATGGTTAGATAATGGTTAGATACAAGTGCCTTGCCTCAGATTAAATAAACTCCATTTTGTGGTCTGTCATTTTTCTTAGCATTGAGTGGCCCATTGAAAACGAGGGTGTATTAAACGGGGCAACCTAGGCGTGGGCATTAATTGGTCTGCATGGTCTGTGCATCTAGGCCGACTGAGAATTTCAATATTTCTTTTCTCTTCATGGTACTTGCTAAGTGCTTGCTATGTGCCAGGCACTGTACTAAGCACTGGGGTAGATACAAGCTAATCAGGTTGGACACAGTCCCTATCCCACAAAGGGTTCACCGTCTGATTCCCCGTTTTACAGATGAGGTAACTGAGGCCCAGTGAAGTGACACAAGGTCACACAGGATTCATCCATTCGTTCATTCAATTGTATTTATTGAGCACTTACTGAGTGCAGAGCACTGCACTAAATGCTTAGGAGAGTACAATATAACAATAAGCAGACACACAGCAGACAAGTGGCAGAGTGGGAATTAGAACCCAGGTCCTTCTGACTCCTAGGCCCGTGCACCATCCACTAGGCCAAGCTGAATTCTGTCTGGCAAAGACACACAAGGCCCTATTGCCCAAGAGCCTCAACTTTGTACACAGAGCACTAAATTTTCAGGTTCTCTCAATCTGGCCTCTGGGTATTCTGATGTCCTGCTTGCTGAAGTTTGGGGCACATGAATTTGCGCATGAAGGAAGGTACTTTAAAAAAAAAAATTGGCACCAAAAGAAGTTGCTTTGCCATTTTGAAATAATAAACATAAAGTGAAGTGTAATGAATGTAGGTCACAGTATTCTTCAGCAAGCTGAATGTGATAAATAGCTCGGAGAAAATAAGGACCCAAACCACCACCATCTTCTTCATCTTGTTTAACATTGCAATAAACCAAAAAGACGTTATGTATCATTTCCTGAAACTATTTGAACACTTATGAAATATTGTCAACCTGCTTTCTTTCTCATTTTAGTCTAAACATATTTTATTACAGTCAAGTTACCTGTTAGGCTCATGCTCTGTAGTCATACTGTTTCACTGCAATGCTCTACTCCTGAATAAACATTTGTTCTGAGCAATGAACAGCATTATTGAAGTCAATTCTGAATGTCATGTGAGTTTGTGTGGCTTGATTTGCATTCACCACTAATAATTCATTAGTCATTATGCAGATTTGAAGTAAAATTTACGATAGAACTAAACTTTGAGGGGAAAAAAATCTAATGACAAAGTTCAGAATAAGCCACTTACTGTTTATTTTTTCCTCATCCTGAGACCCGGCATTAAAGATCATCCTTGGGATCACGAAAACTGAAAAAGAGATTGGACAGTCGAGTCAATGCAAACTGGAGATTAGGAGCCCAGATCTGAGCTACAGGGATGAACAGGAAATGGATTCTGTAACATGTGGTTCCATTTCCAAATGAAGAAGTATATGTAATATTCTAGGAACCTGAGTTTTTATTGCTTTCATCTTGAACTTTTTTGTTCTAAAAGAAGGAAACCTGTTCCTTCAGAAATAAAGCACGCTCAAAATGGATGCAGTCAAGTAAAGAGTATTTAGGAGAATTTTTTGGGCTATTACACTGCTGCTAAAATACTTTCCTTTATCGTTTCTGCCGAGCTCCATTTGCCAATCAAATAATTTTCTTTTCTAATCCAGCGCAGTTCAGAGCAACGGTGGGTTCACGTGTAACCATTTCGAGGCAAAGGCCTAGCTAAGTCTGCCAGGGGAAAAAAAAGGCACCACAAAGAACATTGAGATGAATGACTCTATTTTATGAGCCATAAAAGTTTTATTCATCTTGACACTGAAACAGGTTTAGGCAGTGAGTTGACACGCCTTAAATAAATAAGTGGAATTAATTCCCCAGCTCTTGAAACAATAGGAGCATGCATGTAGCACTGAGAGATGCCCCATTGTTTCCTGTTGCTGTTTGATATTGATATTATTTGTGTTTTTCTGTGTCGCTTCCTCAGGGGCCTGGTTGATCCACTTCAGATTCATCCCCTGTTTTATTAGAGGTTGAAAAAGGTTCAAGACCTGGTTGTACCACTGCTCCCACCGACAGCTAAGGAACCAGTTTGGCGTCTGGTTTGTCTGTTGTTTTACTGCTGACCTTCAAATCAACTTTAACCTCTGACCCCTGAAGGCATCTATCATGACAAGAGGCTGTTTAACACAAATGGTGCCCATTTATAGGGGAAGAGAGTCAGAAGATTTCCTTTTTATGAAGAATTTGGTTTTTCACCCTCTTTTCTCAGTCACCACAGGTGAAATCCCTCCTAGCAGCTGGCTTATGAAATAATGCGAGGGGAGGCCTTAATGAGCTGAAAGCACCCTCAGCTGGAGAGAAATATATGCAAATGAGATGCACAAACAAAGAAGCCTGGACAGAGAAATATCTGCAATTCCAGCAAAATGCTGCCTGCAGCTCGAAGATGAACAGCTTTGATAAAATGGTAACAAAAAGCACCTTTTTATCCTCCAGCTTGTTTTACATTGCAATAGCCCATTGTCATTGTAACCCATTGGAGCATGCAGAGGGTTTCTGCACTGTTTCGAAAACTGTTTAAACATTTGTTTTAAGGCATTCAGGAAATATAATCAATGTTCTGTTTTCGTCTTTCTTTTTTTTTTCTCCTGTGACTGTGCTTAAGATTTTTTGGTAGTTATTTTACCTGTTGGTCTTTGCATGGTGTTAATGACACTGTTTCACTGTGCTATTTCACATGTGGGTGAGTGTTTCTTCTGTGGATTCATTTACTTTTAAGGTTCTGGGGAGAGAAAATACAAGTTGACAAGTAGTAAGAATCAGCTTTTGAGAAAAGTCAAAAGAGACTTTAACAATCAAGGAGCAGCACCCTGACAGCCAGTTTTAATGAAGGCAATCAAGTCTGTAAAGCTAATTCAAAGACAGACATGTAACATGCTGATTTTAATAAGCTTTTAAAAGGCAATCTCTAACTTTTAAAAGTCTCTTTTTAATTTAATTGTCTTTGGTTCATATATTGCCAAAACAAACAAAACCATTAAAATATGTTTTCAATATGTATATGCAGCATTATTTGACAATGTTTTAAATTAGTCTTGTATTTGTAAAATACCGCTGGAGCTGAGGGTTGGGTGGTTTTTTGGTGTTTTTTTTTTAAATGGGAAAATTCAAATCAGAAACCAATTCTATCAGTAGAACATTTTCCTTCCTTTAAATGAAATGATCCCAATCCAGAGACCTGAACGTACAGAGATTTTCTTACAGTACTGAATTTAAGCACATGTACTATAGGTTGGTAACCAAAGCACAGAACATGAGAGAAGGATGATTCTGTACACTACCCCTGCACTATCAAAATCCTTGGTGTCTATTTTAGATCAATTTGGTGTCCTTTGAATGCAAAGGCCATTCTAGCATCATAAAGTTGAGATTTGTAATAATTATTAAATTGGCTTGATTATTGCCTTTGCCTGTCATATGTCCTTGGTAGTGGGATAACCTGGGTAGTTTGTGCCTTTTGCATTTTACACATAAGTAATCAGATCCCAGTGTCAAATTTCCCAGTGTCAAGAAAACATTCTCATTTTTACTGTGGTACTCCTGTTGCATTTGGGGGTAAATCTTTCATGTAATAAACGGGTGCCCGCCCAGCAGAAAAAAAAATACAGTTGGACTTTAAAATATCACCCAAGGGTTTGTCTTAATGTTAGAATCCCAGAATAATTAAATTCAGAATTTGAAGAGTTAATAGAAACTTGGTTATATTAGGGAGGCTTTTCTAGCTCAGGTTTGAAGCAGCATAATTATGCTCAACTGCTGTTGTTTGGAAAGGGCAAACAGCATCTTAGGCGCAGAACAATGAAATTACAGTTGAGATTTAGGTTAGCAAACGCCGTCTTCTCCAGGCTTTTATGATTCATTATTTCCCATTAAATACAGTATTAGAAGTGTACACTAGATAGCTCATGGTTGCTGCTCTCAGAGCACATTATCTATATTACACAGGTCTGGGGAGCAGAATTAGAAAACTTTGGGGGAATGAGCAATATGTGTTTGCTGATAGAAGTACCATATGGCTCATCTTCCTCAATTGCTTTCATTGCGACTCTGATGCTGGAGAAATTAAAGTTTTATTTGATGTGGCACAGCTTAATGAACTGTCTTCTGTTAGGAAAATTGAATATGTTTCCTGTTATTTGAGCACAGAGCCCTCATGGTTTGGGCTGATGAGGGCTGCATTATGTATTGTTTATTTAGCATTTTGAAAACAAAAGCAAGATATTGAAGGTAAAATTGATTACTGCTGGATTGCATTATATAATCAAATTTTCTCTTTTTAAATTTCCTTTTTCAGTCGGGCTGCAATGTTGCAATATAAAATTAGTCCAGGTCTTTTGGAAAGTCCACCACCCTTGATTTACAGCTAGAATTCCTACATGGGCAAATATGTACCAGCATGGCTAATTGTGAAGTTTGAGGAATAGAATCTTGGAGGGAAAAGAAAAACATTAACGTATAGATAACTACTTGCAAAACTTCCAGCAGGCCGCTCTGCAGGGAGACAATATTATAAGGTTTGATCATTTCACAAGGTTCTTTTCTTTTCCCTTTGTTTGAACTGGACCACTCAAGAAAATGCTGGAATAGGGGCAGGAAGGGGAAGTGGGGGGTGGGAGGGAGGGGGCAGAGGGGAGGAGAGAAATTTCATATTTGGAATGCAGGCCTGAAAATGTCCATTTCTAAAGATTAATTGGGGGGGGGGGGTTAGACAGCTGTTGATTAAAAATGATTCCTAAGAAAACATTTGGCAAAAAACAGTACTCAACCTCTGGAGGAAAAAACAGTAGGAGACAGTATGGATTTAGAATGAATAGGATAGGAGGCACAGTTCAAGAAAATGTGCATATACTATACCTCAAAACTCCTCTATGTAATGAAGAAATTGAAGTTTGGGATCCATAGAGCTGCTCTTCATTAACTAAAGAAATGGAAGAATGATATGTCAAACCTTTAAATCATCTTCAGTGTTTTTGCTTTCCGGATTTTTTTCCCTGTAATTTTTAAAAGCATAGGCATATGAAAATTTCTGCAAGCTTTGAAAGTTACAAAAATCAGTTCTATTGCTACGGAAAGTGTTGAGGGATTTTCAGCTAAGATTTTTTACTTTTAAATTATTTTAAAAGATGTTTTAGGAATTCTGGTTTTCAATAAGCAACTTGGCTGAAAAGAGTTAAGGTGGATCAACTTTTATTTTCTGAATTACACACAGTCCTGACCAAAAAGAAACAAACAAAAAAAAATACTATTTGTCTTCTGAGTTCTGTGATGTTTTGAGAATTCTGGCAAATATGGCAGTTAAACAAACTTCTCTTGGAATCTAAATACTGTCTGTTAAAGAGAGGCTTCCAACATGTTTATAGGCCATAAGCAAAGAAAAAAAACTGCTGGTATTTAACCAAGAATAGAGCTCTTGAAAATGTCTCAGAACAAAGTGGTTAAGCCAAACTTTGGCTGTAAACATTTTCTATTCCCAATTTCTTTTTTAAAGGTTCTCTTCAGAATTTTCATATACTGTCACCCCATGCCCAATCCCAAAATTAACACCTATTTGTTAAAGGATTGAATTCTGGCCAATAACCACGCCACCCAAACTTCCCTTTTAAACAGTTTCATTTCCCTGGGAGGAAAGCATCACATTTTTATGAAAAACTGTTTCGTGACAGGAGACTCCGTTGAGGAACACCATTATGCATTGTTATCAGCATGGTGTAATTTGACTGTTGACAAAGTATCTGTGGCAGTGAGAATGAAAGCAGTTAGAAGTGTGGCGGATTGTAATCAAGAAGATGCTTAGCTGTGCAACACTGCGTCTTGAGCAGATTTGAATCAACATTGCCTTGAGGGGACACACACATACAAAAAAAGTCCATTAATTTTTAGTGGGAAAATTAGAGTGGCACTTGATGAAGTGAAATTTGACATGCGTTAATTGCTCTGCAGCTCTCCTAATTAGAGATTTTCAAATTCTTTTACTGCTGTCAGACTGATGGCACACTGTCTTGCTGGACAAATACTAAAATTTGCAAAGTGGTTTGATCAGGAAGTTTTCCTTGTGAGGCTGGCCTTTATCTGTGGCCAACTTGAGAGATGCAGGAGGTTGGACAAGCAGCAGGGCTTTTATCCTACACTTTCCTAATGAATAGGAATCGTATCTTGTTAAACCTTAATCCAAAAGGAAAGAGCAGGTGCTGATATTTGTTGACAAAGGAAAAAAAAATCCCACTGATATTTACATCTCACACTCATAGCAAATAATGAAGTACAAAAAGAAAAATCTCAAACTTTGCAGGATATGCCCATTCTCATAATCCTGTACATTGTATCTAGACCTATTCCTCGCTAATTGGAAAAGACAGATTTGAAAAACCTGAATCACTCTCACCTGGTCCAACATGTAGGATGATTCCAACTTTGCCTGCTCCCTTTCATATCAAAAAGCAATTATACTGCTGTACAGACAATGTGGAAACGGAACCATAATTTTAGCTTCCTTTCTCTCCCCTCTAGTTCAGCCCTTGAACCCCTCTTAATTCATTAACATATTGAATTTTTTCAATTTTCCATTTTCTTGCAATAACAATATTAATGCCAGGGCCAAGCCTTGATTGGAGCTAAATTACTTGTTACCTGCTGGCATTTATTTATATGGCATTGAATTATAAAGCTTTGCTATTGTCACGCCTTGGGCGAATTGTTTATGACACCAGTAATAGGAGTAATTGTTATTGTTGAAATTACCTGTCAACTACCCATAGCAGTGGCCCTTGTCCCACTGACAAATAGTGACAGGGGAGAGGGATTCTCCATGCGTCCTCCTGATGACTTCTCCTCTGATAATAAGAAGTGCAGGGCCTCTGATAATTTGCCTGTCACTGTTGAGTGCAGCTCAGAGAGTGTTGGCCAAATCGTTGTCATTCACTTTGACAAAGACAGCAGAATGCTCCAGCGCAGGAGGAGGATTATCAAAATAAATGGAATCACTTACACATCCTTTGTTTGTTTGGCTCAGAAATTGCCTGGCTTTGTATGAGAGTTGTAAAATTGGAATACATTTCTTATCAGTATTACTACCTATGTTCCCTGGAAGGGCAAGGGAGAAGAGGAGGAGGAGGAGAAGAAAGTGGGACCAGATAAAAAGAGCCTTCTTTGCCATTTGCATTGGGCTCAGAAAAAGAGTTTAGAACTGCAAAGAGAGAGCCCAGGTTTAGTGACATCTTGGATTAGAGCACCGAAAAGGAGCCTAAAAATGGTTTCGACTAAATTAAAGTATCCACACAACAGGTCCACCTTTTTTTTTTTTTAACCCGAACAGTTTTCCTGCAGGCACCCAAGAAAAGGCATTCAAACCCGGAATCACTTCAATTCAGATTTCAGGAAGTTCATATTTTTGAAAGTTAAAAAACACAGACCTTTGCTCCTTTTAGCTATGCCACTTCTCTTTTTTTATTATTATTTTAGGAACTGGAGCTAATGCATCAAATAGTGACTGATTTATTTTTTTCCCCTACAAATTGTATTTTAGCTGGAGAGAAGCTATAAATGAAATTTGCTTTCAGGCATGGAGCATCTACCTCTACAAGATTTCCGAGTAAGTGGAGAGGCCCTATTATTTGCCAGAGCTCAAATGTAAACATTTGTATTTTAAAAACCTCTGCCTGCATCCTGTGACCTGCTTGTCTGGGTGGGAAAAAGCTCATCCACAGCTGACAGAGATGGACTTTCACTCAGCCAATCAGACCCCGGCATTTCGGAAAAACCGTAATCACTCTCACCTTTCCAGACTGGGCATCTCCTCCTGTTAGGAAAATTCTTCTATTTTTAAGATGCCTAAGAGGATATTCCAAATAGGTCTGTTTTGGCCAATCACTGAGGCTGTAAGAAGTCCAGAAAAGGTATGATATATTTAGAAAACCAGGTTAAATAGTGATAGCAATATTGTTTTAGCAGGGTCCCTACCAGCCAGGTAATGACCACCTACAGCTTTAAGTGCCTATCCGCGTTACCCTAGGCCCTTCACTCCCAATGCCGGTCATTATCTGATTAGTAGAATCTCTGAACAAGTCAGCATTGCATAATTTTATGGGCTTCAACAATACAGGTGGCTGGCCGGGAAAGATTCCTGAGGATGCCAGGCAAGGACCAATAAAAGCTGATCTGGTTAGCATGGATGCACGCGCACAGAAAACGCACATCTGAACTCTCATGGCTGAGAAAAATAAACCCTCTAACGTTGTTTCCAATAGGAACAGCCGAAAACAGGAAAAATAAAAATCTCTGCCATTTTAACATTGCGGGACTATACCATTTCAAGTAATTTCCAACATTATCGTGGGTATTTTGACCTATTCATGAGGTGAGTGTGGTGCATTGTTTTAAAAGCTTATAAATCAATTGATAGGATTGGAATAATTAATGCACTAATATGATAATAGAAACACATTTCAAAAAACAGATTTTTTTTTTCCAAATGCAGCCACTTTGTGGTTAACTGTGTTGAATGTGCCGTATTAACAAGTAGAAAGCGGTGATATAATTAAGAGGTTATCTTTAGTAATAAAGAGGCTCAAACATGTCTTGGAATGTGATCACTTTCCCAGATAATTTTTAAGAATGTAGCATGCCTCTGCATTGTCTGTAGAGACCTACATTAGTGATCCCAAGAGAAAAAATAAACATACATTTTCAAATGAAGATATTGAAAATGTAGAACATATTTCAGTGTGTTGCCGTAACCTGGTCTTTTTTATGTTCTTCCTATAAAACCTAAATTAAACCTCTTAAGAGTGGTTTTGCTACTGGTTTCAGCTAAAACACAATACATTTAAAACGGGCTTGTGAATGCACTCTAACATGGACTCACAAACGTACACTCTGTTTTTTCCCCATACGATCCCAAATGCAACCCCCAGACAAGAATAAACCTTCTATGAATTCTACCTTTGTTTGAAATATAAACTTTTAACAAATAATAATTGCTTGGGTAGCTGAATTGTTGACATGACTGGCAGCAAACCTTTTTTTTTCCTCTCATGTAACATTTTGAAATACCCATCAGCGTCAAATGCAACTGCGCCAGTCTCTGTTGCTGCTCTAAATAAGGCAGAGCAATGTTAAGAAAAATGTCAGAAAAATCTCAGTGGATTAAAATAACATTTCTGCACCATGTCAGCGTGGATGGCAAGGCTTACTGTTTTGCATAATTTTGAAGGATTTTTTTTTTGGTAAAATGTTCCTTCTCTAAACAGAATGAAAGTATATTTTGAAAGATTTAAGATGGCACTGATAGTATTCAACATTAATTGTTATTTTTAATGTAAAAAAAAATTCTTTAAGGTGTGTTTGTTGATAGCAAGTTTTAAATATAAACAAACTTTTTTTTTTTGGTCAGAGTAAATTCTCCCTAACATGAAACAGAAAAATTAAGACAGCAATTTTCAAGTTGTTCCAAACATTTTTTTTTTGGTTCCCTCTCCTGCAAATGATCATGCAAATAAGCATGCTTTTCTAGGGTCCTCAAATACATATCCTTGTAAAGTCACTATTCTTTTTCTTCACAATTAGAGAAAATAAGAATATTCCATGGGAATTGTTGAAAATGGAGTTAGACAAAATATTAAACTGGAGTTCATTTGCCAATTGTTTACAGGAAGGAAATAATTACTGTGAATTTTCTTGTATTTTACTACAGCATATTAAACAGGAAGGATAATGACATTAAAAGAATATACACTACTGTAAATTTCAAACTTTACAATTAATGCTATAAATACCTTCTAAATTCAGCTCTGCTGCACCCCAAAAGAAAGGCAAGATTATCAGCTAAGATCAAGGTGAACTTTAACTGATTTTCAATGTAAACTTTCCAAAACAGGTTAAAAAATGTGAATTTAGACAAATTTGTCTCTTAACCTTTAAAGATTTCCTGTCCGTTTCTGTATGTCCTTTATTACATTAATTTTTTATTTAAATTACACCATTAACTGGATATAAATTTATCAAGAATACATATATTGATTTATAAAACAGTACCATTAATTATTATAATAGCTAGATGTAGCTGATATTACAAAGCCATTTAAAGGTTTTTAATATAACTTGGACATACATAGATAGATAGACATGATGGACAAGACTACAATTTAAACTGGCTACCAGCAGTTAATGAAATCCTTGATTTATATTCTCGTTTAGAGATTGATTATATTGTTGCTTTGTAAAACTATTTATATTATGTCATTTTTCAAAGGATGTCTCAATAAAAAAAAGCTAAATAAAATATTCAGTCAATTCCCAAAGCAGATTTTGTTTTCTGTATTTTAAATGCTAGTGAAAATAATTGATTGTACGTGTTCTGAGATTTGTCATTTCCATTGCAGCGTTGGTTTTCCTGATGGAAGCTTTGTTTGCACATGCACAATTTCGCACACTTGCTTTCCTGCTGAAATGTCTTGATTTTAGTTCAGTGTTTCAAATACAAACCCATGGATAGTCCATAAAACCAAATACCAGGAAAAAGAAGTCTTTTTGACATAATTTACACTATGCATTTCTTTTTTCAGGTTTCAGAAAAATTGGGACTTACCCTAGAGCTGCAAAGAAGACACTCATGGAGAATATTTAAGTTAGAATGCAATCTGAAGAGGAGAAGAGACAAATAAGGAATAGTATAAGCAGATAACAGTAACCTTTTGCCAATTACTTTCCCGCTGGTAATGAGAGAACTAAAAGATTGAAAGTTAAACTCTTTTCACATTATACTTGTGGGGCGAGATTTCCTAGGTTCTTTATTTATATCACTTATCCTTGTCTGGCAACATATGTTACCTATTTATTATAGTATTTTTACTGTTAGCAGACAAATCTAAGGGCTAGCTGAGAAGGCTAGCTTCATCTGATGAGTTTAACAACAACTGCAGGGCATCCTTTGGGGTAGCCAATAGGCTCTGTGGAAGCTAGAATACTCACAATTAACCATTTTGCTGCCAAAATATTTCTATGTTTTCAAATTTGTTCTCATTGTTGAACATAAGGGTTAGTGACTACAAAACTTTGTCGCTTAAACGTTTCAGTTAGTTTTCAGAACACCTCTTCCGATGCATCTTAAATTCTCTTAAAATAGCTAGGTGAATGTACAGGTTTATATGTTGGGGGGATTTGGGGTCCGGACTTCTTTTCTCTTTAATCTGTGGGACACCAATAACAAACAGCTATCAAACATCAACTTAAATTGACGGTTAACCCTCTGCCCCACCAAATACCACTAATTCTCTGTTCTGCTACAAAAAAACTAAGGTTTAGAGTTTAAATGCTACAGTTTCTCAGAATTACATGTCTGGGACAAGCCCAGAAGAGAGTGCTTCAGAGACTTTTTGTTCTACATAAATGTCTAGGCTAATAGAATTGCCAATTAAAATGACCTTTATAGCATTTGTGTAACAATAAGATTGCCTCTTTCAAAGAAAACACTGCTCGGTAACTAAAATTATTCCTTAGAAGAATTGCAAAATGAAGAATTTCTCCATGTTGTTCATGCTCACCTGGAATTCAACTGAAGCATTCAATAAATATCATTGATTGATTGCTTGTCTAATTGTGTTCCCATAAAAGGTTACATTTTCATCCATCCTCAAGTCTCTATTTTGGGTCATTTTGAAACAGCGAATCATTCTGCAAAGGCCTGACTTCAAAATTAAAGAAGTGATCTCCCTAAATTATTGAATTTTATTTTTCATTAACGTGTTTCTCGTCAGCATGCAACTAGCGTTTGCAACCAACAGTTCGATATCCAACATTAAAAGGTTAACACAACTTTAAGCATTTGAATCCAGCTGTTACAATCCAAACTGGCACTCAGAATCTGGCAAAAGCCTACCACAGAAAAAAAAAACAATTACAAGACTGAAGCTCCATCTGTAACTTCTGAGAGCCATCAGGTACAAAAGGCATATCCAGCAACTCCACTGAGCAGCAGTGGGTCCCATCTGAAAATCCTACTCAAAGACCCAGGTATTAACTTAACTTCTTGTGTCTAGATTCCAATGCTTAGAAAAATATATGACCGTGTCCTTTTCTTAGATGCCCAACCTTATGAAGAAACACAGGTTTCTTCAAACAAGGATTGACTGGGAAACATCACTTTAAATTTCCTTGCTGTTCAAGTTATCAGGTCCTCTTGGTTTATTATTGCTCACTTTTCCACGTTGCATTTGCACCTCCAAGACTTAGTCTTGTGCAAAAGGTCACTGTAATCTTTTTTTGAATAATAATTTTGGTGTTAAGTGCTTACTATGTGCCAAGCAGTTCTAATCACTGCTGTAGATACAGAGTAATCAGGTTGGACACCCTCCCTGTCCCACATGGAGCTCACAGTCTTAATTCCCATTTTACAGAAGAGGTAACTGAGGCACAGAGAAGTTATGTGACTTGCCCAAGGTTACACAACAGACAAGGGGAAGGGCTGGGGTTAGAGCCCACATCCTCTGACTCCCAGGCCCGTGATCTTGCCATGAGGCCATGCAGCTGTGGACACCCAGGAAGCCACAGATGTGTGTGTTTGAATTTTATTTTTTGTTTATAAATTTGATAGTCCATTGGGTGCAATAATCACTACCTTGGAGCAACAGGTTACTCTGAAAGAAGGTTTTTGTTTTTTTTAATATATGTTAAGCATTTACTATGTGCCAGGCACTGTACTAAGCCCTGGGGTAGGTACACGCTAATCAGGTTAAACAGAATTCTGGTCTCAACTAGTGCTCACAACATTAATCCCCATTTTTCAGATGAGGTAACCAAGGCACAGTGAAGTCGTGACTTGCCCAAGATCAAAAAGCAGAAAAGTAGGAGGAGCTGGGATCTGTCCCCAGGTCCTCTGACTCCCAGATCCGTGTTCTTTCTATAAGGCCCCACTCCTTTCCCTACCATTTCAGGTAGGGGGCAGGAACAGATAACTGGTTGATGTCCTTTCCATTTTATGATTCTATGATTTTAAAAGGAGGTTTTGACCTCAACATTTTACCTTGTCACAAGATTCACTGATATAAAGATATTCTGGAAAGTGGTTCCGAGAACATTCAAGCCCTTGTAAGGAAGTATTATGCAGTGAATTTTCATCTTAAACTAAGAAAAAGCACTAGGAAAAAATGAGTTTCCAATTCCTAAGGTCACCACAAATGCTTTAGCTTTGATAATCTTGTTGGTTTGCAAGAGTTAAAAAAGTTTTTGAAATGGTGCATTCTTGGAAATTCCAGAAAGACAAGAAGCCTGGGGAATCAGCAGTTCCAAAAAGAACATGCAAGAAATGAAATGGACCCTTGAGTGGGCTCTACCAATTAAGAGTATTTATTGAACTCTTACTCTGGGGAAGAGCAATACACTACATCCTTAGAAGAGTAAAACAGCATTAGTGAACCTGATTCTTGCTCAACAACAATAATAATAATAATACTAATTGTGGTATTTGTTAAACACTTACTATAGGCCAGGCCCTCTACTAAGCACTGGGAAAGACAGAAGTTAATCATTTTGGACACAGTCCCTGTCCCACAGAGGGTTTACAATCTTAATGCCCATTTTACAGATGAGGTAACTGAGGCACAGAGAAGTGACTTGCCCAAGGTCACACAGCAGACAAGTGACAAACCCAAAATTAAAACCCAGGTCCTGGTGACTCCCAGGCCCATACTCTATCCCCTAGGCCATGCTGATTCTCCTAGTCTGGGGAGACCCACACTGAAATAAATAGTAGAAAGCCACAGCATAGAGATATATATACACACATGTCATCCCTGTCGACTGTAAACTCCTCGAGGGCAGGGATCATGTCTAACAACGTTGTTGTACTTTCTAAGTGCTTAGTACGGCAGTAGGCACTCACTAGATACCATTACTGGATGGGCCGCTATCAGTTGAGGGTAGGAAGGGATGGGAAAATTGGGAGTACCCAAGTGCTTACGTGAGGTGAAAGGGCTGAAGTGGCCATGGGGGAGAAAATAGGGTGGGGTGATGAGAGATCTGAGTTGAGGCTTGCACCTGAATTTCAGCACCAGGCATCTCTCCAGCACTGGGATCTAAGTAGTTCTGGGACAGTATCCTGAGCAAGGGCCATTCTCAGCCGCTGCAGTGCTAACAGCAACCGAGTAGGGGGAGATGAGGCCTTGAAATGTTTTCCCCTCCTCTCGGGCAGGTGTCATTAAAGGCCAGCGAGGTTCTTAGATCTCTGTCCCAATTCCTTGATACATTTAAATACGCCTTCTTGGCAACCCCTCTAAGCCTAAACTGGAAACGGTCCTCTCTGTTCCCCACCCCCACCTCCCCCTTCTATTTTTCTGTTTTGTCCATCACCTTGGTTTCTTTTCCCCTGATTTTGACCTGCACTTTTTCTGGATCAGACACAGGCAGGTTGAGAGGTAATAAGAACCAGATGGACATAGTGCAGAAATTGCCCAAATGGGTATGAGAATGTGGGGAGCTGTCAGGCATGGAGAGAAGCTGGAATTTTTCAGCAATAAAATGGGATTTATCGCCACTCTACCACAGTCATTGCCGACAACCGTTTACCTTGACAGAAACCCCATTCCAGTAGGCCACGCCGATGCAGATTTTTTTCCCAAAGAGTGATGATTGGTATTTGTTCTAAGGCTCAAATGGCCTGCACTAAAGGTGAAGCATTAGGCCAAAGTCCTGTATTCCCCACTGAGGCAAATGAACCTGCTAAAATAAGTTCCTTCCACAATAGCTGTGTAATTGAAACCAGAAAGTGAGAGAATTTGATAAATTGCTTGACCCTGAAGGAATGCTAAGGTCATAAATTTTCATTGCATTTTTTTTCCTCTTTTTTTTATTTTTATATATTGATTATATTTAGTATTTGTCTCAGAAATTCAACAAGCTTACAGATCATCAGTTGAGGCCTGAGGGAAGGCACAGTAAATCAGCAATTAAGAAGACTGGGGAGGATTTTTGCCCCTGTCTTTCAGGGAAGAATTCAGGCTCTAAACCGGTACAGAGGGACTACAGTGCAGGAATCTCACATCAGAAAAATACTCCAAATAAGCAAACAACTTACCCTGGAGAGGCAAAACACAATGGACTGATGATACCTCAGAAAGAAAGTGTGCTGCTGTACTTCATCTCTACTTTATGAATACGAACTGTTAAAAGGCTGAGAATTCATTTGCAACAATCACCAGTGTGGAGCTTTTGCTTCTGACATTTCTGAAGTTACAACAATTGTATCTTACCTGGAAATGAGTGTTCCTGACCTTTTTTTAAAAAAATGCATGCACTTTTATTCATCCCATTTATTTATGATTACAAGGATTGTCGGTATAAAACTTGAAACATCTCATAAACATAAGATAGGCAACGAGCCTCCTGTCCCTTCCTCTCCAACAGTCTTAAACAAACTGGGGTGGCACAGCAGCAAATTCTTACCCTCTTTCCCTTAGATTCTGGGCATGGGTTTCACAATCGAAGGACATGTTTCTAGTTTATTTAATCTGGGTATTTTTCTCTCAGTTTAACATTTCTGTGAAAATATTTGAATAAGAGCCTTTCAAAAAGTCTCCCCACTGGACATAGCCCCATGTCCTTCATTATGAAGCATAGCAAAAAGTCATTAAAACAGCCACCGATCCCTATATGAAACTCTTGGCCCTTTAAATTTTTACTGAACAGCCTGTCTCCCTTCTAGTTTGTCATATGAGTGTGTGTGCAGACGCGCACCTATACCTGTCTAATTGAACGATTTAAGCCTAATGTCATTCCTGTTTGATCAGTAACAGATCACTATGGTTTGGGGCATGTTGTAATTAGGCAAAAATGGAGCATTTGGTGTCATTTATGAACAATTTACTTTCAAAACTATCCTAAATTTGGAATTCAGGCTCACTTATTTTGGATTCCAAAGTGCCTAATAAACACCATAATTATTAAAGATCTGACACTGAAAGTATCGCCCAGAACTTAGGTGCCTCTAAGTGTTCGGTAGTCCTATTACTGATATTTGCGGGAAAGTTACCCCTCCAAATCATTTGATCTGTATAAGGGGGGGGCGGGGGAAGGCCACACTTTTCATGTTGCATTTCACTAAACACTCTCAGCTGTGGGGAAACTGAATGATTTCTAAGTTCTCTTCCATGCTTCCTTTTTTTTTTTTTAAGGAAGCTAATGACAAATGGTTCAAGCATTTGGTCTGTCTCACAAGTTGACTTTGTGGGCTAGGAGGGATACATTTTATTTCTACAAATGGAAAAAAAATATCCCAGAACAGTTGCGATTGGGACAAAGTAGTAAATACGACCACTGTTAAAATTACAGCAAACTACTTGGAATGTAGCACCAAAGTGCAGAGTAAGATGATATTTTTCATGTGTTATTGCTTATATGTGTGTAAATATTTTAATAAGAATGCTGAAACAATACCCCTTCTGCTTATGAGGGGCCGGATCATGACGTGCAAATGATGTACCTTTGATCTATATTTTGGCTTGACTTTTTCAGGGTTAAAAATATGACTCCCCCTTCTTGCACTCGGGGAATTTTGTTTCAGGGCTAATTCAGACCCCAAAGTATAAATCTCCTATGAGTATAAATAAAATATGAACAGAAAATGGCTTCAATCACTAATATTTTTGCAAACTAATGTTCAGCTGATGCAACTCAATTTTATTTTGCATCACATTAGTGTCATAATGGTAATGACTGGCCTTTATTCACTAACAGTTTGAGTCAGCACTTTGAGACATTTTCAAATTAGGTCATACTGCAAATTTGTGGCTGATACAAAGGTTGATTAAGAGAGCTTCACAATTTTAAAGTGATGTGGTGTGAGTTGAATTAAGTTCTCTGTGATAGTTACGGGAAATGTGAGCAACCATAACTAAGCAGAAATAATGTATGGGCTATAGGCAAAGAATATATTTCCACACAGAGTGCTCGAAGTAATACTCATTTACAATTTAACAAAGTCCTCTGTCTGTTATGGAAGAATTGTATTATGGGTCTTGGAAACAAGCAATGAATTACAATAAGGACACTGGAGACGGGGTCCCCACTTTTGTTTCAGTGAAAGTCAGTTTTTGCCTTTATGTTCCTTTGATCTTGTCAATAAAGACCCATTTTTTTTCTAGAGACTGTCTCCTGCTTTTCTGTAGTCAAAATGATCCTGTTTCACAACTAAACCATTTACCGTAATGTAACAATTCTGAAGGAAGGCGAAATTGCTATGCAAGCTAGACCTGAAAAAATGATATATTTTAAAAGGGATTTTGTCAGAGCAAATCCACAACCTCAGATAGCATTTGAAAGCAGTGGGTTGTTTTGAAAATCCACCAGGCACTTCAAATGAATTGTAAAAATGACTCCTGAGAGGCAGTTTGCCTTTTAATTGGGTTAAAGGCAAACAAAAATAAAAGCCATCAGACTGTGAATTGATTGGTTCATTTGAATAGGCAAAAATAGCTGCTATCTTTAACAATGTATTCACATCATTCTTTACACTCCAGAGAGCAACAAGGAAGAAGTCATAAGGAGCTTTCCTACATTTATTATTGGCCAAGTTACTCAAAGAGCCAAGAAAACTGAAGTGAAATGTAAACGTTTTGTGGCATTGGGTTGAAAGAAAAGTTCTTGGCTTAGGAACTGCGTCCTTGAGGACTCAAGCGGGGTTTTCACATTTTTTTATGTAGCCTATTTCTTAGTTTCTTTATATTAAGATCCCTGAACTTGTATTTTGTAATATGAGTAATTGACTTTATTTCATGTTTTTGATGTTGGCATTTTTTCTACTCACCCACATACCTTTCCGTTCTCCATAAATTTCTGGATTCAGTCATTCCACCCACAGTCCTCTGACAGTACACCACCTCAAATCCCTCAGACTGGCGAGGTCCATTTTATTCCCAGTCTCTTTTAATTTACATCTAATGCTTTGCAGAAGTTTTTAGTGAGTGTGATTTCTACAGTTTTAAAAAAAAACTGAAGAGAAAAAGAGGCAGGTCACCAACAAGAAGGTGGCATAAGCAAGCGGGGGCTTGCCTGGTTGATTTTTGAAATTAAAACACAAAAGTGTAATAGCAATAATTGTTTTCAATATTTCTAAGTATGTTTATACTTCAGGCTCCTTAAGCATTTCACAGGGATGAAAGCAAAATGACCTTTAAATCTTGAAAGAAATATAAACAATAACTGTTTTTAAACAAAAAAAGATTGATTTTTGCCCTATCACAACAAATATCTCTTTATGAGCAACTCATCACCGATTGTTGTCTCCTTCTGTGCTTTTCTTTGCAATGAAGCAGCCTAATCTATTCACGTGGATATGATAAATATAACTGCTGCCATTTGCTACATTCAACTCCGCTATTATTTGTTTCTTTTTACTGCACACTGTAGAGATAAAAAAGGATAAGCTAATAACTGGAATCTGATAAACTAGAAAGCATCTGATACAAGTTGAATGGTAGGAGTTGCTTTTAGATCGTTTTGTATGGATTTTGTTTACGAGCCCCCCAAAATGGAAATGTTTTTCCAAATGATCACTGTGTCAACTAGATTAAAAATCAAATATACCTGGAGAAATGGCTCTTCTCTGAAAAGTAAAGTTCTGCTTTCTGGTAGGCCTATGGGGTTTGCATTTACTTCATTTACCTTTAAAGAAGGTCACTTGGACCCTTAGATGAATTGAGCTGTTTTTACCCCTTGCAGGATATTTTGTTTATTTTTAAGAATGCTCATTTGCATAGCAGAAGTGAAACATCTTTCCCGTCACTGAGTTAGCTTCAGTTTGAATCCACATACATCCCATCGAACGGTGAAAGTATTCTTTGCTATTTTGTTAAGAAATCAGGATCATAGGTTTCGCCACCAGTTTAATTTAGGACATGTGAACAGCATCTAGTTAGCGAAATTTATTGATTTTTTTTTCAGAATAGATTTAACAACATTATGGAGGTGAAACATGACTTTTGATGATCAAGCTTGCAGTAATTAAATAAGGTTAATCTTCATTTTATATGCTAATAGGATATTTATAATTTCAACTGCATACCCAATTTAGCAATTTTATTTTCTGTTGTTAAGAAAGTATTTCTTATTAGTGAAAGAGAATACCCCTACATTGACAACAGATGCTATTTTAATTGGGCTCAAGTGCACTGTATATAATTAGTCCACTTCTTTAATATTTCATCTGTAATTACCGATGAACAGTGTGATTAAATTTCATAAAGTCAGAGAGTTTAAAGAAAGACTTCAAAAATGGCGACTCAATTTCCCAGCTCTCCCACACACTACGTCCTTGATGGAAATCAAACTCTAGCCAAAGCGGCTCCTTTGTGTTTTGATTGGACAGCTGAAAAGGGCCCACAATGAAAAGTGAAATGGTCTTCCACCCAAGCTCCATGCTGTCCAGCCAATCAGCCTTGTGGGTGGCACAATCGTTTGAACCGAGCCCAGCGCTCATTGTCGGAGGAGGATGAAAGTCTTGCAATGTCATACTCTCAAGGTCCCCGCTAATGGTAACATTGAAGACGGTGTCAGTTCTTGGAAGAAAAGACCGTCTTTTTCCCCAGCATTTTGTGTTTGCCCACAAAAACTTACTCCAGACAGAAACAGCCTCTGAAGTCTCAGAAAGGAACTGGCTCTTAATTTTGTCTGATTGCTAACCGGTCGTGCAGTTTCTTTTAAAAGAAAAGAGTGGTTTGTGATATCGAGACTAGGCCGCTTGACTGGCATTCTGTTTTCAGTAGTGATCAAAGGGATGCTTTCTGTTTCTGAGGACGAGTGTATCTATTTTTGAAAACAGATGGGCACTAAAACCTTAGGGATTGCCAAAGGGGCTAGACGGTTAGCAGCGCTGAAAATGGAAGCCTTCTAATATACCCAAAGGGGAGACTCAGAACAAGGAATCCCTCCACACTGCCCTCTTTACTTGCCTTTATTCTGACCACTGAAAGGACCACCCGGTCAGAACATCGAATAACCTGGACCGCCTCCCTCTTCCAACCTGAGATTTCTACCTCATCCGCCAAAAAGGGTGCAGTTATGATGGTGGTTTGAGTGGTCCACACCCTGTCCACTAGCCAACAGATAAATCAATAATGATTCCTAAAGGGTCATTTTGGCACCAGTAATCTATAGGTATCCAAAAGATGAAAGGCTACTGGCTGCCTAAAAAATTCAGTTCTCTCTCTGTCAACTTGTGATTTTTTTTTCCTAAATCTTGTGTGCATCTTATTTTCCCAAAGCCAATGCCCGGGGGTTTGTTTACTTTCATAAAATTGGCACTAATTGAGGGGAATCATGTTTCTAGGAAAAATACTATCATTTCTATTTTGAAGTTCTAACCAGTGAAGAGAAAATAGTCCAAATATTTCCAAAGGGTTGGAAATGTGAAGGTTCCCGATTGAGTTAATTTTTAAAGACAAACCTAAGAATATCTGAGCTCCATACTGCCTATGTGCTACCTAAGATTGAACCTAGTGAAGCTGAGCACTTTCACACCGCCACCTGGCCTTGAATGGTCTATCACTTCGATGGCCTATGTACGGCAGCATAAGTCAAGGATGGAATGTTAACCTTGACTTCAAATTTCCTGGCTGCCATGGCTTTGTCACAACACGAATGTTATTCAAACAGTTAGTTATAAAATTTTTTTTTCTGCAGCTACACTGACAGAAGAGCAATAGAGGTGCCAATCCTTCTTTCCCCGCAGCCACCCTGCGGCTCAAGTAGACTTAAGTTCTCCTCCATTTCAGCACACTGTTTCCCTCTTTTTTCCATGTCAGGCTGATGCTAACAGGCTTTGTTGTTTACGTGAACAGTCTCTGGTGCAAATATCTTTGAAACCTAGACAGTGAGTAGAGGGACTCAATAGATCACTCTGCTAAGCTATTTTCAGTTTATAGTTTTCCTCTTAAAATGTAGATATCTGTAAAGTGAGATTTTACTTGCTTCTCAAAGAGTGAAGATATTACTCATTGACTTTTTTCCAACCAGAACCATATTAGTTGGAAAGGGAAAGGTCAAAGGGAAATTATTGCTATTTTAGACAGCAGCATAAATTTTCTTCCTATTTTTAACCCAGCTTTTAATTTAATAAGTTTTATGACCCTTATATTAAGTACATATGTTTTACAAGACATTGTGTCCCTTGAGTCACCCTGAATTTGCCCTACTATACCAGAGTTAAATGAATGAATACTGTGTTTCTAATTTCAGTTCACTCCTCATTTTATCCCCGGAATACAATCGTGTAAACCTGCCTAAAGATTTGATCCGAGTAGCTAAGAGATCCTCCAAAGATGTGTTTTGGGGCTTCTTGGCTGAGTCTACAAGTGAAATTTTTGAATGTTAGTGAAGAATCTTAAAGTCATCATTTGTTAGCTTTAATAAATAAGTAGCTTGGTCAACAAACTTTGAAATGGTCCTTGAGCAACTTCATTACCACCAGTATGTTTGCATATGGTCTTGTCCAGAGACAATGGCAAGGAGCTTCTTTTTGCAGAATAATCCCAAATTGTTAGGAGCTGGTCTTCTAGCTTATGCCTTCCACAGACTGTGTCCGATCTGATTATGTGGCATCTAACCCAGTTCTTAGCACAGTGCTCGGCACCTAGTAAACACTTAGTAAATAATTATTTAATGAATTTGTAATTTGGCAACTCTGCTTTACAGCTCTGTAGTTGTGGTAAAAGTTTTAGATTTTCAAGGTGCAGTAGTAGGCATCTTTTTCCAGAAGAACATGAGCTACTGAGTGATAGAATATCAATCCAAAGTACCTATTATAAGGCAATAAAATAGATGAAGGCTTTCTCAATTGGGTGGTTCCAATTTGATTTGAGTAGTGACTCTCCATTACATGCCAAAATTCCGTAAATCTACAGATTTCAGTGTACTTTAGATGGTATATTAAGTACGACAAACACACGGGGAGGAAGTTTAAATTTATAGAGTTGGATCCAAGTAGATGCCAGAGTTTGTAATTGTGTACATTTAAGTTTACAAATGTATGCTAAAATAGGAAAACTAACTCAGTGAGTTGCTTGTTTCTTTTTTAAAAACATAAATGCCCTTATTTCAATGACCTTTGAGGACATGACCTCAAAATGTAATAGGGCTGTTTAAGAGAACCTAAAGATCTGTCTAAGACATTTATGTTTGTGTCAGAGGGCAATACACAACCATGCATATATGCTCAGCTGTCTATATGTCATTTGCTGTATTTTTATTGTTCTAGGAAGCCATCCAACATCTGCAGAAAAATCTTTTTATTTTTTTTGGTGGGGGGGTATACTGTCCCTTTCACTACGGAACAACTCGACTTTCCAACTATACCTCTCTTCAGGAAGCACTTTGGCACCTTATAGGTTATCCTTATTTGGAAAAAAAAAAAAGAGAAAAAAACTGAATCTTGTTTCAGTTTATTAAACGGCTGATCAGCCCTGCTGTGAATTATGGTGCGTGAGGTTGAGCGGTGCTGTTTTGGATACAAGGTTGGCATTAGGCTCCACAAAAACAAGGAATGACAATTTTAGCCAGTCACAGAGAACTCCTGGTCACCTCCCAAGGGGCAAATTGATGTCAAGTTCTGCTGTCTGTCAGGATTAAGTGCCTGTTTGCTTTTTCACTAACATGTGGTTTGAGAACAAAGCAGCTCAAATCTCCTCAGTTCCTAACAAAGCATCTCAAATTGCTGAGTAAAATTCCTTAATCCCCCATCTTAATCTGAAAACACCAGCGCCACATGGAAACACACTGAGTTCTCTCTTTTTGTACCTCCATGCCCCTCCATCATTACCATCCCTGCCTACCCACTACCTCCAAATCTTTCACTACCTTACATGTTTGGGTTGGAGCTAATCATTCTCCAACAGCAAATTATCCAAAGGAATCCCAGGTGTTTTGCTCTCAGACCAGGTTTGTCCCAATCATATTTCTCACCTTATCTGTTCATTTGAAGAACAAGAAGAAAAAAAAAAGTACAAAGTCACAGTGGGATAAACTGGCATACTTTATAGGACCTTGAACCCCGAGGACACGAGATGAACTTTTCAATCATAAGTGTAAATAGGCCAGCATTAATCACTTTTTTTGCAGCACTTGTTGACTATCTGCCTCAGATGTGGAGCCAAAGGACACTGGCAGTTTGTGTAAATATTCAGAAGACTTCTACTAACCTAAGTGGGCAAACTTTGCTCAGAATGAAATATTAAACCTCAGTGACTGGTTTGAAGCTACTTGCATGAAAACCATCTTTGTTATCACCTGACACTGTCTTTGTAGGAGTGTCAACAGGGACTACCAGGCAGTTGAAAAATATCATGTATTATTTGCATATATCAATTACACATTCTGAATCAAGACTTTCCTCTCTCCTGCCCAAAGTGGATGGTCTCCAACTTTTCTTGCCAAAATTTGTCAAGAGTTGAATTTTGCGAGGTAAATTACTTTAAACCTTCCTTGCTCTCAAATAAATTCCTCATTATTATTTCAGTATATTATTTGGGGTCTTTTGCGCAACTAGCTTAAGTAAAGTTTTAATTTAGTGTCACCTCACTGCATTCTGTTCTATGAGTCTGAAAAGAGTGGCTGTTAGTGCTTATTATCTAAAATACAGGCAGTCAAGAGAACAAAAATGCTTGTTTGAAAATTGTGGAGCAGGGATGGGTAAACAGGTTTAGGCAATGTTCCAATTTAGCTTGAACCATGTACTGTACTTCATATCCACCCAGCAGTTTTGTTCCACCTAGAGGACTTCACAAATTTGTTTTGCTCTTACATTCTCTTTTTTCCCTCTCTCATTTTTTTTATGGCTAAAATACATCCTGCAAGTGAAATTCCCTCTTCCTGAAGCTCACGCTATTAAATGCCTCAAATCTTAGTCTTTGTATCTCTGAGAAATATCTTACTACAGCCTTTCATAACACTCTAAAGTATGGAACTTACATCCTAGTGTCACAGACTTGGGAAGGAAAACAAGAAAAAAATTCATATAACATTGCTAGGGACTATTATGAAAATAGCTTCACATTTAGGGCATACAAATTCCACTGCCCATATGTGCATATAAAAAAAGGTCCAAAAACCTTACTGGAAAAGAATGAAGTAATTTTAGATGCTTTTTTTTTGATCGTTGGCTAATTTGAATCTTGATTGCCAGTATTCCCCCTCGAAACTCAGCACTGATGACCAAAAGTTCTTAGCATACTCCTAATGGCTTTTCACAAGCTTTTGTGAAATGGACATTAAGGGGACATTAAGGCCTGGCAAATGTTTTGCAAATGTTTTCCAAATAAAACATATGCCTTGACAAACAAATGTCTCATTTGGTAGCATCCTTACAACCCTAACAGCGATTTTGAAAGCAAACATTTCACCAGCTCTTTTTTTTTCAAATGGAAGTGCTTAGTTAAAGCATTAGAACAAAACAACCTTCTGCTTTAAGGCAGCAAGGTGGTGAGCAGAAAGTTTGTTCTCCCACTCCACGAGCTTTCCTATTAGCAGGAAATCACAGATGACTTCAGCGGTTGTGAATCAGAAACGCTGATGAAAATATGTGTTTGCTGAACCGGATTTTCCTTGTAGATAAGCCTTATCCATAAATGTTTTTGAAAACTTTCATCTCTACTAAACTTAGACAATGTCTGTTGGAGGAATTTGCCATTTGAGCAGTGGATGAAAGCCCACACGTCTTCAGGTCCAACCAAAAGTTGCAGTCTGAAGAGCGAAAGCAGCCCAGGCTTCTCCCTTTTGTGGACAGAGTCTTTATTTTCCAGCTTATTTTAGCTGATCAACTTAATCCACAAATCAAGCTTTCAGTTCTGCTTTTCAGACTACATTCAAACATTAGACCCACTCTTATGAAGACATACCCAAAGTTGGGAGCGGGTAGCCCAGATCTGGACTTTGAAAGAAGAAAAAAAAAAGTTTTTAATATGGACTGTCACACACGTCAAAGAAATAGGAAAATGTGCGGGGTTGAGCTTCCCAACTAGCCTGACAGTTTGACATTTTGTTGGTTTTGGCATCAGAAGGGTTCCTGCTACGAATAAAGTACAAAGCCAGGATGACACGGGCAGCAAAAGGCAGTAGTGACTGAAGTATTGTTGACTTTCTTGAAGTTTAGCAGAAACCTTTCTAAGGTTGAATTTATACAGACAAGCCTTTCCAACCACACTGAATGATTCGCTTGAAAAAGTGTTTTTCTCCCTACATCTTGTCTAGGTGACGTACAACCGAATAAAGGGAAAGAAAATGCTTTAGATAAAAGTGTCACCCTAACTGGGTGTAGAGGGGTGATTCCACCTGAGTTCAATTATTTTACCAATCCCTTGTTTTAAAAATGAGTGAAAAGAGGTGGAGCGTCCAGTGTTTTTGTCTTGAGCCTGTGCTACTTACTGTACCTTTGTAGTTCTTTGATGCACCAATCACAAGGCACAGGTTAGGGCATGTCTGTCCTGATTAGCCTTTAGTTAAGCATTATGACCAGAGAGCTCTCTTCTTTTTACTATGACGGAATGCAACAAACATAATGATGAAAACTTCCTGAGGGCAGCTCCATTTCTTCATTAAGAAACCACCACCCATTCCCCATTAACTGGTTTACTCCTAACTAAAATGTCCATCATTATGTGCCCAAGCATAGTCTCTCTCAGACTGGTAACACTGCTGGATGAAGTTGGGTGAAATTTGTCTAAACTGGGCCATCTAAACTGTTAATATTTAGAGGCAAGTGAATTCTCCAGTAGGGGAGTGTGGTTGCCACTGAATTCTGCAGAAAAAAAAAATGTTGCTCAGAGGTGGCATCAAAGGCCTGACACTCAATACTGCTTAATGAGTGATTTCATTTGAAATCCCATGAAAATGAGGCAGATTAAAGATTTACCTTTCTACTAGAAAAACTGCACATATTGAGAGACCCTGAACTTTAGAAACAGTTACTAATTGAGAGGCTTTCCCTAACAGGAAGTTCAACAATTTCTAAGAAAACAGATTTGGTGAGAAACGAACTAGCACCTTTTAAGAGAAGCAGCATGGCCTAATGGAAAGAGCATGAGTCTGGGAGTCAGAGGACCTGGTTTCTAATCATGGCTCTGCCAGTTAATTTGTGTGACCTCAGGTGAGTCACTTAACTTCTATGTACCTCAATTCTCCCTCCTGCTTAGACTATGAGCCCCAGGAGGGACAGGGATTCGGTCCAACCTAATTAACTTGTATCTACCCCAGCACTTAGAACAGTGTTTGACACTTAAATACCATAAAATAAGCACTTAAGCACTTAAATACCATAAAAAGTGGTTTTTTGTTCTAGTCTCCCTTCTCCTCTGCTAGCCATCTATCTGAATTTAATATTGTGATATGATGTTTACAATCTACTATGACTTAAGACAAACATAAAATTAGATGAGTACAAGAGTGTGAATACAAATTTTATTTATATATGGAAATATGTATATGTTCAAATGAGGTGGCTAAGAGAAGGACATAGCCAAGTTAGTAGGGAAATAAATCAGTGAAGTCTTCATAGAGGAGGTGAGTTTATAGTATGGCTTGTAGTTGATGAGAGACATGATTAGCTAAGAAGTGTAAGAACAGCATTCTATCTGGTGAGGGGCCAGTGGGGTGGGGAAGGGGGGGACTGTGAGAAAAGGGAAAATTCCCCGAACAAAATGTTAAAGGAAGGGGAGACAAGGGTGAGGACAGTCAGATTATTAACTTGGGTAAAGTAGAGCTAGTTTAAAGGGAGAAAAGAACAACCAGATATGACAGTTGATGAAGAGCCTTAAAAGGTAATGCTCAAGATTTATTTTGCTTTAGGCAAGAGGAAATAGGGAGCTATTGTATTGTAGGTTCTGGGGTACCATTTTAAGTTAATGTTGAAAGAACTGATACGACTAAGGAAATGATGATGATTCTATTTATCCTAAAGAAGAGATTCCTGAAAACCATGAAAGTAGAGCCTATGGGGATCAGCTGTCCATCTCCAGTCTGGTCTGAAAGAAGAAATGGGATTAAATTGCAATTGGAAGGATTTAGGTTAGATATAAGCAAAACTTTCAGTAGAGAGAGGACTACAATAGTTTTTCTTATCTCCTTTGGAAATTCTGAAGGAATTAAAAGTCTCCTTGGAAGAACTCAAGTCTGCATAAAGGCAGCCCTATTTAAAGGGACCCTACTCACCTCAAATAGAAAAAGTGCTCTCTGCATTGTCTGACTCACCAACTCCAAAACTGACTCACCATAGAATTATATACCTGGTATACCTTAACCCCATGGCACAGTAACATCTTATGTGTAAGCAGTGCAGGAGCCTATGTTGATCCCACATTATTCTTTTCAGCCCCATTTTCCCAGCAAGGATTGGCCCTTCCCAGCATGTGTCATCTTAAATTATAAAGGTCACCAATGCTTATATTTGCAGATGACAGAGTTTCAAAGTCTCCTACCAGAAGCAACATATTAGCCTCAGTCCTGAGACTTCAGGACCAAGAACTGTGCATAGGAATTGATTCTAGGACTCAAGACCGGCACAGCAATAGTTATGGTAACTCCGATGCTTCATGAGAAGCAGCGTGGCTTAGTGGAAACAGCACGGGCTTGGGAGTCAGAGGACGTGGTTTCTAATCCCAGCTCTGCCACTTGTCTGCTGTGTGATCTTGCGCAAGTCACTTCACTTCTCTGTGCCTCAGTTACCTCATCTGTAAAATGGGGATTAAGACTGTAAGCCCCATGTGGGACAAACTGATTACCCTGTAAATACTGCAGCACTTAGAATGGTGCTTGGCACATAGTAAGCACTTGAATACTATTATTATTATGTTCCAAGCACTATTCTAAGCACTAGAGTAGATACAAGTTAATCAGGTTGAACACAGTCCCTGTCCCACACGAGGCTCACACTTAATCCTCATTTTATAAATAACTGAGGTCCAGAGAAGATAAGTGACTTGCCCAAGGTCACAAAGCAGACATGTGGTGGAGCTGGGATTAGAACCCAGCTCCTTCTGACTCCCAGACTCACCACTCATTCTCTCTCACCTCCACCAGTCATGTTCCTCCTGGGGCACAGAGTACAGTGACTGAGTTATTATGCAGGGTACAGCTTACCGAAAATGGCATGTGCATTTTTTGCTCACATTAACCAGCTGTAGGCAGAACCAGAACTAGAATCCAGGCCTCCTGATCTTCAAAGCAATGCTCTTTCCAATGACCTAACAGAAGCCATACACACGTATACATTTATACAAAAACTGTATGCATATACCACCCATGTCGGCCAAAGCTGTGATGGCCAAAATTATTAATAATAAAAATAATGACACTTCTAAGTTTTAGGATAGACACAATGCTTAGAACATTAGAACCTGGCACATAGTAAGCCCTTAACAAATTCCTTTAAAAAAAAAATGATGAGATTTGGCACAGTTCCTAGGCCTTTCTGGTCTCATAGATGAGGAAAGAGAGGCCCAAGGAGGCTATTTGACTTGCCCGAAGTAACACATTAGACCGGATAGGAGCTCAAACTCAAATTCCAGTGGCCAAAATGATCACTAGCTGATCTTCTCTGCTTGCTTTGATATTTTCAAGGATTCCCAAAAGAACATTAAAATCAGAGAATGGTGAGTTGCTTAAGGGGGAGAGATGAGCAAGTCTATGAATGGGGTCAATGAAATTATCCAAAAATTGTGCTGAGGCATTACTACATCTAAGACAACTTGTAGCTCCCAGAGTCTACCCAAAATTTTCCCAAAACATTCATCCAGGTCATGAACCAGAAACCAGGCTCATTGTACCCCTGCTATAGCTCCCACAACCTTTTGGGTAGCACTAGCCTCAGCCCTGTGCTTTCAGAAACTGAAGGTGAGTTATTTCTGCATCCTACTGCCTCGAAGGCTCTTTATAGAGGAACAGTCTCTTAACTAAAAACTTTTCAACCTAATTTAGACCTTTTATTGTTCCAAAGGTATATGTGCTTTTTGCTTCAGTTCCACTACTTAATTCCCTATCTGATAGGGAGGCTTCAAGATCCTGAAGAGAGTTCAGCCACGCCCAGAAGACGGTCTCATTTAGGATGTCTTGGGAAATGGAAGATTTCTCTCCCTCCTTCATTTTCGGTCAGTTAATTCAATTGCTTCTGATCACCCTTTCCCGCTCGCTTTTCCTTCCAACGTCCTGGCACTTCAAAAAACCCATTTTCTCCTTTGAGATATATTTAGCGATTCAGTCCATGACAGGAACCAGAAACCGATCCTCCCTATTAGTAAGAAATGAGCAATGTTCACTCTTCTCAATCCATCAGCAGCTCTAAAACATAATAAATTATCCCGAGGTTTCCCAGTAAATCAGAAACAATAAAACAAAGTACTGGATTTCCTTTGATTAGCTAACCATGCAACTTTGCATGGTTTGGGGGCTACTGGGCTGAAATGAATTGGATATACATAGCTGCCTCTGTGCTTGTGAAGAAATTATTAATGGTGAGGTCATATCCATGCATTTTCATACACTTGAAAAGACCAAAGTATAACCAAGCAACCTATATACAATACTCAGGACCAGCAAATGTTCTTGGTAGCCTCTGCACCCTCAGAACCAACTCTCACTTGGATTCGACACATCAGACTTGTCTTTCTGCTGCAATTTCCACCCAAACATCTACTGTTGTATTGAACTATTTGAGATTCTGTTCATTTTGCCTTTAAAGCAGTTATTTTGCCCTTTCTGCTTGGGTGTGTCCCATTTCGGTTCATCACCTGCTAGCTGTCTGGATAACCTCCTAATATCCGTTCTCCACAAAGGCCCTGTCCAACAAAGCCATATGCTAAAGCTACTACCAATGAAGTGACTGAATTCGAGAACCTCACTGTGAGTTATCCTGTCCTGCCGTTTCATGGCCAGTACAGCTTATAGTGAATGCTTGTGAAATGACCTACCAGGCCCATATTTTACCACAAGTCTTAGAGCTAATGCCTGTGAAGTTGTAGGTCCAAAGGCTTATAGCCGCATAGAAGTGTCAAACCCTAGAGCTCTGTAGCTAAATTTGGAATGGAACTTAATGACTGTGATATTTGTTAAGTGCTTACTATGTGTCAAGCACTCTTCTAAGTGCTGAGGAAGAGACAGGATATTCAGGTCAGATGCAGACCCTGTCCCACACAGAGCTCAAAATCTAAGTAGAACAGGTACTGAATCAGCATTTTACAGATGAGGTAACTGAGACACAGAGACACTAAGTGACTTGCCCAAAGTCACACAGCAGGCATGTGGTAGAGCTGGGATTAGAACTCAGATACTTTGACTCCAGGCCTGTGCTCTTTCCACTGAGAAAAACTGCTCTTCTAACTTGTTACCAAATTATCAATCACATTTAAAAAAATGCTGTCCCTCCTGATTTCAGTTTTCTTCCTTGTCTTTCCATGCATCATTGGATTGTACATTGTGTAGGTAGCAGAATTTAGTGGCAGCATTCAACTCTGTTTAACTAATAAAGGCATAGCCAATAGAGGAATCAATCTATTGATAAGTGGTATTTATTGGTTAACTACAGTGTTCTAAGCAGTGTACAAGCATGTTGGGATAAGTATGGTAGAGTTGCTAATCCCATTGCCTTCCTAAAAAGAAGCAGCATGGCCTACTCTGAGGGCCTGGGTTCTAATCCCAGCCCTGCCACTCTCCTGCTGTGTGACCTTGGGCAAGTTACTTAACCTCTCTGAATCCATTCCCTCATCTGCATAATGGAGATTAAATTCTACTCCCTCCTACTTAGCCTGTAAGCTCCATGTACAACAGAGACTGTGTCCAATTTGATTGTCTTATATTTACACCCACGCTTTGCACAGTGCTTGGCACATAGTAGGCATTTAATAATTACTGTAATCATTATTACTAAGAAGTTCACAGTCTAGAGGGAGCCTTCAACAGCTCAGGGTTTCTGGGTGGGCATGGGTGCTTTTTATGATAGATGGTGAAGTCTGGATCTCGATTTTCTGGCAGCTTGGCTTGCGTTAGGAGACCGTCTGGAGTCCCCTTCAAGCTACGAGGGGGTGAGAAAGTATGAGAGTAATGTTCAGTTCTCCTAGAAATGTCTGACCCTTTCCTCATTACATAAGAGTTAAGCAGGGCTGGTGAGTTAGATCCAAGATCATTATGCTGTTCTAAGATGCTATGCTTCAGCTGTATTGGAAGACTTGAAAGCTGATGTCAGACTGTGCTTCTCATTTGTGAGCAATTCTTCCAATGCCACAGGCCGGGGACATCATTTAAAAAGATTTTGCTGGAAGGCAGATGCATATAAACACATGGAGAATCAATAAGTGCTCTGGAATTCTGATAAGCTTGGAAAGCAAGTTATGTACCGGCATGCAACCGGGAAGCCCAACATGCAAGAAAACAATTTCAGTGAAGAAACTGGGGCCCTCCTAAGTAAAACCATCCAATTCTCTAGTAAGAATCAGTTGATCGATGGTATTTAGTAAGCATTTACTGACCATAGAGCACTGGACTAAGTACAGAATAAGAGAGCTGATAGACACATTGCTTGACCACAGGTGAGCTTACAGACTAGAGGGGGAGACATACGTGAATATAAATAAATATGTAAATAAGTGCTATAGAGCTGAGGAAGGGGTGAAAAAGAGAGTAAACCCGAGTGCTGGGGTGACATAGGTATGAGAGACAAGAAAAAGAGGGCTTAATCAGGGAAGGCCTCTTGAAGGACTTGTGCCTTCAATAAGGCTTTGTAAATGGGCAGCAAATTGTCTATCAGATATGAAGAGAAGGGCATTCCAGGCCAGCAGTAGGATATGGGTAAGAGCTGGGCAGTGAGATACACCTTATCAAGGTAGAGTGAGTAGGTGAGCAAGAATTCAAATCAACTCGGAATCAAAGATCCTTAATTCCCTTCTGAAGAATCTTAGCACTTACCAATTGATACCTGGCAGTTAATATTGTAGTTTTTGAAAACAAAAAACCTAAAGGATCGGGGCTCTTGGATCATCAAGTCAATGGATTTAACCTATTCAAATCCTTCCTCTATCCCTGCTCAGCACAATGTTACCACCCCACCAGATTGTGCACAATGAACCAATCAATACTATTTACTGAGCACTTACTCTGTGCAGAACACGGTACTAAACACCCAGGACAGTGTAAACACCTTCCGTAAAATACTGCTGCTCTATCTGGTACCTTGTCTTCATTATTCTTTTCTTTATCCCAACTTTCCCTTTTATGTGGTGATTTAGAAGATTTGGAGGACAAACATTTTTAATATGGGATTTTTTTTCTCTTTATTCCAGTTTTGTCTCTCGGGTTAAGGGTTTAGAGAGGAACAATGGAAGGATGTGGCTGTGTGAGAACAGATTGCCATGAGCAAGGTAGGGTAAACTTTCAGAGCGCTGGACAAGCGTGTGGTTTTGCCAAAACAGACTGCTTGCTGTACCGAGTGTGATCATAAAGGGAGAAGGTGCGTGAATTAGGAAATTCATGTGATGAATATTACACCTTATTGAGAAGCAACAAGCAAGGTTCAGTAATAGCTGATTCCTGAATATTCAGGCATAACAGATAACATACCCCTTCATCAGGTGTATCATTTTATAGTCCACGGGTGAGTAATAGGCCAAGCCTGGATATCTGCTGCCTTATTCACTGATATTACCTTCAATCATGCTAATTAAATTAATATGGCCTATGTTAATGAAAATCACTGAAGCTACTTGGGTTTTCACCAGTGTATACATTCTGATCATTCAGTTTTGTCATCTTTCTGTTCTTCTCTTAGTAAAAGCAGTATTAAGGATGCAGTTGTGTTCACCTATTTTCCCACATATCTAACAAAGAAAATAGGCTTAGCAGGAAAGTTAACACAGTTGTTTCTGAGTAGCAAACCCACTTACTAATCCACGTTAGACTCATCAAAGTTGCAAACTCTTTATCTCTGTCTCCCTGTATTTTAAGTATTTTTCCTTCAATAATTTTTCTAAATGATTAGTCACCTGAGAAAACATTTAAATGATCAAATCACAAGGTTTAAAGGATTTATGGTCCAAATCACATTAAGCAAATTCAATATGCTGCATATACAGAAATTAGAAGCTTTAGATTATATTTTGATTATTAAATTGCTGCTTTAAAATACTTCATTTCTTTTTGCAACAGTAAGATTTTTTTTGCCATCTGATGTCAGACCCTCCAAATAACCAAGTAAAAACAAATGACTTAGTCCTTGGTTCAAAGAAATAATGGGTTACTAGCATAATTAATTTTATGTTTAATTACTGCAGAATGAAACAATTCAACAATATCCAATCAATCCTTAGAATGACACAACAGAAGGTCAGCAGTTGCTAAGTCAATTGTTTTGAAAGAGAAATTTATGTCAGGTTCTCTTTTATGTGCTAGGGAAAGAAATTGGATAAAAGTGGTCAAGCAAACATTAATTAATTGTATAAATGTAATCCTGTTGTCATGCTAAATCATACAGGCTGTGGTTTCAGTCTTCAAAATGGGGAATATGCCTTGCCTGGAAATTTTCAGTGACAAGCTGCTAAGATCCCCAAAAATGTTTTGAAAGTCTGAGGCAAACGTTAGTTTCTTTGGAATTACGCATTAAAGGTCCAGTCAGTGGTGGCTTTGGGAAATGATTCAATCATACCAGTCTACTGCATTATGAACAGTGGCCCTTGTCCCAAGAAATCCTTCCAGCATGACTGATTCTAATCAATCCATCCATCAGTCCGTGGCATCTATTGAGAGCTTACTGTGCGCAGAGCACTGTACTAAGCCCTTAGATTAGTACAATACAATAGAACTGATAGAATGATCACTTCCCACAAGGAATTTATAGGCTAGTGGTGATCATCTTGAGGCATCCTCTGCCCTGAGGTTCTTGACTTAGAGAAAATATTGACTGCACTGTTCCTCAGCATCCACTATGAGCCAAGTTTGGGTAGCAGCAAAGGAAACTGCTTTCATACTTACTGGAAATTTTCCATTCTTTACCAGAAAAAACAGGAATCGAAGTAGCCCAAGTTTGCTGAAGACCTGCACCTTTAATTTAGTGACATTTAATTCATTAGAATGCTTTCATTTATTTCATTCTTTTAAATAGAATCATACTATTATTGCCTCATACTGATGTAATGACTTCCAGTTCAAGACCCACCCCGGTCCCGTACGGCAGAATGGCTGGGTGGGTCAGCTGGAAAAAGGAAATTCAAAGGAAGCCAGGTTTCTTTCTGATTCTCTTACTACCTTTCAAAATAATAGGAAAAAAAAACCCTACAGAAATGAGTTCTATAAATCTACTAAAAAAACTAGCAAAGGAGCAAGAAAGGACCTTAAGAACGGACCTCAATTGTATTTGTTAAACCCTTACTGCGTACAGAACACTGTAGTAAGTTCCTGGGAGAGTACAGCAGAAAAAGACACAATTCCAGCCCACAGAGAATTTACAGTCCCTCCTAAGAATCTTAAGAAATGATTCCCTTTCCCTTCCTCAGATATTCAATCAACCATATTTATTGAGTGGTTACTGTGTGCAGAATGCTTGGGAGAGTACAGTATAACAGAATCGGTGGAAATGTTCTCTGACCACAACAATGTACAGTCTAGAGGGAGATTCAGACATTAATATAAATAAATTACAGATAGGTAAGTGCTGTGGGGCTGAAGAAGAGGTGAAAAAAGGGTGCAAATCCAAGTGCATCCCAGATATTCATCCCACCTCATAGATCTCTATTTCCAATGTCCATGGGCCAGTGATATTTTCACCATTTTTCACTGGTTTCCACACTGGCAGACCATCAGCACCTGACATACCAAGTATGGGCTCTGGAGTAGCTATTAACAAGACGCTAGAAAGGCCACAATGGAAAAGAGAAGTCAGTAGCTAATCACACACTTCCTGAGAAATACTTGTGCTCTTGGGGCATTTTGGGAATTCCTCAATGACATTTTTATAGCCGCTCATTTGCAACTTCCTGCAAAGTTGGGGATCTCTGGACTTGGACCATTTCTGCTGCTAAGAAATAATTTTCAACATGTCCTGATGATAGGACACTACTAGACGTTGGCCGCATTACATTGGCCAGACTCAGAAACAGCCCTGGGTGTTGTAATCCAAACTGGCGTGAGCATGAATGAGAGATTGTTCTGCAGACTTTGGTGTGATCTTGCATAGTCAGCAAACCTTTACACCGAAACAGGGGTGGCAAGACATAGGGCTGACTTGTGGACAGAAGACTGATTGGACAAAATGCTGGACATCCGGACATCAGCTTTTCTCTAAGGATGTGCTTCTACACTTTGGACAGAGAAGTGTGAAAAACAAAAGTCTGGACTCAGGTGATGTCATCATCGCTTCAGGGTTCAAAATAGCCATTGTGGATATCTTCTACAGACTAATTTGTTTTTATGAAAACTGGATATGGTTCTTTGCCCTTATTGAAGTGACATTTAATAAAGTTATAGCTTAATGCACAAGCCAGAGTTGTATAGTGTATTTATTTTGCCTGTCATGTGATGGCAGCAACAATGCATATTTAAGCAGTTTCTTAAACACATATTGTTTACATGAGAGACCAGAATGGTTCTAAATTAAGTAAATAGTGTATGTAGTTATCCATGTCTCACTGTATATGGTAGATTCAGTAGACCGTAGCAGGTGGGAAGGACTCATATACAATATTGATCCATATCATGAACTGTCATGAAGTTACTATGGGTATACTAAGTCAATAAAGGAATTTAAAGTTATTTTTCTTGAGCCTTAACAGATTTTTGAAATTTTATAATACAATGGGAATGGCCTTCAGAGTTTTCACACAGACCTAAAAATTTTCCAATTTGCTCAGTTATATTACTAATAATAATAATAATAATGGAATCTGTTAAGAGCTTACTATATTCCAGGCATTGTATTAACCTCTGGGGTGGATACAAGCCAACAGGGTTAGACACAGTCCCTGTCCCATGTGGGACTCTCAGTCTCAATCCTCATTTTACAGATGGGGTAACTGAAGCACAGAGAAGTGAAGTGACTTACCCAAGGTCACACAGCAGATAAGTGGTGGAGCAAAGATAAGAACTCATGACTTTCTGAACCCCATGGCCTAGTACTGCTACTACTAATAATAATAATAACAGTAACAAAAACTATGTCATCAAGTGTGACATGCCGAACACTTTGCTGAGACAAGATAAGCAGATCCCTGTGGACCTTGACACACATGGGGCTTCCAGTCTAAGGTGGAACAGGTATTTAGTCATTATTTTACAGAAGAGGAAACTGAGGCACAAAAAAAATCAAATGACTTGGCCAATGTCACACACAGTCAACAAGTAGTGAAGTGAGGATTAGAACCCAAATCTCCCTACAGTCACTCCTATGCTCTTTCTACAAGGCCACGGATTTTAAGTTATTCATCTCCTACACTAAAATTTGACTTCTCCTCCACCTCAACTGAATCTTTTTGATAGAAAGACATCTCTATGCATTATTAAAGGCTTACACCAGAAACCTGCTATACTGTAATCACAACAGAATGGATGGAGAAATAAATAGAAGCAGTATTTTTATGGCAGTGGACTTCAAAATGACATGGGATTTATTCATTCATCTAATCGTATTTATTGAGCACTTACTGTGTGCAGAGCGCTATACTAGGCGCTTGGGAGAGAACAATACAACAATTATCAGACACATTCCCTGTCCACAACAAGCTTATCATCTGGAAATCAATAATAGGAGAGCATGGCACTGATATGCAGTACAATGTGATTGCCAAAGAAATACAAAGATTTCAAGTCAGCTAAACCCAGCTTAGTTTATGCTTCGTGGCCCAAACCTCAAAACATTTTATTGCTTATTCAGTTAATCTTATAGACCACAAGCCTAATTTCTCAATAATGAACATAAAGGTCAGTGATCTTTTCCTTGAATTTTTCTTGCCTATTGTATGGAACTTCAAAATTCAGTCACTTTAAAAAAATCAAATATTTACAGTCATCTGCTGCCAATTTAAAAAAGAGTCTAAGGAACAGACATCAGACATTAAACTTCAAAGTCTACCGTGGATGAGGCCACCGATTATTTCAAGTGAAAAAGTGAAGTCACTGATTATCAAATTAATGGAAAAGTGTTCCCCTTTTCTGTTGACTGAAAAGTTTTCTGGACTACTATTAGAATACCTGTAGGAAATGTGAGTCTCTAATGAATCTCGAATGCATACTAGGCAGCCATTTTAAGGTGTTTTTCACCTGGGTTGCTCTTGGTGAGGAAAATATAGGAAAAATTATTAATTTCTCTAATACTTTCACATCCATCTACTCAAGAACTTCACTTATGTGTCTCTGCCCCAGAGAATATCTTGTTTTACTGGCCGTTCTAATTCTCTAGTTGCTGATATCTACTGCCCACTCACTGATTATTTTTTTAAATTCTCATACTGTTTTGTGATCACAAAATACCATAAGATCTAAATTTGTTTGTGGTTCATAAAAGAGTTACATTTTTAATGCAAATGAATTCTGTGGCAAACCTCCCCCAATTAACCTTTTTCTTCAAACAGGACAATAACCCTAGTGTTTCTGCTTCTTTTCTTGAATACATGTTCTCTGAAAACACTGACTATAGACATGCCGATGTGCTTTTTTCTGACACCTTTGGTCAAACCATTTAGTAAGTTCAGATACTGTAGACTCTTTAAAGATCAATAAGTTATGAATAGGAACAGTTGTCATATGATTACTTTGTTGGGCTACAAAAGGGAGTATAGGAAATTGAATCGAACAGTAAGTTACAGTTATGAAATGTACATTATGGACTCTATAAAAGGGAAAATTTCTGCAGAAGTCAAATATAAGCCACAAAACAAAAACTTTGCTTTCAGACTTTTAAAAGTGATTTAAGCAGATCAAAATTAAACCTATGTGCACTATAATGTCCATATTTTCCCTTTTCAAAATGTAGAAGCAAATCAGATTACACTAATCTGTTTGATAAAATGTGGGTGACCTGACTGTCTCTTTTCCACCATTCAGTAGGTTATTTTCACGAGCACCACTCCCAGATTTCAGTACAATGTTTAAGACAATGTTCTACGCCAGCGGGCCTTGTTTTAAGTTTGTGAACTCACGGCCCACTCTCAGCGACAAAAGAAAATGTAACCTAGGCATAGTTTGAAGCACTGATTGTCAGGTCACATGTTCGATATGTCAGACAGAGTACACTTCATTAAGGAGTGAATTACTTCACTTGTAACATGAGTTAAATTAAAGTCAATGTCAGGCTGCATAAATCACCCATTTAAATGTATCACTAAGTATATTCCGCTCACCACCTTAGCCCTTTGGTGACCAGTATGTCCCACATGTGGCCTTCATTCCTCTAGGTTTTAAGGATGACAGCTATGAGATCTTTGTCTTTTACAGGTAACAATTTTACTACCAAAAATGACCCGAGTGTCTTCATGGTAGTATGCTGACATCGTTCTCATTTGGATGGACTGTGGTTTCGGGAATTCTCTGTGTTCAGGTATTTACCACATGGGAGAGAGATTATGACATCAAAGAGACCCTCCCCCTCGTGAGAGGCAGAAGAAGAGCAGATGCACAGAGCCAACACGAGAAGGAAAAACCTTAGCGATCTTGTGCTCAAAACTCCAACCAGTACTTCATGCGAAGGGCAGGTTCCTGTTTTAAATGTACTGAAATAATTACTTTTTGTAGAAACAAAATGCATTCATAGGTCTACAGTTTTCAGAGGACCTTTTCTGCTGAGGTCTTGGACCACTGAAGACCATGTCTCAGCGTGTCAAACAATGAGGAATATGTGAAAAATTGAACAACCTGCCTCATTTTTACAGGGTATGTTTGAATCTAATCTGGGTCAGTAAGCACAGTTGGCATAGGGCTTTATCTATCTACCCTGCTGAAGCCAGTATTCACACATCATGGCTATAACTGACAAGAATGCACAGAGGCTCTTTTGGGCCCAGACCGAGGAACCAGGTGGCCCAGAATTGGCCATTCCTCCCCTCTCAGGAGCACACATACCCCGTGGCCCCGCTTTTGGGTCTGCCAGGGATATTTTTAGCGTAGAGCAGCTACAACTCAGAAAAAGAGGGAAAGGAGGAAGAGAGGTATTGTTGGGATGGCCATAATCCATGTCCCCAGACAGTCATAACCTAGAAGCAGCACCAGTGAAGCTTTGTGCATCTAGGAATCCTTAATAACAATTGTATTTGCTTCAAATGGAGCACTAGAGTTGTACTACTGGAATTGTAGCCAAAACAGAAGTTTCTTCAGAAAGTTTCCATTGAGGACATTTCAAAGATCTGTTGTGATCACCCTCAGAGTAATTTTGGCAGGAATTTTGGCATCGGAACCCCTTCTCTCGATCTTTGTTGGGGATCAAGATCAAGGATTCAGGCCTTGGCTGCTGACCAACTGACTGTTCCAGAAAGCAGTGCAGTCTAACGGAAAGAGCCCAGGCCTTGAAGTCAGAGGACCTGGGTTCTAATCCTGACTCTGCCAATTGCTTACTGTGTGACCTTGGGCAAGTCACTTAGCTTCTCTGTGCCTCAGCTTCCTCAATGTAAAATGAGGAAGACCTGTCCTCCTTCCTAAAAGACTGTGATGCCCAGGTAGATTAGGGATTTTGTCCAACCTAATTGACTTGTTCCCACCCCAGTGTTTAAAACAGCTTTTGACATTTAGTAAGCAATTAATATCACACACACACACACTCCAGGTGCTGGTGGAATGGACAAATGAACTGGACTTCTTGTTACAGGAAGGTGGTCACCCAACCACCTGCTTTCAGCAGTGACTCTAGCTCTCCCTAACCTTCCCACTGGGAAAATGGGGACACTGTGGTGGACAACAGTCTCCCTAGAACATAAGACCTAGGACAATTGTCCCAAATCAGCCAAACTTAGGATGGACTCAGCTGTCAGAGAGAGAAGGAATTGGGCCTTAACCAATATAACCATTAAAATCCCACATCCAGAATGCTACAGTAGAAAAACACACCCACTTCTCCTATAATATGGGGGTTGCATTCACGATGAACTCCACTTTAAAGGAAAACTCACATTGGAGAGTCAATGCTGGGACAGACACCACATTTTCATTGTGTTCTATCCAGAAAGACACATTTAATCAGATCATTCCTAATTTCTGCCATTGCTTCCTATGGCAAAAACGCACAGTGAAAATGTCTCTTATGGCATTTGCTAAGTCAGTCCTAAGAATATGCTTTGGCTGCAGTTATTTAGTTAACAGCTTTACTACACTGCAAACTTTACAAATTAAGATAGAGTCTATTGTCGTCTCAAGTATAATTAACGGTTGAGAAATGGAGCTTTGAAAAATGAAACCTTGGGGAATAAGGTTGAAAATGTCAGATACTTTGAAGAATTCAAATGGATTTGTAGACCAGACATGGACCAAATACTGTGAAACTGAAACCAAGAAAACGTGATCCTACATCAATAAGAAGTTATTAAAGTCAGCATGGTCCTAAGCCGAGGTAGATCTACCCATTTATTTTCCATAAATGAAAAAATAGTAAATAAGAATTGATTAGTGTTATCTGAACCCAGCCTGATATGTATGTGTATGCGCGTTTTAATTCCCCTTTGGATGGATGCATGAAACAGGATGATTAAGGAGGTTCCTTCCTCTATCATCTGTCATCAAGATGTCTTTAAGGACTGGAGTCGTAATTTGCGACAGAAGGAGAAAGAAGCATATCCCTGGAGATCTGGTAATCAAAAAAAGAGAAATGAATGCAGTGCTGAGCCTGGAAGAGGTGGTCATAAGGCTCATTTGTTTATCCCTTACTATAAATTTCCTTGCAAATTTTTTTTTCCTTTCTGCGATCTCTTTATATAGTAGGATTCCACCACCAACAAAAAAAATTGCATCATTTCTTTTCTTCATGCTTTCCTTTCCTTATTTGTCAGGTTTGATGCTTACTCTCCTCGGGCTTATCAGCTGCCAGGATGAATAATGGATTGGTCAGTCACTCACCAGTATTGACTGAGTGCCCATTGTATCCTGCACATACAATGCCAGGAACTGTAGACTATAGTGGATTTCCCAATCGGCCTTAGAGACCCAGCAAATTTTTGCAGGGAGGAGGGGAGGAGGCAATTTTTCAGAAGAAAAAGACTAAAGACTTTTATATTAGTAATACTACAACATGCCAATACAGATTTTTTTCAGGTGCAACTTATACCCTATGAGCATATAGCAAGCAGTGAATCACACAGCTGGATACCTTGCATTACTCTGTCAAGCCAGAAGTCAGTTTGCCATGAAAGCAGGACCACGGGTACAGGATGTGATTTTTTCACAATAATTTGTGATGGGACAAAAAAGTGGGGGGGGGTGGAGTTTGTGACTAAAAAATATTAGATAAGAGAAAAACAATCCAAGAAATATGGGTTGGGATGATGAAGTATTGTCTTCATTCTCTTCTGATATCACTGATTCTGTTGCCAAAAGGAGGCAAGGCGTGGTATTGTGCACATTCAACTTGATATTGTACATAATATGACAGCCATATTTTTAGAATGAACAATTGTATGGTTCTAGAATGTCATAATTAATGACTTAAGAAGGGTAATTAGCTATATGATTAGGGCAGGCAAAATGATCAATCCACCTATACATGGGAAGTTTGGACAATAAATATCAATGATTGATTAATTAACAAGACCCGCTTAATAATAATAATGTTGGTATTTGTTAAGCGCTTACTATGTGCCGAGCACTGTTCTAAGAACTGGGGTAGACACAGGGTCATCAGGTTGTCCCACGTGGGGCTCACATTCTTAATCCCCATTTTACAGATGAGGTAACTGAGGCACCGAGAAGTTAAGTAACTTGCCCACAGTCACACATCTGACAAGTGGCAGAGCCGGGATTCAAACCCATGACCTCTGACTCCAAAGCCCGTGCTCTTTCCACTGAGCCACACTGCTTCCACCCTAAAATTGTCTAAACTTGATGTCAACTTGAAAGCAGTTGGGTGCCTGCCCCTATCTGTAACCATCCCCTCTACCATCCATTTTCCACATCCTGCTTCCCATTCTCTTCATCAGTACTGGTTCCCAGGATCAAAAGTCTCATTCACACAGTTCTGGCTGAGGAAATCCACTTGGCATGGCCCAAACCTCAAATCCAGAGGGCCCATGTGAAGCCAAACAGTAGAAATTCTCTTAGGGTAGCTTGGACTGCTCCAAGAGACTCGGAACAAGCCTCCATCCAATTCAGAGCCAGAACTGTACTAGAGCGAAGAAAGGAGTAAGGTGACGTGTCTCCAGGCAAATAGACTATCTTGGAACCATGATGGTGATCCTTTGCTGGTTCATGTCTACCTTTGAAACTGGGTTCTGTGGATCCAGAAACATTTCTCATCTCCATTTATATACTCACTTGGAGTATTTTTTTGAGAGGTTAAAATGTTGATGGCACCCATTAACTTCAAAAGGTAAAATGTAAACCCCCTCCTCCAAAAAATAAAAAAACTCTCATTATAGTAATAAAAGACTGGGCCAAACCCAAAAGTGAGGAATTAATTAAGAATAAAATTAGCAATTTAGAGATTCTTGTAAATCCAAATGGAAAAAGTTAAAAAATTGTGACTGTCTTGTTTGCTGAATCTTGCTTTAACTCTTCAGTTTGGGGAACAAACATAGAATACTTGGCTAGAGTGAATATTTATTTTCAGGTATTGGAGTGCCAAAACAATACTAGTTTACCCTAATCTATTTCTCAGTGATCAGCTGGTAAACCTGCACAAGTACCAGTACAGCTCTATTAAAGAAGCTAATTAAAATAATGCAAGACAAGTGGTGACAGCCAAGTAAAACTGGCTAATCATACCACTTTCTTCAGAACTAATGGTCTTCTTCATTACACTGGGGACATAAAACAATACAATTGCCAGTCTGGATCATGCAACCTGAAAAGGCTGCAGGATGCCTCTTCAAATGCAAATCCTCGTCCTTGGGGAAAATTTGTTGTTTTATCAAAACTGGATCATCGGAGCTGTATTTAACTAAACACCTGTACGATAGTCTGTGCCTGTGTAGCCCATCCTTCAGTTTTGAAACCCACCGGGGAGTATGGACTAGGAGATTCTAAACCAGTTTTAACCTGCAGGTGCTTGAATTGTTTAGCATTGGTGGCTTTGTGACATTTAAAAAGAGATTAAAATGCAGGAAGGACAGGGTGTCCCAAGATTTTTCTTCCAAACATCAATAGCTTTTTTCCACTGAATAAATTTTTAAGATTGCCCTTTTCCATGTTTATACAAGATATTCCACTTGGCTCAAGCCCAAAAACCAATGTTTCTTCACCACAGCTATGGCTAGGTTTCCCAACTTTACCTCCCAACTAAACTTTTGGGGAAAAAAAAAATCAAAAACAGGGAAGGTTCTCAATTGATGGGTTTTGATTGTGGAGACCACTAGAGTGATAGCACTCCATCCTGCAGTCCTCCAATCAATCAATTAATAGCATTTATTAGACATTTACCCTATGCAGAGTACTGGACTAAGCATGTGGGAGAGTACAGTGGAGTTCACAGACATAAGCTCTTAGTCCAGTGCTCTGCACATAGTAAGCACTCAATAAATACGACTGAATACAGTTGAATGATCACTGCCCTCAAGGAACTTAAAATCTAACGAAAGAGACAGACATCAAAATAAATTGCAGCATGAAGAAAGGGACACGGTTATGTACGTTAATGCTTACAGAGCAGGATATATAAGTTGATATGTGTAGAAGGGCTTCAGGAAGTTGTGAGTAGTCGACACAGAGCTGGAAAAGGCAAAAATCAGTAGAACCTGAGCAACAAAAGAGGCTTCCAGTCTTGTTCACAAACTGGATCAGGTGAAACCACCACAAGAAGGATGATATTATTTCTGAAACATCTCTACTTGAGTTAACTGCTAGGCAATGTGATTTTTCCTCTTGGGAAAAACTACATTTGAAAATGATCTTATACACTCTTGCTCATTATTATGCCCTAAAGGAGGCTGCCACATTTATAGATGATAGCCTGAAACTTCCAAAGATTAGGTGGCTTAACCAAAGTCCCAAAGGGAAGTAACTATAATACAAGAATTAGGCTATTTATCCTATGAGCTCTAACCAGGACAGTGCTAAGTCTAACGTAGTGTCCCATCCCCTATATGGCTAAGAGGCACAAACCTACTATAGAAGACCTATCCAGCAACTAGAGATTTTCACCCGTGCCATCAACAAACCATACTCAATACGACAGGATCGTAAAACAACCATGAGGTCTTAGAACAGTCGGCTCAACAATATCAAAGCAATGCTTACAGCCAGAAAACCCCCAGGGCAGCACAGGGGAGACGCAGCATGGTCTAGTGTAAAGAGTAGGGGCCTAGGAGTCAGAAGGACCTGGGTTCTAATCCCAGATCCACGATTTGTATGCTGTGTGACCCTGGCAAGTCACTTCACTTCTCTGAGCCTCAGTTACCTCATCTGTAAAATGGGGATTAAGACTGTGAGTCCCATGCAGGGCAGAAACTGTGTCCACCTGACCATGTATCTACCCCAGCACGTAGGACCGGGCCAGGTACATAGTAAGCGCTTAACAAATACCTTTAAAAAATAAAAGGAAGAATGACAGCAAGACACCTAAGCAGCTTTTGTATGGTGAACCGGCATGCAAGCCGGGAAGGCAGAATAAATAATGCACAGAGTGAAGAACAGTCTCTCATATATCTCAGTGTAGCCAGAGAATGTCGTGAGAGTCCTGTAGCTAGTGGATCAGCTTGGCAGGAAGCGATCATGAACGGGTCGGCTCTCCTTGGCCAAAAATCTCACAGAGACCAGGCGGTCAGGAGGCAAGCTCAAAAACAGAAGCAGGCCCTGCCCAGCCCAAAGCCATCAATGCAGGCAGACTCTACCAAACAGTGCATGTTAGCCACTCACTGCTCTTTTCGGTCACAATGTACACTCAAATAGAATAACACACTTGTAGGATCATCTTCAAAACCAAATGGCATTTGTTAAGTACTTACTACACGCTAAAAACTATACTAGGTGCTGGGGTAGATACACTATAATCACATAGGACACGATCCCTTTCTCACAAGGGGTTTTTAGTCTAAAGGAGAGAGAGAACGGGGTCTTAATCCCAATCTTAAACATGAGGAAACTGAGGCACAGATGTTAAGTGACTTTTCCATGGTCACTCATCAGGCAAGTGGTAGAGTCAGGATTAGAGTCTAGGTCTTCTGACTTCCAGCCCTATGCACTATCCAGTTGGCCACACTGCTTCTTATGCTACTTGCATCTTTCAACCATATTTATTGAGCACTTACTGTGTGCAGAGCACTGTACTAAGCACTTAGGAGAGTATAATATGACAATAAACACATTTCCTGCTCACAACAAGCTTACAGTCCTTTTCCCACCCCCAGCTTCCCATCTGGACACCTGTCCACTAACAAGTCATCCTGGACAAGTCACTGAATCACAGTGTGGGGTGGTGTCAAACACCCTCTTCATTCATTCATTCAATCGTATTTATCGAGCGCTTACTGTGTGCAGAGCACTGTACTAAGTGCTTGAAATGTACAATTCGGCAACAGATAGAGACAATCCCTGCCCAACAACGGGCTCACAGTCTAACAGGGGAGACAGACAGCAGAACAAAACAAAACTTCATCTTCATATCCGACAATTACTCTCCCCACCTTCCAAACCTTATTGAGGGCCCATCTCCTCCAAGAGGCCCTCCCTGACTAAACCTTCATTTCCTCATCTTCCACTCCCTTCTGCATTGCCCTGATTTGTTTCTTCACTTACCTCTCCCTCAGCCTCACAGCAATAAAGAAAGAAACCACCAGCTCATTTCCATGACCAAGATGAACTAAATGCAATTTATGTATGTATCCATAATTTATTTATTTGCATTAGTGTCTGCTCTCTCCCTCTAGACTGTAAGCTCATTATGGGCAAGGAATGTGTCCACTAATGCTATTATGTTGTTATACTGTACTCTCCGAAGTGGTTTAGTACGGTGCTCTGCACACAGTAAGTGCTCCATAAATACAATTGATTCACTGCTTGTCCTGAGCGAATCAGTGAATCAGAGGGCAAAGGTTCACATCTCTCACACTCAGTTCCCTGAGTCAGGGGAGCCCACTCTGTTAGTCACCTATCACCATGCCAAATCCGTTCCACCAGAACTAAGACAAGCCCCAGCCAGAGTAGCTTTTCATTGTCTCCCCTAACAACAACTGTATGGGGGAGCCCAGTCACCAACTCCTTAGCATTCACCCCTGCTGCCTGGGCATGAATCAAAAGATAATCAGAATCATTAAAGAGAGAAGTGATAAGAGGAGAGTAATGAGGAGAGAAACAGTGCTGGGAACTTCCTCTAGTCTAATGGATCCTTTTCAACCTATTTAAATGTAAAATCAAACACCTGTGTGCCAGACACATCCAGCTGAATGTATGTGACTGCTGATCTATCTTGCTGTACTTAGAGTGGATTAGGAAGAGGAACTGGCGGGTGGCATGTACTAGAGGGTGGATCAGCAGCGACGGGAACAGCTGTCCATATCTGGCACACAGGTGTTTGATCCTGGATTTGTGAGCTGCGTTTTTTGGAGGGAAGGGGCAAGGTCCTGCAGTTGTTACCCAGAGGGAGGCAGCAGCCCACTGACACTAATCAGCGTCTAACACGTGTCAGAAATACCCTGATGCAAGGAGACCTCTCATACAGTCAGTGCTTCCGGCTGGAGTTTCTGCTCTTTTCAACCCAGCCTCCTCTGAGGTCCTTGTTCCGGAACCAAGCCAAAGAAGCAGCGTGGTCTAGTGAAAATCGTCAGAGGGCCTAGGTTCTAATCCCACCTCTGCCACTTGCCTGCTGGGTGATCTTGACAAAGTCACTTAACTTCTCTGTGGCTTGGTTTCCTCATCTGTAAAATGATGATTTGAGCTTTTATTTATGGGCTTATAAAGCTCCTCCCTCCCTTCACAGCTAGGCTCTTAAATACATTGCTCTTCCACCTTCTTCGTGTTTTACAGATGACACACAAAAAGATTAAAATAACTTGCTTACAGTCATCCAGTGATTAATGCCTAGTGTCCCTCCTCCTTAGACTGTGAGCGCCATGTGGGACAGGGACTGGTTCTGATCGGATTGTACTTCTATCTACTTCAGTCCTTGACAATTACCACAATTAATAATAATAATAATAATGTTGGTATTTGTTAAGCGCTTACTATGTGCCGAGCACTGTTCTAAGCGCTGGGGGAGACACAAGGGAATCAGGTTGTCCCACGTGGGGCTCACAGTCTTAATCCCCATTTTACAGATGAGGTAACTGAGGCACCGAGAAGTTAAGTGACTTGCCCAAAGTCACACAGCTGACAAGTGGCCGAGCCGGGATTTGAACCCATGACCTCTGACTCCAAAGCCCGTGCTCTTTCCACTAAGCCACGCTGCTATTGTTACTACAACACTTATTTGTCAAAAAAAATGGATCAGATATGGAGAGTGGGACTCAAAGAGAAACACTATCTGTGCTGCCTTTGGTTATTTTTACAAGGTACACATAATAGTAAATAGGATTATTATTTATAATGATGTGCAAAAAAGTATTTGTGAGATCACTAGTCCATTTCACTTGCAATGTATTCTGGTTTCCAAGTGTAAGATTTGTGGCAATATTTTACATATCAGAAATGAAAATCAGTCAGGAATTTCTGAGAGTTTTACTTTGACAATGCAATATCTTTCAAAAATTCCCTTACCAAAATAGCCATTAGCTTTCATGCAAGTTATCTGACCATTAACCTACGTTTGCATTTCAATCTTTCTGGTTTTGAGATAAGCACCCTTAAAAGAAAAATCAATTGACATTTAGTCTTCAATTGCCATTACCAATATCAGCTTACATTTGTTAAGCATACTATACTTATTAACCATTAGCAATGTGCTTAGCACTGTGTTAAACATCAAATCTCAACTTCACAACTGATAACCAAACACCAGAACATGAAAGGTGATAAATTATGATTCTACCATTTATCTATGTGTTTACATAGCACCTCCCTCCCTTCACAACTAGGCTCTTAAATACATTGCTCTTCCACCTTCTTCATTTTTTACAGATGACACACAAGAAGATTAAATAACTCGCTTACAGTCAATCCAACGATTAATGGTATATAAGAATGCAAACTATCTGCCTCTGTGGGTCCAGCCTATTTAGCCTCTCTGCCTGTCAAGGAGTCCCTTTCCAATTTACTCAACCTTCTTCAAACATCAGTAGGCCACCCAACAATACAATCCAGGTCACATTATGAAGGGCATCCATAAATATCCCTGAATTGTTTAATACTAACTGCAAGATCTGATAAGTGTTTTCTATCTGCAAAGCACTGAAATAAGCTCTGAGATAGATAGGATTAATCATATTTATTGAGCATATTATCAATATGTAGAGAACGGTACTAAGTGCTTGGGAGAGTACACTAAAATAGAATTAGAAGACACTTTCCTTGCCCATGACAAGCTTTCAGTCTAGGGGATGTAATCAGTTTGGAGACAATTTCTGTCCCACATGGGGCTGAGAGTTTAAGTAGGAGTTAAAATACATTTGGAATCCCAATTTTACACATGAAGAATCTAGGGCCCAGAAAAAGTGACTTGCCCAAGGTCACACAGCAGTCAAGAGGCAGGGTCTGAATTAGAACATTTAATCTGATTCCTAGACCTGTGCTCTTTCCATTAGGCCACTCTCTAGGTTCTTCAACTCCTTTCAGAGATAGGTAAGTTGATTAGAGGTTCATCTTTTCTCAGTTCTCCCGATTTAATGCTGAAGCAAGCAGTGTGCCCAGATGTAACACACTGTTCCAAAACAGAAAATGACCTTCTGGGACAACAAACACAGAAAGGAGACAAGCTGGTGTTCTTCCTAGCTGGCCACAGAAAAACCTAGGAAGTACTACAAACTCCTGTTAACTTCTGCACTCAGCTTTTCCCAATTTTTCACCTGAGGTTAATTAGAAAGTCAACAGGAAAAAAGTCATTCCAAAAAATGTGATTAGATTGATACCACTTCTCAGAGTATTATGAATTCAAACATTTTTTACTCTTACAGAAGTCAGAAATTGAAAGAAACCACCAGATCATTTCCATGACCAAGATGAACTAAATGCAAAAATATTAAACACGATTTAATCGGAGATGAACTTAGTTATCCTGTCTAATCATGAGCCTAGCAGTGAAAGAGCAACTTTCCCATGTCACATGTCAAAAACATGAAGTCCCTGCATCTGCTACCAGCCATAAAACATACGCAAAGTAAGTCTGTGTATATTTCGTGTGTATATCAGTCCAAAGAGGATGTTACTGTCTGCTGATATTGAGAGTCTATACATGCATACAGATGTTGCTGAAAAGACCAGTTTGAAGATGATAACCTTTCTACCCAATGATTATTCTTTGCTCTTTGGTATTGCTCTTTGTAGTCCCTGGCACAGTCTTCAATTCTACATTTTACCATCATGATCTTCCCCAAGCCTCTGCTCTATTATTAGTACTATGGGGAGAGAAAAACATTTTTTTTTCAAAATACAGATATTTGAGTTTCATTTTGACAGTGTCTTCCTAGGTAGTCATTTAGCAAGTCTCTATAATAGCCTGGTGTTCCAGGGAATTAAAGAAACCCAGTTGAAAGTACAGGGAGCAAAGCTAATATTTTGCTGAAAGTGTCTGACCCCAAATTCACCACCCATTCCAAAAAACGTAAAAGAGTGCTAGGGAAGAAATAACAGGAGCCAAAGTGACCAAGGAAGAACAATTTTAAAATATTTCAAAAGCCTGAAAAAGCCATATGTATATTTATTCTCCCTCTCTCTCTCTCACATGCCCAAGAGAGAGAAAGAATTGGGAGCAAAAGGCAAAGCAAAACCCACTGTACACCATTTGCCAACCTCACCCAAAAAGACCTTTTGTCCTGTTTTAGGACTAACCACAGTACTCGAACCCAAACTTTTCAAAGTTCCCCTCCATTGTTTTGGTTGGTGCAGAAGGGTTTATTTTTCCTACACGGCTCTGAGTGTGATGCTGACTGTCTCACAGCCAGAATCTGCTGTAAGTAGCTGCCAGGATATCAGAGAAAAGTCAAGTAGCCAAAGGAATGAGTTCATAAAGCAAAAGACTCATTTATCTTCAGTGGCAAACCTCTTACCCTCTCCCACCCTCCACTATCCCTGACCATTCCAAACTACTTAACCCATCAAACTGAGAGCTGCTAACCCACTGGACCTCAAGAGACTGACAACCATTCAAGATAGAACTACAGAGTTTTAACCTGGTGGATTTCATTTTTAGTTCAGTCCTGAAAGCTCGTCAGCCTAAGATTTCTCTCTAAAGTCTGTGGATAATACAGAACACTGAGGATTAGTATTTAATATGTCAAAAAACACTGGTCAAAAAACGCTATCAACCATAGACTTTGTTCAGCATAATTTTGTTATTATTAGCAATAATAACAACATTTAAGCACTCACTATATGCCCAATCATATACTAAGCCCTGGGGTGGATACAAGATAATCAGGTTGGACACAGTCCCCATCCCGTCATGGTATTCATAACTAAGTAGGAGTGAGAACAGAGTATTTTCTTAACATTTTTGCAGATGAGGTGACTGAAGCCTAGAGAAGCCCAGAGAGGTTAAGTTGACTTGCCTAAGGTCACCGGCAAGTAGAATCCGGACCCGTGTACTCCTAGAACTTTGCTCGTCTTGCTAGATCATGCTGCCCCTCTATTATCTTATTCCCTTGCCTTTCATGGAGAGATTTCAGTGATGCATAACCCAGATATCTAACTGACACTTAGGAACTTCTGAATCAGACTATAACCTCGTTGTGGGCAGGGAATGAGTCTGTTATATCGATATACTGCACTCTCTCAAGCGCTTAGTACAGAGTACAGAGCTCTGCACCGAGGAAGCACTCACTAAATACCATTGATTGATTTAGTCCAAACATAACACCTAATTGAATACAGTGTGGCTGGTCTTCAGTACAGTGCTCTGCACTCAATAAGCGCTCAATAAATACTACTGAATGAATACAATAAATACTGCTGATTGACTGACAGGAAAACAAGTTATAGACTATTCCAATTATCTCTTGTTCAACGAAAAATTTAACTGCACCTTCTTTGAAGGTCTTAATGTGACAATCTTCTTGAACTACAATTATGCACTTCATGGATGTTCCATTGATTTTGGCTGCGCATTGTCAAGGATCTTTCCAAGAAAGAACTAGAATAGAGAGGATAGATCTAAGTAAAGATGAGCGGTGTGGAAGTTCCCTGACCCCAATTGCATCTTATTATAGTACTCATGATATTTATTAAGAACCTACAGTTTGCAAAATACTGCACTAAGTGCTAGGGGAAAAGATGCACTGTGAGCATTAGATATGGTTCTTATTCATCAAGGGGTTCACAATCTAAGAATAACTGTTGGAGTGTAGATTGGTGATAGAAATAAGGGGTAAAATGAAACTATAAACACACAAAAACAATAAACAAGACAAAATACAATTTCCGTGGCTATGATGCCTCTCTCTTTTCATCCTGTTAAATAAATCTTTCTTCCTCATCCACTAAGAAGCAAAAAAAAAAAATCCACTAAGGCATGGCTAAAACACATGACCAGGAAGTGCAAACTTAATTTCCCTTTGACTTGGAAGTGTATAGACCAAGCTTCATCCAGACAATTATGCCAAGCCTCATGTTTCTATCCTGACCCACAGATGGAAAATGAATCTCTCGAATTACATCTGCCTGCAACGGGGATGGAGAACTGCTTTGCCCCGAGGATCTTGGGCCTGTTAAGGAAGCTATTAAGGGACTCAGAATTTCAGTAAAAGAGCAGGGGGGAGGAGGGAATTTAAAGAGTTAAAAGAGTTTAATAGATTCTTAACATGAGTCAGATAAATCCAACAGCCACTTCGAACATTTTAATTGAATTCATCTCAGCACTTGTATTAATAATAATAAATTTGGTCTTTAAGTGCTTACTTTGTGCTAAGCACTAGAGTGAATAGAAGATATCAGTTCAGCCACAGTCCCCTTCACACAAGGGGCTCGCAGTTTAAGGGGGAAGGAGACCAGTTATGTAACCCCCATTTTACACACAAGGAAACTGAGGCACAGAGGGTTGAGTGACTTGCCCAAAGTCATACAGCTGGCAAGAGGGTGAGTCAGGGTTGGAACCTAGGTCTCCAACTTCTCAATCCTTTCCTTTTTCCACCAGACATATTTATTTGCTTATTCTATTATTTATTTGGTTCTTTCATCTGTATATATTTGTACTCTCGTTTCATATCCTTGGTCTTCTTCCTGTTTCCCCAATTTGTAAATATTGTTTTCCTACCACGCATATTAGATTATAAACTCTTTGAGAATGGGGCATGTGTGTCTTGGTTCTGGGGTGCTCTTCCAAGCATTTAATACAGTGTTCTGCACTCAGGAAGGGCTCAATACATTCCATCATTGGAGTGATTGATATGGAAGTGGTTTTATCTGGGACACAGTGGGGCCTAAGTGCTCTTGAATCTTCTACAGGCATGCTCAACAGCTCTTGCCAACTCTGGTCCCAACCGCAGTGTGGGGGAATTGAAGCCTTGTACACATGGCAGTAGTTAATCGCTGTCAAGAAGAATCTGAGACGCTTTATGCAACCAATTAGCTGACTCTACGGAAAGAAAATACTTCATGGGATGGACAGTGTCCACCCTATCCTATACAGCCTCTCTCCAACAATCAACTCCTGATCTTGTCTCCATTTACCCCCTGGCCTCCCAAGAAGTAAGTTCCAATTGCTCTTAACCCAAGTAGGAAGCTTCCTGACCTCACTATTTCTCTCCACTGCTTGTTTCCTTCTTACTGGGATAGTTCTAACCCAACAAAATTACTGCTACCACTTATTTCATCTCCCCATCATCAGCAGTGTCCCCATGTTGCTGTTCTCTCGGATAAGAAAATTCTCTAGGGCGCTATTCCATTCCACTGAACTGTCAAAAAATGAACTCCTCACCTTCCTTCCTAAACCTCTGCTTCCAAATTTCCCATCGCTGACATCGCCAACATCTTCCCTGAATCACAAGTTCACAACCTGGTGTCTTCTCTAACTCCTCTCTATCTTTCACCCCCCACATACAGTTGGTCTCTAATCTTTCTGGCTCTCCTCCATGCCATTTCCTGGATCCTCTCCTTCCTCTCCACCACCTGGTTCAAGCCTTTCACCTCTCAGCTGGATTACTGCTTCAGCTTCCTTATAACTCTCATTGCCTCAAACCCATCCCCCTCTGCAATTTACTGCTGCACAGATCATTTTCCAAAATGCCCTTCTAAAACACGATCAACCCTCTCCACTTCAAAACGCCCATAGCTACCCATTTCTTTTCATGAAATGAAATTCTCCAGACCACTGGTATTTAGGTTTTCACTAGCTGCCTCCTCCTGCACTATTACCTCTTTTCTCCTACTGCACACCAACTCTCACGCTGGATCCTCCCATGCCAACTGTAATTCACTTTTAAATTCTCATGTCTCCAACTCGGGCTTTTATCCTGGAGTGGGAGCTTTCTTTTCTTCCAACCCTTCAAACCTCTTCTGCAAGACTGTAAGCTCCTCGTGGGCAAGAATTGCTTTTTAAAAAAAAAAATCGTATCCTCTGAATTAATAATAATAATAATAATAATAATGTTGGTATTTGTTAAGTGCTTACTAGGTGCCGAGCACTGTTCTAAGCACTGGGTAATCAGGTTGTCCCACGTGAGGCTCTCAGTCTTCAACCCCATTTTACAGATGAGGTAACCGAGGCACAGAGAAGTTAAGTGACTTGCCCACAGTCACACAGCTGACAGGTGGCAGAGCTGGATTCGAACCCATGACCTCAAACTCCCCAGCCCATGCTCTTTCCTGAGCCACTCTGCTTCTTGTGTAGCACAATGCTCTGCATTCAGTAGGAGCTCGCACAATACTATGAATGGATTACTTCTAACCCTTTGAATATGTCACCTCCTCCAAGGGACATTTCTGGTTCAATTCCCACCTCCCTAGTCATTCCATCCCATCAGCCACCATGCATTCATGTGTAGATCCATTTATTTTTCATCTTGACTTTTATTTCTTCTTACCTAGTAGATGTTTGCAACCTGCATTTGCTTGTTTCTTCTACTTCTGCACTTGGGCTTTGTACCTTTATTCATCCCTTCCTCAGCCCCACACCAGTTATGTTCATATCTGTAATTATATAAATGTCTATTCTCCCCCTCTAAGACTATATGATCCTTGTGGCCAGGGAAACGTGTCTACCCTTCTGTGGATTATACTCTCTCAAGCATTTAGTACAGGGCTCTTCATATAGTAAATTCAAATTAATACGATGTTTGATAGCATATGTTTCCAAAGGCCTAGTACCAGTGCTCTCTACACATGGTAGATGCTCTGTAAATACTGCTGATCATGGTGATTCAGAAATGAACTGTCAAGAGGCTGAAATATTACTTGAACAATTTAGCTTTTCTGATGGGAGGTGAGAGCCATCATTTTTCTGAATTAGCCTTTTTAGCAAAAACCCTTCTTATGTAACTTTTATTGACACATACAGGTATACACCAACCATTCCTTCTTCTGAACTCCTCAATATCATTTGGGGATGTGAAATTCTTGAGTATAAGCTACATCTCTCAGAAACAGGAAATGAACATCTGGGCCCCAAGGAATCTAAGCCTGGCTTGAAAATAAAGATTATGTATGAAACATGGGTTTAACCTAACATCAGTGGGGAGAAGATCTCACTTCCAACCTTAAGTTCCCAAGGTAAGGAGAGAACTGTCTTTCAGGCTAATAGGTAGGTCTTTTCCTGCATCAAAAGGTTGTAGTTTTGAGTCAAATGAGTCACAAGTTTCTCCGCTCAGAATCCGTCCAGCTACATTTGTTCCCCATCTGGATAGAATTCCTTTGAAAGATAGGGGGAGAATTCATGGTCTTCAAAGAAAAAGCTCCACCAGTGTTTTTATTAGTGATTCCTCTTGCTCCCATTCCGCTTCTCCTCCTCTTCTCAACTCACCTCAGCCTTTTGTTGGAAAACGATTTGCCTTGAGAGTTACAGGATGTGCAAAGGAAATGGGTAGATTCCTGCTGTTACTCCCTGCGACACCATGACATACGTTTCTTTTTGACTCCTTGTAGGTGAAGTCAAAGTCCTGCCCATCGCTATTTCTTAACTGATAGAGGAAGAAGGATGCAGAGACAAACAGAATTACCAGTAAGTAATTTTCCTTTTCTTCATGTAAACAATTGCCTTTTGATATACAACAATCCCAGAGGTGTTCAGGTTACATGCTTATTTTAAGATCTTTTGTTTACTCTCTGATCTTCATAGGTCATTGACATCCCATTTAGCTCGAGTGACCCTGTTTATACAATTGCAATATAAATTAAAATGTGTTCTCGGGGATAACATTAACATTCTTGATCTTAATCCATCATATAGGCTAACAATAGCTTTAGCTCAGCTGCATGTGTAACCCTTAAAAAGCTTTAATGTAGAATCCAATATACATATTGAGTGGGAGAAATCTGATCAAACAGATTTGCTTTCTTGCTTTTAATCTAAATGGCACAGGACTCCAAACTCTGTGAACTCCTATAGAATGCATTATGGAACCTCTACGCACACTATTATTATGGCAATGGAAAGTCATTTTAGAATGATAGCAGTACCCTTTATATGGTATTAAGTGATTACTGCAAGTCTGCATTTTTTCCAGTATTAGCATCATCTCTCATGTTGTGATTCTTCATGTTCGAGTCTCCCCTTTCTTTTTAGAACAAGTTCAACTCTCTATAAGAATGCATGGGGCTAAGGTCTAATACAATGACACAAATCACCATTCTAGTTTATGATCCCTTCACCCCACACAGCTCCACTATCTGATCTGATGACTGCCTTCAATCAGTCAACCAATGGTATTTATTGAGCACTTACTTCAGGTAGAGCATTGTATTAAACACTTGGGAAAGTACAATACAGTTGGTAGACATGATCTTGGCTCTCGAAAAGTTAATGGGCCTTCAAGATCATGAAGGGTGTGGACAGGGACAGCTATTTGCTGATCACCAAATCCCATGTGCACCTCCCCCAAAATGTATGGGGGAGTGCCAGTTGAAGCATGAAAGTGATAAGCCCAAAACCAAAAAATAAAAAGAATGATCTCTTTCATCTAGTGGATGGCATTCATATGGAATTTATTACCAGTAGACATTATGCTGGCAAAAATATCAAAGGCTCAAATAGTGTTTGAATGCATTCCTAAATGGGAGGTCCATATAGGACATTATTAGAGGGATGCTAGATAGTTGGGAACTTTAAGGACAGATGCCAAGCAAAGCAACCCTCACGCTATCCTCTAAGTATCCTTTGTGCCACTGCTGCAGATAGAAAAGTGGGCTGGAAGAAGACCCAGCATGTCATTTTTTATTTTCTTCTATGAAACATATGGTAAACTGAAGTGGGGAAACCTTAAGCAAGAAGAACAGAAGAAACAATTTAAAGGCACAATGATGCAAAACCACAGACAATGTGGCAGAGCTGGGAACAGCTGGGAGATAGCGGCAGAAGACAGGCCAGCCTAGCGTATGGCAATTAGAAATGGGGGTGACTCTCAGAGTAAAGACTTCAAATAAATCATCAAGTAATAACCCCAAGAGAGGGCATAAGGGACAATACTGCAAGCTAGAATTTTTACTCACTAATGATGTAGAGAACATTGCTAGCTACTATTGATCTTTATCAGCCATGCTCACACAAAAAGCTAGAATAATATCAATAGCATTGTCTTTGAACCCTCATATACTATATATACCATATATAATATATATATATATATATCAGATGTAAATAAATCTCATACCAATCATATTTTGTTTACTGCTTATTTGAATTATTTTATGTTTTCCCAACTATCTTTTCTTAGCAATTCATTTTGAATGTCGTGTTTTCTTAGTTTTTCAAATTTCCATAACGTTCCTGGCTCCTAGTCATGAAATCCTGGGGTTCACAGTATTGGACTGTGAATGATCACGCTAACTGAATGCTCAATTCAAAATAATAACAGATTCCTCTCACAATTTAAGTCACTGAATTTATCAGCTTTCTATCCTCCTTCCCTCTACTCCTCTTCCACCTTTCATTTCCTCTGAATTCCAACCAGGAACTGCCCAGTAGCAAAAGAAAGAAGATTAGCAGACTGTACTTATCCTACCTAAAGTAGTACTTATACTTCTAAGTGGGCAAGTGTCAATTTGGGAACACAGCCTAGGTGAGAGATTTTCTTTTTGAATAAAGCTATGAATGTGGATTTTATATTCCAAATAATTTAACACCATCTTTTCATCACTCTCGACAATACTCCTATTAAAGTCTCATAATTGTCCATCCCCCCTTCTAGACTGAAAGCTCGTTATGGGCAGGGAACGAGTCTTCCAATTCCGTTGGATTGTACTCTCCCAAGCTCATAGTGCAGCGGTCTGCACATAGTAAGTGTTCAATTAATACCACTGATTGATTGAAGCTTTTCATGGTATTTAAGTGCTTACTGTGTGTCAAGCACTGAGGTTGATATAAATTAATCAGGTCAAGCACAATCCCTGCTCCTCATGGGGCTCACAATCTAAGTAGGAGGTGCAAAATGATTCATGTCATCTGTGCCCCCTTTAATTTACAGACCAGTTAGTGTCAGTTTTGCCAGCCAGACAAATCACTAATCTTTTCCCAAGTTCTGTTAATCAGTTTATAATACTAAAGGTTGGGAAGAAAGATACCACTGAAGCAATCAGTAGTATATTCTGAGGGCTGGCTATATGCAGAGCACTGTACTAAGTGCTTGGGAGAGCACTATATTCACTCAAATGTCTTTATTGAGCACTTATTGGGTGCAGAGCAGTGTACTAAGTGCTGGTAGGTACAATTCTACCCTCTAGAAGCTTACAACATAGAGGAGAGAGGGACATGAAGGAATTTGGTGTGGGCAGGGAACATGTCTACTGATTGTTGTACTGTAAACTCCCAAGGCCTTGTTACAGTGATCTGCACACAGTAAGCAATCAATAAATACCATCCATGATTATAATTCATATTATATTTCTTTGAAATCCCCAAGTGAGGTTGTTTAGGGAGGGTTTTGCTGATGTTATCGAATTAGTTGAAAAGAGAAGCCGAATTAGAGAAGCAGCATGGCTTAGTGCACGGGCTTGGGAGTCAGAGGCCATGGGTTCGAATCCCAGCTCTGCCACTTGTCTGCGGTGTGATCTTGGGCAAGCCACCTAACTTCTCTGTGCCTCAGTTACCTCATCTAGAAAATGAGTTAAGACTGTGAGCCCCAAGTGGGATAATCTAATTACCTTGCATCTAGTCCAGAGTTTAGAACAGTGCTTGGCACATAGCAAGAGCTTAACAAATACCAGAATCATTACTATTAGTTCACAGAAATAGAGATCCAGAACTAACACCTTAAGAGCAGCTAGCCTTCCCCCATATCTTCAAGCAGGCCCACATGTAGATCCTCTCAGACTTGTGGGTATGTTTAAAGTCATCCTTAGGAGACGTTACAAGTTCCTTTAGAAATGTATATAAAGTTGAATAACTCATACCTTCAGGATTTAGCCTTTCCCCACTATCCCACATCTCTCACGGTCCAGTTTGAACCGATTTCCTCGTATTGTGTACTGAGGACCTAAGAAACAGCTGACCACCATCATCTATGCAAGACCCCTTCATATACAGTACTTGAATTTTTTTTTATTAAAATCACCCTTCCACTTTCTTTTCTCCAGGGTTAATAATTTGTTCCTCCACATTTCCTCTAATAGGTCTTATTTTCAAATCCTTTCATCATCTGTGTTATCTTCCTTTGAACTTTCTCCAAGCACTCACTCTCATTGGTTTGGGCCAGAACTGTGACTGTGTGTGTTCAGTTCGATGTATTCATCAGTTCCCATGTGCCGTTCCTATTTATGCTCTTCATAATCCCATGAGTCAGATGCACATGAACACTGTTTAGTTCCAGTACTGGGAGTTTGGAAGGACACTCAATGCACAAGAAATCATCTCTGCCACAATAGAGCTTAACTCCTAAAATTAAAGCTATGATGCCTTAATTCCTGTTGTCCATGTCTCAGTAGTTTTTAATGTTATTTTTCCTCTTAAGTGTCTGTACCTTTCCCTTCCTGTAAGCCAGTGAGGGTCAAAGACCATGTCTAATTCACCAGTGTATTTTTTTCCCAGTGCTTACTTAATACAGTGTTCCGAATAAAGTATACATTTAATAAATACCACTCCTACAAGCAGGAACTTACTATTTGGTACTAAGGTGCAGCTTTGCAGAATCTACTTGTAAGGTATTCTGATACCTAGATCTTTTCAGGTAGGACTTGCAGATAACTAGCTAGTTAATCTATAGGCTTTGCTTGGGCAGTTTGTTTTCTCTCTCCAGTTAGTACCCTACACTTGTCCTTGAGAACTTACATCTGTTTGATTCTGGCCATTCTTCAAACTTATAAAGGATACCCTCTCCCATCCATCCTTCACTGTGCTGGCCAGATCAGTTTTCTAAAAGAAAAAAGAAAAAATTCAACCTACTTCTCTCCACTCCTCAAACACCTCTAATGGTTGGCAATTCAACTCCCACATCAAACTGAAACTACTTACCATCAGCTTTAAGATACTCAAATAGCTCTCCCCTCCTTCCTTAACTTGCTGACTCTTACTACTACCCAACCCATATGCCTCACTCCTCTAAAAAGACAACCTATTCACTCTGTCTTGGTTTTGTCCATCTCACCATCAAACCCTCACCCATATCCTTGCCCTGGCCTGGAACTCCTCCCGCTTTATATCCAACAAACTGCCTTTCTCCCCACTTTCAAAACCTCATCCTTCTTAGTTTCCCTCCTTCTAATTGTCTATGCACTTGGATCTGTATCCTGAAGCACTTTGACATTCATCCCAACTGCAGACCCACAGCACTTACAGACATAACTGTCTATAATTGATATTAATGTACTATAATATAATTAATATTACTAATTTATTATAGTTAATTAGAATATTATCTTAATACACCCTCTAGACTGTAAGTTCCCTCTGGGCAGGGATCACACCTCCCTACTCTAATGTACTGTACTCTACTTGAAGCTCTGGCACAGAGTAAGCAATATTCACTGATTCACACTTCAAACTCAGATCCTATCCCGTAGGCTGCTGGAACTCCTACCCAAAATCTTGCCACTACCAAACCCTTTACCTACATCCGCATAGTGGGTAAAAACTTTGAAAAACATTGGGGTCCCGATCCAGTTCAGCTTGCTCTGCTCATCACCCCACCAAACTAGTGATTACTGACCATCGGATGGCCAATTATGCCTCCAACTAAACAGCTGTGAGGTCTACCTTTAATATGGATCATGTGATGGCAAGAAAGAATCAAAAGCCTTGTTATTACTGTGGATAGATGATCTATCATCTCTCCTCAATCCACTGGGATTGACAGAAAAGGATTATAATTAGCTTGATAGGACCGACTTTTATGTAGTTTTCTGGTTGTGACTCAATGTTGTGCTTTTCAAGGTTTTGCAAATTAATTTTGTATGACACTGATTTTGGTCTTCATTTGGGTGATAGAGACCTCGGTTCTGAAATTATACATTAAAAATTTGATCACATTTAATCACACTAAATATTCACATTATTAACTGATTCTAAAATCATGATCCTTTATATAACAACATTACAGAAAAATTCCTGAGCAGTGATTTCTTTCCTAGGACAGTGTTATCAAGATGAAGACCTAGAAAAGAGGGAGATAGAATTTTCCATGTTAAACATTGAGTAGGATATAGCGGTTTGGCCTAGGACAGTCCTAGCTGGAGCGCTGAGAAGTTTCAGGATAAATAATTCCCAAGAGGGTTGGATGATGCTGCTCTTGTTGAAATGTTATTTTTGTTGACTTTACCCCATTGTTTCTTCCGTGTCACTTGTCAGTTTCCCTACATTTAGACTTTGTTCTTTCTCTAGGTTAGGAACTGTGTTCGAATTGATATTCGTGTCTACCTCCCCTGACACTACAATGCTCTACTCAATTCATGCAGTAATATCTAATAATAGCAATAGGTCCTTCAGAAGAACAAGATCAGTCAATTCTTTAAAAATTACATGCTATCCCATACAATTGTATTAACTGAGCAAGTATTACTATTATTAGTATTTGCTAAGCACTTCCTATGTGCCATGCACTGAACCAAGTACTGAGATCAGTACAAAATAATCAGGACAGAAACGTCCCTGTCCCAAATGAAGCCAGGCAGCTTATAGACAGGGAAAATAGGTATTTTGTAACCATTTTACAAATAAGGAAACTGAGACAAAGAGGTTAAAAGACTTAACAACACAAACCCAGCAGGCAAGTGGTGCTGCAGGATTCAAACCCAGGGTCCTTTACTCCCAGGCCCATGTTCTTTCATTTCCTCATTTTCACTTCATGCATTTAGATGCGTCCTGTGAATGTACTGAAGAAAACTAAAACTATATATCTCTTTAAAAGCACTTCTACTGACGTGGAGTCAAAAAGCCAAAATAATCATAATTTCTATAAAAGTAAAATAATTTGATTAAATCTGTATCGGTTTCATTAATACAATTTGGATAACTGAATTATTCAACTCTGCAGAGTATAAATTGCTTTTCTTATTCAGTTTTATGGAGTTTACATCAAACATAGATCAGCAGTGGTGTTTTCGCTGTTCTGTAGAAAAGGAAACTGAGGCAGATCAGATTTTGAGTGATGAGTATTAATGACGTGAGATTTCCCAAAAGAAAGATATTTGAGAAAGGTGATTTATCATCTCGGGCCAGTACAGCACCTGCTTGGACTAGATCTATAACATCTGTATCAAAGGACTTGTATGTAATTCACTTTTCCAGCCATCTTTGCGAGAACAAAGCTTTAATGTAAAGAGTTAGTCACATTCAGAATGTATAATGATATATCAAAATCATCAAATGAATTACAAATAAGACATGATGAACTGGTGTTCAAAATGGTAAGGACATTTCCCACCAGGTGATAATAATTTTAAGGTAAATTTGACTCTAGGCCTATACAAGTTGATATAGTGCTCTCCTAATCAAAGGATAGTTAAAAGGAATATTAAATGAGCTGACACGTTTTGACATGATTGCAGGGTGCAGATCAGATACATGTGCACCGCACATTGGGATTGCATTTGAAAGATATTCATCCTCCGAGATACACTCTAAATAAATTCTTTGGATCCAAATTTCAAACGCATTAAGTTGATATCCCTACCTCCAAATGCTCAAAATCAAATGGAGTGTGTGCAGATCCCTTTTCCTCAAAAGGCAAAAAATGAGTTTGGCAAAAAAAAAAAAAAGGCAAAAAATAATTTTACCTGATTTACTTGCACATTCACTTACAATTTTGGGTCCCAAAATATTGACAGGTAGAAGCTGAGAATCTTGGTGTTTCACATTGATCCTTTGAGTTTGTATTATTTGTTCTGCTCTCCTTGAGAGTAAAGGAGCCAAAGCATGAGCCTTTTTCAAGAAGTTGGCTAGAGAATAAAGCAGCTTCTCTGTACTTGAAAGCAAAAGAGTAACAAGCTCTCTTTGGCTCTGACATTATTTGACTTCCTGGAACTGAGCTGCCAGCAACATTTGAGATTCACCCGTTCTACGGGATTGGTCTCAGGTGAATCTGATTCTCGTGATCCTGGTCCTCCAACAGAACTCATTGAATCTTAAAAAAAAAGACTGCTTTTATTTTATAAAAATACATCTACCTATACCTACCCTGATCCTAAAAGATCCTAATCATTTCCTTTTTTTCATTTACATTTGTAACATCAATTTTGTTTTGCCATTACTGAGTTTTTATAAAGTTTTCCATTGCCTCGAGGAATGTTTTTACAGTCGGCTGTTTTTGCAGCACAGCACCATACAGGATGTCCCCTTAACACATGTTTTTGGTGCTGTTGCTAATGTAAGCTTCATATTTTACATTTCAAAATTCTTAAAAGAGGATCAATTAAGTCTCCTTGTAGGTGTTTGAGAGCAAACAGTGTTTAAAAAAAGTGGACTGTTGTCAGTGTCTTATGTTACCTTAGGTGAATTCCTTTAAATCGACGTTCTTTTATGTCCTATCCATCATAATATATCAGTTTACTCTTTTAATAACTATTATAATTCTCCAGGGTCAGGACTGGAATAAAATACAAGATGAAGCTAGAAGGGAATGGATCTAAATCCCAAGAGTCTTAAATAATAAATATGTTAAGACAAAATTTATAAATATCTTAAAGATGCAGAGTTGGAAAATAAAGTAAGGACAGCATTCCCAGAGGCATCTAAGGTGATACTATGAGCAACACTGTGCTTAAAGTGTTTCACAAGAAAAGCATTACATGATGAACTCTGCAAGCATTATAGGGGAAACTGCTTCGATGTTCCAATGATTCAACTGAGTACAGAAGTGCAAAAGTACAGACATAATTGCTTAGATTTCCCTCTCGGGGAGAATTCCAAATGGCAGCCAAACCACCTATATACAGAAAAATCTGGCAGCCTCAGTCTCCCACACCTTAAAAGCAATTGCACAAAACTGAATGTTTTGGTACATTTTCCCCAAGGAAATGTTGCTCTAACAGAATATTATTAGGGATAAGAGCTAACTGGCGAGTACCCAAAAAGAAAGTGAGTGAGGGGGTAGACTGAGAAGAATGGGTGAGTGAGGGAAAGACAGGAGAGAGGGAGAGAGAGAGTTGCTCTTCATTTTCAAAAATGTCTCTGCTGGCAGTGAGATCCTATCTACCTATGTGAAAATGGCTGAAAAGGCTGATATGTACCCAGCACTTTTTTTACTATTGTGGGAACCTAAATACAGTTTCTTGTGCAATTGTATCCTGCTGTTTCTGATTCTGATTACAAGTCTTCCTTTTGATATCTCCATCCTTGTAAAGGCTCTAGCCTAGGAGGACAAGCTTGCTCATAGATTGCTGTCCCCAACACGGGTTTGTCGTTCAGGTGGGCTTTCCCAGTAGGTCTTGGCTTTATCGTGTTGTTAGAGACTGTGTTTCATGTCATCTCTAAGTCATTCATTCAGCCTTCTCTACTTGCATGAACCCCATTTCACTTCTTCATTTCACGGCTTTTTGAATATCCTGCTATCATCCATTCTCCTCAGGTGTCCTACTTGCATAGCTCTTGTTGCTAATGAGGAGTGACTCAATGCTGCTCATGCAACCCTTGTTCCAAGACTTAATTGTTTGATAATCTTGTCCTGCCAATGGATGGATTTGTCATTTTGCTACCCAAAGGCCTTACGTTTAAAGGAAAAAAGAGCTCTTGTGTGTTTTTAACTGTGCCGTTCATATACTTCATATAGTTCATAGGACACACATTTTAATTAAAAAATGAACATAAGAACATTTGTATTAATGAAGGCGAACTTTTGTTTCTTGAAAATTTGCCAGAGCCCATTCCTACCAAACACCAAATCCCCATCCCAACATTTGCAGCCCCAGGCCAGGATACTTAGAGCTTATTGGAAAGTCACATTTCTAGCACTCTGAACATCAAAAGACTTGAGTTCTAATCCAGACTTTGCCACTAACCTACTGTGTGATCTCTGTCCCTCAGTCTCCTCATCTGAAAAATGGGGATGAAATACCTCTTCTCCCTCCTACTTAGACTGTGAACCCAAACTAGAACAGGAACTGTGTCTGACCCGATTATCTCATACCTTCCACAGTACATGATGCATAATGAGTGCTTGAGAAGCAGCGTGACTCAGTAGAAAGAGCATGGGCTTGGGAACCAGAGGTCATGGGTTCTAATCCTGGCTCTACCACCTGTCAGCTGTGTGACTTTGGGCAAGTCACTTAACTTCTCTGGGTCTCAATTACCTCATCTGTAAAATGAGGATTAAGACTGGGAGCCTCATGTGGGACAACCTGATGATCTTACATCCTCCCCAGTGTTTAGAACACTGCTTTGCACATAGGAAGTGCTTAACAAATGCCATCATTATTTTTATCATTATTAACAAATACTATTATTATTATTAAAGATGATGATAAGAAGAAGAAGAAATCTACCACCACTAATGATGCTGAGTCTAATTTGTGCATGATACTGTGGAAGCTGCTCAAGGGACTTCAAGTCTTACAGCCAAAGAAGTTGGGCACCACTGTCACTTTATAGACCTGCAACTTGGAATGTCTGTTTGCCACTAAACTGCCAGGGTCTGAAAGGCCAAGCTGGCCTTTATTTTGTTTTCTGCTTATGTGTTTATCCTTTGTCTATCTTTGTCTATTCCATAAGTGTCATGTGAACCCATTATTGGGCAGGGGTTGTCTCTATCTGTTGCCAAATTGTACATTCCAAGTTAGTATGGTGCTCTGCATATAGTAAGCACTCAATAAACACAATTGAAATGAATGAATGAATGATGAATTGAAGGGGCAACCTGGCCTAATGGAAAGACCATAGAACTGGGAACAAGGAAACCTGGATCCTCATCCACCACTTGCCTGTGGTGTAATCTTGGGCAAGGCACTTTTACCCCTCTGTGCCTCAGGTTGCTCATCTGTAAAATGAGGAATAAATGACTCTTCTCTAGACTGTGAGAACCAGCGTGGCTTAGTGGAAAGAGCACGGGCTTTGAGAGTGAGAGCATGTGGGTTCTAATCCTGGCCTCTGCCACTCTCTGCTTTGTGACCTTGGGCAAGTCACGTCACTTCTCTTTGCCTCAGTTACCTCATTCTGGAAAATGGGATTAATAATAAGTCTTTACTAGGTGCAGAGCACTGTCCCTAAGCACTGGGGTAGATATAGAGTATCAGGTTGTCCCCACGTGAGGCTCACAGTCTTCATCCCCATTTTTACAGATGAGGTAACTGAGGCACAGAGAAGTTAAGTGACTTACCCACAGTCACACAGCTGACAAGTGGACTGTGAGCCCCACATGGGAGCAACCTGACTACCTTGTAACTACCCCAGGGCTTATAAAACAGTGCTTGGCACATAATAAGCACTTAACAAATACCATCATTACATTCATTATTATATGGTAAGAGGGACTATGTCTGATCTGATTATCTTGCATCTACCCCAGTGCTATTGAACAGAACTGGCACATAGTAAGCAATTAACACAATATCATCATTATAGTTATTGAGGAAATACCTTTAATAACCCTTATCTCTTTTTCTTCAGTGAGTAATGTCGGGGCATCTACGCCAACTCTGAGCAAACAATACTTTCTTTTCATATTCCCAAGATTTGGAAAAGAACAAAAATGTCTTTGGGGTTTCTGAATTGACAATGGTTTTGTTTTTTGTTTTTTACCTGGAAAAAATGAACTATTTGGAGTGTGACTGTCATTCAGTCTATTGAATATACATTGAGTTTATTCCTTTTCAGCTTGAATGTCAGCAGAAAAAGAGGTTCTGCATCAGCCTTTGAGCCAGCCATTCAAACATAATGGGTCAGACTTGGAAGAAACAGCCACAATTTGTTTGACCCATAGAAGCTAATGAGGAGTGGCTTCAGCCCAGGCCCTGTAAACAAAGGAGAAGGACTGCTAAGTAAGGCAGCCTAAAGGAGAGTTACCATGGTACAGAAATCCAGAAATGGCTATGGGGGAAAAAAAACCCGACCTAACTAGATCCTAAAAAGTCAGAAAGGGATATCAGTCAATAAGATAAATCCACAGAAAATCAGGAAATAGAAAGTGATCACTAAAAGCAGAAAACAGGAATTAAATTATTCATGAATAATTCTAATTGAGTTGGCTAATAAGGGAGGAGCATAGCTGACCCAGAGAGGAAGAGGGGACAAAGAGAGAGGCAGTAGTGGATTTGAGGAAACAAGGTAGCAGAATAAGACTGAAATCAACATGAGCAGTTAGAAGAGAAGATGGAGAGACTCTGAAACAGAGAGAAATCATCCAGGTTGTGGCCAAAAAGAAGAGAAAAGGTCTTGGAAATGGAAAATGAGGCCTTGAATGAAGGAAGCTGTGGCAAACATCATTATTGGAAGACTCAACTCAACCGGAAGGATTAGTTCAAGAATGTTGTGTGCTTCTGGGTGTGTGTGTGTCTGTGTGTGTGCGTGCCTGCATGTGTGTGCACGTGCGCATGCACACACATATGCACATGCCAGTCCATGTTGCAAATGAATCTACTTGGCGGGATTCGCTGCTTTCCTTAAGATATTCAATTCAATCAACTGTCAACGGTACTCTGTATTTTTAGAGCACATTAAGAACTTCATTTTCGTTTATATTTGGAAATCATTTTCAAAAAAGATCAGAAACATGGAGAGACACCTTTCAAAACATCCCAAACAAACTCCAAACTCACCCAGCCTTCCCCATTTCAGGAGTGTGAAATCTTATTTTCCAGTTCTATGCTCAAATTTAACAAGCCCACCTCCTGCTTAACCTTCCCCAGAGAAACTCGAAAGCATCAGGCAATTGAATCCCCCTAGACCCCAACCCCAGTCAACAGAACTAAATAGAACTAACATTCGACCAAAGGCTCCACAAATCATCTTTTTTTGGTAAATGCTATCACGAGCCCTTCTGAATTTTATTCTGCCACAACAGGCTACTCTTTACATCTTAGAACTTTAAATCAAAAAAAAAAAACCCACACACACCAAGTGGGAGAGAGACATTGTACCCATCTTATTTGCCCTTTTGACTCCAAGAGGAAAGCATTTAGATAGCATTTAATTATTTCCAAACTACCATAGGCTGATTAAATGAATCTATGCAGAGAGTAGGTCTTTCTTGATGATCTTATTTTTACTGCTTTCTTGGTGAAGATATACTTAGTGAAAACACTACAGCTCTCAATTAAGCAGCTGGGTGACTTATAAATATATATTTATGTTTGAAGCCTAAGTGGCCATTGGCTTCCCTACTGTTTTACTTAGCTAACAAAACAACTCTATCAAAGTAAGTATTATTCCAAAACCCAACTTCCTGTGCAGAATGCTCCCATGTGTTCCATCAGTCTGGTTCTCTGATGAACTACATCGTTTCTTATAAACTGTCCATGGCCCATAAATTTCCAAGCATAAAGGCTATTACTGTGCTGTGCAAATCTGCTGAGAATTTTGTCCTTATAACTTCATTTTACCTTACTGCAAATGAGACTGGGGAGGAAAGTTATTCTGCAAACTTCATTTTCCCCTCATTTTGATTTCTGAAAATTCTGTGGCTTTATAGTTACTTGAGTGAGGTCTCATTTTGAATGATTTTTTTTTGGAACATCAGAACTGCAAGCTTGTGCCGGGTCTACCCAGCCTGAAGTAAAGCGAGTTGGCAGTTACCCGATAAGTCCCTAAAACACGGGTTTGGCCTCAATTATCTGGATAATTATCCTGATCAATTATCCAAATAAATGAGGCCCCAATGAGGGTCTCTTTGTCTGAATTTCTAGATAATAGTGGCTTTATGGGCCTTGCTTCCAAATGAGCTAATGTCTCCAATACAGCATCACCAAAGAAAACAGAAAGTTCCAAGCAGGAGAAAAGAAGATGATTCTTGAAAGGTAATGAATTTAAATAAAGACTCAGGGCATTATGTGCACACATTTATTTATCAATAAACTTTTATTTCTCACAACATTCAAGAACAGAAATCTAGCCTTCCGTTCCCCCAAGAAAGAGCTCTGGAATATTTTATCACTGAGGGCTGGTTATAAGACTCTTGTGGCTCCTGGTGAAATTCCAGTTTACATCACAATACAAATTATCCTGCCCAAGGCTATGGAATAAAAGGAAGAAATGGGGTGCACCTCCCAGAGCTTTTCTCTTGAAAACCAAAAAGGCAGTCAATCATGAACAATAACAAAGAATTTATAAGGGGGGAATGGGGTATTTTGATGGCTTTATCTATGAGGCTTCTTGACGGCTCTGCACTGACTTCATTATGTTTAATCTAATGAGTTTTTATGATAAAATATTCCATTAAAATTATTAGAATGGCACATAGGCTGGATTAGAATATCTCCAAACATTTTATATTGAGACACCTAAAACAAAAGCAGATTTTTCGAGAGAATTAACTGTTTAAATTTACTAGTCATAAACCAATTAAAAGTTTTGTATCGCGTCGATTCAACTCAAAGATAGCACAACAGAAAGAAACTCCTATCAAAACACAATGTGGAGAAAGAAAAGTAAAATATTCACAACTAGATTTTTGCTTGTTTCAGAAATGATTCTTCTGGTTAAAAAAAAAAAAATGTGTGATAAAGAAACAATCTCACCTTGTCAGTCTCTAACCCAGAATCTGTCTTATCACCTTCACACTTTCATCCACTGCTCATTAAGTAAACAGTGAGACTTTTCTACTATTGTTAGTCTTTTGGACAAAGAATGGCAGCAGAATTTTTGTCTAGGTGCTTTAATGCAATGTACGGACATTGTTATTGTTAGTGTCAGGTATTTGGTGTAAAAAGGTTTAGCAAATTCTAGAGCAAATGGAAGAGAACCGGAATTAGTTCCTTAAATCCCTTTCCAGCCATTGGTTATTGTGGGGGGCAGGGGGGTTCCACACAGTCATACTCTAATTTAAAATGTTCACAAAATGAGCTCAATTAGGACATTTACCCCCCGAAACAATAATAATAATAATATTAATACCTATCCATTTTTGTGTTTTAAACATTCCTTTCATGAAGTACTGCTTGCTAAATAACTGCTGCATTTGTAAGTGGCAGCTTTCATCTTTCATTCCTTGAAAAATATCATTTATTGTAGTATAATACATAACCTGCAATAGTTAGAACTCAGCCAGCCATATTTTTTCTAATCTAACCTACATACTATATATTTCAAAGACTTTCACTAAAACTTACTTTTCAGGGAAATAGTCTAATTAATAATATGCTTCATTATCCATCACAATGCATTGAGAGATTCATAAAGTCTTGATGTAAAAATCTTAGATGATTGAAATAAGATGTAAAAAAGAGCACAGCCAGTTATTTTTCATTGTTTACTCTAGAATCAGTTCATTTAAAGAGCTTATTATGTTGTGTAAGATAAGAGGTTATACTCTCATGCAAGTTTTCTTTTAAATAGATCATAAAATCTCACTGTGAATATTTAACTGAAGAGTAATAACATGGTGTCATATACTTACACAGTCTAATGTGATAACGCTCTGCATTTTGACATCTGCCCGGACAGATGTTTAAAATGAAGTTCTTCAGATTTTTTTTTTTAAATCGTGTGGAAAAAAATCTGGGAATCATCTTTTAAACTAATGCTACTTAGTACAATTTAACTGTCAGCAATTTAATTAATTTAAATGTAGATGCAGAAGCCAGCAATTCATATCAGCTTTCCCAAAAATCTTTGGTAAAACTCAGAGACCTCACAGGGAATATTTGTCCACTGAGAGGCTGTCACCTTCAAGTCCGTTTATTCTGTGTGTGTGTGTGTGTGTGCCTCTGTATTTGTGTGTATCTGTGTATGTGTTCACATGAGTTTAAAATCACATATCATGAACTTGACTTCGTTCCCTACTACAGTGGATGGACACTACCTTAAAAATAGATAGTTAGCCTCTGATAAACAGCTGGCATATTATATTAGGATGTGTAGGCAGATTGCTGATAAATATACTTGATGTATCTCTTTTTAATTAAAAGAAGTTGCACTGTGGTATGATTTTTAAGAACTTGTGCCTTCAGATTTCTTAGGTTTTAGATTCATTTTGAAACTTGCACACTACCACATGCTGATTGCAAAATTCATTATAGTGTAAATCATGTTTTAGCGATATTCCTTTAAGCAAAGTTAGTTTGATTACAAAGTGCTTGTTGGTTGGCTTATTTATTATGAAGGTTTGTCAGGCACAGCAGTTAAGTTAATCAGTAACCAATAAAAGATTTAAGCCCATAGATATAAAGCTGCCGATTTATTACTAACAAAAGGTTTGGGGCTTCTTAATAAAAACTCGGGAAACGTGTTGTTATGGTTACTTCATAAACCATATTTCTACACCGCATTGAAATCTTAAAGACGATTCCATAGTTCAGTTAGAAAGGTGGAAGATTATACATTATTTTCTTTGAGTTTTATTAGCAGCTATATGTTACCTAGAAGATACTTAAGTTGATTTGCGTTAGAATCAATGTGCGCCTTGATGGTTCTGCTTTCCTATAGGGCTTCCTCTGACATCACTTAAAATAGAAGTCTTTCCACTTCACACATTTTATTTGTAGGTTTCTACTTCCTTTTTTAAGATTAAACTTGGTCATTTAAAAGTCAAAGGTTCCAGGTAAAATGGATTCATAACAGTGATTTTTTTACGTGACACTCTTTTGCTGCGTAAATCTAGAAGAAAATCACAGTTCATTCCTTCATCAGTCGTATTTATTGAGTGCTTACTCTGTGCAAAGCACTCTATGTCCACATGGTGAAAACTGAATTTATATTGATTTGCCCTAATCCTGTTTCCTACTGGAACATACTGGACACTCATCTTAAGACCCTCCAGTAATGTTTCTGAGTAAATGGAAATTCTGTACAGCCTTTAATTTACAATAAAAAGCAGATTAGCCACACATTTTGGATGAAGTCTACTTCTGGTAGCATAGGTTCAGCTATTTGGACAAAAGAATGAGAAATTTTGTTCATTTAGACAAGAATGTTTTTTCCAATTATCTGAACTTATCTTAGTTCAAATAGCTGATCATCCACAAAACTAAGGTTTGGAGAATTACATTTTCTTCCAAACTCATAAGTAAATGCAAAACTAACTGAATAAAAGTGAGAGTGCAGGCTGGGTCCAGTTGGACTGAGAGACATGGAGTGTTGAGGTATTTACCAAAATGCGGAAACCCCCAAACACCCCTACGTTGAGCAAAAAAAGGTTTTATTGCCCAAATTATCCACACCGATGATCTATAACTGGACTGTCTATGTATTTTAGACTTCAAAAATGGGCTTTCATTTCTATTATCTGGATCATTTACTCTCAGGATAATAATCTTCCTTAGGTAAATGAGGTCCTACTATGTTTTAGGAGCTTGAATTATCCAAGTAATTTACTTTGCTAGTGTAGATTCAGTAAACTAAATTATGTGGAAGATTGTTCAAATGTCTACATCACTTTGAGAATCCATAGTCTAGTATCGAGTGTACACTCTCGAATTGATTTTTCCACAATTCCTACAGTAGGCAAATGTGTTTGTATTAATAATTTTAAGAGATAATTATATTTTAGCCACATACTGCCTGATACTGAATGTCTTGCTTATCTCAGGGTGACTGAGCTGGCCAGGTGTGGCAATTACTCACCAAGAAATCTTCTATCAGTCCTTCTTCAGTTCCCTGCTCCTAGCCACTTGTCAGCTGTGTGACTTTGGGCAAGTCACTTAACTTCTCTGTGCCTCAGTTCCCTCATCTGTAAAATGGGGATTAAGACTGTGAGCCCCACGTAGGGCAATCTGATTACCTTGTATCTAATCCAGCGCTTAAAACAGTGCTGGGCACATAGTAAGAACTTAACAGATACCAACATTATTATTCTTATTATTATCCCCCTCCCACTCAAGTACCAGGGATACGGTCTGCTGACCCGATGAACAGTAACCTTCTTAGGTTCTTTCCTTTTTCCATTCTCATCCACCTCGACTATATGGTCTAGTGGAAAAATTCCAGAAATGGGAGTCAGAAGATGTGGGTTCAAAACTTGGCTCTGCCACTTTCCTGCTGTGTGACTCTTAGCAAGTCATTTAACTTCTCTGTGCCTTGGTTTCCTCACCTGTTAAAAGGGGATTATATATGTGTTCTCCTTCCTTCTCATGCTGGGAGTCCAATGTGGGACAGGGACTGTATCGGATTATAATGTGCATATCCCAGTACTTAATACAGTGCTAAGCACTTTTAAGTGCTTAACCAACACTATAATTATTATTGCCAGGAGATTCCATCATGACTGTCAAAAGAACCCGCCAATGTCGGTGGAGTCAGGAACCTCCAAAGGCTTAAAGATAAGAAAACTGAGGCACCAAGAATCAATCCATCACTTAATCAATGGTATTCACTAAGCACTGTACTAAACGCTTGGGAGAGTACAATACAACAGACTTGGCAGACATGTTCCCTGTCCATAAGGAGTTTACAGTCTAGAAAGTGCCTTGCCCAGCAGGCCAGTAACCATTTCAGGAGCTCTTTGGATAAATATTCTTCTTAGTCATTGGACAAAGAGTCCCACCAGGTGTAGATATGTTTGAGTCTTTGAGGTTAACCATGTGATTATTTTCTCAAACAGGGAATTCATAATCAAAAATATATTACAAGGGCAGCTCTGAGACTTCAACACAAATTTCAGTGCACCACTCACTTCTGTGAAAACGTAGTACTCACCTCCAATATTGCCCTGCAGAAATTTTGCCTTATGGTAAATGGATCTGAAACAGTTAAATAAAATGAAGAATATCATCAAAAATGATACTGCAAATATAAAAAATATATATTTTTATGGATATGCAGGTAATTCTGTTAATTAATTCCTTGACCTCGAACCTGCTGGGGAAGGTAATAAGTCCCGTATGTATACCCATACATCTTGTTATGTACCTGAGAACTGCATTTCACATTTGCATCTCCAGGCTAGTTGAAAATAGTATAAAAGCTCAGAAAGCCAAAAGGCGCTCTCCAAGCTACACCTCTGAGGTGACCCAAGAATTGAAGTTAATCCCTTCGAGGTCGCTTGTAATTTATGTTCAATTAACTTGCTCGAGAAACCCCCGTTTCAGACAGAAGCCAGAAACGAATTAACTTTTTACTCCACTTTTTCATTTGGAGTCACGTAGCAGAGGCATAATTTTGGAGGTCTCTCTTCCCAAGCATAAGCCGGGACGGGGCTTCCGAAAGCAAAAACTGGCTCTGAAACCCCTGTATATTTTCCCCAGCTTCCTCCAATCCACAATGAGGCCGAATATGTTTTGGCCTTCTATTAACAGCTGACCTAAGAGTTGCCTCCAGGCCATTGTAGCCATTTTGTCCCTGTTAGAATGAATGAAACCCCCATGCTTACTCTCCATTGCTGAGAGCCACGCTGCTTTTGGCTGCTCATATTCTGTAAGCCCCATTAGGTTCCACTGGAAAACAGCGAAATGTTCAAAGTCAGAAAGAACCAGAACTCCTGCCCCAGGTTTCAATGGGCCCTCATCAGTGGCAAGAGTTGGCACCTTGGCTGGTTAGTGCAGGTTCCCCAAGCCCCTGAGTAGCCTCTTGCAGCCTTTGACATAATTGTTGCTTTGGGCACAGGGAAATGCTGAGGGGCAGCCAACAGTCAGTTGGGGTTTCCAATCCATCCTTGCATTCTCCTGAGCTATAGGCCTTGGTGTCAGTCCATTCTTCCAGAGAGGAGATCCCTTATCAGGTCCTAGATAATTTATATCGGGAGAGGTGTTGGAACACTAAAATAGCACCCATCCTATTGTCAAGGCAATCTTCTCCTGACAGACACACTTAAATGGAGTGTTGAAAGGGATGGTGTGGACTTCAGAAGCTATGAATCAGCTTCTCTAATTCTGAGAGCAGGAAGGCCAGTCTCCAAGGAAATTCCTTATTAAAAGTTCTGCTGGCTGGACCATCTTCTTCCTGTTCCCAGATACAACCATGGCTTGAAGGGAGCCTTGTCAAACTTCCATTGGCTGTGGTAGGTCCTGAAGTAATATCCAAAAGGGTCCAAAGTGACCCTCCCCCAACTACAGGCCGTTTGTCATAGATCCTGGCTGAGCCGAAGCGAGCCCCAACTCAAATTCAACCCTAAATTATCTGGCGTGGGGCTTTATCTTTCCATTGGAGTGCAGTGGGCAGATGGGCTTACATATGTCGGAGGCAATAACAGTAAAGAGTGGAACATGTATTAATTTCCCTCACAAGAGCAGATAACCACCAGTATATTTGCAGGGTAAGAAAAGTATGAGAATCGGCACTGTTGAAGGTGAAATAGCTGTAATGCTCAGAGTGGGTCTGCAGTTTTAATTCAAATTCACATAAAACTCTTTTACAATCTCCCTCTGACACATCTAACTGGAAGCCATAGTTCATTAGTTTTGCATCGGAAGGATTTTATAAAACAACAAGAACATAGAATATGATCTTAAAAAGGGAGGTCAGTGTAATATAGAGGTAGAATTTAGGATGAAGATGAGAAATATACAACTGACCTCTTCTCCCCTTCGTCCCTTCAGTTTCATTCTTCTAAACTGTAGGCTCCATGGAGAGAAGGGAAAGGAAACAAATACAAATCAATGGTTGAGGGGATATATATTCACAGGAAAAACTATTCCAAATTGATAGCAACTATGACAGCCATCCTTATTTTTCTTCTCTGAACCTGGTATACTGGTATAACTAACGTTATTAATTGAGTGATTACTATGTGTAGAACACTGTACTAAATACTTGGGAGAGTACAATACAAAAGCGTTAATAGCCCTGGCTCGGCCACTTGCCTGCTGTGTGACCTTTGACAAGTCACTATACCTTAATTTCCTCATCTGTAAATTGGAGATAAAATACCGCTTCTCTATTCTTCTTTGACTGTGGGTCCCATGAAGAACAGGAACTCTGTGCTATATAATTGTCCTATACCTATTCCACTGCTAAGCATAGAGCTTGGTGCGTAGTAAGCACTTAATAAATACCATCATTATTGAAGAACCCAAATCTGTCAGATAGTGTGTGGTATCCAGAGCTTTGATCAAAATAAACTTCCCCAAGTCTCCACAGAACACAGTAGATAGAGAGTTCAGAAGCAAATGAGGCCATCTTGGAGACTGATTGATTTTCCCAACTGATGTGCTCTCTCAAATGCTTAGTAAAATGCTCTGTACATGGCAAACATCTCAATAAATACCACGCATTGACTGAGTGACCCTAGTGGCCCAAGAAGGCCCAGGACATTCTTGAGAGACCATTAATATACATTTCCTTTCTTTTCTCTTCCCACTCCTCTACACAGACAGTCACTACTCCCTGGTCTTTGCCAGTGGTATTTTTCCTTGTGAGAAGTAAATCATGATTATAATGATAAACAAGAATTTTAATCTCCATTTTAAGGCTAAGAAAACCAAGGATTGGTTTCTGCGCCTAGGCTGGTAACACACTCCTAGTTCTGGCTCTATGAATATGGATAGGGAGTGGCCAATCTTGCCTTGAACTACTATCTCCATGACGTTAACACTTGAAATCAACAAATAATCGCACACACAAACACACACACCCACACACAGACAGGGAAACACACCCACCCACACCCCCACACACATTTAATGATGTAGAGATTTTCTGTTCATTCTGTGGGGAGGAAGAATATAGATGCTTATACTTAATTGAGTCATATATTCAGAAATTGACCTGGCATATCCAGAATGCTCTGAAGAATGAACTAGATCAGATGATAACGAGAAGGGTGTGACAGGGAGAATGTGCAATTGTAGTTCCCAAATCCCACAATAACCAAGACTATGGGGCACCCATTGAAGCTTGAAAGTAGTAGATTCAAGACAAACAAAAGAAATACTTCTTCACCCAGCACATGGAATTCATTAACATAGGAAGCTGGGCAAGCACAAAATATCAATAGTTTCAAGAAGAGTTTAGACCAGATCATGGATAAGAAACCCCTAACTGTTATAAAAGGGAAAAATAGGCTTGTTCAAGGGAAAAGGAGTAAAATGGTTCATTTGATGAATGACATTTACTGAGCAATACTGTGTAGGAAACATTGTATTAAGTGCTTGGGAAAGTACAGTACAACAGAGTTGATATATGTGATTCCCTGTCCACAAAAAAAAAAGGTTTAGGCAGTTTTATGGATAATAGGTTCAAGAAGAGTTATCATCATCATTATCATCATCATCATGACCACCACCACCATCATCATCATCACGGTAGCGTGGTATTTATTGAATACCTATTAGGTGTGATACGCTATACTACGTGCTTTGAAAACTGCATCAGAAACATTAGACTGTAAGCTTGTTGAGGGCAGGGAATGTGTCTGTTTATTGTTATATTGTATAATACAGTGCTTTGCACACAGTAAGCACTCAATAACCATGATTGAATGAATGAGTTAGATACATCGCCTACTCACAAGGAGCTTACCTACCAACAGGGGGGTCAGATATGCAAATACATCATTTTCATCATCAGAAATTTTTAAGCCCCTTCTTCAAGTTAAATGTTGTACTAGCTGTTTGGGAATCACTCACTGAATGGAGAGGACCTGCACCTTGCCCTCAAAAAATGTATTATCTAGTGAACCACTAACAGAAAAAGAGGAAAAGTTAGAGAAGGTAACAGGGCTCACTTACTTTAGAGACTCAGTGTCCTAACTTTTGCAGAGCTCTCAGCTAATTCAAAGTTTTGACATTCTGGTTTGCTCTAAAAACAAAAATTAAGGGGAAAGTCCACTTGTTCCATATTTTAGATATCCAAATCCATTTGTTTCTCCAAACAAAAACAAAACTGAAAGGCCTACTCTCTTATCTCTTTGATTAATTTGATTGAACCACTTTCCCTTTTGCCATTTAGAGAGGCACATAATTGCATCAATGCTCTCAATGGCCAAGTGTGTGGACTTTTACCTTTTTCTGTGTGTTTATGTAACTGGCAAGTGGGAAACTTACTAATGGGGAATGAAAGTGTATATCTAAATGAATGACACTTCAAAATAATAAGATACTATGCCTTATGCAGACCATGTGGTTAGATTCTTGAAAGTGGAAATCTTTTTTAAAAAAATTTTTATGCTATTTGTTAAGCGCTTGTTGCCGAATTGTATATTCCAAGTGCTTAGTACAGTGCTCTGCACATAGTAAGCGCTCAATAAATACTATTAAATGAATGAATGTGCCAGGCACTGTACTAAAAGCTGGGTAGATACAAGCTAATCAGGTTAGACACAGTCCATGTCCCACATGGGGCTCACAGTCTTAATTCCCATTTTACAGGTGCGATAACTGGCACAGAAAAGTTAAGTGACTTGCCCAAAGTCACACAGCAGACAAGTGGCAGAGCCAGGATTAGAATCCAGGCTCTAGGATTCCCAGGCCTCTGCTCTCTCCATTAGGCCATGCTGCTTCTCATAAATCTTGAATGGCTCATCTTTACCAGATACAGTGGAACACTGGTGCAGATGTTTACGGAGGTCCGTTGCTCTCGTGTTATGAATCAATCAATCCTACTTATTGAGCACTTATTACATACAGAAGATCATCCTTTCCCACAGCAGTAGTGCCAGTGGTGATAGCATTTATAGAGGTTAGGTACAATGCACTGGCATAAGCACTTGGGAAGTGCAAAGCAAGTAAGTGGCACATCCCTGCCCAAAAGGGGCTTAGAGTCTAATCAAAGATGCAGGCATAAAAGTCTGTAATGTGCCCTAGTGAAAAGAGCATGTGATGGGAGTCTGGGAACCTATGTTCTAAACCAGGCCCTGCCACTTGCCTAGCGTGTGACCTTGAGAAAGTCACTGAACAGCTCTTTGCCTCAGTTTCTCCATCTGCAAAATGGAGATGAAATATCTGTTCTCCTTTCCACTTGGACTGTAAGCCCCATGTTGGACAGGGACTGAGTCGGACCATGAGCTTGCTGGGGGCAGGAAATGTGTCTGTTTATTGTTATATTGTACTCTCCCAAGAGCTTAGTACAGTGTGCTGAGACACAGTAAGTGCTCGTGAAATACAATTGATTGACAGACTGATTATCTCACAATGAAACCAGCTCCTACAGTGTTTGGAATATGCTTTACAAATACTACAATTATAACTAACTTACCAACAGAGTAATTTAAAAAAATGAATGAATGTACAGTTGAAAAAATGGATATGAATAAGTGCTGTTGATGTCTATAAGTAGGTACATAAATGTTAGCGAGAGCTGATGGGTTTATATAACCTGGGATGCTAGGAATTAATTGGTGAAGACATATTAGAGAGGGTGGGCTTTAAATATAGTGGGGTTGTGATCTGATGGTTTTGGGGAGGGCGGGGTCCCCCTCTTGGTACGAATTACAGGACAAAATTGTCGAGAGGGAGGTATAGTTAGAAGATTAGCTTGGGGTGTTATAAAGCATTGTTAATGGTGGCAAAACATTTTAGAAAGCTCAGAAATAGAGGCTGAAGAAGTGTAAGGAACAGGATGTCAACTTTGCAGAAACAGAAAACCCAGACAATTCCTGGGTGTGCCTTACCCTATTTTTGGTACCATATCGAATTATTTTACTTTATAACTGATTTATTAAACCCTTCTTTCACATCAAGAGAAAATTATTCACAGTTGGCTTCAAGGCTGCTCACTAGCTTTCTTCATCTTAAATATCAACTCTCTTCAAAATCCCTCCTAAAATCCCACCTTCTGCAAGAAGAAACACCCTTAAGGTTCAAGAGAGTTCTGAACTTTCGAGATCTCAAAAGGAAAATTCCTTTCTAATTAAGACTTTCTCTGGGGATTAGACATTAAAAAATGAGGATTGTCACAGTATATGTTTAACACTAGTAAGTGTATAACATTCACCTTTACATATTTACATTTCCTGGGAGGAGGATAGTCATTTTATTTTTATTCTGGTTGCAGATTATGAATCAAATACAAAGAAACCTAGATCCTTAAGTGAGTCTCATAGCGTATTAGTGATAGTCGGAATTAGAGTCTCTGAGGAGTGCCGATCTAAACCTATTGAGCCCCTCTGCCATTTGATTGTTTCCAACTAAGGCAGAGATGGAACAAAATTCTAAGGCAAAATCTGTATTTCTCCAGTTTACCCTTTATGTGACCTGCCTACCTTTTGGAGTAGACTCACAGTATTTCTCTAAACCATGGGATTCCAGTATGATAAGCTTTGCGGGACAATCGAGAGTGAAGTGGAACTTTACCTAATGAAACCAAGAAAGTTGATTTAGTGGAAATCTCACTTCTCCCTTAAGAATTACCTCCTGTTTAAGGCTAGAAAATCCATCTTATGCCTGGCTTCCTGCGTTGACCTGAAACTGGTAGTTGGCTTGGCAAGGTATGACCTGTGCATTATGTGGAGCAGCACAGGTGCCAGTGAAACAGAGTAACCATTGTCTTGATGTAATGAGCTAAGTTTAGACAGTTAAGTATCCTAAAGTGAATCCAAGTGTGCCCAGTGCCAAAAAGGTCAATTATCACATGGCATTAGACAATTAAGAATGGATTACTTCTATCCAAGACTCTTTAAAATAATGAAATACTAATCAATTAGAATAAAGAAAACATATTACGGCAAATTGTGAGGTCAGGCACTGTGACATGATGCCAGGGACAAATTGTTGCAGTTACTGAGAAGGTTGTGGGAAAGATTATTGACATACTGTCCTTCAATTGTGTAGAGCATTTTATATGAAAAAACAAAAGTTAATAACTGAGAGTTCTTTGAGGAATTGCCAGAAATGGTACATTATTTCAAGAAGAGATTTTGGCTCGAAGAAAAATGTCTTGGATTTCCAAGCTTTCATCTGGGAGTTAATCTTAAAAGATTTTCCATTAGACATGAAAATTCCATTCTGTATGGTGCAACAGGAAACTTTATCCATCAATGAAGGTCATCTTCCCCTGAAAAATATGTGTTTATTTCTTCAAACTAAGAGCAGATCCAGTTGGAATTTTAGCATGTGAAAAGTTTTCTTACAACATATAAATCAATTAACTGATAATAATAAAAATATTTTAAAATTAAATACATTTTATGGGATTCAATAATTTGCTTCAAAAATGCAAATATTACTCTTGTAAATATTACATACATGGTAAATACCATCTGAAATTTAAATATGACATGGCAGGAACTAAACTTGGATTTTTTTTAATTTGAAGATTGAACGGGTCTACTACAGAAAAACAAGAAAATGTTCTCTCTTTTGACATGGATCAGTTAATTACAGTATTTACATACTGAAAAATCAAGTGGAAGAACAAGCACCTATGTAATGCATGATGAGAGTAAATAATTTGGTGATAGGAATAACTTGACTTTTCCCATCCTACCAAATGATCTCCAAAACAGTTTCAAATGCTAAAACGTACATTAGGGATGTGACTTCATTTCTCTCCCCAGCCCCTCCTTCTAAAAAGTACTAAGAATGACAAGGTACTTATGAGAGAAATCTATGATTTAAGAGTATGTCTGAATTTATTTTTTTGTTTGAAATCCTTAGGTAAATGATGCTTTTACTCATTTAAAAAAAAAAAACTTTTAAAAGTTCCCTTGATAGTTACAGATGGTTTAATCTTTGGAACCTATTACATGTTCATTTTCCCTTCAGCATTAATTATACTTAATGACTTCCACTTACCACATACTCCTGCATAAAACTATATTTGTTTGCCTTTTTGATGCTTGGTAAAAAGTTTTTTTTCATTATTAAAAGAATGGCATCCACTTCGTTGAATGATCACTCCACTATTTCATTAAATTTTAAAGACTTATGTTTTGCTATACTAAATGGAAGAGTCTACTGTGAATAAAACTGTTATGTAAGTTCCTCTAATATAGCTTAATTACTTTAATACTCTGGAAACAATTAGGTTATTTTCCTTTGAAGTGAGACAGACAACTTGTCACACACTACCAAATGCATGCCATTGTTTTTTATGTAACGTGCTAAGTTTCTTTTTGTCATTTTAGATTATTTTGCAAAGAAAAGCTAAGTAGAGTACCCTTCACTGTTTTCAAGATTAAAAATGTAATCATTCAGTTCATAAATGGCCTCTGCAATAACACTTAATAAGGCACAGAAAAGAATATTGAAGGATCAGAAGATTATAATTTACGTGCTTATGGAAATCAGGGAAGCAGATATTCTAGTTCAACGATAAAGTAGTGTGCTTCAGTGGCACTGATATTGTAAAAGATTGAAGGGGATTGTTCTCACTTTTCAGCTTCATAATCTCCATCCCTCAAATCCACCAAATTGAAGTCTCTCCCTCTTTCTCTCATCCTTCTTTCCTTCCTTCCTTCCTTCCTCTCTATCTCTCTCCGTCCCTGCCCCCGCCCTCCCCTTCCCCTTTCTTCTCTGATCCACTTGTTTTCCTATCTTTCTATTTCTCTCTCTTTTTCATCGCTGTTCACTGTCAGGTGAACTGCTTTACCTGAGCATACATGGATCAAAGGAAGCCCTGAGTATAAGTGCCTATTGTGAAAGTGAAATACTATATGGCCGAACATAAAAAAAGAAAATGGGAAGAGGACGCTGACTGCATTTTGGCATCCTCTGGATCTGTTGGTATTATCACAAAGAGCAGGTGGGGGGCGATAAGCTCTCACAGGGTGCCTCATTAAAGGCTAACACAGTGACTATTATTGGATCAGGTCACATCAGGTGGAGAGGAGCTGAGCAAGCTGAGCCTCTGCTGACACCTGAGGCAGTCTACTATGCTCTGACCTTGGCAGTCAACTGCCAAGGTCATCCTTAATTCCTTCTTCTGGCAGGGCAGAATTTAGGTTTTGGAGGAACGAAGGGGTAAGATCGAATGGGGAGAAAAGGAGGTACTTGTTAAATGAGAAATGTCTTTTCTCTTTTGGGGGGGACAATCTGGGTGGTAGACTACCAAATGAAACTTTTATCACTACTGTGGTGTACTTTGAAGATATTACGTACTGATCCCCTCCCTGTGGAAAATCAGAGTTAAGGATCATCCTTTAGAGTGTTTTCACTCTTTGGAGTTCTTGAATCGGACTTCGGATCAATGCGGAGGAGGAGAACTGGAGCGATGGTTTTCACACCGTTTACTCCTGCCCTACCGCAAATAAGGAGTTCCCCCAGGTACCCTACAGCTCTTCTGTGCAGCTGGTCTCTGCCCTGGTAAACGGGGTGGAAGGTGGGTGGAGAATCTGTTCCCAGAATTCATATTCAGCCTATTCCCCGTGCTCACCTGAAATAAATTCTGCAGGCCTGTACACACCAAACCAGAACAACTTATTTATTTGCATGTCATGCTTATAATAGGGTAGAAAGCAAGACGGATCTTTGTGGAGAAAGGAAGATGAGTTTCACCTTTCAGGATCACTCTCTTAAATAAAAAAGAATTGACCAGCTGTGCGCCTAGGAATTTATCTTGAGTTTGTGGTCATTATCTCTATTATATAGCCCTGGCAATAAATAAATCGTGTAGTTACTACCCAACAATAAAACTGTAGTGTATGGGACACCTTACTATTACTTTCTTAATAATCTGCCATTTCTTTCCCCTTAAATCTTCTCAGTCTTGTCTTGCCACTTGTCTAGGAGGATCTATTTTCACCCCTCGAGGTACCGACCGCTCCGCTCGTCTTTATACTTTGTGAGCACGATAAGTTTCCCTGTCTGGACTTTCCGTTTTTTCCTCTCGTTTCTCGATCGCCTACTCCGTTTCCAGACAAAGGGTCGTCGGACCCCATCAGGTCCTTCCCACGTCGAACCCTTCTGCGGTGCCCTGTTAATGAAGTCAGGCAACTCCCCGTCTCTGGAGCTTGGCTATCTCGGAGGGGCAAGGGGCCTCGCCGGCCTTCCGGGGGTCTGAGTTCGGGGGAGCGAGGGGGATGGTCTTTGCTCCTCTTCTCCCCGGCCACGGGACGGAGGGAATGTCTGAGCTCCAGCTTCGTCTCTGAGCTGCTCAGCTAAGCAACCCGCGGAGTCCTCTGCGCTTGGCTAGGACTGGGGATTTGCGCGCGCCTTCCTGCCTTCGTTTTTCCAAATTGCTAATCAGATCCAATTAAGGAAAAAGGGGAAACCTCTCGCCCATTACAGCCTGACTCGCCTCCGCCCCCGATTTCTTCTCTTGGAGCCTTCCACCCTACCCCCACCCGCCTCTTCCCCACGACTGAGCGATGGCAGGGACACTCCCGGGGGCTGCGCCCTGCGCTCTGCGCCTCGGTGCCGAGAGCTCCCCGGGAATGGGCGGGGGAGAGGGGGCCGAGGGTGCAGCAGAGAGTCCGGGCCGGTCTCCTCGGGGCTGCTGGGGGGCTGCCGTCGGGCTCGGACGAGCCCTGGTCCAAGCCCCATCCCCGGGAAAGCCTAATGAGACGAGGAGCGAAGCCCAGCCTCGGGCAGAGAAGGACCGGCTCCGGCTCGGAATTCCCAAAACCGGGAATGCCCTATCCTTCCTTTAGCTCTTTCACTGTCGCGTCCCCCATCCCCAATTCCCCAGGCCCCCCGCCCCTCCAACACCCCTCCTCCCTTTCCCTCGTCCTTAAATAAAAAGAGGGGAAGGGGCCGAGTTTTACCTCCTCTGGACGGCTAATCTGTTTGGCCTCCTCCCCCGGTACTTAAGATCTCTAGGCATCCTCCTCTTTTTCCCCCCTCCCCCCAGATCCCAGCCCCCCACCCTTCTCGTAATCGCCATGGGGCGAGCGGGATGGGGCTCGGGGGGCCAGTCCCGCCGCGGTGCAGCAGCTCAGTTTCCCAGGGCTGGGAAATGATTCAAATCAGCATCCAGCCTCCTGACAGCTCCCTGACCAAGTCACCTTCCACCTTCACGCTCAGCATCACGTTTTTCGGTTTGTTTCTCTCTGCCCCGCTGAAAAATGACCACACGCACACACACAATAACAGAAGCGTTGGGGGCAAATAGCCTCATCTGAGGAGTAAAAAGAAAGAAAGAAAGAAAAAATTGGGGGGGGAGGGGAAGGGGGACAGAGAAGACGAGGGGGAGCCTAGGGGCAGCAGACGAGTTTGAGCCCCGGAAAAGAAAATAAACAGAGCTGCGACTCTCCTCCTTTTGTCTTGACTCCGAGTCTGTCAGCAGATTGTCCTCGCAGCAACAGCCTTGTTTTTGTTTGTGTGAGACAACATCTTCAGATCACAGACGAAACACTGAAACCCAACAGCCGAGACTTCCCGAGGCTCCCGCTGCTGCTTCTGGAGAGGCTGGTGAACTTCTCACCTTTCGTTAACTCTCTGAAATAACACGTCCTTAAAAATCCGCGCCGCCGTCCCTGGCTCTGGCTGTTAATTGAGTTTGGCGATGATGAGCTTTTATTGCCTTAAAACAAGCGGCTGGAAAAAGATTCACATTTGGGACAGAAAACAGTTCTTATTTATACCTCTGACATTTAAAAGGGCCGAATGGATCTGTCCGGCTTGGATTAGCCGGGTGGGCGGGGGGGGGGGGGAGTTTCATAAACCTAACCAGGAAAAATAAGAAGAAAAAAAAACCCCACTAGATCTAGACTTGGTATTTCTTATTTCAGATCTGTAATCAATCACTGAAATAGGAGGCAGCAAAATGGTAAAGATTCGATAGATTAAAATGCAAATGAAAGGTAGAAAAAGAAACATTAACATGGCAATCAAAGATTTAATAACCGTAAATCAAGTTTTTTTGTTGCAGCTGCAGTTTGTGTGTGTTTATGTTTTAATCATGTTCGTTCTATAAATAAATAATTTGTGAAACGAGACTAATTTTTCATTATTTTAACCGTGGGCTATAACACTAAATATTAAAAATAGAAAGAGTGCGTGTTGCCAGATTTCCGTTGGCATTAGAGAAAGACAGCGTCGACTAGTTAACATTTGGAGTTTAAGGGAAAATTTTCTTTCGCGTTCTACTGATAAACACGTCTTTACATTAAAATTGAAATTCCTCGGGGCCGTCCAAACCAAAGTTTCATTTACGTTTTGCATTTTAGGTAAAAAACAAACTGGTATTATATATGATACGTGTATATGGAAGTGCCTGTGAATGTATTGCTCTACAACCGTTTCGCAGTAACAAAAATATATACAGGGACTCTAACCAGTGCACCAAACTCGTTATTTGAAGATTAAGAAAGTTGATTTCGGGAAACAATAATTAAAAAATAAAATAAAACTCGTACTCTAAAGGGTAACATTAAATTAATTGAACATTAAGAACAATTAAGACCATCCCGTCTTTCTAGTGGAGGTTATTTTCTAAATGGGAAAATTCTGGTTCTTAATGTGAACATCATGCCATCTCATGTTTATGTCGAGATTTAAAACTCTTGTACTACGTTTGATTTCAGCGCTTGTTTTCTGCACAATTTCGAAGTTTACAGATCGATCTTGCATATTTATATTTTCCAAACTGGCTGATCTGCTAAGGTTCCCAGAAGAATTTAGAGGTGAATTCTGTAACTTTTGAATGCTGCGGCACCTGGACTTCATTTTGTCCTTTGCGAGAAAACAAAGAGTCCATCTTCATGCTGCTGATAACCTTTTGGAAATTCCATTATATCGAAAATGAAGTCTTTGCTCAAATCGTATTCTGTAAAGGCGTGACCCTTTTCCACGTCTGCCTCGTTGTACTGACGAACACAGTGGGCTCATGTCCTCTCCTTCTCCGAATTAAAAAAAAAATAAAAAAATCCCAATACCGAAAATATGCTGGATTTCCAACGCCCTTTAGTCAAAGGGGTGTAATAAATTGACATCCCTCCCTCCCTGCTCTGGTTTACTTAAATCAGGGTTTCACTGTTTAGCTATCTCTGTGACAGTCTGATAAAACATTTAGTTTTAAAATTATGGTCGAACCTCCCCCCCCACACACCCCCCCTTTGTGTTTTCCATTCAGTTTCCTGAAACATGACGAGCTGTTTCTTGGGAGTATACGAACTCGACCCAACGGTACCGGGTCCTATTGTTTAACTAAATCCTCGCGTTAATCGACAAATGAACTTCGCTTTATTCGGCGGAGTTGGTTATTTCATGTGCAAAATGTGCTGTCGTTTTTTTTTTTTTTTTTGCGTTACGTTCATCATTAACGTCTATCAAAAACGAAGAGGTATGATTTGATTCTACAAGGAAGGCGGGAGAGGTTACTCCAGTTTGCAGCATTTATTAATGCAACTGGATCGCATCAAGAGAAAATAAGTGATCTTATTCTGCATTTTAAGTAATGACGTTGTTCAGTGCTTCCGGATTTTTTTTTAAGTCTTTCATGCACTGACTTTGCAACCCCCCGAATAGGGATTCCTGTTCTTCATTCACTCCGTATATCTATATTTATATCCACATCCATATATATATATATATATATATATATATATATATATATACACACACACATATAGGTACATATACACAACTGAGCTATTACAGTGTGATACTATACACTACTACTGCGATTCCTCCCACCTCTCCCGGAAAAAAAAAATGCCCTCCACATTCAGTTGTTGCCGCTCATTTCGTTGAAATGCAAGACAGGTACTTGATTTAGCATTTAAGCAAAAGGTTACACAAACCGCGTTTTAGAAAGTGTTGGGATGTCCTACAGGGTCAGCAGCAGATCAGATCATTTTTTGAATGCAGTCCTAAAGATAATGAGTACTTGTTGTATTAAAGGGGACAAACAGTACTTTGGCTTCCTCTGACCCCAGAATGCATGGCTCGGTTTCATTGATCATCCCCCTTTATGAGATAATGCAATTACAAACATCAATAAGGAGCTGCAAGGGGAATCATTATGTGGTGACAGTGATAAATGACGGTGCAGAAATAGCATGCTTTTTTTCTAACAATCCAGGAGCCCAGGGGCTTTGGGGGCTGAACACAGTCGCCAAGGAAACAGATGACATCCAAAACGGCACCAAAGGAAAAAAATGAACAGTCTTTCTTTGCCTTTCACTCTTTTCCTTCTTCCAAAGAGTTAGTTTGGGCTCTTGCAGCAGCTGCCACCCAGGCATTTAGTTATTCCAGACATTAAAGGCTCGGGGAGGACGGTCGGGCTTTCTCCCCTCTGTTAGGATTTTTAAAAATCCCCAAAACCCGCTGTTTGCCGTTTAGGAACTACCTGACGATAAACGTCCCGGAAACCTAGGTGGAAGAGGATGGGCTCTGTGCTTTTTGCGCACCGGTTTACTCCGGGGAGTTTGAATCACCCCACTGAACCGAAAACACACGAAGTCTTGCTCCACTTCCCGGGGGGCGAGAATCCCACCCAGCACGTTTGCACCCCCTTGGACAGGTGATCCGGGGCAGGTGTTGGGAAAGGAGAAGTGAAGCTGGAATTTTATCCAGGGGTTCGATCTCTCCCAGATGAAGGACGTGTCTTTCCCAGCCTTTGGCGATGCCAGAAATCCCTCGCATCGCTTCGTTTCCATATACGCCCCTTTCCCCCAAACCCTTCACCCCCAGTAAAACGACGTAAGGTTGGGAGGAGGGAGAGGAGCTGGAGGGTGGAGGGGTAGGGGGAAGGTCCCGAAGTCCTGTAGAATCACACTATGGTCGCGAAACGCAAGGAACGGGTATTGTCGGTAGCTCTTTCCTGGATCTGACACTTGGGCAACCGGCACAAGTACCTGTGGCAACTTCGTGTGAGAAAGAACGCGAGTCGGTCGGTGTAAACGGGAGGCGGCACCTCTGGGTTTAGATTCTCTGTGGGGAGGAGGAGAAGGAGGAGGAGGAGGAAAAGGTGGAAGAGAAAAAGGGAGAGGAGGGAGGGAGGTGGAAGAGAAAGAGAAGGAGGGAAGAGAAAGGAGGAGCAGGAGGGAGAGGTGGAAGTGAAAGAGGAAGAGGAGAGAGAGGTGGAAAAGAAAGCAGAGGAGGAGAAGGAGGAGGGAGAGGTGGAAGAGGAAGAGGAGGAGGGAGAAGTGGAAGAGAAAGAGGAAGAGGAGGAGGGAGAGGTGGAAGAGAAAGAGGAGGAGGTGGAAGAGAACGAGGGAGAGGTGGAAGAGAAAGGAGGAGCAGAAGGGAGAGGTGGAAGAGAAAGAGGAGGAAGAGTGGAAGAGAAAGAGGAGGAGGAGGAAGAGGTGGAAGAGAAAGAGGAGGAGGAGGGAGGGGTGGAAGAGGAGGAGGAGGAGGGAGAGGTGGAAGAGAAAGAGGAGGAGGGGAGGAGGGGAGACAAGAGGCGGAGGCTCAGTAACGACACCGTTCCAGTAATCATCGGTTCCCTTCGAGCATTTTTCAGGGTGAATGAAAATACCTTGGGGAAATTCACTGCCCTGGAAATCTTGGTCTAAGGACACGCGAGCGCGCATCCTTCACTGCGCGCCCGCGTGTGTACACACAAACACACAGACACACACCGAGTTCAGACACAGCAGACAACTCTCCCATCGCCCAGTCCAGGCAACCCTTCCGCCACGCCTTTCTCACGCCATGCACACACCCCCCCCACACACACCCACACACACACACTCAGCACTCCAAGAAATCCGAGGCAAAGCAGGTTACTTTATTCACTGCTTATTCAATCGGCGAGGTCCCCAAGACCCATTTTCCGTCTGGAGATTGGGCTCATTGCTTTCGTAATGAACTCGATGCTTTAGGGTATAGGTGAGCGTGGCAGGCAATGGGGGGGGGGGGGGGGGGAAGAATTACGGAGGCGATCGATGTGAGACTGGCTTAAAACTAAATCCCTTCTCTCCAGGGTTCCACTTCCCAAATTCTCGTCAAGTGGGCTGGGCAGGGTTAAGCGGTGGCGGGGAGGGGGCTGAACCTAGATGGGGGGGGGGGGGAGGGAGAGGTAGAGGGGATGGAGACGTCAATCACAGGGAGTTAAAACCCTCTGCCCACGTTTAGACACTTTTTCCTTGCCAAGGGGGCTCGAGAAGCCAAACGCTGGCAAACTCGTTTCTCAGTGTTTTCCTTTTTCATTTCAACTTCAGAGAAAAGATGAGGCTACGGAGGGGCCTGGGGAAGGGGAAGGAAGGGCTCTGCATAGACTTTCTCCTTTTCCCTCCCCTTTCTTCTCGGCCCCCCCCCCCCCCCCACTCCCCTCCAGCCCCAAATGCCCATCTCATTTTTGGATTTTCAAGATGATCTGAAAGATGTCCTCCTCCCCTTTTCCCTTTACACCCCCCCCCCCCCCGGGAAAAGTTTCATCTCTCCAAATGCAAGCTACTTTGGTGGAAGTTTATTAGGGGAGAGGGGCGGAGTCGGAGAAAGGAAGGAAAGAAAAGGAGGGAGGAGGGCAGAGAGGGAAAGTGAGAAGGGACGCAGCAAAGGTCAGACACGATTTCCCATAGCAACTTCACCTTGCATTGAGGTCCTTTCCTCCACCTCCTTCTCCTCCTTCTCCTCCTCTTCCTCCTCAATAATCAATACTCATGTTACCGCCTGGCAAGGGGCTCTCCTGCCCCAGATCTGAAATGCAGAAGAAAAGTTGACAGGCCTCGGCTGTAGTTGCGTTCACCCTTACCGTTCCTTGAAGCACACCCGCACTGGTTTCTACCCTGTGACGATCACACACAGGTTTAGCAGTGAAATGTGCGACACGCTAGAACCCGTTTCCAACCTCCCCTTCTTTCTCCCTGGCCGCCGGCCCGCTGGGCCGAGGGGCGCAGGCCAGTGAGTCTTCCTTCAATCCTATTTATTGAACGCTTACTGTGTGCAGAGCACTCTACTTAGCGCTTGGAGAATACCATGCAGCAAGCAAGAAAGCGACGCTCTGTGGGCCTTAGTGGAAAGAGCCCGGGCTTGGGAGTCAGAGGAAGAGGGCTCTAATCCGGCTCCACCACGTCTGCTGTGTGACCATGGGCGAGTCACTTAACTTCTCTGGGCCTCAGTTCCCTCATCTGGAAAATGGGGGTGAAGACTGTCAACTCCACGTGGTACAACCTCATTAATGTGTATCTATCCCAGGGCTTAGAGCAGTACTTGGCACAGAGTAAGGGCTTAACAAATACCTTTATTATTGTTAATAGTAATATTGCTAACAATATTAATAATATTGTTAATATTGTTATTATTATATTAAGATGTATTCAATCGCATTTATTGAGCGCCTACTGTGTGCAGAGCACTATACTAAGCGCTTAGCACTGTATTAAGATGCGTCTTTGGGCGAGGGACACTGAGGCTGAGGCTCAGGAAGATCGCATCCTCCCCAGCCCGGGCCGGAGGGTCCTGTGCCCTCCCTGTGGCGACTCCTCGGACCCGGGGAGGGGGCAAGAGGGGCGCGGCGAGGGTTGGGATGGGGGGGGGGGGATGAGACCACCTGGCCAACCTGTGCCCTGGCCCCCCGGAGCCGGGCCCTCCTGAGTCCAAATGGGCCGGGTTCAACAAAAGCCTAGTACAGTGCTCTGCACATAATAAACGCTCAATAAATACGATTGAATCTTAATAACAATAATATTATATTGTTAACAATATGAATGAAAAGCCCCCACCGCCCCACCGTCCAGGGCTGGGGAAGGACAGAGGCCTCAATTCGGGGTGCGATTTGGGGGCTTTTCTTTCCCGCCCCTCATTTTGTCAACGTCTCCTCCCGCCTCTCCTCAGGTCCCAAGCAGGTCCTGCTGCTGGAGGGGAAAAAAGAAAAAGCAAAAAAAAAAAAAAAGAAGGAAAAAGACTCCTCCCTCTCTCCCACCAACGAAACTTGGATTGCGCATCTTGGTGGAGGAGACAGGCGATGCCTCCAGAGTAACTCCTAATACCATCCATACAGCTTTAATGCGTTTATAATTCGATAAGTGATTTCAATTTAAAATTGTTAGTAACTAATTTTATGGCTAATTTTTCCACATCAAATATTTAAGCATCAGATTAAGGGAGCCCGTTCCGACACAGGATAATAAGGGGATTTCCCCCCCCACAACCCCCACCCCCACCTCCTCCCCATCTCCCCCTCCAGCCTCACCTCCCTCCCCCTTCCTACCGAGTCGTTTTTCCAAATCCCCAAAAGATGGCAGTCGAAGCTGAGATTCCTCTTTCACTTCGTTTCTGCAGAAGGAGAGAGAAAGGTGGGAGGGGGAGTGGGAAAGAAAGAGAAGGAGAAAGGCGAGGGAGCCGGGGGGGGGGGGGGGGGGGGGAGGAGGGGAGAGGGAGGGAGAGCAGGGAGGACAGACAGCAGGAGGAGGAGGAGGGGAGGAGAAAAAAGAGAGGAAGGCAGAAAAATCTAGTTTTAAACTAATCCTCTAGAGATTTCTAATATCAAACACGGCAGGATCGTGGTGAAATGAATTTCCTGGAAATACTCTGATGGAAGAAAAAGGCCAAACCTGCTTGACTTGGACAAATTCTCTCTGTCTCTCTCTCTGCCCTCCCTTTCACTTCTGAAGAAAAGAAAGGAGAGGAAGGGATAGGATCACTTTGACTCTTTAGAGGGGAAAAAAGGGAAACACACAAACTTCCAAATCTCTAAACAACTTGTCTCCCTTTGGACAGGACCCTGCAGTTTCCACACACACACACACACACAAAAAGGAGGGGTGGGGGAGAAAGGGTGGTAAGGAGTTGGGGAGGGGGAAGGAGGCCTAAAAGGGGAGGATGGAGGGGAAGGCAGATTTTTTTTTCTTCCTCTCCTAGAGCAGATCCAAGCGGATGAATTGCAGACTAGTTGCCAAAACTTTTTTTTTTCCCTTGCTGCTGCTGCTGCTTTTGCTTTGAATGTGGGTAGCTAGGAAACAGCGAGCAGCCTGAGAAGACGGAATTTCCAACGTGTAAAATGTTCTTAACGGAACCATTGAGCGAGTGCAATAAGGCGTGAGGGGGAACTAATCTTCCCATTTAAATGTTTGTGGCAATTTTATCTAAATGAATTTTAATGCTAAACGAGGGTAATTCCCCATTTGTAGCCCGTTTCCTTCTCTTTCCTGTGCTTCTAAAGCCGTCTAACATCACGCAATGAACAATAACAATAAAAATACTGTCAAGGCATATTATTCATTTTGAATGTGTTATAATTACAGCTGATTAAATATCTTGGGATATAATAGTGTTTTTCATTCGAGATGTAAAAAAAAAGTCATATTAGGTAACAGTGTGCTCGACTCTGCTCCACCCCCCACCCCAACCCCAGGTGTCCCCGTGTTGAGAGGAGGGCGTTTTGTTTTTGTCTTTTAAGGAGCATCAGGAACACTCTTTCAGCTTTTCCGTTATTTCCACCCCTCAGAGATGTGTCCTCGACGACCCCGGAGCAGGCTAGGAAATTTGCAGGGGGAATATCTAAAAATGGTCGGCATCAATAAAATAGCCCCATAAAAAGCTGGGGGCAGGGAATAGATGCTGGAGGACACACACACACACACACACACGTGTTCACCCAGAAAGAAAGCAGAAAAGGCAACGGCTTGCTTTATTATTTTCCTTTCTCTAAATCGCTGCCCTCTTTAGCTGCCTTCTAATATTCCCCAATCCTTGCCCTCCATCCTTTTCCTCTCCAATCAACTTTCCTCCCCCATCCGGAGCCACTAATGCACACACAAACACACACACACAACCCCACAGGGTCGACAGGGACGAGAGTTTTCACTCGGGCCGGAGGGGTGGGGCCGAGGAGAAGTGGCCGGTTCGTTTGGAACACGTTTATTATTTAATGGAAAAAGTAAACAAATGGTCGTTAACTGCTAGTAACCACCTATGGGGAGGGAATTCACGTTCTCCAGGAGAGGCTACTCCTAGAGACTCTCAACTGCCCTCCCTTCCCAAGGAGAAGAATAAAAAAGGATCCCTCGGTCTGAGAAAGGTAAAACAAAAAAACAAACACCAAAAAACTCCTTTTCAGTTGGAAAAGATCCCCGGATGGAGAAATAGACTCCAGTAAACAAAAGGTGAGAGTGCGCACAGCTGCTCTAACAGGTAAGTCAGTCAATCAAGCATCACCTAGTAAACCCAACCAACGACTGGTTTCTCTTTTCAAACAGAAAATAGAATCGTTTAGGGCGGGTTTATGGGGTGACATCGACTTGAATGGCAGACTTCTGAGTGGAGCTGCCCTTCCTTCCCAGACTCCATCTTTTGTTTACAGAGCCATCGCTGCTAAAAGGTTTATTTTTTATGAATCTGCCTTAATTAAAATATTTGTATATTTTCCTCAGCCTTGGAAACGCTTTTTATAGCTGCAATTTTATTTAAAGAAAATTACAAGGTATTCCAGCTTAAACATGTCATTTTGTACTATTTAGCTGGCTGCAGAGCAAAAAGTACAGCTGTGCTGGAAAATTGGTTAATAACCAGTTTTCATCCAATGAGAACACAGAACATTTACGAGAATTAGATTTTAGAGTCTATCATCTTCAATTCCCATAGTTAATTTCCTAATAAATGTGCACGACTCATCATAGGTAACATTGTTTCTAATAAACTAAACTTAGTACTTAGATTTACAATAATCATGTATTTGCTTGAATAATTTAATTCAGATATTAGATGAGTCATTTTCTGGATAGGAGACTCGATCTGGTGTCTTTCAGTGAGGGTAGTGTTCTTGGGTGCTAAATTGGCTAATGCTAGAAGCTGACTACCGAGGAAGCTTCAAAAATAATCTCAAGTTGTTGATGATTAGTATTCGTTAGCATTAATAATCATTTACCATGCAATCGGCTTTCGAAGACTATTATAAATTCATTTGGGGGCATTAATGATTAATTTTGAAATTTGGGGCCTCATTTATTGTTAGAGGGTTATTACAAATTTGGGAGTCAGTAAACAAATTTTTCAAGCGAGTCAACATGACAAAAAATAATTTGTTTTTATTTTAGATTCAGATTTCATTACTGCACTCAAACTACTACAACTGGGCTTGAGTTATTATACAATCCAAACTGTTTCAATCAGAAACTCTAAGACTCAGTGTGCAATGATTATTATTAATAATTAGCTCCTTGGTTTCTTGATAGAAAAAGGCTATCAACAAGCATTTGTTTAACCACAACAAAAGTATAATTAGCTTATCCCACTTAGTAAATCTGTATGCATGCCAACTCATACCAAACTGCTACTTTTACAAAAAATTGCAATAATACAGTTCATTTTTCCAGTCCTTTTTGCACAAAATTTATTTACAATGTATACATAAATGCTCCAAGATGGGACTATGGAAAAATGCACACGACTGATGCTTTGCTCAGAAATAAAGTCAACATATTAAAAATAAATCTTCAGTTCATGTATTTTGAGCTGCATAAAACAGGAAGTGATGTATAAGGTGGTGGTTGTTGCATGGGGACAATGATGCTCTGATGTGACAATTAGGCTTCAAAACACACTGCCTTTTGGTTTCCATGCCTCCTCCTACCAGTCTCCTTAAGACACTGCCTGCAACAGCTGATTAATCATTGTTGATGACTGCAGTTTTTCCCATCCTTCCCGATTTACATCTGTTCAGGCCAATTCAAATATGGTGAGTAAATGAATTAGACATGCAAATTCAGGCCCCAGGCTAGGAAGAGAGAGATGGGGGGGGGAGAAATGGGAGGGGAACAGTCATGGGGAGGGAGAGAGGTAGAGAGAGAGAGTGTAAGGGGGGGGAGAGAGAGAGGGAGAGAGAGAGGGAGAAATAGAAAGGGGATGGGAGAGAAGGGAGAGCAAAAGACAGAGGGGGGAGAGACAGGCCAGAAAGATGAGCAAGAGAGCGTGCATGGCTGAAATCCTAGGATAGAAGAAAGATTCTTCTGCCTGACATAATTATTTTAATGCTCTAAAAATCCTGCAAATCAGCCCTTTCCGTCATTTGCAGGATAACTGTAAGGCTTTTTAATGTAAGGAGGCTTCTGGAGGAAGTGAAGAGCTATGGAAACAACACACATAGTGTGGAAAAATTTCACATTTTTTTTAAAAAATCTATAAGAAACAACGTAATATGGAATAACAGTATAATAGCATTTACAATATTTCACTCTTTGTTCTCTTAATGTCCTATATAGTTATTTAGCATGTCCCCAAAGTTGACTTCAGTTGGTGTTTCTGCTTTCTAAGGG